>NW_026575143.1:77500-1537416 GCF_905146905.1 Nyctereutes procyonoides
CCTAACCGTAACGTGAAACCTTACGCTAACCCTAACCCTAACCCTAACCTAGCCGTAACCTAACCCTAAGCCTAACCCTAAACCGTAACCTAACCCTAACTCATACCCAAACCCTAACCTAACCCTAACCTGTCCCAAACCCTAACCCTAACCCGTACCCTAACCCTAACCCATACCCTAACCCTAACCCTAACCTTACCTAAACCTAACCCATACCTAACCCTAACCGTACCCTAAACCTAACCCTAACCCTAAACCGTACCCTAAACCGTACCCTAACTCTAACCCTAACCTGTACCCTAACCCTAAACCGTACCCAAACCCTAAACCTAACCCGTACTCTAACACTAACCCTAACCCTAAACCATACCCTAACTCTAACCCTAACCCGTACCTAACCCTAACCTAACCGTACCCTAACCTTACCCTAATCCTAAACCGTACCCTAACGCTAACCCTAACCCGTACCTAACCCTAACCCTAACCGTAAACCTAACCCTAACCCATACTCAAACCCTAACCATAACCGTACCCTAACCCTAACCCGTACCCTAACCCTAACCTAAACCGTATCCTAACCCTAACCCTAACAGTACCCTAACCCGTACCCTAACACTAACCCTAACCCTAACCCATCGTAACCCTAACACTAACCCATACCCTAACATCAACCTAACCCTACCGTACCAAACCCTAACCCTAACCGTACCCTAACCCTAACCCTAACCCGACTCTAACCTAACCCGTACTCTAACCCAGCCCTAACCCTAACCCGTAACCTCAATCTAACCCAAACCTAACCCTAACCCTAAACCTAACCTAAACGTAACCCTAACCTAATCCTAACACGTACCCTACCCTAAACCTAAACCTTACCGTATCGTAACCCTAACCCTCACCCATACCCAAATCCAACCCTAACCCTAACCCGTACCCTAATCCTCACCCTAACCCTAACCCACACCTAACCCTAACCCCTACCCATAACCGTACCTGAACCCTAACCCATAACCTACACCTAACTCTAACCCTAACCAGTACCTAAACCTGACCCTAAACCATACCTTAACCCGTAAACCTAACCTAGTCTCACCCTAACCCTAGCCCTATCCCGTAACCTAACCTGTACCCTAACACTAATCCTAGCACTAACCCTAACCCCAACCCTAACCCTAACCCTAACCCTAAACCTAACCCTATCCTGTACCCTAATCCATACCCTAAAACATACCCTAACACTAACTTCTAACCCTAAAAGTAACCATAACCCTAACCCTAACCCTAAGCCGTACCCTAACTCGCAACCTAACCAGTACCCTAAACCTAACCCGTAATCTAAACTAAACCCTAATCCGTACCCTAACTCTAACCTAACCAAAGTGTACCCTAATCCTAACCCGTACCCTTAACCTAACCTGTACCCTAACCCGTACACTAACCCATACCCTAACCTTTACCCTAACCCGTACCCTAACCCTAACCAGTAACCTAATACGTACCCTAACCCATACCCTAACCCTACCCTACCCGTACCCTAACCATACCCTAATCCTGACCGTACCCTAACCCTAACCCATACACTAAACCTAACCCATACCCTAACTCTAACCCTAAACCTCACCCTAACCCTAACCCTAAACCGCAGCTTAACCCTAACCCTAACCTAAACCCAAACACTAACCCTAACACTAACCCTAACCCTAACCCTAACCCTAACCCAAACCCTAACACATACCCGTACCCTAACCCTAACCCAAACCATACCCTAACCGTATCCTAACCAGTACCCTAACCCTAAACCTAAACCTAACCCGTACCCTAACCGTAACCCGAACCCTAAAACTAACCCTAACCCCTAACCCTAACCCTAACTCTAACCCTAACCCTAACCTAACCCTGACTCTAACCCTAACCTCTAAACCCTAACCCTAACCTTACCTACCCTAATTCTAACCCGTACCCTACCCGTACCCTGTACACTAAAGCATACCCTAACCTTACCCTAACCCTAAACCAGACCCTAACCCTGACGCTGACCTTGAACCTAACCCTGACCCTGACCCGAAAACATCCTGACCTAACTCTAACCGTGACCCTGACGCTACCCCTAACCCTGACCCTAAACCTCAAACTAACCTTAATCCTAACACTGACCCTAACCCTAACCCTAACCCTGACACTAACCCTAACAATAACCCTATCCGTAACACTAACCCTAACCCTAACCATAACCCCTAACCTTCACCCTATCCCTAACTCCTAACCCTAACCGTCACCCTAACTCTAAACCGTTCCCTAAACTGTACCATAACCCGTAACCTAACCCTAACCCATACTCAACCAGTACCCTAACCCGTCTAACCATAAACCTAACCCTATTCTAACCCTAATCCTAAACCCTAACCCTAACGCTAACCCTAAAACCTAACCCTAACCTGACCCTATCCCTAACCCTAAGCCTGACCCTTCCCTAACACTAACCCTAACCCTAACCCTAACCACTAACCCTAATCTAACCCTAACCCGTACCCTAACCCTAAACCTAACCCTAACCCTAACCCTAACCCTAACCTAACCCTAACACACACTTAACCATGACCCTAACCGTAACCCTAACCTATATGACACTGACGCTGACCCTGACACTGTCCGTAACCCTAATCTGAACTCTAACCCTAACATTAACCCTAACCTAACCCTAACCCGTACCCTAACCCTATGCTAACCCGTACCCTAACACTAACCCTAACCCTAAACCAAACCCTAAACCTAACCCTAATCCTTACCCTAACCTCCTAACCTTAACACCTAAACCTACCCTAACCTTAACCTAAACCTAACCTCCATACCTAACCCCTAACACTAGCCCTAAACCTAACCCCCAAAACCTAAACACCTAACCCTACCAATACACTAACACTAACACACTAACCCTAACCCCAACCCTAAACCCTAACCCTAAGCCTAACCTAACCCTAACCCCTAACAGTAAACCTAACCCTTAACCATAACCATTACCCTAACTCTAGCCCTAACCCTAACCCAAACCGTAACCCTAACCCTAACCCTAACCATACCCTAACCCTAACCCTAACCTAACCCTAACACTGTCCCTAACCCTAACACTGACCCTAAACCTAACCCAAACCCCTAACACTAACCCTAACCCTAACCCTAACCCTCACCCTTTCCGTAATCTCTAACCGTAACCCAAACCCTAACCCCTAACCCTAACCCTAACCCTAAATGTACCCTAACCCATATCTAACCCGAACCCTGTCCCTAACCCTAACTATACCCAACCCATACCCTAACCCGTACCCTAACCCTAACCTAACCCTAACCCAGACCCTAACCCTAACCCTAACCCTCATCCTTACCCTGACACTGACCCTTATCCTAACCGTAAACTGAACCCTAACCATAACCATAACCCTAACCATAACCACTACCCTAACCCTAACCCTAACCCTAATCCTAACCCTAAACCCTAACCCTAACCCTATCCTTCACACAAACCCCTAACCCTAACCCTAAGCCTTAACCCTAACCATTACCCTAACCCTAACACTAACCCTAATCCTAACCCTAACCACTAACCCTAACACATAACCCTAAGCTGAACCCTAACTGTAACCCTAAACCTAACCCTAACCCTAACCCTAACCCTAACCCATAGCCTAATCCTAACCCTAACCGTAACCCTAACCCTCACCCTAACCCTAACCCTAATCCATAACCCCTAACCCTAACCCTAATCCTAACCCTAACTCCTAATCCCTAACACTAACCCTAACCCATACCCGTACCCTAAACCTAACCCTACCCTAACCCTAACCCGTACCCTAACCCTAAACCTAACCATAACCCGTACCCTAAACGTGACTCTAACCCTAAACCTAACTCTAACCCTAAACCCTACCCCAACACTAAACCTAACCCGTACCCTAACCCATACCCTAACCCTAACACCTACCCTAACCAGTACCCTAACCCTAACCCTTACCCTAACACTAACCTGTACCTTAGCCCGTGCCCTAACCCTAACCCACACTGTAACCCTAACCCTATCCCGTTAACGTACCCATACCCTAACCCATAACCTAACCCTAACTCTAACCCTAACCAGTACCCTAAACCTAACCCTAAACCGTACCCTAACCCATACCGTAAAACTAACCCGTAGTCTCACCCTAACCCTAACCCATACCCGAACCCTACCCGAAACCTAACCCTAACCCTAACCCGTACCGTAGGCCATAGCCTAACCTGTACCCTAACCCTAAACCTAACCCGTACCCTAACCCTAACCCCTTACCCCTAACCCTAATCCTAACCCTAACCCTAACCCTACCCTAACCCTAACCCTAACTCTAACCCTAAGCCTCTGAACACTAACTCTAAACTTTACCTACCCCTAATACTAACCCGTACCCTAACCCTACCCTGTACCCTAAGTCGGACTTGGTGCCTAGCTGCATTGTTCGGTTGGATTTACCGAGGCAAAAGCTCTATGGAACTCGGAGACACAAGCGTTCCTGGCCCGCAGATTGCCGTGTGCGTCTCACACTCTCCTTCCAGGGATCTGAGGGAGGATGTTGAAGGCTAAATCTCCAGGGAGTGTGGAGCTTTGAGGAACATCACCTGGAACTAACCTTTGGAACTTCCAACTAACCTTTGGAAGTTAGTTTGGTTCTAATCCAGTGTGGGGCTGCGAGGGACAGCACGGGTGCTCAACTGTCTGAAGTAGGCCTTGAAGTCAGGTTTCATTTAGCCTCTCATTGGTGTTAATTTGAATATAGCTCCATCCTATGTGAGGATGATCCTCTGAAATCACTGTACTCAACAAGCAGACGCCAGGCATTTGGGCCTGCAGCTTTCCCTTGCCTCTCAACGTCAATCAGGCATCGACCATAAGGTTGTTAGAAGCATTGTTTTCAGGCACTCAGTTTTGGGGACATACATTTCATTAGCTCAACTCTAGGAAGTAGTGTTCATCGAATCCAGCTACAGCTAGCCTCACTGTTTTGGAAGTTAATGTCCAACTTCTTTTTGTGGTAGGGTTTACTGAGGTAAAACCTGTATTGAACTCGGACACACAAGCATTCCAGTCCTCATCTTGCCATTTGCTTCTCATCCTCTTCTATCAGGTCAATTTGAAGGTGTTGGAAACTAAATACCCAGACATTGTGAAAGTGCTAGGGATATCCCTTGGCTCAACTCTGAGTTGTCTGTATGCCTTCAAGCCAGATTTCAGGTGGCTTCTCCTTTATGCGTTTCAGGGCCTTTTTCATTCTAATTGAGTATGTTACTAGGAATTTGTTGTATTGAATCAGATACACCAGGCTTGTGGGCCTTTAACTTCCTCTTGCTTTTCACAGAACTTTTGTCAGCATCTTACATAGGATATTGGAAGCTCAGTCTACAGGCAGCCAGGATGCAGGTATTTCCTGCAGTAAGCTCAACTCTCAGAAGTAAGTATGTTGTGAGGCCAGCTTTCAACTAGCTTCATTCTTATTGGAGTTAAATCTTAGCCCTTTTCTCGCTTAGGAGGTTTCTTTAAAGTGGGTGTACTGGACTCGGAGACACAAGCCTTCCAGGCCTGCATCTTGCTGCTTACCTGTCTCACAGCTTCTGACAATATTCTAAGATAGATTATTAGAAACTATATCCACAGTCGGAGTGAAGGTACCAGGGATAGCACCTGTGTTCAACCTCTGAAGTAAGTCTTGCAGCCAGCTTGCAAGTATCCTTACTCCATTCTATTGTCGGAATTTCCATTGCAAATGGTGTGTTGAATTCGGAGTCACTACCCCTCCATGCCTGCAGCTTGCTACTTGCCCCACATGAAGCTATGACAAGCATCTAAAATGAGGTTGTTATTAGCAAAATCTACAGGCAGTGTGGAACTTTGAGGGATACCACGTGTGCTCCACTCTCAGAAGTAAATATGTCTTGAAGCCAACTTTCAACTAACTTCCTTCTTATTGGAGTTAGAACTTAGCACATTTCTAGGTGAGTAGGTTCCATTAAAGTGTTGTCCTGGACTCAGAGACCCAAGCCTTCCAGCCTGCAATTTGCCACTCAGCTCTCTCGTAGCTTCTGACATTCATCTAAGACAGGATGTTAGAAACTATATCCACAGGCAGTGTGAAAGTGCCAGGGACAGCACCTGTGTTCAAGTCTCTTAAATTCATCAATGTTCATATAAAGTTCACTGGGAAAAACATGGCTCTTTGAGTGCAACTTTCTACTATGCTCTCCATAAAGGCATTAGATCATAATACCAACTGGGTTGTGGCGGCATGAGGGAATGGCGATATACATAACTGACGAGTATTCCTGAATAGCAGTTTTAGACAAGCCTCTCACATAAGGGCGTTAGAACCTTGACTTCATGACAGGCAAGCAGCAAGCTGCAGGCCTGGAAGGGTTGTATCTCTGAGTACAGTAGAATGCTTGAATGCTGCAAGTGCCGGAACGCTTGTGGCTCAGAAAGAAGTACTTTGCATTTCCATAGCACTTCCTCATCTAGAGGTGTTCTAGGCTCTAACTCCCGTAGGTGAAAAGCTAGATGAAAGCTGCATTGAAGGACTGCTTCTTTCTGAGTGTGAAACGCAGGGCTCTCCCCTAGGCCTACACACCTACTCTTGAAAAGGCTTATATATCCCTTCTCTTAGAGTCTAGTCACAAGCTGTCTGCAAGGAACACTTGTTTCTCAGGTTCAGTGGGTGACATTGCCATGAAACCTCCACAGGTGCTTTCATTCTAAGTTCTAATGGTGGTAGGGGAGAGGGCATTTGAAAGTTGTTTTCCAGGAATGCTCATTGCTCACAGTTCGATACATAGCATTTCCATGGGCTCACCACTCCTGTGAAGGTAGCTTCTACCTCCCACATGTGAGAGGCTGTTGGAAAGCTACAGGGCCTGGATGTTTACATCCCTCTCAGAGTTCAGGACGGTTCCTTTCCATGGCATCTCCTCACCTAGAGCAGAGGTACGTTTTAACACCCTTCGGTGGGAGACTATGAGAATTCTGCCTTCAACGAATGTTTCTTTCTGTCTTGAGCACAATGCCTTTTCATTGGGCCTCCACAACTTCTGTGGACACAGGTTCTCAATACCTTCAGTTAGAGACATGCAAGAATCTGACTACAAGGAACGATGTTTTCTCACATTTCAGCTTTATCTAATGCCTTCTATCCTCCACAGGCTCCTTTCATGTACATTCTAATGCTGGTTCATGAGAGTGTAGTGCAAATCTGCATTCAATGATCGCTAGGTGCTCACTTCACTACATAGCATTTCCATGGCACCTTATTGCTGTGGGGATAGCCTATGCTCCCTAGCGTGGGAAGCTACTGGGAGACTACAGGGCAGGGAGGCTTGCATCACAGAGTACAGTACAGCACATGTCCAGGTCACAATCTCACCTACAGTGGAGCTAGGTTTTACCTCCCATCAGTGAAAGTCTAGTTGAAACCTGCTTTCAGGAATGCATCTTTCTGACTCTTGAGTTTAGGACCTTTTATTTGAGCCTCCACACCTATTGCAGACATTGTAACTGACTTATTTTAGAGGCTTGTCAGCAGCTGCCTGATGGGAATGCTTCTCTTTTTTTTTTAAATTAATTTTTATTGGTGTTCAATTTACCAACATACAGAATAACACCCAGTGCTCATCCCGTCAAGTGTCCCCCTCAGTGCCCATCACCCATTCACCCCCACCCCCCGCCCTCCTCCCCCTCCACCACCCCTAGTTCATTTCCCAGAGTTAGAAGTCTTTATGTTCTGTCTGCCTTTCTGATATTTCTCACACGTTTCTTCTCCCTTCCCTTATATTCCCTTTCACTATTATTCATATTCCCCAAATGAATGAGAACATACACTGTTTGTCCTTCTCCGATTGACTTACTTCACTCAGCATAATAACCTCCAGTTCCATCCACGTTGAAGCAAATGGTGGGTATTTGTCGTTTCTAATGGCTGAGTAATATTCCATTGTATACATAAACCACATCTTTATCCATTCATCCTTCGATGGACACCGAGGCTCCCTCCACAGTTTGGCTATTGTGGACATGGCTGCTAGAAACATTGGGGTGCAGGTGTCCCGACATTTCATTGCATCTGAATCTTTGGGGTAAATCCCTAACAGTAAAAAAAAAAAAATCCCTAACAGTGCAATTGCTGGGTCGTAGGGCAGGTCTATTTTTAATTCTTTGAGGAACCTCCACACAGTTTTCCAGAGTGGCTGCACCAGTTCACATTCCCACCAACAGTGTAAGAGGGTTCCCTTCTCTCCACATCCTCTCCAACATTTGTTGTTTCCTGCCTTGTTAATTTTCCCCATTCTCACTGCTGTGAAGTGGTATCTCATTGTGGTTTTGATCTGTATTTCCCTGATGGCAAGTGATGCAGAGCATTTTCTCATGTGCATGTTGGCCATGTCTATGTCTTCCTCTGTGAGATTTCTCTTCATGTCTTTTGCCCATTTCATGATTGGATTGTTTGTTTCTTTGCTGTTGAGTTTAATAAGTTCTTTATAGATTTAGGAAACTAGCCCTTTATCTGATATGTTATTTGCAAATATCTTCTCCCATTCTGTAGGTTGTCTTTGAGTTTTGTTGACTGTATCCTTTGCTGTGTAAAAGCTTCTTATCTTGATGAAGTACCAATAGTTCATTTTTGCTTTTGTTTCTTTTGCTTTCGTGGATGTATCTTGCAAGAAGTTACTGTGGCCAAGTTCAAAAAGGGTGTTGCCTGTGTTCTCCTCTAGGATTTTGATGGAATCTTGTCTCACATTTAGATCTTTCATCCATTTTGAGTTTATCTTTGTGTATGGTGCAAGAGAGTGGACTAGTTTCATTCTTCTGCATGTGGATGTCCAATTTTCCCAGCACCATTTATTGAAGAGACTGTCTTTCTTCCAGTGGATAGTCTTTCCTCCTTTATCGAATATTAGTTGACCATAAAGTTCAGGGTCCACTTCTGGGTTCTCTATTCTGTTCCATTGATCTATGTGTCTGTTTTTGTGCCAGTACCATACTGTCTTGATGACAACAGCTTTGTAGTGCAACCTGAAATCTGGCATTGTGATGCCCCCAGATATGATTTTCTTTTTTAAAATTCCCCTGGCTGTTCGGGGTCTTTTCTGATTCCACACAAATCTTAAAATAATTTGTTCTAAGTCTCTGAAGAAAGTCCATGGTATTTTGATAGGGATTGCAGTATACGTGTAAATTGCCCTGGGTAACATTGACATTTTCACAATATTCATTCTTCCAATCCATGAGCATGGAATATTTTTCCATCTCTTTGTGTCTTCCTCAATTTCTTTCAGAAGTGTTCTATAGTTTTTAGGGTATATTTTGAGAACCATTTGAATGGTAAATGGTTCTCCAACCTTTTATTTTCAGGCTGTAGGTGTCCTTCTGTCTAAAATGAGTCTCTTGTAGACAGCAAATAGATGGATCCTGCTTTTTTATCCAGTCTGAAGCCCTGCGCCTTTTGATGGGGTCATTAAGCCCGTTCACGTTCAGAGTTACTATTGACAGATATGAGTTTAGTGTCATCATGATATCTATTCAGTCCTTGTTTTTGTGGATTGTTCCACTGAACTTCTTCTTAAAGGGGAATTTTAAGAGTCCCCCTTAAAATTTCTTGCAGAGCTGGTTTGGAGGTCACATATTCTTTCAGTTCCTGCCTGTCTTGGAAGCTCTTTATCTCTCCTTCCATTTTGAATGAGAGCCTTGCTGGATAAAGTATTCTTGGTTGCATGTTCTTCTCATTTAGGACCCTGAATATATCCTGCCAGCCCTTTCTGGCCTGCCACGTCTCTGTGGAGAGGTCTGCTGTTACCCTAATATTCCTCCCCATGAAAGTCAGGGACTTCTTGTCTATTGCTGCTTTAAGAATCTTCTCTTTATCTTTGGAATTTGCAAGCTTCACTATTAAATGTCGAGGTGTTGAACGGTTTTTATTGATTTTAGGGGGGGATCTCTATTTCCTGGATCTGAATGCCTGTTTCCCTTCCCAGATTGGGAAAGTTTTCAGCTAGGATTTGTTCAAATACATATTCTGGCCCTCTGTCCCTTTCGGCGCCCTCGGGAACCCCAATTAAATGTAGGTTTTTCTTCCTTAGACTGTCATTTATTTCCTTAATCTGTCTTCATGGTCCTTTAATTGTTTGTCTCTTTTTTCCTCAGTTTCCCTCTTTGCCATTAACTTGTCTTCTATGTCACTCACTCGTTCTTCCACCTCGTTAACCCTCGTCGTTAGGACTTCTAGTTTGGATTGCATCTCATTCAATTGATTTTTAATTTCTGCCTGATTGGATCTAAATTCTGCAGTCATTAAGTCTCGTGAGTCCTTAATGCTTTTTTCTAGAGCCACCAGTAGCTGTATAATAGTGCTTCTGAATTGGCTTTCTGACATTGAATTGTAATCCAGATTTTGTAACTCTGTGGGAGAGAGGACTGTTTCTGATTCTTTCTTTTGAGGTGAGCTTTTCCTTCTAGTCATTTTGCTCAGTGCAGAGTGGTCAAAAACAAGTTGTATTGGAACACGGGGGAGTATCTTCTGAGTCTGTAGACTTTAAGTCCCTTGACTTCCCTGGAACTGGTCCGTCTAGCTGGTCTTCTGGGGGAGGGGCCTGTTGTGCTGATTTTCAGGTGTTAGCACTTGGGGGAGCTGCTCTGCCCCTGCCTGCTGCAGGGCTCAGCGGGGGTTGTTTACCCCGTGAGGCCCCAGGAGGAACAGCCGCAGTTGCTATGGCAACTCTGGAAGCCTGGATTCAGCCTCCGCAGGAACTATGGGGCTCTCCGTCCGCAGGGCCTGGAGGCTCCGGGGCGGGCCCGCTGATCTGGTCAGCTCGGGGCAGGAGCGTCCTTGCTGTCCTGGGCCCTTCCGGCCTCTGCCTGTCCCGGGGGAGGCCGGATCCTGGGCTGTGTCCCGGCGCCCTGTGCTCCGGGGCCTGCGCTGTTGGATTCGCGCTCCCGCCCCGCAGCCCCCTCCTTGGAGCCGCTCCCGAGCCCCTCCAAGCTGCTCCGGCCCCGCCGTGCGCGCTGCAGCCCTTAGGGAGCTCGGCGCACTCTCCCGGGGCGCAGGTGTCTGTTAGTGTCCCCGGGAGCCCGAGGGCATCCCCGCCCTCCTGGGTCCTGCTCTAACTCCCTGCGATCCCCTTTCCGCCCGGGAAGGTTGGTGCAGCTCCTGCTTCTCCGGGACGGGGCTCTCCTGTCCTGGGGACACTCGTCCCGGCCTTTGCCCGGCTCCTTGCGGGGCCCCTCCCCCTCGGAGGCCTTTTGTTTCTTTATTTCTTTTTCCCCGTCTTCCTACCTTGATAGAAGCGCGAACTCTGCTCACTGTAGCATTCCAGCTGGTCTCTCTTTAAATCTCAGGCCGAATTCGTAGATTTTCAGGATGATTTGAAGGTTATCTAGGTAATTTTTGGGGGACACGTGATTTGGGGACCCTACTCTTCCACCATCTTGCCCCTCCTCCATTTCGGGAATGCTTCTCTACCAGAGTTCAGTAGGCTGCATTTCCCTCACGATTCAAAAGGTTCTTATGATATATTTTCTAATGCTGATAGTTGAGAACATAGTGGATTGCTACTCTCCAGGAATGCTTTTAGCTCACAGTTCAATCTATAGTATTTCCATGACCTCTCCACAGGAGATGAGAGTGTAGTTGAGAGCTCCATTCAAGGAATTCTTTTTAGTGAGCTGGAGCACAATGCTTTTCCCATTGAGCCTCCGCACCTACTGCGGAGAAAGGCTCTAACTCCTTTATGCTAGAAGTTTTTCAGAGGTGGCCATAAACGAAAGCATGTTTCTCAGCGTTCAAGTGGCCACATTTCCCTCGAGCCTCTAGAAGTTGTTTTGATGTAAGTTCTAATGCTATTAGGTCAGAGGGTATAGACATCTGTGCTCAAAGAATGCTGGTTGCTCATAGCTACCTACAGAACATTTCCATGGACCCTTCAATACTGTATAGTTTCTAACTCCCTTATGTGAGAAGCTATTTGAAAGCTGCAGGGGCTAAATGCTGGCTGCTTAGATTTCAGTACAGCGTATTTCTCTGGCACCTCATCACCTACAGTGGAGTTAGGTTTGAACTCCATTGTCGAGAACCTTGCTGAAAGCCATGTTCCAAGGAATGGTGCTTTCTGAGAGTTGAGCCAAAGGTCTTTCATTGGGCCTCCGGACCAACTGTGGACTAGAATCAAACTTTCTTATGAGAGATGGTTTTCAGAAAATGCCTATGGATAACGCTTGTTTCTCAGAGTTCAAGAGACCACATTTGCCTCGGGTCTCCACAGCCTCTTTTGATATAGGTTCTAGTGCAGTCTGGTGAGAGGGAAGCTGCACCTAAAGGACTCTGATGGTTCGCAGTTTATTCCATAGCATTTCCATGGCCCCTCCACTCCGGTAGCCATAGCTTCTACCTTCCTTATATGAGAGACTAGTAAAAAAGCTCCTCCGTTCAAGGAATGTTTCTTCCTGAGCGTTGAGCCCAGAGCTTTCCATGGACAGCCACACATACAAGGACATAGCTTCCAGCTCCCTTATGTTAGACTCTTGGAAGGAGCTGCCTTCAAGAAGGGCTTGTATCTCAGAATTCAGCACACTGTATTTCCATGGAGGCTCCACACATACTTTTGATCTACACTCTCACCCATAGGTGAGATCGTCGCCAAGAGCTACACTCAACAAATGATGGTTTCTCATAGTTAAATACACAGCACTTCTATGGCCCCTCCACTCCTGTGAAGATAGCTTCAACATCCCATAGATGAGAGGCTAGGGGAACGTTGCAGTGAAAGAATGCTTGCTTCTCAAGAGTTCAGTTCAGCTCCTTTCCATGGCACCTCCTCAGCTACAGTAGACCTAGGTTCTAACTCCCCATAGGTGAAATGCTATTTGAAATCTGCATTCAAGGGATGCTTTGTGAATTCCTGAATGTTCAGGACAGTACATTTATACTGGGTCTCCACAACTACTGATGTTATAGATTCTTCTCCATCATGTTGGAGGCTTCTCAGATGCTGCCTCTGAAGATCACTTGTTTCTTGGAGTTGAGTGTAGTGTATTTCCCTCAAGAACCTCCACACTTACTTTTGCTTGACGTTCTGATGCCTTTTTGTAAGAATGCAGTCAACAGCTGCACCCAAGGAATGACTGTCACAGTTCACTATTAGTCTCTCCACAGCACTCCAGTGATACGTGTAGATAGCTTCTAACTCCCTTATGGGAGAGGCTCGTTGAAAGGTGCAGTGCAGGAATGCTGCTTTTGCACAGTTAAGGATGGCACATTTCTATGGCAACTCATCACCTACTGTTGACTTAGTTCTATTTCCCATATAGAAGAGGCACTTTGAGAGCTACAAGGCAGGAATGCTGGATGTTCTTGGTTATTTCCAGTGAATCTCCTCCATAGCACTTCGTCACCTACAGTTGAGCTAGGTATACCTCCCATATGGGAGAGGTCAGTTGAAGAGTGCATTCAAGGAATGCTTGTCTCTCAGACTTGAGCACCGTGCATGTCCATAGGGCCTCCACATGTACTGTGGACCTAGGTTCTAATGCCCTTACGTGAGAGGCTTCTCCAAAGCTTCCTTTCAGGAATACTTGTCAAAGTTATGTATATCGCATTTCCCTCATGCCTCCACAATTCATTTGGCTCTATGTTCTTTTTTTATTTTGTAATTGAAGTTCAATTTGCCAATATACAGCATAACACCATTGCTCATCCTGCCAAGTGCCCCACTCAGTGCCCATGACCCAGTCACCCCAACACATTCCCACCTTCCTTTCCACTACGCCTTGTTTCTTTCCAAGAGTTAGGTGTCTCTCATGTTTTGTCACCCTCATTGATATTTTAACTCATTTTATCTCCTTTCCCTTTATTCCCATTCATTAATTTTTATATTCCCCAAATGAATGAGACCATATACTGTTTGTCCTTCCCTGATTAACTTATTTCACTCAGCATAATACCCTCCAGTTCCATCCACGTCGAAGGAAATGGTGGGTATTTGTCTTTTCTAATGGCTGAGTAATATTCCATTGTATACATAAACCACATTATCATTATCCATTCATCTTTTGATGGACACTGAGGCTCCTTCCACAGTTTGGCTATTGTGGACATTGCTGCTATAAACATCAGGGTGCAGGTAGTCCAGGGTTTCACTGCATCTGAATCTTTGGGGTAAATCCCTAACAGTGCAATTGCTGGGTCGTAGGGCAGATCTATTTTTAACTCTTTGAGGAACCTCCACAGAGTTTTCCAGAGTGGCTGCACCAGTTCACATTCCCACCAATAGTGTAAGAGGGTTCCCCTTTCTCCACATCCTCTCCAACATTTGTGGTTTCCTGCCTTGTTAATTTTCCCCATTCTCGCTGGTGTGAGGTGGTATCTCATTGTGGTTTTGATCTGTATTTCCCTGATGGCAAGTGATGCAGAGCATTCTTTCATGTGCTTGTCGACCATGTCTATGTCTTCCTCTGTGAGATTTCTGTTCATGTCTTTTGCCCATTTCATGATTGGATTGTTTGTTTCTTTGGTGTTGAGTTTAATAAGTTCTTTATAGATCTTGGATACTAGCCCTTTATCTGATATGGTCATTTGCAAGTATCTTCTCCCATTCTGTAGGTTCTCTTTTAGTTTTGTTGACTGTATCCTTTGGATGTGCAAAAGCTTCTTATCTTGATGAGGTCCCAATAGTTCATTTTTGCTTTTGTTTCTCTTGCCTTCATATATGTATCTTGCAAGACAGTTACTGTGGCCAAGTTCAAAAAGGGTGTTGCCTGTGTTCTCCTCTAGGATTTTGATGGAATCTTGTCTCACATTTAAGATCTTTCATCCATTTTGAGTTTATCTTTGTGTATGGTGCAAGAGAGTGGTCTAGTTTCATTCTTCTGCATGTGGATGTCCAATTTTCCCAGCACCATTTATTGAAGAGACTGTCATTTCTTCCAGTGGATCGTCTTTCCTCCTTTGTCGAATATTAGTTGACCATAAAGTTGAGTGTCCACTTCTGGATTCTCTATTCTGTTCCATTGATCTGATGTGTCTGTTTTTGTGCCAGTACCACACTGTCTTGATGACCACAGCTTTGTAGTACAACCTGAAATCTGGCATTGTGATGCCCCCAGTATGGTTTCTTTTTAAAAATTCCCCTGGCTATTCAGGGTGTTTTCTGATTCCACACAAATCTTAAATAATTTGTTCCAACTCACTGAAGAAAGTCCATGGTATTTTGATAGGGATTGCATTAAATGTGTAGATTGCCCTGGGTAACATTGACATTTTCACAGTATTAATTCTGCCAATCCATGAGCATGGAATATTTTTCCATCTCTCTGTGTCTTCCTCAATTTCTTTCAGAAGTGTTCTAGTAGTTTTTAGGGTATAGATCCTTTACCTCTTTGGTTAGGTTTATTCCTAGGTATCTTATGATTTTGGGTGCAATTGTAAATGGAATTGACTCCTTAATTTCTCTTTCTTCAGTCTCATTGTTAGTGTATAGAAATGCCACTGACTTCTGGGCATTGATTTTGTATCCTGCCACGCTGCCAAATTGCTGTATGTGTTCTAGCAATCTTAGGGTGGAGTCTTTTGGGTTTTCTATGTAGAGTATCATGTCATCAGCAAAGAGGGAGAGTTTGACTTCTTCTTGCCAATTTAAATGCCTTTATTTATTTTTTGTTGCCTGATTGCTGAGGCTAGGACTTCTAGTACTATGTTGAATAGCAGTGGTGAGAGTGGAATCCCTGTCTTGTTCCTGATCTTAGGGGAAAGGCTCCTAGTGTTTCCCAATTGAGAATGATATTTGCTGTGGGGTTTTCGTAGATAGCTTTTAAGATGTCGAGGAAAGTTCCCTCTATCCCTACAATCTGAAGAGTTTTGATCAGGAATGGATGCTGGATTTTGTCAAATGCTTTCTCTGCATCTATTAGAGGATCATATGGTTCTTGTTTTTTCTCTTGCTGATATGATGAACACATTGATTGTTTTACAAGTGTTGAACCAGTCTTGCATCCCAGGGATAAATCCTACTTGGTCATGGTGATTAATTTTCTTAATGTACTCTTGGATCCTATTGGCTAGTACCTTGTTGAGAGTTTTTGCATCCATGTTCATCAGGGATATTGTTCTATAATACTCCTTTTTGGTGGGGTCTTTGTCTGGCTTTGGAATTAAGGTGATGCTGGCCTCATAGAACAAGTCTGGAAGTATTCCATCTCTTTCTATCTTTCCGAACAGCTTTAGTAGAATAGGTATGGTTTCTTCTTTAAACGTTTGATAGAATTCCTCAGGGAAGCCATCTGGCCCTGGACTTTTGTGTCTTGGGAGGTTTTTGATGACTTCTTCAATTTCCTCCCTGGTTATTGGACTGTTCAGGTTTTCTATTTCTTCCAGTTACAGTTTTGGTAGTTTGTGGCTTTCCCGAAATATGTCCATTTCTTCTAGATTGCCTAATTTATTGGCGTATAGCTGCTCATAATATGTTTTTAAAATCATTTGTATTTCCTTCGTGTTGGTAGTGATCTCTCCTTTCTCATTCATGATTTTATTAATTTGTGTCTTCTCTCTTCCTTTTAATAAGGCTGGCTAATGGTTTATCCATCTTATTATTTCTTTCCATGAATCCACTCCTGGTTTTGACGATCTGTTCCACAGTTCTTGTTGTCTCTATTTCATTGAGTTCTGCTTGAATCTTTATTAACTCTCTTCTGCTGGGTGTAGGATCTATTTGCTTTTTTTTTCCTCAAGCTCCTTTAGGTGTAAAGTTAGCTTTTGTATTTCAGATCTTTCCAGTTTTTGGATTGCTGCTTGTATTGTGATGTATTTTCCTCTCAGGACGGCTTTTGCTGTATCCCAAAGATTTTGAACAGATGTATCTTCATTCTCATTAGTTTCCATGAATCTTTTTAATTCTTCCTTATTTTCCTCATTGACCCTTTCATCTTTTAGCAGGATGGTCCTTAACCTTCACATGTTTGAGGTCATTCCAAACTACTTCTTGTTATTTAGTTCTAATTTCAAGGCATTATGGACTGAGACTATGCAGGGGATGATCCCAATCTTTTGGTATCGGTTCAGACCCGATTTGTGACCCAGTATGTGGTCTATTCTGGAGAAAGTTCCATGTACACTTGAGAAGAATGTGTATTCAGTTGTGTTTGGATGTAAAGTTCTGTAGATATCTGTGAAATCCATCTGGTCCAGTGTATCATTTAAAGTTCTTGTTTCTTTGGAGATGTTGTGCTTAGAAAACCTATCAATTGTAGAAAGCGCTATATTGAAGTCACCAAGTATAAGTGTATTATTATCTAAGTATGTCTTAAATTTGGTTATTAATGGATTGATATATTTTGCACCTACCACATTCGGGGCATATAAATTGATGATTGTTAAGTCCTCTTGTTGAATAGATCCTTTAAGTATGATATAGTGTCCCTCTTCATCTCTCACTACAGTCTTTGGGATAAACTTTAGTTTATCTGATATAAAGATGGCTACCCCTGCTTTCTTTTGAGGACCATTTAAATGGTAAATGGTTCTTCTACCTTTCATTTTCAGGCTTTGGGTGTCCTTAGGTCTCAAATGAGTCTCTTGTAGACAGAAAATAAATGGGTCTTGCTTTTTTATCCAGTTTGGAACCCTGAGCCTTGAATGGGATCATTAAGCCCACTCATGTTCAGATTTACTATTGAAAGATATAAATTTAGTGTCATCATGATACCTTTAGTCCCTGTTTTTGTGAATTGTTCCCTTGGACTTCCTCTTTCTTTCTTTTTTTTTAGATTTTTTTATTATTTTATTTTTTTAATAAATTAATTTTTATTGGTGTTCAATTTACCAACATACAGAATAACACCCAGTGCTCATCCCGTCAAGTGTCCCCCTCAGTGCCCATCACCCATTCACCCCCACCCCCCGCCCTCCTCCCCCTCCACCACCCCTAGTTCGTTTCCCAGAGTTAGGAGTCTTTATGTTCTGTGTCCCTTTCTGATATTTCCCACACATTTCTTCTCCCTTCCCTTATATTCCCTTTCACTATTATTCATATTCCCCAAATGAATGAGAACATGCACTGTTTGTCTTTCTCCGATTGACTTACTTCACTCAGCATAATACCCTCCAGTTCCATCCACGTTGAAGCAAATGGTGGGTATTTGTCATTTCTAATGGCTGAGTAATATTCCTCTTTCTATTACAGAATCCCCCTTAGTATTTCTTGCAGAACTGGTTTGGTGGTCAGATATTCTTTCAGTTTCTGCCTATCTTGGAAGCACTTTATCTCTCCTTCTATTCTGAATCAGAGCCTTGCTGGATAAAGTATTCTTGGCTGCAGGTTCTCATTTAGGACCCTGACTATATCCTGCCAGCCCTTTCTGGCCTGCCAGGTCTCTGTGTAGAGGTCTGATCTTAACCTAACACTTCTTCCCATAACATTTAGTGATCTCTTGTCTCTTGATGGTTTTAGGATCTTCTCTTTATCTTTGGAATTTGCAAGCTTCACTATTAAATGTCAAGTGTTGGACGGTTTTTATTGATTTTAGTGGGGGCATCTCTGTATTTCCTGGATCTGAATGCCTGTTTCCCTTCCCATGTTAGGGAATTTCTCAGCTATGATTTGTTCAAATACACTTTCTGGCCCTCTGTCTCCTTCAGCGCTCCCTGAAACACCAATGAAACGTAGATTTTTCCTTCTGAGGCTGTCATTTATTTCCCTTAACCTATCCTCATGATCTTTTAATTGCTTTTCTCTTTTTTCCTCAGCTTCCTTCCTTGTCAGCAACTTGTCTTCTATTTTACTTACTTGTTCTCTACCCCGTTAACCCTTGTCGTTAGGACCTCTAGTTTGGATTGCATCTCATTTAATTGATTTTTAATTTCAGCCTGATTAGATCTAAATTCTGCAGTCATTAAGTCTCTTGAATCCTTTATGCTTTTTTCTAGAGCCACCAGTAGCTTTATAATTGTGCTTCTGAATTGGGTTTTTGACATTGAATTGTAATCCAAATTTTGTAACTCTGTGGGAGAGAGTACTGTTTTGATTCTTTCTTTTGTGGTGTTTTTCCTTCTAGTCATTTTGGTCAGTGAAGAGTGGCCAAAACCAAGTTGTACTGGAAAAGGGAGAAAAGGAGAGAGAAAAAAGGGGGGAAACAAACATAAAGTAAAAAACAAGTGGGAGTATCCTCTGATTCTATATACTGTAAATCCGTCGACTTCCCCTGGAACTTTCCAGCGCTGCTTGGTCAATATTTTCCCCTGTCCTTCCAGCTGGTCTTCTGGGGGACGGGCCTGGTGTGCCAATTCTCAGGTGTGTGCACCGAGGGGAGTTGCCCAGGCCCCTGCTAGGTGCACAGCTCAGTGGGAGCTCTTTATCCTGTGAGGCCCCTGCTCAGTCACAGGTACATGGTGACACCAGGAGGAACAACAACAGTCGCGGCGACCAGCTGTCCGGCCTTGGAGTCAGCTCCTGCAGTAACTACTGCAGCTCCCAGTCTGCAGGAGCCTGGATGCTCCGGGGGCAGGGGGCGCTCTGCACAGTCTGGGGCGGCTTGGCGGCAGTAGCTTCCTTGCTGCCCTGTGTCCTCCCAGCCTCAGCCAGTCCAGGGGGAATGTCAGACCTTGGCTCTGGGGCCTGCACTGCTGGAATCATGCTCCCGGGGCTGCACAGCCCCCTCCTCACTGGAGCCACAGCTGAGCCGCCACCTGAGTCGCTGCTGGAGCTGCTCTGGAGACTGTGAAGCCCCCTCCGTGTGGAGCTACCACCTGAACTGCTCCCAGAGCCTTGCAGGGTGGGGGCCCCAGCCCTTTCAGGAGCTCGGCCCCTGGTGTGTGGCGTGCTCTCTCCCGAGGCGCAGTTCCTGTGTTAGTGCCCTTGGGAGGCTGAGGGCATCCCTGCCCCTATTGGGTTCCTGCCCCAGTTTCCTGCGAGTGCCTTTCCATCCGGGAAGATTGGTAAAGTTTTTGCTTCTCTGGGACTGGGCTTTCCTGTCCTGGGTGCTCAGCCTTAGCCCGGCTCCTCGTGGGGGCCCCTCCACCTTGGATGCTTTTTTTATTTGTTTATTTTTTTCTGTCTTCCTACCTTGATAGAAGCACGAACTTTCTCACTTTAGCATTCCAGCTGGACTCTCTTTAAATCTCAAGCCATATTCGTAGGTTTTCAGGATGATTTGAAAGTTATCTAGGTAAGTTGGTGGGGACAGGTGACTTGGGGACCCTACTCTTCCACCATCCTGCCCCGTCTCTCAGCAAATCTCACTTCTATGGCACCTTGTCACCTACTGTTGACTTAGTTCTAGCTCCCATATTTAAGAGGCTTATTGAGAGCTGCAGTGCAAGAATGCTGTTTCTTCTGTGTTAATTCCAGTGAATCTTCATGTCACCTCCTCCCCTATAGTTGAGCTAGGTATAAATCCCATATGGGAGAAGCCAGTTTAAACGTTCATTTTAGGAATGCTTGTTTCTGAGAGTTGAGCACAGTTCGTTTCTATTGAGCCTCCACACGTACTGTTGACCTAGGTTCTATGCCCTTATGTGAGAGGCTTGTCCGAAGCTTCCTTTTAGGAATGCTTGTTTCTCAGTGTTATGTATGTTGCATTTCCATCATGTCTTTATACTTACTTTGGATCTATGTTCCAACGGCTTTATGTAATGGGTAGTGGAAATGTGCACTCAAGGAACCCTGGTTGCTCAGTTTACTACAGAGCATTTCCATGGTACTCCATTCCTGTAGCGATAGCTTCTACCTCCCTTATTTGAGAGTCTAGTAGAAAACTGCAGTGCAGGAATTCTTTTTTCTCAGAGTTAAGTACAGCACATTTCCATGGCACCTCCTCACTTATAGTTGAGCTCAGTTCTAACCTACGTATGTTAGAGGCTAGTTGAAATTTGAATTCAAGGAATCCTTGTTTCTCAGTGTTAAGCATAGTGCATTTCTATTGTGTCTTCTCATCTGTCTTTCAGATAGGTTCTTAATCTGTATGTGAGACACTAGTGGAAATTGCATACAAGGAAGTGTTTATTCTAAGAGATTAGAAGATTTCCATTGCACCTCCTGCTGAGATTGTTTCTGTCTTACATGACAGGCTTGAAGAAAGGTGTACTAAGAGAAGGCTTCTTTTTCAGAGTATCTACAGCTTATTTCTAGTGCTCCTCAGCTAACATAGACTCTGTTGACATAGAGTCAGTCTCCGTTTTCTTACAGGCAAATTCTAAGCTGCATTCAAGGAATGCTTGTTTCATGGAATTATGTACAATCATTTCCATTGAGCCTCCACACCTACTATTGGCATAGGTTCTAACTCCCTTGTGTTAGAGGCTTGTCAGATTCTGCCTTCAAGGACGCTTGTTTCTCAGATTTTTTTTAATTAATTTATGATAGTCACAGAGAGAGAGAGAGAGAGAGAGAGAGAGAGAGAGAGAGAGAGGCAGAGACACAGGTAGAGGGAGAAGCAGGCTCCATGCACCGGGAGCCTGACTTGGGATTCGATCCCGGGTCCCCAGGATCACGCCCTGGGCCAAAGGCAGGAACCAAATGGCTGCGCCACCCAGGGATCCCCTTGTTTCTCAGATTTAAGTATATCACATTTCCCCTGAGCTTCCACAATAACTTTTGATATATTTTCTACCTCCCTTATACTAGACACTAGTTGAAAGCTTTAGTCAAGGACTTCTTGAATTAGAGGAAGTAGAGGCATTTCCACTGTACTTTCCCCCCAATTCCTAACCCCCTAACCCTAACACTACAACTACACCTACTCTAGCACCTACACACATGCCATACCCCTAACCCTAATCCTAACCATGCACCTACACCTAGCCCAACACTTCCTCCCACCTGTTCGACTACCTCAACCTCTTCCACTAAATCTATTCCTACGTATCTACCTAACCTTGCCCTTTCTGCTACCCTACTCCTACCACTATTCCTGTCACTAAGGCTATCCTTACCTCTAACCCTACCACTACTCCTACCCCTAACCTTACACCTACACCTTGCACAATTACTACCACACCTATAACGCTACCCTAATCCCTACCACATCCATAAACCTACCCCAACAATGTCTCTAACCCTACCCATACCTATACCCATATCTCTTCTCCTACATCTACAAGGAACCCTAGCCTTACCCCTACACCTTAGCCTATCACTCCCTTGCCACTACCATTTTCCCTGCCCCTACACCTTCCATTACCCCACCCTTATCTGCAATCCTACCCCACCCCCTACCCTAAACCAATCCATACCTATACCTGTACCTCTACTCCTAATTCTACCCGTACCCCTAGCCCTACCCCTACATCTTAACCTTTCCCTACTCCTACCCCTAATGCTAACCACAACCATACTCCTACTCCTACCCTACCATACCACCTGTACCGATGACCATCACCTTACCCCTACCATTACTCCTAACCATAGCTTACAACTACACCTACTCATATCCCTACTACAACCCCTACAACTAACACTTACCCTATCCCTAACTCCTCTACTACTCCTACACGTAACTGTAATTCTACACACCCCTTTGCAGCACCTAATCCTACTCCTACATCTAACCCTACCCCTTCCCTTAACCCAACTCCTATCACTAACCCCACACTTCCTCCAATTCCTACCCGTACCTCTATCCCTACCTATCCCCTTACCCATAACACTACTCCTAACTCTACCCATACCAATAGTCCTATCTGAACCCCTAACCTTACAATTACTGCTACACCTACACTAATCCTTCCCCTACTCCTACCATACAACTATCCCTTCCACTAACCCTATTGCTACACTTACCCCTAACCCTAACCCTAACCCCATACCTACACAACCCGGACTCATAACCCTACCCTTAAGCTAATACTAAACCTAACCTTACACCTACCTGTTCTCCTACCCATAACCTACCCTACATATACACCTTCCACCACCCCTACTCCTACCCCTAAACCTACTGCAGTGACCTACCTTACCCCTACTCATTTCCTGACTTCTACCCTTACCTTCAATCCTAATCCTACCACTACTTCTATCAGTACCCCTACAAATAACACTAACCTATCACTGCCCCTAATCCTATCCCAATTCTACCCTATTCCTATGCTACCCATACCCCTAACTCTAACCATAGTGCTACCCCTATCCCTACCACTAACTCCACTCCTTGGCTAATCTTAAGAGTACCCCTAACCCTATCCCTAAATGTCATAAAACATCTCCTAACTCTACCTCTACACCTACCCATAACCCTATCCCAGCTCCTACCTCTACTGGAATTGCTATCCCCTCCCTACTCCTATCCATAAACCTATCACTAAATATATTCTTCTACACTTATGGCTACTCCTACCTCTATCCCTTCAGCTAAACCATTAATCCTTAAACTTTCCCTTATCTCTAACCCTAACCATTTCCCTGCAAGTACCCTTACCCTTAACCATACACTTCTCTTTCCTTACCCTTAACCTACCCTAACCCTACCCTTACACAAGCACTTATCTGTAACCCTAACCCTACCCTAACTATAAAACTACCCCTACAACTACCCACACATATAGCTCTCACCCTACTCCTACTGATACCCCACATCCTAGCCCTACGTCTACTCCTAACCCTATCTATTCCTAAGTCTATACCTAACCCACCCCAAACCTATGCCAACACTAACATTACAACCTACAATTTCCCTACACCAACCCATGACCCCATTCCTACTACTAAGCCTAACCTTAACCCTGACCCTCCCCTACCTCAACAGCTATTCATAACCCTAGCCATACTCCTAACCTACACATACACTTATCCCTACAGCTATCCTTAAACATACTTTACTCCTAACCAACTTCTACAACTACATCATCCTACTCCTACCCCTATCCCTAACTCTCTCCCCAACATTCCTCTACCACTAGCCATACCCTTAAACTTCACACTAACAAGAAACCTACTCCTGTGCCTAGCCCTGAACCTACCCTACCCATACACCTACCCGTCCCTACCCCTAAATCGTCCCTACCCTTTACTCCTTAACATAACCATACCCTTACCTCTAAGCTTATCACTACTACCACTACCACAAACCCTACTTCTATGTCTCCCCTTACTCTATCCAGACCCCTAACCCTATCTGTACCCTTACCACAATCCTACCATTTCATCTACCCCTAACCCTACACATATATTACAACTACATGTACCCATACTGTAACACTATCTGACCCCTACCCCTATTCCTACTCTTACCCTTGCACTACTTATACCCCTAAAACTACCATTACCCCTACCACAACCCCTAAACCTACTCTACCCCTACATGTACCCCTACTCTAACAATCCCCCTATCCCTACCCCCTAACCTTGACCCTACTGTTACCCATAAACTTACACCTATGCCTAAATTTAAGAGTACCCCTAACCGTACCCTTACCCCTACCATTACACCCAGACCTACTCCTAGCCATAACCTTATTGCTAACCTGACACTTCCCCCACAACCTAAATCTACCCTTTGCCATAACTCTAACCTTACCACTATCTTTACCTTTCACCATTCTCCTACCCTTACCACTAAACCTAACCCTACTTCTACCCATAATGGTACTCCAAACCCTACCCATAACTCTATAGCTAACTCTATACCTAACTTTACTCCTAGTCTTAAGCCTACCCTTAACTTAACTCTATGTATACCCTTACCCATAACCCTAACACTACCACTTTTTAAAATAATTTTTTATTGCTGTTCAATTTGCCAACATATATAATAACACCCAGTGCTCATCCCATCAAGTGCCCCCCTCAGTGCCCATTATCCAGTCACCCCCACCCGCTCCCTTTCCACCACCCCTAGTTCGTTTCCCAGAGTTAGGAGCCTCTCATGTTCTGTCTCCCTCTCTGACATTTCCCACTTATTTTTTCTCCTTTCCCCTTCATTCCCTTTCACTATTTTTTATATTCCCCAAACGAATGAGACCATAAAATGTTTGTCCTTCTCGATTGACTTATTTCACTCAGCATAATACCCTCCAGTTTCATCCACATCAAAGCAAATGGTGGGTATTTGTCGTTTCTAACACTACCACTTCCCACAACCATAGCTCTAACTCTACAAATACTTCTACCTGTAAACCTCCACTGCCACTTCTCCTGTACCTAAACATAGCCATACCCCTACCTGTAAAAATAACTCTACACCTAAACCAACTCCTACCCCTACCACTAACCATATCTCTACTGCTAACTCTACAAGTATCCCTATCACTACCCTTACCCCAACACCTAACCCTAACCCTACTCGCACACCAACCCCTAAACCTAACCCTGTGCCTACCCCTAATGGTACTCCAAACCTTACCCCTAACTTTGTATCTAATTTTCCCTTAGTCCTACACCTACCCTTAACCCTCCTCCTAACTTTACCCCTACCCATGCCATTAAACCAACCCCTACACCTAGTGCTATGCCTACCCCTACAAGTACTCCTACCTATACCCCTAAACATATCTCTATCCCTACCCCTAAACCTACATTTAACCCCAAACCTACTACGACATCTAAACTCTCTTGTACACTTCCCCCAAACCTACACCTACACTACCCCTAACCTACATATACCCCTACTCCAACCCTAACACTCCGAGGCCCCACATACTCATACACAGACCCCTAAACTAAATCAACCCCCACCTTTGCCCCTACCTGTACACCTAGCCCTAAGCCTAACCCTACCTCTGCTCTGACACTTACAGCTACAGGTAACCCTAAGCCTACTCCTAATCCTACCTCTACACCACACTGAACCCTCCCCGACATCTACTAGTACCTTGATCCCTACCCATAAACACACTTATACATTGACACGCACTATAAAGCTAATCTGACCTTTAACCCTAGCTTACACTTCCTGCTACACTAGTCCTTACTCCTCCCCTTTCCTCTACTCCTACCTCTAACCCAACTCCTAGACCTACCCATAACCCTAAATCTACCCCAACCCAACCCCTACCCATGACCTAACCCCACCTTATACCTATATATACTTACACTCATACTCTTACTCCCACATCTACCCTTAACCCTAGCCCTACCCCTACCCCGACACCTTAACCTATCCCTACTGCTACCCTTAGGGCTAACACTAACCCTACTTGTAACTTTAACCCTACCCCCAACATTAACAGTACCCCTAACTATTCCTACCCCTACTCCTACCTTAATCCTATCCCTACTGTTAAACCTGCTCCTAAGCCTAACCCTAACAGTAACCCTAAGTACTCCTACTGCTACACCCATCCCTAATCCTACATTTACACGTCTCTAACACTCTACTTCCCCCACACCCTACACCTAACAATATCCCTAGCTTTACTCTTATCCTTAACCCTTCCACAACACCTACCCCTACACTACCTCTACTACCAGTACCCATACTATAAAACTAACTTTACCACTACCCTCACCCTACCCTACACCTATGGCTACCTCTAATCCTACCACTGCACCTACCCCTAATGCTACCCCTAACCCTATCTATACCCGTAAACCTCCTCATACCCTGACCACTACCCATAGCTCTACCCCTACTCCTAACCCTACTCCAACCTCTAGCCTTACACCTACCCATAACCCTACACCTTCACCCTCAAACCCCTAATCTAATCTACAACTATCCCTATCCCTATGCCTACACGTATGCCGAGCAATAACCCTATCCCTACATCACAGTAAAATCACTCGTACCCCTAACCATACAACTGTTCTTTCTATACCACTAACCTACCCATAACCCTGTCCCTACACCTTCTACTACACCTAATCCACCCTATACCCTAATGCTGCTCATCCTCCTACTCCTAACACTACATCTATACTTTACCCTAACCCTGCCCACCACAATACCTCAACCTCTATTCCTACCCCAAACCCTACACATACCTCTACTTCTACCCTTAATTGTAACCCTAACCCACCCATAAGCCTGGCCCTAATCTGAACCCTACCCTTCCTCTCATTTACCTATAGCTCTACCCTTAGCCCCTGCCACTACCCATAACCATGGATCTGTCCCTAACAATACCTCTACCCATACCCCTAATACTATTCCAATAGTATTACTGCCCTAATACTATTCCAACTCTTAACCCTACCCCTACTGCTACCCCCATCTCTACTCCTACCCATACACCTATCACTATTTCCTTCCCCTACGTGTTACCCCTACCCTTATATCTAGCTCTACTCTTACCCTTAAATCTACCTTAAATATACCATTAATCTACCTTAATCTTACTCTTAAATCTACTCCTAACCTTATCCTTACCAGTTCCCCTACATAATCTTAAGGCTAACCTTAAAACTACCCTTACCCTACCCTAGTACTGCTCCTATTCCTACCATACACTTACACCTATCAATGACCCTACTGCCACCCTTATCTCTAAGCCTATCACTCACCCTACCCCATACAGCATACACTACCCATACCCCAACCCCATACCCATACACTAACCATACACCACTGATATCCCTACCCCACCCCCCTGACCCCACTCCTACTACTACACCTAGCCTTAACACTGACCTTAACCTACACTGACCCTACCCTACCCTGAGAGCTACTCATAACCCTAGCCTTACCACTAACCTACATACACCCCTACATACACCCCTATCCCTACTCCTACCACTACCCTTTCCCCTAGTCCTATCCCTACACACAACCCTACTCCTACCCTAACACTATGCATAGGCACCCCATACTCGAACATGGACTCCTAAAGCTAAACCTACCCCTACTTTTGCCTGTACCTGTTCCCTGGCCCCTACAACTTCAGATACATGTAACCCTAAACCTACTCCTAACCCTACCTCTACACCACACCGAACTCTCCCCCAATACCTACTACTACTCTGACCCCTACCCCTAAACTTATTTATATACTGACCCCTACCCTAAAGCTAATGTAACCCCTACCTCTTCCATTACACTTACTATTCCTTACTCTTCCCCTTACCTCTACTCCTACCTTTAACCTAACTGCTATCCCTACTTCTAACCTTAATTCTACACCAACCCTACCTCTAATACTAAATCTATCCTACCCCTACCCATACTTATACTCATACCGTTACTCCCACATCTACACCTAACACTAGCCCTACCCCTACACCTTAACCTATCCCTACCAATATCCTAACCCTACTCTTACCCCAGCATTTATCCTTAACCCTATCCCTACCCTTAAACCTACTCTTATGCCTAACCCTAACTGCACCCCTAACTACTCCTACACCTATTAATCTTAACCCTACCCCCTTACTCTTAAACCTACTCCTATGCCTAACCTTAACTGTACCCCTAACTACTCCTACACCTATTAATCTTAGCCCTACCTCTAGCCTTAAACCTACTCCTATGCGTAGCACTAAAGGTATCCCTGACTACTCCTATCCCTATACCCATCCTTACTCCTACTATTACATATCATTAACCCTTCACTTCCTTGACACCCTACAGATAATAATATCCCTAGCTCTACTGTTACCCTTAACCCTTCTACTACCTTTACCCCTACCAGTACCCCTACCTATAAGACTAACCTTACCACTACCCTCACCCTACCCTACAATTACAGCTACCTCTAAACCTACCAATGAACCTACCCCTAAGGCTACCCCTAACCCTAACTATACCCCTAAACCTACTCATACCCTAACCACTATCTGTAGCTCCACCCTTACTCTTAACCCTACTCCAACCCCTATGCCTACTCCTGCCCATAACCCTACTCCTACCACTTAACCCCCACATCCCTAACCTAACCTACAACTACCCCATCCCTATGCTTATACATACGCCAAGTAATAACCCTATCCTTACAGCACCATAAAATTACTTCTACACCTACCCTTACCACTACACCTAAACTATCACTACCCCATCCCTATCCATACCCATAAACCAATTCTAAACCTACACCTACCTCTACCTGATCCTTACCCTTAAAAATACCCTTCCTACCGCTAACCCTAACCTACCACTACCCCTACTCTTTCCAATTACTACCCCTACCACTACACCTACTCCTACCCCTTGCCTTCCACGTCACCTAACTCTAACCTTAGCCCTACACCTATCCCTGATGGTAATCCCAACTCTATCCCTACCCTTATAATGAAAACTAACCCTAGTCCTACACCTACCCCTAACCCTAATCCTAATCCTACCCCTACCCATATCCTTAAACCTACCCCAACACTAACCCGAGGCCCACCACTATCCCTACTACTACCAGTATCCCTACACCTAAGCCTACCCCTATCCTTTCCTCTATCCCTAACCTTAACCCTATTCCTGCAACTACCCCTACCTACCTCTAACCATACACTATCCTTTCCATACCACTAACCCCACCCATAACCCTGTCCTCACACCTTCTGCTACATCTAATCCACAATCTACCCCTACTCCTGCCCATCCCCCACACCTAACACTACAACTATACTTTCCCCTAATCCTGCTAATTACCATATCCCAACCTCTATTTCTACCCCGAACCCTACACATACCACTACTTCTACCTTAACCATAACCCTAACCCACCTGTAATCCTAGCCCAAACCTTAATGCTACCCCTTCTTCTAACCTACATGTAGCCCTATCCCTAACCCCTGCCACTACACCAACCCAAGATGTATCCCTAACAATACTTCTACCCATACAACTACCTGGGCTAGGGGTGGGTTAGGCATAGATTTAGGGATAATATTAGGAGTAGCGGTAGGGTTAGAATGAGGGGTACAGGTAAGAGTAAGTTAGGGTAGGTTTAGGGCTAGGCATAGAAGTAGGTTTCAGGTTAGTGTTAGGTGTAGGAGTATGGCTAGTGGTAGGGAGAATGTTAGAGAGATAGGGGTAAGACTAGGAGTAGGGAGTGGTAGTTGTAGAGGTTTGTTTAGGATTAGTGTATGTTTAGGTATAGCCCTAGGGGTAGGAGTAGGGATAAGTGTATGTGTAGGTTAGGGGTAGGGCTAGGTATATGAGTAGCTGTTGGAGTAGGGGAGGATCAGGGTAGGGTCATGGTTAAGGCTAGATAGCAGTGGGATCAGGGGTTGGGGTAGGGGAAAAATAGGTTGTATGGATAGTGTTAGCATTTGGGTAGGGGTAGGGGTAGTATTAGGGTTAGGGTGGGTTAGGTATAGACTTAGGGATAATGTTAGGAGTAGGGGTAGTGCTAGGATGAGGGGTACTGGTAGGAGTAGGGTGAGGGCTATAGATATAGGTAGTGTTAGGGGTAGGTTTAGGGTTAGGGTTAGGGCTATAGGTAGTTGTTTGTGTAGGGATAGGGTTAAGGATAAGGAAAGGGCAGTGTATGTTATGGGTGGGGGTAGTTGTAGGGAAATTGTTAGGGTTAGAGATAAGGGAAAGTTTAGGGTTTGGGTTACTTGAAGGGATACGGGTAGTAGTAGCTGTCGGTGTAGGCCTAGGGTTTTGTGAAAGGGTAGTTTTAAGGGTAACGGTAGGGTTAGGGGTTAGAATAGGGTTAGAGGTAGGTTTAGGAGAAGCATTAGTGTTAGGTATAGGGGTAATGGTAGGGTTAGGGATACGATTTTTGGTAGGTGTATAGTTAGGTTGAGAGTTAGGGGTAGTAGAAAGGATAGGGGTAAGGGAAGGTTTAGTGGTAGTGGTAGAGATATTTTAAGAGTAGAAGTAGCGGTAGTTTAGGGTTAGGGTTATAGAGGGTTACAGATGTAGGCATAAGGATCGGGTAGGGGTCAGTGTAGGGTTAAGTAACGTTAGGGTTAGGGGTAGATGTATGAATAGGGGAATGGGTAAGGATAGTGGTAGCTGTAGTTGTATGGGTAGGGGTAGGGTTAGCAGTCGGTTTAAGGTGGAATAGGGGTTGTGTTATTGCTCAGGTTATGGGTGGGTGTAGGGATAGAGATAGTTGTATGTTAGGGTTAGGGGTTGGGGGTGAAGGGTTCGAGATACACTCAGAGATAGGTGTAGGGCTATTGGTTGGAGTAGGGTTGGTTTACAGGTAGCCGTCATAGTATGGCTCATGTATGGGTAGGGATAGGATTAGATATAAGTGTAGCAGTAGCGTCTGAGGTAGGTGTAGGTGTAGTGTAGGAATAGGAGTAGTATTAGTGTAGAGTAAGGGTAGTTGTAAGGTTAGGCTTACATGTGGGGGTACTGATAAGGATAAGATTAGGAGTAGGTTTAAGGGTAAGAGTAGAGCTAGGTATAGGGGAAGGGGTACCATGTGAGGGAAGAATATGGTTAGTGATAGGGGTATGGGCAGGAGTAGATATGGAGGTAGGGGTAGGGGTAGGGGTAGTGGTATGGTTAGAGTTAAGGGTGTGGGTAGCATAGGAGTAGGGGCAGGATAGGTTAGTGTTATGGGTAGGGGTACTGGCAGGATTAAGTTTGAGTGTAAGAGTAGAAATAGGGAAAAGGGTGGGGGTAAGAGTAGGGGTATTGGAAGGGGTACATGTAGAGGAGTTTATGAGTAAGAGTACAGGCAGGTGTAAGATTAGGTTTAGGATTAGCTTAAGGCTAGGGGTATGAGGTAGGGTTGGGTTAGGTGTGGGGTTTGGGCTAGCGATAGGTGTAGCAGTAGGGTTAGAGGAAGGGATAGGTATAAGGTAGGAGTAGGAGAAAGATTAATGTAGGTATAGTGGTAATTGTAAGGTTAGGGTTTCAGGTAAGGGTATTGGCAGGGCTAGAGTTAGGAGTAGTGTTATGGGTACAGTGAGAGGTAGGGGTAGGGATATGGATAGTAATTGGGGGAGGTGTAGGGTTAGTGACAGGAGTAGTGTTAGGGGAAGGGTGTCGCGGCCGGCATGAGAAGGTCCGGATTCAGGGACCGAGGGCAAGGGGATGAGAAAGAAACAAGAGACTAAAAGTTCATGGGATAGGAGGTTCCATGCAGCTGATGGCTGCAATGGACAAGCTTTATTTTTGCATGTAGAGTTTATATAGCCTCTGTAAGCAGGCAGCTTATTTCTTTAAGGAGAAGTACATCTCGCGCACAAACATACATTGTTTTTAAGACTGACACCTGTTATTTGTTTAAGCAATAGAGCATGAAGGCCACATATAGACTAAACAGTGAGGTTTGTTTATTAAGTAATATCTGCCAAGGCGGTCATGTGTCAGGCCACCTTCTTGCTTGCTTTATGGGAACTTGTCTCGATAACATTTTAAAGGAGAAGCAAATATGTACATTTACTTCCATAAGGGGGAAGAGCTAGGTGCAGCCCCAGCAGGTTGGCCAGGTATGACAAGGAGCCTTTGCTCAACCCAGAACCCTGACTCGCGCCGCAGGACTGCGGGTTGGCTAGGGACAACAGGGAGCTTTGGCTCAACTTGGAACCCTGCCTCGCGCCGCAGGACTGCGGGTTGGCTAGGGACGACAAGGAGCTTTGGCTCAACTTGGAACCTTGCCTCGTACTGCGGGACCGCTCCCAACAAAGGGGTAGGGTTAGATGTAAGAGTAGTATCAGGTGTTATGGAGGGATTGTAGAGTTAGGGTTATGGGTAGGAGTAGAAGAGGGGTTAGGAATAAGGGAAGGGTTAGTTGTAACTGTAATGGTAGGGGTATGAATAGATGTAGGTGTAGGATATTAGGGGTAATGGTAGGGGTAAGGTGATGGTCATTGGCACAGGTAGGCATGATAGGGTAGGGGTAGGATATGATTAGGGTTAGTGGTAGGGGTAGGAGTATGGATATGTTAAGATGTAGAGGTAGGGCCAATTTTGGAGTAGAATTAGGAATAAGGGTATGGGTATATGTATGGAAAGGGGTAAGGTAGAAGGTGGGGTAGGGTTACAGATAGGGGTGGGGTAATGGAAGGTGTAGGGGCAGGTTTAATGGTAGGGGTAGGGGAGTGATAGGTTAAGGTATAGGGGTAGAGCTAGGGTTCCTTTTAGATATAGGAGTAGGGGTATGGGTAGGGTAAGAGACATGGTTAGGGGTAAGTTTATGCGTGGGTTAGGGTTTGGGGTAGGGTTTCGGGTAGTGGTGTTGGTTGTTCATGGTGTACAGGCATGGTCAAGGTAGGTGTAGTGGTAGGGTTAGAGGTAGGGATAGACTTAAGGTAGGAGTAGGGTAGCAGCAGGTGCAAGGTGAGGTGTATGGGTAGGAATAGATTTAGTGGAAGGGTTTGAGGTAGGCAAGCTGATTGGAGGAAGGGTTGGGCTAGGGGTAGGTGTAGGATTAGGATTAGAGTTAGGGGTATGTGTAGATGCAGAGGTAGGTTTACAGAATAGGTCATTGTTGGTTTAGGATTAGGGGTAAGGGTGGGGTAGGGTTAGGGGTATAGCTTGCAGTAGGACCAGTGGTAGGAGTAAGGGTAGTGGTATGGGTAGTGGTTAGGGTAAGTTTAGGGATAGGTTTATCAGGAAAGGTAGTGATAGAGCTTGGTGTTGCGGTAGAATTAGGTTCAGAGATAGAGTATGAGTAGTGTTAGGGGTAGGAGTAGGTGTAGGAGGATAGTATAGGTAGACATAGGGTTAAGTGTAGGTGTAGGGGTAAGGGTAGGGTTAGGGTTGGGTGTAGTGATTAGTGTATGGGTAAGTTTAGGGTTCGGGTAATGGGTGGGGTAGGTATAGAGTTAGGGGTAGAGGTACAATTACCATTATGGGTGAGGTTAGCAGTAAGTGTTGGGGTAGGAGAAGAGTTAGGTGTAAATGAAAGACTAAGTGTGGAGGATGGGTTGTGGTAGGAGCAGGGTTAAGTGTAGGGATAGTGTTAGGAGTGGGGTACATGATAGTGTAGGGTTAGGGTTAGAGGTAGGGCTGGGAGTAGCTCGCAGCTGGCACCTAGGCTCTAACAGAAGGGAGTTATAACCTATCTCAACAGTTGGTGTGGAGGTATTGTGGAAATGTGCTCTACTTCCTCTAAAAACAAGAGGTCTTGACTGAAGCTTTCAAGTAGTCTCTAGCATAAATAAATTAGAACATACATCAAAAGTAATTGTGTAGGTTCAAGGGAAATGCACTATACTTAACTCTGAGAAACAAAAGTTACTTGAATGCATCTTTCAGCAATCCTCTAACATAAGGAGTTAGAACAGATCTCAAAGCAGATGTGGAGATGCAAATGAACTGCACTGTACATAACTCTCTGAAACAAGTGTTCCTTGAATAAGTCTTGACACTAGACTCTCATGTAAGGGAGTTGGAAACCATGTCTAAATTATATGGACTCATTCATTTGGGGAATATAAAAAATAGTGACTGGGAATAAAGGGGAAAGGAGAAAGAATGAGTGGGAAATATCAGAAAGGGAGACAGAACATGAGAGACTCCTAACTCTGGGAAACGAACTAGGGGTGGGGGAAGGGGAGGTGGGCGGGTGGTGAGGGTGACTGGGTGATGGGCAGGGAGGGGGGCACTTGATGGGATGAGCACTAGGTGTTATTCTATATGTTGGCAAATTGAACACCAATAAAAAATAAATTTACAAAAAAAAAGTAGATGTGGAGGTTGAATGTAAATCCGCTGTAGTTATTTGTTAAAAAAAAAAGTGTATGAGTGCAGCTTTAATAGCCTCTCCCCTAAGGGAGTTAGAACCTATTTCAACTGTAAATGTGGAGGCACAGGAGGCGGGGCAAGATGGCAGAGGAGTAGGATCCCCAAGTCACGTGTCACCACCAAATTACCTAGATAACCTTCAAATCATCTTGAAAATCTATGAATTTGGCTTGAGATTTAAAGAGAGAACATCTGGAATGCTACAATAAGAAGATTTCAAGCTTCTATCAAGGTAGGAAGACGGGGGAAAAAGAAATAAATAAACAAAAGGCATCCAAGGGGGAGGGGCCCCCTGGAGGAGCAGGGCTAAGGCCAGGGCGAGTGCCCCCAGGACAGGAAAGCTCCAGGAAAGCCCCATCCCGGAGAAGCAGGGGCTTCACCAATCTTCCCGGATGGAAAGGCGCTCGCAGGGAGTTGGAGCAGGATCCCAGGAGGGGTGGGGATGCCCTCAGGCTCCAGGGACACTAACAGAGGACCTGCACCCCTGGGAGAGCATGCCACACCCTGTGGCCGAGCTCCCTAAAGGGCTGCAGCATGCACCAGGCTGGACCCGGAGCAGCTTGAAGGCAGCTCTGGCAGAGGCTCTACATGGAGGGGGCTGCACGGCAGGGAGCAGGATTCCAACAGCACAGGCCCGGGAGCACAGAATGCCGGGGACACAACCCCAAGATCCAGTGCTCCCCCAAGGACAGGCAGAAGCCAGGAGGGCACAGGACAGCAAGGACGCTCCAGCCTCCAGGCAACCCCGAGCTGAACAGATCAGTGGCCCTCGCCCCCAGAGCATGCAGGCCCCTGCAGACTGAGAGCTCCATAGTTACTGCAGGAGCTGACTCCAGAGCTGGAGAACTGGCCATTTCTACTGTTGTTGTTCCTCCGGGGACCTCACAGGATAAACAAGCCCCACTGAGCTTCACAGTGGCCTCACAGGATAAACAGATTAAACAACTTTCACTGAGCCCTGCACGAGGCAGGGGGCTGAGAAGCTCCCCCAAGTGTTAACACTGGAAAATCAGCACAGCAGGCCCCTAACCCAGAAGACCAGCTAGACGGACAGGGGGGAAAATTATGGACCAAGCAGCACTGGAAAGTTCCAGGGGAAGTTGAGGGATTTACAGTATACAGAATCAGTGGATACTCCCCTTATTTTGTTTCTTATTTTCTGTTTGCCCCCCCTTTCTTTTTCTTTTTTCTCTTCTCCTTTTTTTTAAATTTTTCTTTTCTCCATTCTCTTCTCTTTTTTTCTCCTAATCCCAATACAACTTGTTTTTGGCCACTCTGCATAGAGCAAAATGACAAGGAGGAAAAACTAACCTCAAATGAAAGAATCAGAAACAGTCCTCTCTCCCACAGAATTACAAAATCTGGATTACAATTCAATGTCAGAAAGCCAATTCAGAAGCACTATTATAAAGCTACTAGTGGCTCTAGAAAAAAGCATAAAGGACTCAAGAGACTTCATGACTGCAGAATTTAGATCTAATCAGGCAGAAATTAAAAATCGAATAAATGAGATGCAATCCAAACTAGAGGTCCTAATGACGAGGGTTAACGACGCAGAAGAACGAGTGAGTGACAAAGAAGACAGCTTGATGGCAAAGAGGAAACTGAGGAAAAAAGAGACAAACAATTAAAAGATCATGAGGATAGATTAAGGGAAATAAATGACAGCTTCAGAAAGAAAAAAATCTACATTTAATTGGGGATCCCAGGGGCGCCGAAAGGGACAGAGGTCCAGAATATGTATTTGAACAAAATCATAGCTGAAAACTTTCCTAATCTGGGAAGGGAAACAGGCATTCAGATCCAGGAAATAGAGATCCCTCCCTAAAATCGATAAAAACCGCTCAACACCTCGACATTTAATAGTGAAGCTTGCAAATTCCAAAGAAAGAAAAGATCCTTAAAGCAGCAAGAGACAAGAAATCTCTAACTTTTATGGGGAGAAATATTAGATTAACAGCAAACCTCTCCACAGAGACCTGGCAGGCCAGAAAGGGCTGGCAGGATATATTCAGGGTCCTAAATGAGAAGAACATGCAGCCAAGAATACTTTATCCAGCAAGGCTCTGATTCAAGAATAGGAAGGAGAGATAAATAGCTTCCAAGATAGGCAGAAACTGAAAGAATATGTGACCACCAAACCAACTCTGCAAGAAATTTTAAGGGGACTCTTAAAATTCCTCTTTAAGAGGAAGTCCAAGGGAACAATCCACAAAAACAGGCACGAATAGGTACATGATGACACTAAAATAATATCTTTCAATAGTAACTCTGAACGTGAATGGGCTTAATGACCCCATCAAAAGGCGCAGAGTTTCAGACTGGATAAAAAAGCAGACCCATCTATTTTCTGTCTACAAGAGACTCATTTGAGACAGAAGAACACCTACAGCCTGAAAATAAAAGGTTGAGGAACCATGTACCATTCAATAAGTCCTCAAAAGAAAACAGGGGTAGCCATCCTTATATCAGATAAACTAAAGTGTATCCCAAAGACTGTAGTGAGAGATAAAGAGGGACACTATATCATACTTAAAGGATCTATCCAAGAAGAGGACTTAACAATCATCAATATATATGCCCCAAATATGGACTGCCAAATATATCAATCAATTAAAAACCAAAGTAAAGACACACTTAGATAATAACACACTTATACTTGGTGACTTCAATGTAGCGCTTTCTACAATCGATAGGTCTTCTAAGCACAACATCTCCAAAGAAACATGAGCTTTAAATGATACACTGGACCAGATGGCTTTCACAGAAATATACAGAACTTTGCATCCAAATTCAACTGAATACACATTCTTCTCAAGTGCACATGGAACTTTCTCCATAATAGACCACATACTGGGTCACAAATAAGATCTGAACTGATACCAAAAGATTGGGATCATCCCCTGCATATTCCCAGACCATAATGCCTTGAAATTAGAACTAAATCACAAGAAGAAGTTTGGAAGGACTTCAAACACTTGGAGGTTAAGGACTATCCTGCTAAAAGATGAAAGGGTCAACCAGGAAATTAAGAAAGAATTAAAAGATTCATGGAAACTAATGAGAATGAAGATACAACCATTCAAAATCTTTGGGATACAGCAAAAGCAGTCCTGAGGGGGAAATGCATCGCAATACTAGCATCCATCCAAAAACTGGAAAGAACTCAAATACAAAAGCTAACCTTACACCTAAAGGAGATGGAGAAAAACAGCAAATAGATCCTACACCAGCAGAAGAAGAGAGTTAATAAAGATGCGAGCAGACCTCAATGAAATAGAGACCAGAAGAACTGTGGAACAGATCAACAGAACCAGGAGTTGGTTCTTTGAAAGAATTAATAAGATAGATAAACCATTAGTCAGCCTTATTAAAAAGAAGAGAGAGAAGACTCAAATTAATAAAATCATGAATGAGAAAGGAGAGATCACTACCAACACCAAGGAAATACAAATGATTTTAAAAACATATTATGAGCAGCTATACGCCAATAAATTAGGCAATCTAGAAGAAAAGTATGCATTTCTGGAAGCCACAAACTACCAAAACTGGACCAGGAAGAAATAGAAAACCTGAGCAGGCCAATAACCACGGAGAAAATTGAAGCAGTCATCCAAAACCTCCCAAGACACAAGAGTCCAGGGCCAGATGGCTTCCCAGGAGAATTCTATCAAACTTTTAAAGAAGAAACCATACCTATTATACTAAAGCTGTTCAGAAAGATAGAAAGAGATGGAGTACTTCCAAATTCGTTCTATGAGGCCAGCATCACCTTAATTCCAAAACCAGACAAAGACCCCACCAAGAAAGGAGAATTATAGACCTGATGAACACAGATGCAAAAACTCTCAAGAAGATACTAGCCAATAGGATACAACAATACATTAAGAAGATTATTCAGGGGATCCCTGGGTGGAGCAGTGGTTTGGCGCCTGCCTTTGGCCCAGGGTGTGGTCCTGGAGACCTGGGATCGAGTCCCACGTCCGGCTCCCGGTGCATGGAGCCTGTTTCTCCCTCTGCCTGTGTCTCTGCCTCTCTCTCTCTCTGTGTGTGTGTGACTATCATAAATAAAAAAAGAAGATTATTCACCAGGACCAAGTAGGATTTATCCCCGGGATGCAAGGCTAGTTCAACACTCGTAAAACAATCATGTGATTCATCATATCCGCAAGAGAAAAACCAAGAACCATATGATCCTCTCATTAGATGCAGAGAAAGCATTTGACAAAATACAGCATCCATTCCTGATCAAAACTCTTCAGAGTGTAGGGATAGAGGAAACATTCCTCAACATCTTAAAAGCCATCTACGAAAAGCCCACAGCAAATATCATTCTCAATGGGGAAGCACTGGGAGCCTTTCCCCTAAGATCAGGAACAAGACAGCGATGTCCACTCTCACCACTGCTATTCAACATAGTCCTAGAAGTCTTAGCCTCAGCAATCAGACAACAAAAAGACAATAAAGGCATTCAAATTGGCAAAGAAGAAGTCAAACTCTCCCTCTTCGCAGATGACATGATACTCTACATAGAAAACCCAAAAGCCTCCACCCCAAGATGCTAGAACTCATACAGCATTGGTAGCGTGGCAGGATACAAAATCAATGCCCAGAAGTCAGTGGCATTTCTATACACTAACAATGAGACTGAAGAAAGAGAAATTAAGGAGTCAATCCCATTTACAATTGCACCCAAAAGCATAAGATACCTAGGAATAAACCTAACCAAAGAGGTAAAGGATCTATACCCTAAAAACTATAGAACACTTCTGAAAGAAATTGAGGAAGACACAAAGAGATGGAAAAATATTCCATGCTCATGGATTGGCAGAATTAATATTGTGAAAATGTCAATGTTACCCAGGGCAATTTACACATTTAATGCAATCCCTATCAAAATACCATGGACTTTCTTCAGAGAGTTAGAACAAATTATTTTAAGATTTGTGTGGAATCAGAAAAGACCCCGAATAGCCAGGAGAATTTTAAAAAGAAAACCATAGCTGGGGGCATCACAATGCCAGATTTCAGGTTGTACTACAAAGCTGTGGTCATCAAGACAGTGTGGTACTGGCACAAAAACAGACACATAGATCAATGGAACAGAATAGAGAATCCAGAAGTGGACCCTGAACTTTATGGTCAACTAATATTCGACAAAGGAGGAAAGACTATCCACTGGAAGAAAGACAGTCTCTTCAATAAATGGTGCTGGGAAAATTGGACATCCACATGCAGAAGAATGAAACTAGACCACTCTCTTGCACCATACACAAAGATAAACTCAAAATGGATGAAAGATCTAAATGTGAGACAAGATTCCATCAAAATCCTAGAGGAGAACACAGGCAACACCTTTTTGAACTTGGCCACAGTAACATCTTGCAAGATACATCCACGAAGGCAAAAGAAACAAAAGCAAAAATGAACTATTGGGACTTCATCAAGATAAGAAGCTTTTGCACAGCAAAGGATACAGTCAACAAAACTAAAAGACAACCTACAGAATGGGAGAAGATATTTGCAAATGACATATCAGATAAAGGGCTAGTTTCCAAGATCTATAAAGAACTTAGTAAACTCAACAGCAAAGAAACAATCAATCCAATCATGAAATGGGCAAAAGACATGAAGAGAAATCTCACAGAGGAAGACATAGACATGGCCAACATGCACATGAGAAAATGCTCTGCATCACTTGCCATCAGGGAAATACAAATCAAAACCACAATGAGATACTACCTCACACCAGTGAGAATGGGGAAAATTAACAAGGCAGGAAATCACAAATGTTGGAGAGGATGTCGAGAAAAGGGAACCCTCCTTACACTGTTGGTGGGAATGTGAACTGGTGCAGCCACTCTGGAAAACTGTGTGGAGGTTCCTCAAAGATGTAAAAAATAGACTTGCACCTACGACCCAGCAATTGCACTGTTAGGGATTTACCCCAAAGATACAGATGCAATGAAACGCCGGGACACCTGCACCCGATGTTTCTAGCAGCCATGTCCACAATAGCCAAACTGTGGAAGGAGCCTCGGTGTCCATCGAAAGATGAATGGATAAAGAAGATGTGGTTTATGTATACAATGGAATATTACTCAGCCATTAGAAACAACAAATACCCACCATTTGCTTCAACGTGGATGGAACTGGAGAGTATTATGCTGAGTGAAGTAAGTCAATCAGAGAAGGACAAACAGTGTATGTTCTCATTCATTTGGGAAATATAAATAATAGTGAAAGGGAATAAAGGGAAAGGAGAAGAAATGTGTGGGAAATATCAGATAGGGAGACAGGACATGAAAGACTCCTAACTCTGGGAAACAAACTAGGGGTGGTAGAGAGGGAGCTGGGCGGGGTGTGGGGGTGACTGGGTGACCGGCTCTGAGGGGGGCACTTGATGGGATGAGCCCTCGGTGTCATTCTATTTGTTGGCAAATTGAACAGCAATAAAATTAAATTCATAAAAATATTTTATTTATTTATTAGAGTCAGAGATAGAGAGTGGTAGAGTCACAGGCAGAGGGAAAAGCAGGCTCCCCACAGGGAACCTGACGTGGGACTCAGTACCGGGTCTCTAGTATCATGGCCCTAGGCTGAAGGCAGCACTAAACTGCTAATCCACCAGGGCTGCCCAACAAGAGTTCTTTGAATGCAGTATTCAACTGGCCTATCACAGAGGGACTTAGATCCTATGTCACCAGTAAGTGTGGTGGCAAAATGGATATGCTCTGTATAGTAAGGCTAATTTAGGAGTATTTCTAGGAGTAGTTTTAAAGGTATGATTAGGGTTAGTTTTAAGTTTAGGATTACAGATAGGTTTAGTGATAGGGTTAGAGGTAGGGCTAAGCATAGGGGTATTTTTTGGGACAGGGTTAATTTAGAGGTAAGGTTAGGTGTAGAGTTACAGATGGTGTAGGAATACTGGTAAGAGTAAGCTTAGACATAGGGGTAGGGATAGGCACCAAGGTAGTGGTAGTGGTGTGGTAGTGGTGGTATGTGTAAAGTTAGAGTAGGGGTATGGTTAGGTGTAGAGGTAGTTGTAGGGTAGGAGTAGATTATGGTTAGATGTATAGAGTGATAGGAGTAGATGTTTGGTTAAGGGAAGTGTAAGGGTTAGGGGTGGATGTATGGTTGGACGTAAGGGTAAAGTTAGGGTTAGGTTTAGGTGTAGGGGTTGTGTTAAGTGTTGGGGTAAGGTAAGCATAGGGTTAGGGTGTAGAATTAATAGTATTGTTAGAGGTAGCTGTAGGGTTAGGCATAAGTGTAGGGATAGGAGTAAGTTTATGGATTGGGGTAGGGGTAGGTTTTGGGGTAAGGGTAGAGGTATTGATAGGTGTAAGAGAAGTGGTATGGGTAGGGGTAAGGGTAGGTATAGTGGTAGGAGCATATGTAGGGATAGGGCCAAGAGTAGGAGTAGGAGTAGTGATAGGGTTAGGGGTAGGCATTAAGTTAGTGGTAGGGGTAGAGGTAGGGGTAGGTGTACAGGTATGTGTAGGGGCAGGGATAGAGGTAGTATTAGGGGGTGGGGCAATGTTACAGGTAGGGTTAGGGGAAGGGGCAGGGTAGGGGTTAGGGGTTGGGATAGGATTATGTGTAGGGCTACTGGTAGGAGTATGGGTAGAGCTAGGATATGGGTATGTGTAGTGTTAGGGGTAGGGGTAGAGCAAGTTAGGAAGGAGTGTAGGTAGTGGTAGGGGCAAGAGTTGATAAAGATGTATGTGTAGGTGAGTAGAAGGAATGGGGTATGTGGAGGGGTAGTGTTAGGGATAGGTGTAGGGTAGGAGTAGGAATAGGGATAGGGGTAGGGGGAGTTGTACAGGTAGGGGTAGGATTAATGGTAGGGTAAAAGTGGGGTAAGGTTAGTTTTAGGAGTGTATAGGGTTGGTGTAAGAGGAGGGTTGGGGTACGTGTGAGGTAGCAATAGGTGTATGGGTATGTATATGGTTAGGGTTATGGGTAGGGTTAGGGTAATTTGGAGGTAGGTTTGGGGTTAGGGGTATGGCTAGAAATTGGGTTTGAATTAGGAGTAGAGGTAAGTGTAGGAATAAGGAATAGTGTAGTAAGTGTAAGAGTAGGGGTAGGATTAGCATTAGGGGTAGGGGTAGGGATAGAGGATCTTTAGTGATAGGGTTCAGGGTAGTTGTAGGTATTGGGGGAAAGTTGAGTTAGGTGTAGAGGTAGGGTTAGGAATAGGTTTAGGGTTACGGTAGCTGTAGGGGTAGGGGCAGGGCTTTGGTTAGGGTTAGGGTTAGGGTTATGGGTTCGGGTAGGGGAAGTGGTAGGGGTAGGGGTAGGCTTAGCCGTAGAAGTAAGAGTAAGGTTACTGGTAGGTCTATGAGTATTGCTAAAGTAGGAGTAAGGGTGTGTGTAGGGATAAAGGTAGAAATGTGTGCAGGGATAGGGGTAGGCATAGTGGAAGATATAGGGTTAGGGGTTTGTATGCTTTGGTTTGAAGGAGGTGTAGGGAAGAGTTAGCTGTAGGAGGACCTATTCCTACAGGTTTAGAGGGAGGGTTAAGGGAGGTCTAAGGGTAGTTTTAGGAGTAGGTGTAAAGGTAGGTGTTGTGTTGGGGTTAGGTGTATGGTAGGGATAGGGGGAGCAGTAGGTGTATGCCTATGGTTAGGGGTAATATAGTAGGGTTAGGGTTAGGGGTATAGCTAGCAGTTTGGTTTGAGGAAGGATAAGAGGTAAGGGTAGGAGTAAGGAATAGTGTAACAGTAACGATAAAGGTAGGTGCAGGGGTAGGATTAGCTTTAGGGGTAAGAGTAGAAGTATGTTTAAGGATAGGGTTTGGGGTAGTCAGCTGTTGGGATAGGGTTTGCTTTGGTGTAGACATAGGGTTAGGAGTAGGTTTAGGGTTATGGGTAGCTGTATGTGTAGGGGCAGTGTTAGAGAGTTAAGTGTACATGTAGGGGTACGGGTAGCTTTAGCAGTAGTGGCAGGAGTACGTATGGGTTTGTAGGAATTTCAGGGGAAATGTTAGCTGTAGGAGTCCCTACTCCTACATGTTTATGGATAGGGTTAGGAGGAGAGATTGATGAATGGCTAGTCTTTTGGTTAGTGTTGGGGTAGGGATGTTTTAGAGTAGGATTAAAGGTAGAGGTAGGAGTAGGGGTAGGTGTAGGGGTAGGGTTAGGTGTAGGATAAGTTTTGGGGTAGGTGTACAATTAGTGTTAAGGATAGGGTTACTGTTCATAGTAGGGTTGGGGTAGGGTTAGGGTAGATGTAGCATAAGGATATTGGTGGGAGTTCATTTAGGGTTAGGTGTACGGCTAGGTGTAGGTGTTGGGACAGGTATACAGGGAGGGTTAAGTTTAAGAGTAGATGTAGGGGTAGGGGTAGGTTTAGAAGTAGTGGTGGTAGCATTAGGATTAGGGGTAGTTATAGGAGTAAGAGTGGGATTAAGGGTAGGGGTAATTGTGGAGTTAGTTGTAGATTTAGGAGTAGGAGTAGGGTTAAGTGTAAGGATAGGGGTGGTGTTAGGTGTAGAAGTAGGAGTAAGGGTAAGATTGGGGGTATGGGTAGGATTTGGGATGGGGTAGTTGTAGGGTAAGGATTAGCATTAGTTGTAGTTGTAGGGTTATGGGTAAGGTAGGTGTAGGATTAAGGGATGAAGTACTGGTAGGCTTAAGGTGAGGGGAAGGGATAGTGGTTAGTATAGTGGTATGGGTGTGGGTAGGGTAAGAGGGTAAAGGATGTGAGTAGTGTCAGAGATTCAGGTAGGAGTAGGGCTAGGGGTACATAGTGGGGTAGGGGTAGGGTAGGGGAAGTTGTAAGGGTAGGCTATGGGTAGGTAGTGTTAGGGAAGGATTTGTGAAGGTTAATGGGTGGGTGTTGAAATGTGGTTTGTGTGTAGGATAGGGGTAGGGATAGGGCTATGTTTCCTGAGTATGGGTAGGAGTAGTTGTAGGCGTAGGCTACAGTTAGGTGCAGGGGTAGGTTTAATGGTATGGGTATTAGTAGGGGTAAAAGTAATAATAGGGTTAGGGGTAGGTGTAGGGCTAGGGGTATTGTTAGGTATAGAGTTAGGGGTAGTATTTAGATTACACTAGGGGTGGGGATAAGGTTAGGTTAAGGGGTTGGTGTAGGAGTAGGTTTAGGGCTAGGTGATAGAGTAAGGGTAGTAGAGATACATGTAGGGGAAGGGTTAAGGGCAGGGGTATGGTTAGTGGCAGGGGTAGGATTAAAACTGGGTGTAGGGGTATTTTTAGCGGTAGGTGTATGGCTACATTTAGGGGTAGGGAAAGGGATAATGTAGGGTTATGGGTAGAAGTAGTTGTAGAGTTAGAGCGATGGGCATGGGAAGTGGTAGGGTTAGGGTTATGGGTAAGGGTCAACAAAGGGATAACGTTAAGAGTAAATGTAGGGCTAATTGTAAGTCAGGTATAGAGTTAGGGGTAGGGTTTGGAGTATCTTTAGGGGTAAGAGTAGAGTTAGTTTTAGGGGTATGGGTAGGAGTAGAGTTATGGTAGTGCTGGGGTAAGGATACTTGTAGGGTTATGTTACGGGTATGGGAACAGCTATGGTAATGGTAGAGATAAGAGTAGGAGTAGGTTAAAGTGTAGTGGAGGTTTTAGAGGTAGGGGTTTGACTAAGTTTGTGGATTGGGAAAGTGGTAGTGTAGAGTTGTGGGAAGAAACAGTTGTAGAGTTAAAGCTATGGGTATGGGAGGTGGCAGAGTTAGGGTTAGGGAAAGGATAGGTATAAGGTTAAGGTTAGGGGTAGGTGTAGTACTAGGAATTGGGGAATGATAGGGTTGCTGTAGGTTTATTTTTTTCTCTTCTCTTTTCTTTTTATTGGAGTTCAATTTGCCAACATATAGCACAACACCCAGTGCTCATCCCAGCAAGTGCCCCCCCTTAGTGCCCGTTACCCAGTCAACCCCAGCACCCGCCCACCTCCCTTTACACCACCCCTTGTTCATTTCCCAGAGTTAGGAATCTCTCATGTTCTGTCTCCCTTTCTAATATTTCCCACTCTTTTTTTCTCCTTTGCCCTTTATTGCCTTTCACTATTTTTCTATTCCCCAAATGAATGAGACCATATAATGTTTGTCCTACTCCGATTGACTTATTTCACTCAGCATAATACCCTCCAGGTCCACTCATGTCAAAGCAAATGGTGGTTATTTGTTTCTAATGGCTGAATAATATTCCATTGTATACATAAACCATATCTTCTGTATCCATTCATCTTTCAATGGACACCGAGGCTCCTTCCACAGTTTGGCTACTCTGGACATTGCTGCTAGAAACATCGGGGTGCAGGTGTCCCGGCGTTTCATTGCATCTGTGTCTTTTGGGTAAATCCCCAACAGTGAAATTGATGGGTCGTAGGGCAGATTTACCTTTTGAGGAACCCCCACACAGTTTTCCAGAGTGGCTGCACCAGTTCACATTCCCACCAACAGTGCAAGAGGGTTCCCTTTTCTCTGCATCCTCTCCAACATTTGTGGTTTCCTGCTTTGTTAATTTTGCCCATTCTCACTGCTGTGAGGTGGTATCTCATTGTGGTTTTGATTTGTATTTCCCCAATGGCAAGTGATGCAGAGCATTTTCTCATGTGCGTGTTGGCCATGTCTATGTCTTCCTCTGTGAGATTTCTCTTCATGTCTTTTGCCCATTTCATGATTGGATTGTTTGTTTCTTTGCTGTTGAGTTTAAGAAGTTCTTTAAAGATCTTGGATACTAGCCCTTTATCTGATGGGTCATTTGCAAATATCTTCTCCCATTCTGTAGGTTGTATTTTAGTTTTGTTGACTGTTTCTTTTGCTGTGCAGAAGATTTTTATCTTAATGAAGTGCCAATAATTCATTTTTGCTTTTGTTTCTCTTGCCTTCATGGATGTGTCTTGCAAGAAGTTTCAGTGGCCAAGTTCAAAAAGGATATTGCCTGTGTTCGTCTCTAGGATTTTGATGGAATCTTGTCTCACATTTAGATCTTCCATCCATTTTGAGTTTATCTTTGTGTATACTGTAAGAGAATCGTCTAGTTTCATTCTTTTGCATGTGGATGTCCAATTTTCCCAGCAGCATTTATTGAAGAGACTGTCTTTCTTCCAGTGGATAGTATTTCCTCCTTTGTCGAATATTAGTTGACCATAAAGTTGAGGGTCCACTTCTGGATTCTGTATTTTGTTCCATTGATCGATGTGTTTGTTTTTGTGCCAGTACCACACTGTCTTGATGACCGTAGCTTTGTAGTACAACCTGAAATCTGGCATTAAGATGCCCCCAGTTATGGTTTTCTTTTTTAATATTCCCCTGGCTATTCGGGGACTTTTCTGATTCCACACAAATCTTAAGATAATTTGCTCCAACGCTCTGAAGAAAGTCCATGGTATTTTTATAGGGATTGCATTAAATGTGTAAATTGCCCTGGTAACACTGACATTTTCACAATATTAATTCTTCCAATACATGAGCATGGACTATTTTTCCATCTCTTTGTGTCTTCCTCAATTTCTTTCAGAAATGTTCTGTAGTTTTTAGGGTATAAATCCTTTACCTCTTTGGTTATGTTTATTCCTAGGTATCTGATGCTTTTGGGTGCAATTTTAAGTGGGTTTGGCTCCTTAATTTCTCCTTATTCAGTCTCATTGTTAGTGTATAGAAATGCAAATGACATCTGGGCATTGATTTTGTATCCTGCCACGCTGCCAAATTGCTGTATGAGTTCTACCAATCTTGGGGTAGAGTCTTTTGGGTCTTCTATGTATAGCATCATGTCATTGGCGAAGAGTGAGAGTTTGACTTCTTCTTTGCCAATTTGAATGCCTTTTTGTTGTTATCTGATTGCTGAGGCTAGGATTTCTAGTACTATGTTGAATAGAGGTCAAGAAAGTGGACATCCCTGTCTTGTTCCTGATATTAGGGGAAGGTCTCCCAGTGTTTCCTGATTGAGAATGATATTTGCTGTGGGCTTTTCATAGATGGCTTTTAAGGTGCTGAGGAATGTTCCCTCTATCCCTACACTCTGAAGAGATTTGATCAGAAATGGATGCTATATTTTGTCATACGCTTTCTCTGCATCTATTGAGAGGATCATATGGTTCTTTATTTCTTTTCACTTGCTGATGTGATCAATCACATTGATTACTTTACGAGTGTTGAACCAGCCTTGCATCCTGGGGATAAATCCCACTTGGTCATGGTAAATAATCTTCTTAATATATTGTTGTATCCTATTGGCTATTATCTTGTTGAGAATTTTTGCATCTGTGTTCATCAGGGATGTTGGTCTATAATTCTCCTTCTTGGTGGGGTCTTTGGTTTTGGAATTAAGGTGATGCTGTCCTCATAGAACGAGTTTGGAAGTATTCTATCTCTTTATGTTTCTGGACAGCTTTAGTAGAATAGGTATGGTTTCTTCTTTAAACGTTTGATAGAATATCCCTGGGAAGCCATCTGGACTTTTGTGTCTTGGGAGGTTTTTGATGACCACTTCAATCTCCTCCCTGGTTATTGGCCTGTTAAGGTTTTCTATTTCTTCCTGTTCCCATTTTGGTAGTTTGTGGTTTTCCAGAAATGTATCCATTTCTTCTAGATTGCCTAATTTATTGGCATATAGCTGCTCATTATATGTTTTTAATATCGTTTGTATTTCCTTGGTGTTGGTAATGATCTATCCTTTCCCAATCATGATTTTATTTATTTTTTTCCAATCATGATTTTATTAATTTGAGTCTTCTCTCTCTTCTTTCTAATAAGGCTGGCTAATGGTTTATCTATCTTATTAATTCTTTCAAAGAACCAACTCCTGGTTTTGTTGATCTGTTCCACAATTCTTCTGGTCTCTATTTCATTGAGTTCTGCTCGAATCTTTATTAACTCTCTTCTTCTGCTGTGTGTAGGATCTATTTGTTGTTTTTTCTCTAGCTCCTTTAGGTGCAAGTTTAGGTTTTGTATTTGAGTTCTTTCCAGTTTTTGGATGGATGCTTGTATTGCGATGTATTTCCCCCTCAGGACTGCTTTAGCTGTATCCCAAAGATTTTGAACGGTTGTATTTTCATTCTCACTCCTTTCCATTATTCTTTTTAATTCTTCTCTAATTTCCACGCTGACCCTTTCATCTTTTAGCAGGATAGTCCTTAACCTCCAAGTGTTTGAAATCCTTCCATACTTCTTCTTGTTGTTTAGTTGTAGTTTCGAAGTATTATGGTTTGAATATATGCAGGGTACAATACCAGTCTTTTGGTATTGGTTAAGGCCTGATTTGTGACCCAGTGTGTGATCTATTCTGGAGAAAGTACCGTGTGCACTTGAGAAGAATGTGTATTCAGTTGCGTTTGGGTGTAAACTTCTGTAGATATCTGTGAAATCCATGTGGTCCAGTGTATTATTTAAAGCTCTTGTTTCTTTGGACATGTGCTTAGAAGATCTATTAATTACAGAAAGCGCCCTGTTCAAGTCTCCTAGTATAAGTGTATTATTATCTAAGTATGTCTTAAATTTGGTTATTAATTGATATACTTGGCAGCTCCCACATTCGGGACATAAATATTCATGATTGTTAAGTCCTCTTGTTGGATAGATCCTTTAAGTATGATATAGTCTCCCTCTTCATCTCTCACTACAGTCTTCGGGATAAACTTTAGTTTATCTGAAATAAGGATGGCTACCCCTGCTTTCTTTTGAGGACCATTTGAATGGTACATGGTTCTCCAACCTTTTATTTTCAGGCTGTAGGTGTCCTTAGGTCTCAAATGAGTCTCTTGTAGACAATAAATAGATGGGTCTTGCTTTTTAATCCAGTCTGAAACCCTGCACCTTTAATGGGGTCATTAAGCCCATTAACGTTCAGACTTACTATTGAAAGATATAAATTTAGTGTCATCAGGATTCAGTCCCTGTTTTTGTGGATTGCTCCCTTGGACTTCCTCTTTCTATTACAGAACCCCCCTTTGTATTTCTTGCAGAGCTGGTTTGGTGGTCACATATTCTTTCAGTTTATGCCTATCTTGGAAGCTCTTTATCTCTCCTTCTATTCTGAATGACAGACTTGCTGGATAAAGTATTCTTGGCTGCAGGTTCTTCTCATTTAGGATCCTGAATATATCCTGCCAGTCCTTTCTGGCCTGCCAGGTCTCTGTGGAGAGGTCTGCTGTTAATCTAATATTTCTTCCCATAAAAGTTAGAGATTTCTTGTTTCTTGCTGCTTTAGGGATCTTTTCTTTATCTTTGGAATTTGCAAGCTTCACTATTAAATATCAAGGTGTTTTTCTTTATTTTTTTTGGGGGGGGATCTCTCTATCTCCGGGATCTGAATGCCTTTTTCCCTCCCAAGTTAGAAATTTTTTCAGCTATAATTTTTTCAATACGCACATGTTTAAATACATATTCTTGTCCTCTGTCCCTTTCGGCGGTCTCGGGAACCCCAATTAAACATAGGTTTTTCCTTCTGAGCCTGGCATTTATTTCCCTTAACCTATCCTCATGATCTTTTAATTGCTTTTTTTAATAATAAATTTATTTTTTATTGGTGTTCAGTTTGCCAACATACAGAATAACACCTAGTGCTCATCCCATCAAGTTCCCCCTCAGTGCCCATCACCCATTCACCCCCACCCCCGCTCTTTTTTCCTCAGTTTCCCTCCTTGCCATCCACTTGTCTTCTATGTCACTCACTCCTTCTTCTACCTCGTTAACCCTTGTCGTTAGGACCTCTATTTTGGATTGCATCTCATTTAATTGATTTTTAATTTCAGCCTGATTAGATCTAAATTCTGCAGTCATGAAGTCTCTTGAGTCCTTTATGCTTTTTTCTAGAGCCACCAGTAGCTTTATAATAGTGCTTGTGAATGGGCTTTCTGACATTGAATTGTAATCCAAATTTTGTAACTCTGTGGGAGAGAGGACTGTTTCTGATTCTTTCTTTTGAGGTGAGTTTTTCCTTCTAGTCATTTTGCTCAGTGAAGAATGGGCAAAAACAAGTTGTACTGGGAAAAAGCAGAAAAGAGAGAAGAGAAAAAAAGAAAAAAGAAGAAGAAGAAAAAGGGGGTGAAGCAAACAAAAAAACAACAGGGAGTATCCTCTGAATCTATATACTGTAAATCCCTCGACTTCCCCTGGATCTTTCCAGGGCTGCTTTGTCAAAAACTTGCTTTTCCCCTGTCCTTCTGGCTGGTCTTCTGGGGGAGGGGCCTGCTGTGCTGATTCTCAGATGTGTGTACCTGGGGGGCTTCTCTGCCCCCTGCCTGGTGCATGGCTCACTGGAAGTTGTGTATCCTGTGAGACCCCAGGAGGAACAACAGCAGTGGCGGTGGCCAACTCTCCAGCCCTAGAGTCAGCTCCGGTAGTAATTGCCACATCTCCCAGTCAGCAGAGGCCTGGATGCTCCAGATGAATGGCTAGGAGTGTAGGATGGGTAGAGGTAGTATTCGGGTTAAGTGTAGAGCCGGGGACGCCCAGCTGCAGGAGCATCCTTGCTCTCCTGTGTTCTCCTGGCCTCTGCCTGTCCTGCAGGGAGTGCCGGATCTTGGGCTGTGTCCCCCAGAACCCTGAGCTCCGGGGCCTGTGCCACTGGAATCGCATTCCGGGGCCGCTCAGACCCCTCCATGCAGAGCCGCTGCCGGAGACCGATCTGTTCCCGGGCCCCACAGGTTGCACTGCAGCCCTTTATGGAGCTTGGTTGTGGTGTGTGGAGTGCTCTCCCCTGGGCACAGGTCCTCTGTTAGTGTCCTAGGGAGCCTGAGGGTATCCCCGCCACTCTTGAGATCCTGCTCCAACCCCCTGAGAGCACCTTTCCCTCCGGGAAGATTGGTGAAGCTCCTGCTTCTCGGGACTTGACTTTCCTGTCCTCAGGGCACTCGCCTTGCGGCCTTCACCCAGCTCTTTGTGGGGCCCCTCCCCCTTGGATGCTTTTTATTTATTTTTTTTCTGTCTTCCTACTTTGATAGAAGCACAAACTCTTCTCACTGTAGCATTCCAGCTGCTCTCTTTAAATCTCAGGCCGAATTCGTAGGTTTTCAAGATTATTTGAAAGTTATCTAGGTAATTTGGTGGGGACAGGTGACTTGAGGACCCTACTATTTTATCATCTTGCCCCCTCCTCTGCTGTATGTTTAGAGTTAGGGTAGTTATAGGGTCATTGGAGGGGTATGCATAGAGATAATTGTATGGTCAACAAAAGGTGGAGGGTTCAGGGCACAGGTATGGGCATGGGTAGAGTTATTGTTAGGGATAGATTCAGGGTTAGGGGTAGTGGCAGGGGTTAGGGGTAGGACTCTGTGTAGGTTAAAGGAAGGGTTAGGAATTGGGGGAAGAGTAGGGTTAGTGATAGGGGAAGGGGTAGAGGAGGCGTTAGGGATGTGGAAGGATTAGTTGAAGGTGTATGAGTAGCTGTAGGTGTAGGTTACAGTTGGGGTAGTGGTAGGGGTAGGGTGATGGTCATCAGTACAGGTGGATATAGTAGGGTAGGGAGGGTAGGGGTGGGAGTATGGTTAGGGTTAGCAGTAAGGGCAGGGGTAGAGATAAATTAAGAGGTACGGGTAGGGCTTGGGTAGAGGTAGAATTAAGAGGAGGGTATGGTATAGATATGGATAAGTGTAGGGTATGAGGTGAGAGGGTATAGATAGGGGTAGGTGTAATAGAAGGTGTAGGGACAAGGTTAAGGGTAGGAGGAGGGGAGAGATAGGCTAAAGGGTAGGGGTAGGATTCCTTGTAGATGTAGGATTAGGGGTATGGGTATAGGTATGGGTAGGGTAAGGGGCTTGGTTAGGGGTAGATTCATGGGTGGGGTAGGAATTGGGGAAGGGTTATGGTTAGGGCTGGGATTGAGCAAGGTGTGGTGGTAAGGTTAGGGATACAGGTAGTGGAAGGGTTAGAGGTTGATATAGACTTGGGGATAGGAGTAGGGTAGCAGTAGGGGCAAAGCTGGGTGTATATATAGGAATAGATTTAGTGGAAAGGGTTGGGGTAATCAAAAGGGTTGGAGCAAGGGTTAGGCTAGGGGTAGGTGCAGGGAATTAGGGTTAGGGGTATGGTTATGGTTATTTGTAGGGCAGGGGTAGATGTAATTGTAATTTTAGGGTTAGGGTAAGGGTGGGGTAGGGGTAGGGGTAGTGCTTGGAGTAAGACCAGTGGTACCAACCACTGACCAACTCAATAATTTTGGGGGTAGGTTTAAGGATAGTTTTATCAGGAAAGGTAGCCATAGAGTTTGCTGTTGGGGAAGGATTAGGTTCAGGGATAGGGTAGGAGTAGGGGTACAGGTATGTGTAGTTGTAGGGATAGTATTAAGGGTAGGCGTAGGGTTAAGTGTAGTTTTAGGGGTAAGGGTAGGGTTAGGTGTAGTGGTAGGTATATGGGTAAGTTTAGGGTTCAGGTAAGAGGTAGGGATAGGTATAGAGGTAGGGATAGGATTATCATTACAGGTAGGGGTATCGATAAGGGTTGGGGAAGAAGAGTTAGGAGTAGATTAATGGCTAGGAGTGGAGGATGGGTAGAGGTAGTAGTCAGGTTAAGTGTAGAGATAGGGGTAGGAGTGGGGACGTGATAGTGTAGGGTTAGTTAAGGGTAAGGTTGGGGGTAGCTCATAGAAACCAATGTTCCTTAAATACAACTGGAACCTAGGCACTAACAGAAGGGAGTTAGAACTTATCTCAACTACGGTGTGGAGTTACAGTAGAAATGCGGTGTACCTCCTCTAAAAGCAAGAGGTCCTTGACTGAAGCTTTCAACTAGTCTCTAACATAAGGAAGTTAAAACCTATGTTAATAGTAGGTGTGGAGGTCCAATGGAAATGCACTGTACATAATTCCAAGAACAAGCATTCCTTGAAGGCAACTCTCAACTTGCCTCTAAGAAATAGGATCTTGAATCTATCTCAACAGTAGGGGGCTGAGGCACACTAGAAGTGAGCTGTACTTAACTGAGAAAGAAGTGTTCTCTGCATGCAACTTTCAACTAGTTTCTCATGTAAGGGGGTTTGAAACTATCTCAATAGTAGATGCCATGTAAATGCCCTGTCTTACCTCTGAGAATCAACACTTCCTTGTATGTGATTTCCACTAGCCTCTCACATGCTGGCTAAGAACCTATCTGAACAGTAGGTGTGGAGGTGCAATGGAAATACACAGTGCTTAACTCAGAAACAAGCATTCCTTGAATGCAGCTTTCAACTATCCTGTCACATATGGGAGTTAGAATCTATTTCAACAGTAGCCATGGAGGTGAATGGAAATGTGATTTTCTTAACTCTGAGAAACAAGGCTTCCTTGAATGCAGCTATCAACGACTCTCTCAAAGAATGTAGTTATAGTCTATCCCAACAGTAGGCGTGTAGGCACAATGGTATTTGATGTCCTTAACTCTGAGTAGAAAACATTTCTTGAATGCATTGGTGAACTAGCCAGATTATCACATAAGGGAGTTAGAACCCATTCCTTCTGTGTGAATGCACAATGGAAATGTGCTCTACTTAAATCTGAAAAACAAGCTTTCCTGAAAGTAGCTTTCAACTGGTCTCTCACATAAGTGAGATAAACCTGTCTCAAAAGTAATTGTATAGTCAATAATGAAATGCACTTTACTTAACAATGAGAAACAAGTATCCTTGTATGCAGCTCTTAATTAACCTTTCCCAGAAGGTTTAACCTGTCTCTAAAGTAGGTGTGAGTGCACAATGCAAATGCGATTTACTTAAGTGTGAGAAACAAGCTTTCAACTAGACTCTTAGGTAAGGAAAATAGAACCTATTTCAACATTGTGGTGGAGACACAAAGTATAAGCAATATACTTATCTCTGAGAACAAAGCAATCTCTATTTCAAGTAGTATCTCACATAAGTGAGTTAGAAGAGACCTCACCAGTAGGTGTCAAGGTGCAATGGAAAGCTCCTGTTCTTCATTCTGAGAAACCAGCATTCCTTGACTGCAGTTTTCAGCTAGCCTGTTACATATGAATGTTAAAATCTCTCCCAATAGTAGGTGTGGAGACACAATGGAATTTAGCTGTCCTTAACTCTGAGAAACAATCAGAGGTAGGATGCAACTTTCAGCTAGCATCGCACTTAAGGGAGTTAGACCCTGTCTCAACTGTAGGTGTGGAGTTGCAATTTAAATGCACTGCACTGATCTCTGAGAGACAAGTGTTCCTGAATTCACCTTTCACCTACTCCCTATCATTAAAGCAGTGTCCCCAACTCAAAGCAGTTGTGGAAGCACAATGGAAATGTTTGTTACTTGGCCCTGAGGAACAAGCAATCCTTAAATGCAACTTTCAACAACCCTCTCACATAAGGAGGTTAGAACCGATCTCAAAGGTAAATGTGGTGGTTCATTGGAAATGCGACATGCTTAACTCTGGGAAACAAGTCTTTCCTGAAAGGAACTTTCAACTCCCATCCTACATATTGTTGGTAGAATGTGTCTCAACAGAAGGGAGATGCAATGTAAATGTGACATACTTGGAGAGGAGAATCAGGCATTCTTAGAACGGAGCTATCAATAAGTTTCACACATAATGGAGATAGAGCCTATCTCAACAGTACTTGTGGAGGCGCAATGAAAATGCGATTTACTTAACTCTGATAAACAAGCTTTCCTTGAATGAACCTTTCACCTAGACACTCACATAAAGGAGTTAGAACTAATTTCAACATTAGGGGTGGAGGCACAAAAAGACAGCAATATACTTATCTCTGAAAATGACGCTATCTCTGAATGAAGTTTTCAAGTGTCTCTAACTGAAGCAAGTGAAAACATACCTCAAAAGTAGGTGTGGGGGCACAGTGGAAATATCCCTTTTTTAACTCTGAGAAACCAGCTTTCCTTGACTGAAGATTTCATTTAAAAATATTTATTTATTCACAAAAGACACACACAGGAAGCCTGGATGGCTCAGTGGTTTAGCGCCACCTTTGACCCAGGGCGTGATCCTGGAGACCTGGGATTGAATCCCAGTCAGGCTCCCTGCATGGAGCCTGCTTCTCCCTCTGCCTGTGTCTCTGCCTTTATCTCTCTCTCTCTGTGTGTCTCTTATGAATAAATAAATAAAATCTTTAAAAAAAAAAAGACACAAACACAGAGACAGAGACATAGGCAGAGGGAGAAGCAGGCTCCTCACTGGAAGGCCAATGTTGGACTCGATCCTGGATCCTGGGATCATGCCCTGAGCCAAAAGCAGATGCTCAACCGCTGAGCCACCCAGGTGTCCCTTGACTGCAGCTTTCAATTAGCCTATCACTTATGAGTGTTAAAATTTATCTCAATAGTAGGTGGGGAGGCACAATAGAATTGAGTCTTACTTAACTCTGAGAAACAATTGGACTTAGAATGCAGCTTTCTGATGTTTCACTTAAGGGAGTTAAGTGTATCTCAATAGTGGTTTAGAGTCTAAATAAAAATGTGCTGAACCTATGTCTGGGAAAAATGCATTCCTTAAATGTTTCTTTCAACTACCCTCTCATTTAATGGAATTAGAATGTCTCTTTAACAGTAGGTGTGGGGTCACCATGGAAAATCACTGCATGGAACCCTGAGACACAAGCATTCCTTGAATGCACCTTTCACCCAGTCCCTCTCATTAGATAGAATGTAACTCAAAGAAGTTGTGGAGGCACAATGGAAATGGCTCTATTTATCCCTAGATATAGAATTCCTTAAATGCCACTTTCAACAACCTCTCACATAAGGGTGTTACAAATGCTTCCAAAAGTAGGTGTGGAGGCACATTGGAAATGCACTGTACTTAGCTCTGAGAAACAAGTGCTCCTTGTATGCTCCTTTCACTAGCCTGTCAGGTAAGGGAGCTAGAGCCTTTCTTATGTTAGGCCTGGAGTCACAATGGAAATGTTCTGTACATGTAGGGCTACCACACGCTTTGGATTAGAAGTAGGTTTAGACGTAGTGGTAGGTGTAGAGGTAACTTTAGATGTAGGGGTAGCAGTAGTCATAAGAGTAGGGGAAGTGTTGGTTGTAGGTGTAGTTTTGGGGTTAGGGTCAGCATAGGTGTAGAGGTATGGGTGGAGTTAGGAGTAGGGTTATGGGTATGGTCATGAGTAGTGGAAGGATTGGGGTAGGGTTAGGAGTAGGTGCTGAGTTAGGGGAAGCATATGGGTAAGAGTAGTGGTAATGATAGCAGTATGAATAGGGTTAGGGCTAGGTGTGTGGTTAAAGGTTCTGGGTAGAAGTAAAGAGAGGAGTCGGGGAAGAGTTAGGAGTAGTAGTAGGGGTAGGGCTAGGGATAGAGATAGGGGCTATGGGTGGGGGAAGGTTAGGATCAGGGTTTAGAGGTAGAGGTAAGAGAAGTAAGATTAAGTATTGAGATAGCAATAGGTTCAGGGATAGGAGAGGGTTAAGTTTAAGGTTGGGGTAGGGGTAGCTGTAGCAGAAGGTTTACAGATAGGAGTATGGGTAGGGCTAGTTGTAGGGTTAGGGGTACTATAGAAGTAGGGGTAGGGGTAGAGTAGAGTTAGAGGTAGGGCTAGGGGTAGGGTTAGGGGTCAGTTTAGCAGTAAGTTAGGGTTGGGGTAGTGGTACGGGTAGGGTTAGATGCAGGGTTAGAACAGGGCTAGTGTAAGGTAGGGGTAGTCAATTGGTAGGAGTAATGTTAGGAGTAGGGTTAATTTTAGGGGTAGCAAAGGAGGTTTGTTTAGGTGTAGGGGTATGACTAGGTGTAGTTGTAGGGATAGGGGTTGGGGTAGGAATAGGGGTAGCATTAGGAGTAGGAGTATGGGTAGTGTTAAGTGTATGGTAGGTGTAGGGGTATGGATAGGGATATGTGTAGGTTTAGGAGTAGAGGTAGGGTAGGGGTAGCAGTATGAGTAGCATTAGGAGTAGGGTTAGGTGTAGGGGTACATATAAATTCATGTTTACGTTAGTGATAGGGGTAGAGTTTGGGGCAGAATTAGTTTTAACAGTAAGTTAGGTGTACCGTTAGGAGCAAGGATAGGATTAGTTGTAAGTGTATGGGTAGGAGCAGGGAGAGAGGTAGGTGTAGGTGTGGGCTAGGATGAAATAGAGTGGTAAGGCTAAGATTATGGTTATGTTTTGGCATATTGGTAGTTGTAGGGTTGGGGTAGTGGTAGGTTTAGGAGTAGATGTAAGAATAAAGTTAGGGTTAGGGGTATGTGTAGGGTACGGTTACGCTTAGGTGTTGGGGAAGGAGAGGAGTCAGAGTAGCATTAGGTGTAGGGGTAGCATTAAGAGTAGGGCTAGGGTTTGGGGTTTGTGTAGAGATACTGAGTGGTTAGGTGTAGTGGTAAGGGTAGGGTTTGTGTTATTTGCATTTGTAGGCGGAAGGGTAATGGTAAGGGAAAAGAAGGTGAAGAGCAGGTGTAGGGGTAGGCTAGGGGTGTCGGATAACTGTTATGGGTTTGAGTAGGGTTAGGTGTTAGGTTACAGGCAGGATTAGGGGTTGGGCAAGAGGTAGTTGTAGGGGTTGAAGTAAAGTTAGGGATAGGGTTAATATTAGGGGTAGTGGTAGGATAGGGTTTAGGTTTAGGTGTATGGGTAGGGGTAAGTGTATGATTAAGTGTAGGATTAGAGTAGGAATTGGGGCAGGGGTAGGGGTAGCATTAATGTTAGGTTTAGTGGTTGTGGTAGTGATAGGGGCCCTGGTAGGGGAGGGGTGGGCTGCAGTTAAGTGTAGAATAAATGGTATGTGTAGGGATAGTGGTAGGGGTCATTGTACAGTTAGCAGTAGAAGTAGGGGTAGTTGTAGGGGTAGTAGTTGCAGTAATGGCAGGGGAAGGGCTAGTGTTAGGTGTAGTTGTATGTCCAGGGGTAGGGTTGGGGTAGAAGTAGCTTTAAGTATGGATGTGGGAGTAGGTGTTGGGTTAGGTTAGGGTTAGGAGTATGGGTAGGGGTAGGGCTACATTTGGGGTAGGGTTAGGTGTAAGGGTATGGGTAGTGTTAGGCTTAGGATTAGGTGTAAATGTTGGGTTAGGGGTAGGGGTAGGGTTGGATAGGGTCATGCTTAGGTGTATGGGTAGAGGTAGCAATAGGTGTAGGAGTAGGAGTTGGGGTAGGTGTAGGGGTAGGGGTAGCATTAGGGTTAGGGATAAGGTTTGGGGGTAGGGGTAAGGATAGTTTTGGGTGTAGTTTTAGGTGTAGGTATAAGGGTAGAGTATGAGTAGTGGTAGGGTTAGTTGTGGTGTCTGGTGTAGAGGTAGGGATAGTTGTAGGGGTAAGAGTAAGGGTGGGGAAGGGGTAGGTGAAGGGTCAGGTTTAGGGGTGGGCATAGCTTTAGTTTAGGATTAGTTTTAGGGGTTGGAGTTGGGTTAGGGTAAGTGTAGAGTTAAAGTCAGGGTTAGGGGTAAGGCTAGAGTTAAAGGTAGGGGTAGTTGTAGAGGTAAGGCTTGGAGTAGGATTAATTTTAAGGGTAGTGGTAGGGTAGTGGTATGTTTAGATGAGGGCTCAGGGTAGGGGTGTGATTAGTGATAGGTGTAAGAGTAAGAGTGGAGCATGGGCAGGGGTAGGCTTTAGATTATGGGTACTTGTAGGTGTAGGGTTTGGGGTAGTGTTAGGGTTAAGTGTAGGTGTAGGAGTATAGTAAAGGAAGGGGTAAGGGTAGGGATATGTGTAGTGGTAAGGGTAAAGGTACTACCTACTGTAAGTGTAGCAGTAGTGGTACAGGTAGGAGTAGGGTAGGGTTAGGTGTAGGGATATTGGTATATGTAGGGTAGTTGGTTGTTGGCGTAAGGGTGGGTGTATTAGTAAGGTACAACATATTAGTGATTGGTGTAGGTTATGATTAAGACTAAGAGTAGGGATAGGCAGAGTAGTCAAAGAGGGTTAGGGATAGGAGAAGTGGTAGGGTTAGATTAGGTGTAAGTTTAGGGGTAGGGATATAGGTATAGTCAGGGTTAGTGGACATGTAGGGTATGTTTTGGATAGGTTAGGACAGTGTTAATGTTATGGGTATTGGTAGAGGTAGGGTAGGGGTAAGGGTAGAATTAAAGATAGGGATAGGGGTAAGTTTAGTTGTAGGGAAAGGGTTGGTGTAGGACTAGGGGTAGTTGTAGGGGTAGGCACAATGTTAGGGGTAGTGTTAGGAGTAGGTGTAAGTTTAAGGTGTAGTGTTTGGGGTAGGGTTAGAGTTAGTTGTAAGCATAGTGGAACAGTAAGGGTAGGGGAAGAATAGGTGAAAGGTTAGGTGTAGGAGTAGGCATAGGGGTAGGTGTAGGATTATGGTTAGAGGTTGGACTAGGGTTAGGGGTAAGTGTATTGTCAGAGGCAAGGTAAGTGATAGGACTGCATTAGGGACACAGATAGAGGGGATAGGGTGGTTGTACAGGTAGGAGTAATGGTAGGGATAGGGTTAATTTTAGGGGTAGTGGATGTTACAGAGCAGGTGTAGGTGTAGAGGTAGGAGTTGATGTAAGGCATAGGAGTATGGCACTGTTAGTTGTAGGAGTAGGTGTACTGTTAGGGTTAAGGGTAGTGGTAGGTGTAAAGTTATGGTTAGGGTTGTGTGTAGGTGTAGGGATAGAGTCAAGGTAGTGGTAGGAATAGGAGTGGCATTAGGGGTAAGTTTTGGGGTGTGGTAGGGGTAGTACAGTGGTAGTTGTTGCAGTAAGGGTAGAGTTAAGGTTAGTGTTAGGTGTATTTATAGGTCTAGGGGTAGGTATGGGGTAGAAGGAGCATTAGGTGTAGGGGTCGGGTAAGTTTAAGGTAGGGTTAAGGTTAGGTGCATGAGTATGCTAGGGATTGGGATAGGGTTTGGGTAGAGGTATGTTTAGGTTAAGAGTTGTAAGTTTAGGTGTAAAGGTAGGTTTAATCATATTGGTAGCAGTAGGTTTTAGAGTGCAGTGGGTTTAGCAGTAGGGGTAGGAGTGGGGTTAGGGTTAGGATTAGGTGTACTTGTAGGAATAGGGTTACGGGTAATATTAGGGTTAAGTGTATGTGTAAGTGTAGGGGTATGTTGCGGTAGGGGTAGAGGTAGGGTAAGGGTAAGGGGTGGAGTAGCATTAGTGGTAAAATTCGGGTAGGTTAGGAGAAGGTTTAGGGGTAGTGGTATATGTAGGATAAGGTTAATGGTGGGGGTAGAGGTGGGAATATTAGGGTAGGTGCAGGTTTGGGTTGGATTCAGGTTAGGGTTAGGTCTATTTTTAGATGTAGGCATCGTTGGGTTAGGATTAGGGTTGAGGGTAGGGGTAGGAGTATGGGTTGGGTTATGGGTAAGAGTAGGGATAGAAGTAAGGATAAGGGTATGGTTAGGGATAAGGGCAGTGTTAGGGATAGGGTTAGCATCATTGTAGGGGTGGGAGTCTGGTTATGAGTAGGGGTAGGTTTAGCAGTATGGTTAGCCATAGGGGTAGGGGTAGGGTAGGGTGAGCATTAGGGTTTGAGGCAGGGTTAGGGGTAGGTAAAAGGTTAGTGGTAGGAGTAAGGGAAGTGTTATAGTTAGGGGTAGTGGAAGCGGTAGGCATAGGGGTTTAGTGTTAGGTGTAAGCACAAGGGTTAGAGTAGGGTTAGGGGTAGGTGTATAGGTATTGGTAGGTTATGAGTAGGAGTAAGGGTATAATTAGGGTTAGGTGTAGGGGTGGGCTAGGGGCAGGAATAATGGAAGTGTAGGTGTAGGGCTGGGGTATGTGTAGGATTAGGTTTAAGGGTGGGGGTAAGGATAGTGATTGGGGCAGGATTTGGGGAAGGGTGAGGGTAGAGTAAGGGTAGGGTTAGGGTAGGATTAAATGTAATGGTAGGGGTGGAGTTATATTTAAGGGTACCGGAAGGGGTGGGTTTAAGATTAAGGTTAGCATAAGGGTTAAATGTAGGATTTGGTGAGAGGTAGTGAATAGGGCATAGGGGTACATGTTATTTTAAGGGTAGGTGTAGATTCAGTGCTAGAGTTAGGGGTATGAGTAAGGTTAGGTGCAGGGGTGTGTGTAGGGGTAGGTGTAGAGGTAGGGTTAGGGGGAGGGTAGGGGTAAGGTTAGGTATATGGTTGGGGTAATGATAAGACTAGTGTTAGGGTTTGGGTAGGGGTAGGTTTAAGTTTATGAATAGTGTTAGGAGTAGGTTTAAGCGTATGTTAGGGATATATGTAGTGGATGGGTAATAGTAGGGGTAAGGGTATAAGTAGGGTAAGGGAAGGTCTAGGTGTAGGTGAAGAGTTAGGGGTAGGTATAACTTTGGATGTAATGGTATGGTTAGGGGTAGGGCTAGTGATAAGGGGGTAGGTTTAGTGGTAAGAATAGGGGTAGGATTCGGTTTAGCAGTAGGGGTAGAGTTATGGGTAGGAGTAGGTTTTGGTGTATAGGGTACAGGTAGGGGTAGGTATAGACTTAGGTTCAGGGTTAGTGTTAGGTTTAGGGATAAGTGTAATAGTAGGGATAAGGTTAGGGGTAGGGTAGGGTTTGCTTAGATTTAGCGGTGGGGTAGGCTTAGGTGTCATAGTTAGAGTAGGAGTAGGGGGGTGTATTATGGTTACAGCTTGTGGTCTGGATAAGAGTCAGGGTACTGCTTTGTTAGTGGTAAATTTAGAGGTAGGAGTATGGTAAATGGTAGAGGTAGGGTAAGGCTAATTCTAGGGGTAAGATTAGGTGTAGTATCAGGGTTTAGTGTTAGGCGTCTGTCTCAAAGGGTAGGTTTTGGGGTCATGGTAGACATACTGTTAGTGGTATGTGTAGGGGAAAGGTTAGGCTTAGGATTTGTGTTAGTGGTAGGGACAGGGATAGCGGTAGGAGTAGGGATCAGGGTAGGAGTAGGTATAAGTAGGTGTAGGAGGAGTGGAAGATGTAGGAGTAGTTGTCGCAGTAAGAATAGGTGTATGGTTAGTGTTAAGTATAGTTGTATGTCCAGGGGTAGGGGTAGGGGTATGTTTGGGGGTAGGGACATGGGTAAGGATAGGGGTAGAGTTACATTTAGTTGGAGCTTTAGTTGTTGTCATAGGGGTAGATTTAGTTGTAGTGGTAGTGGTAGGAGTTAAAGTAGTGATAGGTTTAGGGGTAGGGGTGGAATTTGGGTTAGGGATTTGGGTTAGGGTTAGGGTAAGGTGTAGGAGTAGTTTTAAGTGTAGGGGTAGGTGTAGGTATAAGAGTTGATAGGGGTATGGATAGCAGTTGGGGTAAGTGTAGACTGATGTGTAGGGGTAGAGGTAGGATAGTGGTAAAGGTAGGTGTAGCATTAGGCATTAAGTTAGGGGTAGGTTAGGGGTAGGTGTAGGGGTGGTGGTAAATGTAGGGTAGGGTTATGGGTAGGTATAGAAGCGGGAATATTAGTAGGGTAGGTGCAGGTTAGGATTTAGAGTAGGGTTAGATTTAGAGACATGGTTAGGTGTAGGTAGAGGCCTAGTATTCGAATTAAGAGTAGGGGTAGGAATACTTCTAATTATGGGTAGGAGTAGGGATAAGAGTAAGGGAAGGGGTAGAGTTAGGTATTTGGGCAGGGTTAGCGGTAGGGCTGGCATCAAGGGTGAGTGGTAGGTATATGGTTAGGAGTAGGGTTAGCTGTATGGTTAACCATAGGTGTATTTATAGGGGCAGGGGTATAATTAGGAGTAGGTGCGTGTAATATAGTGTTTGGGGTTGTTGTAGAGATGGGATAATGTTATTCATAGTGGTATTGATAGGTTTAGAATAAGGGTAGGGTTTAGATAGGTGTGGAGGTACAATGGAAATGCACTCTACTCTACCATGAGAAACTAGCATTCTTTGAATGTGATTTCAACTAGCCTCTCGCATAAAGGAGTTAGAATATATCTCAACAGTATGGTTGGAGGTGCAATGGAAATGCAATATACTTAATTCTGAGTACCAAAAATTTCTGGAATGCAGCTTTCAATTGCCATCCCACATAAGGAAGGTAGAACATATCTCAAAAGAAGGTGGATAGGTGCAATGTAAATGTGATATACTGAGAATTGAGAAACGAGGATTCTTTAAATGGAAATTCAACTAGCCTCTCACAGAATGGAGTTAAAACCTATCTCAAAAGTAAGTGTGATGTGGGTGGGACTTGGGGGTAGGGTTAGTTTTAGGGTAAGGAAAGGTGCAGGGTTAGGAGTAGGAATAGGGATAGGTGTAGGTGTAGGCATAGGGTTATGGCTAGGGATAGGTGTAGTTGTAGACTAGAGTGAGGTGGAGCAGTAGGGCTAGGGTCAGTTAAGGGTAGTTGTAGGTTAGGTGTAGGGTTGGGGTAGTGTTAGGTTTAGAGGTGCTGTAGTGTAGGGTTAGGGCAGGTGTAGGGTAGGATTTTGCTTAGGTGTAGGGATGGGGTAGGCTTAGGTGTAGGAGTAGGAATAGGGGTAGTGGTAGAGGTAGCATTAGGTCTAAGGCTGGGGGTGGTGTAGGAGTAGGGGTACTGGTAGGTTAGGGGTAGTAGTAGGGGTAGTAGTAGGGCCAAGGTTTGGGGTAGTTATATGGGTAAGGTAGTAGGGGTAGAAACAGGATTTAGGGTTAAAGGTAAGTTCAGGGTAGGGTTTAGGCTAGTAGTAGGTGTAGTGTTAGGGGTATGTGTAGGTGTAAGTTTAGGCTTAGGGGTAGTGTTACGGGTAGTGGCCAGGAAATTGGTAGGAGTCAGGGGAGGGGTGCTTTATGGTAGAGTATGTATTAGACTTAGGAGTAAAAGTATTTGAAGGGGTTGGAGTAGTTTAATGTGTAGAGGTAAGTGTACCTTTAGGGATAGTAGTAGGCATAGGGGTAGGGTAAGTTCAGGGGTTGGGGGAATGGAGGGTAAGAGGTACGGTAGGATTATGTCAATGGGATGAGCAGGTATGGGGTTAGGGATAGGGCTAGGATTAGGAGTAAGTGTATGTTTAAGGGTAGGGCTAGGGCTAGGGCTATGGACAAGTGCAGTGGTAGGTGTAGGGATAGAAGTAGAGGTAGGGTGGGTTGAATTGTATCAGTACATTTGGGGCTAGTGTTATGATTACAGTAGAGTTAGGCAGGATTTGGGTTATGGGTATGGGTAGGTGTAGATGTGGAATAGAGTTAAGGGTAGGAGTAGGTTTAGTTGTAGGTGATGGATAGGTATAGGTCTGGGGTAGTTGTAGCTGTAGTGGTAGTGTTAGGTGTAGGAGTAGGTGTACGAGTAGGGGTAGGGTTAGTTATAGTGGTTGGGGTAGGATTAGGTTTCGTTGTAGGAGTAGGGGTTAGGGGAAGATTAGGGTAAGTGGAGGGTGAAGGGATATGTGTATGGATATGCGTAGGAGTAGGTATAGGTATATGGTTAGGGGTTGGAGTAGCTTTAGGGGTAGGTATATGGTTAGGGGCAGGGTAAATGGTAGGGCTAGGTTTAGGGTTAGTTGTAGGTGTAGAGGTAAGGGTGGGAAAGGGTTAATTTTAGGGGTTAGCATAGAGAGTATATTTAGGTGTAGGGGTAGGAGTTGGGAGGGATAGGGTTAGGGATACTTGTAGGAGTAAGGGTAATGTTAGAGTTAAGTGTGTTTTATTTTTATTTTTATTTATTTTTAAAAAAGATTTTATTTATTTATGAGAGAGAGAGAGAGAGAGAGAGAGAGAGAGAGAGAGAGAAGAGGTAGAGACACAGGTAGAGGGAGAAGCAGGCTCCATTCCGGAAGCCCAAAGTGGGACTCAATCACGGCATTCCAAAATCATGCCCTGGGCCAAAGGCAGGCGCTGAACCACTGAGCCACCCAGGGATCCCCGTTAAGTGTATTTTAAAAAATATTTTATTTATTTATTTATTCATGAGAGATGGGCAGAGACACAGAGGGAGAAACAGGCTCCATGCAGTGAGCCCGATGCAGGACTCAATCCCAGAACTCCAGGATCACACACTGAGCCAAAGACAGAACCTCAACCACTGAGCCACCCAGGTGTCCCTGGTTAAGTGTAGCTTTATGTGTAGGGGTATGGGTAGAGTAATGTGTAGGTGTAGGGTTAGTGGTAGGGTAAGGGTAGGAGTAAAGGTAGCATTAGGGGTTGGGTAAGAGTTAGGGTAGGGTAGGTATAGGTTTAGTGGTAATGATAGGGTAGGGGTAGGGGTAGGTGTGGGGATATTAGTAGGGTAGGTTCAGGTTAGGGTTTGGAATAAGGCTAGAGTTAGGGTTATGGGTCAGCCCAAAGCCATCTATGTATAGCCATCATCTAGATAGCCCATAGCCATCTATGTATAGCCATCAGCTAAGGGCTATGGGTAGAGTTAGGCAAACTGGTAGGATTATGGTTAAGAGTAGGTATAGGAGTAAGTGTAGGGGTAGATTTAGGGGTATGATTAGGGGTAAGAGTCTTGGTGGGCAGGGTAGGGTTAGCATCATTGTAGTGGTAGATGTTGGGTTATGAGTAGGTATAGTGTTAGCTGTATGGATAGCCATAGGGTAGGGGTAGGGGTAGGCTTAGGGTTAGTGTTAGGGGCCAAGGCAGGATTTGGTGAGAGGCAGGGTAGGGGTAGGGTTAAAGGTATGGGGTATGTTTAAGTTTAGGGGTAAGTTGTAGAGTTAAGGCTAGAGTAATATGTATGAGTGGTGTTAGGAGTAGGTATAGGATTATGAGTGAGAATAGGGTTAGGTATAGAACTATGTTTAGCGATAGGGTAGGGGTAAGATAGGGTGTACAGTTAGGTGTAATTATAGGATTAGTGTTGGGTTTAGGGTAGGGGTAGGTTAAGGTGTAGGTTATGGGTAGAATTAATCAGTAGGGGTAGGTGTAGGGTAGGGGTAGATGAAGTGGATGAGTGGATGGGGTAAGAATAAGAATAGGTTTAAAGATAGAACTAGGTATAAGGGAAAGGTTAGGAGTAGGGATGTGGTGGGGGTAATGGTATAGTTATGGTTAGGTTTAGGGATGGGGTAAAGGTAGGTTTAGGGGTCATGTAGGGGTAGGAGTCGGTTTAGGTGTAGTGGTAGGGTTGTGGGTAGGAGTAGGGTTAGGTGTAGGGGCAGGTATATAGTTAGGTTTAGGGTTAGTGGTAGGGGTAAGGTTTAGGGTAGGATTAGTTTTATGGATAAGGGTTGTGTAGGGTTAAGGGTAGGGATAGGGTTAGTTGTAGACGTAGGGTTAGGTTAGGGCGAGAGGTAGGTGTTGTTGAAAGCTAGGGTGAGATAGAGTGGTAGGAGTAGGTTAGGGGATGGATAAGGATCGAGGTAAGGGTAGGAGGAGAGTTAGGTGTAAGGTTAACTGTAGGGTAAGGGTTGGGGTAGGGATAGAGGTAGGGGTAATGATACAGTTATGGGTAGGGTTAGGTTTAGGGGTTGACTCGGAGAGGAATAGTGGAAGGGTAGATGTAAGCGTTGGGCTCGGGTAGGTGTATTAGGGTTAGGGATTGGAGTGTGATAGGATTAGTAGTAGTGGTACGGTTAGGGGTAGTTAGGAGTAGGGTTAGAATTAGGGGTATGGGTTGGTAGGTTTAGCAGTTGTGGTAGCTGTAGGCTTAGTTGGTAGGTTAAGATGTACATTAGCCACAGGTTAGGGGTAGGTGTAGGGATAGGTGTATGGATGATAAGTATGTAGTAAGGATAGGTTTATTTGTAGGGGTAGGGGTATGATTAAGGTTAGGGATAGGGCTAGGTGTATGGGTAGGCATAGGGGTAGTAGTCGGTGTAAGTAATAGGTAGGGTAATAGTTAAGGGTAGAGCAAGTGGTAGAAGAATGAGTAAAATTTGGGTTCTGGTAGCTGTTGGTTTAGGGGTAGGGAAACATTTAATGTTGGGTTAAGGGTAGGGTAGTAGTAGAAGTAGGGTTTCAGGGTAGGGGTAGGACTAGTTGTAGGACAGGAGTATGGATACAAGTATTGGTAGGGGTAGGGAAGGGTTAGGGGTATGGGTAGGTGTAGGGTTAGGGGTAGGGTTACGGGTTGAGGTACAGGTAAGTGCTAGAGGTATTATTAGGTGTAGGAGTAGGGATAGGTGAATGGGTAGGGTTAAGGTTAGATATAAGGATAGGGGTAGGGTTAGGGGTATGGGTATGGTTAGGGGTAGGAATAAAGATACATTTAGAGGTACGGTGTAGGACTAGGTAAATGGTAAGGGTAATGTTATGGGTAATGGTTGTGTACAATTTGTAGGGTTTGAGGTGGAGGTATGGTTAGGGGTAGGGTGGCATAGTAGGTTTACTGGTAGGCTTGGGGGTTAGAGTAGGTTCAGATGTAGGGATAAAGTTTGGGGTGGGTGTAGGAGTACGGATATGGGTAGGGGTACATGTAATGGTATGGTTAGGGTTGGGTATAGGGTTAAAGGAGAGGTCGTAATAGGGAAGGTGTAAGTATAGTGGTAGGGGTTGTGGGAGGAGTAGAAGGAGGGTTAGGTGTAGGGATAGGGTGAGATGTAGCGGTAGGGCTAGTGGTAAGGGTAGGAGTAAGGAAGGTGGTAAGGTTAAGGGTCATGGTAGGGTTGTTTTGGAGTAGGGGTAGAGGTAGTTCTGGGGTAGGTGTATGGTAGTGTTAGGGGTAGCAGTAGATGTATGCTTAGGTGTAGGGTTAGGCATTGGGGTAGGGACAGATTTATGGTTAGGTGTTGGAGGGTTAGGGATAGGGGTATGTGCACAGTTAGGGTTAGGGGTACATGTAGGGGTGGGGTAGGGATAGGGTTAGGATTAGAGGTAGGGTTAAGATTAGGGATAGAAATATGATTAGGATGGAGTGGGGTAGAGGAAGTTGTAGGTGCATCGGAGGGGTTAGGTTATGTGTAGTGTAGAGGTTGGGGTAGGAGTTGGAGCAATGTTAGGCATAGGAGTAGAATACGGGTAAGTGTATGTGTAGGGTATGCATAGGGATAAAGTTACGATTTTGGGTAGAGGTAGGGATATGGGAGGTGTAAGGGTAGGATTAAGGTAAGGTGTAGAGGTTGGGGTAGGAGTAGAAAGTGATGGGGTAGAAATAGGGTTAGGGAAAGGGATCTGCATGGCAGTAGGTGTAGGTCCTGGGTTAGCATTAGGGGTATGGGTAGGAGTAGGTTTATGGTTAGTTCTAGGTGTAGCGGTAGGGTTAGGAATTGTGCTAGGGTTATGGTTAGGGGTAGGACTAGTGTTAGGAGTAGTTGGAGGGTTAGTGGTAGGGGCAGGTTTAGGGCTTGGGTTAGGGTGTTGTAGGGGTATCATTATTGTAGGCTCAGGTGTGGTGGTATGAGTGCTGAATGAAGTAGAAGCAGGATTATGTATAGCATTGGGGTTAGGAGTAGGAGTGGGGTTAGGGTTAGGGGTATGATAGGATTAGTGGAAGGGGTAGGGATAGGGTGAGAGGTAGGGTTTGGGGTAGGGGTAGGAAAATGGTTAGTGGTAGGTGTAGTGGTAGAGGTATGGTTAATCTGTAGCAGTAGCAGTAGGCATAGGGGTTGGGAAATTGTAGGGTTACATTCAGGGGTTGGTGTAGGGTTAGGGTTAAGGGTAGGGTTACAGGTAGTAGTAGGAGTAGTGTTCGGGTTAAGTTTACATGTAAGGCTATGTTTAGGTGTGGGGTTAGGGATAGGGCTAGGATTAGGGGTATGGGTACATTATGTAGGGGTATGTTTAGGTGCAGGTGTAGGTCTACCGATAGGGCCTGGTGTAGGCAGGGGTAAAGGTAGGAATATAGGTAAGGTTAGTTTAGGGTTAGGCTTAGGGGTATGGTTAGAGATATGGTTTCAATAGAGGTTCATGTTAGGTTTAGGGTATGTTTTGGACTAGGGTTATGGTGGGGTTAGTGTTATGGGTATGTGGCGGTTTAGGTGTAGGAGTAGGGATAAGGGTAGGGGTAGGGTTAATTGTAGGAGAAGGGTTGGGGTGGGCTAGAGGTAGTTGGTGGGGTAGGTCTTGTGTTATGGGTAGTGTTAGGTGTAGGGATAGGGGTATGAGTATAAGTAAAGTTAGGGTTGGGTGTAGGCATAGGATAAGGTTAAGGTTAGGGGAATGGGTAAGTGAAGGCTAGATGTAGTGTTAATGTAGCAGTAGGTGTAGGATAATGGTTAAGAGTTTTATTAAGTTTAGCATTAGGTGTAATGTTAAGGGCAGGCTTAGGGCAAGGCTAGGGTTAAGGTTAGGGGTAGTTGTAGGGGTAAGAGTAAGGGTAGGGGTAGGGGTAATTTTAGGAGTAAGGGTAGGGTAGGGCGTAGGTTTAGGTGTAGGGTAGGGGTATGAATAGTCATAGGTGTAGGAGTAGGAGTTGGGCAGGTATAGGCATAGTGTTTGGGCTACTTGTAGGAGTAGGAGTAGTGTTAGGTTTAAGTGTAGTGGTAGGTGTAGGGGAATAGGTAGGGTTGTGTCAGTAGGGATAGAGGGATCCCAATAGGTAGGGATAGAGGTAGGGTAGGGGTAGGAGCAGGAGTAGCATCAGGGGTAATTACAATTAACTATGTAATTATCCATCCATATCCTGTTAGGGGTAGTGTAGGGGTAAGTGTAGTATTGGGAGTATTAATAGGGTAGGTGGAGTTTAGGGTTTGGAGTCGGATTAGGGTTAGGGCTATGGGTAGGTTTAGGTATAGCACTCCATTTAGAGTTAGGAGTAGGGGTCGGAGTATGGGTGGGCTTATGGTATTAGTATGGTTAGGAGTAAGGGTAGGGGTAGGATTAGGGGAATGATTAGGTGTAAGGATAGGGGTAGGACTATGGTTAGCATTATTGTGAGGGTAGGCATTTTGTTATGATTAGGGGTAGGGTTAGCAATATGGTTAGCCAAAGGGATAGGGGTAGGAATAGAGGTAGAGGAGGGTTAGTGGTAGGGTTAGAAGCAGGTAAAATGTTAGTGGTGGGGTATATGTAGAAGTATGTTTTGGGGTAATGGTAGCGGTAGGCTAGTGGTAGGGGAAGGGTAGGGTTAGGGGTAGTTGTAGCAGTTGTAGTAGGGTTAGGTTCAGGTGTAGAGTTAGGGGTAGGTATATGGGTAGGGTTTCAGGTATTATTGGGGTTAGGTGTAGGAGTAGGCTAGGGATTGGAATAGTGGAAGTGTAGGTGAGAAGTAGGGCTGGATTATGTGTAGATATATGATTAGGGGTAGGGTTAGGGATAGTGGTAAGGGTAGGTTTAAGGGTAGGGTTAGGGTAAGGTTAGAGTAGTGGTATGGTAGGGTTAGGTGTAGTGTTGGAGGGTTAGGAGTAGGATCCGGATTAGACATAGCACTAGGGTTAGAGGTAGGAGTAGTGTTAGGGGTAGGGTTAGACTTAGGTGTAGGGGAAGCGGTAGGTGTAGGGTTAGGGTTAGGTGTAAGGTTAGGATAGACGAGAGGTAGGAGTATCAGGAGGGGCACCTGTAGATTTAGGGGTAGGTGTAGAAGCAGGGCTAGAGTTAGGGGTACAAGTAGGGTTAGGAGTAGGTGTAGTGTTGTGGGTAAGAGTAGGGTTAACTGTAGGGGAAGAGGTAGGTGTAAAGGTTGGTTTAAGCATAGGGTAGGGGTAAGGTTAAGGTATAATTAGCGGTAATGGTAGGAGTAATGTTAGGTTTAGTGTAGGGGTAGGTTTAGGTGTAAGTTTATGGATAGTGTTAGGAGTAGGTTTAGGCGTAAGGTAGAGCTGTCAGTAAGGCAGGGTTATGTTTATGTATAGGGGTAGGTGTAGTAGTAGTAGAGGTAGCATCATGGCTAGGGGTAGGGTTTGGGGTAGAGGTAGGGGTACTGGTCGGGTAGGGGTAGTTTTAGGCATAGTGGTAGGGTAAATGACAGTGATAGGGTAGGTTTATGGGTAATTGTAGTGGTAGAGTTAGAGGAAGAAACCGGGTTTAGGGTTAGGGGTAGGTGTAGGGTAAAATTTGGGTTATTGGTAGGTGTATTGTTAGTGGTATGTGTAGGGGTTATTTTAGGCATGGGGTAGTGTAGGGGTAGGTGCAGGGATATGGGTAGGAGTAAGGGTAGGTGAGGAGTAGGTACAAGTAAGTGTATGAGTAGGGGTATGTATAGGTGTAGTGGTTGCAGTAAGTGTAGAGGTAGGGTTATTGTTAGGTGTAGTGGGTCTAGGGGTAGGTGTGAGGTAGAAGTACCATTAAGTGTATGCTGGGTATAGGGGTAGGTTTAGGGTTAGGTGTATGGGTAGGTTTTCAGTGTAGAGGTAGGTGTAGGGATGTGGTTGGGGGTAGGGTAGGGGTAAGGATAGGGGTAGGATTATGTTTATTGGGATTTGTCAGTGTTGGTGTCAGGGGTGGTTTAGTCATAGTGGTAGCAGTAGGGGTTGGAGTACTGTAGCTGTAGGGGAAGGGGTAGGAGTTTGTTTATGGTTAGAATTAAGTGTAGGTGTAGGCGTAGTTTTGGGGGTAGCATTGGGAATAGTGTTATGGTAAGTGTTGGTGTAGGGATAGGGTTAGAGTTAGGTGTAGGGGTAGGAGTAATTTAAAGTTAGAGGTAAGTGTCAATTTAGGGAAGCAGTACGTATTGGTGTATGGTGGCTCATGGGCAAGGATGCGGGTAGTGTAGGGTTAGAGGTAGTATAGGTTTGTTTGTAGGGGTAGAGTAGGTTTAGGGAAAGTAGGTCAGGGTAAGAGCAAGAATTAGGGGTAGAGTTAGGTCAGGGGTAGTGGTGTGTTTAAGGGTAGGGGTAGGGCTAGGGGTACGGCCAAATGTAGTGGTACATGTAGGGTAGGGGTATGAGTACGTTTAGGGGTAGGGGTAGGTGTAGGTTTAGGGTCAGAGGTATGGGTATGGTTGGGGTTAGTGTTAGGTGTAGGGTAGGTTGATGAGTAGAGTTAGGGTGGTGTTAGGGTTATGGTTATGGGTAGGGGTAAGGGTAGGTGTAAGAATAGTTAACGGTAGGAGAAGAGTTAGTTGTAAGGGAAGAGTTTGGTGTAGGGTTAGGGATAGTTGTAGGAGTAGGGGTAGTATTAGTGGTATTAAGTGTAGGGGTAGGAGTATGAATAGGGGTAGGGCTAGTTGCTGTTGGGTTAGGATTAGGTTTAGTGTAGGTGTAGGGGTAAGGTAAGGTTAGGGGAAGTTGTAGGTAAAGGATTGGGTAGGTATAGGCATAGTGGTAGGGTAGTGGTAACCGTAATTATGGTTAGGGGTTGGAGTAGGGTTTAGGGGCAGTGATTGGGTGTTAGGGGCATGGCTAGGGGTAGGGCTAGGGTTGTGGTTAGAGGTAGTTGTAGGGGTAGGGGGAAGTGTAGGGATAGGATTAATTTCAGGGGTAGTGGTAGGGTAGGGGATAGATTTAGGTGTAGGGGTCAGGGTAGGGGTATGTTTAGGTGTAGGGGTAGGAGTTAGGGCAGGGGTAGGAGTAGGGTTAAGGCTAGAGGTAGGAGTAGGGTTACAGATAGGGTTATTTATAGATGTGGGGTAGTGGTTGGGTTTGGGTTGAGATAGGAGTATGGTTATGGGTAGGGGTACTTGTAGCAGTATTGTTAGGGTTATGTGTAGGGATAAAGAAGGGGTCATATAGGGGAGGAGTAAGGGTTGGGTTAAGATTGGTGGTAGGTGTAGGTGTAGAAGGTGGGTTAGGGGTCAGGATAGGGTTAGTTACAGGAGTATGGGTAGCGTTAAATTTAAGAATGGAGTAGGTTTAGTGGTAGGGTTATGGGTAGGGGTAGGGAAAGTGGTAGAGGTAGAGGTAAGTCATGGGTAAGTGTAGAGGTAGAATTAGGGGTAGGGGGAGTGGTAGAGGTATATTTAAGAGTAGGGGTACCCTTATGCCTACCCCCACACCTTTCTGTACCCCTAGCCCTACCCCTACCAATAACCCTACAATTAACTATGTAATTATCCATACACCTACCCCACCCCTAATCCTTTGCCTTATCTACCCTTATCCTACAACTAACCCTATTGCTACCACTACCACTAACCCTACCCAACCCATACCTCTAAACCTAACCCTACTACTACATCTATCCTTAACCCTACCCCTACTCCTAATCCTATCCCTACCCCTAACCCTAATCCTACATCTACCTCAGCCCTATCCCTACACTTATCCTTCCTATATTCCTGCTCCTAGCCTACCTTTACACCTAACCATAACCATACCCTTATACCTACCCTTACCTCAGCCCCTACCCCTAAACCTATTCCAACTCCTACACCTACTTCTACCACTACCCCTAACTATACGTCTATGACTAACCCTACCCCTTAATCATTTACCTAACCTTACCCTACCTCGAACACTACCTCTCACCCATCCCTACCTTTACTCCTACCCCTAGCCCTAACCCTACCTCTAACCCAGCAGCACTCCAACACCTACCTCACCCTAACCTTAAAATTCCCCATCCCATTCAACTCCTACTATACCTTAACCATAACTCTACCCCTTCCTTAACCCTGATCCTACATCTACCCCTACCCTTAACCCTAACCCTACACCAAACCCTACAACTAACCCTATATTTTCCCCAACTGCTATGCCTAACCCAACCATTGTCCTACCCCTACAGCTAACACTGCCTCTAACTCTACACCTACACTTAAACCTACCTCTACCCTTACCACTACCCCTTACTGTACCTTACCGCTACACCAAACTTTATTCCTAACCCTACCCTAGCCCTACCACTAACCTTACCTGAAACTCTACTCTACCCCTACCCCTACTCCTAACCGTACCCCTAACCCTAAAACTGGCCCTACCAATACCCCTGTCTATACTCATTCTCCTACCCTACCCCAATCTCTAACCCTACACTTAACCCTCTCTTACCCCTAATCTTACCACTACCTCAATCCCTAGTCCTACTCTTCTTTTACCCCTACTCTACCCTAACTCTAACTTTACCCCTCCTATACCCATACCTCTATCCCTAGCCCTGCCCCTACCCCTACTCTTACTCCTAACCCTATGCCTACTTCTACCTGTACTGCTACCCCTACACTTAGCCCTAACCCTTCCATAACCATACATCAACACCTACTCACACCCCTACATGTAACCTTTCTTCTGTCTCTACCCCTAATCCTACCTGTGTGACCCGACTATTAACCCTATCTTTATCCTTACCATTATACCTATGCCCAACACTTTCCCACCCCCTATGAAAAACTCCTACTTATAAACTTTACACCTACCACATCTAGGCCCACTCCTAACACAACACCTATGCTAGCCCTTCCCTTACAGCGTATTTCCATTGCCTTTCCAAACCTACCCAAACTCTACACCTACACTTAACCCTACAATACCATTATGGTTTACCCTACCCCTACCCCTACAACAACACCTATCACTATCACTCCCACCACTACTAACTCTACCCCTACCCCTACCTCTGGCTAACCACACTGCTAAACCTACCCCTCCCCATAACTCTACTCTACCCTACAATGATGCTAATCCTACCCCTAAACTTACCCTACACTTGCCCATATCCCTAACCCCAGTCCTACCCTTACTCCCATCCCTACTCCTACCCACAATGCAACCCCTACTTCTACCCCTAATTACTATACCTACTACTACACCTATCCCTACACATAGTTCCTACCCCTAAACCTATGCCTAATCATACCCTTACCCCTACCTCTACCCTAAACCAACAACCCCTTAACCTACCACTACACCTAACATTACCCCTACAACTACTCCTAACCCTAGACCTATCCCTAACCCAGCCCCTAACTCTACTCCAATGCCTAACCATAATATACCTACTTCTATGCCTCCCCTAATGCTTCACCAACCCCTTACCCTACTCCTCACCATATCCTTACACCTACAACTAATCCTAACCTACTCCAACCACTACACCTAACCCTATCATTACTCATACTTGTACTCCTTCATCTAACACTACAACTACCCCTAGCCCTACACCTACCCTTCCGCTACAACTAACCCTACACCTACCCTTAACTCTACTCCTACACCTACCCCAACCAATACACATAAACCTAACTCCACTCTAACCATAGACCAAAACCTAACCATGCCAAACAATAATCCAGAACTTATTCACACCCCTAACCCTACACCTACACTTACCCTATCCCTACTTCTACCCCTACCCCTTCCCTACACCTGGCCCTATCTCTATCCCTACCTTTAAACATACCCCTACCCTACCCCACCTCTAATCCTAGAACTTTCCCTGTCTCAAACCTACCTTACTCATACAATTAACCCTACCTTAACTCTAACCTTACACAACCCGCATCTTACCCCTAAGCCTACCTCTAGCCCTATGCCTAATTCTATCCCTAATCGTACATGTACCTCTACACATTAAAATACTCCTATCACTACACCTACCCTTAGCCATACCCCTACACTTACCCCAACACTGAAGCTAATCCTACCACTACCCCTAAAACTACTCCTACTTCTACACCTAACCCTAACTCAACTCCTATCCCGAACCCTACACCTACTGCTACTCCAACAACAACCACTACCACGACAACTAAACCTACCTCTACACGTACACTGACAACTCCCACTAATCCTAAACCTCCTCCTACCCTTACCCCTACTCCCAACCCAAAATCATATCCCTACACCTACTCTTACCCCTACATCTACTCATACATCTAACCATAACCCTTCCCCTAAATCTACCCCCAGACCTACACCTAATGCTACTTCTACCCCACCCCTACCTCTAGACCTAAAACTACAGCTAACACTAACCCTACCCCTACATTAACTGGAACCACTAACCGTACACCTGCCACTACTACTACACCTAACTTATACCTACTCCTATCCCTACCCTTATTCCTACTGATATCTCTGCCACTGCCCTTAACACTAATCCTATGCTGAACCTTATCCCTAGGCGTACCTACACCTACCACTACCCCCAAACAACACTACACTGACCCCTAATACTAAACGATGTTTCTATCCCTATCCCTACCCCTAAAACTACCCCTACATAACCTTCACCCTACTACTACCCATACACTTATTCCTACACTAACACTACTCTTATCCATACCCCAACTCCTAGCCATAGCCCTAATGCTACCTCTACCACTACCCCTACTCCTACTGCTACAACAACCCCTGCCCCTACCCCCACACCTAAGCATACCCCTACACTACGTCTACCCCTACCTTACTCCTTCACCTACTTCTAAACCTAATACTACCTCTAACCCTTCACATACCTCTACCCTTAACCTTAACCCTAACCCTACCCTTACCATACCACCACACTCTAGCATACACTAACATCTACCTCTAGCCATATCCCTACCTCTACACCTACAAGTAACCCTATTCCTACTCCTAACTATATACTTACCCTTACTCCTAAAACTAACCCTACTTCAAACCCTACCCCTACCAGTAACCCTAAACCTAACTCTATCCCTATTCCTAAGTTTATCCCAATAGCTAACCCTACTGCTACCTATATCCAATCCCTACCCCTTAAACAACTCCTATGCCTATCCTTACTCCTAAAGCTACCCTTACCCTTACCTCTAACCCTACCCCTATCCATAACCATACCATTATCCCAACACCTATACCTACCCTTAACCTTTCCCTTACACCTATCCCTACCCCTTACCCCTTACCCTACTCCTACCCTTATCCTTACACTTACCCTTTCACTAACCCTCCTACCCTTCACCTAAATCTTCTCCAACACTATCTGCAATCCTACAGCCAAACATACCCATACCCCTAACACTACTCCTACCAGTACCTCTAACTATACACCTAACCTTATGCCTACCAACCTCTACACCTACCCTTAACCCTACACCTAACCCTGCTCTTACCCAACCCTATACCTACTCCTAACCTTACTTGTATCCCTAATTTTAAATCTGAGTCTGAGTCTACACCTACCCCTTAACTTACACATACTCCAACCCCTATCTCCCACCAAATCCTACCCTTACCCTAACCCTAACCCAATGCCTACCCCTTCCCCTACTCCTAAGTCTAAACCTACCCTTAACACTACTACTACTCCTAACCCTACTGCTATTACTAATCCAGGTTCTACTCCTATCATTATGTCTACCACTACACCTAACCTTACCATACACCTACCTCTACCCCATCCTAATCCTCCCCCTAACCTGGCCCCTACCCTAACCCTAACCCTACTCCTACCACTAACCATACCCATAAACCTATCACTACCGCTACACTACACCTTCCTCTACCCTGAAATCTACCCCATATCTAACCAGTCTCCCACACCATGCCCTACTTCTAACCCTACCCCTATCCATAACCCTACTTCTTCCCCTAACCCTACTGCTATGCATAATCCTACTCCTACTTCATTCCATACCCCCACCTTTACACCTAGCCTCACCCTACCCATACCCCAACCTCACCCTCTACCTAAACATACCCCTACTCCTAACCATACTCCTACCTCAAACTATACTCCTAACCCTACTACTACCCCAACCTTACCCTGAAACCAAACAACACTACCCATAACACTAACCTTAAACCTACCCCTAACGTTATCCCAACACCTACACTTACGTCCACCCGTACCTCTTCGCATAACCCTATTCTTTCCCTACCCCAACCCCTGTATCCCAATCCTACCCCTATACCTGACCATACTCCTACCCTTAACCTCCCCTACCTTTACCCCTACTCAACCCTAATCCTAACCCTAAGTCTAGTAATACCCTAACTAACCCTACTCCTAACCCTATCTCTAAATTACCCCTATATCTACCCCTACCCCTGACCCTACCCTTCACCTTAAATCTATGCCTAAGCCCTACCCCTAATTGTACTCCTACCACTAATCCTAAACCTCTCCTACCCTGATGCACCCTTACCTCTAAGCATACCTCCCCTTACCGCTACTCCTAACACTATGCCTACACCTACCAATGACCCCTAACTCTCTACCCCTAACCCTACCACAAACCTTACCCATAACCTTACCACTGACCCTACTCTTACTCTTACCCCTAACCCTACCTATACCCCTACTATGTCTATCACTAACCCTACCCTTACTCCAAAACCTATCCCTACCCCTATAACTAAACATGATCTTACACCTACCCCAGCACTACCACTACACCTACCCTTCCTCTGTTACTGTTCCTTAGACTACTCCTACACCTACACTCCTACACCTCCTGTAACCATACCCATACCCCTACCCTTACACATACCCCTAACCCTACTCCAAACCCTACACCCACACATAACCCTACTCTTCCCCAACCCCTACAACTACCATTACCCCTAAACATACCTCTATGCCTACCCCTACTATTAATCTTTAACCTATCACTAACCCTACCACAACCTACTGGAAACCCTCCCATCCCCTTCTCATACCCCTACACCTATGGTTTACCATACTGCTAAACCATACCCCTACCCCTAACCCAACTTCTACCCCTACAATGACACTAATCCTACTTCTAACCCTTCCTTAACTCTAACTATATCCCTAATACTACACCAACCCTTACTCCTATCCCTCCTCCTACCCATAACCCTATCCCTACTCCTAACCTTAGCTCTAACCCGACTACTACTCCTAACCCTACCCATAGCCCTAAATCTAACCCTACTCCAAACCCCAACATACACCTACCCTAATAATACTCCCACATATACCCCAGCTCTAACCCTACCCTACCTATACCATTACCCTTACCCACTGAGCCCTACCTTACCACTAACCTTACTAACAATGACACTCCTACTCATATCCTACCCTGCCTCCAACCCTATGGCTACACATAGCTCTACCCATACCATTACACCTACCACCACACTTAACCGTAACACTACTCCTCCCCCTACTCCTACAATCACCCCTAAACCTACCCCTACAACTTCCCTAACTCCTATCCGCACACCTACACCTAGTCATACCCCTACACCTACACCTAATCCTATCCTGTACCCTAACCTACCACTACCCCTAAAATTTATCCTATCCCTACCATTACTCTATCCCTACAACTATGCCTAACCCTAACCCTAGCCCTACCCCTACCCCTAAATCTACATGTACCCTAACCCTAATAAAACCCCTACCATAATTCTACAACTACCCTTAAGCCACTACCCTTAAACCTACCCTACAGATACACCTTCACCTACCCTTTCCCCTACCTTACCTTTACAACTACGCCCCACCCCTACACCTATAACTACCCTTTCAGTATTCCTGCCCCTAGCCTACCCCTACACCCAACCCTAATCATATCCTAACACCTAACCTTACCTACCCCTACGTCTAACCCTACCCCTAAACCTACTCCAACCCCTACCCTACACCTAACCCTAAACTTCCCCTAATCCCTAAGCCTCCCACTACCACTACCCCTAGCCATACCTCAAACCCTACTGCTCACCCTCCCTTACACCTAATACCCCTAACCCTACCTATAACCCAGCCCTACCCCAGTACCTACCTCACCACAACCTTACAATTCCAAATCCCTATGCCAACACCTACCCCTACCTCTATACATAGTTCTACCCCTAACACTAACCCTACTCCTATCCCTATCCTTTTTTTAAAGATTTATTTATTTATTCATTCAGAGAGAGCGAAGAGAGAGGCAGAGACACAGGCAGAGGGAGAAGCAGGCTCCCTGCAGGAAGCCCGATATAGGACTCGATCCTGGGTCTCCAGGATCACACCCCAGGCTGTAGGCGGCACTAAACCGCTGCACCACCGGGGCTGCCCCCCTATCCCTATCCTTAACCCTATCCCTACACCTAACCCAACTGTTTCACCAAACCCTATGCCTAACCCTAATCATTGTCCTACCCATACAGATAACCCTACATATAACCCTACCTATAACCCTACCCCTAAATTTACCCTTTCCCCTAAACCTACCTCTACCACTACCCCTAACTCTACCTTACTGCTACACCAACCCATACCCCAAACCCTACCTCTAACGCTACCCGTAATTCTATGCAACCCCTACCCCTACTCCTAAACCTAAAACTAGTCCTACCCATACTCCTATCTATACTCCTCCTATGCTACCATTTCCCCTACCCCAACCCCTACCCTACCCATAACCATACCGTTACACGCACCACTATCCCTACCCCCAACACTTCCCTTATATGTAGCCCTAAGCCTAACCCTACTCCACCCTTAGCCCTACCTTTCCCATCCACTTCACCTACCCCTACACTTAACCTAAAAATGCTCATAATGCTATCCATAAACCTACACCTAAACAAACCCTGACTCTAACCCTAACATAACTCCTCATTATCCCTAAGCATACACCTAACCTTGCACCTAACTTACCCCTAAACCTAGCTCTACACCTACCCCTACCTACCTCTACACCTACACCTAACCCTACACTTACCAATAACTCTACACCTACTCCTAACCCTACCTGTAGCCTTAGCTCTAGTCCTGACTCTACAGTTAACCCTAAACTTACACATACCCCTACCACTACCCATGCCTCTCACCAAATCCTACACTTATACCTAACCCTAACCCTAGGCCTACCTCTTCCCCTACCCCTAAGTCTAACCATAACCTTAACACTACACCTACCCTTAACCCTACTGCTATGCCTAATCTGGCTAGTACCTCTAGCCCTACCCCTAAGATTAAACCTAACCCTGCATTACACCTACCCTTACCCCAGGCTAACCCTACACCTACCCCTAAATCTACCTCTACCACTATCACTACTGCTACCTCTAACCCTCATCCTACACATTACCCAAAGCTACCCATATTCCTACCATTTCACTATTATTGCCCCTAGTCTATACCTATACCTAAAACTAACCATACCCTTACCCCTATCCATACACCTACTCCAACCTACACCTAACCCTACTCTTCCCCCAACTCTTACATCTACCACTACCAGTATCCCTAACCATATCTCTAGGCCTACCCCTACCATTAACCTTTAACCTACTCCTACCTTAACTAGAACCCTACTGCTTACCCTCCCCTATCTCTACTCTTACCGATACCCTTATGGCTAACCATAATACTAATGTTACCCCTACTCATAACCCGACTCCTAAAACTATAATGATGCCAACCCTCCCCTACACCTACCCTTACCCCTAACCATACCCCTACCCTTACCCCTATTATTACACCTAACTCTTCCTACCCATAACCCTACACATACTTCTACCGCTACTCTTACCCATAAGCCAACTACTTTGCCTACCCCTACCCATGCCCCTAAACTTATTCCTACTCAAACCATAATCTGCATGTACTATACTAATATTCCCACCTGAATACCTACCTCTAAACCTACCCTACCTATACCACTACCCCTAATATTATCCCTACCCTACCCCTAAGTGTAATTCTAATGCTACTCCTATTCGTACCCCTACATTACCTCTCCCCTACACCTACACATAACCATACCCATATCCCTACACCTACAACTACACTTATCCATAACACTACCCATACCTACTCCTAAAATACCCCAATCCTACCCCATCACTGCCCCAATTCCTACTCCTATGCTGAATCATACCTCTACCCCTACCCATACACCTAAATCTAACCCCACCCTACCACTACCCATAAAATTAACTCTACCCCTACAACTACCACTAACCCTAACACTTGCCTTACCCCTAACACTGCCTATAACCCTACGCCTACACCTAAATCTAACCCCACCCTACCACTACCCATAAAATTAACCCTACCCCTACAACTACCACTAACCCTAACACTTGCCTTACCCCTAACACTGCCTATAACCCTACGCCTACACCTAACCCTACTCCAACCCCTAACCACTATCCTATACCTACCTCAAGACTATCCCTACACCTACCACTTGGCCTACCCCCTCCTCTCTCCTCCCCTTACCCCTAAGACTATAAATACCCTAACACTACCTCAACCACTACACCTAACTCTACATTGACTCAGACTCTTAACCCTACAGCTACACCTAACGCTACCCTTTAAAATACCCCTACTCCTACAACTACTCCTAGCCCTACCTTGAACCTTCCCCTACAACTAAGCCTACCCTTACTGCTACCGTTAACTCCACTTCTACACCTACCCATACCCATAATGCTATCAAGGCCCATTACCTACCCCAAAACCTACCCTATGGCTCACAATAACCCTGGCCATACCAATATCCTTATACCTACATCTACACCTACACCTAATCCTATATTAAACTTACCCCTACTCAGTCTCCTACCACTGCCCTACAAGTAACACTACATCTGGGCATACTCATAGTCTACCTCTACCCCTAAACGTACCCGTACCCCTACTCTCCTCCTACCCACAATCCTAGCCCTATTCATAACCCCAAACCTACCCTATCCCTACCACTAACCCTACCCTACTCTAATTCTACACTACCTGCACCCTCAACCCTGAGCCTATCCCTACCCTTATTCTCACTCCATCCCTAATTGCACACCTACCTCTACACATTAAACTATTTCTACTCCTATACCTACTCCTTGACCTACCCCTACATTTAACCCTAACACTACTCTTACTCCTACCCCTACCCCTAAAACTACTCCTACACCTATATCTATCCTTATTTCTAACCCAACTGCTATACCTACTTCTACACCTACCACTACCCCAACCCCTACTGTTACCACTATGACTAAAGCTTCCCCTTTACCTACACTGAAAACTCCCACTAAACCTAACTCTATCCATACCCTTACCTCTACTCCTACACCTAAACATATCTCTACCTCTACTCCTACTCCAATCCCTACCTCTACTCCTAAACCTACCCCTACATTATCCCCACAACTACACCTAATGCTAATTCTACCCCACCCCTACCAATAGACCTACAACTACACTTAACATTAATCCTACCCCTACCCCTACTGCAACCACTACCCCTACACCTATGCCTACTCCTATGCCTACCTTATACCTAATGCCTACCCCTACTATATGCCTACTGATATCCCTGCCACTCCTGATAACCCTAATCCTACACCTAAACATATCCCTACACATACCCCTAACACTACACTTAACACTACCCAAAACCTAGCCTACACTGACCCTTAATCCAAAACCCTGTTTCTAACCCAACCCAACCTTACATTACCACTAACCCTACCTCTAACCCTACACATCACCCTACCCCTACACCACCTGTACACTTAATCCTACCCCAAACCCTAGCCCTAACCATAATGCTACACTAACCCTTATGTCTACTCTTACCCTTATCTTTAACTCTACACCCTAGCATAATGCTAGAGTACGCATATCCCTAACACTAACCTTACTCTTACACCTACTCCTAAACCTAACACTACCCATAACCATATACCTACCCCTATCCCACCCTTAACCCTAATCATAGGTCTACCCCTCCACCTCACTGAACCTAAACCTACACCTAACTCTAGCCCTAACCCTACACCTACAACTAACCTTATCACTACTCCTAACCCTACACATACCCTTGACCCCTATTAACCCTACCCTAAAACCTACCCCTACCACTAACCTTAAGCCAGCCCCAATACTTACCACTACCCCTACTCATAACTAAATGTCCTCTTACTCATAACCCTACCCATTAACCAACTCCTACCCCTATATTCACCCCTAAACCTACCCTTATCCCTACCACAACCAACCCATAACCATACCATTACCTCCACCCCTATGCCCACCCCTAACTCTTCTCCTACCCTTAGATCTATGCCTAACACTACTCCAACCCTTACCAATCCACTACATCCGACCCTAACCCTCACCTAAACCTACTCATAAGACTATCCATATATCTACTCCTCAACCTACCCCTACCCTAATCCTAACACTACTCCTACCATTACCCCTACCCATACACCTAAACTTGCCCCTACCTTAGCCCTAAACACACTTCTACACCTACCCTACCTATATCCCTACTCCTAACCCTACTCTTACCCATAACCTTATACCTACTCCTAACCCACTCATACCCCTAACTCTAGCCCTGATTCTACACTTACCCCTAAAGTAGCATGTACCCCTACCCCTACCTCTCACCAAATCTTACCCATATGCTTAACCCTATACCTATTGCTTCCTCTACCCCCAAATCTAGCCCTACCCATAACACTACTCCTACTCCTAACCCTACTGCTATGCCTAATCTGGCTCCTGCTTGTATCCATAACCCTACCACTACACCTAATCCTACAGTACCCCTAAATTTACACCACCCTACCCCTACCCCTAAACCTTCCCCTAACACTATTCCTACTGCTAGCCTAACCCTATTCCTAATCTTAACCATACTCCTAACCCTACAAATAACCTACAACTGCCCTTTAACCTACCCCTATATCAACCCCTACCCCTAATTCTTCTACATCTGCCCTACTTCTAACCCTACCCCTACTTCTAACCCTACTCCTCCTCCTAACCCTAAGGCTATGCTTAATCTTGCTTCAACTCCATTCCCTACCCCTACCACTACATCTATCCCTACTCTAATCCTACTCCAACCCAACCCTAACCCTACCCCTAAACTTCCCCCACCACTAACCCTATGACTACAGCTAACCTTATGCTTACCCCTAAACATACCCCTAACTCTATGCCTAACCCTACCACCTACTAACTACCTCTAAACCTACTATCCCTACCCCTAACACTAACCCTAATCCTACTTCTATCGGTATTCTGCCCTACCTCTACCCATACCCATACAACTTACCCCACTCCTACCCTTACCCACACCCTACCCAACATCCTACCCCTTCCCCTAGCCACACCCTACACCTAAACTTACTCCTATCTTTACCCCTACCCCTATCTCTGCTCCAACTCCTACCCCAACCTCTATGCCATCCCCTCTCCCTACATCTAACCCCACCCTTACCCATACACCTAACACTACACACATCCCAACCAAACTTTAATCCTAAGTCTACCGCTAACCATACCCTATGTCTACTCCTGACTCTATCCCTACCCTATGCCTATATATAACCCTAAACGTACCCCTATCTCTATGCCTACCTCTACCCCTAAGCATATATCTACCCCTACCACTATCCCTACCCCTATACCTACCTCTGACCTACCTCTACACTTACCCCTAATCCTACACTTACCCCTACCCATAATCTTAACACTCACCGTACTCCTCCCATTACCTGAACCCTACCCCTACATCTACACCTAACCCTATCCCTACACCTCCTTCTACTCCTACCCTAACCCCAGGCCTACCCCTACACTTATCCCTCCCCTATTACTACTCTTCTACCACTACCCTTACCTCGAACCATACTGCTACAAGTACCCCTAACCCATATCTGTACTCCTATCCCAATCCCTAATCTTAACCCTAACCCTACCACTAAACCTACTCTTCTTCCAAATCCTAAGCCTACCCCTACAACTGACCATAGCTCTACCCCAACCCAACACTACCCCTAATCCTACCCCTAACCCTACACCTACCTCTAACATTACTGCTACTCCTATCCATACCCTACCCCTGCCTCTATCTCTACACTTATCATTAACCCTGCCCATACACCTATCCCTACTCCTACCCCTGACACTACCCCTAGCACTACCCATAGCCCAACCTGAACCCCTACCACTAACCTTATTCCTAACCCTATGCTAACCGTTCCATACCCCTACCAAGGCTTGTACCCGTACTCTTATCCTACAACTAGCCTTGCCCCTACACTTCATGCTCCCTTACCCCTAACCTAACCAGTAGAACAACCTCTAATCCTACTCCTAATCCCTCCTTACCCTAACCCCATCCCTACTGCTACCACTAATCTTTCCATAAACCTAGCCTTACCTCTAAAATTAATCCAATCCCTACCACTACCAATAACCCTACCTTAACTCTTTGATTTTCCATACACTGACCCCTACACCTACCCATAAACATTCCCCATTTGTACCCCTTAACTTACCAGTAGCCCTACTGCTACACCTAACACGAATCCTAATCCTACCCATACCCCTTATGCTAACTCTACTCCTACATCTATGCCTAACCCTCTCCTTACTCCTAATCCTATCACTACCCATACCCCAACCCTAATCCTGCACCTAATACAACCCTCTCCTTATACTTATATTTCCTCTATTCCCAGCCAAACTCTACAAGTAACTCTAACCATACACTCACCTGTACACATGTCCCTAACCTTACCCCTACCCTTACTCCTATCTTGACTCCTACCCACAACACTACCCCTATTCCTACCCCTACCCCTAACTCGACTACTACGCCTACCTCTACTGATAGTCCTAATCCTAAACCTACTCAAAACCATAACCGGCACCTACCCTGCTAATACTCCCACCCTTACACCTACCCTTAACCTTTCCTTATCTATAACACTACCCCTACCCCTACCCTGACCATAAACCTACCCCTAATACTACTCCAACACCTACTCTACCTCTACCCTGACCCATACCTGTACCCTACCCCTACACTTAAACCTAATACTACCCCTACTCCTACAATTACCCCTAAACCCTACCCTACCCCTGCCCCAACTTCTACCCTTAGACCTACCCCTAAACATACCCCTACCCATACACCTAAACCTACTACCTACCCTACCACTGCCCCCAAATTAACCCCACCTCTACCCTTAACCCTACTACTACACCTAATCTTAACCATAGCCTATCCCTAACCCTGCCCCTAACTACTAATACCCCTACCCCTACACCTTATTCAAACCATAACCCTACACCTTATTCTTACCATAACCCTACACCTGCACAACCCCTACACTGATCATATCCCTATCACTACATCTACACCTACGCAAACCCTACTCCTACCACTAAACCTACTCCTAAACCTACACATATCCCTAAATCTAGTCCTACCCCATCCTTACCCCTGTCCCTACACCTTCCTCTATATATAAGCTTATAATTAAACCTACCTCTACCTTTACCCTTAACCTGAATCCTACTCCTAACATTATCCCCAAACCTCCTTCTACTCCTACCTCTACCCCTATCTTTTCCCCTACCTGTACCAATAACTCTGCTATCACAACTACTCCTAACATTACACCTGCCCATATCATACCCACACCCCTATACTTAACTATAAATCTAACCTACCCATACCTGATTTGTACCCCTACAGTTACACCAACTTGTAACCCTGTCCCTACCTTTAACCCCACCTTATCACTACCCCTACACCTAACCCTACTCCTACCCCTACCCCTATCCCTACATATAACCTTACTGCTACCCCTTCCCAAACCTACCCCTAATGATACTCCTATCTCTACCCTTACATACCCCTAATCCTAACACAACCCCTACCCCTACATCTATCCTTACCCTTTCCCCTAACCATAACTCTAACCGAACTACTACCCTTACTGTGTCCCTAATCCTACACCTACCCATATCCTTCCACCTACCCCTAACCCTACATTAACCATACCCCTTAACCCTATCCCTAACCCTACTCCTACCAGTACTCTTACCCCTACACCTTCTTCTAACCATAACCCTACATGTACCTAACCCCTACTACTACTCATATCCCCACACTACTCCTACCCCTAACCATATCCTACCCTTACCCTACTCCTACACCTACATCTATACTAACAATAACCCTACCCATAGCTTACTCCTACCTGACTCATAATCCTACCCCTACCATTACCACTATACCTACCCCTACCCTTAACCCTATCTTTACTCCTAAGCATATATTACCCCTACTTCCTAACCTACCCCAACCGCTACTTCTAGACCTACCCCTACCCAAACAGTGCATTTACATTGTGCCTCCACACCTTTTGTTGGAATAGGTTCTATCCATTATGTGAGAGGGTAGTTGGAAGCTACATTCAAGGTAAGCTTGTTCCTCAGGTTTCTGTACAGCACATTTCCATTGTGCCTCCACACCTACTTTTGAGATAGTTTCTAACTCCTTTATGTTAAAAGCTAGTTTGGAGCAGTGTTTAATAAGAAAAGCATTTTTTTTTCACAGTTAAGTACAGTGCATTTCCATTGTGCCTCCACAAACTCTTTTGAGATACATTTTAACTCCTTTATATAAGATGATAGTTGAAAGTTACATTCAAGGAAACTGATTCTCAGAGCTCCCCATAACCCTACACCTACCCCTAACCCTACTCCTACTCCAACACCTACTGCAACCCCTACTCCTTTTCCTAACCCTACCCCTATCTCTACACCTACCCCTATCCCTCTTTTTAACCCCACACATACCTCTATCCTTACTAATAAACCTACTCTTGTCCATACTCCTACACATACTCTGAAACCACATTACCCCCACTGCTTCTCCTACTCCTATGCTGACCCCATCCCTACACATACCTCACCCCTAAACCTAGAGCTACTCCTACCACTTCACTAACTGTACCTATACCCTTACCACTATCTACCTAATCCTATCCTTAACCCTAATGTTACCGCTAAACCTACCTCCAACCCTGTGCCTACACCTATGCCTATCCTTATCCCTACACTTACCCCTAACCATACATCTACCTCTAACCCCACACCTAAGCCTAACTTTACCCTACCCATATTTCTAACCATAATCCTATCTCTATACCAACCCTAAACCTACAACTCCTATCCCTACCCATATCCTGACCACTACCAGACCCATAACCATTATGCTATCACTAACCCTATGCCTACACCTAATACTAACCCTACGACTACCTTTTCCTGTACCCCTAACCTTTGTCTCACCCCTATCACTACCCTACCCACACCCCTAACACTAACATCTACCCTACCCCTCCAAAACCCTATCCTACCACTAACCCTACTACTACACATACCACAACCCCTATGCTACCCTTATACCTAATCCAAACTGTAACCTACACTTATCTCAAATCCTACTCATACAGGGAGGAGGGGGCAATATGGTGGAAGAGTAGGGTCCCCAAGTCACCTGTCCCCACCAAATTACCTAGATAACTTTCAAATCATCCTGAAAACCTACGAATTCGGCTTGAGATTGAGAGAAAACAGCTAGAATGCTACAGTGAGAAGAGTTCGTGCTTCTATCAAGGTAGGAAGACCAAGGAAAAAAGAAAGAAACAAAAGGCATCCAAGGGGGGGGGCAGGAGCATCTGGGCTAAGGCCACGTGATGAGTGCTCCCAGGACAGGAAAGACCCGTCCCGGAGAAGCAGGAGATTCACCAATCTTCCCCAACGGAAAGGCGGAAAGGCGCTCGAGGGGAGTTGGAGCAGGATCCCAGGAGGCGTGGGGATGCTCTCAGGCTCCCAGGGACACTAACAGAGGAACTGTGCGCCGGGGAGAGCCGCCACATCCGGCGGCCGAGGTCCCTAAAGGGCTGCAATGCACGCCTGGCTGGACCTGGGAGCAGCTCAGAGGCGGCTCAGATGACGCTCCACCTGGAGGGAGCTGCGCCTCCGGGGAGCGTGATTCCAGTGGCACAGGCCAGGGAGCCCAGGGTGCTGGGGGACACAACCCAAGATCCGGCATTCCCCCTGGGACAGTCAGAGGCCAGGAGTGCACAGGGCAGCAAGGACACTCCTGCCGCTGGGCGGCCCGGAGCTGTGCAGATCAGCAGCCCCCGCTCCCGGAGCATCCAGGCCCCTATGGACTGAGAGCTCTGGTAGTTACTGCAGGAGCTGACTCCAGGGCTGGAGAGCTAGCCACCGCCACTGTTGTTGTTCCTCCTGGGGCCTCACAGGACAAACAACCCCCACTGAGCTTCACAGTGGCCTCACAGGATAAACAGGATAAACAATTTTCACTGAGTCCTGCACCAGGGAGTGGGCTGAGCAGCTCCCCCAACTGCTCACACCTCTGAATCAGCACAGCAAGCTCCTCCCCCACAAGACCAGCTAAAAGAACAGGGGAAAAGCAAGCTATTGACCAAGTAGCACTGGAAAGTTCCAGGGGAAGTCGAGGGATTTACAGAATATAGAATCGGAAGATACTCCCCCTTGTTTTTTGTTTTCTGTTTGCTGCCTGCCCTTATTTTTACTTTTATTCTCTTTTTATTCTTTTTTTTCTTTTCTTTTTTCCCTTCTCTCTTTTTCTCCTTTTCCTGTAACTTGTTTTTGGTCACTCTGCACTGAGCAAAATGACTAGAAGGAAAAACTCACCTCAAAAGAAAGAATCAGAAACAGTCCTCTTTCCCAGAGTTACAAAATTTGTATTACAATTCAATGTCAGAAAGCCAATTCAGAAACACAATTCTAAAACTACTGGTGGCTCTAGAAAAAAGCATAAAGGACTCAGGAGAATTCATGAGTACAGAATTTAGATCTAATCAGGTAGAAATTAAAAATCAACTAAATGAGATACAATCCAAACTAGAGGTCCTAACGATGAGGGTTAATGGGGTAGAAGAATGAGTGAGTGACGTAGAAGACAAGTTGATGGCAAGGAAGGAAGTGGAGAAAAAAAGAGAAAAACAATTAAAAGACCATGAGGATAGATTAAGGTAAATAAATGACAGCCTCAGGAAGAAATATCTACAATTAATTGGGGTTCCCGAGGGCACCAAAAGGGACAGAGGTCCAGAATATGTATTTGAACAAATCATAGGAAACTAAACTTTCCTAATCTGGGAAGGGAAACAGGCATTCAGATCCAGGAAATAGAGAGATCCTCCCATAAAATCAATAAAAACCGGTCAACGTCTCAACATTTAATAGTGAAACTTGCAAATTCCAAACATAAAGAGAAGATCCTTAAAGCAGCAAGAGACAAGAAATCTCTAACTTTTATGAGAAGCAATATTAGATTAACAGCAGACCTCTCCACAGAGACCTGGCAGGCCAGAAAGGGCTGACAAGACATATTCAGGGTCCTAAATGAGAAGAACATGCAGCCAAGAATACTTTATCCAGCAAGGATCTCATTCAGATTAGAAGGAGAGATAAAGAGCTTCCAAGATAGGCAGAAACTGAAAGAATATGTGACCCCGAAGCCAGCTCAGCAAGAAATATTAAGGGGCATTCTGTAATAGAAAGAGGAAGTCCCAGGGAACAATCCACAAAAACAGGGACTGAATAAGTATCATGCTGACACTAAATTCATATCTTTCAATAGTATGTCTGAATGTGAATGGGCTTAATGACACCATCAAAAAGGGAAGGATTTCAGACTGGATAAAAAAGCAAGACCCATTTTTTGCTATTACAAGAGACTCATTTTATTTTATTTTTTTATTTTTATAAATTTATTTTTTATTTGTGTTCAATTTGCCAACATATAGAATAACACCCAGTGCTCATCCCATCAAGTGCCCACCTCAGTGCCCATCACCCAGTCACCCTCACCCCAGCCCATCTCCCCTTCCACCACCCCTAGTTCGTTTCCCAGAGTTAGGAGTCGTTCATATTCTGGAAGAGACTCATTTTAGACCTAAGGACACCTACATCCTGAAAATAAAAGGTTGGAGAAACATTTACCATTCAAATGGTCCTCAAAACAAAGCAGGGGTAGCCGTCTTTATATCAGATAAACTAAAGTTTATCCCGAAGACTGTAGTGAGAGATGAAGAGGGAGACTATATCATACTTGAAGGATCTATCCAGCAAGAGTACTTAACAATCCTGAATATATATGTCCCGAATGTGGGAGCTGCCAAGTATATCAAACAATTAATAACCAAATTTAAGACATACATAGATTATAATACAATTATACTTGGTGACTTTAATGTAGCGCTTTCTACCATTGACAGGTCTTCTAAGCACAACATCTCCAAAGAAACAAGAGCTTTAAAAGATTCACTGGACCAGATGCATTTCATGGATATTTACAGAACTTTACATCCAAACGACCGAATACACATTCTTCTGAAGTGCTCATGGAACTTTCTCCAGAATAGACCACATATTGGGTCACAAATCAGGTCTTAACCGATACCAAAAGATTGGGATTGTCTCCTGCATATTTTCAGAACATAATGCTTTGAAATTAGAACTAAATCAAAAGGAGAGGTTTGGAAGCATTTAAAACACTTGGCAGTTAAGGACCATCCTGCTAAAAGATGAAAGGGTCAACCAGGAAATTAAGGAAGAATTAAAAAGATTCATGGAAACTAATGAGCATGAAGATACAACCATTCAAAATCTTTGGGATATAACAAAAGCAGTCCTGAGGAGGAAATACATCTCAATACAAGCATCCATCCAAAAACTGGAAAGAACTCAAATAAAAAAGCTAATCTTGCACTTCAAGGAGTTGGAGAAAAAGCAGCAAATATATCCTTCACCCAGCAGAAGAAGAGAGTTAATAAAGTTTCAAGCAGAAATCAATGAAATAATAGAGACCAGAAGAACTGTAGAACAGATCAACAGAACCAGGAGTTGGTTCTTTGAAAAAATTAATAAGATAGATAAACCATTATCCACCCTTATTAAAAACAAAAGAGAGAAGACTCAAATTAATAAAATCATGAATGAGAAAGGAGAGATCACTGCCAACACCAAGGAAATACAAAAGATTTTAAAAACATATTATGAACAGCTATACACCAATAAATTAGGCAATCTAGAAGAACAGGGCACATTTCTGGAAAACCACAAACTACCAAAACTGGAACAGGAAGAAAAAGAAAACCTTAACAGGCCAATAACCAGGGAGGAAATTGAAGAAGTCATCAAAAACCTGTCAAGACACAAAAGTCCAGGGACAGATGGCTTTCCTGGGGAATTCTATCAAACGTTTAAAGAAGAAACCGTACCTATTCTACTAAAGCTGTTTGGAAAGATAGAGATGGAATACTTCCAAAGTCGTTCTATAAGGCCAGCATCACCTTAAATCCAAAACCAAACAAAAACCCCACCAAAAGAATTATAGGTCAATATCCCTGATGAATACAGATGCAAAAATTCTCAACAAGATAATAGCCAATAGGATCCAACAATACATTAAAAAGATGATTCACCAAGACCAAGTGGGATTTATCCCCGGGATACAAAGCTGGTTCAACACTCATCCAGCAATCAATGTGACTGATCATTACAGCAAGAGAAAAAAAAAGAACCATATGATCCTCTCAATAGATGCAGAGAAAGCATTTGACAAAATACAGCATCCATTTCTCATCAAAACTCTTCAGATTATAGGGATAGAGGGAACATTCCTCAGCATCTTAAAAGCCATCTATGAAAAGCCCACAGCAAATATCATTCTCAATTGGGAAACAGTAGGAGCCTTTCCCCTAAGATCAGGAATAAGACAGGGATTCCACTCTCACCACTGCTATTCAACATAGTACTAGAAGTCCTAGCCTCAGCAATCAGACCACAAAAAAAGAAATAAAAGGCATTCAAATTGGCAAAGAAGTCAAACTCTCCCTCTTCACCAATGACATGATATTATACATAGAAAACCAAAAGAATCCACCCCAAGATTGCTAAAACTCATACAGCAATTTGGTAGTATGGCATGATACAAAATCGATGCCCAAGTCAGTGGCATTTCTATACACTAAGAATGAGACAGAAGAAAGAGAAATTAAGGAGTCAATCCCATTTACAATTGCACCCAAAAGCATAAGATACCTAGGAATAAACCTAACCAAAGAGGTAAAGGATCTATACCCTAAAAACTATAGAACACTTCTGAAAGAAATTGAGGAAGACACAAAGAGATTGAAAAATAGTCCATGGTCATGGATTAGAAGAATTAATATTGTGAAAATGTCAGTGTTACCCAGGGCAATTTACACATTTAAGGCAATCCCTATAAAAATACCATGGACTTTCTTCAGAGAGTTGGAACAAATAATCTTAAGATTTGTGTGGAATATGGAAAGAACCCAAATAGCCCTGGAAATATTGAAAAAGAAAACCAGAGCTGGGGGCATCACAATGCCAGATTTCAAGTTGTACTACAAAGCTGTGATCAAGACAGTATGGTAGTGGCACAAAAACAGACACATAGATCAATGGAACAGAATAGAGAATCCAGAAATGGGCTCTCAACTCTATGGTCAACTGAAGTTCGACAAAGGAGGAAAGACTATCCACTGGAAAAAGGACAGTCTCTTCAATACTGTCCAATATTGGACAGCCACATGCGGAAGACTGAAACTAGACCATTCTGTTACACCAGACACAAAGATAACCTTAAAATGGATGGGAGATCTAAAAGTGAGACAAGAATCCATCAAAATCCTAGAGGAGAACACAGGCAACATCCTGTTTGAACTTGGCCACAGCAACTTCTTGCAAGATACATCTATGAAGGCAAGGGAAACTAAAGCAAAAATGAATATTTGGACTTCACCAAGATAAAAAGCTTCTGCACAGCAAAAGAAACAGTAAACAAAACTAAAAGACAACCTACAGGATGGGAGAATATATTTGCAAATGACATATCAGATAAAGGGCTAGTATCTAAGATTTATCAATAACTTATTAAACTCAACACCCAAGACACAAACAATCCAATCATGCAATGGGCAAAAGACATGAACAGAAATTTCACCAAAGAAGACATACACATGGCCAACAAGCACATGAGAAAATGCTCCACATCACTTGGCATCAGGGAAATACAAATCAAAACCACAATGGTATACCATCTCACAGTTGTGAGAATGGTGAAAATTAACAAGACAGGAAGTAACAAATGTTGGAGAGGATGTGGAGAAGGGGGTACCATCTTGCATTCTTGGTGGGAATGTGAAGTGGTACAGCCACTCTGGAAAACGGCCTGGAGGTTCCTCAAAGAGTTATAATAGAGCTACCCTATGACCCAGCAATTGCACTACTGGGGATTTACCCAAAATATACAGATGCAGTGTGGGACACATGGGTGGCTCAGTTGTTAAGCCTCTGCCTTTGGCTCAGGGCATGATCCCAGGGTCCTCAGATGGAGTCCCACATCGGGCTCCCTGCATGGAGCCTCCTCCTCCCTCTGCCTATCTCTCTGCCTCTATCTCTGTGTTTCTCATGAATATATAAATAACATGTTTTTTAAAAAGCAAAGTAAAAAGGTACAGATGCAGTGAAAAGCCAAGACACCTGCACCCCAACGTTTATAGCAGCAATGTCCACAATAGTCAAACTGTGGAAGGAGCCTTTTGTTCATTGAAAGATGAATGAATAAAGAAGATGTAATATATATAATATATATATATATATATATATATATATAGAGAGAGAGAGAGAGAGAGAGAGAGACAGATGTAATATATATATATAGAGAGATGTAATATATATATTACAGTGGAATATTACTCAGCCATTAGAAACAATGAGTACCCACCATTTGCTTCAACCGGATGGAACTGGAGTGTATTATGCTGAGTGAAGTAAGTCAATCAGAGAAAGAAAATCATTATATGGTTTCACTCATAGGGGGAATATAAGAAATAGTGAAAGGGATTATAGCAGAAAGGAGGGCAAATGAGTGAGAAAAATTAGGGAGGGTGACAAGACACAAGAGACTTAACTCTGGGACATGAACAAGGGGTAGTGGAAGGGGAGGAGGGTGGGGGCGGTGACTGGGTGATGGCCACTGAGGGGAGCACTTGACGGGATGAGCAGTGGGTGATATACTATATGTTGGCAAATCGAACTCAATATGTATATAATTTGGGATCCCTGGGTGGCGCAGCGGTTTGGCGCCTGCCTTTGGCTCAGGGCGCAATCCTGGAGACCTGGAATCGAATCCCACGTCCGGCTCCCGGTACATGGAGCCTGCTTCTCCCTCTGCCTGTGTCTCTGCCTCTCTCTCTGTGTGTGTGTGACTATCATAAATAAATAAAAATTAAAAAAATTAAAAAAATATGTATATAATTTAAAATTGATGAAAGACCTAAATATAAGACTGGAAACCATCGAAATCCTAGAGGAAACACAGGTAGCAACATCTCTGACATCAGCCACAGCAACTTCTTACTTAACTGTGTCACCAACCAAAGGCAAGGAAAACAAAAGCAAAAATGAATTATTCAAACTTCATTAGGATAAAAATCTTCAGAGTAAATGAAATAACAAAACTAAAAGGTAATCTATGGAATGAGAGAAAATATTTGCAAAGGATATGCTTGGTTATGTGTCCAAAATCTATAAAGAACTTATCAAGTTCAACACCCCAAAAAACAAATAATCTACTTAAGAAATGAGCAGAAGACATGAATAGACATTTTTCCAAGGGAGACATCCAAATGACTAACAGACACATGAAAAAATGTTTACCATCATTCATCATCAGAGAAATATAAATAGATTCCATGAAGTGGTATCATCTCACATCCATTAGAATGGCCAAAATTAGCAGCACAATAAAGAACAAATATTGGTGAGGATGTACAGAAATAGGAACCCTCCTCTTTTGCACTGGTGGTGAGAATGTAGACTGGTGCAGCCACTCTAAAAAACAATATAGAGGTTCCTCAAAAAGTTGAAAATAGAACTACCCTATTATCCAACAATTGCACTTCTAGGTACTTACCCAAAGGATATGAAACTTCAAAGGTGTATCTGTACCCTGATGTATAAAGCAGCATTATCAACAATAGCCAAAACTATGAGAAGAGCCCAAATGTCCATCAACTGATGAATGGATAGAGAAGGTGTAGTGTATATATATACAATGTAGTATTACTCAGACTTCAGAAAGAATGAAATATTGTCACTTGTAATGACATGGACAAGTGAGCATAAGGGAGTGTGTGTGTGGGGGAAGAGATTGAAAAATTCTCCATAAGAGACTTTTAATTATAGAACAAACTGAAGGTTGATGCAGGGATGTGGTTGGGGGATGGGCTAAATGGGTAATGGGTATTAGAGAGTACTTATTATGATAAGCACTGGGTGTTGTATATAAGTGATGAATCATGTAATTCTACTCCTGAAACCAACAGTGTACTGTATGTTAATTATAATTTAAATATTTGAAAAATAATAAATCTTGTTGGGAGGTGAAAAAATAAATACAAATTAAAAAATTGATTAAAGACACAATTGTGAGACCTGAAACCATAAAAATGCTAGAAGAGATTACAGGCAGTAACTACTTTGACATTGACCATAGCAACGTTTTTCTAGAAAGTTCTCCTGATGCAAAGGGAACTAAATTAAAAATAAACTATTGAGGGATGGCTGACTGGCTCAGCATTTGAGTGTCTGCTTTCAGCTCAGGGTGTGATCCCAGGATCCAGGATCAAGTCCCCGCATGGGGCTCTCTGCGGGGGGGCCTGCTTCTCCCTCTGCCTATGTCTCTGTCTGTATCTCTCTCTCTGTCTCTCATAAATAGATAAATAAATCTTAAAAATAATAAACTATTGAGACTACATCATAATAAAAGTTTCTGCAGAATGACGGAAATAATCAATGAAACTTAAAGGCAATCTACAGAATGGAAGTACTATTTGCAAATGACACATCTGATAAAGGGTCATTATCCAAAATCTATAAATAACTTATCAAACTCAACACCATAAAAACGAAATAACCCAATTTAAAATGGACAGACGACATGAACAGATACTTATTTCTCCAAAGTAGACATCCAGATGGCCAACAAACACTTGAAATGATGTTCAACATCACTCATCATCAGGAAAATGCAAATAAAAACTAAAATGAGATAGGGTACCTGGACGGCTCAGTGATTGTCTGCCTTTGGCTCAGATCATGATCCCTGGGTCCTGGGATTGAGTCCCACACCAGGCTCCCCACAGGGATCCTGCTTCTCCCTCTATGTCTCTGCCTCTCTCTCTGTGTCTCATGAATAAATAAAATAAAAATCTTTAAAAAAATCTAAAATGAGATATCACTTAACATCTGTGAGAAAGGCTAAAATTAACAACACAAGAAACAACAGGTACTTTAAGGATGTGAAGAATGGGGCATCTTCTTGCACTGTTGGTAGGGATACAAATGTTACAGCAACTGTGGAAAACAGTATGGAGGTTCCTCAAAAAATTTAAAAATAGGACTGCTCCCCAATTCAGCACACTATTGGGTATTTATCCAAAGAATACAAAAACACTAATTCAAAGCAATACATGCACCCCTGTTTACTGCAGTATTATTTACAATAACTAAATTATAGGAGTAGTCCAAGGGTCCTCTGATAGATAAAAAGATTTAAAATTGGTGTATATATTATCTATAGATGGGAAATTTTTATTTTATTATATATATGTACGTATATGTATATAAATATATAATTCCATATACACATATATGGAATATTATTCAGCTATAAAAAAGAATGAAATCTTGCCATTTCTAAGAACATAGATGGAGCTAGAGAGGGAGAATATCTTATTATATTTGTATTAGACCAAAATAATTTTCATAATTATGCTGTAACCATTGTTTTTATCTATCTCCAAGAATAAGCCTAGAAGACCTGAACAATCTCTCTTGATGGCAACTCAAAATTTGGAAGTATACATCCACTTTGTGCAACTTGACATCCACTGTAGACCCAGTGCCATTCTAAGCAGAAAAAGTAGGTAATTTCAGAGATAATTCATAAGGTTTTCCCACTATATTTGCATGCTTTTTCAGTAACTGTGTTTTTAATTAGTGCATTGTATAAACATAACACCTGGGAAAGTGCTAGTCAGACAAAATCCTTTAGGTGCTCTTATCAGACAAAGTACTTTAAGGAAAATGAAAATTATTCTAGGTATTCCAACCAATATAATTTAATTTAGGAAGCTGCTTACAAATGCATTATTATTCAATCAAAGAACTACCTATAAGCCTGAACATGACTCAAATTTGTAGAGACATAGTACTCAAGGTAGCTAGTATCAATTAATTAGAACTGCAGAAAATTTAAGTTTCACACGTCTTTTTTCATTAGTAAAATTTGTTATTTCTTGTATTTCTCTAAAATCTGTCACTGCATAAGTACTAGTCATTGGTTACACAATAAATCTAACCCTGTTTCTTTATTAAAAGTCTGAAAATCTTTAAAAAAACTAACATATAAAGCAAATTTTCAAATCTAAAATGAGATTTTAGATTTGTTTCAAATCAAGCATCTGTTGTTGCTGCAATCCTAGAAGAACAAGTATAATTGTGCAAGCCTTATTGATATATATATATATATATATCAATATATAAGTATCAATAATAAGTATCAAAGTTGTTATATATATACATATAAACTTTATACATAACTTTGATAATTATTCCAGAGATTGATCATAGTGTTTGGAGACTGACTTCCAATGCTTCTTTTAAAAATTGAATAAATATAAAGACACTTGAGTTGGCATCAAGTTGTTGCCTTTCCTTAAATGCTAAGTGTGAAAATATTCATATTTCTGTAAAAGAAAGAAAAACAGAGGGGATCCCTGGGTGGCTCAGCGGTTTAGTGCCTGCCTTCGGCCCAGGGCGCGATTCTGGAGTCCCGGGATCGAGTCCCACGTCGGGCTCCCTGAATGGAGCGTGCTTCTCCCTCTGCCTGTGTCTCTGCCTCTCTCTCTCTCTCTCTCTCTGTCTCTCATGAATGAATAAATAAATAAAATCTTAAAAAAAAAGAAAGAAAGAAAAACAGAAAGATTAAACAAAGGAAGAAAGGAAGGGAAGCAGGGAGGGAGGGGAGAAAGAAAAAAGAGTGATGTGGAAGGAAAGAGGGAAGGAGGGAATATTTTAAGAATGGAAAGAAAAGGAAGGAAAGAAGGGAGGAAGGAAGGGAGGAAGAAAGGAGAAAACAGAATTAAAAGTGCCTCAAACTCTCTCCTTTGGAAGAGGGCATGCATAATGGAAAAATAAATAAATAAGAATTAAAATATTCATTCAATACTTGTTGAGCACGATGGTGGACAACCATCTTTTTTTTTTTTTTTAATGCATGAGAAACACAGAGCAAGAGGCAGAGGAGAAGCAGAGGGAGAAGCAGGATCCACGTAGGGAGATTGATGCAGGACTTAATCCCTGGTCTCCAGGATCAGGCCCTGGGCCAAAGGCAAGTGCTAAACTGCTGAGCCACCCAAGGATCCCCAACAACCATCATTCTAAATGAAGCCAACAACAGATAAACTCTCTCTGGGAGCTTATATTATTTTTGGGGAAGCCACATTAAGAAACAAGCACAAAGAAGAAAATAACAGCTACTAATAAATGACAAAGGAATAATTATAATGAAGTAAAGTGATATAGAGAATATGTATGTATGGGGGATGGTGAAAGCATTAAATTGGAAAGTCAAAAAATGTCCTTCCTGAGGAGGTAAGAGTCAAATCACATTTAGTATTAAAAGATTAGCACCGGGAAAAAAAAAAAAAGATTAGCACCGGGCAGCCCGGGTGGCTCAGCGATTTAGCGCGGCCTTCAGCCCAGGGCATGACCCTGAAGACCCAGGATTGAGTCCCACATCGGCTCCCTGTGAGGAGCCTGCTTCTCTCCCTTTGCCTGTGTCTCTGCCTCTCTTTCTCTGTGTCTCTCATGAATGAATGAATAAATAAAATCTTAAAAAAAAAGATTAGCACCTTATGTGCACAAAGCAAGGAGGAACATTTCAGACAGCAAACAGTTGGTACATAGGCCTGCTACCAGCAGACATGGGTTCAATGTGTCCAACAACAGAGACCTACAAGATTGGAGAGAACACAGTGAGATGAAAAGTGGAAAAGCAGGAGAGGAGTGAGGGAACCTGGTGTAGACCAGAATGGGGATTCCAAATGATAAAAATGTGATGGGAACATCTAAAGCCAATGAATGCTATCATATGATTCGTGTTTTAAATTTTTTTTCAATATTTTGGGAAGAGAAAATGGTATTATTTACCCTATTATTAGGTCTATAAAATATTATGATCTTTTCCATAAATGTTCAAATGGTATTTGAGGCTAATTTTAAACATTTCTCAATTTATTTTTCTGACTCTTCATTATATTGCTTTATTAGCTTTTTAGTCAAGATTTCTACATTACAGAGATCTTTCCAACACTTCTCACAGTACCTAAAAATGTAATATGTGCTCCTTCAATATTTATTGAGTAAATTAACAAATGAAAAAAATTAGCAACATATGTAATTCCCATTACTACAATACAAGTTTCTTCAAAAAAAGTTTTAGTCAAAATTTTTTCCTCCAAATCCCATCTCAAATGCACACATTAGCCAGTGATTTTCTGGCTTCTCCTTGTGGAATCAATTGATTTATATTAGTGGACTCCACATAAAATGTATTGCTCTGATTTTTTTCTAAAAAATATTTGAGAACAAAGTTTATTTAGTAATTATTTAGGCTCTGACTTAGATTGTAAATGCTCTTAGATCACTGAAACTTCTAGATACAAGTATGGATGAAATATGGTATGTGTGTATGTGTGTGTTAGATAAGAGATCCTTTATATAGATATATATTTACTCAGATGTATATGAATTATGATGCTTTACTATAATTTTTTCTCTATTTAGAGTATAAAGTATTTCTTATAAAATGCTACATACTCTAATTGCATAAGCCCTCTTTGCTGTTATGTTAGCTAATTTGAACATACTCATATTCTTAATGAAGAATTTTAAGAAGAATTTAGGAAAATTAGATGACTTACTTGAAAAGTCAAACTGGTTTCCTTTCCTTTCAAGTTGTGCTCTCCTGGGGAAAGCCAGTGTCAGTGTTGTGGAGTAGTTGTGTTTTGTTTTACTCCACATGGTGTCACTCTACCCCTTCCAAGGACATAATTTTCTCTAGTTCAGTTTCTGAACTTCCACTGGTTATTAAGGAGGAAAACCATTACATTTATTTTAAATCACAATACTGGGGAAAAAAATTCCAATTTTCACTGTAAGATAGCATGGACAAATTTTCCCACTTGCCTCTCATTTCTTTCAAACTTCAAAACAAATAGAACATTTTATGATAAGTAGAAAATACATTATTTTGCCTCTGTAGGCTAAGTCACTAAATTAGTAGACTTAAAATGCAGTATTTCCAAAATTTTAACACTTTATTACAAAATACTTTCTTCACCTTTTCTTAGTAGATTGATTTAAATATTTAGGTTACATATTTAAGTATAGATTTTTAAAATTGGTTATATTTTAAAACATATTTTAGGTTATATTTAGGTTAAAGTTATATTTTAGTTATAGTTTATAAAATATAGTTATATTTCAAAATATAATATATTTTTATACTTAAATATAAAATATATCACAGAGTGATTTAGCAATTTCTTGAAAAATACAAAAATTATGTAAGACACATATTAATTGAATTATATATTAATATAAATATATATATATACATACTATTATCTTCTAGTATTTATCTTCAAACATTCACTAGTCATTATGGAAAGAGGGACTGGACTTGGTCTTGATGTGATTAGAAACCACAGGAGAAAGTACAGAGTGGTAAGAGCTTGGGAAACATGCAGTTGGCATTACTGTAGGTATTAAATTTAAGCAATGTGGCCATTGGTGATGCTCTTGATGGAGATATTCAGGCAAACAATAGTTTGATCCTTAAAAGGTTTTTTAACTCTTTTTAAGTGTTGGATTCTATGCCTCAACAATAAGTATAGTAAAACAGAAGGGACTGATGTGAGAGGAATAGAATGCAAAAGGTATTAAAATATATAAAGTCCAACCTTAAATATTTTACAAACAAGTATGTATTCAGTGCCTAATTATCTGATCAAAAAAATTTCTCTTAGTGTACATAATATTAATATATTTTCTTACTCCACATAAGTTTGTAAGTAACTCAAAAACAGTTACAAAATTGTCACTTTCTATCATAGCACCTAGTTAAGTGATAACAATATGACAGGAATTTAATATGCAATTGTTGAACATAATTTGATTCCATAATCAAATTAAGTCTCAAATTCTGGTATCACAATATCATTCAAGAAAATGATAAGCAAAAACACCTGAAATCTCAGATGCTAAAAGATTCCATCTAGTCGTGGTAAAATTGGGAGTAACACTTAAATCTCTTTTATGTGATTGACTGGATTATACAGGAGACTTATGAATATATTTTTATTTATAACTATTATAAATATTTTGCTATATAGTGTTTCAATTATTTTAATATTATGTATGTGTGTGCAAGTATATGTTTGAATTTTTCTTGCATATGAATTAGATCACATTATGGGCATTTTGCTGCACCTTTATTTTCTTATCATTTACTCAGTATTTATTAAATAAACATTTAATGAGGACCCTCTCCATGTCAAGTCAATTGTGAGGTACAATGGAATTAAGACACAAATGAGTGAATAGGAAACTACAGTACAATATGATAAGTAAGCTGCTAATATGGATTGCACAGAGATATATGGAAGCATTTAAAACTCTTGTCAATGGTGATTAGAAAAATCTTCTTGGAAGATATCATGACTAAGTTGATCCTAAAAATGGGGGAGTTATCAAAGATAAAACATGGGGAGGTAAAGACATTTTAATCACAGAGAGAGAAAACAATATGTAAAAATTAAAAATATAACAAAGAGAACATGACATATTAAAGAACTATGGAAAATGTGTAGAGAGGCTAACAAGCAAGATGGGGCTTCTGTTCCCTTCTGAGGATTGCCCTGAGGGATATATAAGGGCACCGATGGCTTTTGGCAGATATATTATCATGAAAAATTTTACTTTTTAGAAAGAGCAGTCTTTGGAGAAAGGACTGGAGCCTGGCAAAACTGCAATTATAGATACATTTAGGATGTGGATGTCATTCCCAATCAAAGATAAAGTTTAAGTGTCTAAGGTAGGAGAAAAGAGGAAATGAATAGATTTGTGGTAAACTGGGAGGCCAGGAACATGTATCATTAAGAGGTCTTACTGGAGAACAATTCTGATAGTATAACAGATGATGTGCAGCAGAGTTAGCCTCTCCTAATTGTTATGACTCCCCAGTGTCACCATAAGGTACAGTTTCACCTATGTTGGTACTGTAGCTAGTCAGAATATAGGCTGAAAATGTCATTAGATCATGTTTTCTCCTTAGATTTTTTTAAGGAAAAAAAAAGGAAAGGGGAAGAGAAAGAGGAAAAGTGAGATTGAGTGAGTGTGAGGGAGAAAAATGAAAAAGAAATGAAACAGAAAGAATAGAGAGCATTAGTATAAAGAAAGCAATAAAATAATAATGTTTTCGGGGGATCCCTGGGTGGCTCAGCGGTTTCGCGCCTGCCTTTGGCCCAGGGCGTGATCCTGGAGTCCCGGGATCGAGTCCCGCGTCGGGCTCCCGGCATGGAGCCAGGTTCTCTCTCTCCTCTGCCTGTGTCTCTGCCTCTCTCTCTCTTTCTCTATGTCTATCATAAATAAATAAAAATAAATTTAAAAAAATAATAATGTTTTCTTTCATACAAACTTGGTTTTTAATCTTGGCTTTACCATTTACACTTATGCAAAATTTTACAAGTTGTTTGATATCTCTATACTCATTTGTAAAATGTAATTTCTTAGGGATTTTACTAATAGTATCATAGTATATATAAGGTACTTAAAAGAGTGCCTGAAACAAAATAATTTATTTAAAACCTATGTCTCTCTTCACAGTGTGTTGTCTATTTTATGCTAGGCAGTCAGGCATTACAATATGTATTGTAATGAAGAATATACACCAAAATGCAGAAGTGTGTGTGCATGCAAGTAATTGGAGTGATTCAGAAATAGATCAGCTCTTAAAAATTCAGAAGTCCTGCTCTGGATCAGCCCTCATTAGTACTAAGTTAATCTTCACCTAACCTAACTGCTTGCCAAAAGTAACAGTAAACCCCATATGGAAGAAAACATTATTTGGATCTGCATCTTATAATTTCCTCATAGACCAATCTAGAGTTCAACAAAATTTTCAATCATAACAGGATATAATTTCACACAACTTAAAACCAAGAGAAGAAATAGATCATAAAAACAAATCTAAAATAGGTATTTTGGAGCTTTCAAGTGCAATAATTGAACTTAATAACCCAGTAAATATTTTTAATAGGAGATTGTACACAGCTGAAGAGAAAATTCATAAACTTAAAGATATTTCAGAAGAAATTCACAGACTGAGATTCAGAAAGCCTAAAACGTAGAAAATTTATTTTTTAAAAAAGCAAAAGATATATAAAAAGATTTAACATATGTGTTAGTGGAACTTTAAAAAATGTGACAGAAAAAAATATTTGAAAGAAAATGGCAGGGATTTTTACAAAGGAGTTAAAAATGAAAACCCATGAGTTAAAGAGGGACTTCACAACTGAAGCAGAATTAAAAAAAAAAAGTACCTAGACACATGATAGCGATGATTAAACTAACTGATTTAGGCCTTAGAAAAGTATCTGGAGGAATAAACACCCAATTATCGTAGTTATTATTTTTTTCACATATTATTATTTTACTTATAACCATTTCTCCTATGCAGTGAACTGAATTATATGGTGAACTAATTTAGGAAAAGTGTCTGAGGATATATCATTCATCTAGGATATTGACATTGAATGGTCTCTTACAATTATATGTTGTTCAAAACTTTTCATGTGTGCTAATGTATTTCTTTTTAAAGTTCCTTTAAAAAAATTGATACTATACTTCTCAACAACAACAAAAGTGAAGATAATGGAATGATAAAACGGAGTGTTTACCAACAACAGACCAACACAAACAGAACTTCTGAAAGATATATTTCAGAAAGAAAGAAAGAAAGCAACTTAGATACAAGAAGAGTAGAGTGCAAAGCAAATGATAATAATAGTAACCTAAGCAAATATTATTTATATAAAAATTAAAATCACAATGTATAAATTGTCATAACTTTTAAAAAGACAAAATATAAAAACAAGCAAACCAGAGTCAAGAAATAACAAAGAGAGGAACACCTAGGTGGCTCAGTGGTTATACCTTTGGCTCAGGGTGTAATCTCAGGTCCAGGGATGGAGTCCCACATCAGGCTCCCTGCTAGGAGTCTGCTTCTCCCTCTGCCTATGTCTCTGCTACTCTCTATGTGTCTTCATGAATAAATAAAATCTTAAAAAAAATAAGGAAAGAGAAAAGGAAAGAGAAAAAAGAAAGGAGAAAAAGGAAAAGAGAAAAAAAGCAAGAAATAACAAAAGAGAACAAAACTATAAAAAGCAAGATATACATAAAACTCAAAGTAAGATAAAGATAAATCTAAATATATCAGTAATCATCATAGTTGTAATTCAAGTTGCCAATTAAAATACATAAATGATCAGATTTGTTTTTAAAAATCCAGCAACATGCTATATTTAAAAGATATACCGGGGATCCCTGGGTGGCGCAGCGGTTTGGCGCCTGCCTTTGGCCCAGGGCGCGATCCTGGAGACCCGGGATCGAGTCCCACGTCGGGCTCCCGGTGCATGGAGCCTGCTTCTCCCTCTGCCTGCGTCTCTGCCTCTCTCTCTCTCTCTCTCTCTCTCTCTCTCTCTGTGATGACTATCATAAATAAATAAAAAAAAATTAAAAAAAAAAGATATACCTAAAAATAAGAACAAAGAAATGTTGAATATTAAGTAATGGAAAAAGACACATAAAAAATACAAACCAAAGAAAGCTAAAGAAATTACCATAATTTACTGAAAAATAAATAGTAAGACAGAGAATGACAATAGGGCTAAATAGGAGGTAAACAAAACTTTTGGGTTAAAAGCTCAGAACTTATGAACTGCCTGATTACAAGTCCTAGGAGTATGATTTACTAGTTTTACAACCTTGAGTACATTACTTAAAGTTTGAAAATCCTTTTTAAATTATTTGTAATGGATAATCATTGTATCCATCTCAAGAGGTTATTATGATGAGTAACTGAACTAAAGTATGCAAAGCACTTGACTGGAGAATGGCAAACACATGTATATGTTTATTGGAAGGAACAAGATTGTTAACGAAGTAAAATTAAATTGTAAAATTTTCACTTTAGACTACTTTTCAAATTTGCTCATCAGTAATTAGAGTAATATAGAAACTCTAACAGATTTTTGTTTCATTCTATTTTATTTATTTTCTAAAGATTGGCAGAATGCTTGAATTGCTGAGAACAAGAAACTGCATAGAAAATAATAACCTAGGGGTGCTTGGCTGGCTCAGTGGTTGAGCATCTGCCTTTCACTCAGGTCATGATCCTGGGGTCCTGGGATCAAGTCCTGCATTGGGCTTCCCTCAGGGAGGCTGCTTCTCCCTCTGCCTATGTCTCTGCCTCTCTCTGTGGGTCTTGTGTCTCATGAAAAAATGAATAAAATCTTTAAAAAAGAAGAGAAAAAAACTAATTAAACAAGAATTGACTCTTTGAGTCAGAGTGTTGCTACATGAAAGGAAATATTCAAAATTGTTATTAAAGAACTCCAATAAATTTTTTAATTAAAAAAACCCAAAATTGTTATTAAAGAAAAGTCATCTTAGAGATTATACTTTGTATAGAGCCATTAAAAACTATTACCACCAGAAGGATAAACTTGGAGTTTGTGGTTCTCTATTTCATGTCTTTGTCCTGTTGTCCTGATTGTTTTAAGATAGATACATGGCTACCAAGACCAACGGTAACTGATCTTACTCTAAAAAAAATAGTCTCTTGAGTCACCCCCCCCCCCACAGCCTTGGTGCGGCGAGCGGGACACAGCCCCTGCCCACCGTGGTCTGTAGTACTTGCAGCTCTTCTACTTTAAGATGCCTGAGGAAGTGCACCATGGAAAGGAGGAGGTGGAGGCTTTTGCCTTCCAGGCAGAAATTGCACAGCACATGTCCTTCATCATCAATACGTTCTATTCTAACAAGGAAATTTTTCTTCGAGAGTTAATCAGTAATGCTTCTGATGCCTTGGACAAGATTTGCTATGAAAGCCTGACAGACCCTTCCAAGTTGGACAGTGGTAAAGACCTGAAAATTGACATCATCCATAACCACCAGGAACACACCCTGACTCTATTGGACACAGGCATTGGTATGACCAAAGCTGATATCTCATAAATAACTTGGGAACCATCGCCAAGTCTGGCACTAAAGCATTCATGGAGGCTCTTCAGGCTGGTGCAGACATCTCCATGATTGGACAGTTTGGTGTTGGCTTTTATTCTGCTTATCTGGTGGCAGAGAAAGTGGTTGTTATCACAAAGCACAATAATGATGAGCAGTATGCATGGGAGTCTTCTGCTGGGGGCTCTTTCTTTTTAAAAAAATTTTATTGGAGGAGGGGCAAGATGGCGGAAGAGTAGGGCCCCCAAATCACCTGTCCCCAAAAAATTACCTAGATAACCTTCAAATCATCCTGAAAATCCACGATTCGGCCTGAGATTTAAAGAGAGAACAGCTGGAAGGCTACAGTGAGAAGAGTTCACGCTTCTATCAAGGTAGGAAGACGGGGAAAGAGAAATAAAGAAACAAAAGGCCTCCGAGGGTGGGGGGGGCCCGGGAGGAGCCGGGATGAGGCCGGGGCAAGTGTCCCCAGGACAGGAGAGCCCCGTCCCGGAGAAGCAGGAGCTGCACCAACCTTCCCGGGCGGAAAGGGGCCCGCAGGGAGTTGGAGCAGGACCCAGGAGGGCGGGGATGCCCTCGGGCTCCCGGGGACAATAACAGACACCTGCGCCCCGGGAGAGCGCCCCGAGCTCCCTAAGGGCTGGAGCGCGCACGGCGGGGCCGGAGCAGCTCGGAGGGGCTCGGGCGGCGGCTCCGCAGAGGGGGCTGCGGGGCGAGAGCGCGAATCCCACAGCGCAGGCCCCGGAGCACAGGGCGCCGGGACACAGCCCAGGATCCGGCCTCCCCCGGGACAGGCAGAGGCCGGGAGGGCCCAGGACAGCGAGGACGCTCCTGCCCCGAGGTGAGCAGATCAGCGGCCCCGCCCCGGAGCCTCCAGGCCCTGCAGACCGAGAGCCCCGTAGTTCCTGCGGGGGCTGAATCCAGGCTTCCAGAGATGCCATAGCAACTGCGGCTGTTCCTCCTGGGGCCTCAAGGGGTAAACAACCCCCGCTGAGCCCTGCAGCAGGCAGGGGCAGAGCAGCTCCCCCAAGTGCTAACACCTGAAAATCAGCACAACAGGCCCCTCCCCCAGAAGACCAGCTAGACGGACCAGTTCCAGGGGAAGTCAAGGGACTTAAAGTCTACAGATTCAGAAGATACTCCCCCGCATTCCAATACAACTTATTTTTGGCCACTCTGCACTGAGCAAAATGACTAGAAGGAAAACCTTACCTCAAAAGAAAGAATCAGAAACAGTCCTCTCTCCCACAGAGTTACAAAATCTGGATTACAATTCAATGTCAGAAAGCCAATTCAAAAGCACTGTTATACAGCTACTGGTGGCTCTAGAAAAAAGCATTAAGGACTCACGAGACTTCATGACTGCAGAATTTAGATCCAATCAGGCAGAAATTAAAAATCAATTGAATGAGATGCAATCCAAACTAGAAGTCCTAACGACGAGGGTTAACGAGGTGGAAGAACGAGTGAGTGACATAGAAGACAAGTTAATGGCAAAGAGGGAAACTGAGGAAAAAAGAGACAAACAATTAAAGGACCATGAAGACAGATTAAGGGAAATAAATGACAGTCTAAGGAAGAAAAACCTACATTTAATTGGGGTTCCCGAGGGCGCCGAAAGGGACAGAGGGCCAGAATATGTATTTGAACAAATCCCAGCTGAAAACTTTCCCAATCTGGGAAGGGAAACAGGCATTCAGATCCAGGAAATAGAGAGATCCCCCCCTAAAATCAATAAAAACCGTTCAACACCTCGACATTTAATAGTTAAGCTTCCAAATTCCAAAGATAAACAGAAGGTCCTTAAAGCAGCAAGAGACAAGAAGTCCCTGACTTTCATGGGGAGGAATATTAGGGTAACAGCAGACCTCTCCACAGAGACGAGGCAGGCTAGAAAGGGCTGGCAGGATATATTCAGGGTCCTAAATGAGAAGAACATGCAACCAAGAATACTTTATCCAGCAAGGCTCTCATTCAAAATGGAAGGAGAGATAAAGAGCTTCCAAGACAGGCAGGAACTGAAAGAATATGTGACCTCCAAACCAGCTCTGCAAGAAATTTTAAGGGGGACTCTTAAAATTCCCCTTTAAGAAGAAGTTCAGTGGAACAATCCACAAAAACAAGGACTGAATAGATATCATGATGACACTAAACTCATATCTGTCAATAGTAACTCTGAACGTGAACGGGCTTAATGACCCCATCAAAAGGCGCAGGGTTTCAGACTGGATAAAAAAGCAGGACCCATCTATTTGCTGTTTACAAGAGACTCATTTTAGACAGAAGGACACCTACAACCTGAAAATAAAAGGTTGGAGAACCATTTACCATTCAAATGGTTCTCAAAATATACCCTAAAAACTATAGAACACTTCTGAAAGAAATTGAGGAAGACACAAAGAGATGGAAAAATATTCCATGCTCATGGATTGGAAGAATGAATATTGTGAAAATGTCAATGTTACCCAGGGCAATTTACACGTATACTGCAATCCCTATCAAAATACCATGGACTTTCTTCAGAGACTTAGAACAAATTATTTTAAGATTTGTGTGGAATCAGAAAAGACCCCGAACAGCCAGGGGAATTTTAAAAAAGAAAACCATATCTGGGGGCATCACAATGCCAGATTTCCGGTTGTACTACAAAGACAGGTCATCAAGACAGTGTGGTACTGGCACAAAAACAGACACATAGATCAATGGAACAGAATAGAGAACCCAGAAGTGGACCCTGAACTTTATGGTCAACTAATATTCGATAAAGGAGGAAAGACGATCCACTTGAAGAAAGACAGTCTCTTCAAAAAATAGTCCTGGGAAAATTGTACATCCACATGCAGAAGAATGAAACTAGACCACTCTCTTACACCATACACAAAGATAAACTCAAAATGGATGAAAGATCTAAATGTGAGACAAGATTCCATCAAAATCCTAGAGGAGAACACAGGCAACACCCTTTTTGAACTTGGCCACAGTAACTTCTTGCAAGATACATCCACGAAAGCAAAAGAAACAAAAGCAAAAATGAACTATTGGGACTTCATCAAGATAAGAAGCTTTTACACAGCAAAGGATACAGTCAACAAAACTCAAAGACAACCTACAGAATGGGAGAAGATATTTGCAAATAACATATCAGATAAAGGGCTAGTTTCCTAAATCTATAAAGAACTTATTAAACTCAACACCAAAGAAACAAACAATCCAATCATGAAATGGGCAAAAGACATGAACAGAAATCTCACAGAGGAAGACATAGACATGGCCAACATGCACATGAGAAAATGCTCTGCATCACTTGCCATCAGGGAAATACAAATCAAAACCACAATGAGATGCCACCTCACACCAGTGAGAATGGGGAAAATTAACAAGGCAGGAAACAACAAATGTTGGAGAGGATGTGGAGAAAAGGGAACCCTCTTACACTGTTGGTGGGAATGTGAACTGGTGCAGCCACTCTGGAAAACTGTGTGGAGGTTCCTCAAAGAATTAAAAATAGACCTGCCCTACGACCCAGCAATTGCACTGTTAGGGATTTACCCCAAAGATTCAGATGCAATGAAACGCCAGGGCACCTGCACCCCGATGTTTCTAGCAGCCATGTCCACAATGGCCAAACTGTGGAGGGAGCCTCGGTGTCCATCGAAGGATGAATGGATAAAGATGTGGTTTATGTATACAATGGCATATTACTCAGCCATTAGAAACGACAAATACCCACCATTTGCTTCAACGTGGATGGAACTGGAGGGTATTATGCTGAGTGAAGTAAGTCAATCGGAGAAGGACAAACAGTGTATGTTCTCATTCATTTGGGGAATATGAATAATAGTGAAAGGGAATATAAGGGAAGGGAGAAGAAATGTGTGAGAAATATCAGAAAGGGACACAGAACATAAAGACTTCTAACTCTGAGAAATGAGTGGGGTGGTGGAGTGGGAGGAGGGTGGGGGGTGGGGGTGAATGGGTGACGGGCACTGAGGGGGACACTTGACGGGATGAGCATTGGGTGTTATTCTGTATGTTGGTAAATTGAACACCAATAAAAATTAATTTATAAAATAAAATAAAAATTAAAAAATAAAAAATAAAATAAAATAAAATTACATGTAAAAAAATTTTATTTACTTATTCATGATAGACACAGAGAAAGAGATGGGCAGGGACATAGGCAGAGGGAGAAGCAGGCTCCATACCGGGAGCCTGACGTGGGACTGGATCCTGGGACTCCAGGACCAGGCCCTGGACCCAAGGCAGGCGCCAAACCACTGAGTCACCCAGGGATCCCTTGGGGCTCTTTCACTGTGTGTGCAGACCATGGTGAGCCCATTGGCCAGGGTACCAAAGTGATCCTCCATCATAAAGAAGACCAAAAAGAATATTTAGAGGAGAGACGTGTCAAAGAAGTGGTGAAGAATCACTCACAGTTCATAGGTTATCCCATCACCCTTTATTTGGAGAAGGAATGAGAGAAAGAAATTAGTGGTGATGAGGCAGAAGAGGAGAAAGGGGAGAAGGAGTTAGAAGATAAAGATGATGAGGAGAAACCCAAGATTGAAGATGTGGGTTCAGATGAGGAGGATGATAGTGGGAAGGAAAAGAGAAAGAAGACAAAGAAGATTGAGGAAAAATACATTGATCAAGAAGAACTGAACAAGACCAAGCCCATTTGGACCAGAAACCCTGAAGACACCACCCAGGAGGAATATGGAGAGTTTTACAAAAGCCTTACTAATGACTGGGAAGATCACCTGGCAGTCAAGCACTTCTCTGTAGAAGGTCAGTTGGAATTCAGGGCATTGCTCTTCATCCCTTGTTGGGATCCTTTTGACCTCTTTGAGAACAAGAAGGAAAAGAACAACTTCAAACTCTATGTCCGCCATGGGTTCATCATGGACAGCTGTGATGAATTGATATCAGAGTATCTCAACTTCATCCGTGGTGTGGTTGACTCCGAGGACCTGCCCCTGAACATCTCCTGAGAAATGCTTCAGCAGAGCAAAATCTTGAAGGCCATTCGCAAAAATATTGTGAAGAAATGCCTTGAGCTCTTCCCTGAATTGGCAGAAGACAAGGAGAACTATAAGAAATTCTATGAGGCGTTCTCTGAAAACCTAAAGCTTGGAATCCATGAAGATTCCACTAACCGGTGCCGCCTTTCTGAGCTGCTGCGTTACCACACTTTCCAGTCTGGAGATGAGATGACTTCTCTTTCAGAGTATGTGTCCTATATGAAGGAGACTCAGAAGTCCATCTATTACATCACTGGTGAGAGCAAAGAGCAGGTTGCCAACTCCGCTTTTGTGGAGCAAGTGCAGAAACAGGGCTTCGAGGTACTGTATATGATAGAGCCTATTGACGAGTACTGTGTGCAGCAGCTCAAGGAGTTTGATGGGAAGAGTATTGTCTCAGTTACCAAGGAGGGCCTGGAGTTGCCTGAGGATGAAAAGGGGGAAGAAGAAAATGGAGGAGAGTAAGGCCAAGTTTGAGAATCTCTGCAAACTCTGAAGGAAATCTTGGATAAGAAGGTTGAAAAGGTCCATCTCCAACAGGCTGGTGGCTTCACCCTGCTGTATTGTGACAAGCACCTATGGCTGGACTGCCAACATGGAGCGGATCATGAAAGCCCAGGCACTCCAGGACAACTCTACAATGGGCTATATGATGGCCAAAAAGCACCTGGAGATCAGCCCTGACCACCCCATTGTGGAGACGCTGCGGCAGAAGGCAGAGGCAGACAAGAATGATAAGGCTGTCAAGGACCTGGTGGTGCTGCTGTTTGAAACAGTTCTGCTCTCCTCCAGCTTCTCACTGGAGGATCCCCAGACTCACTCCAACCGTATTTACCGCATGATCAAGCTAGGCCTGGGCATTGATGAAGATGAAGTGACAGCAGAGGAACCCAGTGCTGCTGTTCCTGATGAGATCCCTCCGCTTGAGGGTGATGAGGATGCCTCTCGCATGGAAGAAGTCAATTAATTTCTCCCCGCAGACCTTGTGCCCTCTGTGTCCCCATGGCTCCCCAGCAACCCTGAGTAGCCCCAGTTCACCTAATTCCCTCTGCTGATGTCTAGTGGATTTTTTCCCCTCCTGTCTTTGTTTGAGGCAGGAAAGACGGGCCTTAAGCCCTAGCCCTCAAGAAATTTAACAAGGGGTTTGGATGTGTATTGTGGTGTTTGTTTATTTTATTTTGAGATTAAAATATGCAAATAAAGAAGATACAGTTTTATAAAAACTAAAAACTAAAAGTAAAACTAAATAAAAATATCAACATTTTGTTGATAGAAGGAATTTGAGCAACATTGACCTTCCTTGCGAATAGAGCTATTTATTGCTGGAATGAAGGAAAACAATTAGATATTGCCTTTAAAGATGACAAGTTAAATTCACAAACATCTGCTATTTGGGTAATCTGCTGAAGAATTTGAGATCGTTCAAAGGACCCATATTTTCCTGTTATAGGGCGGTAATACATCCAGAATGACAATGTTGTGTGATTCATTCCTATTTTTTTCTCCATGTTTTCTAAAGATAAAGATTTTCAGCTGTTCTTTTTAGTCTCAAAATAAGGTTTAAATGGGCCAGAAGGTCCATTTCTGAGAAGAGTGGCATTGCAAAATTAGACTCCTATTTGTGCCTCAAAGTAAGAATGACAGGTTAAATTCACAAACATCTGCTTCAATCTTCATTCTCAGTATCACATTTGTGTAAGCTCAATAGTGTTGTTAACAACAACAACAACAACAACAACAACAAAACCATTAAAGTCACTTGGGAATTATCATGAACTTATCAGAAAGCTTCTGAATTTAGTAACTTTTATCTTTATTTGGACCAAGTACGAGATAAAGGTCAAGAACATTCATTCCTAACAAATACATGATAAATACCACATGCTTTTGTTTTAAAGAAACTTACTGGACTGAGGGAAAAGTTTGTTAATTTTTATGTAATAGTTTTAAGTCCCTCTGGGAAATGTAGACTAAAGAAATCACATGTAACACAGTGATGGTAACACTAAAGTTCTTAAAACTCTCAAACTAATAATGTCTGCACTTTTGGGTAATGTCACCTTTTGAGATTTAGATAAAGTTGTGACCCTTTCCTCAGAATAATGCACTTAGACAAATACATCTTCAGTTGGCAGACTATTTTAAGAGTCTCTCAAGTCTTATCATCTTTCAGACCCACAAATGTGCCTTCTGTAGAAGAATACAATGATTTGTTCTTTGGGGAGAAAATAAACTACTGCCTACCATAATGAGGCATGAAACCAATATGCTATAGGGATTATTCCTATATTTCCTTACTGTTCTCTTGTGTTTGTGCAATATCATGTCATTATTGATTTTTTGAAATTTAAAATCTAGTCCAGGAAACTTTCCTTTCCTAAAAAGAAAGGCCCTGAGACATAATACTAAGCCATATGAATACCTGTAGTGTAGCTGGATAAGCAACCATTATCAAGCCACTAGTTTCTCTTCCCAAACTAACTGTTGATATTGAACTTTCTTCAGGCACTGTAAAACTTTCTTTGAAGTAATTACCTTTTACCTGTGCTTCTTCCTTGCATAGACTACTTCTAAGTACTTAACACTGGCTTTATATTTAGGAACTTACCAAAAAATAGGATCATTTGCAATTTATGGACTTAAAAATAATATTAGTAGTTTGATTCCTCTTCCCTCCACTCTTACCCTATGATATGCAGTAGCACACAGGGGTGGACTTGGCAGTGATTACTCATAGATTTTACTGACTTCTCTCAATAGTTGAACCCTCCCAGGTGTATTTTATTTCCATAGGAAACAGGCTTGAAAACAAGTAAACAAAATTGAGAGTGGTAGGAGTATGAATGGAGGGTGGTCTGTCTCCAGCACTCGGACAGTGGGATGCCCCTTGCTGGATGCTTTTGAGTCATGCCTTGAAATAATATCAGGCTCCTAGATATTAAAACCAACTATTTATACTAAAAGTGTCCATTTCTACCCTTTGTCACAAGAAAACAATCAAGATTTCATCTAGCAGATCAACATTTTTAGAACTAATAAAAGTAGTGGCTTCCTACCTTATTCTCTGCATCAAACATGGTTTTCACAAGGTTACATCTGATACCAGCTCTTATACATGAGAAAAATGACCTTTTGTCCTGCACATTTCAGAAACTTTAAATTGTCAACCTTATGGTCCTCAACATTAGAGAAAAAAATCAGGAGAAATGAATAAAAAAGAAAGAATTTTAAAACCTTTGTCAAATATCTGAAATACTATGATGCTAGTATCATTTTAATTTCTGAAAAGATTTAGGAAAGTTCATACTTTGGCCGTAGGACTAATCCACTCAGAAACTAGTCATTACAAGTCATATTTCTTTATAGATTATTTTATAGCTGACAAACTGGAACTGAATAAAAGTATTTTCTCCTGAAACTACTATAGAGTCAAAAATCAAAGAAACTCTCTGAAGACCAATGTGATAACCTCTCAAATAACTCACTTATACTAAAAATATATTATGTAGTCATCAGCAGTGAAGATAAACTAATGGATGTGCTCATATTTCAAACAGAATGATGTTATAACGGGGATAAAGAATTATTAGTTTCATTTGGATTATTTTTCTTGGATCAATAAACATAAATAAGAATGGTCACTTAGAAAGCTAAATGTAATGGAGGAAATGTAGATATGCTTACAGGTACAATTGTGATATTGAAAATAAAATTTAAGATTGGTGTTTCTGAGGCATGTATCTAAAAAATGAAGATGGGAGATAATTCTTGCATTCAGATAAATGAAAACATTTTACCTTTTCTTGTCCTGTTTTGTTTTTCCAATGATCATGGCCTACTTTACTGATAATTAAATACAAAAATCACATGCAACTCTAGATTGAATAAAGACAGTTCCTTGTATTTTGTTATAGGGATTTTAAAGTTCACTGTTTTTCTTCTCCTGAACCTTGAAGGATGTTAAAAATTGAGGAAAATGTAATCTTACAAAAACTGGTAACCTCCAAATGTCAAAAAAAATGTCTGATGTTATGTTTTATTTAATAGTAAATGAAATTACTTCATACTGTATCAAATGTGTTTCCAAATAGAAAGCCAAAACCTACATAAACTATTTTGCCAAGAAATTTTCTGCCATGGTTCTCATTGTTGATATAGAGTTTAAATGAAGACCTTAGATGAAGAGGGAAAGTACATCTTTACATCCAGCTTTCTTGGCAACAGAAGAAAGTGCTGTATTGTTCTTCACACAATCCACCCCCATTAGAGCTCAAGATGTTCTTTTCCTTCTAATCCTCATTTGTACCCCTTAGTCATTTGTTTAGAATTAAATTAACTACAATTTGGAAAATGTGGATGAAAGGTAGCGCATTGAGTAGATATCACATGTTTCCTGAATGGTGCCTGTTTGGACTCTTTCACAGCCATTCATTGTGCTTGAAAGGGTGTAGTGTGTGAATTGTTGGACTGTCACTCTGCAGAGAAGTCTGGCAGCCAGTATTACCATGGAAACAGCAGGAAAACGACAATTAACAAAATGGCTCTGATTTTTTTCCTCTTTCTTTTTCTACTCTTTATATTTAGGGAGGATATCCCCCCTTTAAAATGCACACACACACTCATACATACACAAAAATACACAGGCAGACATGATGAAAAAAACAATATTTGAAATTCTACTTACAATTGGATTCTTCCATGGATGGTATCAGTGATTTTTAAAAAATCATACTTCAAATATAAAATATTTATCAATGGTTTTCTCAACTTATTCCTTCCTCCCCCTTTCAGTTTTTGTCCTTTTCAGACATTGAAAGAATTCTTTGGAAATATCCTTAGGTAAATGACTGTTAATGAGCAGAATCTGTGATTTTAACCCTGGCACATTCATTGGACTTTTAATTAGTCCCTCTTACCATCATTCCTGTGACAGAAACACAATGTAGGCCTAAGAGCTTACACCAAAAGAAGGCTCTATTTAGATTTGTCAACCTTAGTTTAAGTTAGAACATCAAGAAAAGTGGGTTAGATATGGCCATTATGACTAGAATTTGTGACTTAAGACTGAAGAGAGCAAAATAAGTAAACGTTTGATTTCATCATTAATACTAAAAATTCATCGCAATCCAAACTTTGTCAGACTTTGGTATCTTTAAAATGTCTATTCATAAATTTAAAAAATGATTGTACATTGTAAGTATCATAATTGAAGTAAAATGTGAGTGGGAGACCTATTGAGACTGTGTTAAATATTCCATTAAATGAAACAATGTGGCTTGTAGATAAGCACTTAGGAGTTTAAGAATGAATGTTTCTTTTGCACACAATATTTAAAATATGTTCTTTCCTAAGCTTTATGGAAAAATGTAATTCTATAGAAGGCCTAAATCCATCAGTGACCTTGAGCTTGCTCTGACTTTAGTATAGACTGAAAAAAAAAGTTTTCTATCAGAATGAAAATACTTACTATTTTATAAGATATCTTAAAGTCATCCATAAAATTCTAAGCAAACTTTCAGAAATCATTCTTAAAATTTCCCAAAGTGAGGCTTAACCAGTGCTAAACTATGTGTTCTTTAATTTTTCTCCAACATTCTTTGACTATTTGATAATAGTTACTTCCTGTTGTAAAAAGAGCCATTTAAACATAAAACTCTAGGAGACATTTTTCTGGCAAGGATGTAATTTGTTTTTTGAAATTTAGAATCTGGGTAAATTATTTAAAGAGCTATTAATTTCTGCAAAACCTTTTAAGTTATACTTTAATGTTGCTGAACAGATAATTGTCTTTATAAGCTAACTCTAAAAGAGATGTTTAGAAAATGAATAGATATTCTAGACTGGGATATTCTTATAGTTAGGGGGAATATCAGTCACTTATACTATAAAAAACTAAAAGTATTAGGCATATTAGGAAGTCAGTATTTGAGAAAAAAGTCATGTAAAAATTTAAAAGAAGAGTATGGTTTTGAATTGAAGCCAAGCAAAACTTAGCATTTTTAACAAAACAAAACCACAAACCATGTAGCAACTTTCAAATTCTCTATTCCTATACAATTCTACTGTTAACTATATTTAAGTTACTGTAAGCTGTATCATTGAGATGGACACAAATCCTTAGAGAAGTATCCACAAGGCATATGAGAAGACAATTATTTTTTTAATTCATAGTGCAGAATTCTGGATAAAGAAGTTGAAAACCTGTACTAAAATGAAAAAAAAAAAAAAGAAATGACTCATCCAGCCATTATTATGACACACACATACACACACACACATATTTCATTAATAAAAACTTATATACTATCATTTGTGTGCCAGATAGCTTCAGAATGATACATCAGAATAATGGTCAATAAATATAAATAAGTTTAGAATTAATGAGACTCACTAAGATATCATCTCCATCATATATTTAAAATAATCAAAAAAAGTACACTTAATAACAGGGACTTAGTTCTACTTACTACCCTACTCCCAATGCCTACATCAGTGCCCAACATGGACTCTCACTTCAGAACATGCTTGTTTAGTAATTTAGCCTCCCTTTTCACTCCCTTTGTCAATGGGAGTTGAATGACAAATCAGGGAATTCTGAACCACTCATCTGTTTATGCATTATTTAATATGCATAATTTCTTATTTTAGATTTTCTTCCTCAGTAAGTTTCATATACAGCTGTTAGATTATGGGTGTATACATCTGTAGAACTGATTGACATATATTTCAAATGTCTTGCCCATTTCCTTATGTTTTTCATAATTTTTACATTATTCATAGCCAACATGGAAGAACAGTAAGTTATAACTAATAAAATAAGTAATGTACATAAAATTTAACTAAAATTAAACATGTTAATCTTGTTTCTTGTCATATTTTCTTTATTTTGCACTTTAAAGGTGATCTTACATTTTTACCATATTCTTAATGTATAACATCAAATAAAAAAGGAAAAATGCAATAAAAAGAAAAAGCAAACAAAGAACAGATGAGAAAGGAGTAAAAGAATATGTGAGAAGTAAAATAAATAAATTAAGAGCAAGAGTAAAAAAAATACATCATCCTATATTTTGTACCATAACTGAGGTCCCAGACTAGAAGAAATTCTAGCTTCGAGAGAGTCTTTTGCATTCTATGAGAACTATCTGATGAATTAATCCCTGAGTACATATCTAAGTGTTTTTCCCTGTTTCCTTAAAATGACTAGTTACAAAACAATTAGCAATTTCAAACACAGCCTAGTTACAAAGAAAAATATGGATGGATTTGAGAATATTGAGATACTAGAGAAGTAAAAAGATTAAACGAACATCTTGCAAAAATAAATTTAAAAGACTTTAAGAACTTGGATATTTCTCAGTCACACTAGGTACACTGTCAAGTGCTCAATTGCCACATGTCTCTGTGATTGCAGATTATAGAACTTTTCCATCATCATAGAAAGTTCTCTTGGTTATTGCTGTTCTAGATTCCTCTTCTCACAGTGGTGTCATCTAAGTCCACATAATTGCTTTATTACTAATTTTTTTCACTTAAATATTGAGTAGCTTTCCTTATGGCATTAAATATATATGTATTACTAAATAATATTGAGTTACCTTAATTATTTTTATAGGCAGATATTGGTAGATATTACTCATTTGGTTTTGGTTTTTCATTTTTGAAAATATGGCCACATACAGGACTTTAACAAGTACAGTACAAGAAGAACTTTAATTTGTACATACAGGACTTTTAATATTTATTATTTTTTAAAGATTTTATTTATAAACATATATAGTTATATGTTTATATAGTTATATATAAAATTTAGACATAAATTTATATAAAATTTATGTCTATATATATAGACATAACTGGTGCCATGTAAGCAGAAAGCAGTTACTTAATACCACCTATTTTTGGTAAGGTTCTACTATTATATGTTGCATTTTAGATTCAAGTAGTAGCTTACAGCATTTTATATAAGAGTTTGCTGGTGAAATAATATATTTTATACACATAATTAAAAATAAACATTTGGTTTTTGTTAACAATTTAGAGAGATACATAGGTTTCTGTTTCTGAAATAATACATCAATTATCTTATGTTATACAGTTGTAGTTCTTTCTAAATATAGTGAATTATTTTTTTATTCAGATGCTTTATTTTTTTTAAAGATTTTATTTATTTATTCATGAAAGACACACACAGAGAGAGGCAGAGACCTATGCAGAGGGAAAAGCAGGCTCCATGCAGGGAGCCCAATGTGGGACTTGATCCTGAGACTCCAGGATCACAACATGGGCTGAAAGCAGGCACTCAACTGCTGAGCCACCCAGGTGTCCCTTATTCAGATGCTTTAGATGAAAATAAAATCATCATTAAAAGTCTGGTCTGTAGAAAGTACATACTATTTTACTTAGAAGTTAACCACTTAAAAGCCCCCTTCCTTTTTCTTCAATATTTTCCCAATTTAACCTATGCACTCCTTTGAACTGTTTGAATCAAGTTATTAATTAAGGTAATTGCAGTTTTTACCAAGCTAATTTATTTTTTTATTAGACTGTACCTATGATCCTAGTTCTTCGCGTTCAAATATCCTTGCCCTCTGCTTAGCATCTCAGTGTTTAATTTCATTAAGGGTTTAGAGAAATTCTTGCTAATTTTATTATAGACCAGTCTGTCATTAAGCTGTATAATTTACAACATGAAACACTTAGTTTCAAAGGAAAAAAAAAAGTTTAAACACATACATTACAGAACCCTGACAAATTAAATTAGATTTTTTTTCTACCAGCAATAATATCTTAATATGGCAAAGAGTTCTCAAGTCAGAGGATATAATACATGAGAAGAGATGACTTCTTTAAAATTGTGTCACAGAATTTTAATTTCCCAATTTTCCAAGTAATCAAGTAATTTTTAGTACAAGTATTGTCATAGGCTTCTTCTCTACAATAAATATTTCAATGGGAAGAGCCTGTTTGCTTTATATACTTATGAAACATACAAAAACACATAGAAAGCACATTTTTAGGGACACCTGGGTGGCTCAGTGGTTAAGCGTCTGCCTTCAGCTCAGGGTGTGATACCAGGGTCCCAGGATAGAGTCCCACATCGGGCTCCCTGTGAGGAGCTTGCCTCTCCCTCTGCCTGTGTCTCTGTCTTTCTCTCTCTGTGTTTGTCATGAATAAAGAAATGAAATCTATAAAAAAACACGGTTTTATGCATATTTATTAAGATTATTCTCAGCACATTAACAATAACAATCAGTTTTGCCTTTCCATTCATTTTGGCACGTATCAGAGAACAAGCTGATATTCCAGGAATATCACTTGAATCGGTACTGTTTAAATCGCTTTTTTTTTTGCTTTTGACGACATTTGCCAACTTCACAGGGAATTATAAATTTTCTATATTCATGAAAGATTGTGTCCTGAATTTGTGCCACTCAATCCTATGCTTTTATCTCCCAGTCTATCTCCATCTTCTGTTGCCAACACCAAATAATGACTCTCTATGGCCTCAAATTTTTGTAGTCAGTGCTTTATATTGTTTGCCTCAAATAGGTGCCTGCCCTGCTAATTTCGTATCTTCCTATATTCCAATCTTCTTTGCTGATCTCAGTTCAGTGGGAAGTCTTTGCTGGTTCAATATCTGCTCAGATTAGAGGAATTTATTCTGTCATTTTTGATTCACAATTACTATTTCAAGTTTCTAAGGAACTTTCTGATTCAGTCATAAGATAATATCTAATTAAGTATTTAATTTTAACTGATATATGCCCTAATCTCTCTTTTCAGGACAATTTCATTTCAAAATGTAATTATCTTTCCTTGACACTGTACCATAGTTAAGTTTACTTTAGGCTATCCCCACATGCTTGAAATTCAGAAACTAGTATTAAAGGAAGTTTAATGTCTTCCTATTAAAAAAATGTATCTTATTATAAACAGGAGGAATAGAGAATACCTCTTGTGATCTAATTGAGGCTACTATTCCCAGAAACCACTAGGATGTAGAAATAGTTTCAGGCTGAGGGAATAGTTGCATCATCTTATTTTAAGACGTTTTTCTATCTGCCTGATCAGTAGAGCATTTTTTTAAATCAAAGCTTCCAAAATAAAACCTCTACTGAAATTCAACATTTTCCTAAGACCAATAAATTCACTTTACATGTATATAAGAGCAAATATGATTTCCTAGTGAAACCACTAGGATGTAGAAATAGTTTCAGGCTGAGGGAATAGTTGCATCATCTTATTTTAAGATGTTTTTCTATCTGCCTGATCAGTAGAGCATTTTTTTAAATCAAAGCTTCCAAAATAAAACCTCTACTGAAATTCAACATTTTCCTAAGACCAATAAATTCACTTTACATGTATATAAGAGCAAATATGATTTCCTAGTGAAACCACTAGGATGTAGAAATAGTTTCAGGCTGAGGGAATAGTTGCATCATCTTATTTTAAGATGTTTTTCTATCTGCCTGATCAGTAGAGCATTTTTTTAAATCAAAGCTTCCAAAATAAAACCTCTACTGAAATTCAACATTTTCCTAAGACCAATAAATTCACTTTACATGTATATAAGAGCAAATATGATTTCCCAACTAATTTTTTTTACTATATGTTGCTTAAGTACACTAGAAATTTTTAAAAAAGACATCAACTGAAAAAACAAACAGGCAAGATGGAAAAAGAGTAGGAGACCTCCTCTTATCTGATCTTAATTTACCTAGATAAGTATCAAGCTATCCTGAACACCTATGAATTCAACCTGAGATGTAAGGAAAGAATGCCTGGAACTATATAAATAGAAAACTGACCACTTTATGCAAGGTAGGAGTGTGGATAAGGGAAATGGAAGGGATATATCAGGAGATAAATGGCAGTGGAGAAGGAACCTATATAAGACTGCTGGAAAGTGATATTGCCCTGGAGCTCAAAATTGGGACCTTCAGAAATTTGTTACAGTGAAAGACTTCCCTCCTTGAAAGGTGCTCAGTGGTGAAGAGGGGCAGAATCCCAGATGAGACAGTGGGATCTCAAGATCCCTGGAGTCACAGAAAGAACAGGGGTGCCTGAGCCAGCAAAGTTCCCAAACATTGGAGCTGAGAAACCGGTTTAGGTCAGTAAGCCAAGGAGAGAGCTCTCAGCTCTTTTCACCACAAACCATGAACTGAGGCCAGATTAAAGTTTGCTCTTTCTGTTGGGAACCTGCAAAGGACTGGAACGCAGCAACCATCTGCCTTCCCTGGGAGGAGTGATGTGGGTGAGGGTGGAGCAGGTGCACACACATGATTAGGTGAAAGCTCTCCTGCTCTGGGCCCAGAAAGTGCATGAGTCAGCATTGCTCCACCTTGCTTTTGGAGAATCAAATTGGAAGGGTGTTGTGGGAGTCTGAAGAGCTTGGCACATATCGCATTATTTCAGTTCCATGGCTGGAGATCCTGTGTGGCCATTTTTAATTTCACCCTCTATAGAGACATGGAAAGCATTCAGAGAACAAAAGCCATAAACAGCAAACACCTTAGACTGACCATGGCCCCCCAGCCAGGGGCAGTGCAACTTTCCCCAGGCAAGACACCTGAGAATCAACCCAATGCGCCTCTCCTCCAGAAGACCAGCTGGAAGAACAGGTAAACCTCAAGTTTAGACCAATTAGCACTGCAAAACTCCAGAGCTAGGAGAAAATAATATATAGAACTCAAGGTTTTTTCTTATGATTCATTTATCTTTCAGTTTAAAATTTTCCATTTTTCCCTCATTTTTCCCATTTCATCTAATTACTTATTTTAACAACTGTTTTTAAGTCTTTTTAAACTTACATTTTTTATAATTACACATTATAGATATATTCTTCATTTTTGGCTTCTTTCCATATATATATTTATATTTATATTTATGAAAATTTTGCTTTCTTTACAACTTTGGAATTTGGTGTCTTCTTAACAGAGAGACCAAAATACACTCAGGACGAAATGGATCAACCCTGTTTTGTCCACTCTGTGAAATTATATTCTCCTTCCTCCTCTTTGCCCCACCTTTATTTTTTGTTTTGTTTTTCTTTATCTTTTTATTTTCTGGTTTCTGACCTCTTTGGATTTGTTAGTGTGTATTTTGCCTCAGTTATGGTTGATATCTTTGATTCTGTTCACTCATTCAGCCATTCTTTTCTGGAAAAAATGATTAGAAGGAGGAATTCACAACAAAAGAAAGAACCAGAAGTAATACTGTTTGCTATGGATCTAATGGATGGATTTGAATAAAATGTTGGAGATGGAATTCATAATAACAAGTATAAAATTACTAGCTTTGCTTGAAAAAAGCATAAAAGACTCTAGAGAATCTCTTAGTACAGAAATGAGATCTAATCAGTCCAAAATTAAAAATACTCTGAGATGTTTAGATCCAGTCTAAACTGGATATTCTAAAAGCTGGGGTAAAGTAGGCAAAGAGAGAATAAGTGACATAGAAGACAAGTTGATAGAAAGGAAGACAGCTGAGGAAAAGGAAGAAAACCAACTAATAGCCCATAAGGAAAGGCTTTGAGAGATAAGTGATGCCATAAAAAATCAGAATTCTTAGATTTCTTGAGGTTGCAGAGAAAGAGAGAGAGAGAGAGAGAGAGCACACCAGATGGTATATTTGAGCAAATCATAGCTGAACTTCCCTAATCAGGGGATGGAAACAGGCATTCATATCCAAGAGGTAGAGAGATCCTTCCCAAAATCAATAAAAATAGATCAAGGCCCCAATATATAATAGTGAAGCTTGCAAATTTCAGAGCTAAAGAGAAATTCCTGAAAGCAGATCAAGACAAGAGATTCCTCATATAAAAAGGTAGAAATATTAGATGGACAGCAGACCTATCCACAGAGAGCTGGCAGGCCAAAAGGGATGGCATGATATATTCAGGGTACTAAATAAGAAAATCATGCAGCCAACAATACTTTATTCAGCAAGACTGTCATTCAGAATATAAAGAAAATAAAGAGCTTCCAGGAGAGGCATAAAATGAAAGAATATGTAGCCATTGAGATAGCCCTGCAAGAAATATTAAGAGGGAGCCTATAAATGAAGGGGGAGCCCAAAAGTAACAAAGACCAGAAAGAAATAGAGACAATCTGCAGAAACAAGGACATTACAGGTAATATAATGGTGCTAAATATTTTTCAATAGTCACTCTGAATATAAATGAGCTAAATGGTCCAATCAAAAGACACAGGGTATCAGATGGGATAAATAAGCAAGACCCACCCAGGTGCTGTCTATATGAGACTCATTTTAGACCTAAAGACACCTTCAGACTGAAAATGAGAGGGTAGAGAACAATTTGCTGTGCAAATGGACCTCAAAAGAAGGCTCGAGTAGCAATCTCATATCGGATAAATTAGATTGTAAGCCAATGGCTACAGTAAGAGAGGAAGAGGGACACTATATCATATTTAAAGGGTCTATTCAACAAGATCTAAGAATTATAAATATTAATGCTCCTAATTTTGGAGCAGCCAATTATATCAACCAATTAATAACCAAAGTAAAGAAACACATAATAATACATTAATAGTAGAGGACTTTAACACCCTATGGACAGATCATCTAGCAGAAGAGCAACAAAGAAAAAAGTCTTTGAAAAAAAAAAGTCTTTGAATAATAATATGGACTTCGCAGATATATACAAAACATTCCATTCTAATGCAACAGAATACATATTCTTCTCTAGTGCACATAGAACATTCTCTAGAATAGATCACATACTGGGTTGATAATCAGGTCTCAACCAGTACTAAAAGATTGAGATTACTCCCTGTATATGTTCAGACCACAATGCTTTTTTAAAAAGATTTTATTTTATTTGTTTGTTTGTTTGTTTATTTATTTATTTATTTATTTATTTTTCAGAGGCACAGAGAGAGAGAGAGAGAGAGGCAGAGACATAGGCAGATGGAGAAGCAGGCTTTCTAAGAGGAACCTGATATGGGACTCAATCCCAGGACCTCAGAATCACGACCTGAGCCAAAGGCAGTTGCTCAATCACTGGGCCCCTCACGTGCCCCTAGATCACAATGCTTTGAAACTTGAACTCAGTCAAGAGAGGAATTTGGAAGGAACTCAAATACTTGAAGGTTAAAGAGCCTCTACAAAAGAATGAATGGGGTCAACCAGGAAATGTGGATTTAATTTTCTTTTTTTAGGGGATACCTGCGTGGCTTAGCAGTTTAAGGCCTGCCTTTGGCCCAAGGTGTGATCCTGGAGTTCTGGGATGGAGCCCCATATCGGGCTCCCTGCATGGGCCTGCTTCTCCCTCTGCCTGTGGCTCTGCCTCTCTCTTTCTGTGTCTCTCATGAATAAATAAATAAAATCTTAAAAAAATAATTTTAATTTTTTTAAAGAAGAATTTACACGTTCAATGCAATCCCTATCAAAATACCATGGACTTTCTTCAGAGACTTAGAACAAATTATTTTAAGATTTGTGTGGAATCAGAAAAGACCCCGAATAGCCAGGGGAATTTTAAAAAAGAAAACCATAGCTGGGGGCATCACAATGCCAGATTTCAGGTTGTACTACAAAGCTGTGGTCATCAAGACAGTGTGCTACTGGCACAAAAACAGACACATAGATCAATGGAACAGAATAGAGAACCCAGAAGTGGACCCTGAACTTTATGGTCAACTAATATTTGATAAAGGAGGAAAAACTATCCAATGGAAGAAAGACAGTCTCTTCAATAAATGGTGCTGGGAAAATTGGACATCCACATGCAGAAGAATGAAACTAGACCTCTCTCTTGCACCATACACAAAGATAAACTCAAAATGGATGAAAGATCTAAATGGGAGACAAGATTCCATCAAAATCCTAGAGGAGAACACAGGCAACACCCTTTTTGAACTTGGCCACAGTAACTTTTTGCAAGATACATCCACGAAGGCAAGAGAAACAAAAGCAAAAATGAACTATTGGGACTTCATCAAGATAAGAAGCTTTTACACAGCAAAGGATACAGTCAACAAAACTCAAAGACAACCTACAGAATGGGAGAAGATATTTGCAAATTATGTATCAGATAAAGGGCTAGTTTCCAAGACCTATAAAGAACTTATTAAACTCAACACCAAAGAAACAAACAATCCAATCATGAAATGGGCAAAAGACATGAAGAGAAATCTCACAGAGGAAGACATAGACATGGCCAACATGCACATGAGAAAATGCTCTGCATCACTTGTCATCAGGGAAATACAAATCAAAACCACAATGAGATACCACCTCACACCAGTGAGAATGGGGAAAATTAACAAGGCAGGAAACCACAAATGTTGGAGAGGATGCGGAGAAAAGGGAACCCTCTTACACTGTTGGTGGGAATGTGAACTGGTGCAACCACTCTGGAAAACTGTGTGGAGGTTCCTCAAAGAGTTAAAAATAGACCTGCCCTACGACCCAGCAATTGCACTGCTGGGGATTTACCGCAAAGATTCAGATGCAATGAAACGCCGGGACACCTGCACCCCGATGTTTCTAGCAGCCATGTCCACAATAGCCAAACTGTGGAAGGAGCCTCGGTGTCCATCGAAAGACGAATGGATAAAGAAGATGGGGTTTATGTATACAATGGCATATTACTCAGCCATTAGAAACGACAAATACCCACCATTCGCTTCAACGTGGATGGAACTGGAGGGTATTATGCTGAGTGAAGTAAGTCAATCGGAGAAGGACAAACAGTGTATGTTCTCATTCATTTGGGGAATATGAATAATAGTGAAAGGGAATATAAGAGAAGGGAGAAGAAATGTGTGAGAAATATCAGAAAGGGACACAGAACATAAAGACTCCTAACTCTGGGAAATGAACTAGGGGTGGTGGGAGGGGAGGAGGGCGGGGGGTGGGGGTGAATGGGTGACGGGCACTGTGGGGCATACTTGACGGGATGAGCACTGGGTGTTATTCTGTATGTTGGTAAATTGAACACCAATAAAAATTAATTTAAAAAAATCTGTCATTTGCTGAGAATTCTGAGTTGAATTCTTCTGCTATTATTGTATTGGTATCTATGTATCGCTTTACTTTGATTATTAGTTGATTGATATTTTTGGTGGCTCCCACATTAAGGGCATAAATATTCATAATTGTTAGGTCTTCTTGTTGGATAGACCCTTTAAGTATGATATAGTGTCCCTCTTCATCTCTTATTACATTCTTTGGTATAAACTGTAATTTATCTCATATGAGGATTGCTACTCCAGCTTTATTTGAGGATCCATTTGAATGGTAAATGGTTCTCCACTCCTTCATTTTCATGCTGGAGGTGTCTTAGGTCCAAAATGAGTCCCTTGTAGACAGCATATAGGTTGATCTTGCCATTTTATCCAGTACAATACCCTGCGTCTTTTGATGGGATCATTTAGCCCATTCATGTTCAGAGTAACTATTGAAAGATGTAATTAAAATCATAGTATTACCTATACAGTCCCTGTTTCTTTTCTTTGTTTCTTTGGGCTCCCTCTTTCTTTTTTACAGGGTCCCCCTTAATTTTTCTTGCAGATCCAATTTGGTGGTCACATATTCTTTCAGTTTGTGCCAATCCTGGAAGATCTTTATCTCTCATTCTCTTCTGAATGACAGTCTTACTGGATAAAGCATTCTTGGCTGCATATTTTTCTCATTTAGTACCCTGTTACTTTCTGACCTGACAGGTCTCTGTGGAGAGATCTGTTGTTAATCTGATATTTATCCTCATATAAGTTATGAATCTGTTGTCTCAAGCTGCTTTAAGTATTTTTTCTTTATCTTTGAAATTTGCAAGTTTCACTATTAAATGTCGAGGTGTTGAACGATTTTGTTGATTTGGGCAGAAGGGGTATCCTCTTTATATCTTGAATCTGAATGCCTGTTTCCTTCCCAAGATTACAGAAATTCTCAGCTATGATTTGTTCAAATATACTTTGTGGTCCTCTCTTTTGGCCTACCTCTTCTGGAATCCTACTAGGACAAATATTGTTCCTCACCAAGCTATCATTTATTTCCCTAATCCTTTCCCCATGGGTTTTTAATTGTCTTTCTCTTCCTTAGTTTCCTTCCTTTCCAACATCTTGTCATCTATGTCACTCATTCTCTCTTCCACCTCATTAACCCTAGCAGTTAGAGCATTCAGAGTATTTTTTATTTCGGCTTGATTAGATCTCAATTATACAGTAACAGAGTCTCTAAAGTCCTTTATTTTTTTTTTTACAGAGCCACCAGTAACTTTATAATTGTACTTCTGAACTGAATTTCTGACGATGTAGTTAAAACCACAGTCAGTAATTCTGTGGCAGAGAGTATTGTTTCTGGTTCTTTCTTTTGTGACTTATTCCTTCTGGTCATTTTTTCCAGTGCAGAGTGGCTGTATGAGCAATAAGAGTAAAAAGTATCAACCACAACCTAAGTAAAATACTCCTTAGATGATTCCAAATATATCAGAGACCAGAAAATAAAAGAAAAAGAAGAACAGAACAAAATAAAACCAAGGACCACTAAAGTGTAAAACAAAATTTAAAACAAAATAGTAAAAATAAAAGAACAAAAAAAACAACAAAGAAGAAGAAAAAAAGAAAAAGATGGTGGTGAGGAAGTAGTGGTGGAGAGGGAATATAGTCTCCCTGAGGTGACCTAAGGGTGATCTTCTTGGTTCTGAGTGTATTTTGTTCTGTATGTTAGAAAATGCTAAATTCCAAATTTATATAAACCAGCAAAACATATATAAAGACCCAAAATCGACCACAAAACATAAACAAGATAAAAGAGGGAGCAGAATGGGAAGGAAGAGAGAATATAGTCTCACAGAATAAACCAGCACTGTGTTCCATTTGATTCTGGGTGTATTTTGGTCATGTGTTAAAAAGTACTAACTTCCACCATTGTGAAACAAAATGAGACAGGAAAAACAAAAACCAAAAGCCAAAAATTCATATCTTGTGTATATAGCAAAATTAAATCGAATATGTTTATTCATATACAATTCATATATGTTATTCATATACAAAGGGACTACAAAAGTGAAAAAATATATCTGAGATATGTAATTGTAGAAATATGAAAGTCAAAAAGGTTAAAAAGGAAGAGTTGGTAAAACATTGTAGTTAAGGCTAGATAAGAGAAAGAATATTGGAAATTTTTAACCTGAGGTAAAAATGAATTACAATAAAAAAAAAAGTTTAGTTATATATCCTATTTTCCCTCAGCCCTGGAGCTTTCCAGTGCTGCTTGTTCAATAAACATTCTTTTCCCTTGTTCTTCCAGCAGTTTCTGGGGGAGGGGTCTGCTGCACTGATTCTCAGGTGAGTGTGCCTGGGCAGAGATGCCCCACCCCTTGACAGGTGCTGGGCTCAACATGAGTTGTTTACCCTGTGAGGTCTTTGTTCCCTAGAGGCCTGGCCTCTCCCAGGTGAAAGGGGAAAAGAAGAAAAAAAATGGTGGTGGCCAGATTTCCAGCTCTAGAGTCCAGCTCCCCATGAATACCTAACTGCAGTCTTCCAGTCCACACTGGCCTAGATGCTCCTGGGGGCAGGCCCGGGTGCACTGATCTGCACAGTTTGCAGGGTGCCCAGTTGCAGGAGAGTTCTTCTTGTCCTATGCCTTCCCCACTTCTTCCTGTCCCAGGGGGAATGGGAAATAGCCAGCTTTGTCCACTTGGGTGCCCTGATTGAGGGCTGTGCACCACGGCTGGACCCACACTCTTGGGGACCGCCTTTCCACAGGGAATGGAGCCACCATCTGTTGCTGGGCTCTAGGGTAAAGGAAGCTCCAGAACTGACCCATATAACCGGCTGCCTTCTTCCAAATTCCAGAGCGTTGCAGTTCCAGCCCTTTACCACTATCGGACTGCAGTTTTCAGTGAGTTTTCTCCCCCGCTCCCCTACTCTTACTGTGACTTCTGGAATCTTGAGGCTTCAATGCTCCTCCTGTGATTCTGCCCTACTTCCCTGCTAAGCACTGTTCCATCAGGGAAAACTAAGGCGCAGATTTTTAAAGTTCCCACTCCTCCAGGGCTGGGCTTACCTGCCCCGGAGGCTTTAGTGCCCCCACTTTCACCTGGCTACTCATGGTTCCTATTTATTTGTTTGTTTGTTTGTTTATTTGTTTATTATTTATTTATGCCTTTCTGTCTTGTCCGAAGTGAAAACTTTTCTCTCTGTAGCATTCCAGCTGTTCTCTTTTTCAATTTCAGATAGAATTTGTAGATATTCAGGATGTTTTGAAAGTTATGTAGGTAAGTTTGTGGGACCAGCAGAGTTGAGGAATCTTACTCTTCCACCATCTTGCCTCAAACCCCCAGTGTAATTTTATATAACATTATACCAACTTATGGCCAGTGTATCTTATAAGAAAGTATTCTATTTTCTCCTTCCTGCCCTCATATTCATATACTATCATCATCAAATACATTACTGCAATCATTTTTTGACACATTCTTTTGTCATCAATTAAGAATAAGAAAAAGAAAGGTTTTATTTTATCTTGTATTCTCTCGTACGCTTTCTTTCTTGTGTGGTTTCAAATTTCTGGTCTATATTAAACTTCGTTGCTCCAAAGAACTCCCATTAACATTTCTTGCACAGTACATCTATTGGTGACTACTAATGCCCTCAATTTTTTATTGAGACTCATTTCACAAGATATAAATTTTTAGATTCATGTTTTTTTTCTTTCAAGACTTATTCAATTCCACCCTTTTCTTCTTTATATCATTTCCAAAGAGAAGCTGAATGTAATCCTCATTCCTGCTCTTTTATAGCTAAGATGATTATCTCCTCTGCCTTTTTCAGAGGTTTTCTCTATGTATTTGATTTTCTGAAGTATGAATATGCTTTACTGAGGTATAGAATTGGGGCATTTTTCACACTTGGTATTCTTGAGGATTCCTTAATCTGTGGTTGAGTGTCTGACATTAATTTTGAGAAATTTGCAGTTATTATTGCTTCAAATATTTCCTCTATTTCTTTCTTTTCCCTCTGGTATTTGCCATAAGTGTATGGTATAACTTTTATAATTGCATAATAGTCTTAGATATTTTGTTCTATGCTTTAATAGCAATCTTTTTGTCTTTTTTTTCAGTTTGGGAAGTTTCTATTGTTATATCTTCAAGTTTGATTTGATTTTCTGAAGTATGAATATGCTTTACTGAGGTATAGAATTGGGGCATTTTTCACACTTGGTATTCTTGAGGATTCGTTAATCTGTGGTTGAGTGTCTGACATTAATTTTGAGAAATTTGCAGTTATTATTGCTTCAAATATTTCCCCTGGCCATTTCTAGTCTAAGGCCTATCAAAGATATTCTCCATTCTTCAATTCAGTTACAGTAATTTTGTATTCTAGCACTTCTTTTGGATCTTAGAACTTCCACCTCCCTTCCACCTGTTCTTGGACATTTGCGTTTTCTAATTAGAGCCTTTAGTGTATTGATCATAGTTATTTTAAAATTTCAGTTGAGTAATGCCAACATCCCTGTAAGCATGAGTCCAGTTCTGATGCTTGCTTTTACATCTTCAAATCTAAATATTACCTTTTAACATGTATTCTAATTTTTTATTGAAAAGAAGAAAAAATACAAGATTTACTAAAAGGGATGAAATTCCAAGATCAAAAGACATTGCTAAAAGGCAAAAAAAACATTTCAGTAAAAACAACTACTGCTGGCTCCAGTGGTGGTTTCTGGGCATTTCCGCTCAAAATAAACTATCTCTGTATCTGCCTGAATCTCTAATTTTGTGTGGTGGCTCATTCTATGACCTGAATTCTTCAATTAATCTAAAGAACTGTTGATCAGTTTTTCTCTTATTGTGATCACTTTCAAGTTACATATAGTACTAGAAGCCATTAAAGTATTACTATTTTTGATCTGTAGCATTTTTAAAGAATTGAAATATGTATGACTTACAATGTTAAATTAGTTTCAAATGTACAACATAGTAATTTGACAACCTTATACATTATGCTATACTCACCACAAGTATAGCTACCATTTATTATCATACAACACTATTACAATACCACTGACTATATTTCCTATATAGTACCCTTCATCCTCATGACTTATCTATATCATAACTAAAGGCCAATACCTTTCATTCCCCTTTACCCATTTTGTCCATTCCCCCTTCTGGCAACCATCAGTTTATTTTTTATACTTATTCTGTTTCTTTTTTGTTTATTTTGCATTGTGTTTAGGTTATACATATAAATGAAATCATATGGTATTTGTCTTTCTCTAACTTATTTTAGTTAGCATAATACTCTCTAGGCTAATCCAGTTTGTTGCAAATGGCAAGATCTCACTCTTTTTTTTATCTGAGTAATCTTGTACAGCAAAGGAAACCATCTATAAAACAAAATGGAACCTACAAAAGAGAAGATATTTGCAAGTAGTATAACCAGTAAGAGGTTAATATCAAAAGAAAGAAGGAAAGAAAGAAAGAAAGAAAGAAAGAAAGAAAGAAAGAAAAGAAAGAAAAGAAAGGACAAATGAACTTCTATGACTCAACACTAAAAAAAAAAAACCTAATTAAGACATGGGCAGAGGACATGAGTAGGCATTTTTTCTAAAGAAGATGTACAGATGGCCAACAGACACTTGAAAAGATGTACATCACTAATCATCAGGAAAATGCAAATGAAAACCATTTGTGAGAATGGCTAGAATAAAAAAAGATAAGAAATAATAAGTGTTGTTGAAGATAAGGAGAAAAAGGAACTCATGCACTGCTGGGAATGTTAGCTGGAACAGCCACTAAAGAAAATGATGTGGACGTTCCTTAAAAAATTAAAAATAGAAATACCAAGAGCTTGGGAAGATGGCAGAATAGAAGGACTCTATACTCACTCCATCCCATGTTTACATTTAGATATAATTCATATCTGAGTAACAAAATCAGAGAGTGATCCAAAGACTGGCACAACAAATTCCACAAGTAAACAAAGAGATTAAGGCTCATAGAAGCAGTTAGGAAGGGCAGAAACAGTGGTGAGTATCTGCATGAAGGAGAAAGGGAGCTGTGGGTTCAGAGAGGGGAAACCACCAGGGAGTCCACATAGGGAAACATTCCCATATCTGACCTAGAAAACTAGAGAGGCTAAATTCCATAAATTTGTGTAACCAACTGACTCAGCACTGGGTTAAATAGGAAGGAAAGTAATAGCTGGGTCTCCACCCTTAAAGAGACAATAGCCCTTGGAGGAATATCATAGGAAACATAAAAGCAACAGTTTGGACAACCACTGGGGCAAATGGAAGGGAAATCTGTTTATACTGATTTTGGGGTGTGTTGGCAGACTTCTCTGGGAATAAAGGACCTGGCAGGTCATTTTCCTGCCTAACCCTCAGCATAAACCACTGTGGAAGGCAACTCTGCACAGACACTTGCTACATGAACTACTAGCAAAGTGCCCTGCTCATGATTTCTCCTGAGGACTAGCCCAATCCAAGTCTGTTGGCCTCTACTCTAAGCTCAGCAAAAATTTTAACTGCACATGAACCCACATTTTGCTGTTGAGTTTAATAAGTTCTTTATATATCTTGGAAACTAGCCCTTTACGTCATTTGCAAATATCTTCTCCCATTCTGTAGGTTGTCTTTTAGTTTTGTTGACTGTTTCTTTTGCTGTGCAAAAGCTTTTTATCTTGATGAAGTCCCAATAGTTCATTTTTACTTTTGTTTCTCTTGCCTTCGTGGATGTATCTTGCAAGAAGTTACTGTGGCCAAGTTCAAAAAGGGTGTTGCCTGCGTTCTCCTCTAGGATTTTGATGGAATCTTGTTTCACATTTAGATCTTTCATCCATTTTGAGTTTATCTTTGTGTATGGTGAAATAGAGTGGTCTAGTTTCATTCTTCTGCATGAGGATGTCCAATTTTCCCAGCACCATTTATTAAAGAGACTGTCTTTTATCCAGGGGACAGTCTTTCCCGCTTTGTTGAATATTAGTTGACCATAGAGTTGAGGGTCCACTTCCAGATTCTCTATTCTGTTCCATTGATCTATGTGTCTGTTTTTGTGCCAGTACCACACTGTCTTGATGACCGTAGCTTTGTAGTACAACCTGAAATCTGGCATTGTGATGTCCCCAGCTATGGTTTTCATTTTTAATATTCCCCTGGCTATTCGGAGTCTTTTCGAATCAGAAAATCATAAGATGATTTGTTCCAACTTTCTGAAGAAAGTCCATGGTATTTTGACAGAGATTGCATTAAATGTGTAAATTGCCCTGGGTAGCATTGACATTTTCACAATATTAATTCTTCTAATCCATGAGCATGGACTATTTTTCCATCTCTTTGTGCCTTCCTCAATTTCTTTTGGAAGTGTTCTGTAGTTTTTAGGGTATAGATCATTTACCTCTTTGGCTAGGTTTATTCCTAGGTGCCTGATGCTTTTGGGTGCAGTTGTAAATGGGATTGACTCCTTAATTTCTCCATCTTCAGTCTCATTCTTAGTGTATAGAAATGCCACTGATTTCTGGGCATTGATTTTGTAGGCAGCTACACTGCGAAATTGCTGTATGAGTTCTAGCAATATTGGGGTGGAGTCTTTGGGGTATCAATGTACAGTATCATGTCATTTGTGAAAAGGGAGAGTTTCACTTATTCTTTGCCAATTTGAATGCCTTTTATTTCTTTTTGTTGTCTGATTGCTGAGGCTAGGACTTCTAGTACTATGTTGAATAGCAGTGGTGAGAGTGGACATCCCTGTCTTGTTCCTGATCTTAGGGGAAAGGCTCCCAGTATTTCCCCATTGAGAATGATATTTGCTGTGGACTTTTTGTATATGGCTTTTAAGATGCTGAGGAATGTTCCCTCTATCCCTACAGTCTGAAGAGTTTTGATCAGGAATGGATGCTGTATTTTGTTCAAATGCTTTCTCTGCATCTATTGAGAGGATCATATGATTCTTGTTTTCTCTCTTGCTGATATGATCAATCACTTTGATTGCTTTACTAGTGCTGAACCAGCCTTGCATCCCAGGGATAAATCACACTTGGTCATGGTGAATAATTTTCTTAATGTATTGTTGGATCCTATTGGATAGTATCTTATTGAGAGTTTTTGCATCCATGTTCATCAGGGATATTGGTCTATAATTCTCCTTTTGGTGGGGTATTGCATGGTTTTGGAATTAAGGTGATGTTGGCCTCATAGAACGAGTTTGGAAGTACTCCATCTCTTTATATCTTTCTGAACAGCTTTAGTAGAATAGGTATGGTTTCTTCTTTAAACGTTTGATAGAATTCCCCTGGGAAGCCATCTGGCCCTGGACATTTGTGTCTTGGGAGGTTTTTGATGACTTCTTCAATTTCCTCCCTGGTTATTGGCTTGTTCAGGTTTTCTGTTTCTTCCTGTTCCAGTTCTGGTACTTTGTGATTTTCCAGGAATGTGTCCATTTCTTCTAGATTGCCTAATTTATTGCTGTAAAGCTGCTCATAATAAGTTTTTAAGGTCGTTTGTATTTTCTTGGTATTGGTTGTGATCTCTCCTTTGTCATTCATGATTTTATTAATTTGAATCTTTTCTCTCTTCTTTTTAATAAGGCTGGCTAATGGTTTATCTATCTTATTAATTCTTTCAAAGAACCAACTCCTGGTTTTGTTAATCTGTTGCACAGTTCTTCTGGTCTCTATTTCATTGGGTTCTGTTTGAATCTTTATTAACTCTCTTCTTCTGCTGGGTGTAGGATCTATTGGCTGTTTTTTCTCTAGCTCCTTTAGGTGCAAGGTTAGCTTTTGTATTTGAGTTCTTTCCAGTTTTGAGATGGATGCTTGTATTGCGATATATTTCCCACCCAGGACTGCTTTTGCTGTATCCCAAAGATTTTGAACGGTTGTATCTTCATTCTCATTAGTTTCCCTGAATATTTTTAATTTTTCTCTAATATCCTGGTTGACCCTTGCATCTTTTAGGAGGATGGTCCTTAACCTCCATGTGTTTGAAATCCGTCCAAATTTCTTGCGATTTAGTTCTAATTTCAAAGCATTATGGTTTGAGAATATGGAGGGGATGATCCCAATCTTTTGGTATCAGTTCAGACCTGATTTGTGTCCCAGTATGTGGTCTATCCTGGAGAAATTTCCACGTGCACTTGAGAAGAATGTGTATTCAGGTGCGTTTGGATGTAAAGTTCTGTAGATATCTGTGAAATCCATGTGGTCCAGTGTATCATTTAAAGCTCTTGTTTCTTTGGAGATGTTGTGCTTATATCTGTCAATTGTAGAAAGCGCTACATTCAAGTCACCAAGTATAAGTGTATTATTATCTAAGTATGTCTTGACTTTGGTTATTAATTGATTGATATACTTGGCAGCTCCCACATCGGGGTATAAACATTGATGATTGTTAGGTCCTCTTGTTGGATAGATCCTTTTAGTATGATATAGTGTCCCTCTTCATCTCTCACTACAGTCTTTGGGATAAACTTTAATTTATCTGATATAAGGATGGCTACCCCTGCTTTCTTTTGAGGACCATTTGAATGGTAAATGGTTCTCCAACCTTTTCTTTTCAGGTTGTAGGTGTTCTTATGTCTAAAATGAGTCTCTTGTGGACAGCAAATAGATGGATCTTGCTTTTTTATCCAGTCTGAAACCCTGAGCCTTTTGATGGGGTCATTAAGCCCATTCACATTCAGACTTAACTATTGAAAGATATGAATTTAGTGTCATCATGATACCTATTCGGTCCTTGTTTTTGTGGATTGTTCCTTTGGACTTCCTCTTTCTATTACAGAGTCCCCCTTAGTATTTCTTGCAGAGCTGGCTTGGTGGTCACATATTCTTTCAGTGTCTGCCTATCTTGGAAGCTCTTTATCTCTCCTTCTAATCTGAATGAGATCCTTGCTGGATAAAGTATTCTTGGCTGCATGTTCTTCTCATTTAGGACCCTGGATATATCTTGCCAGCCCTTTCTGGCCTACCAGTTCTCTGTGGAGAGGTCTGCTGTTAATCTAATATTGCTTCCCATAAAAGTTAGAGATTTCTTGTCTCTTGCTGCTTTAAGGATCTTCTATTTATGTTTGGAATTTGCAAGTTTCACTATTAAATGTCGAGATGTTGACCAGTTTTTACTGATTTTAGGGGGGGGGGAATCTCTCTATCTCCTGTATCTGAATGCCTGTTTCCCTCCCCAAGTTAGGAAATTTCTCAGCTATGATTTGTTCAAGTACATATTCTTGTCCTCTGTCCCTTTTGGCGCCCTCAGAAACCCCAATTAAATGTAGATTTTTCCTTCTGAGGCTGTCATTTTTTCCCTTAACCTATCATCATGATCTTTAATTGTTTTTCTCTTTATTTTTCAGTTTCCCTCCTTGCCATCAACTTTTCTGTGTCACTCACTCATTCTTCTACCTCATTAACCCTCATCTTTAGGACCTCTAGTTTGGATTGCATCTTATTTAACTGTTTTTTTTTAATTTCTGCCTGATTATATCTAAATTCTGCAGCCATGAAGTCTCTTGAGTCCTTTATGCTTTTTTCTAGAGCCACCAGTAGCTTTATAATTGTGCTTCTGAATTGGCTTTCTGACATTGAATTTTAATCCAAATATTGAAACTCTGTGGGAGAGAGGACTGTTTCTGATTCTTTCTTTTGAGGTGAATTTTTCCTTCTAGTCTTTTTGCTCAGTGCAGAGTGGCCAAAAAACAAGTTGTACTGGGAAAAGGAGAAAAAGAGAGGAGAGAAAAAAGAAAAAAAAAACAAAGAAGAAGAAGAAAAAAATAAAAAAAAGGAGGGGAAGCAAACAGAAAACAAAAAGCAAGGGGAGTATCCTCTGATTCTATACACTGTAAATCCCTCAACTTCCCCCGGAACTCTCCAGTGCTGCTTGGTCAAGAACTTCCTTTTCTCCTCTCCTAGCTGGTCTTCTGGGGGAGAGGCCTACTGTTCTGATTCTCAAGTGTGTGCACCTGGGGGCTGCTGAGCCCCCTGCCTGGTGCACGGCTCAGTGGGAGTTGTTTATCCTGTTTATCCTGTGAGGCTACTGTGAGGCTCGGTGGGAGTTGTTAATCCTTGTGAGGCCCCAGGAGGAACAACGACAGTGGCAGCGGCCAGCTCTCCAGCCCTAGAGTCAGCTCCCGTAGTAATGACCACAGCTCCCAGTCTGCTGGGGCCTGGATACTCCGGGGGTGAGGGCCGCGGATCTGCACAGCTGGGGCCACCCAGCAGCAGGAGCGTTCTTGCTGTCTTGTGTCCTCCTGGCCTCTGCCTGTCCCGGGGGGAGCGCCGGATCCTGGGCTGTGTCCCCCAGTGCCTTTTGCTCTGGGGCTGGGCTGCTGGAATTGCGCTCCCGGGTCACATAGCCCCTTCTGTGTGGATCCGCTGCCTGAGGCTGAGTTGCTCCCGAGGGCTCCCCAGGCCTGCTGCAGCCCTTTAGGGAGCTCGGCTGCGGTGAGTGGTGCCCTCTTCCCCCGGCCGCAGGTCCTCTGTTAGTGCCCCTGGGAGCCTGAGGGCATCCCCACCCCTCTTGGGATCCTGCACCAACTCCCTGGAGTGCCTTTCTGACCGACCGGGAAGATTGGTTAAGCTCCTGCTTCTCCAGGAGGGAGCTTTCCTGTTCTGGGGGCACTCGCTGCATGGCCTTAGACTGGCTCCTCGGGGCCCCTCTTCCTTGGATGCTTTTTTATTCTTTATTTTTTTTTCCGTCTTCCTACTTTGATAGAAGCACGACCTCTTCTCACTGTAGCATTCCAGCTGTCCTCTCTTTAAATCTCAGACCAGATTCTTAGGTTTTCAGGATGAGTTGAAAGTTATCTAGGCAATTTTCCCGGGACAGTTGACTTGAGGACCCTACTCTTCTGCCATCTTGCCCCCCATAAAATAAATCTTGATTCAAGTTCATTTTATTTGTGTAAGAGTTTTACTATTAATTTTTTAGAAAAGTATACTCTCACTTTAACATGAGAGTATATTAATTTATTCTGCAATTAATATCAACACACTATTAATGCTGTATGCTGTAATTTCTTCTCATGCTATAAAAAGGATTTACAGGATTTTTAATATCACACTAGGCTGTTAGAGTCAGTGACCATTGTCTATTGGTAATTTGGGGAAGTAGACAGATTTTAAAAAACAAAATACAACCAGAAAAACACCTTACCAACAGATAACGTGTACCCATTCTTTCTCTCTTCTCTCAAGGTACGAAACTGTACCTATTTTTTATTCTGAAACTTCCCTGAAGGGTTCTCTTAGTCCAAAATTCTTTCTATCTGTACTATAAAAGATAACTTGATTGATCTTAAAAGGATTTAAAACTAAAATAGTGAAATGTGAAATACCCAGTTATGTCTCTCTGTAAGTATTTTGTAGTGGTATTTAGCAGAGTTTTATGAAATCATTTAAAGCTTTCAGATCATGGGACAGGCTTAGAACTACTCTCTGAACAGTGTATATAAACAAATATTAATCAGACAGATATTGAAATAATTTGTTGATATCTGAGATAATTTGTGGCCAGTAGAGCAACTTCAACTTAGTCTCTGCTCTCAAGGAAAAGTCTTAATGCAAATAGCTATAAAATTCCTGGTTGCAATAACTTGCAACTAGACATCTCCCCAAAAGGACAATATCACAACCAGTAAAGCAACATTTATTTTCTTGGGGCAGTTCAGCAGTTATTAAAATAAATAAATAAAACAAAACAAACAAATATAACACAGGCCTAATCTAGGAAACTTCTCTCTTAAAAATATATTTGCCATTTAGAAAACACACTTTTTAAGGAAGATATGAGCAAAGAATAGAACTACTAGCATAAGGAGAACAGTAAACATAACAAAAAGGCAAATGAAGAAACTAAACATTCGATTTGCAAGTGGTGAGTTATACTCAGCTATTTAATCTGATAGAAAGGACTTCTGTCTGTTTAGAAACATGAATTAATGATACATTGATAGCCAATAATTTTAAAGTTGGTATTAGTGTATTATAATGTTTAAATATTGTAAGGTGCTTGTACTTATAAAAATTGTTCATTACCTTATTTGGTATGGGTTTTTTAAATAAGAAAGGACCATCTCTGAGTGTGTGTGTAATTTTTTTTTGTGTGTGTGTGTATACAAGGGCAATTGATAAATATATATATGTATATAATTACATATATATTATATATAGTTATTGACAATCAATGTATTATCAATTCACTGTTCCAAATAGAAGTTACTATATATGTGCACATTGCTTGTATGTGTATAGATAGATAGATAGAAATAGATATATTGCTTTCCAAAAAAGATATATTGCTTTTCCTTCCTAAGATTCCACATAGTATTTTTTAAAAGATTTTATTTATTTATTCATGAGACACACACACACACACACACACACACACACACACACACACTGAGGCAGAGACACAGGCAGAGGGATAAGCAGGCTCTGTGCAGGGAGCCCAATGTGAGACTTGGTCCCAGGTCTCCAGGATCACGCCCTGGGCCGAAAGCAGGTGCTAAATCACTGAGCCATCCAAGGATCCCCATCCACATAGTATTATATGCAGATGTCCAAACTAAAAACAACATCATTTGCCATAGGAAATAAACAGAATTCATATTTACCTCAAACACTGTCAAACTTAAACCTACTTTACAACACAAATAGTAGTTAAAATTTTTTTTTTTATCAAGCATATTACTTCATCTCCATTTCACTTAAGTTTCTTCCTGTGGTTTAGTCCTGTTCTTTCATTTGGGACATATTCTTCTGTCTCCTCACTCATCTAATTCTCTATATCTGTTTCTCTCTGTTAGAGATGTCAGCTCTATCTTATGCTCTGGAATGTAATGGCTTTGTGATGAACTCTGATGGCAGTTCAGAGCTCATTGTTCACCAGAAGCTGGCCCTTTTTTTTTTTTAGTTTTTTAAAAAATTTTTTATTTTTTATTTTTTTTGTATTTATGATAGTCACACAGACTGTGAGAGAGAGAGAGAGGCAGAGACACAGGCAGAGGGAGAAGCAGGCTCCATGCACCGGGAGCCCAACATGGGATTCGATCCCGGGTCTCCAGGATCGCGCCCTGGGCCAAAGGCAGGCGCTAAACCGCTGCACCACCCAGGGATCCCCAGTAGTTACATTTTATGTGGGGTTTGTTTTTTGCCTTTTCTAGCTATTTCCTTCACCAGACATGTCTGTGTTTTAAAAAGAACAAAGACTTAACCAAACTAAAGGAAAACTGTACATTTTCAACCTGAGATTCAGTCAAGATGTGGTGAGACATAGTTTAGAGCAAGCTTTGATCTTATCACTGTTTATCTGAGCTGAAAGAAACATTGGAACACTCAAGATCTTTCCTAGTGGTTAAATAATAGTGCCATTGCAATTTAAAACTCACCTTAAGGAATTTTTGCAAAAATGCTAAATTTTTAATATATCATTTAGTTATTTTGTTGTTTTAAATGTTCAGTATGCTATGTATAAGTTCAATATGAGGAGGAGAAAACAAAAATTTGTAAATGTAATCATTTTTTTCTCAAGTCAAGAAAAATAGCAATGTTGGGGTTCATATTGTACATAGTAGATAATTCCCTATGCTATTAGTTGTAGCATTATCTAAGATATTTTTCTCTTGATGTATCATTTGAAATGTTACCTATAAACAGCATTATAATTTTATGGTAGTTTCCATTGTTTCCCTTTAAAAAATGATGCTCAAAAATCAAATTACTTTTCTTATAGAAATTACATACATATATATTTAAAGCTCTCCCTCTTCTTATAGAAATTAGAGTTTATTACTAAAAAGATTTCTGAAGGAAAGTACTTGAAAAGGAAAATTGATAAGTGAATTCACCAATAAGATTGATTCAATTCAAAATTAATCTAGCAAATTATATGGACACAGAGCTCTATGAAATAGCAGTGAATATAAATACTAAAAGGGACATTACTATTTTATAACAAAAGCAAAGTCATTAACTAACTGAAAAATAAGCCAGAGTGAGGTGAGTACGAAATTACTAGATTACATATACAACATGGGCTAGGGAAATCATGGTTGGTGCCAGTTAGTTTCAGAAGGCCTTAAGCCATGTTTATGGAAGATATAGTACTGAATTTACTGAACTAAGTTTATTTATTTTTTGATTATTTTTTATTGGAATTCAATTTGCCAACATGTAGTATAACACCCAGTGCTCATCCTGTCAAGTGCCCCCCAATGCCCGTCACCCATTCACCCCATTCCCTCACCCACCTCCTCTTCCACTACCCCTTGTTCATTTCCCAGAGTTAGGAGTCTCTCAAATTCTGTCACCCTCTCTCATATTTCCCACTCATTTTCTCTCCTTTCCCCTAAAATCCCTTTCACTATTTTTTGTATACTCAGTATGAATGAAACCATATGATGTTTGTCCTTCTCCAATAGACGTACTTCATTCAGCGTAATGAAGTTCTATGCAAGTTGAAGCAAATGGTGGGTATTCGTCATTTCTAAAAGCTGACTAGTATTCCATTGTACATATAGAACACATCTTCTTTATTCATTTGTCTTTTGATAGACACCAAGCCTCCTTCCACAGTTTGGCTATTGTGGACATAGCTGCAGGTGTCTCAGCGTTTCACTGCATCTGTGTCTTTGGGGTAAATCCCCAGCAGTGCAATTACTAGGTAGTACGGTAGCTCTATTTTTAACTCTTTGAGGAACCTCCACGCAGTTTGCCAGAGGGGCTATACAAGTTCACATTCCCAAAAAGAGTGCAAGAGGGCTACATTTCTCCACATCCTCTCCAACATTTGTTGTTTCTTGTCTCGTTAATTTACACCATTCTCACTGGTGTGGGTGGTATCTCACTGTGATTTTGATTTGTATTTCCTTGATGGCAAGTGATGCGGATAATTTTTTCATGTGCTTGTTGGCCATGTGTATGTCTACCTTGGTGAAATTCTGTTTATGTCTTTTGTCCATTTCAGGATTGGATTGTTTGTTTTCTGAGTGTTGAGTTTAATAAGTTATTTATAGAATTTGGATACTAGCCCTATATCTGATATGTCACTTGCAAATATCTTCTCCCATTCTGTAGGTTGTCTTTTAGTTTTGTTGACTGTTTCTTTTGCTGTGCAGAAGCATTTTGTCTTGATGAAGTCTCAATAGCTCATTTTGGTTTTGTTTCCTTTGCCTTCATAGATGCATCTTGCAAGAAGTTACTGTGGCCAAGTTCAAAAAGGGTGTTGCCTGTGTTCTCTTCTAGGATTCTGATGGATTCTTGTCTCACATTTAGATCTTTCATCCATCTTGACTTTATCTTTGTGTATGGTGTAAGAGAACGGTCTAGTTTCATTCTTCTGTATGTGGCTGTCCAATTTTCCGAGGACCATTATTTGAAGACACTGTGGATACTCTTTCCTGCTTTGTTGAATATAGGTTTTCCATAGAGTTGAAGGCCCATTTCTGGGTTATCTATTCTGTTCCATTGCCAGTACCACACTGTCTTGATGATCACAGCTTTGTAGTACAACTTGAAATCTGACATTGTGATGCCCCTGGCTCTGGTTTTCTTTTTCAATATTCCCCTGGGTATTCGGGGCCTTTTCTGATTCCACACAAATCTTAAGATAATTTGTTCCAACTATCTGAATAAACTCCATGGTATTTTGATAGGGATTGCACTGAATGTGTAAATTACCCTGGGTTACATTGACATTTCATAATCTTAATTCTTCCAATCCATAAGAATGGAATATTTTTCCATCTCTTTGTGTCTTCTTCAATTTCTTTCAGAAGTGTTCTGTAGTTTTTAGGGTATAGATCCTTTACCTCTTTGGTTATGTTTATTCCTAGGTATGTTATGTGTTTGGGTGCAATTGTAAATGAGACTGACTCCTTAATTTCTCTTTCTTCAGTCTCATTATTTGTGTATAGAAATGCACTGATTTCTGGGCACCGATTTTGTATCCTGCCACATTGCCAAATTGCTGTATGAGTTCTAGCAATTTTGGGGTGAAGTCTTTTGGGTTTTCTATGTTCAGAATCATGTCATCTGCGAAGAGGGTGAGTTTGACTTCTTCTTTGCCAGTTTGAATGCCTTTATTTCTTTTTGTTGTCTAATTGCTGAGACTAGAACTTCCAGTACTCTGAAATAACAGTGGTGAGAGTGGACATCCCTGTTGTGTTCATGAACTTAGGGGAAAGGCTTTCAATTTTTCTCCATTGAGAATGACATTTGTGTGGGATTTTCACTGATGGATTTTAAGATGCTGAGGCATGTTTCCTCTATCCCTACACTCTAAAGAGTTTTGATCAGGAATGAATGCTGTATTTTGTCAAATGCTTTCTTTACATCTGTTGAGAGGATAATATGGTTCTTGTTTTTTTTTCTCTTGTTGATGTGATCTATCACATTAATTGTTTTATGAGTGTTGAACCAGCCTTGCATCCCAGGGATAAATTCAAATTGGTCATGGTGAATAATCTTCTTAATGTACTGTTGGAACCTGTTGTCTAGTATCTTGTTGAGAATTTTTGCATCTGTGTTCATGGTTATTGGTTTATAATTCTCCTTTTTGGTGGGATCTTTCTGTATTTTGGGGATTAAGGTTATGCAGGCCTCAAAACGAGTTTGGAAGTATTCGATCCCTTTCTCTTTTATTATTATTATTTTTATAATAAATTTATTCTTTATTGGTGTTCAATTTACCAACATACAGAATAACACCCAGCGCTCATCCCGTCAGGTGCCCCCCTCAGTGCCCGTAACCCATTCACCCCCACCCCCCACCCTCCTTCCCTTCCACCACCCCTAGTTCATATCCCAGAGTTAGGAGTCTTTATGTTCTGTCTCCCTTTCTGATCTTTCCCACACATTTCTTCTCCCTTCCCTTATATTCCCTTTCACTATTATTTATATTCCCCAAATGAATGAGAACATACAATGTTTGTTCTCTGATTGACTTACTTCACTCAGCATAATACCCTCCAGTTCCATCCATGTTGAAGCAAATGGTGGGTATTTGTCATTTCTAATGGCTGAGTAATATTCCATTGTATACATAAACCACATCTTCTTTATCCACTCATCTTTCGATGGACACCGAGGCTCTTTCCACAGTTTGGCTATTGTGGACATTGCTGCTAGAAACATCGGGGTGCAGGTGTCCCGGCGTTTATTGCATCTGAAACTTTGGGGTAAATCCCTAACAGTGCAATTGCTGGGTCATAGGGCAGATCTATTTTTAACTCTTTGAGGAACCTCCACACAGTTTTCCAGAGTAGCTGCACCAGTTCACATTCCCACCAAAAGCATAAGAGGGTTCCCTTTTCTCTGCATCTTCTCCAACATTTGTGGTTTTCTGCCTTGTTAATTTTCCCCATTCTCACTGGTGTGAGGTGGTATCTCATTGTGGTTTTGATTTGCATTTCCCTGATGGCAAGTGATGCAGACCATTTTCTCATGTGCTTGTTGGCCATGTCTGTGTCTTCCTCTGTGAGATTTCTGTTCATGTCTTTTGCCCATTTCATGATTGGATTGTTTGTTTCTTTGGTGTTGAGTTTAATAAGTTCTTTATAGGTCTTGGAAACTAGCCCTTTATCTGATAGGTCATTTGCAAATATCTTCTCGCATTCTGTAGGTTGTCTTTGAGTTTTGTTGACTGTATCCTTTGCTGTGTAAAAGCTTCTTATCTTGATGAAGTCCCAATAGTTCATTTTTGCTTTTGTTTCTTTTGCCTTCGTGGGTGTATCTTGCAAGAAGTTACTGTGGCCGAGTTCAAAAAGGGTGTTGCCTGTGTTCTCCTCTAGGATTTTGATGGAATCTTGTCTCACATTTAGATCTTTCATCCATTTTGAGTTTATCTTTGTGTATGATGCAAGAGAGTGGTCTAGTTTCATTCCTCTGCATTGGGTGTCCAATTTTCCCAGCACCATTTATTGAAGAAACCGTACCTATTCTAGTAAAGCTGTTTGGAAAGAAAGAAAGAGATAGAGTACTTCCAAATTCATTCTATGAGGCCAGCATCACCTTAATTCCAAAACTAGACAAAGACCCCACCAAAAAGGAGACTTACAGACCAATATCTCTGAAGAACATGGATGCAAAAATTCTCAACAAGATACTAGCCAATAGCATCCAACAGTACATAAAGAAGATTATTCACCGTGAACAAGTAGGATTTATTCCCAGGATGCAAGGCTGGTTTAACACTCGTAAAACAATCAATGTGATTCATCATATCAGCAAGAGAAAAACCAAGAATCATATGATCCTCTCATTAGATGCAGAGAAAGCATTTGACAAAATAACAGCATCCATTCCTGATCAAAACTCTTAAGAGTGTAGGGATAGAGGGAACTTTCCTCAACATCTTAAAAGCCATCTATGAAAAGCCCACAGCAAATATCATTCTCAATGGGGAAGCACTGGGAGCCTTTCCCCTAAGATCAGGAACAAGACAGGGATGTCCACTCTCACCACTGCTATTCAACATAGTACTGGAAGTCCTAGCCTCAGCAATCAGACAACAAAAAGACATTAAAGGCATTCAAATTGGCAAAGAAGAAGTCAAACTCTCCCTCTTCGCCAATCACATGATACTCTACATAGAAAACCCAAAAGCCTCCACCCCAAGATTGCTAGAACTCATACAGCAATTTGGTAGCGTGGCAGGATACAAAATCAATGCCCAGAAATCAATGGCATTTCTATACACTAACAATGAGACAGAAGAAAGAGAAATTAAGGAGTCAATCCCATTTACAATTGCACCCAAAAGCATAAGATACCTAGGAATAAACCTAACCAAAGAGGTAAAGGATCTATACCCTAAAAACTATAGAACACTTCCGAAAGAAATTGAGGAAGACACAAAGAGATGGAAAAATATTCCATGCTCATGGATTGGCAGAATTAATATTGTGAAAATGTCAATGCTACCCAGGGCAATTTACGCATTTAATGCAATCCCTATCAAAATACCATGGTCTTTCTTCAGAGAGTTAGAACAAATTAATATTTGTGTGGAATCAGAAAAGACCCTGAATAGCCAGGGAAATTTTAAAAAAGAAAACCATATCTGGGGGCATCACAATGCCAGATTTCAGGTTGTACTACAAAGCTGTGGTCATCAAGACAGTGTGGTACTGGCACAAAAAGAGACACATAGATCGATGGAACAGAATAGAGAACCCAGAAGTGGACCCTCAACTTTATGGTCAACTAATATTTGATAAAGGAGGAAAGGCTATCCACTGGAGGAAAGATAGTCTCTTCCTTAGATGGTGCTGAGAAAATTGGACATCCACATGCAGAAGAATGAAACTAGACCCCTCTCTTTCGCCATACACAAAGATAACCTCAAAATGGATGAAAGATCTAAATGTAAGACAAGATTCCATCAAAATCCTAGAGGAGAACACAGGCAACACCCTTTTTGAACTTGGCCACAGTAACTTCTTGCAAGATACATCCACGAAGGCAAAAGAAACAAAAGCAAAAATGAACTATTGGGACTTCATCAAGATAAGAAGCTTTTGCACAGCAAAGGATACAGTCACAAAACTAAAAGATTCTTGTAGATGTATCTATTAAGGAAGCTTCATTTATGTAGGTGTTGCAAATCACAATCTTTGGTGATATATTAGGTAGAAATTTTATGAATGTACCAAAATGGAAATAGCAATCCTTCATATTTATTTTCTTAAATAATTAGAAATTAAAATTGCTTTTTTGGCACTTTATGGTTCTTTAATATGAAGGGAAACAAACTTGGCAAAGTAATTGGACTTAGTAGCTCAGTTTAATTTATATATTCAGTGATATATGCTTGTCCAGCCAAAATAATCTACTCCATATGTATTGCACATAATTCCTACTCTTTCTGTTCATACATAATTCCCACAATTCCTATTTTCAAGCAAAGAAAAAAATAATTTTACAGGTTATAACAATCAGTAAATTCTTTCCAAAATGATAAGGAAAAGCACAACAAATCAAAACTTGGTTCATAAAATAGTAGGCCAAAATCCTGATTAAAAACTTAACAGCCTTTGGACTCCTTACTCAACTGAAAAATGGAATGATTATGGGGTAATAATTATCTATAATTATCTCAAAATGTTGGTGTAGGGTTCATGTGAGATGTTCCGGGGAATATGAATAATAGTGAAAGGGAATATAAGGGAAGGGAGAAGACATGTGTGGGAAATATCAGAAAGGGACACAGAACATAAAGACTCGTAACTCTGGGAAACGAACTAGGGGTGGTGGAAGGGGAGGAGGGCGGGGGGTGGGGGTGAATGGGTTACGGGCACTGAGGGGGGCACTTGACGGGATGAGCACTGGGTGTTATTCTGTATGTTGGTAAATTGAACACCAATAAAAATTAATTTATTAAAAAAAAAGAAAAAAAAGAAAAAAAAAGCTTTGGAAATCATTAAAAATGTATAATTATATTATAAAATCTCATTTTTGAAAAGATAAAAAGTACAAATTAGATTTAAAACAATATCAATTTATTGAAGGGTAATTTATATTATATAAAGAGTCCCATGAAACAAAAAAAATTTATCATCTACATCATCAAAGCGGAAATGATTTCAACTTGCCTAGATTACAAAACTGTTCTCTGTTTGCCTTGGTTCTGGTCCATATACACAAAAATTAATAATGATTTGAGCTCTTTTTCCCTGAAAGAGCAATCGTGAATCATATTATATATATAATATAATGTATATTATATGTATATGATATAGCTAAAATATAGCTAAGAGTTGTACTTAATATGTTATGGCTGCATGAAGAGTGAAGTGAAACAAGATCATTGAATTATTTCCCATTTTACAGTTATGGTATCCAGAATTTGGAGGGAAATTGGAGGACAGGTCTTATAGTTCAAGTCTCTGGCCTCATGTATAAATTCCCTTTGAAGCAAAGTATACAACTTGTGTAATTCAGGTGTGTTATAGCCTATGCATAATTGCATTTCATGGCAATGTAAGCAATATGAATTTAACAAGGGGAGATAAATAAATGATTGATTATTTGCAATGTAAGCAATATCAGTTTAACAAGGTGAGATAATTAAATAAATGATTGACACTGGTACAAAAAGCAAACAAAGCTTTTATTAGTTGATTGGCTATTTTCATATATTTTAAATCTTTTGTGTGAATTATGATAAATAAGTGCAGGTTTACTTGTTTTATGCATTTCCCCTCAAAACCACCCATTTCCCTCATGAACTTAGTATTTCTTGTGTCTATTATAGATTTTCCAAGAATATTATTTTAGAATTTGTGAAAAAAGATACAGTGGGTTAAAGTAGTTTTTCTTTTTGGAATCTGATGAATTTTTGAAATAAATGTATTTGGAGTTTAATGTGAATAAAATAAAATATACCTGAATTAAATAGAGAGTTTGACGAATTTTGAAAAAACATGAAATTCTGTAACTATGACCATAATCAAGATTTTGAAGACTTCTATCATTCAAAAATTTCTCTTATATTCCTCTGCAGTATTTCCTTACCATGACTTTTGGTTCCAGGCAATCCCTGATCTGCAACCTGCAGATTACCTGGAAGCAAAAGTCAAATCTCTATGTGGTAGTGTTTCCTCAATAGGATAAATACATGAGTTTAGGAAACAAGAAGAGGAAAAAGGAATATCCTCACTTAATGTTAGTCCCAATGATCCTCTAAGGCAATTTTACATTGGTAGTACCTGCAACTCTAGGTTCTGTAGGATTTGTTGGCTCTGTCTCAAAAAAGTCTCTCTTAGGCACTTCGGATTCTTTGTGTCCAGAAACTAAAAGTTAGAAGAGGCATCACTATAGATGCAGGGGTTACTGACTCTGATCAGCAGGAGTATATGCTACTGCATTTCCACAAAAGAAGCAAAAATGAATACACATACATATGCTCAAAAAGTTGAACACTCAGGGCAGCCCCAGTGGCTCAGCGGTTTAGCACCACCTTCAGCCTGGGGCATGATCCTGGAGACCCGGAATCGAATCCCACATCAGGCTCCCTGCAGCTCCCACTCTAGCAGGGGCTGGAGTTTTTCTTATTCACCTTCTTTTTCTAAGACTCCTATCAGGAAGAAGAGGCCCCCAGAAACTATGGAGGAGAACTCATTTTAAGAGGTATACTTATGAAGTACTTGAGGCAAAGGAGGATTGGAGTGACCATGAAAATTTGGAACTCAAATATCTTTCTACAGAGAGCATATTCGAATGACACTGTTGGCTACTCTTCCTCAAGGAACATGACTACACTTATTCAGTGGTCATATCTCTACAGATCAAAGAGCAAAAATGGAATTCATGTTAGGATAATTCTGGTGAAATACAGGATTCTTCAGTAGCTGACTTTGGCTTGAGGAATCCCCATTGGCCTGGCCAAACATTGTTGGAGTTGTGCTGCAGTCCATGTCTCTTCCTACTCCAATTTACTTTCCTTCCCTCTTTCCATCCACAGGTATAAGGCCTACGTCATCACCTGAAGACTTTTTTACCTTCTCCTCTTCTCTCCTTCAACAAATATTTTGCACTTTTGATTCCATGTTAGTGTATGCCACTCAAGAGACATAAACTTTAATACAAATTGTATAAACAGAAAAGATTTAAAAAGAACTAAATTTTTCATTCATGATGTGTGGTTGGAGAGCTCTGGGTGGGGGTAGGAAGAAGGGAATTCTAATAGAAATTGCTTTGGAAGAACATACACATGTTATGCATCCTAGCAAATACTGTCATCTCATTTTATCTTTGGAGGTTTTTTTTCTTTTTTAAGAAAAACGTATGAAACTCCTTTTAAAGTAAATTAATGTTCTGAGAATACATCAGTAACTGGAGCACTATTCATAACTAGTGTGGACTGAAATTCGAGGTTGTCTCTGGAAGGCCAGTTACAGCTGGGTTTTGTAGAGAGGGGAAGAACAAAAATATCAAAAAGCTAAAAATCAACAAAATTTGACAATACATTGGTGGGAGATAAAATCGTTGGAAGTCAATGATACATTGTCTCTGACAAGGGTCCCTGGTTAAATGATTCATAAAAAGTATCCAAAAGGAACTGCACATTTGTAAATACTGTACAGTGTGGATAGTGGAGTTTTGTTGGAAACCTATCATGATTAAGAATGTGTACAGTACCTCCCACTCAAGATGAGTGTGCAAAATATTATGAAAATGTGGAAAATTAACTATGAGGGATAATAAAATAATTATACATACAAGAATTCTGGGTTGAAAATGCCATGGGAAATATCAAAACTATTATACTCATCATATTTTACTTTAAAGTGTATTTATTTATTTTTTTTTTTTTTAAATTTTTAATTTATTTATTTATGATAGTCACAGAGAGAGAGAGAGGCAGAGACACAGGCAGAGGGAGAAGCAGGCTCCATGCACCGGGAGCCCGACGTGGGACTCGATCCCGGGTCTCCAGGATCGCGCCCTGAGCCAAAGGCAGGCGCCAAACCGCTGCGCCACCCAGGGATCCCTTTAAAGTGTATTTAGAATCTTAATAGGATTTTTAAAAAGAATAAAATCCATAAAAAATAACAGGAGATTTTGAGATGACAACAGGCAAAAAAGAATGATGTACATATGGGTATAAAAATGTAAAAGTTCTAGGAATGAAAATTATATAAGAAAAATAAGCATAAATACAAGAATAAACAAAGAACTAGGCAATCCAATAATAACAATGAGGAATTTATTCAAATAAAGGAATTAAAAAATCAGAAAGACAAGTTACTATTCTAACCATAGAGAATACATAAGCAAGAAAAAATTGCCAATGACTTCACTAATTTTATACTTTAAATTATGTCTCAAAATTCCCAAAACTGAAGAAATATTGAGGCCTCTGAAGTACAAAAGAGGTACTAAGCAGAATAAATAAAAATGAATCCATATCCAAACATATGGATAAGATTAATTTTTATTGTTTATAAGACAGTTCCTTAAGATTAGTTTGACCATAAGAAGATTCATATCATCCTTTTCATTGTTTTTTCCTGTATGTTCTTTCTTTCGTTCCTTTGATTATTCTAGTCAAAGTTATTGAAGATAAAAAAAATTAAGTCTTATCACTTAGTATTTTTTCCTTTTCCTAAATCATAATTTTGGGTTTTTCTTTATTAATTTTTCTCTTTAGATATTTGCTGTTCTTTATTTACTTCTAGGGATGTGATTCACTAATTTAATATATATTTCAAAAATATTGAAAACTTTTGAAATTTATACATAGTAAGGTAGTAAGATATATATCCATATCTATATCTATCTGCATCTTCATGTCTATTATCTACTCTATCTATCTATCTATCTATCTATCTATCTATCTATTATCTATCATCTATCTATCATCTATTCTCTATCTATCATCTATCTATCTACCCATCTACATAAGGTGGCAGTGGTGATTTCATTATCATTATCATCTTTCTTTTTGTTCCTTTTTAAAAATATGTTAGCAATTTTATATTTTTTATTTATTCAGTTTCAATTTGCCAATATATAGTATAAAACCCAGTGCTCGTAACATCATGTAACCTCCTTAATGCCAGTCACACAGTTACCACATCCCCCCCACACCTCTCCTTTGGCAACCCTCAATTTGTTTCCCAGAGTTTGTCTTCCTCTCTCATTTGTCCTCACTCAATTTCCTCTCCTTCCCTATGGTCCCTTGCACTATTTCTTATATTCTACATGTGAGTGAAACCATATGATAATTGTATTTCTCCAATTGATTTATTTCACTTAGCATAATACCCGCCAGTTCCATCATGTCAATGTAGGCAGTAGGTATCATCTTTCTGATAGGTGAGTAATATTCCATTGTATATATAGAGATATCACATCTTTATCCATTCATCTGTTAAGGACAGGACATCTTGGCTCCTTCCACAGTTTGGCTATTGTGGACATTGTTGCTATGAATATATGCTGGATAATGTATTCTTGGCTGCACGTTTTTCTCATTTAGTACCCTGAATATATTATACCAACCCTTTCTGGCCTGCCAGGTCTCTGTGGATAGGTCTGCTGTTAATCTGTCTCTTGTATTTTAGGAATCTCTTGTTTCAAGCTGTTTTCGGGATTTTCTCTTTTTTTTAAAAAAATTTATTTATTTATGATAGTCACAGAGAGAGAGAGAGAGAGAGGCAGAGACATAGGCAGAGGGAGAAGCAGGCTCCATGCACCAGGAGCCTGACGTGGGATACGATCACAGGTCTCCAGGATCGCGCCCTGGGCCAAAGGCGGGTGCCAAACCGCTGGGCCACCCAGGGATCCCTCAGGATTTTCTCTTTATCTTTATCTCTACCTCTTGGATATGAATTCCTGTTTCCTTCCCCAGATTAGGGAAGTTTTCAGCTATGATTTCTTCAAATATACCTCCTGCTCCCCCCACACCCTCAGGAATTCCAATAATTCAGATGTTTTTATTTTTTCATATCATCACTTATCTCTTGGGACTTCTCCTCATGGGCTATTTATTAGTTGTTTTTCTCTTTTCCTCAGCTTCCTTCCTTTCCATCAACTTGTCTTCTATATCACTTATTCCTTCTTCTGCCTCACTTACCCTAGCTGTTACAGCATCCAGTTTATCCTGCATCTATTAAAGTATTTTTAATTTTGGCATAATTAGATTTCATTTCTGCACTAAGAAATTCTCTAGTATTTTATGCATTTTCAAGCCCAACTAGTAACTTTATAATTATTATCCTGAATTCCAGTTCTGATATTTTATTTAAATCCATATTGCTTAGATCTGTGGCAGAGAGTATTACCTCTGGTTCTTTCTTGTGTTGTGACTTCCTTTTTCTAGTCATTTTGTCTAGTGAAGAATGGGTGTATGAGTGAGCAGAACATACCAACCACAACCCAAGCGAAATGCACACTAGTCAATTCCAAAGGGGTCAGAAACCAGAAAATAAAAGAAAGAAAGAGAAAAGTAAGAGAGAGAGAGAGAGAGAAAGGGGGTGGGGGAATATAATCTCACACAGTGTACAAAACAGGGTGACCTATTTGTTCCTGAGTGCATTTTGGTCTCTGTGTTAGAAGATACTAAATTCCAAAATTATAAAGAAAGCAGATCTTATATATATACAAAAATAAGATCAAATGCAGTGAAAGGAAGCCAAAAATGAAGAATATATCTATAATGTAATCATAAAATATGAAAGTTTAAAAAGAAAGGACTTAAAACAAACAGCTGATAATATAAGAACCTAGTTGAAATAGGAAAGAAGGAAAAAAATGGAAAAATTTAAACTGACAGATAAACAAATCATAAGAAAAAAACCCTCAAGTTCTATATACTATTTTCCCCTAGCCCTGGATTTTTCCAGTCCTTTTTGGTTATGTAAACTTGCTGCTCATCTGTTCTTCCAGCTGGTCTTCTTGAGGAGGGGCCTGCTGCACTGATTCTCAGGTGTCTGTATCTGGGCAGAGTTGCACCACTCCTTGCTGGGGAGCTGGGCTCAGTGTAAGCTGTTTGTTATGTGAAGCTTTTGTTCCCTGAAGGCTTTCTGTGCACCTTTAGAGGCCGAACATAGAAAGGGCCAAGCCCCCACCTCCAGTCCTAGAGCTGGGAGATCACAGTGTGTGCCATACACTGCAGACTCCTATGGTATCTGCACACTCAAATCCTCCCTGGGGGTAGGTGGAGGGACACTGATTTGGGAGGGAGAACTTTCACCCACTCCTGCACACACCCACTCTGCCCCTCCCAGAGAAAGCAGAGACTTGCCCAGTTTCTGTTTCAAGGCCCTGGCATGGAGAGCATTCACCCTGTTGAGTGTGCACCTGCTATACCTCTCCCAGAAGAAGATGGAGGGTTGCTGCATTCCAGTCCTTTGCAGGAACCCATTGCAGAGAGGGGTCACTCAATCTGGCCACAGTTCCTGGTTTATAGCAAAACAAACTGAGCCTCCTCCCTAAACCCATTTCCCTGCTCCAATGTTTGGGAACTCTGCTGACTCAGTCACCCCTGTTCTTTTTGTGCCTCTGGGAATATGGAGACCCCACTGTCCCATCTGCGATTCTGCTCCACTTCACCACTGAGCACCTTTCAGGCAGGGAAGTCTCTCACCAGAGAAAATTTCTACAGGTCCTGATTTTGAGCTCCAGGGTTCTATCACTCCCAGAGCCAGCTTACAAAAGCTCAGGCCTCCCTCCATTTGTCTTCCACTATATCGCCTCCCTTTCTCTTCTCCACACTCCTACCATGCAAAAAGTGGTCACTTTTTTATTTTTAGAGTTCCAGCTGTTCTTTCCTTACATCTCAGGTTGAATTAGTAGAAGTTCAGGGTGTTGATACTTATCTATCTAAATCCAGGCAACCAGATTAAATGAGGACCCCTACTCTTCTGCTTTCTCTCTCCCTCATCTTTCTCAAACTTATAATGTTTTGAAGGATTTTTAAACTCTTTTAAATGTTAGGTTATATAATTATAATCTAGTCACTAAATTCTAGTATTTCATTATAGAAATTTCTGCATTGGAAGATAAATTGAAAAAAATTGAAGTATAATAATATTTTCTTGGCTTTTAAATGGAAGTATATTTTTAATTTGGAAGGTACTGATTTAGATTCTTCATTAAAATACCTTGAGCATATAGACCCTCTAAAATTGAATAATCTGTTTCATTTCTTTAAAAATCTAGGGGGTCAGGGCAAGATGGCAGAAAAGTAAGGGTCCTCAACTCACCTGGTTCCACCAACTTACCTAGATAACTTTCAAAACATCCTGAATATCTATGAATTCGACATGAGATTTAAAGACAGAACAGCCAGAATGCTACAGAGACAAGGGTTTTTGTTTCTAGCAAGAATCATCTAGGGTGAAATTTACTTAGGTCGTGGATGTTATTCTTGGCTCAGCCCACTCATACAGCCGCTTTGCACTGAACAAAATGAATAGAAGGAAGAATTCACCACAAAAGAAAGAAGCAGAAACAGTACTGTCTGCAAGAGAAACAGAATATGGATTACAATTTGATGTCAGAAAGCCAATTCAGAAGCACTATTATAAAGCTCCTGCTGGCTCTGGAAAAAAAAAGGATAAAGAATTCTAGAGACTTTGTGACTGCAGAATTTATGCCAAAATTAAAAATCAGTTAAATGAGATGCAATCCAAGCTGGATGTCTTCATGGCCAGGGTGAATGAAGAGGAAGAGTGAGCAACATAGAAAACAAGTTGATGGCAAGGAAGGAAGCTGAGAAAAAAGAGAAAATCCATTGAGATAGCATGAGGAAAGATTAAGGGAAAAAAACGATAGCCTGAGTAGGAAGAATCTATGTATAATTGGGGTTTCAGAAAACACCAAGAGGGACAAAGGACCAGAAAGTATGTTTGAACAAATAATAGCTGAGAATTTCCCTAATTTTGGGAGGAAAACAAGTATTCAGATCCAGGAAATAGATAGATCTCCCATAAGATTTCTTGCAGAGCTGGTTTGGTGGTCACATATTCTTTTAGTTTCTGCCTATCTTGGAGGCTCTTTATCTATCCTTATATTCTGAATGAGAGCCTTTTGGGTAAAGTATTCTTGGCTGCATGTTCTTCTCATTTAGTACATTGAATATACCCTGCCAGCTCTTTCTGGCCTGCCAGGTCTCTGTGGATAGCTCTACTGTTAATCTGATATTTCTCCCCATATAGGTTAGGGATCTCTTGTCTCTCCCTGCTTTAGGATTTTCTCTTTACCTTTGGAATTTTCCATTTTCACTATTAAATGTCTAGGTGTTGGATAGTTTTTATTGATTTTGAGGGAGATCTTTATGTAATATAAATTACCCTCCAATAAATTGATATTATTTCTTTCCCATGTATCAATGTCTCTTTTCCTTTTCTTATAAGGATGCTATATATAATGGTGAATGGTCCACCCTAATCAAATATGGTCTCATCTAAATTATATTTTAATTGTATCTGCAAAGACCTTATTTCCAAATAAGGTAATAGTTACAACTGTCAAGGGTTACGAGTTCTAAATACCTTGTATGAGGATACAATTCAATCTACAACAGAAAGGAAGGACATTGAGGTTAGATAATAAATTATCCTAGTAACAAGAAAATAGGCTTTAAATATAGTATATAAATATCTACAAATGCCTGGTGACTGATAAATGTCATCCATGAGATGAACAATTGTTGGCCTCATCTGGCATTTCCCTGAAATTAAACTATTATGGCAATAGGCATTATCATCAGTAGTTGTAGGTTTTGGGTAAGCAGTTATATATTACATGAATATTATAACTTCATCCAAATCTATTGCCAAACCTACCTTTAGGGCAAACAATAAAATCTCAGCATGAGGTTATTTTTATAGCAAATGGTAAATGAAGTTCTACCCACTTGGAGGATTTCCCTTCTGCCCAAAGTTGTCACTCTCAAGTAGGGATATAACATGATAGAGATCCACTTCCAGCACATGGCCAAGTAATATGAGGGACCATCTGAAATCCAGACATTTTTCTTCTTTAATCATCCAGTCAGAAACAATTTTCTCTGTCACTAAAGTATAGAGAAGGAAGGGTGGCAGTGCATCAGGAATAAGCATGCTGGAAATGTGTGTAACCTGCTCATTAAATTGTGCCTTGGGAATTACTCAGGCACAGTACCCTATGTACAGTTTTCACTTGATGGTGGAAGCCTGCTTTGAAGTTAACTTGATTATTTAATAATGTTCCTATCATGATGGCTTGTCTTTATTCATGACCAGGCATTCCTTTTAATCATTGATCAAGTGTCAAACTGTTTCTCAAAAAGAAAACAATTCTTTGTAAAAGGGATTTTGCTCCAAAATCAAGTGGTTTTCATTGTATTTACCCTATGAGGATTTGCTAGAGACTCCAGCTAGCAATTCTATCAACCATGGGTACATGAAGTGCTAATTGCCTTAAAAATAATAGGAATAATAGATTCCTTTGAGGGAGGGAGGAAAGATTGCAGAAGACTAGGGGTCTTCATTTCATCTGATCCCTTGAATTTAGCTAGATAACTACCAAATCATTCTGAACACCTACAACCTAAGATGTAAGAAAAGAATAGTTGGAATTCTACAGATAGAAAAACGACCACTTTTTGCAAGGTAGGAGTGTGGAGAAGTGAAACTGAGGGGATATATTGGAAGATAAACAGTGCGGGGGTGGTGGTGGGGAGGAAACCTCCAATAGTCGGCTGCCAGAAAGGATGTAGCCCTGGAATACAAAATCAGAACTTTTGGAAATCTGCTCCAGTGAGAGGCATCCCTGCCTGAAAGGTCCTCACTGTGAATCAGGGCAGAACTGTAGATAAGACAGTATGGTCTCAAGATATCCAGAGTCACGGAATGAACAGGGGTGCCTGAGCCAGCAGAATTACCAAGCATTGGAGTGGGATCACCAGTTATGGCAGTGAGCCCTGAAGGGGACTTTCAGCTCAGTTTGCCATAAACCATGAACAGTGACAAACAGGTGACCACTCTCCATGTGGGGGCCCTGCAAGGGACAGGACTGAGGCAACTCTCCACCTTCCACCAGGAGCATATTTGTGGGCACACACCATAGGGGTATGCATTTTGGCCCACTTTGATCTTTCAGCTTTGGGGCTGGAGATGGGAGTGTGGCCATTTTTATTTTCGCCTTCTAAAGAGGTGTGGCAATCCTTCAGGGAACAAAAGCCATATGGAGCAATCAGCTTACATGGGGCCCAGCCTCCTGGCAAGGGGCAGTCAGCTCCACCCAGGCAAAGACAGGTGAGAGCAGCACAGCAGGGCCGTGCCCTGTAAGACCAGCTAGAAGAACAGGTGAGCAGAAAGTTTATGGACCACACAGAACTGCAAAACTGCAGGACTAGGGGAAAAAAGTATATAGAATTTGAATTTTTTTTTCTCATGACTTGTTTATCTTTCAGTTAAAATTTTCCATTTCTTTTTTCTCTTTTCACTTTTCAACTAGTTTCTTATTTTAACAACTCTTTTTTTAAGTCATTTTTAAAATTTCATTTTTTAGATATATTCTTCATTTTGGCTTCCTTTCACTGTATTCAGTTTTATTTCTGTATGTATGTAAATTTTGATTTCTTTACAATTTTGGAATTTAATGTCTTCTAACACAAAGACCAAAATACAGTCAGGACCAAGTAAATCACCCTGGCTTGTCTACTCTGGGATATTACATTCCATTTTTTTTTCTTCACCTTTCTGTTTTCGTTTCTGACATTTTAGGATTTGTCTAGTGTGTATTTCACTTGGGTTGTGCTTGATATTTTTGATTTGGTTCATTCATTCAACCATTCTTCTCAGGAAAAAGGATTAGAAGGAGGAATTCACAACAACAAAAAACAGAGGTAATACTCTCTGCCAAAGATCTACTTGATATGGATTAAGTGAGATGTTGGAGCTGGAATTCGGGATAACAATTGTAAAGTTACTAGTTGGGCATAAAAGACACTAGAGAATCTCTTAGTGCAGAAATGAAATTCAATCAGGCCGAAATTAAAAATGCTTTAACTGAGATGCAGTCTAAATTTGATGCTCACAGCTAGGACAAATAAGGTAGAAGAGTAAGGTAGAAAGTAAATGACATAGAAGACAAGTTGATGTAAAAGAAGGAAGCTAAGGAAATGAGAGAAAAACAACTAAGGAATCATGGAAAGAGGTTCCAGGAGATCAGTGATGCCATAGAAACAAAAAAATATTAGAATTATTGATGTCATCAAGGGAGAATAAATATATATATATATATATATATATATATATATATATATATATAACGAGACTCATCCATATGCTGTCTACAAGAGGATCCTTTTACATATAAATGCACTTCCAGATTGAAAGTGAGGGAGTGGAGAATAATTTACATGCTAATGGACCTCAGGAAAAGTTGGTAACAATTGTCATATCAGAGAAACTAGATTTTAAACAAAAGACTGAGGACACCTAAGTTGCTTAGTCGATTGAGCATCTGCCTTCAGCTCAGGTCATGATACTAAATTCTTGGATTGAATCCAACTATGGGCTTCCTGCTCAGGGGAAGTCAGCTTCTTCCTCTACCCCTTCCCCCACATGCCCTCTCTCTCTCAAATAAATAGATAAAAACTCTTTTAAGAACTTAAAAAATAAACCAAAGACTGTAGTAGGGTTGAAGAGGGACACTATATCATACTTAAAGGATCATCCAACAAGAAGATCTAATAATTATAAATATTTATTCATCTAACTAGGAAGCAGCCAAGTATATAACCAATTAACAGCCAAATTAAAGAAACACATTGAAAATAATACAATAGTAGATTTCACACCCCACTCAACAAATGGACAGATTATCTAACCAGAAGATAAACAAGAAATAAGAGCTTTCAATAACAGACTAGACAAGATGGACTTCATATATATACATATTCGAAGTCTCAAAGACACAAGCTAACCTTACACTGAAAAGGAGCTGGAGTAAAAAATAGAAAATAAATCCTAAACCAAGAAGGAGAAGAGAAATAAGGATTAGAGCAGAACTCAATGAAATAGAAACCAAAAGAATAGTAGAACATATCAATGAAGCTAGAAGCTGGTTCTTTGAAAGAATTAATAAGATATATGAACCCTTAACCAGACTCCTCAAAAAAGAAAAGAGAAAGGACACAAATTAATAAAATCAAAAAGTGAAAGAGGAGAGATTACAACCAGCACCAAAGAAATACAATTATCAGATCATATTGTGAGCAACTATATGCTAAAAATTAGGCAATCTGGAAGAAATGGATGACTTCCTGGAAACTTATAAACTACCGAAACTGAAACAGGAAGAAATAGAAAACCCAAACAGATCCATAACTAACAAGGAAATTAAAATAGTAAGCAAAAATCTCCTGACTAACAAAAGTCCAGGGCCAAATGGCTTCCCAGCAGAATTGTACCAAACATTTAAGGAAGAAATAATATCTATTATTCTGAAACTATTTTTAATTTTTTTTTAATTTTTTTTATTTATGATAGTCACACACAGAGAGAGAGAGAGAGAGAGGCAGAGACACAGGCAGAGGGAGAAGCAGGCTCCATACACCGGGAGCCTGACGTGGGATTCGATCCCGGGTCTCCAGGATCGCGCCCTAGGCCAAAGGCAGGCACCAAACCGCTGCGCCACCCAGGGATCCCCTGAAACTATTTTTAAAAATTGCTTCATAATTCTGTGAGCCCAGCATTACCTTGATCCCCAAATCAGACAAAGACCCCATCTAAAAGGAAAATTACAGACTAATAACTTGATGAACATGGATGTCAGAATTCTCACCAAGATTCTAGCTAAGAGGATCCACCAGTACATTAAAAGTGTTATTCAACATGATCAAGTAGGATTTATTCCTTGGCTGCAAGGATGGTTCAATATTTGCAAAACAATCAATGTGATATATCGCATTAAGAAAAGAAAGGACGAGAACCATATGATCCTCAGTTGGTGCAGAGAAAGTCTTTAACAAACTACAGCATCCTTTCTTGATTAAAACTGCCTAGAGTGTAAGGATAGAGGAAACATACTCCAATACATAAAAGGCATATACAGAAAACCCACAGTAAATATCATACTCAATGGGGAAAAACAGAGCTTTTCCCCTAAGGTCAGGAACACAATAGGTGTGCCCATTCTGACCACTGGTGTTCAACATAGTGCTAGAAGTCCTTGCGTCAGGAATCAGACAACAAAAGGAAATAAAAGGCATTCAAATTGGCAAAGAAGAAGTCAAATTCTCACTCTTCATGTATGAAATGATAGTTTATGTGAAGGACCCAAATTGCTAGAACTCAAACAGGAATTCAGCAACGTGTCAGGATACAAAATCAATGCCCAGAAATCAGTTGCATTTCTAAACACTAACAATGAGACAGAAGAAAGAGAAATGAAGGAATCAATTCAATTTACAATTGCACCAACAACCATAAGATACCTAGGAATAAACCTAACCAAAGAGGTAAAGAATCTGTACTCTAAAAACTACACAACACTTTTGAAAAATTGAGGAAAACACAAAGAAATGGAAAAACATTCCATACTCATGGATTGTTTAAATTTCTATGCTACCTGGAGCAATCTACACATTCAATGGATCCCTAACAAAATACCATTGACATTTTTCACAGAGCTAGAATAAATAATCCTAAAATTTGTATAGCCAGAGGAATGTTGAAAAAAGAAAACCAAATCTGGTGGCATCACAATGACTGCCTTCAAGCTACTTTACAAAGCTGTGATCATCAAGATAGTATGGTACTGGCACAAAAACAGACACATAGATCAATGGAACAGAATAGAGAACAGAGAAACTGACCCCCAACTCTATGGCCAACTAATCTTTAGCAAAGTAGGAAAGAGTATCCAATGGAAAAAGAATAGTCTCCTCAATAATTGGTGTTGGGAAAATTGGACAGCCACACATAGAACTGGATATTTTTCTTACACCATACACATAAATAAACTCAAATGGATGAAAGACCTAAATGTGAGACAGGAATCCATCAGAATCCTAGAGGAGAACATAGACAGCAGGCAGCATTTTGAACATTTTGTAGTTGGGTAATATCAATAAAATTTCTCTTTTTTCTAGTTATTAATTATTGGAGACGTATACCAAATAGCTCATTTTATTTCTGAAATTTTGTTTTGGTCTCCCTCCCAACCCTCAGAGAAAAAAATTCAGACTGGCAGAGTCAAAGATAGACTATTTGATTTTAAATAAAATGCTTCAGGCTGTTTTTATGTTAATATATGTATATATAATACATATATTAATATATATATATTTAATTTTACCTCTCACAACTGCATTTTTCTGGTTTTGTAAAACACATAAGTAAGGAAGAAAACAGTGTTTTCAGAGTTCTATATCATCAACCAGGAAAAGACCTCTTCTGTCTACTCCAAACTGGGAGTCCACTCTAAAAGGGAATGGGAGAATTGAAGCAGGACCAATTAAATTCTATGTTTCCAACATTACTGTGCACAAATGAAATTCGATTAAATAAGGTAGAAGGTGTTTATTACAGTGTTCCTTATGATACTAGATAATTGGGAATATTTTAAGTATTTTAAATACTTAAGTATTTTAAGTATTTCATTACAAGGTAACTTGTCAACTATAGCAAGTATATACAATTTAATATTATTTACACATTAAACTTATTTTTTAGGGAAACGGTTTATTGACACAGATATACAATAGCATAGAAATACAACTAAACCATCCAAAAATGTATTTTAAAATAAATATGCTAAAGTATTACTGGTGCTGATTTTCAACGATGGAATTATTATTTGCTTTTTAAATTTTCTCTGCTTTTTCAAACTTTCTGGAACACTTTTCTGATGAAGTTTTGGAATATAGATGAAGTCTGCCGATGACGACCAAGAAAGAATTCTTGAGACATCTTTGGTGCAACATGGTGGTTTTATTAAAACATGGGGACAGGACCCATGGGCAGGAAGAGCTGCTGCCCCGGGCCTGTGAGGGGTGGCTGATTATATACCTGGGGGTTGAGAGGGGTTTGAGCATAGCGTCTTCTCTAAGGAATTTTGGAAGCAAGGTTTTCAGGACCTTGAGGGGGCTGGCTATTGTTGGGAAAAGATCACTTATTACCATCTAACAAAACCTGAGTCATGAGACACTTCAGATGTATATTGGTGGGCCATGTGCTTGGGGAATGGTTGCCAACACATATATTGGGGATTTAGAGATAAAGGAAATTTCTAAAGGAATTTTTATATGTTTAAGTAGACTTACTGGATCCTGGGGGTTGGGTTAAGATTGTCTGTCTCCCTTAGCAAAGTATTGACATTGAGGCAGTTGAGTCCATAGAGGAATGTCCCTCTGCCTGTTTCAAGAACTTTCAATGTGCTGCCCCAGGCTTGTGCTTTGTCCTCAGCTAGTCCTCTGTTTCCCCATCATTTTCTAAATACTCTTATAACAAGAGTTAAAAATATCAAGTGAAATCTGAAAATCAGGAAAAGCCATTTGCCAAAAGAGAACAGAGGAAATGAATTTGGTGCTCTATTAAATATAGTTTAGAATCAATGAACAATGAAAAATAAAATAGGAACAGCAGACTTTCTGTTAAAGGTAGATGAAACTCTAAAGAATTCCGAAACTTGGAAGCCATACATTTCAAGTCAATTCTGAGTCAAATAATATTTTTTAAAAAGGTAGTTTTAATTCTCATTAAAATGCTTATTAAAGAATTTTCTTTAAAACAGTCTATCAATTTAAAAGACAAATATACTGAAAGAAAGCATTGAATCACTAAGTGTTGTAGTTACAGAAAGGGGAGAAATGCCATTTCTCTGCTTAATGTTGGTTTAATTGAAAATAAAGCTTTATATTTTCTTACATGTAAGGTACAAGTTGGCAGAAATATTGATTTGTTACCTATAATTAACTCTGTAATAAAACACAAATATAGGTATTTTTGTGAAGATTAATGATTTTTCAAAAATATAAACTGTGAGGATAAATCTTTCCATTAAATTAGTGGGAAAACAGCTCAAAACCTAGTGGGTGATTCATTATTTTAATGACTTCCTACTTTACTACATAACTCCATATTCCTTTGGTATAGGCAGCTGGAGTCCCCATTAAGGATTTAGGTTTACAATGAAGCTTCTATAAACTTCCAGATCTTTGTCATGCTGGAATATAGATCATTATCCTTTAGGAATGATGAGTCTGAAAGCAGTTGTCCCAAGGGAAAGGAAAAAATTTTAAGCCCAAGCTGTCCAAGCATCATTGTGAAATAGATTGGGCTGCTGACTCAGGGTGTGACAGAGTCAGAAGCAAATCTACAAATCCTTTTCTTGGGTCTTTCCCAGCAGGTGTCACTAAAAGGCAATCCTACGGGCCTCTAGTTCTGTGGATTGAGCTTTAGAAGGGAGAAGGAAGGGGGAAAGAGACCTAGAGCTTCATTTAAGAGATTGGGGTTTTCTCTGAATGTTTTTCTTCCTGCTTCCACTCCTATATTTCCAATAGCATATTGATTTGGATTTATATTAATGATGTAGGAAAGATGTTAGGGTTTGAAGCCAAAGGCCAGGAAAAACTCTTGAGACATCTTTGCTGCAAAAAAAAGTGGTTTTATTAAAGCACGAGTACAGGACCTATGTGCAGAAAGAGCAGCACTGGGGTCTCGAGGAGTGGTGATTATATACCTTCCAGTTGGGAAAGGGTTAGGGTTAGCATAATTTTCTATGGAATTTTGGAAATACGGTTTCCAAACACTTGAGAGAGCTGGCTATTGTTAGGAAAAGGTCATTTATTACTGTCTGATGACCTTAGTCATCATATACTTCAGATGTATATTGGTGGGTCATATTCATGTAGTTTTGGAATATAGATGAAGTTTGGTGGGGTGAGGTCTGGAGCTGACAACCAACAAAGAATTCTTGAGATGGCTTTGGTGCAAAATGGTGTTTTTATTAAAGCACAGGGGCAGGACCCATGGACAGGAAGAGCTGCTGCCGGGAGCTTGTGAGTGGCGGCTGATTACACACTTGGGAGTTGAGGGAGGTAAGGAGAAGGGAGGTTTCTTTTAAAAAAATTTTCATTTGCTGAGGACACACAAGTTACAGGAGGCCTTGCCATTGTCAAGGTAAGGTTGTTTCCCTCTAGCAAGGCATTAACATTAAGACAGTTGGGAGCTTCCTGGAGGAACATCACACATATCCTACCCAGGAGTGTATGTGGGGGGTGATGTGAGTTTGTGCTTTGTCCTCAACTAGCCTTCTATTCTCTTATCAGTATGCTTGGGAGATGCTTGCCAACATGTGTTTTAGGGGGTTTCGAGATAAAGAAAATTTCCAAAAGAATTTTACATGTTAGAGTAGTCTTACAGGATCCTGGGGGGGGGGGCAGGCTAAGATTGACTTGCCCTTAGCAAAGTGTCAACATTGAGACAGTTGAGTCCCTTGAAGAATGTTTCAAGGACTTGTCAGTGGTCTATAAGTAGTGAGGAGGTTTAGTAAGTTTTCTTCTGCCTCTTTTTTCAGAGGCAGATTTGATAAAAACATTATCAAATCACAGTGGTTATTGTTGTTATTTATTTTCACACACAATATGTTGGCTTTATATTGATGTTCCTGGACCAGTAACGTCTGAAGATGTACTTCAAGTGACATAAATGTAGCTGATCGCTATCTGACCATATGCCTACTGTGAGAAAAACTTGGTGATAATTGAAAGAGGAATCTCTGCAAATACAGGAAGCATTAACTGTTTATGTTTAAGATATATGTTAATTAAATGGCAATGTGAGAAGCAGGGCTAGAGCAACCCTTCAAAAAGAAATCTTACAAGAATATATTTCTTGGTCAAAGACTTTACTTGGCTCACTAAATGATGGCCTTGGAAACCTCTAGGAGCCTGTTTTCTCTGCAATGGAGATAATAGTACCTATTTCACAGGAGTTTTTTTGATGATTTAATGAGCTAAATACATGGAAAAACTCATGACAATACTAGTATGTTTGTAGCTTTATAAAGATATCTTTAATATATTTTTATTGGTGGTTAATTTCTTTTTGAAAGCAGCAGTCTTAAAAAAAAAAAAAGAAAAAAAGAAAGCAGCAGTCTTCTCACAGGAACATTCCCAATGGGGATCCATCTTTAAAGTGACCATTGGAGCAGTTTTATTTATTCTTTCTTGATATGGTAGAGTATGGATCACCTCACTAAACCACCTCCAAAACCAATGTTTTTTTTGCATTGGTTACTGCGTAATTTTAAATAACATACATTTAACTATATATGTTCCAACTATACATTGATTTCTGCTTTGTAAGAGGAAAATATTAATGGCTGTTCTTCCACTCCACTCTTCTCTATACATTCCACTTCCCAAATTTTGTCATCTGTACTTTTTCTTTTATAGTTTTTAGGGTTTGTTGATACTTATCAGGAACCCAAATTGGTCACTATGGTAGTACTTAAAAAATGGAATGCATAATAAGCAAGGCACATGATCTCTGTTAATCCATAGGTCTTATTCACCATTTTTAAAATATGGTCTCTCGTCTATTCATTGATATTTCATTCTGCCTGGATACTGAGAATATATACATCTATAATTGCTGACTTAAATTATGTTGGGTAACCAGAAATAGGTACTTTGCTCCTGCAGTGGCAAACAAGCAGTAAGATAATACATTTCCTTTCTTGCCCAGCTTTTTTTTGCTGATATTGCTTTAATGTTTTCTTTTATTTTGCCTTGTTTCTTTAGTATTTGTTCACTTCTCCCCTTCCCAATTTTTCTTCCCTTGTCCACAAAAGTTTTGCTTTCTGATATACTCTACAGCTGCAATCCTAAAACTGTGTTTCTCTTATGGATTAAGTATTCTCTTTCCTTGGTTCCCAATCTTCTTCCTTGCTTCAATATCTAATTTTTCTGGATTATTGACACACAGAATAATTCCTAACATATGTTGCAAGGAAAATAAGATTTCAGGCTTCTTGTAAAAGTCAAAATGCTTTAATTTTCCCCTCAATGTTGCCAGTATTAGGCCAACTATATAATTAAGGTGAAAATAAATTGCCACAGAATTTGGAAACATTACCTCATTAGCTTCTGATATCTAGAACTGCAGATGCCCAATGTTGATGTCCTAGGCCAATCTGATCTTTATTCCTTTCTACAGTTTCCTCATCTTTTCTCTCTGAATGTTTCTTTTTTTTTTAATTTTTTTTAATTTTTATTTATTTATGATAGTCACACACACATAGAGAGAGAGAGAGAGAGAGAGAGAGAGAGAGAGAGAGAGTCAGAGACACAGGCAGAGGGAGAAGCAGGCTCCATGCACCGGGAGCCCGACGTGGGATTCGATCCAAGGTCTCCAGGATCGCACCCTGGGCCAAAGGCAGGCGCTAAACCGCTGCGCCACCCAGGGATCCCTCTCTGAATGTTTCTAAGATCATTTTTTAATTTGAATTTTATGACTATGTTCTGAATATGGGTATTTTTCACTTCTTGACTGTCATTGCATTGGATCTTTCAATCTGGGACTGGTGTCCTTTAACTATGATCAACTCAAAACTTTTTATTTTTTGATGATTTCTTTTTCTCCATTTTTCCTATTCTTTCTTTATGGAGTAAACATTTGCTAGATGACTGAATTTCTAGACAGGTTATCAATGTAACTCATCTTTTCTCCAATAGCTTTGCCTACTTAGACTTTTGCTTTCTTTCGTTTCCTGTTAAATGAGCAATTCCTTAAATTTATCTTTCAATTATTTGATTGACTTTATTTATTTTGGCAGTCAAATTATAGTTTTTTACCTATTTCCCATTTGTTATTTCTTCTAATAAGTTGATCTTTCATTTTGTGGTTGTGACATTTTTCAAGAGTCTCTAATAACAATTTTTATTTAAGTTCCCTGAATGCTGTCAGTTAATTTTTTGTTTATTTATCTTTTCTTTTTCATGGTGCACATTCTATCTTTCCAAATTTCCAGTAGCCTTTTTTTGTTGTTGTTCATTTATATTTAAGACAATTGTGATGCTGACTGTGAGCTTGTGTCCACACTTGGACACTGCTTCACCATGATAGTTTGGGAAGTGCTATTTCTTTTGAGACAACAAATTTGAATACAGAGGGCTTTGGTCTGGAGTACTTGTACCCATACTGTCTTAGATCCCTCCAAAAGATGCCTTTGGACTGGAAACTTTTAAATTTATGGTTTTCATTTACTGAGAAAACCACTCTGTCTCTATTACAGTGCAAGATCACCTTTGTCATAAATTTTATGGGATATATATGTAATATATATAAATCAATTTGGATACCATTACTTTGCATTAGCATATTTCTGTTTCTTTCATTCACTCATTCATTTCTTTTTCTTTTTTTTGTGCTAGTAATTGTATCACTCCATCGTACTTTACTTGAGGATTCATCTTGATATCATGTAGAATAACTCCTCCATTTTTATTCTTTTTCTCTTGATATCATGTAGTATAACTCCATTTTTGTTCCTTTTCTCAGGACTATCTTGACTATTCTCAATCTGTTGCATTTCCTCTAGATTTTAGAATTAGCTTCTCAATTTTCACTATTATATCTCCTGTTATCTTGTTTGCAATTGCATTACATTCACATTGTACTTTGGAACTACATAACAACTTTATAATAATCAGTTTTCTGAGACATCAGCAGGTTTTACTTAATTTATCTTGATAATGTACATTTTTTAGACTAGAGTATATAGTCCCCCAAGTTTTCTCCTGAGGGTCTGTTGAATCATTTCCTTTAATTATCAAGATTCTATGAGAAATTCTAGTCTTCTTCTCAGATTTTTTTGTTATTGTTTTATTTTTGTTTTTAATTATATATTTTTGCACTACATAGCCTCAGAATTTGCAAATATCTTGCTGGCAAAACTTATAATTTGATCAAGGCCCCATAAATCTCTGAAATTAACAGGTGGACATTGTGTGACTGCTGAAGTTTCTGCTGGTTTTTCTTTTCCCAATGAGTCCCATCTTCTGATGTTTAATTCCAGATTCTGAGCCTCCAGTTACTTAAAGTCAGGAAGTGCTCTCAGGAAAACAACTTCAGATAATGATACAAGATCATGATTCTCTCCAGGACTTTCAACTATTGTGTGGTACATCCTGAGCTATTCTTCCATCTAGTGAATTTTTGTTTCATCTGCATCTTTAGGCATTGAGATGTTGCATTCTGATTTGCAGATGTTTTGTCTTAACTCTTTTTTTTTAATTTTTATTTATTTATGATAGTCACACACACACAGAGAGAGAGAGAGAGAGAGAGAGAGAGAGAGTCAGAGACACAGGCAGAGGGAGAAGCAGGCTCCATGCACCGGGAGCCCGACGTGGGATTCGATCCTGGGTCTCCAGGATCGCGCCCTGGGCCAAAGGCAGGCGCCAAACCGCTGTGCCACCCAGGGATCCCTGTTTTGTTTTAACTCTTTATCCTCTAATCTCTCAAGCTTCAGAATTCAGAAATGGTGAGAGAGAAAAATGAGCCATATATTGAGGACATTGAATCTCCAAAATTTTATTACTAATCCCTCACAATCACCAACAGCTTTGCTGGTTCTTCAGTAGCTGCCTCTGTTTGAATGAAGCCAGAACCTGAGCCCAAAGCTATAAGTAGACCTAAAGAAAGAGCAACATCTAGCTATGTATCCTGTTATCCAATTTGTTTTTTATTTTTTCTTTTAAAGGATCGTCAGATTGATGAATATTTGATAAATTTATCTTTGACAAATCTTTGCCCTCCTTAAAGTCGTTTTCTTGACCTATAAAAAGAAATTGGAAAATGTTGGAAGATTAAAAAAAAAGTATTGAATATCAGTTCATTTTTTCTTCAGTTCTATTTTTCCTTGCTCTCAAATCTTCACTGCCACTGAAACAGACTTCCACAGGGTCCACAGTATCCAAAGTTCACTGGCAGGACAATCTGTTTATTTATGGGGCCCACTGAAAAATGAATGTAAGGAACCTCCTATTTAAAAATTATTAACACCAGCAGAGCTTAACTTAGTGCAGAGAATTTCTAAATGTGGGGTCCTATGCAACAACATAGTAACCTCTTGCCCCTGGCTCTTGTCACTGGATTCAGGAAAGATTGAGAAGCAGACTAAATAAATCTATTCTAATTTTCCTTCTTTTCATTCTCTTTAAAATTGTAACTCATTGAAGAGGTATGATATATCTCATATATTTGCAAAAGCAGAACTATTTATTTTTCTCTTTAGTGCCAGTATATATCTACATTTCAATTTTACATTTTGTAAGCATAGAGCTGTTGATTAAAATGAGAAAACACAAGTTTTTAATATCATGTTTGAAACAATTTATATTAGGTGTTGTCATCTCTATCTGTTAACTGGGAAAATATGAAAAATGTTAGTCCTCAGAAGAATGGGAATAAAACCTTCAAAATATTAGAATGTGCAGCTATGAAATTATGCACATACAACAGAACATAAGAGACATCTGTGTCTCATCAACTCTTTGCCTTGCTCTGGAAAAACCTCCATAGTAATTTCTCTAATTTATGGTTATTGTTGTCCACAATTTGTAAGCTGTTAATGTTAGCATTCTGACTACAGACGCCTCATGCTTTTAACAACTTGAGGGAGGTTTCCACTGCTCCACCAGTAAATCGCACTAATTTGTAAGATAATAAGATGGGCTAAAAGGCACACAGCCTGACATATTTGCATAATTCTTTGAAATGCCTCATGTCTCTTTTTATCTTAATGGGAAACCTCTCATGTTACCATATTAGGGTTTTCTCCACATTTGCCTTAAATTTGGGAACTGTAGCTTCCTACTAGAAAAATCTTCAGGGCCTGTTTTCAGAAATCATGTGCCACTGAACAAAACACTATAATAAAGACCTTCATAAACTTATAAAAATAAGACTAGTTAGACAGGACCTGAGGCTAATGCTATTCATAGGATCTCAACACTACAGTTTAGTAGTCCCTGAATTTGTGATACTGAAATAAACATGAGTGAGGCTTTTTATCCCTAATACCTAAAGAACTCTGTGTTTATCATCACAATTTAAATATTAGTGCTTAAGTATTAAAGTTAAATAACACATGCTTCTGTGGAAACCCTAATCAAATAGGACTAGGAGAAAGTAATAACCACCTCATCTGTGGATACTGGGGTAATGGTTGTTTCTTTGTAGCATTGAGGATTGTCCAGATCAGAATAGGTGAGGAGAGATGGGGTAACTGGGTGATGGGTATTAAGGGGGAACTTGATGGAATGAACACTAGGTGTTATATGCAGCGGATGCATTTCTAAATTCTACATCTGAAACCAATAATACACTATATGTTAAATAAATTGAATTTAAAAAAAAAAAGAAAGGAGTAGAGAACTGACGGATTCACCTACCTTACTCAGGCAATTTTCTATCACAAAAAATCATGACATCACCTTAACCATGATATCTTCAATTAACCAAATCCTAATCCTTTTAGCACATGAGATCTAAAAATGTTAGAAAATAAAATGGCTGCTATGCACCGGTATAGAATTAAAGATCAGGAATTCTTTAATGTATTTTCTTAGCTTTACTCAGTATTTTAAAACTTCTTTGGCAGGAATATAGGGGTACACATAATAGTAAATATCTAGACATTTGAATTCATACATGCAGAAATGTATCATCTAAACTATGTGCAAAAAGTTTTTGTGAAACCTATCACATTTTCCCTATATTGATTTTAGTGCATGATAAGAAGTACACTATATAGAATTAATGAAATTAAAAATTAATTCTATTCTTTGGGTAATAATTTCAACAGCAACAGGTATAATAATAATAGCAGCTAATCTACCTCATGGGGAAATATTTTTTCATTATTGCTTCAAATCTATCGCAAATCTTATAAATGAAAAACAGAAAATTATTTCTTATCTACCTCTAACTCAGTGAACTGTTCTGGGCATTACTTGTTGACTTCGTTGAAATCAAGTGGCTAAAATACTATTTAATATTCTGAGTGCTTAATTATAAAGAACGTGAAATGCTAAAGCAAAAATGAGCTATCTTTAGTGTTCATCACATATGCTTTAGATGGAGGACTTAGTGAATAGAGGACAGTTTTAAATATTTAATCATTTATTTGCTGATGATGAGATGACTGGGTAGCTCAGTGGTTGAGCATCTGCCTTCAACTCAGGGTATGTTCCTGGGATCCAGGACAGAGTACCACATGGAGCTCCTTGCAGGGACCCTGCTTCTCCCTCTGCCTTTGTCTCTGCCTTTCTCCGTGTGTCTCTCATGAATAAATAAATAAAATATTTTTTTAAAAATGCTGATGATACAATTTAAAAGTGATTTTTTTTCCTCTGAAGGATATTATACATTTACTTTATGGTAGAAATATTCTGGGTGGCATCTTTTTTGTGTCTTTATTTTAATTTTTTAAAAAAGGTTTTATGTATTTATTCATGAGAGACACAGAGAGAGGCAGAGACACAGGCAGAAGGAGAAGCAGGCTCCTTGTGGGGAGCCTGATGTGGGACTCAATCCCAGGACTCCAGGATCATGACCTGAGCCAAAGGCGGAGGCTCAACCACTGAGCCACCCAAATGTCACCTGTGTTTTTACCTTTAGACTGCCGTTTGTTAATAGTGTAATTACTAAAAGATTTTAATGAAAACAATAAAAAAAAGTTCATTTGAACTTTGGGTAGTTTCTAATATTGATTTGTTAATCAACTAGCATCTTTTATTTTTTTATTTTTTTATTTTTTTATTTTTTAAATTTATTTATTTATTTATTTATTTATTTATTTATTTATTTATTTATTTATTTATGACAGTCACAGAGAGAGAGAGAGAGAGAGGCAGAGACACAGGCAAAGGGAGAAGCAGGCTCCATGCACCGGGAGCCTGATGTGGGATTCGATCCTGGGTCTCCAGGGTCGCTCCCTGGGCCAAAGACCGGCGCTAAACCACTGCGCCACCCAGGGATCCCCCAACTAGCATCTTTTAAAGATTAAATGATCAAACTCCTTAAATAGTTACACATTAGTAAAAAATACCATAAATCTGGATAGATTTAAAAGGCTGAAATTTCCCTAACTTTTATGAAATGACTGTGAACATAATTACTTTATTTTTTAATTAAAATTACAATTCAAACACATATTTTCCTAAATGCTTTAGCATCATAAAAGCAGACAAATCACAAAAAAGTAATTATAAAACTGAAATATTTATCACAACATAATTTAAAAATACCATTTATAAATAACTATTAAATAACTATTACTTATTTAAATATCTTTGTCACCATTGTTTTTATTCCTTTCCAACTTCATCATCATATGGTCTTAATAATCTTAATACATTTTTTAAGGGAATTTTTTTTAATTTTTATTTATTTATGATAGTCACAGAAAGAGAGAGAGAGGCAGAGACAGAGGCAGAGGGAGAAGCAGGCTCCATGCACCAGAAGCCCGATGTGGGATTCGATCCCGGGTCTCCAGGATCGCACCCTGGGCCAAAGGCAGGCGCCAAACCGCTGCGCCACCCAGGGATCCCTAAATTTTTTTTTTTTAAAACGTTGTCTTAGACGAGTAAATAGCTAAAACTCTGGGTTAGTAATCAATTATTTATTTTCATGGCACAGGTAAGCCCTTGTTAGCACTTCAGAATTACTTAAATACACATCACTGATCCTCATGCTAAATTTCTAATTGATTGTTAAATTGTGCCAAATCAATAATATTTTACACCCAAGCCTTCACATTTTAGCTTTCCTTTTATGCAATCCATGGTTGACTCTTAAGTGGTGTACATCTGTCATTTCCCATTTTCTTATAATTACATTGATATGCTTTATTATAAGTATATATTTCATTTGTAAAGTGAATCATTTTATAATAATTTATAAAATCCCCACACAAATGAACACTCCAATTCATATTTCTATTATATCTACTCTTATTTATATTACAACTCTTTTTGCTAATAATTTATACTAATATTTCTTTTGAGGATTATTATGAGTGCATACTCTTAAAAATTCAATTTTTCTAATTAAGTGTTTTACCAACAAAATATTATGCTATTATCAAATAAAACATAATAGAACTATTACTATCTAGGAGAGGCGGGGAAAGACGGCGGAAGAGTAGGGTCCCCAAGTCACCTGTCCCCACCAAATTACCTAGATAACCTTCAAATCAGCCTGAAAATCTACGAATTCGGCCTGAGATTTAAAGAGAGACCAGCTGGAATGCTACAGTGAGAAGAGTTCGCGCTTCTATCAAGGGAGGAAGACGGGGACAAAGAAATAAAGACACAAAAGGCCTCCGAGGGGGAGGGGCCCCGCGAGGAGCCGGGCTGAGGCCGGGGCGAGTGTCCCCAGGACAGGAGAGCCCCGTCCCGGAGGAGCAGGAGCTGCACCAACCTTCCCGGGGGGAAAGGGGCTCGCAGGGAGTTGGAGCAGGACCCAGGAGGGCGGGGATGCCCTCGGGCTCCCGGGGACACTAACAGACACCTGCGCCCCGGGAGACTGCACCGAGCTCCCTAAGGGCTGCAGCGCGCACGGCGGGGCCGGAGCAGCTCGGGGGGGGGGGGGGGGGGGGGGGGGCGGGGCTCAGGCGGCGGCTCCGCGGAGGGGGCTGCGGGGCGGGAGCGCGAATCCACGGCAGCGCAGGATCCGGAGCACAGGGCGCCGGGACACAGCCCAGGATCCGGCCTCCCCCGGGACAGGCAGAGGCCGGGAGGGCCCAGGACAGCGAGGACGCTCCTGCCCCGAGCTGAGCAGATCAGCGGCCCCGCCTCGGAGCCTCCAGGCGCTGCAGACGGAGAGCTCTGGAGTTACTGCGGGGGCTGACTCCAGGGCTGCAGAGCTGGCCCCGCCACTGGGGTTGTTCCTCCTGGGGCCTCACGGGGTAAACAACCTCCACTGAGCCTCACAGTGGCCCCATTGGATATGCTTAAATATCACTCACTGAGCCCTGCACCAGGCAGGGGGCAGAGCAGCTCCCCCAAGTGCTAACACCTGAAAATCAGCACAACAGGCCCCTCCCCCAGAAGACCAGCTAGACAGACGGGGGGGGGGGGGGGACAAATTATTACCAAGCAGCACTGGAAAGTTCCAGGGGAAGTCAAGGGACTTACAGTATACAGAATCAGAGGATACTCCCCTTGTTTGTTTGTTTGCTTGTTTTTTTGCTTCTTGATTTCTGTTTGCTTCCCCCCCTTTTTACTTTTTTCTCTTTTTTCTCCTATTTTTTTCTTTTTTTCTCTTTATTCTTCCTTTTTTTTCTTTTCTTCTTTCTCCTCTCTTTATCCCCTTTTCCCCATACAACTTGTTTTTGGCCACTCTGCACTGAGCAAAATGACTAGAAGGAAAACCTCACCTCAAAAGAAAGAATCAGAAACACTCCTCTCTCCCACAGAGTTACAAAATCTGGATTACACTTCAATGTCAGAAAGCCAATTCAGAAGCACTATTATACAGCTACTGGTGGCTCTAGAAAAAAGTATAAAGGACTCAAGAGACTTCATGACTGCAGAATTTAGAGCTAATCAGGCAGAAATTAAAAATCAATTGAATGAGATGCAAACCAAACTAGAAGTCCTAAGGACGACTGTTAGCAAGGTGGAAGAACAAGTGAGTGACATAGAAGACAAGTTGTAGGCAGGGATCCCTGGGTGGCTCCACGGTTGGTGCCTGCCTTTGGCCCAGGGCGGGATCCTGGAGTCCGGGGATCGAGTCCTGCGTTGGGCTCCCAACATGGAGTCTGCTTCTCCCTCTGCCTGTGTCTTGCCTCTCTCTCTCTCTCTCTCTCTCTCTCTATAATAAATAAATAAATAAATAAATAAATAAATAAATAAATAAATAAATATTTTAAAAAAGACAAGTTGATGGCAAAGGAGGAAACTGAGGGAAAAAGACAAACAAAAGATCATGAGGATAGATTGAAGGAAATAAGTGACAGCCTGAGGAAGAAAAATCTACATTTAATTGGGGTTCCCGAGGGCGACAAAAGGGACAGAGGTCCAGAATATGTATTTGAACAAATCCTAGCTGAAAATTTTCCTAATCTGGGAAGGGAAACAGGCATTCAGATCCAGGAAATAGAGAGATCCCCCCTAAAATCAATAAAAACCGTTCAACACCTCGAAATTTAATAGTTAAGTTTGCAAATTCCAAAGATAAAGAGAAGATCCTTAAAACAGCAAGAGACAAATTCCTAACTTATATGAGGAGGAGTATTAGGGTAACAGCAGACCTGTCCACAGAGACCTGGCAGGCCAGAAAGGGCTGGCAGGATATATTCAGGGTCCTAAATGAGAAGAACATGCAACCAAGGATACTTTATCCAGCAAAGCTCTCATTCAGAATGGAAGGAGAGATAAAGATCTTCCAAGACAGGCAGGAACTGAAAGAATATGTGACCTCCAAACCAGCTCTGCAAGAAATTTTAAGGGGGACTCTTAAAATTCCCCTTTAAGAAGAATTCCAGTGGAACAATCCACAAAAACAAGGACTGAATAGATATCATGATGACACTAAACCCATATCTGTCAATAGTAACTCTGAACGTGAACGGGGTTAATGACCCCATCAAAAGGCGCAAGGTATCAGACTGGATAAAAAAGCAGGACCCATCGATTTGCTGTCTACAAGAGACTCATTTTAGACAGAAGGACACCTACAACCTGAAAATAAAAGGTTGGAGAACCATTTACCATTCAAATGGTTCTCAAAATATACCCTAAAAACTATAGAACACTTCTGAAAGAAATTGAGGAAGACACAAAGAGATGGAAAAATATTCCATGCTCATGGATTGGCAGAATTAATATTGTGAAAATGTCAATGTTACCCAGGGCAATTTACACATATAATGCAATCCCTATCAAAATACCATGGACTCTCTTCAGAGACTTAGAACAAATTATTTTAAGATTTGTGTGGAATCAGAAAAGACCCCAAACAGCCAGGGGAATTTTAAAAAAAGAAGACCATATCTGGGGGCATCATAATGCCAGATTTCAGGTTGTACTACAAAGCTGTGGTCATCAAGACAGTGTGGTACTGGCACAAAAACAGACATATAGATCAATGGAACAGAACAGAGAACCCAGAAGTGGACCCTGAACTTTATGCTCAACTAATATACGATAAAGGAGGAAAGACGATCCACTGGAAGAAACACACTCTCTTCAATAAATGGTGCTGGGAAAATTGGACATCCACATGCAGAAGAATGAAACTGGACCACTCTCTTGCACCATACACAAAGATAAACTCAAAATAGATGAAAGATCTAAATGTGAGACAAGATCCCATCAAAATCCCAGAGGAGAACTCAGGCAACACCCTTTTTGAACTTGGCCACAGTAACCGGAGAAGGACAAACAGTGTATGTTCTCATTCATTTGGGGAATATGAATAATAGTGAAAGGGAATATAAGGGAAGGGAGAAGAAATGTGTGAGAAATATCAGAAAGGGAGACAGAACATAAAGACTTCTAACTCTGGGAAATGAACTAGGGGTGGTGGAGGGGGAGGAGGGCGGGGGGTGGGGGTGAATGGGTGATGGGCACTGAGGGGTACACTTGACGGGATGAGCACTGGGTGTTATTCTGTATGTTGGTAAATAGAACACCAATAAAAATTAATTTATAAAAAAATATATATATAAAAAAATAAATAAAAACAGGAACAGAGGTTTCTAGGAGCATAATAAATGACAACAGCATGTAGGCAAACTTTTGAAACTGCAAGAGGTGGGAGACAAAAATGAGAAGGTGATTTGAGCCAATTCTCAAAGCAATATTCAAGTAGAGACTTACCTTCTCATACAAAAATAAAATATAGAAAAACTATTTAGGATGCTCCTGAAGAAGTTTGGAACTGTAATTGTAGGAGAGAGCTGGAACAGAAAAAGAGCTGGTATAAGAGAGAAATATAGAGATTGTACAACACATGAATATACAATCTTCTCATTAGTGTCAAAGAAGCCTTGCTTAGACCATATTCCTGCTATTAACCTTAATGCAAATAGTCTTCCAACAGATGAGGAAGATGAAAATGAAGATCCTGAAGAGGAGGGTGTCGATGATGATTCTGCATCACTTCTTGCAAAACTAGAAAAAAATAGAAATGAAAGAGATGAAGAGTAGTCCATGAAGGAACAAGAAGAGAAAGCTGAAGAAGAAAGATTATGTAGGAAAACTTTTTGAGTGGAAACCCCTCCTTAATCTCACTGGCCATCTCAGCCTCAAGACAACCTCAAAGTTAAAAGAAAGTAGGATGATGGTGCTATTTTCAAGAAATGTGCAGATGATGAAATGGTGTAGATGATTAGAAAAAGACAAGGGACGCCTGGGTGGGACAGTCAGTTAAGCATCCAAATCTTGGTTTTGACACAGATTGCATCTCAGGGTTGTAGGATGAAGCCCCCATCGCTGGCTCCCTCCTCAGCAGAGAGTCTACTTGAGATGCTCTCTCCTTCTCCCTGACCCTCCTACTTGTGCTCTCTCTCACTTTGAAATAAATAAATTTAAAAGAAAAAGAAAGAAGAGAGACAAAAGACTTGTAAATGATACAATGTGATCTGAATTTCACAAAAAAAGCTTATGGAGAAATCTATTAAATAGTGCATTTTTATATGCTTAATTAAAGACCAAAATAGGTAAAAGAAAAAAAGTTAAAAATAAAAAGTTTGTAAGAGCAATAGGAAAAAGAGACACTACATACAAAAGAACTGTCATAAGACAGTGGATTTCCCCACAGAATAATTTTAGATCAGGAAAGAATGGAATGACATAATCAAAATTTTGAAAGAAAATAACTGTCACCCAAGAGTTCTTCACCTGGTGAAGCTGTCTTTGAAAAATGAAAGAAGGGATACATCTTTTCCATACAAAAATCAATCAATCAATCAAACAATCTGAGGGAGTTTATTATAACCATATCTGCCTTATAAGAATTGCTAAAGAGAGTTCTTTATAATAATAAAAATGTTAAGTCTTTATCAATAATTACTTTAAACATAAGTGGTTGGGTGGGGCAAGATGGCAGAAGAGTAGGGTCCCCAAGTCACCTGTCCCCACCAACTTATCTAGATAACTTTCAAATCATCCTGAAAACCCATGAATTCGGCCTGAGATTTAAAGAGAACAGCTGGAATCCTATAGTGAGAAGAGTTCGCGCTTTTATCAAGGTAGAAAGACGGAAAAAAAAATAAAATAAAAAAGCATCCAGTGGGGGTGGGGCCCCTGGCAGGAGCCGGGCTAAAGCCAGGTGGTGGGAGATTCCTGCACAGGAAAGCCCAGTCCCGGAGAAGCAGGAACTTTACCAATCTTCCCGGAGGGAACGGTGCTCGCAGGGAGCTCGGGCAGGATCCCAGGAGGGCAGTGGAGCTCCCCGGTTCCGGGGGTCACTAATAGAGGAAGTGCACCCTGCAGGAGAGCGTGTCACACACCACGGGCCAAGCTCCGTAAAGGGCTGGAGCACGCACCCGGCAGGGCCTTGGGAGCAGCTCAGGCGGCGGCTCAGGCAGCAGCTCTGAGCGGAGGGGGCTGCGTGGCCCGGGGAGATGATTCCAGCAGCGCAGGCCCTGGAGTCCAGGACGTTGGGGGACACAGCCCAGGATCCCGTGCTCCCCTTGGGACAGGTGGAGGCCGGGAGGACACAGGACAGTGAGGATGCTCCTGCCGCTGAGCGGCCCCGAGCTTTGCAGAGCTTTGCAGATCAGCGCCTCCTGCCCCCGGGAGCATCCAGGCCAGTGCGGACTGGGAGCTGTGGGAGTTACTGCGTAGCTGACTCCAGGGCTGGAGAGCTGGCCGCTGCCAGTCTTCTTGATCCTCCCGGTGTCACCTGGTGCCTGGGACTGAGCGAGGTCGCCAGGGAACAGGGGCCTCACAGGAAAAACAGCTCCCACTGACCCATGCACCTGGCAGGGGGCGGGACAGCTTCCCCAGGTGCACACACCTGAGAATCAGCACAGCAGGCACCTCCTCCAGAAGACCAGCTGGAAGGACAGGGGAAGAGCAAGTTCTTGACCGAGTAGTGCTGGAAAGCTCCAGGAGAAGTCGAGGGACTTACAGTATATATAATCAGAGGATACCCCTCCTTGTTTTTCTTGTTTTGTTTTTTGTTTGTTTTTGTTTCTGTTTTTTTCTTTGTTTTCCCCTTTTATTTTTCTCTTTTTTTCCCTTCCTTTTTCCAATACAACTTGTTTTTAGCCATTCTGCACTGAGCAAAATGACTAGAAAGAAGAACTCACAACAAAAGAATCAGAAACAGTACTCTCTCCCACAGAGTTACAATATTTGGATTACAATTCGATGTTAGAAAGCCAATTCAGAAGTACAATGATAAAGCTACTGGTGGCTCCGGAAAAAAAGCATAAAGGATTCAAGAGACTTCATGACTGCAGAGTTTAGATCTAAGCAGGCAGAAAGTAAAAATCAATTAAATGCGATGCAATCCAAACTGGAGGTCCTAACGATGAGGGTTAATGAGGTAGAAGAACGAGTGAGTGACATAGAAGACAAGTTGATGGTAAGGAAGGAAGCTGAGGAAAAAAGAGAAAAGCAATTAAAAGATCATGAAGAAAGATTAAGGGAAATAAATGACAACCTCAGAAGGAAAAATATATGTTTAATTGGGGTTCCAGGGGGTGCTGAAAGGGACCGAGGACCAGAAAGTGTATTTGAACAAATCATAGATGAGAACATCCCTAATATGGGGAGGGAAACAGGCATTCAGATCCAGGAAATAGAGAGATTCCCCCCCAAATCAAAAACCATTTAACACCCCGACATTTAATAGTGAAACTTGCAAATGCCAAAGATAAAGAGAAGATCCTTAAAGCAGAAAGAGACAAGAGATCCCTAACTTATGGGGAGAAATATTAGATTAACAGCAGACCTGTCCACAGAGACCTGGCAGGCCAGAAAGGGCTGGCAGGATATATTCAGGGTCCTAAATGAGAAGAACATGCAACCAAGAATACTCTATCCAGCAAGGCTCTGATTCAGAATAGAAGGATAGTCAAAGAGCATCCAAGATAGGAGAAACTGAAAGAATATGTGACCACCAAACCAGCTCTGCAAGAAATATTAAGGGGAACTCTGTAAAAGAAAGAGGAAGCCCAAATAAATGATCCAAAAAAACAGGGACTGGATAGGTATTATGATGACACTAAACTCATATCTGTCAATAGTAACTCTGAACGTGAACGGGCTTAATGACCCCATCAAAAGGCGTAGGGTTTCAGACTGGATCAAAAAGCAGGACCCATCTATTTGCTGTCTACAAGAGACTCATTTTAGACCTAAGGACACCTCCAGCCTGAAAATAAGAGGTTAGAGAACTATTTACCATTCAAATGGTCCTCAAAAGAAAGCAGGGGTAACAATCCTCATATCAAATAAATTAAACGTTTTTCTTTCTCTTGTGGTGAAATCTTCCTTGTAGTCGTTTTGTTCATTGCAGAGTGGCTGTATGAGCGGACTAAATCAAGAATATCAACCATGGGCTAAGTAAGTTTCATTATCGATGATTCTGATGAGATCAGAGTTCAGAAAATGAAATCAAAGATCAGAACAAAATAAAACAAAAGGACCACTAAAGTGAAAAACAAAATTTATTTATTTTTAAATATTTTATTTATATATTCATGAGAGACACACACACACACACACACAGAGAGAGAGAGAGAGAGAGAGAGAGAGAGAGCAAGGCAGAGAGAGAAGCAGGCTCCATGCAGGGATCCTGACGTGGGACTTGATCCTGGGTCTTCAGGATGATGCCCTGGGCTGCAGGCAGCACTAAACTGCTATGTCACCAGGGCTGTGTGAAAAACAAATTTTAAAACAAAGTAGTAAAAAATAAAAGGCCCAAAGTCCTAAAGACAAAAAAAGAAAAAGAAAAAAAAGAAGAAATAAAAACTAAAGTGAAGGGGAAAGAGAGAAAAAAGAAAAAAAAGAGAAGAAAAAGGAAAAAAATGTGGAGGGACTAGGAGATGGTAGTGGTGAAAAAGTTGTAGTTGAGGGAGATATTAATCTACCTGAGGGTCCTACAGGGTGATCCCCTTGGTTTTGGGTTCTGTATGTTAGAAGACACTTAGTCCCAAATATATATAAACTAGCAAGCTTGTAGAAAGCCCCAACATTGACCACCCAATCATTAATGAGATAAAAGCGGGGGGGCAGAATGGGAATGAAGAGAGAATATAATCTTACTGAATGAACCAGCTTGATATTCCACTTGGTTCTGGGTGTATGCTGATCATGTTTTAGAAGGTATTAACTTCCGCCATAGTAGAACAAAATTAGACAGAGAAAACAAAACACAAAACAAAAACATGTATCTCGAATATTTCCCAAAATTAAATTGAGTAGGTTGAAGGGACTCCGGAAGTGAAAAATACATCTAAGGCATGTAATTGTAGAAATATGAATGTAAAAAAGGAAGAAACTTAAAAGTGATGAGCTGGTAAATACATAGTTAAGGTGGGAAAAGAAAAATATTGAAAAATTTTCGTCTGATATAAAAATGAGTTGTAACAGAAAAAGAGAAAAAATTTTAAAAAATAGAAAGGGCGGACCCTCTAGTTCTAAATAGTATTTCTCTCAGTCCTGGAGCTTTCCAGTGCTGCTTGGTTAAGAATTTGCTCTTCCCCTTTCTTCTAGCTGGTCTTCTGGGGGTGGGGTCTGCTATATTGATTGTCAGGTATGTGTGCCTGGGCGGAGATGCCCCTCTCCCTGGCGGGTGCCAGGCTCAGTGTAAGCTGTTTATCCCATGAGGCCTATGTTCCCTGGTGGTCCCATCTCTACCAAGCACAAGATGAATCAAGGAGAAAAAACAACAATGGCTGTGGCTAGCTCTCCAGCTCTAGAGTCAGCTTCCAGCTACTAACTAATGCAGCCTCCCAGTCTGCACTGGCCTAGATGCTCCCTGGGCAGGCATGGGTGCTCTGATCTGCACAGTTTGCAGGGCACCCCGCGGCAAGACTATTCTCACTGTCTTGTGCCCTCCCCACTTCTGCCTGTCCCAGGAAGAATGCAGTATCATGGGCTTTGCCCACTTGGGGTCCTGGGATCCAGGGCCCTGTCCTGTTGGAATTGTGCTCCCTGGAGGGCACGGAATCCAAAGGCAGCAGGGCAGAAACACCTCCATCCAGAGCCACCTACCTAACCATCTGGCTTCTCCCAGATGTCCCACAGGCTGTGCACTCAAGCCCTTTATCCAGATTGGTCCAGTTTGTGGTGAGCTTTCCCCTGAGTACACTTCCTCTATTAGTGACTCCAGAAAACTGGAGGCTTTACTGCTCTCCTGTGATTCTGCCTGATTTCCCTGCTAAGCACTTTCCTGTCCGGGAAAAATTTGGTGCAGATTTTTAAAGTTCCCACTTCTCCAGGGCTGGGGTTTCCTGTCCCAGAGGTTTTCACTGCTCCACTTTAGCTGGGCTCCTCTTGGGGCCCCTCCCCCACTTGATTATTTTTTATTTTATCTGTTTTTCTGCCTTCCAACCTTTCTAGAAGTGAAAACCCTTCTCTTTGTAGCATTCCAGCTGTTCTCTCTTTAAATCTCAGATCTAATTCATAGGTGTTGAGGATGTTTTGAAAGTTATCCAAGTAAGTTGATAGGGGCCAGGTGAGTTGAGGACTCCTACTTTTCCACCATCTTGCCTCACCCCCTATGCCTAAAGCAAAGTTTTAAGAGGAATGTTTAGAGCAATAAAAGCCTACATTAAAAGGCAAAAGAGGATCCAAAATAAGCAACATTAACTCCATGTATTAAAGAACTACAAAAAGAGAAACAAACTAAGCCCAAAGTTAGAAAACAAAAGTAAATGATAAAGATTAGAACATAAATAAGTGAAATATGGAACAGAAAAATAATAGAAAAATGTTAATCAAATGTAGGAGTTGATTCTTTGGAAAGATAAAATCGGCAAACCCTTATCTAAATCAGCCAAGAGAGAAAATGACCCAAATCAATAAAATTGTAGATAAAAGAGGACATATTACAACTCATGCCACAGAAATTCAAAGGATCATAAGTGGCTGTTATGAACAAGTAATCAGCAACAAATAGACAACTGAAAAAAAATGGAAAAAACTTGGAAACCTACAACTTATCAAGACTGAATCAAGAAGTAGAAAAGCTAAAGAGACTACTACTAAGGAGTCTTAGTTAACAAAATTTTTCTGATGATGAAAAGCATGGAGTCAGATGGCTTTAATGGTGGATTTAACCATACATTGAAGACGGAATTAAAAACAATCTTTTTCAAACTGTTCCAAAAAACATTAACAAATTCCTAGACTCATTTTGCCAGGCTAGCATTATCCTGATGTTAAAACCAAAAGAGGATACGACCAGAAGGGGGGAATGATAGACCAATAATTTTGATGAATATAGATGCAACAATTCTCAGTAACATTATAGCAAAACAAATGCAGCAGCCCAACAACACAGGATCATTCACTATGATCATGTGGTATTTATTCTGAGAGTGTAGGGATATGATGTATCACATTAATAGAATGACAGAGAAGAATCACATTATCATTTCAATAAATGCAAAAATAATTTTACAGTATATAATGTCTATTCATGACAAAAACTCATGACAAATTAGGCAAAGAATAAACATATCTCAACATAATAAAGACTATATATGACAAGCCCACAGCTAATAGCACTCTCAATGGTAAATGTTGAAATCTTTTCCTCTGACAGGAACAGACAAGAGTTGCCACTCTCACCACTCCCAGCCAACATAGTACTAGAAATCCTATCTAGAGCAATTAGGCAAGAAAAATAAATAAAAAGTATTAGAATTGGAAGGAAGGAGTAACATTGTCTTTATTTGCAGAAGGTGTAATTTTAAGTACAGAATATCCAGAGGACTCAATCAAAAATCTGTTATATATAATCCACAGATTTATCAGTAAAATTCATGACTCAAAATTAATATACAAAAAGTGTTTTATAGATTAAAAAAACTTTTTGAAATGGAAGTTAATTAAGTCCATTTAAAATAACATCAAAACCAGTAAAATTTAGAAATAAATTTAAGGAGATGAAATATCTGTACTCTGAAAGCTTATATTGATGAAAGAATTCAAAGAAGACACACATAAATGGAAAGTTATCCTGTGTTCATTAGAAGAATTAATATTGTTAAAATGTCAGTACTACCAAAAGCCAAGTATAGATTCAATGCAATCCCTGTCAAGATTTCAATGGGAAATTATTACAGAAGTAGAAAAGACACCCCTAAAATTTATATGGAGCCACAAAGGACTTTAAATAGTCAAAGAAATCTTGAGAAAGAAGAAAGCAGGATGCATCACACTTCCTGATTTGAAGCTACACTATAAAGCTAGAGTCATCAAAACTATATGGCATTGACATCAAAACAGACAAATAGACTAATGGAACAGAACTGAGAGCCTAAAATTAATCCAAGCATACAGAGTCAACTAATACTTACTAAGGAAGCCAAGAATACTCAAGGAAGAAAAGATAATCTCTTTAATATACGATTCTGGGATAATTGGATATTTGCATATAGATAATGAAAATGAGTACAAATCTTGCACCACTCATGAATATTAACTCAATATGGATTAAATACTGAAATATAAGACCTCAATATGTGAAAACATCTAGAATAAAACATGGGAACAAACTCCTTGATAAGTAGTGGTGTTGTTTCTTTGTTTTTGTTTTTATTTTTTTTGAATGACACCTATTGGCAACTATTGTGGCAACACAATAAGATGTAAACAAGCTGGACTACATCAAATTAAAAAGATTCTGTATAAAAAAGGGAAGAATTAGCAAAGTGAAAAGACAACCTGAAGAATTAGAAAAAAAATTATTGCAAACCATATATCTGATAAGAGCTAATATCCAAAATATATAAAGAACTCACATCTCATTAGCAAAAGCCTCCAAATAACCCTTTTAAAAATGGTTGATCTAATTAGACATTTCTCCAAAGAAAATGTACAAGAGGCCATCAAGTATATGAAAAAATGTTCAATATTACTAGTCATTAGAGAAATGAAAATTAAAACTACAATGAGATATAACCTCATACCTGTTAGAATGACCACCAATTAAGAGATTCATACTGCTGAATATGGAGTAAAAGGAACCTATCAGTTGATGGGGTTGTAAATTGGTACAGCCACTATGGAAAATAGTATGGAGGATCCTAAAATAAATAAATAAATTAATTAATTAAAAAAAATAACATCCAATCCAGCAATTCCACTTTTGGGAATACATCCAAAGGAAAAGAGAACACTATCTTGAGATGATATCAGTACCCACATGTATTATTTACAATAATTTTGTACCCCCAACATTATTTAAAATAGCCAAAACATGGAAATAACCTATTCATCCATTGATGATAAAGAAGTTGTAGTATCTATAAAGAATGAGATTATCCAGCCATGAAAAAAATAGTTATTCCTACCATGTTTGACAATATAGATGAATCCTGGATGCATTATACTAAGTGAAAATAAGACAGAGAAAGACAAATACTACATTATCTCACTTATATGTGGAATCTAAAGACAAAAAAATTAATTATCAAAGAAATCCACAAATTCATAGAAAAAGACATCAGACCTGTGAATATTAGAGTGGAAAGATGGGAGAAGAAGGAATTAAAGGAAGCTAGTCAAAAGATATAAACTTCAAGATGAGTAAGTAACAACAATGTTCTGTACAACATAATGAATACAGCTGACACTGCTATATGATATACTGGAAAGTCATGAAGAGAGTAAATCATAAGAGATTTTATCACAAGAATTTTTTTCCCTTTTTTCTTCATTTTTAAAATTATATCTAAGGAAGATGAATACCAGGTAAATCCATTGTGGTAATCACTCACAATATATGTAAATCAAGCCATCATGCTGCATGCCTTAAACTTCTACAATAATACATGTAATTTTTTTCTCAACGTAATTGGAAAAAGATATGGTATATTCATATAATGGAAATTTATTCAGCTATAAAAATGAAATATTAAGGCATGCTACTAAACGGGTGAGACTTAAATACATTATGCTAAGTGAATATAGTCACAAAAGACTATATTATATGTTCAGAGTAAGTAAATCTATAGAGACAGAAAGTAGGGTAGTGGCTCTCTAGAGCTAGAGGAGATGAGGATTTGAGGGTTGTTGGTTAATGGGTTAATGGTTAATGAGTACAGGGTTTTTTGGGTGGTAATGAAAATATTCTAAAATTGATTATGGTGATAGATGCACACCTTTGTAAATATACTGAAAGTCATTGAACTATACAGTTTAAATGAGTGAATGGTATGGTATGTAAATTATACCTCAATAAAAAAATAACATAAATTGAATCATGCAGTATGCAACCTTTGGGGCTTGGCAGTTTTCAATCAGTATAATTTTCTAATAATTATTCCAGGTTGTAGGATGTATGAATCATTTTTAACTTTTTATTGTCAAATAGTGTCCCACTCCATGATATGGATGTACCACAGCTTGTTTAACCATTTACCTATTGAAGAATATCTGTATTGCTTCTCTAAATAAAGCTTGTGACTAATGTTGGTGTATGGGTTTTTGTGTGAACATAAATCTTAATTCTTATTCTTTGCTGAAGCTTTCTAATTATTCATTTCTTTAAAATGTATTTGTAATTGCTTTTTGAAGTATTTCTGACAACTTTAAAAACTTTATCAGAAAAAAAAATAAATAAAAACTTTATCAGATAGTTTAGTTCTAGCTTCCTGTATTGTCCCCACTCACACAATAGAGGGGTTGGCTTTAGAACTGCTGAGCAATGGTAAGTGTCTTGATTCTCCTATGATCCGCTGCATACACTAATATATCATGGAGGGTAAGGGATGCCTTGTTCACTGCTAGGTGAGGTTGAAATTTAGGGTCCACATGTGGTCTCCATAAACATCATGAGGTAGGAGGGCTTACTACTAGTAGGTGGGGAAGAATGTCATGGCTCACTACTTGGTCTTTTCTGATATTACCAAGGCAGGATGTTGGAGAACCTCATCACAACTCAATAAGGTGGGAAGTCTAAACTGTCCACTTGGCTTTTGTTGGTGTGGTTAGGATTGGGATCAGATTTTTTGTTTGTTTATTTTTTATTACGTTTGTGCAGAATAAAAGGATACTATATGGAGATTTCTTATATTTTTGTCCCTTTTGTGATCCTCTGGCTAGGAGCAGACTTTCATTAGAGCTTTTGTCTTTGTGCCTCTTGCCATTTCCAGATTACTAGCTTCTTCATGTCCAATTCTTGGTTATATGAGGGAAAAAGCAACCCAGGAACTGACCACCATGTCATTTCCTGTGTCCTGAGTTCCCTAGCTGATCAGCTTTATTTTTTTCACTTTTTGAGTCTTCTTACATTTGTTTTTTATGCAATTTCCAGATTTGTTGGATGTATTTAGCATTGGCAATAGGAGAAAATATGTCTATTGAATCTTCACAGAAGCTAAAGTCCTTTTATTGGTTTGTTGGTTGTTTTTAGAAGCTTTTGTTATAGAGAAGTCTCTGGTGCATTTCACAAGGATTATTCTTTGCCTACCCTTTCCAGAATCAAGAGGGAATATTCCTGGCTCCTCATAAGAATTCAGTGAGGAGCTTGGGAGTAAATGGAGGGGCTCAGTTAAAACTGTAGCTTCACAGGCTTTCTACTCTCCCAGTAGTTCACACAATCTCCACCATTTTTTTTAAAATGACATTTAAGTAGTCCTACCAGTTTATGGTTCCAGTGGCTTCTGATCTAGGAAAATAGATCTCAGATCTCAGCTTTGACTTTTGGGATGTTCCTATTTTTTCAAAGTTTAAGGTGGCCATGTGCTCTGTGGCTTCTTTTCTGATGGGTCCAAGAAAACTTGTTGATACTCAGTTTGTTCAACTTTTTTTTTCTCATTATGTAGTTGAGAGGGAGGACTTCCAATTCTTTACATCTTGAAGCTAAGACTGGAAGTCCCTGGATCTTCCTTACACCCTTCTTTTTATCTCATGCCACCTCCTTTCATATTTTTGAAAATGTAGCAAAATATATTTTGAATTATTAATTGAAGCACTCCTTCCAGTAGTTGCTTATCTCCCATGGCTTTATTCTTTAAGACTTTTCAAATTTCTAATCCAGGGAAGTAATAACAAAATAAAGAGTGAGGGGAAAAAATTAAAATTTCTCAATTCTTAATTTATAATAACTTTAGAACACACTTAAAAGCAAAATCTTTGGAAGAGTATGGCAAGTCTTCCAACTTCCCTGTATCTCTGTAATACTTTCCTACCCTACTGAGTTCTTAGTTTGAGGTGGCAGCATACAAAAGTGAGTAGGAAAGAGTAACTTTACTACTAGTAGTTTCCTGAGCTTGAGTCATGTTCTCTTTCTCAAAGTTGAGTCTCACTGACTCTGTGTGTGTGTGTGTGTGTGTGTGTGTGTGTGTGTGTGTGTATGTAGGGTTTTGGAGAGGGTATGTAAAGAAACAACAGAAACAGGCATGCAGTAGCACAGGTTCATGTTCTCAGGACTCCACACTTATTTTTTTTTAATTTTATTTATTTATGATAGTCACACACAGAGAGAGAGAGACAGAGAGAGAGAGAGAGAGAGAGAGGCAGAGACACAGGCAGAGGGAGAAGCAGGCTCCATGCACCGGGAGCCCGACGTGGGATTCGATCCCGGGTCTCCAGGATCGCGCCCTGGGCCAAAGGCAGGCGCCAAACCACTGCGCCACCCAGGGATCCCGACTCCACACTTATTTTAATGATTTGTTGTTGCTGTCATAAAATTTTTAATAATTTCTATAAACAAGACTCTGAATTTTCATTTTGTGCTGGGCCTCTATAAATTGTCCACCTGCTCCTAGAAAATATAAGCACCAAGGAACCTGATTCCTGGGATAGGCTCTGGATGGAGGCAAACTTCATAGAATTTCAGGAAGCCCAAAACATTGAGAGTGGTAGTGCAGAGATGACTGCCGGGAGTGTCCAGGCAGAAAGGCCTAGGAGAGTGCACGGTTCTCTGTATCTAACATTGAATGGGGAATAGCCAGATGATGATGTATAATAAAAAGGAGTATAAGTGTTACTGAGCAGAATTGGGGTAAGAGGGAGGGAGGAGGAAGAGAGAAGGAGAGAGAGATACGCACCTCTCTAAAGCCCTGGTACTATGTTAGTCCTTGGAAATTAGACCCTGCATAGGGAATGAACAGATATATACTATGAGTTGGCAGAGATTACCTAAAATTGATTGAAATCAACCTCCCACTATCTTGTAGAATTGAGAAATCAAATCAAACTCAGTGTTATGAACTGAGTATTTGTGTCCCTCTAATATCCATATATTGATGTCCTAACCCCCAATGTGATGATATTTGAAGATAGGGCCCTTTAGAAGTGATTATATATATGAGGTGATAATAGTAGGGCCCTGGTCTGATATCAGTGTGTCTATAAAAAGAGACACCAGAAATCTCCTGTGTCCCAGGGGGCACAGTGTGAGGACACAATGAAAAGGCCACTATTTACAAACAATAAAGATAATTTTCACCAGAGTCTCCCAGCTTCTAAACTGTGAGGAATAAATTTCTGTTGTTTAAGCCACTCAGTTTATATTATGGCATTCCAAGCTGACCAGGTCATTCAGAGAAAAATAAAATTATACTTAATGCCCATTTTAATTTAAAGTTATTAGTTTGTGCCCATTATAAACTCTATATTTCAGCCCATTAAAGTGTTTGACATATCCCAAAGGTGATATTCTTTTCTTCATTTCTGAGTCTCTGACACAGTCTTGTCACATTGGACAAGATTCTGACTGTCCATACATATATGCATATGTGTGTATGTATGTTTCTTTTTTATTTCATCACACCAGGGACAAGGTCTTTGCTGGCCCCAACCTCAGTAAAACATTTAAGCCCCATTTTTTGTTGGGATGCTTTGCCTTTGAATTCCAGTTTCACACAATGAGCCAGGTTTGGATAAGTGAGGCATACACAGTCATTCATTCCCACAAAAACTGAATTCCAGGCCATGTCTTTCTAGACCTGCAATACAGTAAATCTGCATCTTCAACTTCTCCTTCTGCTGTATTTTTATATTCCATTTCTAGTCCACAGAGAGGATTACCCAATTTTTGAGTGAAACTATATATTTAAAATATAGTTTTGGTGCTTCCAGGTAAAGATAAGAAACAGCAACAATAAATAAAATATAGAAGTAAAAAACCAAAAGGATATAGCATACAGATGTATTTGTGCAAGAATTTTTGTAAGGAATATAACTAGCAAAGAAATTGCTGGGGCATGGGTACAAGGCACATTTTGAACTTTCCTAGGCATTGTCACATTGGTTTTCAAATTATAACAATTTATACTTCTACTAGTACAGTTAGGAGAATTTTTATTTCTCCATGTCCTCCCAACATTACACATTGTCACACATTGCCCTCACACAACTACCACATCCAGTGGAAATAATGTAATATTTCATTGTTTTCATTTGTGTGTTCTTAATTACTGAGGTTGAAAGGTTTCTTTTTTTAAATTATTTTTTTAAAGATTTTATTTATTTATTCATGAGAGACACACACACACATACACACACACACACACACACACAGAGAGAGAGAGAGAGAGAGAGAAGCAGAGACATAGGCAGAGAGAAGCAGGCTCCACGCAGGGAGCCTGATGTGGGACTCGATCCCGGAACTCCAGGATCATGTCCTGGGTGGTAGGCAGACGCTAAACCTCTGAGCCACCCAGGGATCCTGAAACGTTTCATTTTGAAATGGTATTTTCGGTTTCATCTGTAAACGTGCCGATTTACATCTGTTACTAATTTTTCTATTGTTTTTTCTCATGTTTTTATCTTTACAGGTTCCCCATATACTTTTAAACCTACCTACAATCTAAGTTCCCTTCTGACTACTGTACTAAAACTACTTGTAAGCATCATCTTCCTATTTCCAAATCCCACATACATATCTTCATTCTTATCTCACTCAGTGTCTCCACATTACTCATGGAGATGATCAATTCTTTGTCTTTGTTAATTGCTTCTCTCTTGGCTTTTGTATCTCACTTTCTTGGTGTTTCATAGGGATTATTCACTTTCATTTATTATTTGCCAGTGCCAAGAACACCGCCCAGCAAGATCAGATTTTGATAATGTTTAAGTGTATAGTTTCTAGTGAATAGTTTCTAGTAGGATCAAGATACATATTTCAGCCCGAGGCAGGGCAAGATGGCAGAAGAGTAGGGTGACCAAGTCACCTGTTCCCACCAACTTACCTAGATAATTTTCAAATCATCCTGAAAACCTAGGAATTCGGCCTGAGATTTAAAGAGAGAACAGCTGGAATGCTACAGTGAGAAGAGTTCGCGCTTCTATCAAGGTAGGAAGATTGAAAAAAATAAAGAAAAAAGCCTCCAAGGGGGAGGAGCCCCTGCGAAGAACTGGGCTAAGACCAGCAGCGAGTGCCCCAGGACAGGAAAGCCCAGTCCTGGAGAAGCAGAAACTTTACCAATCTTCCCGGGCGGATGGAAAGGCACTCCCAGGGAGCTCGGGCAGGATTCCAGGAGGGCCGGGGGTGCCCTCAGGCTCCCAGGGGCACTAACAGAGGAACTGCACCCTGAGGGAGAGTGCCCCACACCACAGGCCAAGCGCCCGGGAGCAGCTCAGGTGGAGGCTCAGGCAGCAGCTCCGTGGGGAAGGGGCTGCTCGTCGCAGGAGCAGCCTGGGAGGCGGCTCCACCAGAAGAGGGGGCTGAGTGGCCCCGGGAGCAGCTCAGGTGGCGCAGGCCCTGGAACCCAGGGTGTCGGGGGACATGGCCCAATATCTGGCGCTCCCCCGGAACAGGCAGAGGCTGAGAGGACACAGGGCACCAAGGACGCTCTTGCTGCTGGGCGCCCCTGAGCTGTGCAGAGCAGTGCCACCAGCCCTCAGGGAATCCAGGCCCCTGCAGACTGGGAGACTGTGGTAGTCACGGCTGGAGCTGACTCCAGAGCTGGAGAGCTGGCCACTGCCACTGTTGTTGTTCCTCCTGGTGTCACATTGTACCTGGGACTGAGCAGGGCCACCAGGGAGCAGGGACCTCACAGGATAAACAGCTCCCACTGAGCCGTGCACCTGGCAGGGGACTGGGCAGCTCCACAGGTACACACACCTGAGAATCAACACAGCAGGCCCCTCCCCCAGAAGAACAGCTGAACGGACAGGGGAAGAGCAAGTTCTTGAGAAGCAGCACTGGAAAATTCCAGGGGAATTCTAGGGACTCAGAGAATATAGAATCAGAGGATACCCCTCCTTGTTTTTTTGTTTTCTATTTCCCACCCCCTCTTTTTTTCTCTCCTTTATCTCCTTTTTCCAGTACAACTTGCTTTTAGCCACTCTACACAGAGTAAAATTACTAGAAGGAAAAATTCACCACAAAAGAAAGAATCAGAAACAGTACTCTCTCCCACAGAGTTACAACATTTGGATTACAATTCAGTGTCAGAAAGCCAATTCGGAAGCACAATGATAAAGCTACTGGTGACTCTGGAAAAAAAAGTAAAGGATTCAAGAGACTTCATGACTGCAGAATTTAGATCTAATCAGGCAGAAATTAAAAATCAATTAAATGAGATGCAATCCAAACCGGAGGTCCTAATGACAAGGCTTAACAAGGTAGAAGAAAGAGGGAGTGACATAGAAGACAAGTTGATGGCAAGGAAGGAAGCTGAGGAAAAAAGAAAAAAACAAATAAAAGATCATGAGGATAAGTTAAGGGAAATCAATGACAGCCTCAGAAGGAAAAAAAAATCTATGTTTAATTGGGGTTCCAGAGAGCGCTGAAAAGGACAGAGGACCAGAAACTGTATTTGAACAAATCATAGCTGAGAACTTCCCTAACTTTGGAAGGGAGACAGGCATTCAGATCCAGGAGATAGAGAGATACCCCCTAAAATCAATAAAAACTGTTCGACACCTCGACATTTAATAGTGAAACTTGCAAATTCCAAAGATAAAGATCCCTAAAGCAGAAAGAATCCCTAACCTTTATGGGGAGAAGTATTAGGTTAACAGCAGACCTCTCCACAGAGACCTGGCAGGCCAGAAAGGGCTGGCAGGATATATTCAGGGTCCTAAATGAGAAGAACCTGCACCCAGAATACTTCATCCAGCAAAGCTCTCATTCAGAATGGAAGGAGAGATAAAGAGCTTCCAAGATAGGAGAAACTGAAAGAATATGTGACCTCCAAACCAGCTCTGCAAGAAATATTAAGGGGGACTCTGTAAAAGAAAGACGAAGTCCAAGGAACCAATCCAAAAAACAGGGACTTAATAGGTATCATGATGACACTAACATCAAAAGGCGCAGGGTTTCAGACTGGATCAAAAAGCAAGACCCATGTATTTGCTGTCTACAAGAGACTCATTTTAGACAGAAGGACATCTACAGCCTGAAAATAAAAGGATGGAGAACCATTTACTATTCAAATGGTCCTCAAAAGAAAGCAAGGATAGCCATCCTTATATCAGATAAATTAAAGTTTATTTCAATGACTGTAGTAAGAGATGAAGAGGGACACTATATCATACTTAAAGGATGTATCCAATGAGAGGACTTAACAATCATGAATATTTATGTCCCGAATGTGGGAGCTGCCAAGTATATCAATCAACAAATAACCAAAGAAAAGAGATACTTAGATAATAATACACTTATACTTGGAGATTTGAACACAGGGCTTTCTATAATAGATAGATCTTCCAAGCACAAAGAAATAAGAGCTTTAAATGATACACTAGACCAGATGGATTTCACAGATATTTACAGAACTTTACATCCAAACACAACTGAATGCACATTTTTCTCAAGTGCACATGGGACTTTCTCCAGAATAGACCACATACTGGGTCTTAACCTATACCAAAAGATTGGGATCATCCTTGCATATTTTCAGACCATAATGCTTTGAAACTACAACTAAACCATAAGAAGAAGTTTGGAAGGATTTCAAACACGTGGAGGTTAAGGACCATCTTCCTAAAAGATGAAAGGGTCAACCAGGAAATTAGAGAAGAATTAAAAACACTCATGGAAACTAGTGAGAATGAAGATAGAACTGTTCAAAATCAATGGGATACAGCAAAAAACAGTCCTGAGGGGGAAATACATTGCAATACAAGCATCCATCCAAATTCTTGAAAGAACTCAAATACAAAAGCTACCTTGCACTTAAAGGAGCTGAAGAAGGAACAGCAAATAGATCCTACACCCAGCAGAAGAAGAGAGTTAATAAAGATTCAAGCAGAACTCAACGAAATCGAGACCAGAAGAACTGTGGAACAGATCAACAAAACCAGGAGTTGGTTCTTTGAAAGAATTAATAAGATAGATAAACCATTAGCCAGCCTTATTAAAAAGAAGAGAGAAGAGATTCAAATTAATAAAATCATGAATGACAGGGGAGATCACCACCAATACCAAGAAAATACAAATGATTTTAAAAACATTTTTGAACAGCTATACACCCATAAATTAAGCATCTAGAAGAAATGGACACATTTCTGGAAAACCACAAAGTACCAAAACTGGAACAGGAAGAAACAGAAAACCTGAACAGGCCGATAACCAGGGAGGAAATTGAAGCAGTCATCAAAAACTTCCCAAGACACAAAAGTCCAGGGCCAGATGGTTTCCCAGGGGAATTCTATCAAACATTTTAAGAAGAAACAATACCTATTCTACTAAAGCTGTTTGGAAAGATAGAAAGAGATGGAATACTTCCAAACTCATTCTAGGAGGCGAGCATCACCTTAATTCCAAAACCAGATAAAGACCCCACCAAAAAGGACAATTATACACCAATATCCCTGATGAGCACAGATGCAAAAATTCTCAACAAGATATTAGCCAATAGGATCAAACAATACATTAAGAAGATGATTCACCATGACCAAGTGGGATTTATCCCCAGGATGCAAGGCTGGTTCAATACTCATAAAGCAATCAATGTGATTGATCATATCTACAAAAGAAAAAACAAGAGCCACATGATCCTTTGAATAGATGCAGAGAAAGCATTTGACAAAATACAGCATCCATTCCTGATCAAAACTCTTCAGAGTGTAGGGATACAGGGAACATTCCTCAGCATCTTAAAAGCCATATACAAAAAGCCCACAGCAAATATCACTCTCAATGGGGAAACACTGGGAGCCTTTCCCCTAAGATCAGGAACACGACAGGGATGTCCACTCTCCACTGCTTTTCAACATAGTATTAGAAGTCCTAGCCTCAGCGATCAGGCAACAAAAAGAAATAAAAGGGATTCAAATTGGTAAAGAAGAAGTCAAACTCTCCCTCTTTGTAGATGACATGATACTGTACACAGAAAATCCAAAAGACTCCACCCCAAAATTGCTAAAACTCATACAGCAATTCGGTATGTGGCAGGATACAAAAATCAATGCCCAGAAATAAGTGGCATTTCTATACACTAACAATGAGACTGAAGAAAGAGAAATTAAGGAGTCAATCCCATTGACAATTGCACCCCAAAGCATCAGATACCTAGCGATAAACCTAGCAAAGAGGTAAAGGATCCATACCCTAAAAACTATAGAACACTTCTGAAAGAAATTGAGGAAGACACAAAGAGATGGAAAAATATTCCATGCTCATGGATTGGCAGAATTAATATTGTGAAAATGTCTATGCTACCCAGGGCAATTTACACATTTAATGCAATCCCTATCAAAATACCATGGACTTTCTTCAGAGAGTTGGAATAAATCATCTTAAGATTTGTGCGGAATCAGAAAAGACCCTGAATAGCCAGGGGGATATTAAGAATGAAAACCATTGCTGGCGGCATCACAATGTTAGATTTAGGTTGTACTACAAAGCTGTGGTCATCAAGACAGTGTGGTACTGGCACTAAAACAGACACATAGATCAGTGGAACAGAATAGAGAATCCAGAAGTGGACCCTCAACTTATGGTCAAGTAATATTCGACAAAGCAGGAAAGAGTATCCACTGGAAAAAAAAACAGTCTCTTCAATAAATGGTGTGGGCAAAATTGGTCAGGCATGTGCAGAAGAATGAAACTAGACCATTCTCTTACACCATATACAAGATGAAAGATAAACTCAAAATGGATGAAGGATCTAAATGTGAGACCAGATTCCATCAAAATCCTAGAGGAGAACACAGGCAACCCTTTTCAACTTGGCCACAGCAATCTCTTGAAAGATACATCCATGAAGGCAAAAGAAACAAAAGCAAAAATGAATTATTGGGACTTCATCAAGATAAAAAGCTTTTGCACAGCAAAAGAAACAGTCAACTAAACGAAAAGACAACCTACAGAATGGGAGAAGATATTTGCAAATTATGTATCAGATAAAGGGCTAGTATCCAAGATCTATAAAGAATTTATTCAACTCAACAGCAAAGAAACAAATAATCCAATCATGAAATGGGCAAAAGACATGAACAGAAATCACAGAGGAAGACATAGACATGGCCAATATGCACATGAGAAAATGCTCCACATCACTTGCCATCAGGGAAATACAAATCAAAACCACAATGAGACACCACCTTACACCATTGAGAATGGTGTAAATTAACAAGACAGGAAACAACAAATGTTGGAGAGGATGTGGAGAAAGGGGAACCCTCTTGCACTGTTGGTGGGAATGTGAACTGGTGCAGCCACTCTGAAACACTGTGTGGAGGTTCCTCAAAGAGTTAAAAACAGACCTGCCCTACGACCCAGCAATTGCACTGCTGGGATTTTACCCCAACGATACAGATGCAGTGAAATGCCAGGACACCTGCACCCCGATGTTTCTAGCAGCCATGTCCACAATAGCCAAACTGTGGAAGGAGCCTCGGTGTCCAATCGAAAGATGAATGGATAAAGAAGATGTGGTTTATGTATACAATGGAATATTACTCAGCCATTAGAACCTACAAATTCCCACCATTTGCTTCGATATGGATGGAACTGGAGGGTGTTATCTGAGTGAAATAAGTCAATTGGAAAAGGACAAACATTTTATGGTCTCATTCATTTGGGGAATATAAAAATTAGTGAAAGGGAATAAACGGAGAGAGGAGTGAAAATGTCAGTGAGGGTGACAAAATATGAGAGACACCTAACTCTGGGAATTGAACAAGGGGGAGTGGAAGGGGAGGTGGGCGGGGGTGGGGTGACTGGGTGATGGGCACTGAGGGGGACACTTGGCGGGATGAGCCTTGGGTGTTATGCTAAATGTTGGCAAATTGAACTCCAATTAAAAATTTTTTTTAAATAATAAAATACATAAAAACTTTTAAACCCTAAAAAAAAGATACATATTTCAACTCTTGTCTTGGCTCTCTCTCGAGCTAGTAGAGACACCTGTGCAAGATCCTAACATTTTATCCAATTTTGCCTTCAATTACTCTTGACAATGTGTTGTTCCTCCTTTTCCTCTAACTGTAATTCATTATATGTTGCAATTAGCAGGATTTGAAAATGAACTATGATCCTGCCACTTGGTAACACTTATTCGAACAAGCTGGGTTGCAGAAGGCAGAAATTGTGTTGATTATGAAGAGTGTGATGTGATAAAATAATATCTAGGAAACGTCATTACATTCACTTTCTGTGGTGACTAATGGAGTATTTGAGGCCAATTAGACAGAGGTAACCAGTTATTATGTTGCCTATTGGGCTATTCCCTATGCCTGAACTATAAAATAAAGTACAATAGAAATTAAGGAGGCAAGATGGCAGAAGAGTAGGGGCTCTCGAAACATCTGGTCCCACAGACTTATCTAGATAACTTTCAAAGCCTCCAGAACACCTACAGATTCGACCTGAGATGTAAAGAGAGAACATCTGGAAAGAGAGAAAGTGATCGCCTCTGACAAGATAGGAAGGTGGAGAAGAGAAAAGGCAGGGGAGGGGAGCCGAGGCAAGTTGGGGCAAGCTGAGGCAAACTGGGCCATGAAAGTGGAGCCACAGCAAGCTGGAGTATGAAAGCAGAGCAGCATACAATGGAGAATCTTAAAAATCTGTGCCTGAAAGAGTCTTCCTTGATTGAAAAGTGCTCAGCAGGGAAATAGGGCAGAATCATAGGAAGGGCAGTGAAGCCTCACTATTCCTGGAGACAGAATAGGGGCACCTGGGAAAAAGCTCACTGCAAACCATGGTCCATTTGCGATAAATGGCTGGGACACTGCAACTCTCCGAGGCATCTGGAAGGGGCCAGCTGGTTACCCAGTCAGGCACCAGAACTGTCTTTACCCTAGAGCCCAGCAAGGTACAGAGGTGGCTTTCCTCCATTCCCATTGGGAAAGGCAGACCCTAGGAGGACATGGGACAGTGAGAACTCTCTTGCCACTGGGAACTTTTCAATTTTTGCAGGTCAGTGCCCCTACACCTGCCCACAGAAGGATCTAGGTCAGTGTGGACTGGGAGACTGTGGTTCAATACTTGTGGGGAGAGCTTGGCTCTGGGGCTGGAGATCTGGCTTCCAACATTTTTATTTGTTTTCATTTTGCCTTTCACCTGGAAGATGCAGGGCCTCTAGGGAACAAAGGCCTCACAGGGTAAGTAAGTTATGCTGCGTCCAGCCACCTGCAAGGAGCGGGGCATCTCCACCCAGGGGCACACACCTGAGAATCAATGCAACAGACCCCTCCCCCAGACGATCAGCTGGGAGAACAAAGGAAGAGCAAGTTACTGACCAAGCAGCACTGGAAAGCTCCAGGACTGGGGGAAAATGAAATATGGAACTAGAAGTTTTTTCCTTACAATTTGTTTATTTTCCAGGTTAAAAATTTACATATCTTGTCTCTTTCTCTGCCTTAACTACAATATTTTACCAACTCTTTATTTTTAACTTTTTTCCTTTGACTTTCATATTTCTGCAATTACATGTCTAAGACATATTCTTCATTTTTAGATTCCCTTTAACATATTTGATTTAATGTTGGTATATATAGGGGTTATGAGTTTCTGGATTTTTTTTCCTGTCTTGTTTTGTTGTATAATGGTGGAAGTTAGTACCTTCTAACACACCGATCAAAATACACCCAGAAACAAGTGGAGCATGTGTTGGTTCATTCTGTAAGACTACATTCTCTTTTTCTTCCCATTCTGCTCCCGTCTTTTATCTTGTTGCTGTTTTTGTGGGTGTCTATACAAGTTTGGTGATTTGTATAAATTTGGAATGTATGTTCTTACATACAGAACAAAATACACTCAGAACCAAGAAGTTCACCATCTAGGTCCCCTCAGTGAGACTATATTCTCTCTCCACCACCACTTCCTCCCCATTCCTCTTTTTTCTCTTCTTTGTTTTTTTGTTTTGTTTTTGTTTTCTTATTCTTACTGTTTTAAATTTTGTTTTCACTTCTGTGCTCCATTTGTTTTATTTTGTTCTGTTATTCTTTTTCCTTTATTTTCTGGTCTCTGACCTTTTTGGGATTGTGTAGGGTGTATTTTAAGTCATGGTTGATATTTTTGACTCTACTTTTTCATACAGCCACTCTACACTGGACAAAATGACTAGAAGGAAGAATTCACTACAAAAGAAAGAACTGGAAGTAATAGAATACTCTGCCACAGACTTGCTGGATATGGATTTAAATACCATGTCAGAGATACAATTCAGAAGTACAATTATAAAATTACTGGTGGCCCTGGGAAAACACATAAAGGACTCTAGAGATTCTCTTATTGCAGAATTGAGAGCTAAATCAGGCAGAAATTAAAAATAGTTTAACTGAGATATAGTCTAAACTGGATGCTCTAACTGCTATGGTTAATCAGTGGAAGGAAGAGTGAGTGACATAGAAGATAACTTGATGGGAAAGAAGGAAGCCAAGGAAAAAAGAGAAAAACAATTAAGAACCCAAGAGGAAAGGTTTCAAGAAATAAATGATAGATTGAGAAGAAATAGTATTTGTCTTATTGTGATTCCAGAAGAGGTAGACAGAGAGAGGACCACAAAGTATATTTGAACAAATCATAGCTGAGAACTTCCCTAATCTGAGGAAGGAAATAGGCATTCAGATCCAAGAGATAGAGAGGACACCCCCACCCCAAATCAACAAAAACTGTTCAACATCTTGACATTTAATAGTGAAACTTGTAAATTTCAAAAATAAAGAGAAAATTCTAAAAGCAGCTCGAGACAACAGATTCTTAAATTATAAGAGACAAAATATCAGATTAATAGCAGACCTATCCACAGAGACCTGGCAGGCCAGAAAGGGATGGCATAATATATACAGGATACTAAATGAGAAGAACATGCATCCAAGAATGTTCAGTAAGCCTATCATTCAGAATAGACAGAGCAATAAAGAACTTCCAGGATATACAGAAACTGAAAGGACATGTGACCACCAAACTGGCTCTGCAAGAAATATTAAGGGGGGCACTCTAAGAAAAGGAGGAAGCTCAAAGAAACAATCCATTGAAACAAGGACTTAATAGGTAATACTATGACACTTAATTCATATCTTTCAATAGTTACTCTGAACATGAATGGGCTAAATGACCCCATCAAAAGACTGAGGGTATCAGAATGGATAAAAAAGCAGGGCCTATCTATATGCTGTCTACAAGAGACTTATTTTAGACATAGGGATACCTCCATCCTGAAAATGTGGAGGTGGAGAACAACTAACATTCAGATGGTCCTCCAAAGAAACCTGGGGTAGCAATCCCTGTATCAGATAAATTAGAGTTTATACCAAAGACTATAGTAAGAGTTGAAGAGGGACAGTATATCATTCTTAAAGGGTCTATTCAACAAGAAGACCTAATCATGAATATTTATGCCCTTAATGTGGGAGCTACTAAATATGTCAATCAATTACTAACCAAAGTAAAGAGATATATAGATAATAATATATTAATAGTAGGAGACTTCAACACAGCACTCAGCAAATGACATATGTTATAAGCAGGACATCACCAATGACACAAGGGCTTGAATGATACACTGGATTTCACAGGTATATACATAACATTCCATCCCAATGCAACTGAAAACATATTCTTCTTCTTTTTTGTTTTGAAAACATATTCTTCTCAAGTGCACATGTAACTTTCTCTAGAATAGACCACATACTGGATCACTAATCAGGTTTCAACGGATACCAAAAGTTTGGGATTGTCCCCTGCATATTTTCAGACCTCATTGCTTTGAAACTAGAACTCAATCACAAGAAGAAATTTGACAGAAACTCAAACCCATGGAGTTTCTAAAAGATGAATAGGTCAACCAGGAAATTAGAGAAAAGTTGAAAAGATTCATGGAAACTAATGCAAACGAAAATACAACCATTCAGAATCTTTGGAATACAGAAAAGTGGTATCCCTGATGAATATGGATGCAAAAATTCTCACCAACATACCAGCCAATAGAATCCAACAGTACATTAAAAGGATTATTCACCACAACTAGTGGTGGGATTTATCCCCAAGATGCAAGCATAGTTCAAAATTCGTAAAGAATCAACATGATTGATCAATCAGTAAGACAAAAAACAAGAACCATATGTTCCTCTCAATGGATGCAGAGAAGAACATCTGACAAAATATAGCATCTAATGCTGATTAAAACTTTTCAAAGTGTAGGGATACAGGGAACATTCCTCAATATCATAAAAGCCATTTATGAAAAGCCCACAGCGAATATTATTTTCAATGGGGAAAAACTGAGAGCCTTTCCCTTAAGGTCAGAAACATGACAGGGATGTCCACTCTCCCCACTGTTATTCATTCAACATGATACCAGAAGTCCTAGCCTCAGCAATCAGACAACAAAAAGAAATAAAAGGCATTCAAATTGGCAAGGAAGAAGTCAAACTCTCCCTCTTCACAGATGACATGATACTCTATATAGAAAACCCCAAAGACTCCACACTGAGATTGCTAGAACTCATACAGCAATACAGGAATGTTGCAGGCTACAGAATCAATGCACAGAAATCTGTGTCATTTCTATAAAGTAACAATGAGACTAAAGAAAGAGAAATTAAGGAATCAATCCCATTTACAATTTTACCCAAGATCATAAGATGCCTAGGAATAAAATTAATGAAGCAGGTAAAGGATCTATACTCTAGAAACTACAGAACACTTCTGAAAGAAATTGAGGAAGATATAAGATATGGAAAAACATTCCATGCTCATGGATTAGAAGACTAAATATTGTGAAAATGTCTATGCATCCCAGGGCAATGTACATGTTCAATGCAATCCCTATCAAAATACCATGAACTGGGGGATCCCTGGGTGGCTCAGTGGTTTGGCACCTGCCTTCGGCCCAGGACATGATCCTGGAGTCCCGGGATCGAGTCCATGTTGGGCTCCCTGCATGGAGCCTGCCTCTCCCTTTGCCTGTGTCTCTGCATCTCTCTCTCTCTGTCTCTCATGAATAACTAAACAAAATATTAAAAAAAATACCATGGACTTTCTTCACAGAGTTGGAACAAATAATCTTAAGATTTGTGTGGAATCAGAAAAGACAAAGCAGGAAAGAATATCCACTGGCAAAAGGACAGTCTCTTCAATAAATTGGTGTTGGGAAAATTGGACAGCCACATGCAGAAGAACGAAACTGGACCATTCTCTTACACCATATACAAAGATAAACTCAAAATGGTGGAATGATCTAAATGTGAGACAAGAATCCATCAAAACACTAGAAGAGAACACAGGCAACACCCTTTTTGAACTTGGCCACAGCAACTTCTTGCAAGAGACAGCTATAAACGCAAGGGAAGCAAAAGCAAAAACAAACTAATGGGACTTCATCACGATAAAAAACCTTCTTTACATTGAAGGAAACAATCAACAAAACTAAAGACAACCTACAGAGTGAGAGAAGATATTTGTAAATGACATATCAGATAAAGGGCTACTATCCAAGATCTATAAAGAACTTATCAAACTCAACACCAAGAAAAAAATAAATCCAGTCATGAAATGGGAAGAAGACATAAACAGACATTTCTCCAAAGAAGATGTACACATGGTGAATAATCACATGAAAACATGCTCCACATCACTTGCCAACAGGGAAATACAATACACAGTGAGATACCACCTCCCACCAATGAGAATGGCTGAAATTAACAAGACAGGAAACAGCACATGTTGGTGAGAATGTGGAGAAAGGGAAACCCTCTAGCACTGTTGATGGGAATGCAAACTGGTGCAGCCACTCTGGAAAACAGTGTGGAGGTTCTCAAGAAGTTAAAAATAGAGCTACGCAGGAATTGCACTACTGGGTATTTACCCCAAAGATCCAGATGTAGTGAGGTGACAAGGATACCTGCACCCCTATATTCGTAGCAGCAATGTCCACAATAGCCAAACTGTGGAAGGAGTCCTTCCACGGATGAACATGTGGTCTATATTACTCAGCCATCAGGAGAGACAAATACCCACCATTTGCTTTGATATGGTTGGAACTGGAGGGTCTTATGCTGAGTGAAGTAAGTCAATTGGAGAAGGACAATCTTCATATGGATTCATTCATACGGGGAATATAAGAAATAGTGCAAGGGACCATAAGGGAAAGGAGGGGAACTAAGTGGGGAAAATTTATGAACAAATGAGACAAACTATAAAAGACTCCTAACTCTGGGAAACAAACAAAGGATTGCTGAAGGGGAGGTGGTGGGGGGCATGGGGTAACTCCGTGACAGGCATTAATGAGGGTACGTGATGAGATGAGCACTGGGTGTTATACTATATGTTGGCAAATATAATATAAATAAAAAATATTAAAAGAACAATAAAACAATTAAGACTTTACAAAGCATAAAATATTTTAAACTTTTATTTTTAAAAACATTTTTTAAAGATTTTATTTATTTATTCATAGACACAGAGAGAGAGGCAGAGACACAGACAGAGGGAGAAGCAGACTCCATGCAGGGAGCCCAAAGTGGGACTCCATCCTGGGTCTCTAGGATCACACCCCAGGCTGCAGGCTGCGCCAAACTGCTGTGCCACCAGGGCTGCCCACAAAGCATAAAATATTTTAAAGGGATAAACGCATTTTTATTTTAAATTGGCAAAATATAGAAAATATGAAAATATATTTCCAATTTGTATTAAGTAAATGATTATGATTTACCAACATCAAAGATCTCAAAATTAGTAGTAAGGATATTGAAAACCCACATTGATGTTTCATGACATTGAATTAATAAAAAGACACAATTTTTTTCCTAAAAAAATTTTGACAACTATATCTGGTCTGAAAGAAATAAATGTATATGTCTATTATGATAAAAACAAAGATCAATATTATTTCCTTCTTTAGAATATAATTTATTTGCAGTGATTTAAACTAATTGTAATTTAATCCTGAAGTCAAACATACAGTATAGAAATAGAATTGATAGGTGTATGAACCCTTTCTTTCAAATATTCCATCTCATTTCTCCCCTCACAACTCTCAAGAGTGTTGAATGAAAAGTTTCTTCTTTAGTGTATTGAAAATGGTTATATATATTAGAGACATTGGAATGTTTTTTGCAGAGTTCATTAAGATAATATTCTTACACTTGCAAAATTTCCTATTCTTTGGAAATAACTTATTTTAGAAGAGCCAAATCAAATGTTAAGTAACATCCTATGAATTTTTTAAGTAACACATTTTTTATTTGTTAAATAATTGTGTAATAATTTGTGGTTTATAAAACTGACAAGATAATTACCATTATGATTTGATTAAGATGCAGTATTAATACTGAAATTAGTCAATAGAATCAGAAGGTAGAAACACAGAGGTGCAACATATATTTAGTGCATGTGTATACAAACACATAGAATGTAGTAACTTCTTATTTTTTTATTTTGAATTTTATTTCATTTAAATTAAATTAATTAACATGTAGTGTATTATTATTAGACTCAGAGGTAGAGTTTAGTGGTTTATCAGTTGCTTATAACATCCAGTGCTCAATATATCGAATGCCCTTCTTAATGCCCATCACCCAGTTATCCCTTCTCCCCATCCACTTCCCCTCCAGCAACCCTCAGTTTGTTTCCTATACTCTCTTATGGTTTGTCTCCCTGTCTGATTTTGTCTTATTTTGTTTTCCTTCCCTTCTCCTATGATCCTCTGCTTTGTTTCTTAAATTCCACATTTGCATGAAATCATATGATAATTGTCTTTCTCTGACTTATTTTGCTATCATAATACCATAATAACCATCTAGTTCCATTTAGGTCATTGTAAATGGTAAGATTTCATTTATTTTTTGATGGCTGAAAAATATCCCATTGTATATGTACCACATCTTCTTTATCCAGTCCTCTGTGGACGGACATCTGGGCTCTTTCCACACTTTGGCTATCGTAGACATTTCTGCTGTAAACATTGGGGTGCAGGTGCCCCTTCAGATCACTACCTTTGTATCCTTTAGGTAAATACCTTGGTTGTAGGGTATCTCTATTTTTAAATTTTCAAGGAACTTCCATACTATTTTCCAGAGGGGCTGTACCAGCTGGCAATCCCACTAGCAGTGTAAGAGGGTTCCCCTTTCTCTGCATCCTTGTTAACATTTGTTGTTTTCCAACTTGCTAATTTTAGCCATCCTGCCCTATGAGGTGGTATCTCATTGTGGTTTTGATCTGTATTTCCCTGATGCTGAGTGATGTTTAACATTTTTTCATGAGTCACTTCATTTTAGTATCATAATTCAAAAGAAAAATAATTTAGCTATGTGATATTTTCTGAGGGTCCTAAGGATGACAAATAAAATGAAAACACAACATTGTACTTGCAATTCTCTTCATTAAAAATCACATTAATAAACTGATGCAAAAATATATTTTATTTAAACCATTAGCATGTTCCAATAATTTCACAGGTAAGACTGGAAAACATCATTTTAGGAGCTTTTAAAAACACCTCCTAATGAAAACTCAGAGTCTAAGATTACCGTAGACTACTCTCTTTGTGCATAAAATTGGTGGTGTTAATTCTCTTGTGATTAAGGCATGCTCTCACAGTTGTTTTTCCACATTGGTGATGGATTTATTCCAGACCTTTGATAACCTGTCTTGCCCCTTTACAACCTACAGCACACATTTTCCAGACAGCTGTTGAAAAATATGTGTCTTTGCATAGCACATTGAACTACATAGTATGATGCAACAGATTGGTACTACATTTCTATAAGAATATCTGTAATGCCTATTTGGAAACAAAGTCACCACTCTTCAATAAGATTATATGCAGGTGCTTCCCCTCCTGGGATGACCAAATAGGAGAGTGAGAGAGAAAAAAAATCTATTACCCTTTAATTGAGGGATATCCAGGTCAATCATGTAAATCACGAGTTCATAAATTCATGTAAACGATATAATCATGAATTTCTACATTATCTTTTATAAACGAGTAAGAAAATTCTTTAGTAGTGTTCATTCTTATAGTTAGCAGCTTATAGAAGAAATCTAATCAATATGAGAAAAGTATTGACAAAATATTAATATTTAATAAGCATTTTAGCTATTGTATTTAATTTATCCTGTATTGAGAATTTTTTCTCAATTTATCCTTTGAATAATCTCTATAATTGTAGGTTGAGGTATTTGAGTGATTTTCCATAAAATTTAGAATTTAATGTAAAATTACATTTTAATTTTTTTTATAGATTTTCAAAGTCCTAGTGGTACAAAACTTCATCGAAGGGATCCCTGGGTGGCGCAGTGGTTTGGCGCCTGCCTTTGGCCCGGGGCGCGATCCTGGAGACACTGGATCGAATCCCACGTCGGGCTCCCGGTGCATGGAGCCTGCTTCTCCCTCTGCCTGTGTCTCTGCCTCTCTCTCTCTCACTGTGTGCCTATCATAAATAAATAAAGATTAAAAAAAAAAAACTTCATCGAAGAAATAATCTTGATTACCACTACACAATGAAATGGCAGTTGTACAGCTGGAAACATCCCCTTCAGAGAGAAGAAAAGCAAATGTCAAATTTCCTTAACTATAGATCCTTCAGGCAAAATACATCTTTATTTTGCCACCGTCAAGAACTTGAATACATCAGAGATAAGGAGGTTAAAATGTCAAAACTCACTGAGGCTGAAGAAAACCTACTACTTTTCAAAAATTTAGTAAAATATTAACCATAGTATCCCCAGTTCTACATGTATTAATACAGGGAGGAAAGTGATACCTTCATAATTATTGAAGGAGATTGTCAAATTGCTAGGAGACTACAACTATTTCATGAGAGATTAAACTGGATGATATAAAATATCTTGCTAAAAGTCCCTTGGGAATCCCTGCGTGGCTCAGTGGTTTAGCCCCTGCCTTCGGCCAGGGGCATGAACCTGGAGTTCCCGGATCAAGTGCCACATCAGGCTCCTTGCATGGAATCTGCTTCTCCCTCTGACTGTATCTCTGCCTCTCTCTCTCCTCTGTATCTTTCATGAATAAATAAGTAAAATCTTTTTTAAAAATACAAGGTTTAAGTCTCTGTTTATTTATAGAAATAATCCTTTCCCTTGTGTTTCATCAATCATTGTTTCGAAAACATTAACCTTTTGGATGACAATTTAGATTATTACTGCTTTTTAAAATATATTTTTATTTTAAATTACCAAAACGTGACTTGGTGAATTTCAATGGAAAATCATTGTCTAGATTTCGTAAGTAAACCTGTAAAAATGGGAAACTTGTTAAACCCAGTAAAACAGCCTAGGGCTAAAGACACTTTTCAGGTCATTGATCAATAGTGACAGTAAATAGTGACCTTACACCAACAGAATGTAAACTTCCAAACTCATTGATAGCATTCCCGACTTGGGGTTTGAATTTATGTTCTCTCTTTATAAACTGTTTGACTTACACGATGAATGATGGTCGAGGTAATAGCAGCATAGCTCTGATGAAAATACAATTTGGGTTAGGTTATTTTAAGACTTTTTTTAAAGGTCAGTATAAATGTCTTGATATACTATAAAAGTTACTAGAATGGCTTTGTTTTATTTTGAGTAGGAAAATTAATTTTATCAGTCATTTAGTGAAAATAATTTTTAGGTTCCAATTTTGCTTTTTTTTTTAATTTGATAAAATGTAGATTTTAACCACTTAGACTTTCCTTTACTATTATTCAAAGGAAAGTCAACACATGAAATATGATAAAAAGTATGTTCCCAATTAAGGTAATCCAGGTTCTTCATTTTTTTAAATAATAAATTTATTTTTTATTGGTGTTCAATTTGCCAACATACAGAATAACACCCAGTGCTCATCCCGTCAAGTACCCCCTCAGGGCCCATCACCCATTCACCCCCACCCCCCATCCTCCTTCCCTTCCACCACCCCTAGTTCGTTTCCCAGAGTTAGGAGTCTTTATGTTCTGTCTCCTTTTCTGATATCTCCCACACATTTCTTCTAGCTTCCCTTATATTCCCTTTCACTATTATTTATATTCCCCAAATGAATGAGACCATATAATATTTGTCCTTCTCTGATTGACTTATTTCACTCAGCATAATACCCTCCAGTTCCATCCACGTTGAAGCAAATGGTGGGTATTTGTCGTTTCTAATGGCTGAGTTATATTCCATTGGATACATAAACCACATCTTTATCCATTCATCTTTCGATGGGCACCGAGGCTCCTTCCACAGTTTGGCTATTGTGGACATGGCTGCTAGAAACATCGGGGTGCAGGTGTCCCGACGTTTCATTGCATCTGAATCTTTGGGGTAAATCCCTAACAGTGCAATTGCTGGGTCGTAGGGCAGGTCTATTTTTAACTCTTTGAGGAACCTCCACCCAGTTTTCCAGAGTGGCTGCACCAGTTCACATTCCCACCAACAGTGTAAGAGGGTTCCCTTTTCTCCGCATCCTCTCCAACATTTGTTGTTTCCTGTCCTGTTAATTTTCCCCATTCTCACTGGCGTGAGGTGGGATCTCATTGTGGTTTTGATTTGTATCTCCCTGATGGCCAGTGATGCAGAGCATTTTCTCATGTGCATGTTGGCCATGTCTATGTCTTCCTCTGTGAGATTTCTCTTCATGTCCTTTGCCCATTTCATGATTGGATTGTTTGTTTCTTTGGTGTTGAGTTTAATAAGTTCTTTATAGATTTTGGAAACTAGCCCTTTATCTGATACGTCATTTGCAAATATCTTCTCCCATTCTGTAGGTTGTCTTTTAGTTTTGTTGACTGTATCCTTTGCTGTGCAAAAGCTTCTTATCTTGATGAAGTCCCAATAGTTCATTTTTGCTTTTGTTTCTTTTGCTTTCGTGGATGTATCTTGCAAGAAGTTACTGTGGCCAAGTTCAAAAAGGGTGTTGCCTGTGTTCTCCTCAAGGATTTTGATGGAATCTTGTCTCACATTTAGATCTTTCATCCATTTTGAGTTTATCTTTGTGTATGGTGCAAGGGAGTGGTCTAGTTTCATTCTTTCGCATGTGGATGTCCAATTTTCCCAGCACCATTTATTGAAGAGACTGTCTTTCTTCCAGTGGATCGTCTTTCCTCCTTTGTCGAATATTAGTTGACCATAAAGTTGAGGGTTCACTTCTGGGTTCTCTATTCTGTTCCATTTATCTATGTGTCTGTTTTTGTGCCAGTACCACACTGCCTTGGTGACGACAGCTTTGTAGTAAAATCTGAAATCTGGCATTGTGTAGTCCCCAGCTATGGTTTTCTTTTTTAAAATTCCCCTGGCTATTCGGGGTCTTTTCTGATTCCACACAAATCTTAAAATAATTTGTTCTAACTCTCTGAAGAAAGTCCATGGTATTTTGATAGGGATTGCATTAAATGTGTAAAGTGCTCTGGGTAACATTGACATTTTCACAATATTCATTCTGCCAATCCATGAGCATGAAATACTTTACCATCTCTTTGTGTCTTCCTCAATTTCTCTCAGAAGTGTTCTATAGTTTTAGGGTATAGAACCTTTACCTCTTTGGTTAGGTTTATTCCTAGGTATCTTATGCCTTTGGGTGCAACTGTAAATGGGACTGACTCCTTAATTTCTCTTTCTTCAGTCTCATTGTTAGTGTATAGAAATGCCACTGACTTCTCGGCATTGATTTTGTATCCTGCCACACTGCCAAATTGCTGTATGAGTTCTAGCAATCTTGGGGTGGAGGCTTTTGGGTTTTCTATGTAGAGTATCATGTCATCGGCAAAGAGGGAGAGGTGACTTCTTTGCCAATTTGAATGCCTTTAATGTCTGATTGCTGAGGCTAGGACTTCCAATACTATGTTGAATAGCAGTGGTGAGAGTGGACATCCCTGTCTGGTTCCTGATCTTAGGGGAAAGGCTCCCAGTGCTTCCCCATTGAGAATGATATTTGCTGTGGGCTTTTCGTAGATGGCTTTTAAGATGCTGAGGAATGTTCCCTCTATCCCTACATTCTGAAGAGTTTTGATCAGGAATGGATGTTGTATTTTGTCAAATGCTTTCTCTGCATCTAATGAGGATCATATGGTTCTTGGTTTTTCTCTTGCTGATATGATGAATCACACTGATTGTTTTATGAGTGTTGAACAAGCCTTTGTCCGGGAATAAATCCTCCTTGATCATGGTGAATAATTTTCTTAATGTACTGTTGGATCCTATTGGCTAGTATCTTGTTGAGAATTTTTGCATCCATATTCATCAAGGATATTAGTCTGTAATTCTCCTTTTTGGTGGGGTCTTTGTCTGGTTTTGGAATTAAGCTGATGCTGGCCTCATAGAACGAATTTGGAAGTACTCCATCTCTTTCTATCTTTCCAACCAGCTTTAGTAGAATAGGTATGGTTTCTTCTTTAAACGTTTGATAGAATTCCACAGGGAAGCCATCTGGCCCTGGACGTTTGTGTCTTGGGGTTTTTGATGACTGCTTCAATTTCCTCCCTGGTTATTGGCCTGTTCAGGTTCTGTGTCTTCCAGTTCCAGTTTTGGTAGTTTGTGGCTTTCCAGGAATGCATCCCTTTCTTCTAGATTGCCTAATTTATTGGCGTATAGCTGTTCATAATGTTTTTAAAATTGTTTTTATTTCCTTGGTGTTAGTAGTGATTTCTCCATTCTCATTCGTGATTTTATTAATTTGAATCTTTCTCTCTTCTTTTTAATAAGGTTGGCTAATGATTTATCTATCTTATTCTTTCAAAGAACCAACTCCTGGTTTTGTTGATCTGATGCACAGTTCTTCTGGTCTCGATTTCATTGAGTTCTGCTCAAATCTTTATTCACTCTCTTCTGCTGGGTGTAGGATCTATTGGCTGTTTTTTCTCCAGCTCCTTTACGAGTAAGGTTAGCTTTTGTATTTGAGTTCTTTCCAGTGTTTGGATGGATGGTTGTATTGCAATGTATTTTCCCCTCAGGACTGCTTTTGCTGCATCCCAAAGATTTTGAACAGTTGTATCTTCATTCTCATTAGTTTCCATGAAGGAAAGAAAAGAGAAAAAGAAAAAAGAAAAAAGAAAAAAAAGAAAAAAAGAGAAGAAAATGAGAAAGAAAAAGAAAGAAAGGTGAAAAATGGTGGGGGAAGCAAACAGAAATCAAAAAGAAAAAAAATAAAAAACACCACGGGGGAGAATCTTCTGATTCTGTATACTTTAAGTCCCTTGACTTCCCCTGGAACTGGTCTAGCTGGTCTTCTGGGGGAGGGGCCTGTTGTGCTCATTATCAGGTGTTAGCACTTGGGAGAGGGGCTCTGCCCCCTGCCTGGTGCAGGGCTCAGTGGGTGTTGTTTACCCCGTGAGGCCCCAGGAGGAACAACCGAAGTGGCAGCGGCCAGCCCTGGAGTCAGCTCCCGCAGTAACTCCACAGCTCTAGGTCTGCAGGGCCTGGAGGCTCCGGACCGGGGCCGCTGATCTGCTCAGCTCGGGGAAGGAGCGTCGTTGCTGTCCTGTGCCCTCCTGGCCTCTACCTGTCCCGGGGGAGGCCGGATCCTGGGCTGTGTCCCCGGCGCCCTGGGCCTGCGCTGTTGGATTCGAGCTCCTGGCTGGGCAGCCCCCTCTCCACGGAGCCTCCACCCAAGCCCCTCCGAGCTGCTCCTGGGTCCAGTCCTGCGCTGTAGCCCTTTAGGAGCTCGGCGCACTCTCCCTGGGGTGCAGGTGTCTGTAGTGTCCCAGGGAGCCTGAGGGCATCCCCGCCCTCCTGGGGTCCTGCTCTAACTCCCTGCGGGCGCCTTTCCACTGCCCGGGGAGATTGGTGCAGCTCCTGCTTCTCCGGGAGGGTGCTTTCCTGTCCTGGGGACACTCGCCCCGGCCTTCGCCGGGCTCCTCGTGGGGCCCCTCCCCATTGGATGCTTTTTTCTCTTTCTTTTTTTTTCCCCCCGTCTTTCTACCTTGATAGAAGCGCGAACTCTTCTCACTGTAGCATTCCAGCTGGTCTCTCTTTAAATCTCAGGCCGAATTCGTAGATTTTCAGGATGATTTGAAGGTTATCTGGGTAATTTGGTGGGGACAGGTGACTTGGGGACCCTACTGTTCTGCCGTCTTGCCCCATTCCATGATCTTCAAAGAGAGTATTCTATTTTTCAAGGAATTATTTAGTCTCACTAACTAAAAAAAAATGCACTTAGCTACTATTCATTCAAAAATCTTAAGAAGATTAGTTTGATTAGAAGATTAATTTTTCAGAATACTTTCAGAATACTTTTACATGTTGTACTATATATATACACATATATGTATATATATGTATACTATAATAATTATGAGGGTATCACTAACTTGCTTCTAACCTCAGTATTTCTCATCCCAATAAGTGACAGCTTTGTGTTTCTTTTTCAAAAATCCTGAAACTCTTCTCTTTCTCATATATATATATATATATATTTAATTCTCATATGTATTTCTCATATATATATATATATTCTTTAGCTTTTCCTCAAAATATATTCAGACAAGAACTGATTATCATCAATCCCTTTACACCATCACCATTAGCCAAACTATCATTTTCACTTGGACTATTGCAATAGCTTCCTTGCAGACTTAATTTCTTTCACCTGCCATCCCCCACAGTCTATTCTCTACACAATAGTTCAAAGAGATTATCTTAAAAAAGTGGGATTATGTATCTTATCTGCCCCAAACATGTCAATTTTTCCCCTTACACATAAAATAAAATCCAAAGACTTTTCAATGTCTCTTTTTAAAGTTTGATTTATTTATTTGAGGTGAGGGGAAAAGCTAATTCCAAAGAGAGGGAGAAACAGACTCCCTACTGAGCAGGGAGCCCAACACAGAGCTTGATCCCAGGACCCTGGGATCATGACCTGAGTTGAAGGCAAGTGCTTAACTGACTGAGCCACTCAAGGTCTCCTCAATGTCTCTTAATAAAGTGAATTTTTTGATGCCTTTCACTCAGTCTGCCCCCAGACTCACTGGTTCCTTGCTCTTCCAAGAACACACCTGCTGGGCAGCCTAGGTGGCTCAGTGGTTTATTGCCTGCCTTCAGCCCAGGGCATGATCCTGGAGACCTGGGATCGAGTCCCATGTCAGGCTCCCCGCATGGACCCTGCTTCTCCCTCTGCCTGTGTCTCTGCCTCTGTCTCTCTCTCTCTGTGTGTGTGTGTGTGTCTCTCATGAATAAATAAATAAAATCTTAAAAAAAAAGAACACACCTTCCTAGGCTTGGAATGCACTTCCTCCAAATATGTGCAAGGCCTGCCTCTTTACCATTTAGATCTCTTCTTAAATGTCGTACCGTTTAGATCTCTTCTTAAGTGTCACCATGTCAAAGAGTCCTTCCCTAACTACCCTATATTAGATAATACTTTTCTGTAGATCATTCTCAGCAGGACTGTCATTTTTTAAAAGATTTTATTTATTTGTTCATGAGAGAGGCAGAGAGACACAAGCAGAGAGAGAAGTAGGCTCAATGCAGGAGCCCAATGTGGGACTCAATCCCAGGACTCCAGCATCACACCCTGGGCCAAAGACAGGGGCTCAACCACTAAGCCACCCAGGTGTCCCTCAGCACGACTGTCATATTTGGTAATGCTAATTGTGCCTGACAGATAGGTACCCGAAGCAGGAAGTAAGCCAGAGTTGAGGGCTGCTCCTGCTCTGTTGGCCAAGTGCTATTTTCTAGCTTCATAGTAAGTCAACCCAAAGGAAGAAAACCTTTTCAAAATTTTTTGCTCTGAAAGGGAAGCTTTAAAAACCTTCTAAAGAGGTCTCGCATAAGCTACAATTATGAAGTTAGATAGATAGATACATCCACATGTAGACACATATATACACAGATATATGTAAATATGCACATATATGAAATACGCATAAGCATATTTATATATACAAATTATACATATTATTATGTATATAATTGCTTTTCCCAACTTACTGCATCTCCCACCACCAGAATGTAAGCTTAATATGAACAGACTTTGTTTTATTCTCTTCTGGGTCACCCAGACCCAGAAGAATAATGCCTAGTATACAGTAAAGTTAAAAAAAAGAAAAAAGAAATATATATGTATATACATATATATATAATTAACAGTTAAATCAATACATGAATTAGTTTAATGTATATATGGGAAAGTATGTAACAAATAGATCTGAGCATAGAACTTCAAAAATTATTTAAGATTTTCATGGGGCACAGTTGCAGCCACTTAACCACTGTACCTTAGAGTATCAAGTCAGACCTCACTCTACTCCACCCCAAAAATCCCCAGGAACAAAGTTTCTTAATTTGATTGCCAAATATGTAAGAAAGATTAAGTGCATCCCACAGATTGGCATTTACATTTTTTTAAAATTTTTTGTTCTTAAAATTTTCCTGTCAACCCCATTTTCCTGCTATATTGTATTCAGCTATCTATTACGTGGAGAATGAGGTACATTCTTGACTGTACCACATCCACACCCATCACTACTGAAGAAGGATAATTTAGGTTGATACAGTGTGACATTGGGTGTCCTGACTTGCTGAGAGGTGAGCCCAGTGAACTTGAGAGTAGATACTCCCCAGCAAGAGGAATCAGATTTGGTGGCCAGTGAGTCAGATTTTGGTTTACCAATATTCTTTTTACTTCCACCAATGTTACTGGAGTAAGTTAACGAGTCAGTGCAAAGTGTTCCTTAGTCAATGGAAAACAATCATTTTCATGTTGTTGGCTTTGATGGCCACTGGAGTTGGAGTTCAGTGCCCATGAACTCCATGGAATGATTGGAGCTCAGTGCCCATGATTACTGCAAAGTGGTAAGTTGAACTCTGTGATTAATATATTCCAGGCCATTTCCAAATATATATATGTATATGTATATGTATATGTATATGTGCATGTATTAGTAGAGATGTAATGTAAAGCACACTGCATTGAAAGCCAGAAAACCTAGCTCTACTACTCACAAAATTGTGGCCTTTCACAAGTCAACTTAACCTTTCTAGATTTCAGTTCTCTCATTTGTCAAAGGAAGGATTTGGATCAGACCCATTCTTAGAAGATAGATGAATAAATAGATTGACCAACCACAACCTACATGACAACATACAGTTGTGAACCAAACAGAATTGGACTGTGTTTTTATAGGAACCAAAGTCTAAACAAACTTAAAATACATATGTGATTAGAGATGACTATTGTGTTATCTTCAGGTGCTATGAGAAAGGATAACAAAGTGAGCTCTCTCTAAGGAGATGATGGCTTAACAGAAATATGAAGGAGACAAAAGTTAGGCACAAAAGCATAAAAGGTGAGGAGAAGGGCCAGAGAAGCATTTATATTGGTCAGTTTGAAGAAACAAAAAAGGTCTTTGTATTAAGAGAATAGTAAGTGAGAAAGGAGAACAATGCAAAAAAAAATACTGGAGAGATGAGGACAAATTCCTGCAAAGCTTATGATCCAGGTTAAATGCTTGAAATATAAGCATAGTGTGATGCAATGGGAGAGTTTATGGTAGGGAAGTGTGAAGGTCCAGAGACACTTTTAAATAGAAACTTAGAGAAATTCGAAGAAATATTCCATTAGAAGTCACACAGAGAGAATGGAGAACAAGGTTAATTAGTGGAAAGAGAATGAGTTGGTGTAAACATTTAGCCAAAAGATCAATAAAAGCTTATAGAGACAGACAAATAAGACAGCTGTTGAAATTGTAAAGTGATATTCATTTTGTCAATGGCGAAGATAAAGGGAAGCCAGTGAAATTCCAATATCTTGAAAATTGTGAAAATACCATTACAGTTGCCCTGACAGTGAGACCCCACACTTTGAGAGTGAAGATAGAACAAGAACAAAAACAACAACAAAAAAATGAAGCAAAGCTCATGAAGGAAGTATTAACTAAGAATAGAGCTATATGTAGGGATCTGCCTAGCTTTTCCTCGGAAAATGTGGGTGGTTAAAAAAAAAAAAAACATGTGGGAAATAAATGCTACTTTGTATAGAAAAACTAAATTGAGTCTTCAGGCTCAAAACCTGCTGGTGGTACTGTGCACCTGGTGTTTCTCAGCGAGGCTTATTCTTAACCAATGTCAATAAACCTAGGTGTTGTGATCCCCTTCACCATCCATTGCAATCCCATCTCTAATCACTCTACTGTATTGTGCAGAGGTATGAAATGGAAATTTGAAAATACAGATTCTAAGTCCATATGTTTGAAATAAGACATGAGATTCTGCATTTCTAACACATTTCTAGGTATTATTGATTTTTGGTCCAGAAACCACATTCAAAGTGCCAGAGGTAGGGAGATTGAGAAGAATTGAAGAGAAAGTTAAATGGATATTAGAGTATTCAGATTGGTGATCACAGTGTTGTCTTTGACTAAGGCTATGGACATGAAGATAAATATAAACAGATTGGAAAATATTCTCTAGGTCAAATTAGCAAGATTAGTGACATTTTAGATGTAGAGGAAAAAAATTAGGATAAAAGTGCTAAGTTTATAGCTTAAGCAAGTGATAATATGTGTAGTAATGGGAATAGATCAAGTTAAATAAAGCATAAAGCCATTGGTGGTTCTAAAAATCTGGAATTCTAGGCTACCATGAGACTTAAGTACTTTCTGTGGACTGAATGTCTTTTCAGATAGAATGTTACACAACTATGAAAAGAATTATGGTACACTGATGACCTGCACAGTTTTGGAGTCAAGTAGATTTAGGGTTTTGTTCTAGCTCTCCCAAATCAATAATCCTCTTACTTTTCTCATCCTTATAATTTGAAGAATATACTATGTATACATAAGGATTCAGTGAGAATAAACTGAGAAAATGTAGAAGAGTTATTACCCTACCAGCCAGCACATAATAAATGCTGTCATTATCACTATTGTATGTATAATTGTTTTTTAGCTTTCTTTAGAGTATAAGAAAATCAGTTTAAAATTGCAAATTGTTTGGTAAATTTAAAGTTGAATTAAAAGATGTAAAACATGAACACGAAGAAGTGACTACATATATATTTTAAAAAGCAGATAAATACATGGTTTATCTGGTTTCCTTTTAAAAATTATCCTGGTTTCCTTTTTAAAATATCTTAATGTCAAAAAATATCTTAATGTCTTCATTAATGAATTGAAATTACTTAGTTTTCCATGTTACTTCATTGCCAGCTGCAAAAATAAGTAGTATCAACAAAAAATTACTTTCCAAGACACTGATTTACCCAAATACATCAATAATAATATCACATATAACCTCTCTTAGAAGAAAAGCTTTATTTGTCAAGTTAGGTTGTTATGTACTACAGGGTTACAGGCTTACAAGGTATCTAAGCTGTTATTGAGGTATGTGGCTGAGAAAATCTCTGAAACACTAGGATTTATTAAAGTCAATTGTTTGGTTATACCACAGGCAACTTCTAGGACTACACCACTGAAATCCAAGTCTGCTGGAGTTTTTGTATACTTGTCACCTATAAAACTGAACTTACAGGACATTTTGTTTATCCATTGCCTTAAGAGAGATTGGTTCAAGTGTTTCAATACGTGAGAAAATATCTACCATGCAAAATGGGCATCCCCTGCCCAGATCATTTCCTATGGACATAGTCAGAGGTAAAAAGGATTAATTGGTTATTCATGTCCACCACTTTTGGAATTTATGTTTGCAGAGTAAAAACATTTCTTATTAATTTGATTTTGTGATGTTTTATTTTACAATCAAATTATAGTCGGACAAGTAGTTTGGGGTTGAAGTAGAATTTATAAGCCTAGAAGTCACTACTATAAATCTGATGGTGAAGTCATTGAATACAAACAATATGGATGCCTTTCAGAGGGCTTTCCTATCACATGAAGCATTTTATAGTTTTAGAGTATTTGTTTAAACAAAGGAAACAGATGGAAAATGAGATGAAATGGACATCAATTTGTGTCTTTCTTTCTTCTCCCACAAAACCTTTTGAATTACATAGTTTAAAAATGCAATAAAAAGAAATCTTGTAGGGACACCTGGGTGGCTCAGTGGTTGAGTGCCTGCCTTCGGCCCAGGGCGTGATCCTGGAGTCCGGGGATTCAGTCCCACATTGGGCTCCCTGCATGGAGGCTGCTTCTCCACCTGCCTGTGTCTCTACCTCTCTCTCTCTGCTTCTGTCTCTCATGAGTAAATAAAATATTTAAAAAATAATAAATAAATAAAATTTTGTAGTAAAAATGTAGCTAGGATTCACCCTGTTTTTATTTGTAAGTAAAATGCAATAAAATTTACTTCTCATGGGATCCCTGGGTGGCGCGGCGGTTTGGCGCCTGCCTTTGGTCCAGGGCGCCATCCTGGAGACCCTGGATCGAATCCCACGTTGGGCTCCTGGTGCATGGAGCCTGCTTCTTCCTCTGCCTGTGTCTCTGCTTCTCTCTCTCTCTCTCTCTCTCTCTATCATAAATAAATAAAAATAAATCTTTAAAAAAATAAAAAATAAAAATCCACACAGATTCTTCCTGAATGGAAAGGCACTTAGCAGGGAACTCCGGCAGAATCGCAGGAAGGGCAGTGGAGCCTCTAGTCTCTCAGTCACTAACAGAGGAAGTGCACCCCAGGGGAGAACCTGCTACATACAGACTGTGGGCCAATCTCAGTAAAGGGCTGAAGTGCCAGCCAAGGGGGACCTCGGGAGAAGCTCAGGCGGCAGCTCTGGATGGAAGGGGCTGTGCTCTGGGAGCATGATTCCAGCAGCATAGACCCAGATCCCAGGGCACCAGGGGACAAGCCCAGGATCCTGTGTTCCCCCTAGGACAGGCAGAGGCGGAGAGGACACAGGACAGCAAGAACTCTCCTGCTGCTGGGCACCCCGAAGCTGTGCAGATCAGCACCCACTGCCCCCAGAGCATCCAGGCCAGTGTGGACTGGGAAATTGTGGTAGATAACTGTGGGAACTGACTAGAGCTGGAGAGCTGGCAGCTGCCAGTGTTGTTGTTCCTCCTTGTGTCACACTTTGCCTGGGACAGAGCAGGGCCGCCAGGGAACAGGGGCCTCATAGGATAAACAGCTCCTACTGAGCCCAGCATGCGGTGGAGCACGGGGCAACTCCCCTTGGGGCAAACACCTGAGAATCAGCACAGCAGACCCCTCCCCCAGAAGACCAGCTGAAAGAGCGAGGGAAGAGCAAGTTCTTGGCTAAGCAACTCTGGAAAGCTCCAGGGGAAGTAGAGGGATTTATATCCTCCTTTTTTAAAATTCCTTTTTCCAGTACAACTCATTTTTATATCAGACTATAAATTTCCAATTTTTTTCTTTTCCCACATTAACTACAATAATTTACCACCTATTCATTTTTAAGATTCTTCCTCTTTGACTTTCATATTTTTACAATTACAGGTCCTAGATATATTTTCCACTTCTAGATTCCCTTCAAAATACTCAACTTAATTTTGGGAGGTAAACAAGATATGTTTTTTTTTGTTTGTTTGTTTTGTTTTGTTTTGTGTTTTTTGTTTTCTCTGCCTCATTTTGTTCTACAATGGCGGAAGTTAATACTTTCAGAAACATGACCAGTATGCACCCAGAACCAAGTGATATACCATACTGGTTCATTTTGTGAGATTCCTCATTCAATTCTGTCCCCCTATTTTATCTCATTTATGTTTTGTTGGTCAAGGTTGGGGCCCTCTACAAACATTTCTGGTTTATATGCATTTGGGACTAAGCATCTTCTTATGCAGAACTTAATTTACTCAGAAACAAGAACTTAAAATACTCAGAAACAAGAGGATCACCCTCCAGAATTACTCAGGTAGACTACATTCTCCCTCCACTACAACTTCTTCACCACCACCATCTCCCAGTCCCCTCCCTTTTGTTTCTTCTCTTTTTTCTTCCTTACTTTTCTTTTTTTTTCCCTCTTCTTTAGGATTCCTGGTGTTGGGGATCCCTGGGTGGCGCAGGGGTTTGGCGCCTGCCTTTGGCCCAGGGCACGATCCTGGAGACCCGGGATCGAATCCCACGTCGGGCTCCCGGTGCGTGGAGCCTGCTTCTCCCTCTGCCTGTGTCTCTGCCTCTCTCTCTCTCTGTGTGACTATCATAAATAAATAAAAAAAAAATTTAAAAAAAAGGATTCCTGGTGTTTATTTTTTACTACTTTATTTAAAAAGTTTTCCTTCACTTTGGTGGTCTTTTTGTTTTATTTCATTCTGATATTTGTTTTCAATTTCTGGTCTCTGACCTCAGCAAAATCATCTAGAGTGAAATTTGCTTATATCGAGTTTAATATTCTTGATGCAGCCAGCTCATACAGCCACTCTGCACTGAGCAAAATGACTAGAAAGAAGAACTCACCACAAAAGAAAGAATCAGAAACAGTACTCTCTCCCACAGAGTTATAGAATTTGGATTACAATTCGATGTCAGAAAGCCAATCCAGAAGCACAATTAGAAAGCTACTGGTGGCTCTAGAAAAAATCATAAAGGATTCAAGAGACTTCATGACAGCAGAATTTAGATCTACTCAGGCCGAAATAAAAATCAATTAAATGAGATGCAATCCAAACTGGGGGTCCTAATGATGAAGGTTAATGAGGTAGAAGAAAGAGTGAGTGACATAGAAGACAAGTTGATGGCAGGAAGGAAGCTGAGGAAAAAGGGAAAAAGAATTAAAAGACAATGAGGAAAGTTTAATGACAGGAAATAATAATGAAATAAATGACAGCCTCAGGCAGAAAAATCCACGTATAATTGGGGTTCCAGAGGGCACCAATAGGGACCAATAGAGAGCCAGAAAGCATATTTTAACAAATCATAGCTGAGAACTTTCCTAATTTGGGTAGGGAAACAGGCATTCAGATACAGGATATAGAGAGACCCCCCCAAATCAATAAAAACTGTTCAACACCTTGACCTTTAATAGTGAAACTTGCAAATTCCAAAGATAAAATCCTTAAAGCATCAAGAGACAAGAGATCCCTAACTTATATGGGGAGAAATATTAGATGAACAGCAGACCTCTCCACAGAGACCTGGCAGGGCAGAAAGGGCTGGCAGGATATATTCAGGGTCCTAAATGAAAAGAACATGCAGCCAAGAATATTCTATCCAGCAAGGCTCTCATTCAGAATAGAAGGAGAGATAAAGGGCTTCCAGTATAGGCAGAAACTAAAAGAATATGTGACCACCAAACCAGCTCTGCAAGAAATATTAAGGGGGTCCTTGTAAAAGAAAGAGGAAGCCCAAAGAAATAATACATAAAAACAGGACTGAATAGGTATCATGATGACACTATTTTCATATCTTTCCATAGTAACTCTGAATGTGAATGGATTAAATGCTCCCATCAAAAGGCACAGAGTTTCAGATTGGATCAAAAAGCAAGACCCATCTATTTGCTATCTACAGGAGACTCATTTGAAACCTAAGGACACCTCCAGCCTGAAAATGAAAGGTTGGAGAAACATTTACCATTCAAATGTTCCTCAAAAGAAAGCAATGGTAGCAAACCTCATATCAGATAAATTAAAGTTTAGCCCAAAGACTGTAGTAAGAGGTGAAGTGGGAAAAATATTATACTTAAAGGATGTATCCAACAAGAGGACCTAACAGTCATGAATACTTATGCACCGAACGTGGGAGCTGCAAAGTATATCAATCAATTAATAACCAAAGTTAAGACATACTTAGATATAGTACACTAGTCCTGGGACACTTCAACAAGGCACTTTCTGCAAATGACAGATCTTCTAAGCACAACATCTCCAAAGAAACAAGAGCTTTAAATGATACACTGGACCAGATGGATTTCACAGATATCTACAGAACTTTACATCCCAACACAACTGAAAACACATTCTTCTCAAGTGCACATGGAACTTTCTCCAGAATAGACCACATACTGGGTCACAAATCAGGTCTCAACTGATACCAAAATATTGGTATTGTCCCCTGCATATTTTCAGAACATAATGCTTTGAAACTTGACCTCAATCACAGGAAGAAATTTGGAAGAAATTAAAACACATGGAGGTTAAAGACCATCCTGCTAACAGATTAAGGATCAACCAGGAAATTAGAGAAGAATTAAAAAGACTCATGGAAACTAATGAAAATGAAGATACAACCGTTCAAAATCTTTGGGATACAGCAAAAGCAGTCCTAAGAGGAAAATATATCAAAATACAAGCCTCCCTCAAAAAATTGGAAAAACTCCAACACAAAAGCTAACCTTGCACCTAAAGGAACTGGAAAAAGAACAGAAAATAAAACCTACACCCACCAGGAGAAGAGAGTTAATGAAGACTCAATCAGATCTCAATGAAATAGATACCAGAAGAACTGTAGAACAGATCAATCAAACCAGAAGTTGCTTCTTTGAAAGAATTAATAAGATAGATAAACCATTAGCCAATCTTATTAAAAAGAAGAGAGAGAAGACTCAAATTAATAAAATCGTGAATGAGAAAGGAGAGATCACTACCAACACCAAGGAAATACAAACGATTTTAAAAACATATTATGAACAGCTATATGCCAATAAATTAGACAATCTAGAAGAAATGGATGCATTTCTGAAAAACCACAAACACCCAAAAGTAGCACAGGAAGAAATAGAAACCTGAAGAGGCCAATAATCCGGGAGAAAATTGAAGCAGTCATCAAAAACTTCCAAAGACACAAACTCCAGGGCCAGATGGCTTCCCAGGGGAATTCTATCAAACGTTTAATGAAGAAACAATACCTATTTTACTAAAGCTGTCTCCAAACATACAAAGATATGGATAACTTCCAAACTCGTTCTATGAGGCAAGCATCACCTTAATTCCAAAACCAGACAAAGTCCCCACCAAAAAGGAGAATTATAGACCAATATTCCTGATGAACACAGATGCAAAAATTCTCAACAAGATACTAGCCAATAGGATCCAACTAGCCAATAGGATACATTAAGATGATTCATCATGACCATGTGGGATTTATTCCCGGGATGCAAGGCTGGTTTAACACTTGCAAAGTAATCAACGTGATAGATCATATCAACAAGAGAAAAAACAAGAACGATATGATCCTCTCAATAGATGCAGAGAAAGCATTTCACAAAATACAGCATCCATTCCTGATCAAAAGTCTTCAAAATATAGGGATAGAGAGAACATTTCCTCAACATCTTAAAAGCCATCTATGTCAAGTCCACAGCAAATATCAGTCTCAATGGGGAAACACTGGGAGCCTTTCCCCTAGATCAAGAACAGCACAGGGATGTCCACTCTCACCACTGCTATTCAACATAGTACTAGAAGTCCTAGCCTCAGCAATCAGGCAACAAAAAGAAATAAAAGACATTCAAATTCGCAAAGAAGTCAAACTTTCCCTCTTTGCAGGTGACATGATACTGTACATAGAACACCCAAAAGACTCCGCCCCACGATTTCTGGAACTCATACAGCAATTCGGTAGTGTGGCAGGATACAAAAATCAATATCCAGAAACCAGTGGCATTTCTATACACTAACAATGAGACTGAAGAAAGAGAAATTAAGGAGTCAATCCCATTGACATTTGCACCCCAAAGCATCAGGTACCTAGGGATAAACCTAGCAAAGAGGTAAAGGATCTATACCCTAAAAACTACAGAACACTTCTGAAAGAAGTTGAGGAAGACACAAAGAGATGGAAAAATATTCCATGCTCATGGATTGGCAGAATTAATATTGTGAAAATGTCTATGCTACCCAGGGCAATTTACACATTTAACGCAATCCCTATCAAAATACCATGGACTATCTTCAGAGAGTTAGAACAAGTTATTTTAAGATTTGTGTGGAATCAGAGAAGACCCTGAATAGCCAGGGGAATTTTAAAAAAGAAAACCGTAGCTTGGGGCATCACAATGCCAGATTTCAGGTTGAAATGACCACAAAGCTGTGGTCATCAAGACAGTGTGGTACTGGCACAAAAACAGACACATAGATAAATGGAACAGAATAGAGAACCCAGAAGTGGACCCTCAACTTTATGGTCAACTAATATTCAATAAAGGAGGAAAGACGATCCACTGGAAGAAAGACAGTCTCTTCAATAAATGGTGCTGGGAAAATTGGACATCCACATGCAGAAGAATGAAACTAGACCACTCCCTTGCACCATACACAAAGATAAACTCAAAATGGATGAAAGATCTAAATGTGAGACAAGATTCCATCAAAATCCTAGATGAGAACACAGGCAACACCCTTTTTGAACTTGGCCACACTAACTTCTTGCAAGATCCATCCACGAAGGCAAAAGAAACAAAAGCAAAAATGAACTATTGGGACTTCATCAAGATAAAAAGCTTCTGCACAGTAAAAGGTACAGTGAACAAAACTATAAGACAACCTCCAGAATGGGAGAAGATATTTGCAAATGACCTATCAGAATAAGGGCTAGTATCCAAGATCTATAAAGAACTGATTAAACTCAACAGCAAGGAAACAAACAATCCAATCATGAAATGGGCAAAAGACATGAACAGAAATCTCACAGAGGAAGACATAGACATGGCCAACATGCACATGAGAAAATGCTCCGCATCACTTGCCATCAGGGAAATACAAATCAAAACCACAATGAGATACCACCTCACACCAGTGAGAATGGGGAAAATTAACAAGGCAGGAAACCACAAATGTTGGAGAGGATGCGGAGAAAAGGGAACCCTCTTACACTGTTGGTGGGAATGTGAACTGGTGCAGCCACTCTGGAAAACTGTGTGGAGGTTTCTCAAAGAGTTAATAATAGACCTGCCCTATGACCCAGCAATTGCACTGTTAGGGATTTACCCCAAAGATTCAGATGCAATGAAATGCCGGGACACCTGCACCCCGATGTTTCTAGCAGCCATGTCCACAATAGCCAAACTCTGGAAGGAGCCTCGGTGTCCATCGACAGATGAATGGATAAAGAAGATGTGGTTTATGTATACAATGGAATATTCCTCAGCCATTAGAAATGACAAATACCCACCATTTGCTTCAACGTGGATGGAACTGGAGGGTATTATGTTGAGTGAAGTAAGTCAGTCAGAGAAGGACAAACATTATATGGTCTCATTCATTTGGGGAATATAAATAATAGTGAAAGGGAATAAAGGAAAGGAGAAAAAATGAGTGGGAAATATCAGAAAGGGAGAGAGAACATGGAAGACTCCTAACTCTGGGAAATGAACTAGGGGTGGTGGAAGGGGAGGATAGTAGGGGGTGGTGGTGACTGTGTGGGGGACACTGAGGGGGACACTTGACGTGTGAGCACTGGGTGTTATTCTGTATGTTGGTAAATTGAACACCAATAAAAAAATTATTATTAAAAAATTAAAAATAAAATCTACTCTGCCAATTTCTTTATGTTAATTATTTAGACCATTTAGAGATAATGTAATTATTGTTAAGTAAGGGCTTAAGTATTCTAGTTCATGTGATTATTTCTTATATTTATTCTTTTTTTGAAACTTAAGGATTTGTGGGGTTTTTTTTAAGAGGGAGAGAGAGCACAAGCAAGGGGATGGGCAGAGGGCTAAGCAGATTTTCCACTGACTGCTAACCTAATGTGAGACTCCAGCACAGAAGCCTGAGATCATGACCTGAGCTAAAGCCAGACACTTAACTGCCTGAGCCACCCATGCTCACCAAGGCTGTATTTTTTACAGCAATTTTAGGTTATCAGTAAAATTGAGGTAAAGGTACATATTTCCAATGGACTCTGACTCCAAACATGCATGCCCTCTTCTATTATCAACATCCTCTACCAAAAGTGGTACATTTGTTGCAAATGATGAATCTATACTGACACATCATAATCACTCTAAGTCCATAGTTTACATTATGGCTTACTTTTGTTGTACATTCATGTGTTTGAGAAAATGTATAAAGACATATCCACCACTATTGTATCTTACAGAATATTTTTACTGCTCTATAAACCATCTGTGTTCCATCTTTTTTCTCTTCCTCCCCTCCTCCCAAATTCCCAGTACCCCTGAATTTTCTTATTGTCTTCATAGTTTTGCCTTTTCCAGATTGTCATATAGTTGTATTCATACCATGTATAGTCCTCTGTAATAGCCCTATTTCAGTGAATAATATGCATTTAAATGTCTTCAATGTTTTTTTCTGTGGTTAGATGGCTCATTTTTTCTCAGGACTGAATAATATTGTATAGTCTGGATGTACCAAAGTTTATTTATCAATTCATCTTAGGAAGAATATCTTGGTTGCTTTCAAGTTTTGGCAATTACAAACAAAGTTGCTATAAACATCCATGTGCAGGTTCTTTTTTTTTTTTTTTTTTTGTGGACATAAACTTCTTTGGATAACTACCAAGGAGAGCAATTGCTGAATCATGCAGTAAGAATATGTTTAGTTTTATAAGAAATCACCAAGCCATTTTCTAAAGTGGTATACCATTTTGCATTCCCACCAACAACATATTAGAATTCCTGTTGCTTTATATCCTCACCATCAGTTTTTTGGATTTTAGCTATTTAGGTAGATGTGTAGTGTTACTGCAAATTTAAATATGCATTTGCCTGATGACAAATGATGTGGAGTACCTTTTCATAGTTTACTTGCCATCTGAATATCTTTTTTGTTGAGGTGTCTATTAAGATGTTGGCTTAATTTTGAATTGAGTCATTTGTCTTCTTACTGTTGAGTTTTGATTCTTGTGTAATTTGGATAAAAGCCTTCTATCACATGTAGTTTTTTGCAAACATTTTTTCCCCAGTATGTGGCTCACCTTCTCATTTTGTCAACATTTTATTTTGCAAAGCAAAAGTTTTTTTTATTTTTAATGAAGTCTAGTTATCAATTATTTCTTCCATGGATTATGCCTTTGATGTTGTATCTAATAAGTCATATCCATACCCAAGGTCATTGAGCATTTACCCTATGTTATCTTTTAGAAATTTTATAGTGCTGCCTTTACACTTAGGTCTAGGGATCCATCTATCCTTGTTTTTTTGTGAAGAGTATAATATCTCTGTCTAGATTGTTTTGTATACAGATGTCCAGTTGTTTCAGTAACCATTCATTGAAAAGGCTATTTTTGATCCATTGTATTGTCATTGCTACTTTATCAAGGACCAGTTTATATAAGTCTACCTTTATTCCATTGATATATTTGTCTATTCTTTTACAAATACTACACTGCCTTGATTACTGTAGCTTTATAGTGAGCATTGAAATCTTCCCACTTTATTCTCCTTCAATATTGTGTTGGCTATTATGGTTCCTTGTTTTGTTTCTGTTTATAAACTTTGGGATTAGTTTGTCAATATCCACAAAATAACTTGATAGGATTATGATTGCAACTCTGTTGAATTTATAGATCAACTTGGGAAGAAAGAACATCTAGACAATAGTGAGTCTTCTTACCTATGGACAAGTCATATCTCTACATTAGTTTATTTTTTCTTGATTTTATTCACCAGAGTTTTGTAGTTTTCCTCATATAGATTTGTGCATACTTTGACATATACCTAAGTATTTCTATTCAAGGGTGCAGATGTAAATGATACTGTATTTTTATTTTTAAATTACCCTTGTTAATTGCTGCCACATAGGAAAGCAATTGACTTTTGTATATTACCCTTGTATCCTGGAACCTTCCAATATTTGCTTATTAGCTTTATAATTTTTTTAGTTAATTCTTTCAGATGTTATATGTAGATTATCACTTCATCTGCAAAGACAGTTTTATTTATTTCCTCCCAATTTGTACACATTTTATTTCCTTTTCTTGTCTTATTGTATTAGTAGGAATTCCTGCATGATTTTGAAATGGAGTGGTGGGAGGGGACATCCTTGCCTTGAACTCATCTTAGCAGAAAAGCTTCAAAGTTTGTCATTTAGTATGATGTCAGCTATAATTATCCATAGATGTCTTTTATTAAGTGTAGATGGTTCCTCTTTATTTCTAGTTTATTTAAAATATTTATCATGAATGTATGTTAGATTATTTTGCCAAGGATTTTTGCTTCTATGTTTTTAAGTGATATTACCTGTAATTTTCTTTTCTTGTAAGATATTTATCTGGTATTGTTACTAAGGTAATGTTGACCTCACAGAATGAGTTAGGCAGTATTTTCAGTTCTATGTTCTGGAAGAATTGTAAAAAAAATTATTATAAATTCTTTCCTAAGTATTTGGTGGAATTCACCAATTAAACAATTAATTTAGATTCAATTTCTATAATGTATATATGCCTAAACATATTATATAATTCTTCTTATGCATTTTGATATATTGTGCTCTTCAAGGACTTTTTGTCATTTACACTAAGTTACAAAATTAGTGAGCATAACATTACTTATAAGATCCTTTTATTGTCCTTTATTGTGTAGGAGATCAGTAGTCCCTGTTTCATTTCTTTCTGTATTGTGAATTTGTATCTTCTCTCTTCTATTACTTAACTGGCTAGAAGTTTATTAATTGTACTGATCTCCTTCAATTACCTTTTATTTCACAGAATTTGAATATATACTTCCTGCTTACAATTTCATTGATTTTTGCTCTAATTTTTATTATTCATTTTCTTCTTACTTTGTTTTTCTTTTTTTTTTGTTTTACTTTGGGTTTAATTTGTTCTTTTTTTAAATTTCCTATGGTGGAAGCTTACATTACTGATATATACATATATTTATGTATATCATATTATACTATATGTATATCATATTATGTAACATAAATATATATTTTAATTGAAATATAGTCACCATATAAATTGTGCAAATTTAAAATATGCAATGAAATAATTAGATACATGATATATTGAATAATGTTTACTACAATTAGGTAAGCTAACACAGCCTTTATCTAACTTAATTACCATTTTATTGTTATTGTTATGATAAGAACAGTAAAGCTCTATCCTTAAAACAACTTTCAAATATACAATATAGTATTGTTAGCTATAGTCATCACACTGTACATTTGATCTTTGGAACTTATTCATATTATAACTCAAAGTTTGTCCTTTTGAAAAATGTCTCCCAATTTTCCCCACTACTCAGCCTCTGGCAACCACCATCCCATTCCCCAATCCTATCAGTTCAATGTTGTTATATTTCATATATAAATGATATCCTATATACTGTTTTCCAAAATGGCTATACAAATCATATTTCCACAACCAGTGCAGACTCATTCACCCTTCTCCATATCCTTGCCAACACTTCCTATCTCTTCCCTTTTTGATGATAGTTAAACAACAAATCTGAGGTGATGTCCTGGTGGTTTTGAGTTGAAGTTCTCTGATAATTCCTGATGTTAAACTTTTTTTCCCATATATTTGTTGACTTTTAGTATGTTGTCTTTGGAAAATTGTCTGTTCAGTTCCTCTACCCATTGTTTAATCAGATTGTTTGTGGGTTTTTTTTTTTTTTTGCTATTGAGTTGTATAAATTCTTTATATATTTTGAGTATTATCTTTTAAAGGATACACGTTTTGCAAATATTTTCTCCCACACTGTAGGCAACTTTTAATTTTGTTGATTGCTCCTTGTGCTGTGCGCACCTTTTTAGTTTAATATAGTGCCACTTATATAATTTGCTTTGTTGCTGTGCATTTGGTGTCATATTCCAAAAGATCATGGTCAAGACGAATGTCCAGCTTTTCTCCTATGTTTTCTTCAATATGTTTTACAATTTGAGTCTTTTGTTTAAGTTTTAATTAATTTTGAGTTAATGCTTTTGAGTTGTATATATAGGGACCCAATTTCATTCTTTGGCATGTGATTATTTAGCTTTCCTAACACCATGTATTAAACAAATTATCCTTTCTCCATTGAGTATTATGTGTGCCTTGTCAAATGTTAGTTGACCATATATGTAAAGATTTATTTCTGAGCCCTTGATTCTGTTTCATTGGTCTATCTGTATATTTTTGTGGCAATTCCACATTGTTTTGATTAATATATATATTTTAATATAGTTTAACATCAGGAAATGTGATGCTCCATGCTTTATTTTTTCTCAGGATTCCTGTGGTTATTCAGTCTTTTGTGTTCACAAAAAATTTTAGGATTGCTTTTTCTATTTCTGTGAAAAACACTATTAGAATTTTCAATTTATGCATGGCTTTAGATAGCATGGATATTCTAACAATATTAAATCTTCTGATTCACGAACATAGGAAACTTTGTACTTATTTCTGTGTTTTTCAATTTTTAAAAAATCTATGTCTTACAATTCAATATATAGATATTTTACCTCCTTGGTTTCAAGTTGTTCAATTCGTTCCACCAAAAATATTTTATTCTTTTTGATGCTATTCAAACAGGATTTTTTCTTTCTTTCTTATTTAGATAGTTTATTTTTAGAGTATAGAATTGCAAATGACTTTTGGATGTTGATTTTATAACCTGAAAATTTACTCAATTTATTATTTGTAACAGTTTTTTGATAGTTCAGGATTTTTACATACAAGATCATGTTATCTCAACAAAGATAATTTTACTTTCTCCCTTCCATTTTAGATGACTTTGAATTCTTTTTCTTGCCATATTGCTCCAGCTAAGGCTTCCAGTGTATGTTGAATAAGAAAAGTGAGGGTAAATGCTCTTGTCTTGTTCCTGATCTTAAAAGAAAATATTTCAATCTTTCACCATTGTGTGTGCCTTTTATTATGTCGTATGTCTTTTATTATGTTGAGTATATTCCCTTTTCACCCAATTCATCAAGAGTTTTTATTATAATGGAATGTTTATTTTATCAAATGCTTTCGGTGAATCTATTGAGATAGTCATGTAATTTTTGTCTTTCATTCTATCAATGTGGTGTATCATGTTTATTGGGTTGCATATATTTAAATATCCTTGTATTCCAGGGATAAATCCCACTTGATCATGGTATATGATCCCTTTAATGTGCTGTTGAATTTTGTTTACTGGTATTTTGTTGAGAATTTTTGCATCTATATTCGTGAAGTCATTGGCCCTAGTGTATTTTCCCCTTTCCTCCCACCCTCCTTTTCTTTCTTTCTTTCTTTCTTTCTTTCTTTCTTTCTTTCTTTCTTTCTTTCTTTCTTTCTTCTTTCTTTCTTTTCTTCCTTTCTTCTTTCTTTTCTTTCTTTCTTCTTTCTTTCTTCTTTCTTTCTTCTCTTTCTTTCTTCTTTCTTTCTTTTTCTTCTTTCTTTTTTTTTCCTCTGATTGATACTGTTGCTTCATCATTCTTCCAGATCATTAATTCATTTTTACTTGATTAAGTCTGTTGCTGATGCTTTCTATTGAATTTTTCAGCTCAGTCAGTCTATTATCCTGCTCCAAAATTTTGATTGGTTCTTTTACATGTTTTCTATTTCTTTGCTGAAATTTTTATTTTGTGGTTGTATTGTTTTCCTGATTTTTTATTGTTCATTTGTGTTCTTTTATAGCATCTTTAGGAAATTTGGTTTGAATTCATTTTGGGCAATTCATATATCTCCATTTCACTGGAATTTTATTGTGTTCCTTTGATAGTGTCATGTATCTGTGATTGTTTGTGATCCTGGTAAGCTTGTGGAAGTTTCAGCACATTTGAAGTAGCAGTGACTTCTTTCAAACTTTATGGGCTAATTTCAGTAAGAAAAGATGTTTATCTGTAGTTGGAGGCAATATGTAGCATTCTGTGATCCCAGGTCTAATGGTGAAGAGCCCCAAGTGCAGGGGCATTTAGCAACTCAGTCCAAAGCTATATGATTTCTTTTCTGTTCAGGTTGCTAGAGTCCACAGCATTGACAACTTCATGGTCCTTTGTGTTAGCTTGATGATTTGCAGAGGCTACAAGAAATTTGAAGTCTTCAGCAGTCCTCCAGATTCTATGGTAATGGATGAGGATAGACAGCAGTGGTGACCAGAGCTAGTGATATACACACACTCAGCTGTAAAGACCAGCAGCATTTTCCCATAGAGTGACAGGGCTGGTTGCAGGGCCAAACTGGGCCTACAAGCTGTGGTGGCCTTAACCACAGTGTGCACTTCTGTGGCTGCAGTGTTTTGCCTTAGAATCCAGTGATATGGTTGGGTCAAGAGCATACAGATGCACAGCTAGAGGGGTTAAATGTAGACCAATGCAGGGGTACAGACCAGTGACAAGAGACAGGGCAGAATCTGAACTCACAAGCAGCTGTGAGGGTCTTGGCTATTGTCATGCACTTCTGTGGCTGCAAGATCTCCCCACAGTCACACCCACAGTATTAGAAGGTGGTAACTCAGGGTCAGGCTGGCAAATGCGCAGTTGAAGGAGCTAGTCCCAAGCACATGCACAATGGTGTGGTCAGCCACAGGAGTCTAAGCTGGTGTCTTACACTTTTGCAGATGCAGAGATCTCGGCTTACTTACAGTGCAAATGCCAGACTGCTGCTGGGGCAGAGGATAGAAGGTAGGAAAGAGCAGGGAGGGACTCAGTCAGCTGGCATTTTCAAAGACAAATATCTGTAGGGTGAAAATCAGTGAAATCTGCAGGGAGTTTGTGGCAACTACGTTGGCTTTTAGTTTCTTCAATGGTAAAAACTCCTGGGGTCATCTGAAAAGCAGGTCACTGGGAATTATTGTCACTCTTATTTTGTGGTCAATGCTGGTAGCCCTGACTCTTCTTGCTTTCCCTCAGCTATCTCTTTATGTCTGAGCTTTACTAGTCTCTGGGGAAATGAAATCAAAGGTGTTTTTTTTGTTTGTTTGTTTGTTTGTTTTTATGAAGTATTCTGAAAGACTGGGGAAGCTGGATGCTCATCTGGCTCTTCTTTCCTTGGCCAAAGGAATTCTGTCCTGGCCAATAGCAGTACAGCTTGGAGGATGAGATAATCCAGGCAAAATGAAGCTGTTTATTTTTCTTTTTTATGAAGTTATTTTCAAACATTTGTTTGTTTGTTTGTTTTCCTCCTTCTGTGTAGTTCAGAAGTTTCTAAATGGGCTCTTGAGCTCTCCTAGGCCACTTTGTTCATGGGTAGCTATCTAATTGATCTTTGTGAGAGGATAGAAGATGGAGTCTCCAACCTCATGATCTTGGTGATGTCTCCACCTATTATTGATTTTATGTTTTTCTTCTTTCCTAATGCTTGTATTCACCGTTAATTTACTTTTGAGCACTGACTTAGCTGCATCCCACATGTTTTGATAAGTTGTATTTTTATTTTCATTTTGTTTTACATATTTTGAATTTCTCTTGAAATTTCTTTGAGTCACATGTTATTTAGAAGTGTGTTGTTTACTCACTGAGTTTTTTTCAGCTTTCTGTTACTGATTTCTAGTTTAATTCTATTACGATCTAAAAGTATACTTTATGTAATTTCTAATTTTTTTAGGTGTTAAGGTATGCTTTGTGACCCAGAATGTGATCTATCTTAGTGAATATTCCATGTAAGCTTGTCAAGATGTGTATTGTGTTGTTGATGAAAGAAGTATGTTGTATATGCCAGTTAAATACAGTTGGTTGATGATACTACTCAGACCCACTCTGTTCCTCCTGATTTTCTGATTGCAAGACTTGTCAATTACTGATAGGTCTTTAGCTGTAATTGTGGATTTATGTATTTCTTTATTGCATTTTTATCAGTTTTTGTCTCATGTACACTAATGTTCTGATGCTAGGTGCATACACAGTGAGGATTGTTAGATCTTCTTGGAGATTTGACCCCTGTATTATTTTGTACTGCTTTGTCTTTATTCCTAATAATCTTCCCTATTCTGGGTATACTTTTTTCTAAATTAATATAGCTACTTCAGCTTTGTTTTGATTATTATTACCATGGTATTTCTTCTCTATCCACTTAGTTTTAATCTTTTTGTGTCTTTATGAAATTCTGTCATTATTGCTTCAAAAATATATATTTTTTGGTTCCTTTCTCTCTTCACCTTTTATACTTTTATTACATGTATGCTACATTTTTTTGTAGTTGTCCTACATTTCTTTGCTATGATGCTCTTCTTTCTTTCTTTCTTTTTTCTTTCTTTCTTTCTTTCTTTCTTTCTTTCTTTCTTTCTTTCTTTCTTTCTTTCCTTTCTTTCTTTCTTTCTTTCTTTCTTTCTTTCTTTCTTCTTTCTTTCTTTCTTTCTTTCTTTCTTTCTCTTTCTTTCTCTCTCTCTCTTTCTTCTTTCTTTCTTTCTTTCTTTCTTTCTTTCTTTCTTTCTTTCTTTTCTTTCCTTTGCATTCCAGTTCAGGAAATTTCTATTCACATTTCTTTACGTTTACTGAGTCTTCATCTGTACCCAATTCACTGGCAATTTCATTACATTTTTAATTATGTTTCAGTGCTTTTTATTTCTAACATTTCTTTTTTGACTCTTTCTTAGAACTTTCATCTCTCCCCTTATATTATCTGTCCTCTTTCATGCTGTCCATCTTTTTTTTATTAGAGTCCTTAACTTATTTTTCACTTTTAAATTCCAGGCTTGATAATTTCAACATCATTGCCATCTCTGAAACTGGTTCTGATGTTTATTTAGTATCTTCAAATTGTGTTCTTTTAACATGACTTATAATGTGTTGTTAGAGACTGAATATGACCTACTGAGTAAAAGGAACTCAGGTAAATAGGCCTTTGGTGTGAAGTTGTATGCTTATCTGGCTATGTTAGGTAGCAGCTAGATATGAGCAGGGAAGGAACACCCTGAGGAAGACTCTTAAGTCCTTGAGGGGAGAGTGATATGAGCTGGAGGCAAAGATGGTGATAAATAGGTTACATCTTAGAAGCCTGGGGGCACAACACCCTGACTTTGTGGCTTCCGAGACTTTGGAGCTGACCAACCAAGAGCCACAGGTGCAGAGCACGCACTGTTCTCTTCTACCCATGCTCCAGGGTAACCCCTAGGCTCATTATAATGCACTTGCATTGCAGTTATAGCCTCTCCATGGAGAAAGGCTACTATGATGGTTCTAGTACAAACCTTATAGGGTTAAACTCCCCACAGACACCTGTGGGAGAATATCCTGAATGATTGGAAGCAGCTTCTGCTAGAGTCTATCACACTGTATGTCACAGTTTGTTGCAGCCCAGAAAGACTTAATAATATCTAATTCCAAAACAAGCTAGTTCCACAAGGTAGAACCTGCCCACTCTTCACCTTGAGAGTATACTTTTGCTTTAATAAATTCATGTTTTATTTTTCTTATTTTTAGTTGTTCTAACAGATGACAACTTGTTTAAAGTAATAATAACAACAATGCTTTTGGTAGTTATAGCTATGCATATGCTTTGTACTTGCTACTTTCTTTCTGGCTGTTTTTCATTTGACCATGGAGCCTCATGTAAATCTTTTCATGGGGAATCCAAGATCTGGGACCTCCATTCACACGAGGCAGACTTTCCCACCAGTAACAGCTGGATGTTGGGCTATATTTATTGTGTGCAGTTACTGTAGGTATTAGTGGCTAGATTTTCTTCTGGGGATATTTTTCTCTCCTGTATGATCTTTGGGGTTTCCTAGAGGCTTCTTAAATAAGGTCTGAGAAGTGCAGTTATTTCCAGTGCATTATCCTGTTATTATAGAGATGCCCTGCTGATGTGGTGGTTTGGTTTAGAGGAGGGAAGCATTCCAGTCTTGGGATTAGACCTCAAACTTTCTGTGAGCTTGTGCTTCTGGGCTGTTACCTTAATAGGTTATATTTGGTGCCCTTCCAACCACCCATTGCTTTGGGTGAGACATAAAGACTAAAGCAGGTTGGAGTTGCAATTTCCCTTCCCCCAGGTCAGTTAAGCTCTGATAAAACCCCAGTTGGTTAGGCTCTGGTAAAACTGTTTCTTTTGTTAATAGGACTTGTTAAGAAAAACAGAATGCTTTGGATGTATTTTAAAATGGCTATTTTCCCCTTTCCTTGCTAGTCACACAAAGAGATCAAATCTCCACCCTGAGAATCTAGTAGGACTCTTAAAAATAAAACTAAGACTGAGTTCCTCTGGAATTTTTAACTCTCAAATTTGTCTGCACTGAGACTTGAGAAATTCATCCATTATACCTCGTTTTCTTAAAATGATACAGATTTTCCTAGAGATTTCTTCTCCAATTAATTGTGATTCTCTCTATCCAACACTCTCTCTAATTTCAGGGGCAGTGGTTTTGCCCTGTGACCTCAGTTTTCTGGTAAATATAAGGAATACTTTTTGGTTTTTAGTTTATTCATTTCTTTTTTCCTGTGTAGATGAGATGATGATTTCCAAAGTCCTTCCACACCAGATCAAAACCCAGAAATTTCTATTGACTTTTTAAATTTTGGCTCTTGTATTTTTGATTCCTAAAATTCCCCTTTATTTTTCCTTATATCATATATTAATTTGCTGAGAATTTCTACCTTTTTTTTTAAAAAAAAGATTTTATTCATTTATTTATTTATTTATTTTTGAGATGTTTTTTCCTTATTTCTTTTTTTTTATTTTGTGATTTTTTTTTATAAATTAATTTTTATTGGTGTTCAATTTACCAACATACAGAATAACACCCAGTGCTCATCCCGTCAAGTGTCCCCCTCCGTGCCCGTCACCCATTCACCCCCACCCCCCGCCCTCCTCCCCTTCCACCACCCCTAGTTCGTTTCCCAGAGTTAGGAGTCTTTATGTTCTGTGTCCCTTTCTGATATCTCCCACACATTTCTTCTCCCTTCCCTTATATTCCCCTTCACTATTATTCATATTCCCCAAATGAGTGAGAACATACACTGTTTGTCCTTCTCCGATTGACTTACTTCACTCAGCATAATACCCTCCAGTTCCATCCACGTTGAAGCAAATGGTGGGTATTTGTTGTTTCTAATGGCTGAGTAATATTCCATTGTATACATAAACCACATCTTCTTTATCCATTCATCTTTCGATGGGCACCGAGGCTCCTTCCACAGTTTGGCTATTGTGGACATGGCTGCTAGAAACATCGGGGTGCAGGTGCCCCGGCGTTTCATTGCATCTGAATCTTCGGGGTAAATCCCTAACAGTGCAATTGCTGGGTCGTAGGGCAGGTCTATTTTTAATTCTTTGAGGAACCTCCACACAGTTTTCCAGAGTGGCTGCACCAGTTCACATTCCCACCAACAGTGTAAGAGGGTTCCCTTTTCTCCGCATCCTCTCCAACATTTGTTGTTTCCTGCCTTGTTAATTTTCCCCATTCTCACTGGTGTGAGGTGGTATCTCATTGTGGTTTTGATTTGTATTTCCCTGATGGCAAGTGATGCAGAGCATTTTCTCATGTGCATGTTGGCCATGTCTATGTCTTCCTCTGTGAGATTTCTCTTCATGTCTTTTGCCCATTTCATGATTGGATTGTTTGTTTCTTTGGTGTTGAGTTTAATAAGTTCTTTATAGATTTTGGAAACTAGCCCTTTATCTGATATGTTATTTGCAAATATCTTCTCCCATTCTGTAGGTTGTCTTTGAGTTTTGTTGACTGTATCCTTTGCTGTGCAAAAGCTTCTTATCTTGATGAAGTCCCAATAGTTCATTTTTGCTTTTGTTTCTTTTGTTTTCGTGGATGTATCTTGCAAGAAGTTACTGTGGCCAAGTTCAAAAAGGGTGTTGCCTGTGTTCTCCTCTAGGATTTTGATGGAGTCTTGTCTCACATTTAAATCTTTCATCCATTTTGAGTTTATCTTTGTGTATGGTGCAAGAGAGTGGTCTAGTTTCATTCTTCTGCATGTGGATGACCAATTTTCCCAGCACCATTTATTGAAGAGACTGTCTTTCTTCCAGTGGATCGTCTTTCCTCCTTTGTCGAATATTAGTTGACCATAAAGTTCAGGGTCCATTTCTGGATTCTCTATTCTGTTCCATTGGTCTATGTGTCTGTTTTTGTGCCAGTACCACACTGTCTTGATGACCACAGCTTTGTAGTACAACCTGAAATCTGGCATTGTGATGCCCCCAGATATGGTTTTCTTTTTTAAAATTCCCCTGGCTATTCGGGGTCTTTTCTGATTCCACACAAATCTTACAATAATTTGTTCTAAGTCTCTGAAAAAAGTCCATGGTATTTTGATAGGGATTGCATTGAACGTGTAAATTGCCCTGGGTAGCATTGACATTTTCACAATATTAATTCTGCCAATCCATGAGCATGGAATATTTTTCCATCTCTTTGTGTCTTCCTCAATTTCTTTCAGAAGTGTTCTATAGTTTTTAGGGTATAGATCCTTTACCTCTTTGGTTAGGTTTATTCCTAGGTATCTTATGCTTTTGGGTGCAATTGTAAATGGGATTGACTCCTTAATTACTCTTTCTTCAATCTCATTGTTAGTGTATAGGAATGCCATTGATTTCTGGGCATTGATTTTGTATCCTGCCACTCTACCAAATTGCTGTATGAGTTCTAGCAATCTTGGGGTGGAGGCTTTTGGGTTTTCTATGTAGAGTATCATGTCATCGGCGAAGAGGGAGAGTTTGACTTCTTCTTTGCCAATTTGAATGCCTTTAATGTCTTTTTGTTGTCTGATTGCTGAGGCTAGGACTTCCAATACTATGTTGAATAGCAGTGGTGAGAGTGGACATCCCTGTCTTGTTCCTGATCTTAGGGGAAAGGCTCCCAGTGCTTCCCCATTGAGAATGATATTTGCTGTGGGCTTTTCGTAGATGGCTTTTAAGGTGTCGAGGAAATTTCCCTCTATCCCTACACTCTGAAGAGTTTTTATCAGGAATGGATGCTGTATTTTGTCAAATGCTTTCTCTGCATCTAATGAGAGGATCATATGGTTCTTGGTTTTTCTCTTGCTGATATGATGAATCACATTGATTGTTTTACGAGTGTTGAACCAGCCTTGCGTCCCGGGGATAAATCCTACTTGGTCATGGTGAATAATTTTCTTAATGTGTTGTTGGATCCTATTGGCTAGTATCTTGTTGAGAATTTTTGCATCCATGTTCATCAGGGATATTGGTCTGTAATTCTCCTTTTTGGTGGGGACTTTGTCTGGTTTTGGAATTAAGGTGATGCTGGCCTCATAGAATGAATTTGGAAGTACTCCATCTCTTTCTATCTTTCCAAACAGCTTTAGTAGAATAGGTATGATTTCTTCTTTAAACGTTTGATAGAATTCCCCTGGGAAGCCATCTGGCCCTGGACTCTTGTGTCTTGGGAGGTTTTTGATGACTGCTTCAATTTCCTCCCTGGTTATTGGCCTGTTCAGGTTTTCTATTTCTTCCTGCTCCAGTTTTGGTAGTTTGTGGCTTTCCAGGAATGCGTCCATTTCTTCTAGATTGCCTAATTTATTGGCATAGAGCTGTTCATAATATGTTTTTAAAATCGTTTGTATTTCCTTGGTGTTGGTAGTGATCTCTCCTTTCTCATTCATGATTTTATTAATTTGAGTCTTCTCTCTCTTCTTTTTAATAAGGTTGGCTAATGGTTTATCTATCTTATTAATTCTTTCAAAGAACCAACTCCTGGTTCTATTGATCTGTTCCACAGTTCTTCTGGTCTCAATTTCGTTGAGTTCTGCTCGAATTTTAATTAACTCTCTTCTTCTGCTGGGCGTCGGGTCGATTTGCTGCTTCTTCTCTAGCTCCTTTATGTGTAAGGTTAGCTTTTGTATTTGAGTTCTTTCCAGTTTTTGAATGGATGCTTGTATTTATTCATTTATTGATGAAAGACACACACACACACACACACACACACACACAGAGGTAGAGACAGGCAGAGGCAGAAGCAGGCTCCATGCAGGGAGCCCGATGTGGAACTTGATCCTAGGACTCCAGGATCACGCTCTGGACCAAAGGCAGGCACTAAACCACTGAGCCACCCAGGAATCTCCTACCTTTTTTAATGTTTTAAGCATTTTGTAATTCTCATTGAAGCATTTTTATACTGCTGCCTTAAAATCTTTGTTAGGGAGTTCTAACATCTTTGTCATCTTGATGTTGGCATTTGGTCTCTGTTTCTCTCTCTCTAATTCAATTTGGAGCTTACTGGTTATTAATGGTACGAATTATTTTCAGTTGAAACTTTGACATTTGGGGTATTATACTATGAGACTTTTGGTTGTATTTACACTTTCTTTTTCAAAGCTGGCTTCCTTTTACACTGCTGTGGTGAGAAGAGAGTGTCGCCATCATTTTACTATGTTCCCCACTCACCCTCTGTTGGCAACTGAGGGGAGTTTCATGTTAATGGCAGGCAAGGATAGGAGTTATGACTCCCCTTTAGGATCTACTGATGACTCCCTGGTTGCAAGAGTTAGAAGTATGTAATTACTGTTTCTCCTATAGGAGACCTCATGGAAAAAGAGGTTGTCTAGTAATACTAAGCAGTGGTGAAACCCTGACTGTCCATTAGATCTCTGGTGCTACCCAAAAGAGATTGTTAATTTACCTTACTAGTATAGTGAGGGATTAAGTCCAGTCTCCTCATAGCTCCCACTGATACCGTAGCGTTGGAGAAATCTTACTACCTCATGAGAATAATCTCCTTACTGAGCTTTCTTTGATATAAAATTTAAAGGGGTTCAGAGAGATGAGTGGAGTGGGCTGAGATGTCCATTATACTCTAGCAACTTTCTGTAATTTGTCTCTGTTGATGTGGTTGGGGCTGGGGCCATAGGTTGTTTATTATTATTATTATTATTATTATTATTAATTATTTGGTTGAAATAGAGTGGTTATTGTCTAAATAATTTCTGTCTTGATTAGCTGCCTTTTGCCTGGTCTTATGGATATACAGAGTTGGTTTTGTTGGGGTTTGGTTTTGGATATGGATATACAGGGTTGGTTTTTGTGTGAGGTCATTGAAATTTCTAGGGTGCTGGGATTCTTTGGCTGTAACTCTGGGATACATCAGGCAAAAAAGGAAATACAAGGAACTTAACTTCATATGGTTCCTTAGACCCTGAGTTCCCTAAGCAATATACCATCTTCTCTCTGCCTTTTAGATTATTTTCATATTTTACACGTTACATCCAGGATTTTAGTTGTATTTAATGGGAAGGCTAGGGAAAAGTACATCTATGTCATATTTCCAGAAAAGAAAGTATATCTTATATCTTGCCTTCAAGTTTGAATGTCATTTTTCTCTGGGTGTTAAATTCTTTTTTAAAAAAAGATTTTATTTATTTATTTGAGAGAGAGAGAGCAAGCAGGGAGGGGGGGGAGAGAGAGAGAGAGCAAGCAGGGAGAGAGGGGAGAGAGAGAGAGAGAGAGAGCAAGCAGGGAGAGAGGAGAGAGAGAGAGAGAGAGAGAGAGAGAGAGAGAGAGAAAGTAGACTTGCCACTGAACAAAGAGCTCCACACAGCGCTTGATTCAGAACCCTGTGATCATGACCTGAGCTGAAGGCAGATACTTAGCTGACTGAGTCTCCCAGGTGCTTACTTGCTTGGTTTCTGACAAGATGTCTTCTGATTTTTTTTCCCTTGTATATATGCCTTATTGTCAGGCTCTCTTGAAGATTTATCTTTTATTGCCTAGGGCTGTGTGTGTGTGTGTGTGTGTGTGTATACCCCACTTAATGGTCTCTGAGATTTTTGGATATATGGTTTGATGTGATCACTAATTTTGAAAATTATCAGCCATTATCTGTTCAAATATTTTCTATGTTCTTTTTTAATTTTTTTAAATTTTTATTTATTTATGAGAGAGAGAGAGAGAGAGAGAGAGAGAGAGAGAGGCAGAGACACAGGCAGAGGGAGAAGCAGGCCCCATGCACCGGGAACCTGATGTGGGATTCCATCCGGGGTCTCCAGGATCGTGCCCTGGGCCAAAGGCAGGCGCCAAACCGCTGAGCCACCCAGGGATCCCTATTTTCTATGTTCTATTCTTTTTGCTTTCATATTCTGGTATACCAGAATATATATTATACTATTTAATATTATGCCACAGATCTTGAATAATCTGTTCTTTATCATTACTATTATTATTCTTTCTTTACTCATTTTCATTTTATGGCTTATGTATATAATTCATTTAACTCAGTTTATTTAACAATGTATATAAGTATGATTTCTATAAGTTATGTATCTTCACATTTACTGATTTTTTGAGGCTCTTTTGAGTCTTTTGGTGAGCCCATCAAAAGTGTTCTTCATTTATAATCCTGCATTTTCAAATCTAGTATTTCTATTAATACTTTTTAAATAATCTGTTTCTGTTTTCATAAATTACACTTCTCACCTTGCATGTTTTTATCTTTTATATTAGAGTCCTTCAGGATTAATCAAAAGTAATCCAAATTCATTGTCTAGTTAATATCTGTGTCATATCTGATTCTTGTCTTATTGATTGTTTCATAGTGTCTCTTTTTAAATTGCTTCTTTTTAAGATAATAATAGAATAAAATAAAAATAATGGTATTATGAATTACTATATGTTAATAAAGTATATAGCCTTTATCAAGAGTGGGCAAATGTTTCCTGCAATGTGCCAGATAGTAAATATTTCAGTCTCTGTGAGCCACATACAGCCTCTGTTCATATTTTTTTCCCCATTTTTTTTACGAACCTCAAAAAAAATTCAATCTATTTTTCACTTACAAACCATACAAAATGAACAGCAGGCTATAGTTTGCCAATCCCTGGCCTGCATGAATGGGTAAATTCCTGGAACAGTATAAAATTTTTACATTTTATATGTAAATATTGATAAATATTTATGTATAAATCATAAGTCATGATCATATAAATAATGATAGAAAAATGGAAAACCTTAGTATATCATTAATATAAAAATTAAAATATTAGTTACATACAAAATAATGCATGCTTTCTAATAACATATAAGCAAGGTACACTTTGAGTACATTTATTAATTCATTCAGCAAATAATCATTGAGGTCTTACTATATTCCAGGCAGTTCTAAGTTTTGAGGAGGAAATGAGCAAAATAGGCAGAAATCCCAGGCATCAATTTTTCTCTTTCTACTCCATCATGCTCCATCATGCTCCATTTCTACTCCATCTGAATAAATAAACATTATTTATTCAGATATACGTAATGTTTCCATATGTTTTAAGTAACTTACTAGAAATAACTTTTCAAGTGAACCTTCAGGACTTGTGTTAAGAATGATTTAATTTGATTTTGGTTTTTGGAAAGAGATGAAGTCATTCAGGGTTGAAAGTGAGAATGCGAAAACAAGTTGAAAATCACTATTTTTGGTACAAAAGTCTAATTTAGAAGTAATTTTCTAATAATATTATAAATTAGGATTCCAAAAATGATCTTTTCAACTTCAAAACCTTCGCAATAATGGTACAGTCCTCAAAAAAAGTTATTTTGAATGTCAATTTAGTTTGATGTAGTTATCCTTTTTAAATTACCCAATTGGAATTATGATTGTTTTGGAGCCATATTTTACACTAATAATATTTTATTTTATTATTTATATTTATATGTCATACAATTAAAATTATATATTTAAACTTTAAATTTTAATCTTTAAAAGCATTTAAACTTTAAACTACTATTCCTTTGAATTGGCAAGCCAATACAACACAGAGGGGCAAAATACTATGGTTTCAAATTTTTATTTCTTCATTCTCCTGTTTTCTGTATCACCACCATTATGGGTCCCTAAGGACTTTATTGGATACCCATGTCAATTTTCTTTTATGTATATTTTTACAAGATTCTCTTTCATTTTTAATATTTTATTATGCTTTCAAGATTCTCATTCATCACTTATGAAAATATATTCAGTCTTTCAAAATAGGTGAATTTTGCCAACCCATTAAATTAAAAAAAACTCCTTTTTATATTTTATAGAGAATTATCTTAATATCACACAAATTATACACACATATGATTAAATTATATGTGCACTCTTTGCAATCAAAATAATGTTAAATGTTAATATATTGATATACACAAGAAGAAAACAAATTAAAATATACATTCCTTTTTAATGAATCTTCTAAAAGATATTCAGGCTAGAATATTTAAGCCTAGTTAAAGAGGCATGAAAGTGAAAACAAGTTTTAACATATAGATTATAATCCCAAGTGAAATGAGGAGATAAGGCTAGAAGTATTCCCCACAGTCTCTAATACCAGAAAGACATAAAACAATATACTTTATACTACTACTGATCCTTGATAAATCCTTATACTGAGACAAAATTATAAAAGACAAAATTATAACCAGTGCTCAAGTTGTGTTGGTTTATTAATTTTCAAAAACAATTTATTTCATCACAATTTATATTATTTTTATAATTTATTTAATTTATTTATATTGATGCATATTTATGTATCTTGTTAGATTCCATTCTTGTTAGAAAAGGGCAATTTTAAACAGATATTATGTTTAATGATTTTGTCTATTCCTTCCATTGGTAAGTGTATTCAATCTCACATATAAAGCATGGCTATCATTTTACAACAAAGCTGGTTTCTTCTCTTTCTTTACTTCAATTCCAGCTATGTTCTAACTCTTCATATCATTTTCAATGCTTGTTTCTGGGCATGTCTATGCCATGTCTTAAAAGTTATTCCTCGACTAGTTCTGTGAAGTAATAATAATGACTTTATGTCATTCAACAAATATTCTATCAATTATATTTCATATGCTAGACTTTGCTATTTATTAGTAGCGTCATTAATCAAGGCAACTGCAATTACAGGAGAAGTTGCCGTGTACAATCCTTACTGTAGAGCATCTCAAAGAATACAGGTTTTAGAGAATGACTACTTTTGGGGAACTTCAAATGGACTCAAGGCCGACATTTCTACATCACATGTTATTTGTGAAGGAAAAGATGACAAAAAAAGCCAACCTCACTAAAAATTTACTAACAATGAAAAATGCTTTTAAACAAAATCAATCTGCTTTGATTACTTGAGAAAAATACTGACCCTCCATTCTTTTCTTTTTCTGTGCTATCATAGAGTATATTCTTTCCATTTTAAGCCTTGACCTCTACACGTAAGAAGTGTGAAAATCGGACTAATCAACACAATAGTGGGTGGCTGATTATTAAATCTAAATCTAATAATCTAAGATTATTAAATCTAAGATTATTAAATCTGTGTATATGTTTTTAAAAGTCTCTTTTTATGTAAAATGTGTTATTTCATGACAGAAAAATGATTAGGGCAATAAATAGTAGATATAATTTAAAATATTTTTCAGACATCTTTGCTTTGAATTTAATCCTTAAAGACAATTTTCCTGGCCCAATTAGGGCTATTTTTATTTAGTGCTACTTGATATAGAGAGAATCTTTTATTAAATGTTTTGTCTTTAGAAACAAAGAAAAGCAAAGTACAAAATTCCTAGAATCACAGAAATCACACAAAAAACCAACAATTATTTTTTCTATCCCTTACTAGTACAGATTTTAACTTTATTCAAAAATTCCATGTACTATAGAGCAGCTTAAAATAGCACAAATTAGAATGTAGCTCACTATTGGATGCATTTGCTTTTGCCTTTTATTCCTTTTTTCTCTATAAATGTCTCTTTGGTGTTATTCTGTTCCCATTTCTTGTAACTTTACTTAAAAAGAAAGTATGTATACTATATAATTTCCTTTTAAAATTTATAATATTTCCCTTTCCTTAAATTAGGTGATGGCATTATTATTTATTATTGAGGGGAATGGATTATTTTAGACTTTTTCTACAAGGAGTTAAACTAATAAACAGCATTTTACTCAAAACAGGTCTAATTTTGCATACTAAAAACAGCAATATTCAAACCAAAACATTAACTCATTTGTTAAGCATATATTGGATATCTTCTGTATTTTCTGCTAAGACCTGAGAATATGAGGAGTAATAAGACATAGATCCTTTCCTTAAAAAATTTTGGGTTGTAGAGAGAGAAAAGGGAATTAAAATATATACATGTGTTATATATTCTGGCAATTTCCAGATTTGTATCTTCAGCCTACACTTCTACCACGAATTTCAAACTTATATGTTTGACCACATATTAAATATTTCTACCTGCTTTTAGAACATCTGGGTGGCTCAGTGATTGGGCGTCTGCCTTTGACTCAGGGAGTGGTCTCAGAGTACCAGGATGAGTCCCACATTGGGCTTCCTGCATGGAGCCTGCTTCTCCCTCTGCCTGTGTCTCTGCCTCTCTCTCTCTCCATGTCTCTCATGAGTAAATAAATAAATCTTTAAAAAAAATAAATATTTCTACCTGCAGATACAATAGTTATCCCCAGTCAAGCAAAACCACTGAATCTAGAAACCTGAATATCTATCTCCCTCTTTTTCTGTCCTTCTCCAAGCCAGTTAAATAATCATGAAATCTTACTGATTACATCTATTAAAAAGTTTTTAATACATCCCTCCTCTTCATCCCTGCAACTTTCTAAGTGGTCTCCTTATTACTTACTTTGTCCCACTGTAATGCAACTACCATATAGCTACCATTTTAAATAGGATCTTGTTTCAGAATTTCAGTGGCTCTTGTAATCTATAGGATAAAGTTCAAATTCTTTATAAAAGGAAACATTGTTTTATATGATCTGTTCCTAGCTTTATCTCCAATCTCATTGGTGGATATTCCTGACAAAATTTCAGCAGTACCAAAATGCACGTAGTGTACCAAACACTTCTTGCTTTCTTACCTACTTTGGGTCTTATGTAATGTGTGTTTTCTTTCCATCAGTTTGGAAACTGAGTAGATCACTTTCTACTCAATTGAGAGCTTCTTTCAGCTAGTACTTCTTTTAAGAAGTGTTCCTAATTAGTTTCGCTTCCCTACCCATGATGATTTAGGAATTGCATGCTGATCTCCATTGCACTTCTGCTTTGTTTTATTAATGTCCTAGGATTGCTATAACAGACTGTTACAACATTGGTGGTTTAAAATAATCTAAAATGTATTTTTGTTCACAATTCTGGAGGCCAGCAATCCAAAATTTGGTGCCGGTAGGGCCATACTCCTTCCAGAAGCTCTAAGTAGAATCTGTCTTTTGATTCCTCTAGTGTCTGGTGGCTGCCTGTATTTCTTGCTTTCTCTTGCTTTGTCACTGCATGACTCCAATCTTTATTTTCATGTTCAAATTGTGTTCTTCATGTGTCTATTTATATCCTTCTGCCTCTCTTTATAGGAATACATAGTCCACCCAGGTAACACAGAGTAAACTCATCCTCTCAGGATTACACACACACACACACACACAGAGAGAGAGAGAGAGAGAGAGAGAGAGAGAGAGAGAGAGAGAGGCAGAGGGAGAAGCAGGCTCCATGCAGGGAGCCTGATGTGGAACTCAATCCCGGCACTCCAGGATCATGCCTTGGGCCAAAGGCAGAAGCTAAACCGCTGAGCCACCCAAGGATTCCCTCCTCTCAGGATTCTTTTTTTTTAAAATTTTATTTATTTATTGAGACACAGAAAGAGAGACACAGGCAGAGGGAGAAGCAGGCTCCATGCAGGGAGCCTGATGTGGACTTGATCCCGGGTCTCTGGGATCACGCCCTGGGCTGGAGGCGGCGCTAAACCCGCTGAGCCACCAGGGCTGCCTTCCTTTCAGGATTCTTAATCACATATTTAAAAATTTAAGATAATACTCATGGTTTCTAAGGATTAGGTAGTGAATATATCTTTGGTGGTCTATTTTTCCCCCAACCACAATTGTTTTTTGACAATCGTACCTAATAGACTGTCTCATTCTCTTTGTGTTCTCAGTGCCAATCATACACTGATTGGTTTGTGAAATAGATGCTTTGTGGAATAAATGTTATTATGTCTATTAGAAGTTCAGTAAAAGTCTGTTAGGCAGAAAGAAGTAAAAATTCTTGGGCAATGTAACGTCTAAAATTAATCTTGGATTCTGATCGCAGTCAGGCAAGATAGGGGGTAGAACATCCAAACTAAGTGTGGAAAATGTGATAAAATTGGGAAAATAGAATGGGCCAGAGAGAATGCCAAAAAGCTGTTATACAGGACAATTATGACCAGTCTTTATTTTAGACATAGAACTCCAACAATAAGTGGAAGGAGAAGTATGAGGTAAAGTCAGTATGCTATATATTAGAGGCTTATAAGTAAACCAAGTCAGAAGAAATGAGTTATTATTTAAGTTATTATTAAGGAGATGAGATTGATAGAACATGATCGTAGACTTCATATTAGGTGGCTTGCCTTGAGAAAGGGACTCTGAAGAAAAGGAAATATGTTAGAATAATAAAAATAACTAACAGTGAGAACTTACTCTGTTGAAGAATTGTTCTAAGTTTTATATTTGAAATTATCTTTTTAATATTATGACAACTCCATTAGGCAGTTGCTGTTATCACTTATAGTAGGTTGAATAATACCCCCAAATAAAACAAAATAAACTCACCTGTATAATCAATCATTTTAAAAAGGATATGCTAGACTTAGAATAATGATGTGCACAAGGGTATCATGTTCTAATCACCAGAATCTATGGATATTACCTTACTTTGAAAAAGATTATTTGGATATGTGATTGACTTAAGGATTTTAAATGGGGAGATTATCCTGGTGGACCACAAATGCCATCACATTTATTCTTATACAACAGAGGCAGAGGACTTTCAACACAGAAGAAGGAGTGTGACCATGGAGGCAGAGATAGAAGTGATATGGTCACTAGTTAAGGAATGCCAGCAACCATCAGAAGCTGAAAGAAGCAAGAACCATATTCTCCCAGAGAACCTCTGGAAGGAGTTAAGCCATGCTGACACACTGAGTTTGATCCCGTGATAGTGATTTTGGACTTCTGGGCTCTAGATCTGTGAGGAAATAAATTTTTGTTTATCTTAAGCTACAAAGTTTACCACAATCTTTTACAGCAGCCTTGAGAAAAAAATACATTGTATGTGCTTATAGGAAAAAAAACACACATTGATATCAAATGACCTATTCAGCGTCACATATCTAGTCAATATATGCTACTTTTTTAATAAATTAATTTTTTATTGGTGTTAAATTTACCAACCTACAGAATAACACCCAGTGCTCATCCCGTCAAGTGCTCCCCTCAGTGCCCATCACCCATTCACCCCCACCCCCCGCCCTCCTCCCCTTCCACCACCCCTAGTTCCTTTCCCAGAGTTAGGAGTCTTCATGTTCTGTCTCCCTTTCTGGTATTTCCAACACATTTCTTCTCCCTTCCCTTATATTCCCTTTCAGTATTATTTATATTCCCCAAATGAATGAGAACATACACTGTTTGTCCTTCTCCGATTGACTTACTTCACTCAGCATAATACTCTCCAGTTCGATCCACGTTGAAGCAAATGGTGGGTATTTGTCATTTCTAATGGCTGAGGAATATTCCATTGTATACATAAACCACATCTTTATCCATTCATCTTTCGATTGGACACCGAGGCTCCTTCCACAGTTTGGCTATTGTGGACATGGCTGCTAGAAACATCGGGGTGCAGGTGTCCTGGCATTTCACTGCATCTGTATCGTTGGGGTAAAATCCCAGCAGTGCAATTGCTGGGTCGTAGGGCAGGTCTGTTTTTAACTCTTTGAGGAACGTCCACCCAGTTTTCCAGAGTGGCTGCCCCAGTTCACATTCCCACCAAAAGTGCAAGAGGGTTCCCCTTTCTCCGCATCCTCTCCAACATTTGTTGTTTCCTGTCTTGTTAATTTACACCATTCTCACTGGTGTAAGGTGGTGTCTCATTGTGGTTTTGATTTGTATTTCCCTGATGGCAAGTGATGTGGAGCATTTTCTCATGTGCATATTGGCCATGTCTATGACTTCCTCTGTGAGATTTCTGTTCATGTCTTTTGCCCATTTCATGATTGGATTGTTTGTTTCTTTGGTGTTGAGTTTAATAAGTTCTTTATAGATCTTGCAAACTAGCCCTTTATCTGATATGTTATTTGCAAATATCTTCTCCCATTCTGTAGGTTGTCTTTGAGTTTTGTTGACTGTATCCTTTGCTGTGCAAAAGCTTCTTATCTTGATGAAGTCCCAATAATTCATTTTTGCTTTTGTTTCTTTTGCCTTCATGGATGGATCTTGCAAGAAATTACTGCAGCCAAGTTCAAAAAGGGTGTTGCCTGTGTTCTCCTCTACGATTTTGATGGAATCTTGTCTCACATTTAGAACTTTCATCCATTTTGAGTTTATCTTTGTGTATGGTGCAAGAGAGTGGTCTAGTTTCATTCTTCTGCATGTGGATGACCAATTTTCCCAGCACCATTTATTGAAGAGACTGTCTTTCTTTCAGTGGATCATCTTTCCTCCTTTATCGAATATTAGTTGACCATAAAGTTCAGGGTCCACTTCTGGGTTCTCTATTCTGTTCCATTGATCTATGTGTCTGTTTTTGTGCCAGTACCACACTGCCTTGATGACCACAGCTTTGTGGTCATTTCAACCTGAAATCTGGCATTGTGATGCCCCAAGCTATGGTTTTCTTTTTTAAAATTCCACTGGCTATTCGGGGTCTTTTCTGATTTCACACAAATCTTAAAATAATTTGTCCTAACTCTCTGAAGAAAGTCCATGGTATTTTGATAGGAATTGCATTAAATGTGTAAATTGCCCTGGGTAACATTGACTTTTTCACAATATTCATTCTTCCAATCCATGAGCATGAAATACTTTACCATCTCTTTGTGTCTTCCTCAATTTCTCTCAGAAGTGTTCTATAGTTTTAGGGTATACATCCTTTACCTCTTTGGTTAGGTTTATTCCTAGGTATGTTATGCTTTTGAGTGCAGTTGGAAATGGGATTGACTCCTTAATTTCTCTTTCTTCAGTCTCATTGTTAGTGTATAGAAATGCCACTGACTTCTGGGCATTGATTTTGTATCCTGCCCCGCTACCAAATTGCTGTATGAGTTCTAGAAATCTTGGGGTGGAGGCTTTTGGGTTTTCTATGTAGAGTATCATGTGATTGGCGAAGAGGGAGAGTTTGACTTCTTCTTTGCCAATTTGAATGCCTTTAATGTCGTTTTGTTGTCTGCTTGCTGAGGCTAGGACTTCCAATACTATGTTGAATAGCAGTGGTGAGAGTGGACATCCCTGTCTTGCTCCTGATCTTAGGGGAAAGACTCCCAGTGCTTCCCCAGTGAGAATGATGTTTGCTGTGGGCTTTTCGTAGATGGCCTTTAAGATGTCGAAGAATGTTCCCTCTGTCCCTACACTCTGAAGAGTTTTGATCAGGAATGGATGCTGTATTTTGTCAAATGTTTCCTCTGCATCTAATGAGAGGATCATATGGTTCTTGGTTTTTCTCTTGCTGATATGATGAATCACATTGATTTTTTTATGAGTGTTGAACCAGCCTTGTGTCCCAGGGATAAATCCTACTTGGTCATGGTGAATAATTTTCCTAATGTGTTGTTGGATCCTATTGGCTAGTATCTTGTTGAGAATTTTTGCATCCATGTTCATCAGGGATATTGCTCTGTAATTCTCCTTTTTGGTGGGGTCTTTGTCTGGTTTTGGAATTAAGGTGATGCTGGCCTCATAGGACGAATTTGGAAGTACTCCATCTCTTTCTATCTTTCCAACCAGCTTTAGTAGAATAGGTATGGTTTCTTCTTTAAACGTTTGATAGAATTCCCCCGGGGAAGCCATCTGGCCCTGGACTCTTGTGTCTTGGGAGGTTTTTGATGACTGCTTCAATTTCCTCCCTGGTTATTGGCCTGTTAAGGTTTTCTATTTCTTCCTGCTCCAGTTTTGGTAGTTTGTGGCTTCCCAGGAATGCGTCCATTTCTTCTAGATTGCCTAATTTATTGGCGTATAGCTGTTCATAATATGTTTTTAAAATCGTTTGTATTTCCTTGGTGTTAGTAGTGATCTCTCCTTTCTCATTCATGATTTTATTAATTTGAGTCTTCTCTCTCTTCTTTTTAATAAGGCTGGCTAATGGTTTATCTATCTTATTAGTTCTTTCAGAGAACCAACTCCTGGTTTTGTTGATCTGTTCCACATTTCTTCTGGTCTCGATTTTGTTGAGTTCTGCTCGAATCTTAATTAACTCTCTTCTTCTGCTGGGTGTAGGATTTACTTGCTGTTTTTTCTCTAGCTCCTTTATGTGTAAGGTTAGCTTTTGTATTTGAGTTCTTTCCAGTTTTTGAATGGATGCTTGTATTGCGATGTATTTCCCCCCTCAGGACTGCTTTTGCTGCATCCCAAAGATTTTGAATGGTTGTATCTTCATTCTCATTAGTTTCCGTGAATCTTGTTAATTCTACCTTAATTTCCTGGTTGACCCTTTCATCTTTTAGCAAGATGGTCCTTAAGCACCACGTGTTTGAGGTCCTTCCAAACTTCTTGTGATTTAGTTCTAATTTCAAGGCATTATGGTCTGAGAATATGCAGGGGACGATCCCCATCTTTTGGTATCGGTTCAGACCCGATTTGTGACCCAGTATGTGGTCTATTCTGGAGAAAGTTCCATGTGCACTTGAGAAGAATGTGTATTCAGTTGAGTTTGGATGTAAAGTTCTCTAGATATCTGTGAAATCCATCTGGTCCAGTGTATCATTTAAAGCTCTTGTTTCTTTGGAGATGTTGTGCTTAGAAGACCTATCTAGTATAGAAAGTGCTAGATTGAAGTCACCAAGTATAAGTGTATTATTATCTAAGTACTTCTTCACTTTGGTTATTAATTGATATAAATATTTGGCAGCTCCCACATTCGGGGCATATATATTGAGGATTGTTAAGTCCTCTTGTTGGATAGATCCTTTAAGTATGAGATAGTGTCCCTCTTCATCTCTCACTACAGTCTTCGGGGTAAATTTTAGTTTATCTGATATAAGGATGGCTACCCCTGCTTTCTTTTGAGGACCATTTGAATGGTAAATGGTTCTCCAACCTTTTATTTTCAGGCTGTAGGTGTCCTTCTGTCTAAAATGAGTCTCTTGTAGACAGCAAATAGATGGGTCCTGCTTTTTTATCCAGTCTGAAACCCTGCGCCTTTTGATGGGGTCATTAAGCCCGTTCACGTTCAGAGTTACTATTGACAGATATGAGTTTAGTGTCATCATGATATCTATTCAGTCCTTGTTTTTGTGGATTGTTCCACTGAACTTCTTCTTAAAGGGGAATTTTAAGAGTCCCCCTTAAAATTTCTTGCAGAGCTGGTTTGGAGGTCACACATTCTTTCAGTTCCTGCCGGTCTTGGGAGCTCTTTATCTCTCCTTCCATTCTGAATGAGAGCCTTGCTGGATAAAGTATTCTTGGTTGCATGTTCTTCTCATTTAGGACCCTGAATATATCCTGCCAGCCCTTTCTGGCCTGCCACGTCTCTGTGGAGAGGTCTGCTGCTACCCTAATACTCCTCCCCATCAAAGTCAGGGATTTCTTGTCTCTTGCTGCTTTAAGGATCTTCTCTTTATCTTTGGAATTTGGACGCTTCACTATTAAATGTCGAGGTGTTGAACGGTTTTTATTGATTTTAGGGGGGGATCTCTCTATTTCCTGGATCTGAATGCCTATTTCCCTTCCCAGATTAGGAAAGTTTTCAGCTAGGTTTGTTCAAATACATATTCTGGCCCTCTGGCCCTTTCGGCACCCTCGGGAACCCCAATTAAATGTAGGTTTTTCTTCCTCAGGCTGTCGTTTATTTCCCTTAATCTGTCTTCATGGTCTTTTAATTGTCTGTCTCTTTTTTCTCAGTTTCCCTCTTTGCCATTAACTTGTCTTCTATGTCACTCACTCGTTCTTCCACCTCATTAACCCTCGTCGTTAGGACTTCTAGTTTGGATTGCATGTCATTCAATTGATTTTTAATTTCTGCCTGATTGGATCTAAATTCTGCAGTCATGAAGTCTCGTGAGTCCTTAATGCTTTCTTCTAGAGCCACCAGTAGTTGTTAATAGTGCTTCTGAATTGGCTTTCTGACATTGAATTGTAATCCAGATTTTGTAACCCTGTGGGAGAGAGGACTGTTTCTGATTCTTTCTTTTGAGGTGAGGTTTTCCTTCTAGTCATTTTGCTCAGTGCAGAGTGGCCAAGAACAAGTTGTGTTGGGAAAAGGAGAGAAAGAGAGAGAAGGAAAGAAAAGAGAGAAGGAAAAAAGAAAAAGAAGAAAAAAAAGGAAAAAAGAGAAGAAAAATAGAAAGAAAAAGAAAGAAAGGTGAAAAAAAGGGGGTGGGGTGTGGGAAGCAATCAGAAATCAAAAAGAAAAGAAAAAAGAAAAAAAAATACCACGGGGGAGTTATCTTCTGAATCTGTAGACTTTAAGCCCCTTGCCTTCCCCTGGAACTGGTCCGTCCAGCTGGTCTTCTGGGGGAGGGGCCTGCTGTGCTGATCTTCAGGTGTTAGCACTTGGGGGAGCTGCTCTGCCCCTGCCTGCTGCAGGGCTCAGCGGGGGTTGTTTACCCCGTGGGGCCCCAGGAAGATCAGCAGCAGTTGCTATGGCAGCTCTGGAAGCCTGGATTCAGCCTCCGCAGGAACTACGGGGCTCTCCGTCTGCAGGGCCTGGAGGCTCCGGGGCGGGGCCGCTGATCTGCTCAGCTCGGGGCAGGAGCGTCCTCGCTGTCCTGGGCCCTCCCGGCCTCTGCCTGTCCCGGGGGGAGGCCGGATCCTGGGCTGTGTCCCGGCGCCCTGTGCTCCGGGGCCTGCGCTGTGGGATTCGCGCTCCCGCCCCGCAGCCCCCTCCGCGGAGCCGCCGCCCGAGCCCCTCCGAGCTGCTCCGGCCCCGCCGTGCGCGCTGCAGCCCTTAGGGAGCTCGGCGCACTCTCCCGCGCGCGCAGGTGTCTGTTAGTGTCCCCGGGAGCCCGAGGGCATCCCCGCCCTCCTGGGTCCTGCTCCAACTCCCTGCGAGCCCCTTTCCGCCCGCCCGGGAAGGTTGGTGCAGCTCCTGCTCCTCCGGGACGGGGCTCTCCTGTCCTGGGGACACTCGCCCCGGCCTCAGCCCGGCTCCTCGCGGGGCCCCTCCCCCTCAGAGGCCTTTTGTGTCTTTATTTCTTTTTCCCCGTCTTCCTACCTTGCTAGAAGGGCGAACTCTTCTCCCTGTAGCGTTCCAGCTGGTCTCTCTTTAAATCTCAGGCCGAATTCGTGGATTTTCAGGCTGATTTGAAGGTTATCTCGGTAATTTGGTGGGGACAGGTGACTTGGGGACCATGCTCTTCCGCCGTCTTGCCCCTCCTCCAATGCTTCTCTTTAATACAGGCAGTCTCTTCTAAAACTCATAGCATTGTGTTGTTAGTTTGGCTGTGTTATGTTTGAGGTATTTATGAAAGATCACGTTAGAGCGAGCTTTGAAAATTAGAGTTGTGGAAATGGATAAGATCACTCTGACGAATATTTAGGTTTTTATGAAAAAGATCCAAGGATAGAATCTGTAGGTAAGAACCTAAGTGGCAAGAATATGGAAAGAGAACAATAGAACCTGAAAAGAAAGTAAGAGCTGTGAAGGGGGATTCCAAAAGAAGAGAATTTTAAAAGAGGGAGAGAGAAGAAAGGAAGGAAAAAGAAGGAAGGAATAAACAGAAGAAGGAAGATATAACTTTTACTACATAAAAAACTCATTTAACTCTATATCTGTGACTCATGCAATTTTCTATATATGTGTTATATTTTAATAAATATTTACTTATAAAATATTGCATTAAACTTAAGGAATAGAAATGAAAATAATGCATTGGATTATCAATTGATAGGTACTTGTGATGCCAGCCAGACAGTTTAAAGTTCTGCAGTGATAAAATCCTAAATGTCATATAAAGACAGAAATAAAGGGGAAGCAGCAGGACAAGTTTAGATAATTTTTCTAAGGACATTTTTATTGACTTCTTAAACAAAGTTTGTAAAAAGGAAGAACTTAAATGTAACAGGGAAAAGAGTACCAGTGGATCAAAGTCCTTGAAAGAAATAGAAATTATATTAATAGCAAAGCTGAAAGACATGCCTTGAACAGAAGTACTGTAGCCTCTCCTGAATTGCAGGAAGGAAGAGCCAGAAATAAATATGCAGGTATGGACTAAGAGGAAAAGGAAGCTCCTCATTTTACAGGCACTTTTTTTGGCCTCCTTATCAGCTAATTTCTATCACTAATTTTGCTTCCATTCAACTCTATTGTTAGTACTACAATTACCATATGGGAATTATTTCTTTTATTTATTTACTCATGAGAGACAGAGAGGGAGAGAGAGACAGGCAGAGACACAGGTAGAGGGAGAAGCAGGCTCCATTCAGGGAGCCTGACATGGGACTCGATCCCAGGTCTCCAGGATCACGCCCTGGGCTGAAGGCGGTACTAAATGCTGAGCCACCCAGGCTGCCCATTTCCATGATTTTTATGTTCTTCTTTTGCATAGTTTTTTAAGACTGGGTTTGGGACCCATACAATATTTCATGTGAATTCAATCTTCTTACAATGTGTGTTAAACCAAGAACTATTAATAATGGTTTCAGTGAAAAAGGCTGTGAATCATCAGAAATCAAGGATTAAAAAAAAATCAGACCTAGTAAATTTTACCATGTTATCCATAAATTTTCCTTGCATTTTAAAATTTTATTGTCTACCTAGTATTAGAGACATCTGAACAGAAGGTACAGGCAAAAAAAAACTATGATACTGACTTTAAAAATTTTTTATGATATACTGATTTCATAGAATATGAAATAAAGCTTAAAATTCCAAATTTGTACATACAGACTAAAGGCAAAGGGGAGGAGTAGATTACAATGACTCAGGATGATTTTAGCAACTTCATGAAGGAGAGGCTTTGAATGGAAGAAACATAAATGTTTAGAAGAAGGAGTGACTATGCCTTATAGGTCAATGAATAGATAAAACTTAATTAAATATAATGTAGGTATCAGATGTCCTAAGTATTTTCTGTAAAACATAATTTAAAACAAACAATGAAACTTTCCTTCACAGAATGTATTAAAGAAGAATAAGCTTTTCAGAGAGGCTGCATCAGTTTCCATTCACGCCAAAAGTATAAGAAAGAGGGTTCCCCTTTCTCTGCATCCTCACCAACATCAGTTGTTTCCTGTGTTGTTAATTTTAGTCATCCTGATAGGTGTAAGGTGATAACTCATTGTACTTTTGATTTGTATTTCCCCAATGGTGTGATGTTGAGCATCTTTTCATTTATCTGTTAAGCATCTGTATGTCTTCTTTGGAAAAAAAAAGCCTATTCATATCTTCTACTCATTTCTTAACTGGATTGTTTGTTTCTTGAGAGTTGAGTTTGATACAATTTTAGATACTAACCATTTATCCCCTTTGTCAGATATGTCATTTGCAAATATATTTTCCCATTCAGGAGGTTGCCTTTTAGTTTTGTTAATTGTTTCCTTCATTGTGCAGAAGCTTTCTATCTTGATGAAGTCCCAATAATTCATTTTTCCTTTTGTTTCCCTTGACTTGGGAGATGTGTCTAGTAAGAAGTTGCTATGGCCTGTGTTAAAGGGGTTTGTGCCTATGTTCTCCTCTAGGATTTTTATGGTTTCTTGTCTCACATTTAGGTATTTCATCCATTTTGAATTAACTTTTGTGTATGGTGAAAGAAAGTGGTCCAGTTTCACTCTTCTGCATTTTGCTGTCCAATTTTCCCAACACCATTTGTTGAAGAGATTGTTTTCTTTCCATTGGATATTCTTTCTTGTTTTGTCAAGCAAGAAACACTTAAACACATATGTGTTGAACACATGGTGTAATATTATTCAGCCATAAAAAGAATGAAATCTTGCCATTTGCAATGATGTGGGTGCAGCTAGAGAATATTATCCTAAGTAAAATAACTCGATCAGAGAAAGACGTACTATATGATTTCACTCATATGTGGAATTTAATAAATGAAACAAAGGAACACAGAGGAAAATAGACAAACCATAAAACAGATTCTTACCTATAGAGAACAAACTGAGAGTTGTTGGAGGGGAGTAGGGGGGAATGGGTTAAATAGGTGATTGATGTTAAGGAGGGCAATAGTGATGAACACTGGGTGTTATATGTAAGTGATGAATCACTACATTCTATTTCTGAAACTAATATTACATTGTATTTTAACTAACTGGAATATAAATAAAAACTTGAAAAAAAGAGTTTTGTATTCCGAGGTAAAATGTGCTTTGTAAATAACCAAGATTATATTTCATTTATGTGTTTATTTTTCCCATTAAATATACCTTCCTCTTTATGGAAAGATTATTTTTTTTACAAGTTGAGGTTTTTATCACTTCCTTTGTATGCAGCTCAAAATTCTAGTGTTCTCAAACTTTTCATAAATATCTTGTTAATATGTGTTCTATTATTTCAAAAAGTATTAATGTCTGATTTGTAAGACAGTAATTAGCAAGTTCACTGTTTATTCCTATTTTAAAGCTTAATACACGACTTTATTGTTTAATTGGCTTTTTTTTTCCTCTACTGGGTCTATTTATGTTTCAAGATAATTGTAGGTGGCAAATCAATGCTATTGCTTTGTGTATACTCAGGTTAACATTTTAAATCCTCCTTCTTACCAACAAATTCTCTCGTACAGTGTCTTTTATTTTTATCTTTAAATTATTAAACATTATCTTATGCACTTAATTCTCAGTTACTTGGCTTTGAAGCAGCCGATTTTCTCATTATATTATCCAGAAACCCTATTATCTGAGTTTAAATAGACATTTTTATTTTAATATGTCTTTCTCATTTTCAGGAATATACTTGACTTCTATTAGGACAGGGGAAACAGCCTAGGGAGGCTTTCAGTTTTACAAATATATACACAAAAGTTAATTTTTTTATTTCTATTGGAAACATAAAGAAGAGACAGATTATTCAGTAAATGTAATCTATGTATATAGAAAATCCAAATACTCAAATACCTCTCACTCTCCTTTCTTTCTTTTCTTTCTTTCTTTCTTTCTTTCTTTCTTTCTTTCTTTCTTTCTTCTTTCTGTTTTCTTTTCTTTTCTCTTTCTTTCTTTTTTCTTTCTTTCTTCTTTCCTTTCTTCTTTCTTTCTTCTTTTTCTTTCTTTTCTTTTTCTTTCTTTCTTCTTTCTTTTTTCCTTCCTTCCTTCCTTCCTTCCTTCCTTCCTTCCTTCCTTCCTTCCTTCCTTTTTCTTTTTTCTACCACAATATGAGTTTATTTTTACTAGACAACTACTGAAACTATCATTTAAGAATTCAGTAACCAGGCAGCCCTGGTGGCTCAGCGGTTTAGCGCCACCTTCAGCCCAGGGTGTGATCCTGGAGACTCCGGATCGAGTCTCACGTTGAGCTCCCTTGCATGGAGCCTGCTTCTCCCTCTGCCTGTGTCTGTGCGTCTCTCTCTCTCTCTCTCTCTCTCTCTCTCTCTCTCTCTCCTCTCCTCTCCTCTCCTCTCCTCTCTGTCTCTCATGAATAAATAAATAAAATATTTTTTAAAAAAAGAGAGAATCCAGTAACCATAACTGTGCCCCCCCCCTTAAAAAAAAAGTTTGGAGCTACTTTATAACATCATCAAGACCAAAAGAAAACTAATTAAAAAATAGAGAAAAGCAAATTTGTAAGTGAATATGGGCATAGTTACTGTCTTAGTAATATAAGATTATTGATTAAACCACAAAGCTGGTGCTTTCAATGCTTTAATGATTCAGTAGAAGGGAATTAACAAATTTCCAGAAATGGAATTGGGAGCTAGAAACGTGTATGGCAACATAGATTAGAAGAAGGAAAATTCTGAAAAGAAAAAAAAAAGAAGAAGGAAAATTCTGGAAATTTAACTTGGTAACACATCAAGCTGCCAGTAGTACAAGTTTACCTAAGCCTGGGAGAATTATATCTAGAGCTTTGTTCTTAATCTTTTCCTTCTATGATGCACAAGAGAGATGCCGTTATATGCTCACTATATTGCCATAAGTATGAACAAATTTGATAAAGGAAAGATTTCATATGGAAGAAAAGTATTAAAATATAAGAATTTTTAATAATTGTTGATGTTCCATCAATAGTAATCATTCACAAAGAACATAAATTACTTCACATTGTGAAGGTACTCTTTTAACAGTACTAAATCACAACATGTCAAAAGAGATTGCTGTAGGTGTTCATAGGGAGAGCTATTGCCTCCTTCCTATAGCTTTATGCTTTTTTATATTATATTAATTTTTGCCCTGAAGAATCTAAAAATATTTTGCTTAGATGAGAGAGTAGAAAGACTTTCTGGCAAAATAAACTTTCTTACACAGAGGAGAATAAATTCTCAAATAATGTCTGAAGGCCAGTGTGACTGCCCACTTATGTAATATACTGTTCTTGAATAGTTATTATGGAAAAGTAATTCAAGACAAAATGGGGAAGGCTTATTTTACTTGCTATCACCTAAAAATTGAATATAGTAAACCCTTGAAAACATGGATTTGAACTGAGTGGGTCCACTCATATGAGAATTTTTAAAATAGATACATTGGAAAACTTTTGGAAGTTTGCAACAGTTTGAAAAAAACTCACAGATGAGCCACATAGCCTTGAGATATAAAAAGAGAAGAAATAAAAGAAAGAAAAGAAAAGAAAAGAAAGAAGAAAAAAGTTAGCTATGCCTTAAATGCATAAAATATATGTAGATACTAGTCTGTTTTTTCATTTAGTCTCATAAAATTATACTCACATATATTATCTAAAGTTAAAATGAATCAAAACTTATGCACACAAACACAGACATGGTGTCATTTGCAGTTGAGAAAAATGTAAACAAATAAAGATGCAGTATTAAATCATAACTGGATAAAATTAACTATATGTACTACTGTAATAGTTTTGTAGCCACCTTTTTTTTCTGTTGTGGTAAGTTCAACTGCTGTGAGTATTCATTTAAAAATGTCATGTGTCATGATGCTCTGCAGAAACAATTCCTCTTTTCAATGGGATTACATATGGCAATTACAGTTAATATTCTATTTTTCACTGAAGAAAAATTCAAAATAAATATGCATTATGCTTTGGATGTGTTCCTAAGCAATCACTAACTAACAGTGAACACAGAAAAGGTGATCTGTTTATCATCTGGTGATCTGTTTGTATTTGATAAATCAATTATCTTCTTTTTCTGCAGTTCTCAAGCCCATGACTTATTTTTCTGCACCCTGCTCCCTCATCATGACAGATAAAGGAAACAGGATGCAGTGCTAGGAATGTAAAGAACACTGACTGGCTCTAAAATATTATGCTAAGTAAAATAAGTCAATCAGAGAAAGACAATCATGATATCACTCAGATGTGGAATTTAAGAAACTAGAGGATCATAGGGGAAGGGAGGGAAAAATAAAATGAGATCAGAGAAGGAGACATACCATAATAGATTCTTAACTATAGGAAAGAAACTGAGGGTTGCTGGAAGGGAGGTGAGTGGAGGGATGGATAATTGAATGCTGCATTAAAGAGAGCACATGATGTAATGAACACTAGGTGTTATATGCAACTGATGAGTCCCTGAACTCTACCTCTGAAAATAATATATGTTAATTAATTTAATTGAAAAAAATGGTATTTCCATCTTCCTTTGTGTTTTAAACACCTCACATTAAATACTAGATTTAAATACACATACACACACCATTATATTGCTTAAAACAGATTAAAAATCTATAAATTGTGACTATTTTCCCTAGTCATTGTCCTATCAATATAGTCTCAATGTCCTTGTACATAATAATTACAAGATAAAGTATTAGAAGAATAGAAAAAGATGTAGCTCTAATGAATTAGAATCAAACAGTATGGCAGTAACCTTTTATCTTCTGTCAACTTTCTAAAACAGGAAAATCTAAGGGAAAGATATACCTATTAAAACAAATTAATTAAAATTTCATAGCAATGTCAGAATCAATTCAAGAGCCGTTGAAAGTCAAAGATGATAAATTTCTTCCATATCTGGGATGAGACAATTCAGATATATGCTTGCACCTAAAAATAATAATATGTGTATGTTATATACATATATTTCCAAACATTATATCTAAGTGGAAATAGTGTTTCATAATTAGTAACTAAGATAAAATTACATACTGTTACTAAATGAACAGGAAGCACTTGATTAAAGTGTTTTAAAACTTTCTATGATGAATGTAATAAAATATTTTAATATATTTTAATTAACCCAAAGGAAAAATATATAATTGACCCTTAAACAACTCAGGATTTCAACACAGTTGAAAATTTAAGTGTAACTTTTGAATTTACAAAAACTTAAAACTATTATAGCCTACTGTTGATTGGAAGCCTTAAAATAACATATAAAGTTGATCAACACATATTTTGGATGTTATATGTATTATATACTATTGTTACAATAAAGTAAGCTAGAGAAAAGAAAATATTTATTAAGAAAACATAAGGAAGATAGTGCATTTGTAATACTATACTGTATTTATTTTTTTTAAGATTTATTTATTTATTAATGAGAGACACAGAGAGACACAGAGACATAGGCAGAAGGAGAAGCAAGCTCCTCACGGGGAGCCTGATGTGGGACTCCATCCCGGATCCTGGGATCACGACCTGAGCAGAAGGCAGGTGCCCAACAGCTGAGCCACCCAGGCATCCTATGGTGTATTTATTGATACTTAAGTTTATACTGTATTTATTGATACATAAGTTATATTTTATATTCATCTAAACAGACAAGATGAATCATCTGTCAGTACCTAAATCAGTATTGTAATTACATGACACAAAAGACTAGATGTTATATAAATTACTAACACTAAGCATTAAAAATGGAAAGAGGATGAGCACAGGGTGTTATATGTTGGCAAGTCAAACTTCAATAAAAACAAAACAAAAATGAAAAGATATATAAATGAAAAGATAATATGAAAATGAAATTTATATTCGGACAGCTGGGTGGCTCAGTGGTTGAGCATCTGCCTTTGGCCTAGGGCGTGATCCTGGAGTCCTGGGATTGATTCCCACATTGGGCTCCTGCATGGAGCCTGCTTCTCTCTCTGCCTGTGTCTCTGCCTCTCTCTCTCTCTCTCCGTGTCTCTCATGAATAAATAAATAAAATCTTTATTAAAAAGAGAAAGAAAATGAAATTTATATTTATTTATTGGTATAATCTATGCATTGATAAGGATAAAAGAACATGTGATTGCTTCGTAGTAGCCTCACTATAGATTCATTAGTGAACCATAAAAATTTTAAGGCAAATAGTATTGCAGCCATATTCATAATACAATATTGGAAGCATTATTATAAGCACCTGTGATGATAAGCTGATATGGAGTTTCTCCAGTTATGGGTGTGGGTAGGTAAAGCAATTATTTGAAAGTGAAGTTATAAAATAGTATAAAAAAGTAGCACATTAGTAATTTTATGTTAAATATCACTCATCTTATGTCTATGTAAAGATAGGCCATCCACTTCCATACAAGTCTTGCACATGATGGTCCAAACAATGAATACTTAGCAAGTGATGACAGAAAAAAAAGCCTCATATAGTTCTTATAATATACTTATTAGATTTTCACACAAACACACTCAAATCCATAATAGATAAGCTTTTTAACTGTACAGCATAATAATTCTTTACTACTCATTGAGTGGTACAGCATCATCGTAAAAGTCTTCATTTACCTCATCTTCATATTGAGTAGGCTGAAGAGGAGAAGAATGAGAAGTTGTTCCTGCCTGAGGGGTGGCAGAGGCAGAAGTAGAAGAGGTGGAAGGGCAGGCAGGAGAGGCAGGCATACTTGGTGTAACTTTGCAGAAATACATTGCAATTTTTGTCCGACTTTTTTGCTTTTTCATCTCAAGAAATGTTTCTATACAATACCAATCCTTATTCTGTCATTTGCTTTAGTTTGATTGCCTGTATCATAGAAGTGTTATGTTGTAAAAAGAAGTCAAAAGCATTCCTAAATAATCAGAACCCTTCTGCCAGATTGTCTACCATCAATTTGTTTTCTGGTACTGCTTCATTTACATCTTCTTTTTCATTATCTGGCACTTGTTTAGATGCATGAGTCTCCCTTAAGTCATTGTCTGTTAATTCCTCTGGTGTGGTGTCTATTAGCTCTTGAATTTCTCCAAGATCCCTATCTTGAAACACTTCATTCCCTACCTTTTACCCCATATCCACAATCACTTTTATTATTTCCTTGATTGGATCTGTTGTAAATCCTGTGAAGTCATGTACAACATCTGGACACAGTTTTCTCCAGCAGGAATTTATTATTTTAGGCTTGATGGCTTTCAAGGCTTTTCTTTAACAAGGATAGCATTTCCAATGGTATAATCCTTCCTGATTTCAAGATGTTGTCTTTATCAGGGTTCTCTTCCATAGCATTGGCAACCCTTTCCTTAGAGTACCAGATGTAATGAGCCTTAAATAAAGGTCCTTGTGAATTTCTGATCTGGAGTGTAAATTAGAGATACCATGTTTGGGGGCATGTAGGCCACTCCTATGCCTTCAGTGTTGAACTCATAGGGTTCTGGGTTTCGAGGGGCATTGTCCAATATCAAAAGAACTTTAACAGGCAATTCCTTACTGGCAAGGAAATTCTTAACTTTAGGGACAAAACATAGATGGAATCAATCCTGAAAAATGGTTCTTGTTATCCAGGCCTTGTTGTATAACAAAATGATTGGCAGCTCTATATTTTTCCTTTAAGGCTCAAGGTTTCCTGGTTTTACAGATGAGGATGGTCATCATTATAAACCTGACTGCATTTCCACAAAATGGTAGAGGTAGCCTATCCTTTTCCTGTCTTACATCCTGATTGTTGTTTCTCCTACTTACTAATAAATGCCTGTTGTGGCACCTTTTTTTCCAGTATAAGGTATTTTAATTTGCATTAAAAACCTGTTCAGGTGGAGATCCTTTACCCTCAACAACTTTCTTAATGACATCACGGAATGCCTTGCTGCCTCTTAGTTGACAGAAGCTGCTTCTCCAATTGACATTAGTTTTTATTTTTTTATTTTTTTTTATTTTTATTTTTTTAATTTATTTATTTATTTTATTTTTTTATTATTTTTTTTTATAAATTAATTTTTATTGGTGTTCAATTTACCAACATACAGAATAACACCCAGTGCTCATCCCGTCAAGTGTCCCCCTCCGTGCCCGTCACCCATTCACCCCCACCCCCCGCCCTCCTCCCCTTCCACCACCCCTAGTTCATTTCCCAGAGTTAGGAGTCTTTATGTTCTGTGTCCCTTTCTGATATCTCCCACACATTTCTTCTCCCTTCCCTTATATTCCCCTTCACTATTATTCATATTCCCCAAATGAGTGAGAACATACACTGTTTGTCCTTCTCCGATTGACTTACTTCACTCAGCATAATACCCTCCAGTTCCATCCACGTTGAAGCAAATGGTGGGTATTTGTTGTTTCTAATGGCTGAGTAATATTCCATTGTATACATAAACCACATCTTCTTTATCCATTCATCTTTCGATGGGCACCGAGGCTCCTTCCACAGTTTGGCTATTGTGGACATGGCTGCTAGAAACATCGGGGTGCAGGTGCCCCGGCGTTTCATTGCATCTGAATCTTCGGGGTAAATCCCTAACAGTGCAATTGCTGGGTCGTAGGGCAGGTCTATTTTTAATTCTTTGAGGAACCTCCACACAGTTTTCTAGAGTGGCTGCACCAGTTCACATTCCCACCAACAGTGTAAGAGGGTTCCCTTTTCTCCGCATCCTCTCCAACATTTGTTGTTTCCTGCCTTGTTAATTTTCCCCATTCTCACTGGTGTGAGGTGGTATCTCATTGTGGTTTTGATTTGTATTTCCCTGATGGCAAGTGATGCAGAGCATTTTCTCATGTGCATGTTGGCCATGTCTATGTCTTCCTCTGTGAGATTTCTCTTCATGTCTTTTGCCCATTTCATGATTGGATTGTTTGTTTCTTTGGTGTTGAGTTTAATAAGTTCTTTATAGATTTTGGAAACTAGCCCTTTATCTGATATGTTATTTGCAAATATCTTCTCCCATTCTGTAGGTTGTCTTTGAGTTTTGTTGACTGTATCCTTTGCTGTGCAAAAGCTTCTTATCTTGATGAAGTCCCAATAGTTCATTTTTGCTTTTGTTTCTTTTGTTTTCGTGGATGTATCTTGCAAGAAGTTACTGTGGCCAAGTTCAAAAAGGGTGTTGCCTGTGTTCTCCTCTAGGATTTTGATGGAGTCTTGTCTCACATTTAAATCTTTCATCCATTTTGAGTTTATCTTTGTGTATGGTGCAAGAGAGTGGTCTAGTTTCATTCTTCTGCATGTGGATGACCAATTTTCCCAGCACCATTTATTGAAGAGACTGTCTTTCTTCCAGTGGATCGTCTTTCCTCCTTTGTCGAATATTAGTTGACCATAAAGTTCAGGGTCCATTTCTGGATTCTCTATTCTGTTCCATTGGTCTATGTGTCTGTTTTTGTGCCAGTACCACACTGTCTTGATGACCACAGCTTTGTAGTACAACCTGAAATCTGGCATTGTGATGCCCCCAGCTATGGTTTTCTTTTTTAAAATTCCCCTGGCTATTCGGGGTCTTTTCTGATTCCACACAAATCTTAAAATAATTTGTTCTAAGTCTCTGAAAAAAGTCCATGGTATTTTGATAGGGATTGCATTGAACGTGTAAATTGCCCTGGGTAGCATTGACATTTTCACAATATTAATTCTGCCAATCCATGAGCATGGAATATTTTTCCATCTCTTTGTGTCTTCCTCAATTTCTTTCAGAAGTGTTCTATAGTTTTTAGGGTATAGATCCTTTACCTCTTTGGTTAGGTTTATTCCTAGGTATCTTATGCTTTTGGGTGCAATTGTAAATGGGATTGACTCCTTAATTTCTCTTTCTTCAGTCTCATTGTTAGTGTATAGGAATGCCATTGATTTCTGGGCATTGATTTTGTATCCTGCCACGCTACCAAATTGCTGTATGAGTTCTAGCAATCTTGGGGTGGAGGCTTTTGGGTTTTCTATGTAGAGTATCATGTCATCGGCGAAGAGGGAGAGTTTGACTTCTTCTTTGCCAATTTGAATGCCTTTAATGTCTTTTTGTTGTCTGATTGCTGAGGCTAGGACTTCCAATACTATGTTGAATAGCAGTGGTGAGAGTGGACATCCCTGTCTGGTTCCTGATCTTAGGGGAAAGGCTTTTTTTTATTTTATTTTTTAATTTATTTATTTATTTTATTTTTTTATTTTTTTTTATAAATTAATTTTTATTGGTGTTCAATTTACCAACATACAGAATAACACCCAGTGCTCATCCCGTCAAGTGTCCCCCTCCGTGCCCGTCACCCATTCACCCCCACCCCCCGCCCTCCTCCCCTTCCACCACCCCTAGTTCATTTCCCAGAGTTAGGAGTCTTTATGTTCTGTGTCCCTTTCTGATATCTCCCACACATTTCTTCTCCCTTCCCTTATATTCCCCTTCACTATTATTCATATTCCCCAAATGAGTGAGAACATACACTGTTTGTCCTTCTCCGATTGACTTACTTCACTCAGCATAATACCCTCCAGTTCCATCCACGTTGAAGCAAATGGTGGGTATTTGTTGTTTCTAATGGCTGAGTAATATTCCATTGTATACATAAACCACATCTTCTTTATCCATTCATCTTTCGATGGGCACCGAGGCTCCTTCCACAGTTTGGCTATTGTGGACATGGCTGCTAGAAACATCGGGGTGCAGGTGCCCCGGCGTTTCATTGCATCTGAATCTTCGGGGTAAATCCCTAACAGTGCAATTGCTGGGTCGTAGGGCAGGTCTATTTTTAATTCTTTGAGGAACCTCCACACAGTTTTCCAGAGTGGCTGCACCAGTTCACATTCCCACCAACAGTGTAAGAGGGTTCCCTTTTCTCCGCATCCTCTCCAACATTTGTTGTTTCCTGCCTTGTTAATTTTCCCCATTCTCACTGGTGTGAGGTGGTATCTCATTGTGGTTTTGATTTGTATTTCCCTGATGGCAAGTGATGCAGAGCATTTTCTCATGTGCATGTTGGCCATGTCTATGTCTTCCTCTGTGAGATTTCTCTTCATGTCTTTTGCCCATTTCATGATTGGATTGTTTGTTTCTTTGGTGTTGAGTTTAATAAGTTCTTTATAGATTTTGGAAACTAGCCCTTTATCTGATATGTTATTTGCAAATATCTTCTCCCATTCTGTAGGTTGTCTTTGAGTTTTGTTGACTGTATCCTTTGCTGTGCAAAAGCTTCTTATCTTGATGAAGTCCCAATAGTTCATTTTTGCTTTTGTTTCTTTTGTTTTCGTGGATGTATCTTGCAAGAAGTTACTGTGGCCAAGTTCAAAAAGGGTGTTGCCTGTGTTCTCCTCTAGGATTTTGATGGAGTCTTGTCTCACATTTAAATCTTTCATCCATTTTGAGTTTATCTTTGTGTATGGTGCAAGAGAGTGGTCTAGTTTCATTCTTCTGCATGTGGATGACCAATTTTCCCAGCACCATTTATTGAAGAGACTGTCTTTCTTCCAGTGGATCGTCTTTCCTCCTTTGTCGAATATTAGTTGACCATAAAGTTCAGGGTCCATTTCTGGATTCTCTATTCTGTTCCATTGGTCTATGTGTCTGTTTTTGTGCCAGTACCACACTGTCTTGATGACCACAGCTTTGTAGTACAACCTGAAATCTGGCATTGTGATGCCCCCAGCTATGGTTTTCTTTTTTAAAATTCCCCTGGCTATTCGGGGTCTTTTCTGATTCCACACAAATCTTAAAATAATTTGTTCTAAGTCTCTGAAAAAAGTCCATGGTATTTTGATAGGGATTGCATTGAACGTGTAAATTGCCCTGGGTAGCATTGACATTTTCACAATATTAATTCTGCCAATCCATGAGCATGGAATATTTTTCCATCTCTTTGTGTCTTCCTCAATTTCTTTCAGAAGTGTTCTATAGTTTTTAGGGTATAGATCCTTTACCTCTTTGGTTAGGTTTATTCCTAGGTATCTTATGCTTTTGGGTGCAATTGTAAATGGGATTGACTCCTTAATTTCTCTTTCTTCAGTCTCATTGTTAGTGTATAGGAATGCCATTGATTTCTGGGCATTGATTTTGTATCCTGCCACGCTACCAAATTGCTGTATGAGTTCTAGCAATCTTGGGGTGGAGGCTTTTGGGTTTTCTATGTAGAGTATCATGTCATCGGCGAAGAGGGAGAGTTTGACTTCTTCTTTGCCAATTTGAATGCCTTTAATGTCTTTTTGTTGTCTGATTGCTGAGGCTAGGACTTCCAATACTATGTTGAATAGCAGTGGTGAGAGTGGACATCCCTGTCTGGTTCCTGATCTTAGGGGAAAGGCTCCCAGTGCTTCCCCATTGAGAATGATATTTGCTGTGGGCTTTTCGTAGATGGCTTTTAAGATATCGAGGAAAGTTCCCTCTATCCCTACACTCTGAAGAGTTTTAATCAGGAATGGATGCTGTATTTTGTCAAATGCTTTCTCTGCATCTAATGAGAGGATCATATGGTTCTTGGTTTTTCTCTTGCTGATATGATGAATCACATTGATTGTTTTACGAGTGTTGAACCAGCCTTGCATCCCGGGGATAAATCCTACTTGGTCATGGTGAATAATTTTCTTAATGTGTTGTTGGATCCTATTGGCTAGTATCTTGTTGAGAATTTTTGCATCCATGTTCATCAGGGATATTGGTCTGTAATTCTCCTTTTTGGTGGGGTCTTTGTCTGGTTTTGGAATTAAGGTGATGCTGGCCTCATAGAATGAGTTTGGAAGTACTCCATCTCTTTCTATCTTTCCAAACAGCTTTAGTAGAATAGGTATGATTTCTTCTTTAAACGTTTGATAGAATTCCCCTGGGAAGCCATCTGGCCCTGGACTCTTGTGTCTTGGGAGGTTTTTGATGACTGCTTCAATTTCCTCCCTGGTTATTGGCCTGTTCAGGTTTTCTATTTCTTCCTGCTCCAGTTTTGGTAGTTTGTGGCTTTCCAGGAATGCGTCCATTTCTTCTAGATTGCCTAATTTATTGGCGTAGAGCTGTTCATAATATGTTTTTAAAATCGTTTGTATTTCCTTGGTGTTGGTAGTGATCTCTCCTTTCTCATTCATGATTTTATTAATTTGAGTCTTCTCTCTCTTCTTTTTAATAAGGTTGGCTAATGGTTTATCTATCTTATTAATTCTTTCAAAGAACCAACTCCTGGTTCTATTGATCTGTTCCACAGTTCTTCTGGTCTCAATTTCGTTGAGTTCTGCTCGAATTTTAATTAACTCTCTTCTTCTGCTGGGCGTCGGGTCGATTTGCTGCTTCTTCTCTAGCTCCTTTATGTGTAAGGTTAGCTTTTGTATTTGAGTTCTTTCCAGTTTTTGAATGGATGCTTGTATTGCGATGTATTTCCCCCTCAGGACTGCTTTTGCTGCATCCCAAAGATTTTGAACAGTTGTATCTTCATTCTCATTAGTTTCCATGAATCTTTTTAATTCTTCCTTAATTTCCTGGTTGACCCTTTCATCTTTTAGCAAGATGGTCCTTAAGCACCACGTGTTTGAGGTCCTTCCAAACTTCTTGTGATTTAGTTCTAATTTCAAGGCGTTATGGTCTGAGAATATGCAGGGGACGATCCCCATCTTTTGGTATCGGTTCAGACCCGATTTGTGACCCAGTATGTGGTCTATTCTGGAGAAAGTTCCATGTCCACTTGAGAAGAATGTGTATTCAGTTGAGTTTGGATGTAAAGTTCTGTAGATATCTGTGAAATCTATCTGGTCCAGTGTATCATTTAAAGCTCTCGTTTCTTTGGAGATGTTGTGCTTAGAAGACCTATCAAGGGTAGAGAGAGCTAGATTGAAGTCACCAAGTATAAGTGTATTATTATCTAAGTATTTCTTTACTTTGGTTAATAATTCGTTTAAGTATTTGGCAGCTCCCACATTCGGGGCATATATATTGAGGATTGTTAAGTCCTCTTGTTGGATAGATCCTTTAAGTATGATATAGTGTCCCTCTTCGTCTCTCACTACTGTCTTCGGAGTGAATTTTAGTTTATCTGATATAAGGATGGCTACCCCTGCTTTCTTTTGAGAACCATTTGAATGGTAAATGGTTCTCCAACCTTTTATTTTCAGGTTGTAGGTGTCCTTCTGTCTAAAATGAGTCTCTTGTAGACAGCAAATAGATGGGTCCTGCTTTTTTATCCAGTCTGAAACCCTGCGCCTTTTGATGGGGTCATTAAGCCCGTTCACGTTCAGAGTTACTATTGACAGATATGAGTTTAGTGTCATCATGATATCTATTTAGTCCTTGTTTTTGTGGATTGTTCCACTGAACTTCTTCTTAAAGGGGAATTTTAAGAGTCCCCCTTAAAATTTCTTGCAGAGCTGGTTTGGAGGTCACATATTCTTTCAGTTCCTGCCTGTCTTGGAAGCTCTTTATCTCTCCTTCCATTTTGAATGAGAGCCTTGCTGGATAAAGTATTCTTGGTTGCATGTTCTTCTCATTTAGGACCCTGAATATATCCTGCCAGCCCTTTCTGGCCTGCCAGGTCTCTGTGGAGAGGTCTGCTGTTACCCTAATATTCCTCCCCATGAAAGTCAGGGACTTCTTGTCTCTTGCTGCTTTAAGGATCTTCTCTTTATCTTTGGAATTTGCAAGCTTCACTATTAGATGTCGAGGTGTTGAACGGTTTTTATTGATTTTAGGGGGGGATCTCTCTATTTCCTGGATCTGAATGCCTGTTTCCCTTCCCAGATTGGGAAAGTTTTCAGCTAGGATTTGTTCAAATACATATTCTGGCCCTCTGTCCCTTTCGGCGCCCTCGGGAACCCCAATTAAACGTAGATTTTTCTTCCTTAGAGTGTCATTTATTTCCCTTAATCTGTCTTCATGGTTCTTTAATTGTTTATCTCTTTTTTCCTCAGTTTCCCTCTTTGCCATTAACTTGTCTTCTATGTCACTCACTCGTTCTTCCACCTCGTTAACCCTCGTCGTTAGGACTTCTAGTTTGGATTGCATCTCATTCAGTTGATTTTTAATTTCTGCCTGATTGGATCTAAATTCTGCAGTCATGAAGTCTCGTGAGTCCTTAATGCTTTTTTCTAGAGCCACCAGTAGCTGTATAATAGTGCTTCTGAATTGGCTTTCTGACATTGAATTGTAATCCAGATTTTGTAGCTCTGTGGGAGAGAGGGCTGTTTCTGATTCTTTCTTTTGAGGTGAGGTTTTCCTTCTAGTCATTTTGCTCAGTGCGGAGTGGCCAAAAACAAGTTGTATTGGGAAAATGAGAGAAAGAGAGAGAAGGAAAGAAAAGAGAAAAAGAAAAAAGAAAAAGAAAAGAAAAAGGAAAGAAGAGAAGAAAAAGGGAAAGAAAAAGAAAGAAAGGTGAAAAAAAAAGGGGGTGGGGGAAGCAATCAGAAATCAAAAAGAAAAGAAAAAAGAAAAGAAAAAAAAAAACACGGGGGAGTATTTCTGTAGAGTTTAAGTCCCTTGACTTCCCCTGGAACTGGTCCGTCCAGCTGGTCTTCTGGGGGAGGGGCCTGTTGCGCTGATTTTCAGGTGTTAGCACTTGGGGGAGCTGCTCTGCCCCTGCCTGCTGCAGGGCTCAGCGGGGGTTGTTTACCCCGTGAGGTCTCAGGAGGATCAGTCGCAGTTGCTATGGCAACTCTGGAAGCCTGGATTCAGCCTCCGCAGGAACTACGGGGCTCGGGGCTCGGCTCTCGGCTCTCCGTCCGCAGGGCCTGGAGGCTCCGGGGCGGGGCCGCTGATCTGCTCAGCTCGGGGCAGGAGCGTCCTTGCTGTCCTGGGCCCTCCCGGCCTCTGCCTGTCCCGGGGGGAGGCCGGATCCTGGGCTGTGTCCCGGCGCCCTGTGCTCCCGGGCCTGTGTTGTTGGATTTGCGCTCCCGCCCCGCAGCTCCCTCCCTGGAGCCGCTCCCGAGCCCCTCCGAGCTGCTCCGGTGCGTGCTGCAGCCCTTAGGGAGCTCGGAGCACTCTCCTGCGCTTGCAGGTGCCTGTTAGTGTCCCCGGGAGCCCGAGGGCATCCCCGCCCTCCTGGGTCCTGCTCCAACTCCCTGCGAGCCCCTTTCCGCCCGCCCGGGAAGGTTGGTGCAGCTCCTGCTCCTCCGGGACGGGGCTCTCCTGTCCTGGGGACACTCGCCCCGGCCTCAGCCCGGCTCCTCCGGGGCCCCTCCCCCTCGGAGGCCTTTTGTTTCTTTATTTCTTTTTCCCCGTCTTCCTACCTTGATAGAAGCGTGAACTCCTCTCACTGTAGCGTTCCAGCTGGTCTCTCTTTAAATCTCAGGCCGAATTCGTAGATTTTCAGGATGGTTTGAAGGTTATCTAGGTAATTTGTTGGGGACAGGTGATTTGGGGACCCTACTCCTCCGCCATCTTGCCCCTCCTCCGACATTAGTTTTTAAAGCCAAACTTTTTTTCTATAACTATCAAACCATTCTTTGCTGGCATCAAATTCTCCAATTTAGATCTGTCACCTTTCCTTTGCTTTAAGTTGTCACAAAATAGCTCTGCTTTTTCTCAAATCACATTAGAGTCTAAAAATACATGTTCTTTATAGCAATCTTGTACCCACATAAAAACTGCATTTTCAATACAAGATAAAATGATATTTCATGAAAAGTGCAAGGTTTTCACACTTGTTGGCATAACTGCAGTGACAGCTTCATGCATTTCCTTTTCTTTTTTTGTAGTGACCTTTATTCATGGATTCAATTATCTTCAAATGACATGCAGCTCCAGCTGCACACCTCACCTCAATCTATATAGTACATATCAAACAATTCAACTTTTTCTTATAATGTCATGACTTCTCTACTTTTTGGGAGCGCTTCCAGAATCACTAGTGGAATGTTTTCCGGATCTCATGTTGTTACACTAAACATGATGAAAAATACCTGAGAACTGCAAGAGACCACTTTTCCCTGCCATATGCACTTGTGGTAAGCACCGGGTGTTGCATGTAAGTGTTGAATCACTTAAAAATATTACACTGTTAACTAACAGGAATTCAAACAAAAACCTTAAAACAAAAAAAAAAAAGACTGTTATTATTTGCCAAAAATAGTGAGTTAATTAAGGAAAGGGAAAGTCAAAAGAATACTATAGCTTTATCTTTTTCAGTCTGTAAACCATTTTTTTTAAATTTTTTATTTATGATAGTCACAGAGAGAGAAAGAGAGAGAGGCAGAGACACAGGCAGAGGGAGAAGCAGGCTCCATGCACCAGGAGCCCGATGTGGGATTCGATCCCGGGTCTCCAGGATCGCGCCCTGGGCCAAAGGCAGGCGCCAAACCGCTGCGCCACCCAGGGATCCCCTGTAAACCATTTATTTAAAGGTTTTATTTATTTATCTGAAAAAGAGAACAAGAGAGAGCACAAGCAGGGGTAAAGGGCAGAGGGAGAAGGAAAAGCAGACTCCCTGCTGAGCAGGGATCTTAATTTGGGGCTCAATCCCAGAACCCTGTGTTTAGGACCCAAACTGAAGGTAGACACAACTGAGCCACCCAGGCACCCCAACTTGTAAACTACTTTAAAAACTTTATAATTTTCTCTGGATATTTGTGGGGTTTTCATTTCTGTCTTGTTATATGTCCTATTTACAAGTCCTGCTAAATTAGGTTTAATTTATCAAGTTAAGTTTTTAAAAATTTCAAGTTCTTCTAGAAAATAACATTATATTTAAAATAAGTTAATGAGATTTTCTAAATTAATTATTAGAGTAGATATTGGGGAGAGGAGATAAAATGATCTGAGTCATGGCTGGACAGAAGGAAAACCCAAAGCTTTTTAAGCAAGAAACAGGGAGTTGCTCTGGTACAGAGAACACACAGTAATGGAAAGCTATTTACCTACTGACTCCAGAGACTTTAGCCAAATTTTATTTTTTTTCTCCTAAGGACTATCATAGTAACCTATTGCTCATAACCATAACTTCAGTCTGGTGGTGTAATGAGGAGTGAACAGATCAGGCATTACTTCATCCCATCCTATAATTTTAAGAAAATCTTACTATTTTTAATTTAAATATATATATGTATATATATATGTTAAATTTTTAAAAATAAAAGTAATAAAAATATATATTTCCAGTTCAATATTATATATAGCCTTGCAACTATTTAAGGAAAAACTGAAAATCTGAGATTTCTTTTCAATTAACCAGTGAAAGATTCTTTGGCTCTAGGTGATATCCACATTCAAGGAAAGGAGAAAAAAAATCTGATTTTAAGCTCTATATTTTATGTATCAAATATATGTTACTAATATATTAGCTTTTTGATATTAGATATCATTTCTTTGGAAGGGAGTTTATTGATAAACTTTAGAACCTGAACATTTATTTACCTATGAATATCTAAATACTAAAGTTAATTTTATTCCTAAATATAACTTAGTCTTTTTGTACTTTGAATTTTCTATTATAATAGCTTATGTTATTAAGAAAAATAAATTATTTTACCATCATTATCCAATCTCACTCTAGAAGAAAGGTTAAAATCTCTGTATCTGGTGTAATAACATCTATAGAAGGATCTGGTGCTGTCATCTCAAAATACATTATTATGAAGGAAAGAAAGCACTTTGGCCAAGATGAAGTCAACTGGATATGAGATGCTCTGAGCTTTTTTTGAGACTGGAGATGAACTAGGAGCAAGGTAGTAGAAGTTGATACTTTAACTGGATAAGATGAGACTGTCATTCTTTTTTTTGAGAGTCATCCTTGAATAATAGCACCCAAGTACAGATAGTTGGCCTAGCACTCCGCCATAACTTCCTATAAGTAAAACAAAAGCAAAGATAGCCTCCTGTGGATAGTCTATACCACTCACAGTCTTTCCCTGATACCTCTTAAACCCAGAGTTCATGTATGATTATATGCAGGGGATAAGAAAAAACTAAAATGACTGACATTGAAATTGCTAATATCCTAGTAGGTTACACTCTAGAAGAATTTATATTTAATTCACAGTTCTATGGAAATGCAATTTTTTCTCAATGCATATCACCCTGATCAAACTTTATATACCTTGAACTTATAACAGTGGATGTAGCATTATTAGACTACTTAGCTAAACATCTTTTTTTGTATATTTTGATATATAATTAATATTTAAATAAATATAACTCCCCCCCAGGATAAATAGTTCTTAAAGAGGACATAAAGGAACCTAACTGTAACAAAACAAATTTGACAAATTGGAATATGTTAAATTGAGAATTTTTGATTGTGAAAGGTACTATTAAGATAACAAATACAAAAGCTAGAGAATGTAAGAAATCTTGAATATCTAAAGTATTCAATAAAAGATAGACAATTAAATGGAAGTATAGACAAAAGATTTGAAGAGGACTTACCAAATAGGATATTTAAATAGCAAGTATACATATGAAAAAAATACTCAATTTTGTTAGTTACCAGGAAAAATGCAAATTCAAATACAATATACCTACATTATCATCAGAATGGACAAATTTTTTGAAAAATCATATAATAGGTTGATTTGGTGGTGAAGTAACTGAAATCATATATGCTATTTGTAGGAGTACAAATTTGGATAACTATTAGAAATATCACTAAACATGTCCTAACCCAGCAATTAGTCCCAGAGTAGTCTAAGGAAAATGTTCGAGAGAAATATGTACATATTTTTGGCAAAAAAAATATGTTAAAATAACCATTGAAGAACTGTTAGTGTCAACCTGAAACCAGTAACTACCTAAATATTCATTAGGGGACAACGGATAAACTATATTCACATGAAAAATCAAACAGCCACGAAAATAAACTATAACTGTTCATAGGATCATTAATGAATTTTACAAACAAAATGTTTGTAAGATATGAAAGTCAGGTATGAAAGAATACCGTTGTAAGTTTTCATTTTTAAGAAATTTCAAACAGGCAAAATAAACCTATGGTGTTAGAAATCAGGATATAACTTTGGAGAAAGGCAGAGGTTGAAGCTGGGTGGAAAAGAGAGGGGGCTTAATGCTGTGTCTTAATCTGTGCAGTGTACATAGGTGTGTCACTTTGTAAAAATTATTTGAACTGCACACTTACAATTTATATATTTTCTTGAATTTGGTTATGTTTTGCTTTATTTAAAAGTGTTTACTTAAAAATATAATCATCTTTAAATTAGTGTTTATGCTTTCAGCTATTAACCAAATTCTAATTTCCAGATCAATAAGGGGGGTTTATTTTTACAAAATTTATATATCTAAATTATCTATTAAAAGTTATCCTTTTGTTTGTTTTGTATAATCTGAACTATTGATGGAAAACATCAATAAATTTTAATGTAATTTACTTGAGTGATATACTTTTAGTTATTGCTAAATGATGGAGATAATTAACTCCTACTTTCCAGTAAACTTTCTAGGGGATCACCCAAGAAGCACTTTCTCTCAAAGAACAGAGAACAAGAGAGGAGAGGGGAGGGAGAAAGAGACACCGGTTATCCAATCCTCTATCATGCATTCCTCTTTGTAATATAATCAGTTTGATTTGCTTGGATACAAAATTTATTAAATCACAAGGCACTGAACAAATTCAAGATGAAGGTGGTTGGAAGTGAGTATTATAAAGATACATCTCACATTTTAGCCACAACAAATAATTACAAATCTCCCATCCGTACAGGACAGTTTTCTATATTTTAGTTTTCAAATTGTGGAAGATGAACAGATTCTAGATAGGGGAGCTATCAGCAGGTACAAAAAACATTGGGTCTTGGAGAGAAAGGAAAAACATTATTTTTTTTTCTTTTTTAGGAAAAACATTCTTTACTAATTATTCCATTTAATAGATTTTGACAGCTTCCTACTATTCTGAAAGAATTCCTTTCTTTATTTCTCTCTCCTTCCTTCCTTCCTTCCTTCCTTCCTTCCTTCCTTCCTTCCTTCCTTCCTTTCTTTCTTCTTTCTTTCTCTCTTTCTCTCTTTCTTTCTTTCTTTCTTTCTTTCTTTCTTTCTTCTTTCTTTCTTTTCTTTTTCTTTCTTTCTCTCTTTCCCTCTCTCCTCCTCCCCCTGCCCTTCCCTCTTCTCCTTGTCCTTCCTGTAACAGTCACAGGAGCTGTTTAAGAATCAGAGGATACTTTGCTCTAAAAAACTTTATGAATTCATACTCTTACATAAATAGTTTGCAAGCTCTTCCAATGTATAGTCAGAACAAAGAAAAATAGATAAATATATTTTAAAACTCTATCTAAATATAAAAACTCCTTGTATTTTTCTCAGATATCTGAATCCTCAGAGACTGTTTTCCCTGTCTTTTTTTTTTTTCAGCAATGTGGAATCCAGCTTAGGTAATCTTTGTCAGATTTATCTAAAAAGTTTTTAAAGAGCTGTGCTAATAGCCCAAGGACAGATACGTTATAGATTACAATTACGTTTATAGCATACCCACTTAATTTTATTTACAAAATAATCTTTCATGTTTTATTTTTAAAAATTTGATATATAAAAACCCTGATACAAAACAAAGGGATCTGGGATTGATTGGGAAGAAAGATTATTTCCTTTCAAAATACTTTATGCAACAAATTATTAGGTTTCACATACATATTCAGAGCACAGTGATTTAATGGTAAATGGAATAATGCTTAAGCTGTAAAATGTTAGATACAACTATGATTCTCATTTTTATGATATACTTAGATCTTCATTCCATATAGAGATATAAAAATACTTCACAGAGATATTTTAGACAGTGATGGAGTTAGTAATGTGACTATAACTAAAATATTGTTCTGCTAATCCCTAGGCCATCAGGTTTGGCTATCTCCACCAGAAATAACATAAATGAGACACAAAATATTATAATAGTCTGACACTATGAGTTTTGGCATATCTTTCCTTCTTTGACAGACAACTGGTTTGTATCTGAAAGGTTTCTTCACACCTCAATTAGTACTTTATTCTAGTTTAGAGACATGATTCAGGAATGAAAAGTTGCTATACATTTGGGTTCTAAATATATTGAAAGGAGAGTATTACCCAAATAAAAACCATTGCCATTATTGGCAATTTTTAGCAGAAACTTCCTGTACTATGTGGTTTTGATTTTCTTGAGGAGCTCAAGATGTTAAGGTCATCAATCAGAGGTGCTTAAGTGTAATATAGTAATTCCTTTAGAAACACTGCAAGAGGAAATTGGTGGAATCATTGCATTTCCTAAATCCAGATGAGAATGATATGATCCAAATACTTGTTAAGACACATACTACTGTTCTGTAAATCAACATTACAATCCACGAATTATTCCTGGTCTCAACACTATGACAGGAAGCCTGCATTAAGGGTAAAGGGAAATGATAAATTCAAGACTTTTCTTAATGGATCCTGGGTGCCCACGCTGTAAGTGACTTTATAGTGCACGTAAGTGTGCAAAACACAGCCCTATTTATACTGAATGTACAAATCTCAGAAGGAAGACAGTGTTTGTATATGTTAAATAATTTGATAAGGCAAAGCAAATAATGCTAAAAGTGTATTTTTCAAATGATTCCATTCAAATGGAATTTCAGGAAGGAGAAAGGTCGATGTAGGCTAGGGATTTGTAGAAGCAAGATTCAGAGAAAAAAGTCTAGAACTTGAGTTGTATCTGTAAGACCTAACAAAATTTGGAAGCTGAAAGGACCATAATTTCTAGAAAAGTGTCCAGCTTCTTCTTGCCTCTGATTCTTACACATTATATTTACTATGCATAAAAATATTCTGCATTTTCCACTTTACCATGCAATTTCATCTCTACCTAAATCTACACTACTTTTTAGATACAAAGAATAATTTATCCAGGAAGACCATTTTCAGTTCCCTAGGATCATTATGGTATCACAGCTCTCTACATTTTATTACACAATATATTTTTGAATTCTTTAAAATGTTCATCTCTCTTACTTGTGTGCATATTCTATGAGGATAGAGACTATCCTATTCAATATACTTAGTATCTGGTATTTATGATTAATAAATATATAAATAATTACTGAGTAACCTATTACATATGCCATTACCCTTATGCCAATGAAAGTGAAATGACCTAGGTTGCACAGAAAGCTGTAGCAGAGCTAATATTACAATAATATCTGCAGACTTTCACCCGATGTTCTTTATATTCTATCATGATGCTTCACCTATATTGCATAGAGGAAGGAATTATGCAAAGGAGAAAGTCTTCCAGAGAAGTAAATGAGCATGGCTTATCAAAAAACTATGAAAAACCTGTGTTTTTTTAGAGCACTAGACATTTAAAAGGGATCAGTATAATGCATTAAGCATATTTTCCAGCATATACTTTAGTCATCATTTGACTACTATCATCTTCAGATGATCCACCCCACCTTCCTTTAAAACCTAAATCATACTCCATTTTACATGGAAATACAATCATATTGTTCTTAAGCAGAAATCATTTCTTTTTTTTTCAGAAATCATTTCTATAGACCTTGTATTACAATTATTCAAAGGTTTTCAAATACATATTCTTATGCTTCATTTAATGTCACTATTTTGACAATAAAACAATATATCTTAAGATAAATTGTTCCAACAAACCTAGTTTTTCCTGATTTTCTGAAATATATTTGATATATGACATTGTATAAGTTTAAGGTGTACAATGTGATGATTTGATACAAATATATATTGCAGATATATATTAGGTTAGATACACATCCTTCACCTCACATAATTACTATTTTTGTTGTTGTTCTAGATGGTGGGAACATTAAAACTCTACACTCATAGCAAATTTCAATCATACAATAAAGTATTGTTAAATATAGTCTGTATACTGTATATTAGATCCCTCAGAATTTATTAAAAGTTTGTACTTTTTGACCATCTCCCCATTTCCCCTGCCCCTCCACCCCTAGAAATCACCATTTTGCTTGCTGATTTTTAGATTCCACATATAATTGCTATCATATGGTATTTGTCTTTCTCTGACATATTTCACTTAGCATAACACCCTCAAGGCCCATCCATGATGTCACAAATGGAAGAATTTCCTTGTTTTTAATGGTTGAATAATATTCCATTACATATAGAGATTAAATAGATGAGAAAGAATGAGAGAGAGAGAGCAAGAGAGAAAGAGACAGAGAGAGAGAGAGAGATTTCTCACATCATCTTTACCTATTCATCTGTCAGTGGATGCTTAGATTGTTGCCATGTGTTGACTATTATGAATAATGCTGTAATGGGGATCCCTGGGTGGCGCAGCGGTTTAGCGCCTGCCTTTGGCCCAGGGCGCGATCCTGGAGACCCGGGATCGAATCCCACGTCGGGCTCCCGGTGCATGGAGCCTGATTCACCCTCTGCCTATGTCTCTGCCTCTCTCTCTCTCTCTCTGTGTGTGTGTGCCTATCATAAATAAATAGATAAATAAATAAATAAATAAATAAATATTAATTAAAAATAATACTGTAATGAACATGCAAATGAAAATATCTTTTAGAGAATATGATTTCATCTTCTTCAAATGTATACCAAGAAGTGAGATTGCTGGATCCTATAGTAGATCTATTTTCTGTTTTTTGCTTTTTAGAATAAGTGTAAGATAATATTTCATTGTGATTTTTTAATATACATTCCTCTGATGACTAGCACTTTTCCATGTGTTTGTTGGCCATTTGAATGTGTTATTTTTTTTAAGATTTTATTTATTTATTCATGACAGACACAGAGAGAGAGAGTTAGAGGGAGAGGCAGAGACACAGGCAGAGGGAGAAGCAGGCTCCATGCAGGGAGCCCGATGTGGGACTCGATTCCTGATCTCCAGGATCACACCCTGGGCTGAAGACCACACTAAACCACTAGGCCACCAGGGCTGCCCCTGAATGTGTTCTTTGGAAGAATATTTATTCAGTCTTCTGTCCACTTTTTTTTTTAACAATGAGATGTAACACTATCTTTAGTAAGGCTAATAGATGAAGAAAACAACACAAAATTTAATGATGCTGACGCGACTGCTTTCAGACTACATTAGATAGGATTTTTTCTTGTGATGTATACAATTTCATATAATGCTTTCTTCCTTTTTTAAATTTAAATTAAATTAATAAACATATAATGTATTATTAGTTTCAGAGGTAGAGGTCAGTGATCCATCAGTATTATGTAAAACGTAGTGCTCATATCAGGTACTCATGCACCCAGATAGCTCAGTTGGTAGAGCATCAGACTTCTGCCCACTTGTTAATACATTTTTCTTTTTTTGCTATTGAGTTGTATATACTCTTCAATATGCTCTTCATAATTCATATATTTTGAATATTAACCCTATAGAGATATATGGTCTGCAAATATATTTTGTAGGTTACCTTTTCACTTCGTTAAACATTTCTTTGCTATGCAGAAGATTTTTAGTTTAATGTAGTCCTTTTATTTATTTTTTATTATTTTACTTGTGCTTTTGCTGTCATATCCAGGAAATCAATGCCAGAACCAATGTAAAGGAGTTTTTCCCTACGTTTCCTTCTATGAGTTTTATGGTTTCATTTTAGTCCTGTTTAATCCATTTTGATTAATTTTTTGAGTGATAGAAAATAGGGGTCTATTTTCACTTTTTTTGCATGTTTTAATATTCAGTTTTCCCCAAATTATCTATTTTTGTTTCAAATTTTTTTTGAATTTTATTAAATCCTAGTTAGTTAACATATGGTGTAATATTTAAATTCTAGTTAGTTAACATTTAGTCTAATTATTGGTTTCAAGAGTACTGATTTATCGCTTACATATAACACCCCATACCCATCACAATGAGTGCCCTCCTTAATATCCACCACCCATTTAGCCTATCCCTCCCCACATTCTCTTCAGCAACCTGTTTATTTTCTACATTAAGAATCTCTTATGATTTACCTTCCTTTTCTTTTTCCCCCTTCCCTTATGTTCATCTGTTTTGTTCATTAAATTCCACATATGAGTGAAATCATATGGTATTTATCTTTCTTCTGTTGACTTATTTTGCTTAGCATAATACACCCTAGCTCCATCCACATTATTACAAGTGGCAAGATTTCATTCTTTTTCATGGCTGAGTAACATTCCATTATATATATATATATATATATATATATATATATATATACATATTTCATTATATATATACACACATTTCATTATATATAGATACATATATAACATTATATATATAACATTCCATTATATATATATATACACCCCACATCATCTTTATCCATTCATCAGTCAATGGACATTTGGGCTCTTTCCATAATTTGGCTATTATTGATAATGTTGCTGTAGACCACAGTGCGCATGTGCCCCTTTGAATCTGTATTTTTGTATCCTTTAAGGAAATATAATAGTGCAATTGCTGGGTTGTAGGGTAATTCTATTTTTAATCTTTTAAAGAAACATCAAACTGTTTTCCAGAGTGGTTGCACCAGTTTGCATTCCTATCAACAATCTCAATACCATTTATTGAAGAGACTATCTTTTCCCCATTTACTATTTTTGATTCCCTTCTCAGGTATTAGTTGACTGCATATGTGGAATCACAGTAGATCATACTGTGGCCCTGGGTCTAGTTCTGCAGGGCATCAAGTATGGAAGCATTTGGTGGATCTGAGAAGGCATAATATGTCATTGTTTCAGTCTGCCTGTGTCTAGAACATTGACAATTGTGTGCTGAGTGTAAGGTATCTACAGTTGTTGCAAGAAGTGATTGGATCCACAACAGAACCTCCAGATTCAGTGAGTATATATCAGGGCTGGCAGTGATGGTGAGCAGACTAGTCATGTCCACATGATAAACTGTAGGGACCAGGTGCATTTGCTTTGAAGTGGCAAGTGCTGGTTGCAAACATATGCATAGTATTTGAGGCCAGTGCCATCAGGGAGGGCCAGTGTCTTTTGTTTTTGTTTTTAAGATTTTTATTTATTCATGAGAGACAGAGAGAGAGAGAGAGAGAGAGAGAGAGAGGCAGAGACACAGTCAGAGGGAGAAGCAGGCTCCATGCAGGGATCCTGATGTGGGACTCAATCCTGGGTCTCCAGGATCACGCCCTGGGCCGAAGGCATGCACTAAACAGCTGAGCCACCCAGGAATCCCCATGGAAGGGCCAGTGTTAACCACACATACACTGGAAGTTATAGGGGCCCTGGACGTTTATATACACCATATTACTTCATGGTTTTCCTATGGTAGAGTTCACAGCAGTGGAGACCAGTGACAGAAATCAGGCTGAGGGGGTACAAGTGCATGTACATGGCAGGATATGTCAACAGGTGTGTTGACAACAACACTTATGTTGTACTCATGCAGTCACTAAGCCTGAGGTTGGCTACCAGTGTAGATTCTCATCTCTCAGAGGCAGATGACGAGCAGGAAAAGACTCAGGCTTCTGCAACTGTGAATACTGAGGGGCAACAAACAAAATATGTAGGAGATCCTTGACAGCTCTGCTGGGCATTGATATCTTTAGTGGCAAAATCATCTTGAGTCCTCTGCAGAACAGGTCACTGTTACCTTCTTCTTCTTTTTTAAGATTTTATTTATTTGACAGAGAGGAAAAAAGAGTACAAGCTTGTGGATCAGAAGAGGGAATAGCAGAGTCCCCACTGAGCATGGAGCCCAATGTGGACTCAATCCTAGGATGCTGGGATCATGACCTGAGCAGAAGGCAGATGCTTCACTGATTGAGCCACCCAGAAACCCCTATTGCTACTCATATTATGTGCCTGATACTTATAGCCCCTGCTTTTCTTTCTTATTACTTGATATCTCGACATGTCTCAGTTTTGCTAGTCTAGTGGGGTAAAACTGAACTAGGTCCTTCTAGGGGTGCCCCAAAAGTCTGAGGAAGTTAGTTGTTCACCACAATCTTATTTTTCTAGCAAGAGGATCTCCTATCTGGGGAGTTCTCTCTTTGTTCTGAATAGTGTCCGCTTGGGGAAGAGATGATTCAAGTAAAATGAAGCTGCTCTTCCTTCCTTTTTGTGTGGTTAACTTCAGGAGTTATTTTGTTCTACAATGTTGCTCAGTGGGTTGCTGAGATTCCTCAGAACTGCTTTTGCTTATGGATAGCTATCTACCTGTTGATTGTTATCAGGGGATGGAGGGTGGGAATTCACCATTTTGGTGACATCACCTATCTTTTGTTTTTAAATGGAAATCACACATATGCAATATTAGATCACTTGAAAGTGGAAAATAACTAGAAATTAATAATAAAGTCTGTACTAAAATATTGCAAGTTCAAAGCAACTAAAAATGTTTTTTTTTTCTTTTAGGTGTGTCTGAACTAGTTTTACAAGAATGCTTTGAGTTTGTAGAGTTACTTAAATTAAATTTAAAAAGAGATTATACAAGTGAAAATACAATTTAAATACATTAGGAGGAAGCAAGGAAAATTTCAAGAACTTAAGACAATATATAAATATAACCCCAAAGTTTTCATCTAAATACAGAAACAATATGTGAATGAGTGAACATGTTCACAGTCTTCCCATATTTTACACATGCTTTTCTTTCCTTTGTTCCTCCCAGTATCATAAACTTACACTGATGTTTCATTTTAGGCAAAATGCCATGTCACCATGAACAGAATTGCAGGCAGGAAGAGAATTGAGTTTTGAAATCTCAAGGGGGCTCACATAAAAGGAGAAAGGAAAACATTAAAAGTGTGATAAAAAATGACATCCCTTTTCAAACTGATAAAAATGTTCACACCTTTTTTTTTTCCTGGTTTGACCTAGAAGTACGAAAAGAAACAAAAGAAAAAAATACTCTGCTCATGAAGTTAATCTGACTGAAAATAATATAGCTCTTTTCTGGATTAAAAAAATTCTTCTTAGTTTCCTCTTGTATAAGTAAAACAAGCACACTCAAATGTCATATATAGGATATAAGGGGTGTGCATTGGTCTGTGGAAGAGTGAATGGGATTGGAAGTGAGTGCCTCCTGGAATGAGGTCTAGTAAATGCTCTCAACAAGACACTTTTATTTACATTCTTTTATGTCTAGTTCCCATTCCAATCACTATATTTTTAAAGAAGGCTAGGAAAAGTTTGAAGTGAAGTGTATGGCCTCTTGGGACGTAGAAATATATAGCAGATTGGGAATTAAAATATCCACAAAAAATTTAAGGTTATGTAAAACATTGTTTATCAGCCATAATCCTTGTGGTTGGCAGTGGCAGAAACTCAAATAGATGTACTTTAGTCAAAAAGGAAAATTTATTGACCTGCAGAATCTCAAAAAGGTGTTGAACTACTAAAAACAGGAAAAATGGGATGGTTGGAACCTCAGGGAAGACTTAAATTATGGACTCAAATGCTGAGTGCTGTTGTCCCTTCTTCCTGATTAGTTTCTCTTGGCATGTCAACCTCCATTTTTTTCCACACTTACTTCTTTCATGTTGTGGTAAACATGAACATTTATTACTATCAATCTTATATTTTATGGCTTAAACCACTAAACTAATTATGTCGGTTAAAACAAAAACATACACACACAGAATAAATTTGATCAGCCTTTCTCTAGTCCAAAGACTTTGGATGATTAAGTAAAAACACAGCAGCTTTCATTTGGAGCTGAAGGAGAGGCAATTCATCAAGAATAGAATGATGGCAAATGGTCAATGTTTGCCAGAAAGTTTAGAATTAAATTAGAACATATAGTCAATAATCAACTTACTTAGAACATATAGTCAATAATCAGCTTACTTAAGATTATGTATTTTCCACTATTTTCCATAATGTTGCTTACTTTGTCGATTATTATGTTTTTTACTGTTCTTTTCTATGTTTTTTTTTAATAAGTCTTTTGACTCTTTTGGAAACAAATGAGGAGCAAAAATATACTCAACAAGTAATTCAAAACATTGGACTTATAGGCACTACATTTGCTAAGATAATTTCCTTGAATGAATATTAAGGGATATTTAGTATATCCTCAAAAATATTAGAGAATACACTATTGAAGAAGTGTCTATATCTTTTCTCTAATTTTGATAATGGGAAGAATTTGTTTATATATTTTTAAGATTTATCTATTTGAGAGAAAGAGAGAAAGTGTCTGTGTGTAAGGGCGGTGCAGAGGGGGAGGGAGAGAAGCAGACTCCACCACCGAGCATGGAGTCTGACATTGGGCTTGATCCCAAGACCCATGAGATCATGGCCTGTGCCAAAACCGAGAGTAGACCTCTTAACTGACTGAGTCATCCAGGCACCCTGACACCGGGAAAAATTTAAATATAATCTCCAATTCTCCTCCACTACAAGAGTAGAACAATTTTCCCTACAAATGAGACACTATGCTTTGGTTGTCAAGAAAATAGTAATGACAGTAGAAGACAGTCATACAAGGCAAAAGCAGCAAAAGGAGTAGTAGGACAACTGTCTTAGTACATACAGGTCCTGCACATCACGTGCTTAATTTTAGTGGCTGGCTTTTCCTTATAAATGGCTAGGAAGATATATTTCTTCCTGCTTTATTGTAATCATAATAAAAATATCCTTTTCAAATCTCAGCTACCAGACCTGTATAGCAATGAATGAACTAAAGTTAGCTGATTTTAAACTAGAGAAGAATATCTTCAGATGAAGAATTTTGCCATTAAGCTTGCTATGGCCCTTGATAAAATGGCTCCCATTGCTGACTTTCTTCACATTAAAGTTATGTTATTAGTGGCTCCAAAAGGACTGTTGATAACTATTACCATTAACAATATATAAAATAAATTTAAAAAAATTGAAGTCTTATCAATTGACCCAAAGGGTCATTTTTAAAATTAATCTATCTAAGTTTTTATTTCAAGATAAGAGTGGTTTTAGAATTTCATTTTGGAAAAAACAATATAATTATTATAAAGAAAATCCTTTAAGTAGGGCTCAATAATATCAATAATTTGTGGTTTTCTTTGTTGAAGTGAACAGAGTTGTATAAAAGAAATTAGACACCCTCTGTTTGTGATGAGTAACTTGGTTTTCTCATAATTTATCAGACCTCAGGTTTTGCTCCACAAAAATGTCATTGAACCAAAAACAAAATAGTTTCTTTGTAATATTCAGAAAATATTGTTTGTACTTGTAGTATAGCCACATCCATGTAAATTTTCATTAATTCCTGGTAAGTTTTTTAATGGCACACTGCTAAGAAACATTGGCATTTAAATAATAAGCAATTATTGTAGTTGTAGTGGCTACAGAAAAATATTTAAAATTTCAGGTGTGTTTAGTTGGTAAAATCAGCAGCTCTTAGTGTAGACATGTGCAGTGAGGAGTAAGAGGAGTGAGGAGAAAGCAGGCACAGCTCCCAACATTCTGACTTTGTAAATAGGATAATATTTTCTAAGATGGTGGATAGTGTTTTCTAAGATGCAGAACATGTTACATTTGAGAAGATTTGGAGCAGTCAACGAAAAGTTGGCTCTGATAATTTTTTTAATTATTATTTTATGATATCACTGAGGGAGATTGCATTGATTGAGTAGAGAAGAGGGTCCATGACAGTACCCTAAGGATAGACAATATGAAATAGGTACAAATAAAAAGCCAAGGAGACCAAGAATAGTGATCAGTAAGTTGGGAGAAACATTTGAAGACAATAGTGTTGAAAAAACAAAGGCAAGTATCAGGCACCTCATGTGAAGAGGAGTAAAAAGAGAACACTATCAAATGCATCAGAGAAATCAAGAACTATAAGAAATAAAATGTAAATGTGACATCTTAGAATATCTGAAACACAAAGCACAATTTTGCTTACAAAAATGATAGCGTAATATATTAAAATTATATTAGATAATAAATTTATATTACCATAGTTATTATAACTTAAATATCTTCAATTTACCTCATCCAGTGAATTGAAAAAACTGCAAAAGATGAATTATTCGCTTCAAGATAACCTGGATACTGACAAAGACTGAGAGATAGCAAAACACAAAGTAAGACAAGTGAAACTTCAGTTAAATAAAGGGAATGAGGAAATTCCTGTACAGTTCCTGTTATCAATTCTCTGCCTGACTCAAGTGTTACATCCCCATACACACACACTCACCTGCACATCCAATATGGTTAAGATCATTGATAGTATCTTGTGGCTAGGGACATGGGTAGGAGAAGAACTGAGATGACCAGACTAGTTAACCAAGAAATCTTTACACTGTCAAGAAGTGGTAAGTAGCTTTCCAGATTTCCCTTTCTAATGGAGATATGTTGAATATGTTAGAGGATGTAAACTGGGTCATTTTTTTGCAAGTTACTAAATCATGAGAAGCCACATCTAGACCTGACTCAAAAGATGTGTGTTACTCAGTATCTTGGCTTAGAAAAAATACTAGATAAAATCTGCGTCAAGTTGTTTTTGGTTTTGTTTGAGTGGTTTCTTTTGTTTTTCTTTGTTTTGTTTTGGTAAAAGAAAGATTGCATTTCTTATTGAATACAGGATAATTTCTAATTTTAGGTAGAAATATTTTTATAAGAGTATATGTGGAAATAAATATGCTTGTCAAAGCATCTTTCTCTAGGGGACTTAGCCATCACTTTTCCAATAGTTCTGATTGGCCTTAGGGCCAGGCATACAATCTATGCTGAACCATTCAGAGTCCTAAAATTCTATCAGCAGCTGGTTCAGAGAGCATTATGTCATCTAAGCAAAGATAAACAATTTTTTTTCTGGGATTATATAATAGAATTGAGAAGGAAAGAGAGAGAGAGAGAGAGAGAGAGAGAGAGAGAAAGAGAGAGAGCCCATATATCTGTGTGCTGAGCTTGGTAACTAGGAGTATGTCAGTCTGGGCCTGTCAACAACTATCTACATGCATATAAAAGTAAGCTATAGAGAAAGAGCAGAATAGAGTTATAGAAATAGATTTGTCAACATTTTTTTTTAGTTCCTGGATATCACTGGGTCTAAAGATTCTGCTGTAGACCCTTCAGTTTAATAAACCAGCAAATTCTCAAACTAATTTGAGTTGACTTTCTCAACTCAACCTATATGAGACACCCTCATATAGGTATATGTATACCTATATGTAGGAATTTTTAATATGACCTTGCAAATCAAATCAGACACAGGCAAAAGCACTGGAAAAGACAACATAATTCTACAGAAAATGTAGGAATAGAAACTTGATATTAAGAAATGTTTGGTAAATTATATCTGCCTTAATACATGAGCAAAAAACTACAATATGCCACAGGCTGTAAACTACATGTAATAGAAGGAAATATACGTTTATTTAAAATTAGTCATTTACATTTCAGGCAGTTAAACAGTGATCCATCTGTTATTGGTTGGCCCAGGAGTTAATCTTCATGATTCTCCAATGCCATAAAGACATAAAAATATAAAATGATAAAAGTCACGCATTTAAAGATTAAAGTATAAATATATGTGCCCATAAGCTTATATACACATATACAAGAAACACAGGAAAATAGGAAAACATATATAATTTGAAAACAAATTTTTGTATTTGTCAGAAGACCTTAATCCAAAATTAAATATGATCATTATAAATCTACAATAGAACTTATTAGAGCTTTCTAAACCATGACCCAGATGCAGAGTCAGCAATCTTTTCAGTGACACCACCAAATATGGGCAGCATGAGGAATTTCTGTGTCCTTTGAATGACTCTAAGCTAAGGGAGAGGTGCAATAGGTGGAATGGACTTCACAGATATGAGTAACTCTTCCTATCTTCCTCACTGCTTCACATACACACACACACACACACACACACACACACACTTTGTTCTATTGTTTCTTCCATAATATGTCTAGAAATGATCACAAAGTCTGCTTTCATTAAATAAATAAGAAAATAGTTTACTTCCTGACTCCTTGTTCCCTCAATTCTTATACCCTCAATTGAGGCTGTCATCCAGAGGTTTAGAACTCAAGAGAATCTAAATTATTCTATCTCCTAGAATATAATTCTGACTCTTAGATTGATGTTTAATGTAATCAATAAACAGAAAGTGTTCTGGTCCCTCAGGAAGGAAATATTATTAGGCAACTTCAGCAAAACTAGTTATTATGCTTGTCTTTATATTAATTCTTTGTTTTATTTTTATATTTATTTTATAAAATTAATTTTACTCTGAACAAAATACCTCTTGGCCCTCAATCAGTAGAAGATTATGCTTTTCTTTAACAAATATGTCTTAACTATCACATGATCACTTAAAATTTCTAATTAGTCAAATTGTCATTATGCTTGAAGTCAAAAGCTAGGTTTATAGCATCTCACTATTCAGTCCTGCATACCTATCTGTACACTAAATGTTATTGGTTGAATTTTATCCACTCCAAATTTATTTTATCTTCTTTATCTACTTCGTTGACTTTCTGAAATTAGCAGATTTTAAAAATAATAATGATGTTTCTTCAACCCGAGTGTAATTGATACTTGAGATAGTTTATTAGGGGTCTCATGTTCTTGAGTTACCTCAAACTCACACTTTTACTACCTGAATTTGATGTGTCTTTGGCTAACACATTTTCTGACATCCTGGAGGCACCAACACCATCTCATAACTCAGTCTCTGTTGAAACATTAAACCAATGTTAATGCTTTGTTTGCCCAGCCCACAATGAAAGTCAAATTTGCACAACTATGAAGCAAAGAAGTGAATTGTTGGTATTACTAAGGAATGTGAGTCCTAAGAAATGATCCTTCCTGAGTGTTGAGGGCAACATTTTTTAATCAATCAGTAAACAATCATCAAGGATAACCAGAAAATATTTAACCAAAGTAGTTTTTGTACTTACAGATAGGAAATCTAAATCATCCATAGAGACTTATTCTGCTTTTTCTCTTCACAGTGATTCTTCACATTTCAATTCACCAAAATACTTATTTCAATATTATCTGAGGCAGTTGTTCAGAAGTCACGGTGAAAAGCAGAGAAACCCATGCTTTTTTCATTTGCTTTTTTACATCAATTGTCAAATTGCTAATTCATGTACCCTCTGGATACCTAACTGTATATATTTTATATCTGTGTAATATATTGAATGAAGAGTTAGAAGAGGGAGAGGTGTGGGTGAAGGAAGGAAAAGAGGAGGAAGAAAGGAAGGAAAAATTAAGTAAAGGGGAAGAAAGGAAAGAATTAAGGAAACATAATTTGAAATACAAATTATATTAGGTCATCAATATTGTACAATGCCTTCACCCATTCAACCTCAACTGATAAGTTCCACTCTCAGAAAATATGATTAAATATATTCAATATTAATTTTCTGGATAGGTTTATAGTATGAAATCCCCCAAAAATATTTTCAATAACATATTTCTCCTTGGTGATATCCCTCTCTGAAATGCCACATGTAGCAAGTCCTCAATTCCCCAAAACTATAGGATGTAGCCATGACAATTCCAGAAGAAGTGACAAGGGATATTTTCTTGTCCATGTGGGTGGGGTTTAAAGGATCTAAGAGGAAAATCCAAATTTAAATATGTAAAATGCTTAATACTCCCTAAGCCACTAAGTTGACACCTTCCAGAAAAAGAGAGGAAGTAATATAAATATGTGCACCACAGTTTGAGTTGAACCATGCAGTTGACCACCCTGCTCTCTGCATACTGTGAAATACTGCATCAATTACTAGTTTAATACAGAAATTATTCCAAATCTCACCCTGCTCTGATAACAGAAATATCATACAAAGATGTTTCTGCACATTAGCTTAACCTCTAAGGATGGAAAAAATTATTTATGCTATTCATTCTTTAAAAAAAAAATAAACCCACTTATGTCTCTAACAGGTATAAGTCTTTGTAAGGATATTAGAAACAATGAAATGAATAAGTGTAACCCTTATCCTCAAGGATCTCATCCTGTAAAACAGGGAACAAATATCTATTTAGTATTTGCTATAAACCTAACACTAATCTAAGTGCTGGCATCAGAAAATTCCTGAGTTTATAGAAATAAAATAATGTAAAGAAAGTCATTAATTACATTTGCATATGTGTGACAAATGTATAAATCAGAGTTGCACAGTGTTATAAGATTCTATATGAAGAGACATTAAACTATAACCCATGGGCCAAATCCAGCCAACTGCTTACTTCTGTAAATCCCATGAGCTTTTACAACTTTAAGTGATTTCATTTTAAGTGGTTATTTATATTTTTTAAAATTTTTTTAAAATTTTTATTTATTTATGATAGTCGAGAGAGAGAGAGAGAGAGGCAGAGACACAGGCAGAGGGAGAAGCAGGCTCCATGCACCGGGAGCCCGATGTGGGATTCGATCCCGGGTCTCCAGGATCGCGCCCTGGGCCAAAGGCAGGCGCCAAACCGCTGCGCCACCCAGGGATCCCTTAAGTGGTTATTTAGGTCCCTACATAGCAATATTCTTGATTTTGCCTATTGGAATACAAAGCCTAAAATATTATCTATCTGGTACTTTACAAGAAAAATTAGAATATTTTTATTCTATATTATAGAAATGTCACCTACTTGGGGTGGTAAATAGAGAGCAATGAAATAGAGACAAACTAAAAATTATAAATGTCTACGAATTAAAAGTTAATGTATTTTGTATCAATCACTTAATAGAAAAATATATACATAAACAATTAAAATTAATCTCAAAATATATTGCATAAAATTATATTGTATATGTAACTGAGTCAATGATAATATAGTATGTTGCATTTTTTCTTCAGGTGACTTGGGATTTGGATATTGGACTTTTCTATATGTAACTATTGTCATAGAAGAAAAAAAATTTTCTATTTACTTTCTGGTTAGAAAATCAAAGAAAATGTACAATATACTTGAAGGTTGTAATAGGCTATGAGAAGATTTTTGGATATTTCCCATAAAAATATATGACGGTAGCAGGAGTGGTTGAATAAAAGACAGGGGACTCTAGGTTGGCAAAGACTGATTTTCTGCCTTCTATATATTACTCCTGATTTAAAATTATGAAATTTAAATTTTTCTCAGTGTGAACAAAATCTGATGATCAGGATTGTAAATCAGTAAATAAGGAAAATAATAAGAACTATTATGATAAAATTGAGGAGAATCAGAGCAAGCCTAAAAGCTTTGCAAGCCAGTCCTGAACAAATAAAGATTGATATTTTTGAGGCATTAATCTGTTTACTGACATCAGCTTCATTTTCTTGAATCATTAGATTTAAGTAAATCTTTCTCAATACTTTCACTGCTCCAAAGATAAGTCTGACCTACCTGTATGGTTAGGACATGACTTTTGGGTCTACATTACTCAGTTTGGTGAGATAGTTGATGCCACAGTTTTAGCTATAAATATGTACTATCTATAACTTGTAAAAAATAAGCAATATTTTTCAGGATGGTGAAAGCAGAACAAGAATGATACTAACACCAATGCAAATGAATAATTCTTTTATTTCAAATAGACTGTATTTCCCAGAGGAAGTTAAGTAAAAAAAAAATTTGGAAGAGCTAATATCATGAATAATAATTGTTAAATATAGTTTTACTTGTTTTATTTGCAATTGGTCACTTTACTTATATTCTAAACCTTGCCAACCTTTCACTACTGTATGCACAAAATTTATGTTGCAGGGTCTTTTAATCTTAGGCCCTGAGGGAAAGCACAGCTAATATTCAAAAGCAAAAAGAAGGCAAAGATAACTTTAGCCTCAGAATCTTAGCAATATAGTGAATAGGTTGATAAATAAGTTGATTAAAAGGATGTTCAAAAGAATTGTAAATAAAATTTAATATAAAATGAAACACATAGTAGTGATGGGACATTTAAAAGCTATTGTACAAATAATAACTTCCAAAATAATTGCAATTTCAATACTTCTAGAGATTAAAAAGCAAGTAGTATGTTTAACTCTGCATCTTTGTATAAACAGTTCAATGAAACTTTATCTTGATATTATTGAGGATATTTTGTACTGTAATATAATGTCTTCTTATCATAATTCACAGCAGATTTTTTTTCTCTCAGATCTCAATCCCAGTTAGGTCTTGTTAGCAAATACTTTGCTTTCTAAAAACCTGATTTTATGAAATTCTGAGTTGATTATATATCATCTTCAGGTTGGTAGCTCATGTAACTACTTTAGCACGAATGATGTTGTATGATGACTACATTAAGTTCTTGCTAGAATGCAATTTAATAATGGGCAGGAATTTAACTCCATCATTTTCCTCCCTATGCTAATAGACACATGAAAATCCCTCAATAAATATTAGTATATTTTAACAAAATAAATGCTTGGATAAATGAATGAAATATAGCTTAGGCCCAGCCAATATATAGGAATTTATGACCTACCTTTTTAAATTTTTATCTACACTGTAACTTTTTCCTATCCTGACTTTTAAAATGATAATTTCCTAAATATTTTAAAACTATTTGCCAGCTCTTTATAATCCTTGATCCAAAGAGAGGTGTATAAATTCACAAATAAGTAGATTAGGTAGATGATGATGATAGATTTATAAATCACATTGTCTCAAACACTTCTTTAATACTTAGCATTTAGGGATGCCTGGGTGGTTCTGTGGTTGAGCATCTGCCTTTGGCTCAGGGTGTGATCCCTGGTCTGGGGATGGAGCCCCTCATTGGACTTCCTGTGAGAAGCCTGCTTCTCCCTCTGTCTATGTCTCTGCCTGTATCTCTGTGTCTCTCATGAGTAAATAAATAAATTCTTTTTAAAAAAATTTAGCATTTAGAGTAGTGTGAGAGAAAAAAGGAAGAGTCCTATAATTTCTTGTGATTTGTACGGCAATTGCAATAATGGAAATGATTAAACACATTTGAATAGTGAAAATTGTCAACCAAATTCAATTTAGAAATTCATAAGCTAAGCACCTAGTACTGTATCCATCTCTGGACTCTTGCATCTATTTTCTTTCTTTTTTTCTTCATCTATTTTCTTTTCTGTTTCAAATAACATACTTCACAATAAGACTGAGAAGGTGACCCAATGAATAACATTCAGATGTTTTGGTAGTTTAAAATCATTGTAGATAGATCACAGATATCAGCTGAAGTTGAGATAAGTGATCAGGTCAGGACTTCAAGACTAATTGCCTCACTGGGGAAGACACAATCAACTTTAAACAGTCTGATATAACAAACATAATAAGGAAAATAGTTTTTAAAAGCCTGTCTAAATATTTCTAGTTCACTTGCTATGAAATATAAAAATAATAATAGCATTTACTATTTCTGAAGCCTTCTACTCTCATTGAAAACAACCTCAGTTTACTAGCTCCTTAGATTTTGAGATGATCTTTCTCAATATGATTTTCACAGAAAGGGGTAAATATGGTACTTCTTGTTTTTAAATAAATAAATAAAATATGTCCCACAATTCATGTGCCTAATCACAGTATGCTGATGAGATATGAAAGTACACATAAAATGATAGATTTTACATTGACATAATTGTAAGAAAATCTTCCAAATTCTGTACTGGTTGATCAAACATAAGAATCTAAGATGAGGTTGCTTTAGTTTTTGTTGTTTTTTCATTTGACTGAATGATTTACTTGTGAAGTTTGGTATTTTCTATACCAACCTGACTGGATCACAGGATACTCAGATCTTTGACTAAATATTATTTCTGGATATGTCTGTGAGGATGTTTCTTTTTAAAAAACTTTTAAAAAACATTTTATTTATTTATTCATAAGAGATACAGAGAGAGAAAGGCAGAGACATAGGCAGAGGGAGAAGCAGGATCCCGGTAGGGAGCCTGATGGAGGACTCATCCCAGGATCACACATTGAGTTGAAGGTAGATGAACAACCATTGAACCACCCAGGCATCCCTGTGAGGATGTTTCTGAATGAGATCAACATTTTAACCCATAGTCTATATAAAGCAAATTGCCTTCTCCATTGTGAGTGGACATCATTGAATCCACTGAAGTCTTGACTAGAACAAAAAAAGTTGAGGAAGAGATAATTTGCTTTCTACGCTTGACTGCTTGAACTGGAACATCAATTTTCTTCTGACCTCAGACTGAAAACTATGCCATTAGCTCCCCAGGTTCTCAGACCTTCAGACTCAGATTGAAGTACACCATTGGCTTTCCTGGGTGTCCAGCCTACAGATGCTAAATAATGATACTTCTCATCTTCCATAGCCAGGTGAGCTAATATATTATAAAACCCTCTTCCTCTCCCCTTGATGTGTGTGAGTGTGTGTGTGTGTGTGTGTGTGTGTGTGTGTGTGTGTAAAATTGGGTTTATTTCTCTGGAGTTGTGAAATTGGAAAAACAGAAGATTTTGTTGAGTGTGTGGATATAAATATTCTAAAAATGGAATATGGATCATTCTTTGATAGAAATGAGACATGAGTTAAATCATGGGTAACTATTTCCCCATTACTTGAAGAACAAAGACTATTTTTGGTCATAGAGGGCTGCTATGTGTAATTTTTTTTTTTTAGGTTTTGTTGTTTTCTAATTTATTATTCTAAAAAGATGATACTGAGGAGCCAGGCTGGAAAAACCTAAGGCAGGAAAATTCCTTAATGAAAATTTTAAAATTCTATAGAAATATTAATCTACCATTATTTTGCTTGGGACCATAGAAAACTTAATTGTTTTCAGCTTTTGCCTTCAGTGCTGTAGGACATGTTTTTTTTTTTTTTAAAATATGGTTCATTCAGAAGTTAGTAAATAACAAATAATATTTTAGTGTATTATACAATAGCACTTATATAGAGATTTTTTCTCTCTTTATTAATATTGGATCACAGAATTGCCACATACTGAAATTTTTTACTCTAGACAACAAATGATTAAAACACATAGATCACTCACTTAAGGGGGTTTTAAAGAAAGAAAAAGTTGGCAGAAATGGAGAGAAGCTAAAACACTATGATATCAAAATATCAGATTTTCCTGCAAACTAATTTTACACCCGGCTTTTCAATTCTTTTAAAATGTTGGTATTTTTTTGGCTGATGATCACTTCATTACAGATAAAATAATACTTCTTATTTTTATGAGGAAGCATAATTAAATTTAACAAAAGCTGTATGCAAAACAGAGAAGATAGATGCACAATGGATAATTATGTCCACTGAGTTGTTCCTCTCCTACCATAAAGAACCTAATTAGATCTTAAGGGACAGTGCATCTCTGCTAATCATGTGTCAGTCACAGCCCATATGCCCTGATCTTCTAGCACTCTGCAGGTTGCTGAATATTATTCAACTGTTTGTTTCCTATGGTACAAATCCTCCATATTTAACTTTTTCTTTTGAATGTTTCTCCGTATTAATGAGATAATAGCCACATCTATTTTCTTGTTAAATGAAAATGGTTTTAATTATTTTTCTAGAATAACATGCACATGTATGCAGAGAAATCTAATTGAAATTTAAAATCTGCGTTGTTTGCTATTACAATAAAAGGTTTTTTCAACATGATTTAGTAGTGGATTTTATTAGCTCATTATGAACATAAACTCAATTTCCTGGGGGTAACTTACCATTTGTTCAAATTAAAGCATTTATTTTGTCCATAATTCAAGAGTAATTGATTCTATTTTTTGAGGTCACTTCAGTTAATAAAATGAGAAAAAGATTGTCAATGGCAAACTACAAAGATTACTTCTGCAATTAAAATGATCTGTGTTTCCTTCTTAACTTTCTCTTCATTTATTCATTAAAAATTGTAAACTACCCCGGCCTAGCCGCACCACGCCGCTGTCCTCGCGGCCGCCAGGAGCGGGCTTGCCCCCTGCCCAGTGGCCGTCGGGCGGTGTCCGCATGTGGGTGCCCCCCCCACCCCGTGTCCCGGGTGCGGTGTGGGGCGGGGCAGGTGGGAACCCCCTGGGCGCCTGTGGGGTTGAAAAACAAACAAACAAACAAAAAAATAGTAAAATACTGTTGACTTTAACTGTTTTAAATATTTTTTTCAGGAAATGAGTCTGTAAACTAGATGTAAGACAAAATGTATTTAAACAAAACTCCATTATGACAAGTCCCAGAAGAGAGAGGTCTACAATAAAGAACTGAAAGGAATTTATTATTAATATGAAAATTGCTGTGTGTACAGAGGAATGGAACTTTGGGGGTAGAAAATGTCCTCATACACTTATTGAGTACACTTATATAACTGCATGAATACTGGTATTAAAAATGTATTTAAGGGGTGCCTGGGTGGCTCAGTCAGTTAACTGCCTTCAGGTTAAGGTCATGATCCTGGGGTTGAGACCAGAGTTGGGCCCCTGCTCAGTGGAGGTCCTGCTTCTCCCTCTCCCCCCTGCTACAAGCTATCTTGCTCTTAGTCTCTTCTCTCTAAATAAATAAAATATTTTTAAGAAGTTATTTAAACTAATAAATTGAGTAGGGTGGTTCTTAATCACTAGGAATTTATCAAAATCATCTGTAAAGCTTTTTCTTCTCTTTCTTATTTTAAAAAGTACACATGCTTGGACCAACTTATGAAGATTTTGACTATAGAATTTGAAAAAGAATAAGTAAATCTGGAGAATTACAATTTCCACATATAATTCAGATATATTTGGAATTAAGAGTGAGGAAACACTTATTTATATAAAAACATAATTATTTAAATCAATTGACTATACATGTAAATCATCCTTCCTAATTTGTGAATTCAAATCAAATACTATAATTATAGTTCTTAATCATGTCTCTCAGAAAAGACTTTTTCTTTAGATAGGCTCTTCTAAGCCCTCTCTTCTACAAGGCCTCTTCCTTGGTTCCTTCCTTTAACTTAATGAAGTTAGTCTTAGTAGAGATCCTGCTATTTGCCGGTCCTTCTTGATATCTGCTCAAGTTCTTCATTCCCAACCATTGATGGGTAAGTCCTTATCTTACTTTTAGTAAAAATATTGTTAAGTCATCTTACCAAGAATCTCCCTACCCTTTATGTCTCTTAGTAATTTTTCATCCACTGACTCCTTCTCAACAATATATTCATTGGCTATAAATCCCTGCTCTTTCTTGTATTCAGAATATAGCTCATTCGTATGCTGAGATCTTTTCCCTGTTGCAATGGTTACTGAATAAAATCTGTCTTGACTGCCTTTAATTAGTACGTGGCTTTATTTCTCTTGAACATTATAGAGGCAAATACATTAATAACAATAACACAAAGGATGTTACAGTGTTGCTAATAGCTTTTTGAGCAAATGGTCCTTAAAACTGTTTCTCAAAGTAAAATACATAAGGCATAGTGTTTGAGCTTGTGTTGATCATGTAATCTTAAAGAATTCTTAAATATCTTATATTTTCCTACTTAAAAAGTCCCATGGTTCAAGTTCTAAATATAACATGTGAAGCTAGGAAAATGTACTCAATGATAGACCATTTAGATTGGTTTGTCCAGTATTAATATTGCCTAAATTTATGGTCAAAATAATTTGTTATCAAACTCAATATCTATTAACTGTATTTTTCTGATGTGGAAAAAATGTATTTCTCTGAGTAATGAATTCAATTTTTTTTCCAATTTTAAAAATGTTTTTTTAAAGATGTAATTAGCTAATATTAAATGAATCATAAATTGAGAAGCATCCCATCTAGCCAATAGAGGGAAGCTCTGAGTTATTGTAGAAAACAGAAGGTTAGCCTGCTTCTCCCTCTGCCTGTGTCTCTGCATCTCTCATGAGTAAATAAATAAAATCTTAAAAAAAAAAAAAAAGAAAACAGAAGGTTTGATAGGGAGGGTGGGGTAAGAAAGTAGTAGCAAAGGAAAGGACTGTTCTAGACAGAATAAATTAAGAAGCTTAAACAATTAGGGAACAGTTCAAAGTATAAAGTAATTCAAATAAAAAATAAGTTTATGAAAAATAATATGTTTATGGAAAAGAAATTAAAACTAAAAGACTCGATTTTCTTTTCTGACAATAAGGCAGACTATATAATTTGAAACACTATCTCAGAGAAGTGAAAAGGAAATGATACTTCAAGTTTCCCTGAGGTAGAACCCAGTCTTTGCAACCAGATGAAGCCTCAGACATATTAAAGGTGGTATATTAGAAATAATATCCCTATATAAACACAGGATGACCTAAATATTATAATTGCCACGAAAAGGGTGACACATAAAATGCTAGTCATTAGCAAATGAGAAGATAGAAAAACTTCCCTGCCTTAGTCTGGGATCTCGTTAAGAATTTAGAGTCTCCTGAATCGCTTAATCACTATGTAACTATGAACCAGGTTTCAAAAGATATACTCAGAGAAAACTCCAGGAATGTGAGTTCCCATTCTTACAAATTGTTGCATTGGACCCTAAAATGCTCAGGTAGTAGACTTACCTATTATGTATTTGATAGTATTAAATGTTTATCAAGTGTTTAAAATACCATTACATATTAAAAATAAGACATGAATAGAAATTTAAAATATTAGAAACTAAAGAACATCAAAGGAAAAAAGATTTGAAAAGTAACTAGACAGGAAAAAAATATCAACTAACAACTATGATGCCAATAGTCAACTTCTCAACAGTTAACAATAAATAACAGTTAACAATATAACAATGAAAGGAGAAAATATTGAAAAAGCAAAAAAAGATAAGCTTGAATTTTAAATCCCACTAAATATTTTTTCCTTTTAACTGATTTATTTAAGTATTACTTAAGAATGAAGCAATATAGATATTTTTAGGACCAGTAGGAAACAATATAGATATTTTCAGACCCAAAGAATGGCTTAGATTTAACAATGAAGTTCCTTATTGAGATAATTAATAAAAATATATTTTGAATAAAAATATTGTGATGTCCAAATGGAAGGGCTGAGATATAGATAAATATGAGTAGAAAATTTAGAAACATATAGGTGGATCTAAAGAAGCATTGGTAATATAAAAGTAATCATAATAATAAAAAATATTGGGAGTGTTTTACGCTGGGACACCTGCACCCCGATGTTTCTAGCAGCCATGTCCACAATAGCCAAACTGTGGAAGGAGCCTCGGTGTCCATCGAAAGATGAATGGATAAAGAGGATGTGGTTTATGTATACAATGGAATATTCCTCAGCCATTAGAAACGACAAATACCCACCATTTGCTTCAACGTGGATGGAACTGGAGGGTATTATGCTGAGCGAAGTAAGTCAATCGGAGAAGGACAAACAGTGTATGTTCTCATTCATTTGGGGAATATGAATAATAGTGAAGGGGAATATAAGGGAAGGGAGAAGAAATGTGTGGGAAATATCAGAAAGGGAGACAGAACATAAAGACTCCTAACTTTGGGAAACGAACTAGGGGTGGTGGAGGGGGAGGAGGGCGGGGGGTGGGGATGAATGGGTGACGGGCACTGAGGGGGACACTTGACGGGATGAGCACTGGGTGTTATTCTGTATGTTGGTAAATTGAACACCAATAAAAATTAATTTATTAAAAAAATATTAGGAGTGTTTTATATATAGTGAATTTAATATCCTGGAAAAATAGTAAATTAAATTGTAAGTCATTACAGTTAAGGTTTAAGAGGATAGACATGCTGATTGATTTGAAAATTCATATAAAAATGATAAGCTTGATCTTTTTGTTAGAATGTAGGTTAAAAAAGACTATCAATTTCATCCTAACAATAAGAATCAGCATGAGAAACTACAAAGTCATTATTTTCCACACCAGAATACTGAATAAACACAAAAATCTAAATAAATTAAATTCCAGAAATTGACAAGGCAGGTGAAGGAAGGAAGAGTCATAAAGCTGTTGCCATCTATGTTAGATTAAGAGGAGAATAAATCCATCATGAATGGAAGTGAAAAGAAATCATCCCAGCTTTTGTAAAACCTAACAACTATATGTTCATTTGTGTGGCTTATAAATATCCTGAATCATTCCAGTCCCAAAGCAAGTTGACACTCAGATTTCAAAATTTTCTCATGGACTTTCACTGAGTAGAAGGTGGTCATGTGCCACAGGCAAGAGCAAAATCAAAAGACAGAATGATCTCCTGAGCAACTGGAAGGTATTAGGCAGAGTGAAGTAAGTCAACTGGAGCAGGACAATCATTTTATGGTTTCCCTTATATGGGGAATATAAGAAATAGTGAAAGGGATTATAAAGGAAGGATGGGAAAATGAGTGGGAAAAATTAGAGAGAGTGACAAAACATGAGAGACTCCTAACTCTGGGAAATTAACAAAGGGTAGTGGAAGGGGAGGTGGGCTGTGGGATGGGGTGACTGGGTGTCAGGCACTGAGGTGGGCACTTGACGGGATGAGCACTGGGTATTATACTATATGTTGGCAAATTGAACTTCAATTTAAAAAAATAATAAATAAACCTACTCCAATCAACACTGATAAAAAAAAAAAGAATGATCCCCTGATCATGTGGGTTCTTCCTCAATTTTAAGTAAGTGGCCTACAGAGGTTGGAGAGCAGATTAGAACTAAAAATAAATCACCTTAAGACACTCTATGCCTTGACTAATATTCTGCAGTGGACTTTTGGAGTCTTGTTTGCTTGGGAGGAAGACATTAGGTGGGAAAAATGTCAGCAGAGGCACAGAAACTTAGAGCAGGACTAAAGAGTAAAGAGAATTCACAAAAACCCTAAAACACTAAACTTAGTTATAAAATATGGCACCTTCATGATTTGGAAAGGAAATAGATGGAGTAGAAAGTATAAAGTATTCACTGAAGACTTACAAGTACTCGGAACACACACTCAACTAAAAAGAAAGTCCTGGTTCTGTCCTCAACACACTATCTGGCAAGGGAATGAAATATAAATAAAACTGCAACAAAATCCACATCAGCCACAATGACAAATTAGATTGGCTCAGTATACTCTCATTAGCTAGTTGACCCAAAAAGATGCTTGCCCACTAAATAAAAAAAGAAAGACTAAACTAAAATAAGTAAAAATCATAGGTGAAAGATATTATAACTGATACCACAGAAATACAAAGAATCATGAGACTATCTGGATTAGATAAAGAAACTGGATAATTGAGAAGAAATAGATAGTCTTAGAAATACCATTACCATGACTGAATTAGGAAAAGATAGCAAATCTGAACAAATCAATAACTAAGAAGATTAAAACAGTATCTCCCAACAAAGAAAAGCCAAGCACCAGATGATTTAACTAGTGATTTCTGCCAAACGTTTAAAGAATAATTAAAATTAATTATTCTGAAATTCTTCTAAAAAATCAAAGAGGAGGGAACACTCTCAGACTCATTTTAGAAGGTGAATATTACCCAGAAAACAAAGCCAGGTAAGAACAGTGCAAGCAAAAAACACTATATATAGGCCAATATGCCTGATAAATATAGATGTAAAAATTCTCAACAAAATACCATCAAATCAAATTCAACAGCTTATTAAAAAGATCATACACTATGATCAAGTGGAATTTATCACTGGGATGAGCACTGATGGTTCAAGGTATGCAAACCAATAAATGTGAGACACCACATTAATAGAGTGGAAGGTAAAAATCTTATGATCATCTCAATAGATGTAGAAAAAGCATATGACAAAATTCAACATCCTTTCATGATAGGCATTCTCAACAGATTGGGCAGGGAATAAACATACATCAACATAATAAAGGCCTTATATGAAAGTCCATAGCTGATATCATGCTCAATGGTAAAGTTTGAAAGTTTATTTAATAATGGGTACCTGGGTGGCTAAGTAGTTGAGTGTCTGTGTTTGGTTCAGGTTGTAATCCCAGGGTCCAGGGATCAAGTCCCACACTGGGCTCCCCTCAGGGAGCCTGCTTCTCCCTCTGTGTGCCTCTGCCTCTCTTTGTGTGCCTCTCATGAATGAATAAATTAGATCTTTAAAAAAGAGAAAAATTTCCCATAAAAATAGGAGTAAACCAACAATGTTCATTTTCACCATATTATTCACTACAGCACTGGAAGTCTTAGCCAGAACAGTTAGGCAAGAAAAAGAAAAGGTATCCAAATCGGAAAGGATGAAGTAAAATCATCTGTTTGTAAATAATATGATCTTAGATATAGAAAATCCTAAAGACTCCACCAAAAGAAACCTGTTAGAATTAATAAACAAATTTAGTAACATTTGAGCTTATGAAAATCAACATACAAAAATTAGCTGTATTTCTTTACACTAACAACAAACTATCAGAATGACAAAGAAACCAATCCCATTTACAACAGCATTAAAAATAATCAAATACTTAGATATGAATTAAACCAAGGAGATTAAAGATCTGTACAATGGGAATGAATTAGAAGACACTGATAAAACAAATTAAAGAAGAAATAAATAAATGGAAAGATTTTAAAATTAATATTGTTAAAATGTTCATACTACCCAAAGCTGTCTATAGATTCATTGTAATCCTTAGTAAAATTCCCATGACATTTTTTACAGAAATAGAAAATAGAAACCCTAAGATTTGTATGGAAACACAAAAATCCCTGAATAGCTGAAGAAATCCTGAGAAAGAACAACAAATCTGGAGGCACTACACATCTGATTCCAAACTTTATTATAAAGTTTTAGTAATCAAAACTCTATGCTCACATAAAAACAGACATACAGACCAATTAAACAGAATTGAGAGCCTAGAAATAAACATAGGCATACAAGGTCTACTAATATCCAACAAATGAACCAAGAATACTCAGTAGGAAAGGATAGTATCTTCAATAAATGGTTTGGGAAAACTGGGTATTCACACGCACAACAATAAAATTGATCCTCTCTTCTTTACCACTCACAAAAATTAACTTGAAATGGAATAAAGACTTAAATGTAAGAGTTAAAACTTTAAAACTACTAGAAGAAAATATAGGAAAAATTCTCTTGACACTAATCTTGGCAATTTTTTATAGCCTACCAAAAGCACTTTAATTTTTTTTTATTTTTTTATTTTTTTATTTATGATAGTCATACAGAGAGAGAGAGAGAGAGAGGCAGAGACACAGGCAGAGGGAGAAGCAGGCTCCATGCACCGGGAGCCCGACGTGGGATTCGATCCCGGGTCTCCAGGATCGCACCCTGGGCCAAAGGCAGGCGCCAAACCGCTGTGCCACCCAGAGATCCCCAAAAGTACTTTAAAAAAATATAAACAAACAAACAACCAAATATGGAGGAAGATATCAAACTAAAAAGCTTCTGCACAGCAGAATAGAGGATCAACAAAATGAAATGGCAACTTACAGAATGTGGGGAAATATTTGCAAACTATCCAATAAGGAGTTAATATCCAAAATATACAAGGAATTCAAAACTCATTAACAATAAATAACCATTACAAAATAGGCAAAGAACCTTAGCAAACATTTTTACCAAAGCAGACAGAAAATGACCATCACATACATGAAAAGGTGCTCAATGTCACTAATTGTGAGGGAAATGCAAATAAAATCATAATGAAATGCCACTTCACACCAATTAAGATGTCTGTTGTCAGGACAGACAGCAAATGTTGGTGAGAGTATGGTGAAAGGGGAACCCTTATATAAGGTTGGTGGAAGTGTAGTTTGTTGCAGCCACTGTGGAAAACAGTCTGGATGTACAAAAACAAAACAAAACAAGCAAACAAAAACAAACAAAAAACCTACCTTATGAATCAGCATCCTACTTTGGGTATATATTCAAAGGAAATAAAATCTAGATCTTGAAGAGATAACTGCAGTCCCATGTTTATTGCATCATTATTCACAATAGCAAAGTTATCAATACAACTTAAATGTCTGTAAATGAATGAATAGATAAAGAATATGTGGTAGACATACATAATAGATTAATATTCAGACAAAAAAAAGTAGAAAATCCTTTTGCAAAAACATGGATGTACATTGAGGGCATTATATTAAGTAAAGTAAGTTAACGAGAAATAGAAATAATACATGTTTTCAGTTTATATGAAATATAAAACAGCTAAACTCATTAAAATGAGAGTAGGGAGGAGGTGGGCCAAGATGACAGCATAGTAGGAGTCTTGAACTCACCTGGTCCCACCATCTTACCTAGATAACTTTCAAAACATCCTGAACACCTACAAATTTGGCCTGAGATTTAAAGAGAGAACAGCGTGAACACTACAGAGAAAAAAGTTTTCGCTTCTGGCAAGGAAGGAAGGCGGAAAAAAAAAAAAAATGGAAAAAGATAAAGTGGGGCAGGGGCCACTAAAGCTAAAGCAGAGCAGGGAGAGCAGGGAGAGCCTCTGGAACAGGAAAGCCCAGTGCTGGAGAAGCAGGAACTTTAAAAACCCGCGCCAGATTTCTGAGGGACAGAAGGGTGCTTAGCAGGGATACCGGGCTGACTCACAAGGGAGCAGTGAAGACTCCAGTTTCCCGGAGTCACTAATAGAGGAAGTGCGCACTGGGAAAAGTGCACCACAAACTGTGGACCACAATCTCGGTAAAGGGATGGAGCACAGTCGGTGGAACATTTGGGAGAAGTCAGTTAGGCAGGCAGGCTCCAGATGGAGGTGTCTATGCCCTGTTGCCTTCAGGAGCCAAGGTCCCAGGGAGCACGGTTCCGCAGCACAGGGCCCCGGATTCCAGCATGCCCTAGCAGACAAAGCCAGCGATCTTCTGTTTCCCCTGGGACAGGCGGAAGCAGAAAGGGCGCAGAACAGTGAGAACTCTCCTGCTGCTGGGTGCCGTGCAAACTGTGCGAATCCGTGCACCCACGCCTGCCCGGGGGGCATCTATCTAGCCCAATGCAGACTGGGAAGCTGCATTAGTTACTAGCTGGGAGCTAACTCCAGAGCTGGAAATCTGGCTGACACAATTGTTGTTTTTCCTCCTTGTTTCATCTTGTACCTGGGAGAGGTGGGGCCACCAGAGAACAAAGGCCTCACAGAATAAACAGCTCACACTGAGACCAGCTCCTGGATGGGGGCAGGGCATCTCCCCCCACCCACCCCCACACACATGAACCTGACAATCAGCACAAAAGACCCCTCCCCCAGAAGACCAGCTGGAAGAACAAAGGAAGAGGAAATTCTTGACCAACCAGGGCTTGAAAACTCCAGGACCAAGGGAAATAGTACATAGAACTAGAGGGTCCCCCTCTTCCTTTTTTCTTTTTTTTTTTACTTTTTCCCCTTTTGCCATTACAACTTGTTTTCATATCAGACTAAAAATTTCCAATATTGTTTCTGTTTTCCCACCTTAACTACAATATTTTACCAGCTCTACATCTTTAAGTTTTGTCCTTTTTTACTTTTGTATTTCTACAATTACATGTCTTAGATATATTTTTCACTTCTGGATTCTGTTCAATATACTCAATTGAATTTTGGGAGATATATGAGATATGGGTTTTATTTGTGTGTGTGTTTTTTTTTTTTTTTTTGTTTTCTCTACCTCATTTTGTTCTACAATGGTTAAAGTTAATACCTTCTAAAATATGACCAGCATGCACCCAGAACCAAGTGGAATATCACGGTGGTTCATTCTGTGAGATTATATTCTCTCTTCATTCCCATTCTGCCCCCCTCTGTTATCTCCTTTAGGTTTTGGTGGTCAGTGTTGGGGCTTTCTTAAAAGTATTGCTGGTTTAGGGGATCCCTGGGTGGCTCCGCAGTTTGGCGCCTGCCTTTGGCCCAGGGCGCGATCCTGGGGTCCCGGATCGAGTCCCACGTCAGGCTCCCTGCATGGAGCCTGCTTCTCCCTCTGCCTGTGTCTCTGCCTCTCTGTGTGTGTCTATCGTGAATAAATAAATAAAATCTTTAAAAAAAAGTATTGCTGGTTTATATAAATTTGGGACTGAGCATCACCTAACATACAGAACTTAATCCACTCAGAACCAAGAGGATCACCTTGTAGGACCCCTCAGGTAGACTAAAATCTCCCTCCACTACAACTTCACCACCACCATCTCCCAGGTCCCTCCTCTTTTATTTCTTTTTTTTTTTTCTTCTTTACTTTTTTCTTTTTCTTTTGTTTGTTCTTCTTTGGGATATTTGGCCTTTTATTTATTACTACTTTGTTTTAAAATTTGTTTTTCACAATAGTGGCCCTTTTGTTTCATTTTATTCTGATCTTTGTTTTCATTTGCTGGTCTCTGACCTAGTCAGAATCATCTAGGCTGAAATTTACTTATGTTGTAGTTGATATGTTTGACTCAGCCCACACATACAGCCACTGTGCACTGAACAGAATGACTAGAAGGAAGAATTCACCACAAAAGAAAGAAGCAGAAGCAATACTGTCTGCCACAGAGTTACAGAATATGGATTACAATTCAATGTCAGAAAGCCAATTCAGAAGCATAATTAAAAAGCTACTGATGCCTCTGAAAAAAAGCACAAAGGACTCTAGAGACTTCTTTACTGCCAAATTTAAATTTAATCAGGCCGAAATTAAAAATCAATTAAAAGAGATGCAACCTAAACTGAATGTCCTAAAGCTAGGGTTAATGAGGTGGAAAAAGAAGTGAGCAATATGGAATACAAATTGATGGTAAGGAAGGAAGCTGAGGAAAAAAAAAAGAAAATCAATGAAGAGATCATGAGGAAAGTTTAAGGGAAATAAATGATAGCCTCAGAAGGAAAAAAATCTACCTATAATTGGGGAATCTAGAAAATGCCAAGAGGGCCAGAGGGCCAGAAAGTATATTTGAAGAAATCATAGCTGAAAACTTAACTAATTTGATGAGGGAAGTCTGCACCCAAATCAGTAAAAACCGTTCAACACCTCAACATTTAGTAGTGAAACTTGCAAATTGCAAAGATAAAGAGAAAATCCTTGAAGCAGGGAGAGACAAGAGATTTTTAACTTATATGGGGAGAAATATTAGATTAACAGCAGACCTCTCCATGGAGACCTGGCAGGCCAGAAAGCACTGGCATGATATATTCAGGGTCCTAAATGAGAAGAACATGCAGCCAAGAATACTTTATCCAGCAAGGCTCTCATTCAGAATAGAAGGAGAGATAAAGAGCTTCAAGGATAGGCAGAAACTGAAAGAATATGTGACCACCAAACCAGCTCTGCAAGAAATATTAAGGGGGACCCTGTAAAAGAAAGAGGAAGCCAAAGAAATAATCCACAAAAACAGGAGCTGAATAGGTATTACGATGACACTAAACTCATATCTTTCCACAGTTACTCTGAACATGAATGGGCTGAATGATCCCATCAAAAGATGAAGGGTCTCGGACTAGAGAGAGAAAAGCAAGACCAATCTATGTGCTATCCACAAGAGACTCATTTTAGACCTAAGGACACCTCCAGCCTGAAAATGAAAGGATGTAGAACAATTTACCATCCAAATGGTCCTCAAAAGAAAAGACTTTAATTTATAAATAAAATTTTAATAATAATAATTTATAAATTTAATTATTAAGAAAGACTTTAATTTATACCAAGTAAATTAAAGTTTATCCCAAAGACTAGTAAGAGATGAAGAGGGACACTATACCATACTTAAAGGTCTATCCAACAAGAAAACCTAACAATCATGAATATTTATACCCCTAATGTGGGAGCTGCCAAGTATATCAATCAATTAATAACCAAAGTAAAGACATACTTAGGTAATAATACACTAATAGTAAGAGACTTCAACATGGAACTTTCAGCAAATGACAGATTTCTAAGCACAACATCACCAAAGAAAAAAGGGTCTTATATGACAAACTGGACCAAATAGATTTCATAGATATATACAGAATTTTCCAATGGAATGCAACTGAATACACATTCTTCTCAAGTGCATATGGAACTTTCTCCAGAATAGACCACAACTGGGTCACAAATCAGGTCTCAACCAATACCAAAAGATTCAGATTCTCCCCTGCATATTTTCAGACCTCAATGCTTTGAAACTAGAACTGAATCAGAGGAAGAAATTGGGAAGAAACTCAAACACGTGGAGGTTAAATAGCATTCTACTAAAAGATGAATGGGTCAACAAGAAAATTAGAGAAGAATTAAAAAGATTCATGGAAACTAATGAATTGAAGATAAAACTGTTCAAAATCTTTGGGACATAGTAAAAGCAGTCATAAGAGTGAAATACATTGTAATACAAGCCTCCCCCAAAAAATTTGGAAAAAACTCAAATATACCAAATATGCTAACCTCGCACCTAAAGGAACTGGGGAAAGAACAACAAGTGAAATCTACAGCAGGCAGAAGAAAAGAGATAATAAAGATTCGAGCATAGCTCAATGAAATTGAGACCAGAACTGTGGAACAGATCAACAAAACCAGGAGTTGGCAGGCAACCCAGGAGGCTCGGTGGTTTAACGCTGCCTTTGGCCCAGGGCCTAATCCTGGAGATCCAGGATCGAGTCCCATGTTGGGCTCCCTGCTGGAGCCTGATTCTCCCTCTGCCTGTGTCTCTGCCCCTCTCTCTCTCTCTCTCTGTGTGTGTGTGTGACTATCATAAATAAATAAAAATTAAAAAATAAAAAAAATAAAGAAAGAAAGAAAAGAGGATAATGCTTTAAAAAAATAATAAATAAAATCGTAAAAAAAAAACAGTAGTTTGTTCTATGAAACAATTAATAAGATAGATAAAACACTAGCTAGGCTCATAAAAAGAAAAAAGACTCAAATTAATAAAATCATGAATGAAAGAGAAGAGATCAAAACCAATACCAAGGAAATACAAATAATTTAAAAAACATATTATGAGAAGTTATATGTCAACAAATTAGGCAATCTAGAAGAAATGGATGCATTTCTGGAAAACTAAAAATTACCAAAACTAGAACAGGAAGAAATAGAAAACCTGAACAGGTCAATAACCAGAGAGGAAATTGAAGCAGTCATCACAAACCTGCCAAGACACAAAATTCCAGGGCCAGATGGCTTCTCAGGGGAATACTATCAAACGTTTAAAGTAGAAATAATACCTATTCTTCTAAAGCTGTTCTGAAGGGTAGAAAGGCATGGAAACTTGTTTTATAAGGCCAGAATCACCTTAATCCAAAACCAAAGACCCCACCAAAAAGGAGAATTATACACCAATATCCGTGATAAACACAGATGCAAAAATTCTCAACAAGATACTCGCCAATAGGGTCCAACAGTACATTAAGAAGATTATTCATCATAACCAAATGGAATTTATCCCTTGGATGCAAGGTTGATTTAACACTCATAAAACAATCAATGTGATAGATCACATCAAGAGAGAAAACAAGAATCATATGATCCTCTCAATAGATGCAGAGAAAGCATTTGACAAAATACAGCATCCATTCCTGATCAAAATTCTTCATAGTATAGGGAAAGAGGGAACATTCCTCAGTATCTTGAAAGCCATCTACGAAAATCCCACAGCAAATATCATTCTCAATGGGGAAACCCTGAGAGCCTTTCCCTAAGATCATGAACACGACAGTGATGTCCACTCTCACCACCGCTATTCAACATAGCACTAGAAGTCCTAGCCTCAGCAATCAGACAAGAAATAAAAGACATTCAAATTGGCAAAGAAGAAGTCAAAGTCTCCATCTTCACCAGATGACATGATACTGAACAATGAAAACCCAAAAAACTCCACCCCAAGATTGCTAGAACTCATACAATAATTCAGCAATGTGGCATGATACAGAACCAATGCCCAGAAATCAGTGGCATTTCCATACACTATAATGAGACTGAAGAAAGAGAAATTGAGGAGTAAATCCCATTTCCAATTGCACCCAGGGCAATGTTTACGTTCAATACAATCCCTATCAGAATACCATGGACTTTCTTCACAGAGTTGGAACAAATTATCTTAAGATTTGTGTAGAATCAGAAAAGAACCCAAATAGCCAGGGCAACATTGAAAAAGAAAACCAAAGCTGGGGGGATCACAATGCTGGATTTCAAACTGTACTACAAAGCTGTGACCATCAAGACAGTGTGGTTTTGGCAAAAAACAAACAAACAAACAAAAAAAAAAAAAACAAACCCATCACATAGATTAATGGAATAGAATAGAGAATCCAGAAAAGGGCCCTCAACTCTATGATCAACTAATATTGGACAAAGCAGGCAAGGCTATCCACTGGAAAAAGGACAGTGTCTTCAATAAATCATTAGAAAATTGGACTGCCACCTGCAGAAGAATGAAACTGGACCATTCTTTTCCACCATACACAAAGAGAAACTCAAAATGGATGAAAGATCTAAATGTGAGAGAAGAATCCAACAAAATCCTAGAGAACACAGGCAACACCCTTTTTGAACTTGGCCACAACAACTTCTTGCAAGATACATCTATGAAGGCAAGGGAAACAAAAGCAAAAATGAACTATTGGGGGCCTAAGATAAAAAGCTTCTGCACAGGAAAAAAAAAAGTCAATGAAACTAAAAGACAACCTACAGAATGGGAGAAAGTATTTGCAAATGACATATCAGATAAAGGGCTAGTGTCTGAGATGTATAAAGAACTTATTAATCTCAACACCCAAGAAACAATCTAATCATGATGTGTGCAAAAGACATGAACAGACATTTCACTAAAGAAGACAAACACATGGCCAATGAGCACATGAGAAAATTCTCCACATCACTTGCCATCAGGGAAATACAAATCAAAACCACAATGAGCTACTACCACCTCACACCAGTGAGAATGCTGAAAATTGACAGGAAATAATACATGTTGGAGAGGTTGTAGAGAAAGGGGAACCCTCTTGCACTTTTGTTGGGAATGTGACCTGGTGCAGCCTCTCTGGAAAATTGTGTGGAGGTTCCTCAAAGAGTTAAAAATAGAGCTACCCTATGACCCAGCAATTGTACTACCCTGGATTTACCCCAAGGATACAGATGCAGTAAAAAGCCAGGATACCTGCACCCCAGTGTTTATAGCAGCAATGTCCACCATAGCCTAACTGTGGAAGGAGCCTTGGTGTCCATCGAAAGATGAATGGATAAAGAAGATGTTGTCTATATACACAATGGAATACTCAGCTATCAGAAAGGATGAATATCCACAATTTGCTTTGACGTGGATGGAGCTGGAGGGTATTATGCTGAGTGAAGTAAATCAATTGGAGAAGGACAATCATTTTATGGCCTCACTCATACGTGGAATATAATAATATGTGAAAGGGATTATAGGGGAAAGAGAGAAAATGAGTGGGAAAAATTAGAGAGGGTGACAAAACACGAGAGACTCCTAACTCTGGGAAATGAACAAGAGGTAGTGGAAGGGGAATTGGATGGGGGGATGGTGTGACTGGGTGATTGGTACTGAGGCGGGCACTTAACAGAATGAGCACTGCATGTTATACTCTATATTGGCTAATCGAACTACAATCAAATATATACATGTAAAATAATAAAAATAGAATGAGAGGAGAATGGTAGTTAGCAAAGGCTGGAATATCAGGCAAATAGGAAATGTTGGGTACCAACTTCCAGGTATAAGATTAATGAGTTCTGGGGAACTAATGCACAGTCTGGTGTTTAAAATTCACAATAAATTGTTGTTATGAGAGTAGATCTTTAGTGTTATACCATATCATGATGTATACATACATCAAATCATTATGCTGTATTTTTAAACTTACAAGTATTACATGTCAATAATACTAATACCTCAAGAAAGGGAAAAATAGACTTGTTTTTTTAACTGTAAAAATTATGTACTTCAGTCTTGATTTTTCCTTTCTATACAATGCTGAGCATACCAAAATATTTTTAAGAGGTAAAACACTCATAAAGAAAAAGAAAATATGGTTATATTTAAGATGAAAAATAGTCTATGGAAGTAGATCCATTTATGACTCATATGCTAGGGTTACAAGAACTTTAAAATAACTGTAAATATGTTGATGAGTAAAGCAGTAAAGGTTAACATGTTAACAGATGAGCTATTTTAGCAAAGAAATAGATGAAAGATGATTCTTGAAAGAAATGTAACATATAAACATATACAAATGAAATGAAATAGAAAAACTGTATCTATATTGAAAGATATACATGAGATGTACCTTACTTAATTATTGACATACCTGGAGATTCATTTTTTGTGTGGAAATCTCAGCCTGTATTATTGTACTGAAGTGGGAATTACTACTGATCTAGAAGTATGAAATCATAGATAAAGTTAAATGTCAACATTTAGGCCAAATTCAATTATCAAGAGGCACATTTTCCATGAAAATGGAGTTTTCATGATTTTGTAGAAAGACCTATTTGTTTTTTTTTTGTTGTTGTTGTTATTTATGTCTCTGTATTTTCTTAGTCTCTATCAATTACATATCAACTACAAATTGCTTAAGTCATGAATAGAATAAATGCAGATCAACATGAAATGAAAAGGAAAATGCTTATAGAAGATTAAAAAATTATCTGAAGTATATTACTTTATCAGGATAAGGACTTACTGTTTTCCTTAATCTAGAACTGAAGACACAGTAATAATGTGAAAAGCCTAGCTCTGCTTCTTGGAATTTGAGGGTGAATACTTTGACTTAATCTCTATACACTTCAATTCAACCATGAAGAATAAACTTAGATCATTAAGTTATAATAATGCAAGATACTTTTTATCTCTAAATTCTTTGACCACCGGGATTTAAATAGTGAATAATGGAGATCCTGACAACAGACATCAAAACAGTATAGAGTAAGAAACACATTTCCAAGCTCTTTGGATATTCACTTGAAAAACCAATGGAGATGATTGAAATTATCATGATATTAAAATGATTTAAAATGGAATTATTTCCTATCATAATGTCTATTGATGTTTGTTTCTCTATGGAGTAAATGAAATAAGGAAATAGTTAAATTATAGGTATAATTTCCTCTATAGGTAGAAGAGCTGAAGTGTTTACATTCATAATAAATTCTGAATTCATTATTAAGTGTGCTTATTCTTGGGAAATCTACCTAAATTAGGTGAGCTTCAGTCTACTCAAGTATAATATAGGAATAATAATAGTCACCTCAAAATATTGTTGAGATTAGTGATAACATTTTTAGTGAAAAGCTTATCATAGTAGATGCTCATAGTATTTATTCAATACTATGATATCCAGAAAATTAAATTCATTCAAAGTGAGCTGCTGTGGAAATACATTATTAGAGCAGAAAAATAGGTTGCTAATATGTTCTTAATATACAGTTAATTTATTTCACTTTGGAAAAAAGTTTAGAATATTAAATTATTCGTTATAATTTAGTTGGTCAAATTCATAGTAGAGGAAAGTAAACAGGGCCTAGGTAACCAGCTCAAGTTTCATCTTTTATTCAGATTTCAGATAATACAAAGTTTTTGTTTTTATCTTTGTTTTTAATATGTAATGTTGTTTAGTTGCCAAGAGATTCAACTATGCTTTTCTTTCCAATTATTTTATATCAGATTAAGATATATATTTGGAGTTATATTTGTAGGAAAAGTTTAAAATCTTAAATTCTCATTGTTTTAAAGTGCAGTTCATGTACTGATTTTGAAACCTTATCTTCCACAACCATTTTTTTTACTCCCATATCCCTTTCAGTCTACAGAAAATAATTTCCTGTATTCTTACATTTTTTTCTTTCCCTCTTCCTCAGAAATCTATACATGAATGCCTCATTTTCTGCTTTGCCATGGTTCACTACATGTGTTTGCTTATCTCCGTCCCATAATAAGAATTCATCTCAAAAATAATAACTAAATGAATGGCTTTTATTCACTTAATTTAAGATATGTGAGCGGGAGTGTTCTTAAGTAGCTGAACCATCTAGGTTAACAAATGAGTCACTAGGTTAGATATGATGTTTTTTGATACAGTTTTTCCACTGAATAAATAAAATAATAAAAGCTTACAGCATTAACCTAGACAACACACAGTAGCAGCAAAACCTACAACACTATAAACCACTCCTAATATGACTAAGCTTCAGTGGTCACATTGGTTGCATTCTATTGACCTTACCAAGTGAATATTTAAGCTATGTGGGAGCAATATAACAGACACAAAAAAGAATTATCAACGAGGGAGGGGAAATAGTTTTAGGCTATTTCCAAAAAATCAGCATTGTGAATTCACTTTCTGGGGTTAATGTGGAAAAAAAACTGTTTATGGAATAGCTTGTTTTTAATTCTTGAGTTTAACCCATTGTTGCATTGGTAGAATAAGTCCTTGTTCTGGCAACTTTCCTGGTTGCAATACACACACACACACACACACACACACACACACACATATCATATATATATATATATATACACACATATCACATATATATACACACATATATAAATATATAAATGCAATATATATTTGCATTTATTGTTGCAATATATATACATATATACACATATATTTATTTAAATATTTAATTGATTCAATATTTAATATTATATTAATTTTTATTTTTATTTACAAATATTTATTTAATATTTAATTATTTTAATATTTATGTAAATATATATTTGTGTAAATAAATATATGTGTATATATATAAATTGTATGTATATAGTTATATAGTTACATATATAGTTATAGATATAGTTATATATAATTATAGTTAGCTTGTCTTCCATCATTAATCTTGAAAAAGAAGATAAATAATCACTATATCACTATCTCTACCCCTACACACACACACACACACACACACACACACACTGTAACTATGGTTAAATTTATAAAAAATTTTCTTTGAATCTCTAATTTTCAATTTATATCAATTTATATCTAAATATTTGTTAATCAACCATAAAATTAAAATGCACATAATTTGATATTGATTAATAAATAAGAAAGAATTTTGGATTCTTTTAGTGCCAAATTGTCATCAACATGAACATCACTATTTTTTTTAAATTTTTATTTATTTATGATAGTCACAGAGAGAGAGAGAGAGGCAGAGACACAGGCAGAGGGAGAAGCAGGCTCCATGCACCGGGAGCCTGATGTGGGATTCGATCCTGGGTCTCCACGATTGCGCCCTGGGCCAAAGGCAGGCGCCAAACCGCTGTGCCACCCAGGGATCCCTGAACATCACTATTAATGGTGTTGTAGGTATGGAAAATGTTTCTTAGCCCAGGATTATTTAGGAAAAAAAAAAAACATGTATGTGCTATATTTCATTCCTCTCATCATTTAAACAATGCCAAATGTAAAACTTAGTGTTTTAGTTTGTTTTTCTAGAAAGATAATGGAGCTTGAATCAGAGGTGTGGCATTGCTTCATAAATATTATCCTTTCTTATAAGTACTTTGTCCCAATATGATAATAGTCCCTGTGAAGTGAGGATTAGTCATTCCCAATACCATATCTTTCAAAAAATACACCTATCCATTAGAGAAATTCAAGTTAGAAGAATATATTAAATAAATTTAAGAGAAACAAACCAAACACACACACAGACAAGCTCATATGCACACATATATGCAAAATACATCTCAATCATATTTCCAGATTCCAAGTAAAGGGAGCTATGTTAGACTTACTGAGAGTAATGTCTGAGAGTTCATTCCACTTCACTTTCTCTTAAGTATTCTGGAAAAAGATTAACTGAAACCTGTTTTCAGATAGGAGGATCCTAAATTCAGTTCATCTTACAGGTACAACTAGCTAACACCTGCACCAGGGTAAACAACCCAGAAAAGGATGCAAAGGCCGGCTGAACAAACTCCCCAACTAAATGCAGGGAAAGGTCACACTGAAGAGTATAGGAAGGGCAATGACTTGGTGTAACCCTAAGCCCCATGGCTCTGACCACTGGAGGAAGGTAGCCATGGCTATGGAGAAGGGCCAGAAATAGAAAAGAAACAGAAAAGGGAGCCTACAAAGGGAAGAGAAATGCCCATAGCATTTGGATTTGAAAATCAGAGGGGTGTTTGTCATTTCTAATGGCTGAGTAATATTCCATTGTATACATAAACCACATCTTTATCCATTCATCTTTCGATCAACAAAAACCCACCATTTGTTTCTACGTGGATGGAACTGGAGGGTATTATGCTGAGTGAAATAAATCAATCGGAGAAGGACAAACATTATATGGTCTCATTCATTTGGGGAATATAAAAAATAGTGAAAGGGAATAAAGGGGAAAAGAGAAAAAATAAGCGGGAAATATCAGAAAGGGAGATAGAACATGAAAGACTTCTAACTCTGGGAAACGAACTAGGGGTGGTGGAAGGGGAGGTGGGCGGGGAGTGAGGGTGACCTGGGTGACGGGCACTGAGGTGGGCACTTGACGGGATGAGCACTGGGTGTTATTCTGTATGTTGACAAATTGAACACCAATAAAAAATAAATTTATAAAAAAAGAAAAAAAGGAAAAAAAAGAAAATCAAAGGGGCTGAATTTCATTAGTGCTAACTAGCAAGACTTAAAGCTTGGAACATTAAAAATAAATGGACTCCACTCCAAGAGAGCCCAGAAGGCAGTAGGAAGCTGAGCTCCTGCCCCTAAAGAAACAGCACAGCAAACAGACTTAAGAGGTTGGAAGAACAGTGAAAGCACCCGGAACTTAAGGGAGGGTTATTTACTAATCTCAGAATTACCTGAGGGACTCCAGGAACAAAGGAGATGGGAAGAACCATTTCTCTCCCCTGTCCTTCATTGTTAAAACAGTCACTGGCAGGAACCAGTGTACCACCTGCAATCACTACTACTTAACTTGCTTTCGCAGCACCCAGCCCTGTTCAGCCTGACTTGCTTCAGTCCTGATGCTGTAGATCACTGCATCCAGAAGACTGGGAAAACTTTGACAAAACAGTATCTCCTGATATCCCATGGAGGATGTATGCACCTTCTTAAAACTGCACAGTATGCCAACACTTGCTGTGCAGAATGGCCACAGCTGACCTCAGCCTCAGTGGCAGCTGCATATCTCCTGTGGAAGAGGACCAGCATCATCACGTTAAAAGGACATGATCCATCCACTACTTTCAAGAGCAAGAGACAAAAGACTTTCCTAATATACAGAAACAGAAAGAGAGAGCTAGGCAAATTGAGAAGACAAAAGAATATGTCACAAATGAAAGAACAGGACAAAACCACAGCAAGAGACCTAAGCAAAAGAGAATCAAGTAACTTGCCTGATAGAGAATTTAAAATAATTATCATAAAGATACTGACTGAACTTGAGGAGGGAGTAGAGGACATTAGTGATACCTTTAACACAGAGATAAAAAAGAATCAGAGATGAAGAACACAATAAGTGAAATTAAGAATACCCTTAAGGAATAAATAGCAAGCTAGAAGAAGCAGAAAATGAATTAGTGATCTACAGGATAGAGTAATGGAAGGCAATCAAGATGAATTAATAAGAGGTAAAAGGATGGTGCAAAATGAGAACAGACTTAGGAAACTCAGTAGTACTATCAAGCATAATAATATTCACATTATAGGGATGCCAGAAGGATAAGAGAAAGAAAGAGGGTCAGAACACTTATTGAAGAAAGAATAGCTAAAACTTTCCCTAGTGTGGGGAAGGATAGAGTTACCCAAATTAGGAGGCACAGAGATCCCTCAATAAAATCAACCAAAGGAGGTCCACACCAATACCACATAGTAATAAAAATGACCAAAAAAAAAAAGATAATAAAAATTTTTAAATCAGCATGAAAAAAAGAAGACAGTTACATTCAAGGAAAAGCCCATAAGACTTCTGGAGGATTTTTCAGCAGAAACTTTGCAAGCCAAAAGAGCTGCATGATATATTCAAAGTGTCAAAAGAGAAAAATTTACCCAGCCAAAAATATTCTACCCAGCCAAAAATATTCTACCCAGTAAGGCGGTCTTTCACAATAAAAGGAAAGAAAAGTTTTCTCAGATAAGCAAAAACTAAAGGATTCATGATCACTAGACAAGTTGTACAAGAAGTATTAAAGGGAATTCTTTGAGAAGAAAGGAAAAACCATAAGTAAAAGTGTGAAAAGAAGGAAACACAAAAGCAATAAAAACAAATACTTCTGTAAAAATCAGAGAAGAGATTCACAAAATAAAAGAACGTGAAATATGTCATTGGCACTCTTCGGTGGCTCAGTGGTTGAGCGTCCACCTTCAGCTCAGGGTGTGATCCCGGAGTCCTGGGATTGAGTCCCATATTGGGATACCCACAAGGAGTCTGCCTCTCCATCTGCCTATGTCTCTCTCTCTGTGTCTCGGATAAATAAATAAAATCTTGAAAAAAAGAAATATGACATATATCAAAATGTGGGAGGGGGAGAAGAGTAAGTGGGTTTGAACTTAAGCAATCACCAACTACATATAGACTTCTATATACAGAAAACATTACATAAAAACTGAATGGTAAAAACAAATAAAAAACCACTACTATATGTGCAGAAAAGAAAGAGAAAGGAATCCAAGTATATCATTAAATAAAACCAGCAAACCATAAAAGAGACAAAGACAAGAAAGCATCAGAGAAAAACTACAAAGGAACCACAAGTAACAAAATGTCAATAAATACATATTTATCGATAGCGACTTTGAATGCAAGTGGATTAAATGCTCCAATCAAAAGACAGAGGGTGAGAGTGTGACTCTTTAGGATTTTCTATATATAGTCATTTCATCCACAAATAGTGAAAATTTTACTTCTTTACTGATTTGGATGCCTTTTATTTCTTTGTATTGTCTGATTGCTGAGGCTAGGACTTCCAGTACTATGTTAAATAAAAGTGGTGAGAGCAGACATCCTTGTCTACTTCCTGACCTTAGGGGAAAAGAAAAGGTCTCAGGTTTTCCCCATGCCAGATGATGTCAGCTGTGGGTTTTTCATATATGTTGAGATATGTTCCTCCCAATGTACATTATTGAGGGCTTTTATCATGAATTGATGTTGTACTTTGCCAAAAGGTTATCTGTGTCTATTGAAATGATCATACAGTTTTTATCCTTTCTCTTATTGTATCACATTGATTGATCCACCTTTGCATTCCAGGAATAAATCCCACTTGATCATGGTGAATTTTATATATATATTGGTTTGCTTGATCCCACTTGATCATGGTGAATTTTATATATATATTGGTTTGCTAGTATTTTATTGCTAGTATAATATTATATATTATATAATATTATATAATATTATTGCTAGTATAATATTGCTAGTATTTTATATATATATTGGTTTGCTAGTATTTTATTGAGGATATTTGCATCAATGTTCACCAGATATTTTTCTTTTTTAATGGCATCTTTATCTAGTTTTGGTGTCAGTATAATCTTAGCCTCATAGAATGAATTTGGAAATTTTCCTTCCTTTGTTATTTTTCGGGATATATGAGAAGGATAGGCATTAACTCTCTGTCAAAAATTTGGTAGAATTTTCCTGTAAAGCTGTCTGGTCCTGGACTTTGTTTGTTGGTTACTATTGATTCAATTTCTTTGCTAATTATCAGGCTGTTCAAGTTTTCTATTTCTTCCTGTTTCAGTTTGGTAGTTTATATGTTCCTAGGAATGTATCCATTTCATCTAGGTTGTCCTATTTGTTGGCATATAGCTTTCACAATAGTTTCTTATAATTAATTGTATTTCAGTTGTATTGGTTTTATCTTTCCTCTTCATTAGTGATTTTATTTATTTGTGTCCTTTCCCCTTTTTCTTAATAACTCTGGCTAGGGGTTTATCAATCTATCAATTTTTTTCATGAAACCAGCTGCAGGTTTCATTGATCTGTTCTATTTTAAAGTCCAAGTATTGCTACACCACTTTTTTGACATCCATTTGCACAATACATATTTCTCCATTACTTCATTTTCAATCTCTGAGTAGCTTTAGAACTAAAATGAATCTCTTGTAAGCATCACATAGATATATCTTTTTAGAAGGGGAAGATACCAGAGTGCTCTCTCTCTTTCTCTCTCTCTCACTCTTTCTCTCTCTCTCTACGCACAGAAGAAAGGCTATGTAAGACATAGCAAGAAGCTATCTGCCGACCAAGGAAAAGAAGTCTCACTAGAAACCAATTCTGCTGGGATCTTCATCTGGAACTCCCAGCTTCCAAAACAGTGAGAAGTACATTCCTATGGTTTAAGCCACAAGTCTGTGGTATTTTGTTAAGGCAGCACAGGCTAACTGATACACACTGTGTTTGAGTTGAAAGGAAAGCAAAAGAAAATGTAGACCTTGACATCCAGGAGCTGGCCCCGACTTTACAGTTCTCTGTTGAACATAAACAATTTCATAGAAATAATTAAACCAGGCCACCACAAGGCCACCATATTGGATCAGGACAAAAACAAGACCACTCCATAACCCTGTCTTTACCTAGGTAAAACATGAACATAATCTGAGCCACAAAAACAACCAAACATCTTTCTATCCTGGATAATATGAGTGACTGCTGTTTCTTTATTAATTAGGGCTTTAGCCTACTCTTTCCTGCTTCTAGATAAGATTTATTCTTTAATTACCTTCATTTCCCGACAGCAACCAATCCAGAGCAAGGCTCCACTTCTTTAAAATCTCCCCCAAACACCTAACCCAAGCCCAAATCTTATCATAAGTCCTGTCTAAGACTTACTGAGTTTCTCCATGGTTCCCCATGGGCACTGAACCCAGCTTGATCAACTATAGGTGTGTTGTGTGTCTGGTGGTCACTGGCTGAAGGACATTGACAAAGGTATGAGTGTTTGTATGGCTTTCAATAAAAATATTTAACATTGTAAAAAAAAGATATATCTTTTTAAGAAATTTTTTAAAATTTATTTTTATGTACTCTCATCTTATTGCTTTTAGACTGCAGTGTCAGTTCATTTACATTCAGAGTAATTATTGATAGATATGTATTTATTGACATTACTTGTTTTGTGTTTTTCTTTTCATTTTTTTAGTTTTTCTGTGATCTTTTCTTGTCTTTCATATTTTGCTGATTTTATTTAGTGATATACTTGGATTTCTTTCTATTATTCTTTGCATATCTATCAGTGGTTTTGATATATGTTTATCATTAGGACTGTACATAATAACTTCTGCATACAGCAGTTTATATTAAGTTGATGGTCATTTAAATTTGAGCCACTCTTTTCTCCATTTCTCTCCATGTTTTATGTATATGCTATTATATTTTATATCCTTTTTTGTGAGTTTCTTGACTAATTTTTACATAAATATTCATTCTTACTGCTTTTGTATTTCTTATCTCTATGGTATCACATTTGGTCTCTCCTGTACACTCAAAGAGTCCCCTTTAACATTTTTTGTGTCATGAACTCCTATAGTTTTTGTTTGTCCGGGAATTTCTATATCTCTTTCTATTCTGAATGATAGACTTGCTAGATAGAGTATTCTTGGGTGCAGATTTTTCTCATTTGACACTTAGAATACAGTGTGCCACTCTCTGCTGGCTTGCAAAGTTTCTGTTGAAAAGTCTCCTGCTAGCCTTCTGGGTTTTCCTTTGTAAGTTAATGACTTCTTTGTCTTGTTACTTTTTAAAAAATATTTTATTTATTTATTTGAGAAAAAATGAGAGCAAGAGACATCACAGAGGGAGAGGGAGAGGGAGAGGAAGAAGAAGCAGTTTCCTCACTGAGCGGGATCCCAATGCAGGATTCAATCCCAGGGCCTTAGATTATGAGCTGAGCTAAAGGCAGATGCTTAACTGATTGAACCACCCAGGCACCCCATGTTTTGCTATGTTTAAGATATTTTTATTTATTGCTATATTTTGCCAATTAAATTACCATATTGCTTGGTGTGGGTCTACTTTTTTTATTTTGATAGAAGTTCTCTGTGACTCCTGGATCTCAATATGTGTTTCCTACCTCAGTTTTGGGGAGTTTTCAGCTATTATTTCTTCAAATAAATGATCTTCCACCTTTTCTTTCTTCTGGGTACCTATAATATGAATACTATTACATTTGCTAGAGTTATTGAATTTCCTATGCCTATCCTCATTTTGCATAACTCTTTTTTCCTCTTATTCAGCTTGATTATTTCCCATTACTCTGTATTATAGGTCAGTAATTTGCTTCTCTACTTCTTCCATCTTGCTATTCATTCCATCAAGTGTGTTTCTCATTTCACTTATTGAACCCTTTATCTGTGCTATGTCATACATAATCTCAGTGTTACAAGTTTCACTCATGTCTTCCACACTTTTCTCAAGTCAGTGAGTGTTCTTATGATCATTGCTTTAAATTCTCTATCAGTTTTATTACTTATATCTTTGTCACTTATATGTTTGGCTGTGGCCTTGCCTTGTTCTTTCATTGGATATAAATCTCTCTAGAGATTCTTTCATTGTCTGCTGTTCTGTGTCTGTTTCTGTATGTTGAGAAAGTTGGCTATGTCTTCTGATCTTGAAAGTATTAGCTTTATGAAAAAGAGATTCTGGAATGCCCAGCAGTTCAGTGTCCCCTGTTCACCAGAAATTAGTAGAGTATTCTATTTGTGTTGCTTACACCCTGCTCTTGTGTCTGAGTCACTTTTTCTTTCAGTGCAGTCATCTGTGCTGACTCTCTGTGTGTCATTCTAAGTATTTACTCTCTATGGTGTCATTGGGACCCAGGCAGGCCAGCTCTGAACTTGGTAGAAGGGTAGCTAGTTGTTCACAGGTAGGTGTGGTGTGGTGGCTTGGCATGGTGCATGCTAACAAATTTTTCCTAAGCTCAGAGCCAAATTTAGCAGGCTTTGGGTGAGCAAATCCTAAGGAGAAGTAATGAGCATGACACTGTTATCAGATTAGCTTGCAAGCATCTGTGCAGTGCCATCTCCTGTAGATGGCTCTATGTTTATGCTGGAGGGTGAGGAAGGAAATGGTACCTTCTAGTTCCCTTGTTTTCAGAGAACTTCCCCAACATGCTCTGAAATCAGAATGATTTCAGATCTGATTTCAAATCAAAATCTGTTTCTCATTTGCCCCTGGCATTGTGTACACTCCCATTTTTATGATACCTTTCAGCTCAGGCTGCTGTCTTTTACAATAGCAACATATTTATCTGTTGCCCTTCCTGTTTACCCAGTGCTGAGTTAGCTGAGTTTTAAATCTCCAGGCTCTAATTTCCACTGGTTTTACAGACACATGGAATTGAGCACCCCTGATTTTTCAAACAAAACATTATGGAGATGACTTTTCCCCATATCAGCTCTCTGGTATGAGGGCACATTTCTCTGCCAGTTCTTTGTACAGCTCCCTTCCTCCTGTGAACAGCCTCCCTCCACTTTTCTAACCTTCCTAAGCTTGTAGATGCTGTTTCTTCTCTATATTTAATGATGGAGTTTATTCTGCAAGTTTGGTTCACTCTCTCTGGTTTATTGACTTGGATGTGGATGATATCTAGTTGTAAACACAGGACAGGGAGAGTTCAGGTTACTCCTATCCCACCATATTCTCACTGGAGAAAATCACCATTGAAACAAGGATTGTAAAAGTGACAAAGAACAACACTATGTACAAATACAGGGGAAAATCAATCAAGAGGATATAAGAATTATAAATACTTATGCATCAACATGGAAACAACAGAATACATAGAACAGTTAATAACAAGCATAAAGGAACACATCAATAGTCATACAATAATGGTGGGAAACTTGCACACCATACTTATATTAATGGACAGATCGTCCAAAAAGAAAATCAACAAAGATAGAGTGACTTCAAATGACACACTGGAGCAGATAGACTTAATAGATATATGCAGAACATTCCATATTAAAACAGCAAAATACACATTCATTTTAAGTGCATGTGGAACATTTTCCAGAAAAACCACATATTAGGCTACAAAACAAATGTTAACAAATTCAAGATTGAAGTCATAACATGCATCTTTTCTGACCACAATGCTATGAAACAAGAAATTAGCCACAAGATAAAATCTGAAAATACCATAAATACAAGGAGATTAAATAATATGCTATTAAAGAATGAATGAGTCAGCCAAGATATCAAAGAAGAAATAAAAAAAGTACACAGAAACAAAAGAAAATGAGAAAGCAATAACCCAAACCTTTCAGGGGAAACAAAAGCCATTCTAAGAGCAAAGATTGTAGCAACACAGGCTTACTTCAAGAAACAAGACAGATCTCAAATAAACAACCTATCTTTAACCAAAAGAGGTAGAAAAAGAATTACAAATAAAACTAAAACCAGCAGAAGTAATGAAATAATAAAGAATAGAAGAGAAAAAAATAGTACAGAGACTAGGGAAAAATAAACAATAGATTTATTAAACCAGTAGCTGATTCTTTGATAAATTCAACAAACTTGAAAGCTTCCACTCAGACTCATGAAAGAGAGAGAGAGAGAGAGAGAAAGGGAGAAAGTACTCAAAGTCACAAATGAAAGAGCAGAAATTGCAAACAACACTGCAGAAATACAAAAATAATTATAAGAGAATATTATAAAAAGCTATATGCCAACAAACCAGACAACCTAGAGACAATGGATAAACTCCAAAAAGAAAAAAAAAAAAGAAAAGAAAACAAGTGCAAAGACAGAAAATTTGAAAAGAAAAGACTGATAATCACCAAAGAAATCAAATCGATAATAATAAACAAAGTCCAGGACCAGACAGCTTCACAGGAAAATTCTACCAAATTTTTAAGAAGAATTAATACCCATCCTTCTCAACCTATTCCAAAAAATAGTAGGAAAACTTTCAAATTCACTCTATGAGGCCAGTATCACCCTGATATCAAAACTAGATAAAGACATGACACAAAAAGGCCTGAACTACAGGCCAACATTTCTGATGAACATAGATGCAAAAATACAAAAAATATTAGCAAACTAAATCCAACAGTACATTTAAAAAATTATTCACCATGATTAAATGAGTTTTTTTTTCCCCAGGATGTAAAGGTGGTTCAGTATTCATAAATCAATAAATGTGATATATCACATCAATAAAAGAAAGGATAAAAACCATATGATCACTTTGATAGACAGAAAAAAAACATTTGACAAAGCACAACATCTTTTCATAATAAAAGCCCTCAACTAAGTATAGATTGAACATACTTCAACATAATAAAGATCAAATATGAAAAACGTATAGCAAACATCACACTCACATGGTAAAACAGAGCACTTCCTTTAAGGTCAGGAACAAGATAAAGATATCCACTCTTACCACTTTTATTCAACATAGTACTAGAGATTCAGCCACAGCAATCAGATCACAAAAAGAAATAAAAGGCATCCAAAGGAATGTTATGTCACACTTTCACTCTTCACAAACAATATGATACTCTTTATAGAAAACCCTGTTAAACCAATTCAGTAAAGTTGCAGTTTACAAAATTAATATGTAGAAATATTGCATTTCTGTGCATTTATATATACTAATAATAATGCAGCAGAAAGAGAAATTAAGAAAACAGTCACATCTACAACTGTACTAAAAATAATAAAATATCTAGAAATAAACTCAAACAAAGAAATGGTAAACTATACTCTGAAAAAATTTAGAACACAGGTAAAAGAAATTGAAGACACAAAGAAATGGAAAGATATTCCATGCTCAAGAACAAATATTGTTAAAATGTCTATATGACCCAAAGCAATCTACATATTTTATGCAATCCTTATCAAAATGCCAGCAGCATTTTTCACAAAACTAGAACAAACAATCCAGAAATTTGTATGGAACCACAAAATAACTCTAATAGCTAAATCTATCTTTAAAAAAGGGAGCAAAACTGGAGGTTTCACAATTCCAGACTTCAAGATATATTACAAAGTTGTAGTAATCAAAACAGTATGGTACTGACACAAACAGACACATAGATCAATGCACTAGCATTGTAAACTCAGAAATAAATCAAACATTATTTGGTCCATTAACCTTTGACAAAACAGAACATAATATACAATAGGAAAAAGTCTCTTCAACAAATAGTGTTGGGAAAACTGGATAGCAACATATAAAAAGTGAAACTGAACCAGTTCTTTCACCGTACACAAATATAAATTCAAAATGGATTAAAGATCTAAATGTGACACCTTAAATCATAGAAGTCTTAGAAAAAACCACAGGCAGTAATATCTCTGATATTGGTCATAGCAACCTTTTTCTAGATTTGTCTCCTGGGTTAAGGTAAACAAATGCAAAAGTAAAATATTAGGACTACATCAAAATAAGCTTATGCATAGTAAATGAAACAATCAACAAAACCAGAAGGGAACCTACTGAATGAGTGATGGTATTTGCAAAAGACATATCCCATAAAGGGTTAGTAACCAAAATATATAAAGAACTTACAAAACTCAACAACCCCCCACAATAATCCAATCAAAAGTGGACAGAAGCCATGAACAGACACTTCTCCAAAGAGGACATTCAGATAGTCCACAGAGACATGAAAAGATGTGGAACATCACTGATCATCATGGAAATGCAAATCAAAACTACTACCATAGACCTGTTGAAATGACAAAAATCAACAACGCAAGAAACAATGGATACTGGTAGGATGTGGAGAAAAGAACCCTCCTGCATTGTTGGTGGGAATGCAAACTGCAGCAGCCACTGTGGAAAACATTATGGAGGTTCTTTAAGCCATTAAAAGTAGAAATACCCTATTATCCAGCAATTGCAATACTGGTTATTTACCCAAAGAATATAGAAACACTAATTCAAAGGAATACAGTCATCTCTACATTCATAGCAGCATTATTTACCATAGCCAAGATATGGTAGCAGCTCAAGTGCCCACTGATGAATGACTGTATAAAGAAGACGTAATATATATGTATATAATTCAGGCCTAAAGTGAATGAAACTTGCCATTTGCAATGACTTGGATGGAACTAAAGTGTATAATGGTTAGCAAAACAAGTCAGTCAGAGAAAGCCAAATACCACAGATTTCACTCATATGTGGAATCTAAGAAACAAAACAAATGTGGAAAGAAAAAAAAAAAGAGAGAGAGAGTGAGAAAATGAGAAACCAAGAAACAGACTCTTAACTACAGAGACCAAACAGTTGTTTACCAGAGAGGTGATGGGTGAGGGTGAAATAAATGATGGAGATTAAGGGGTATACTTGTCATGATGAGCACTAGGTGATGTATGGAATTGTTGAATCACTATATTGTACACTTATAACTAATATAATATTCTATGTTAACTATATCAGAATTAAAAATTTTAAAATATATGACTTAAAACAAGATTGTAATAACAGTATTTGGTGACAGATATTAGCTATTCTTCTTGTGATGAGCACTGAGTAACATATAGAATTGATGAATAACTATGTTGTACACCTGAAACTAATATAATACGGTATGGCAATTATATTTCAATAAGAACTTACACTAGTAGTAAAAAAAAAAAGTTAAAAGAAATTCCTCAGAAAGGGAAATTGTATAAGTCAGAAACGCAGATCTACATATAAAAAGAAAAATATTAGTGAAAGATTAAATAAAGGTAATTTCAAAAAATTTTTCTTTTTTTTAACTGATCTAACAGCATCTATTCAAATTAATAATAGCAACAGTGTATTTGGTATTTGTGATTCACACAAAAATAAAATGAATGGGAAAATATTAGATATTTTTAAATATAAGATACTTGTGCTACCTGTGTAATAACAGAGTATTATTTGAAAATAGTCTTGGATTATAATAACTATTATAATGGATATGCTTAGAGTGGAGAAAATGGAAATAATACTAAATGCTTAATTAAAACCAGAGAAGGCAGAAAAATAGAAGAATAAAAACAGCCAGAGAGGTGAATATAAAAGAGTAACAAATGTTAGATAATATTAATCCAAGTATAACAATTATTGCTCTAAATATCAATTGTTCAAATTTAATATTAAAAAACACAACCTGCTAGAGTGAAAAAAAAAAAACAGGTCCAAACATATGTTGTCTACAAATAAACCTACTTCAAAGACATATAGGTTAAAAATAAATATTAAAGAAAATATGCCATATTCAGTTCAGCAAAGCAGATTTCACTATGACAAAAATCATTAGGGATGAAATATCTGGGGGCATCACAATGCCAGATTTCAGGTTGTACTACAAAGCTACGGTCATCAAGACAGTGTGGTACTGGCACAAAAATAGACACATAGATCAATGGAACAGAATAGAGAATCCAGAAGTAGACCCTGAACTTTATAGTCAACTAATATTCGATAAAGGAGGAAAGACGATCCACTGGAAGAAAGACAGTCTCTTCAATAAATGGTGCTGGGAAAATTGGACATCCACATGCAGAAAAATGAAACTAGACCACTCTCTTGCACCATACACAAAGATAAACTCAAAATGGATGAAAGATCTAAATGTGAGACAAGATTCCATCAAAATCCTGGAGGAAAGCACAGGCAACACCCTTTTTGAACTCAGCTACAGTAACTTCTTGCAAGATCCATCCACGAAGGCAAAAGAAACAAAAGCAAACGTGAACTATTGGGATTTCATCAAGATAAGAAGCTTTTGCAAAGCAAAGGATACAGTCAACAAAACTAAAAGACAACCTACAGAATGGGAGAAGATATTTGCAAATGACGTATCAGATAAAGGGCTAGTTTCCAAGATCTATAAAGAACTTATTAAACTCAACAGCAAAGAAACAATCCAATCATGAAATGGGCAAAGGACATGAAGAGAAATCTCACAGAGGAAGACATAGACATGGCCAACACGCACATGAGAACATGCTCCGCATCACTTGCCATCAGGGAAATACAAATCAAAACCACAATGAGATACCACCTCACACCAGTGAGAATGGGGAAAATTAACAAGGCAGGAAACCACAAATGTTGGAGAGGATGCGGAGAAAAGGGAACCCTCTTACACTGTTGGTGGGAATGTGAACTGGTGCAACCACTCTGGAAAACTGTGTGGAGGTTCCTCAAGAGTTAAAAATAGACCTGCCCTCGACCCAGCAATTGCACTGCTGGGGATTTACCCCAAAGATTCAGATGCAATGAAACGCCGGGACACCTGCACCCTGATGTTTCTAGCAGCAATGTCCACAATAGCCAAACTGTGGAAGGAGCCTCGGTGCCCATCGAAAGATGAATGGATAAAGAAGATGTGGTCTATGTATACAATGGAATATTACTCAGCCATTAGAAATGACAAATACCCACCATTTGCTTCAACGTGGATGGAACTGGAGGGTATTATGCTGAGTGAAGTAAGTCAATCGGAGAAGGACAAACAGTGTATGTTCTCATTCATTTGGGGAATATGAATAATAGTGAAAGGGAATAGAAGGGAAGGGAGAAGAAATGTGTGGGAAATATCAGATAGGGAGACAGAACATAAAGACTCCTAACTCTGGGAAACGAACTAGGGGTGGTGGAAGGGGAGGAGGGCGGGGAGTAAGGGTGAATGGGTGACGGGCACTGAGGGGGGCACTTGACGGGATGAGCCCTGGGTGTTATTCTGTATGTTGGTAAATTGAACACCAATAAAAATTAATTTATTAAAAAAAGGATATTACACAATGATAAAGGAGTTATTATTCAATGTCTAGAGAAATAAGAAATCCACTATTATGGTGGAGGTTGCAATACCCCTCTGCATGCATGGACAGTGCAGGCAGAAAAACATTAAGAGCACAATCAAACTCGACAATATTATTAATAAATTGTATCTAATTATACTTCATCCAACAGAAGGAGAATACACATTCTTTTCAAAAAGAACCCATATTATGGGACATAAAACACATATTAACACATTTAAAAATAGAATAGAATAGAAATCATAATGTGTGTTTTCAGACAATAGAATTAAACCAAAAATTAATAACAAAAAGGATGGAAAATCACTAAATACTTAAATATTAAACTTCATTCTTCTAAATAATTCAAGAGTCAAAGAAAGTCTCAAAATTTCAAACAAAATTAAAGTGAAATAAGGATAAAAGCTTGGTATGCAGGGAAACCAGTGCTTTGAGAAAGTTTATAGTATTGAATACAGATATAAGACAATAAGAAAGATCTAAAATTAGTAATCTAAATTTCCACCTTAGAAAATTAAAAAATTAGGAATTAGAAAAGAAGAGCAAATTAAATCCAAAGTAAGCAAAAAAATCTAAAACTAGAGTACAAATCAATGATATTGAAAGCAAGAATCAATAGAGGATATCAACGAAACTAAAAGTGAATTATTTGAAAAGATACATAAAATCAATAAACTTCTAGCCATATATATATATTCTATATATATATTCTATTTCATATATATATATGAAATAGAAGCAGTACCATCACTACTAATCTTATTGACATTACAAAGATAATAAAATATTATGAACAGCTCTATGCCCACAAATTTGATGACCTAAATGTAATTGATCAATTTCTTGAAAAACACAACCCATCAAACCTCTTCTCACTCAAAAAGAAATAATATGATTAGGCTTAGATCTAGTAAAGAAATCACCAGACTCAATTGGGTTCACTAGTGAATTCTATCAAACTTTTAAGCAAAAAATTATACTAATTCCCTACTGTATTTTTCAGAAGATAGAAGCAGAATAAATACTTCCAATCTCATTCTATGTGGTTAGGCTTAACCTAATACCAAAACCAGACAAAGACATTACAAGGAAAGAAAACTATATACCAATTATCTTTCCTATTATAAACTGAATGCACTCATTCCCTCAAAATTCATGTTTTGAAATTCTAACCATTAAATTGATGGTGTAGAGAAGTGAAGGCTTTGGGAGTTAATTAGATCATGAGAATGAAACTTCCATGAATTGGGTTAATACCCTTATAAAAGGAACCCTAAAGGGAGAATTTTCATCCTCTATCATAGGAGAATACAAGGAGAAATGGTCTGTCTGCAACCCCCTTTTCAGAAACCAACTATGCCTACACCCTGATCTCAGATCTCCATCCTCTAGAACTGTGAGAAATAAATGTCCGTTATTTAATTCATCTAGTTTATGATACCTGTTACATCAGTTGAACCTAAGATATAAACAAAAATACAAAAACCCTCAACAAAATATTTGAAAATCCAATACAAAAATATACAAAAATAATTCTACAGTATAATCAGTGGGGTTTATTTCTGGTGCTCAAGCTGGTTCAACATTCAAAAATTAATTAATGCAATCTATCACACCAACAGGTTAACAAAGAAAAAAACATTATCATATCAATATATGTAGAAAAAACATTTGCCAACATCAATTCATGATAAAAATTCTCAGTAAAGTAAGACTAGAGAGGAAGTTCTTCAACATTAAAAAGAACATCTGCAAATACCCTACAGCTAACACCATACTTAATGGTAGGCAAGTAAATAGTGTCTCATTAAGATCCAGAACAAAGTGAGGATGTCCTCTTTTACCATTTCTATTTTAACATCATATGAGAAGTCCAAACTAATGCATTAAAACAAGAACAAGAAATAAAACATATTCAGAGTAGGAAGGAAAAATAAAACTTTTTGTTTTTTTAAATTTTACTGTATCTGTCATATATAATAATTCAATTCAAACTTAGAGTATGTGAAAATTCCCAGATGTTAAAGGTTAAATTATCTCAATGATTCTTTTCTTTTTACTTCAAAAGTAACAAGAGAAAGTGAGGAAAAAATGAGAAACAATACTTTTATAATTTGGGCCTTAGACTCTATCTAACTAAGAGATAGAAAATGACTTGCAATCTGTACTAAACTCAAATGATATGCAATGGACAATTAGTTAATTAAAATTTAAAAATGTCAGGATGGCTCTAATCAATAGTATGAATTTAATCTCTTATTATCAAGAGCTTTGAAATATAAATTTGTTATCATTTGTACTTAGTCATTCTAAGCACAGGTACAGTGATACTGATATGAAAACTAAAGAGGCCAAATTGATATTTCTGTTTTGAATAAAAATTTTAAGAAGTTTTTTTAAAGGTTAGTTATTTGTAAATTCTTTAGTAAAGTCGATAAACTACTTGAGAAGTTTTCAGAATAAAAGCAGATGATAATATATGTTAACATGAGCATTTGGTAATTAGTGCTATCTCTATTGAACTCAGAAAAGTAGAGAAGCATAAATCTCAATCAATGTCTCAATAAACAATAATTTATCATGGCTGTGTAATTGCTATAATGTTCATGACACTATTTTTGGAGGTTTATTATAAATGAAAATAGAAATTTGATAATACACTTTATACTGATTTAAAAAATCTTCACAACAGGTGTCTTCTCTGCCCTCTTTTTGATACTGACTAGTATCAAAGGTGGGTGGCACCTTTGACTAATACATTAAGAGAAAGTGGAAAATTAAAAGTATTCAAGTGAGGTGAAAATGAGTTCAGGAAATGAATATGACATAGCAAGCACCCTATTGTTATCAGGCTGAGAAGTTCCCAAACTACAGCATAAATATCATAGCACTTAAAATTAGATTCTGCTTATTCAAAGTTAACCAAATATAAAATTTTTGAGGTAAGAAATCTAAAAACAAACAAACAAAAAACACAAAATTTCAAATGGTCACCAGAGGGCATAAAGCACTTTGGGAAAAACTGTTACAAAAGTACTTTAAATTTGTCCAGACTGGATAGCAAGACTCATAGATGCTATAGTGTGGGCAGCTATATATATTACCAGCTTCCTTTGTTACCATAAAACACATGTAGTTCAATATGGTACTTATGAGTATGACAATTACCTTTGTTCAGAGTCACATTCCTGAAAGGAAATTTTATTCTATTTTAAGGGCAGAATAAACAAAGTTTAATCAATAGATAATGGCTAAATGTTTACTTCACTTGAGTTTATGGTCATGGATGGTATTTCAAAACTACATCTAACATGACCATATTGAATTTTCCTTAAAAACAAGTAAAATGTAACTACATCATTAAGACATAAAAATATCTATTTTTTTAAACCCATAAGCCTTGTCTTACCTCTACTAACTGCATAGCAAAATAGGGCAAATAATTATATCATCACCCCATTTCAAAAATTTAATCTTTTACCTAGAACAATAATACACATTTTTTGGTTTCAGGAATTCTATGACTTATGAGGAACTCAAGCAACTTTTGGTTATGCAGACTAAGTGGGTCTATCTCCATGTACTATATTAAATAGTAAAACTAAAGACTTTTTAAAAACAAGAATATACAAATTCACACTGCATTTACCATCAAAATAATAATGTAATTGCAAGTCATGTAGACTCTGGAAAAACTTCACTGTGATCTCATGAGAGGATAAGAGGAAAAATTAATATATTGTTTTAGCATTATGCAAAAATAGTTTTGACCTTATGAATGTCTTATAAAGGTCTCAAAAAACCCTACAGCACAGGGTTTGAGAATTACTGGCCTAGAAGACCCAAACTGTTACTATAATACTTAAGTACTACTTAAGTAGTACTCTATATAGTACTTAAAGAGCACGTCACTACTCTTTCAGGTTTTCATATTCAGAACTCTCCTATCCATTATTCTCTGTATCTCCTATCATACTATGTGTTCTTTAACAATATCCATTTATTAATCCTTTAAGACAAATTTTTACTGCATGCCTACTTCCCTGACTTTCATCTAGGAAAACAAAGTTATAATCCTTGATCCCATAATCTAAGATTATACTGAGCAAAACAGAGATGTAACTTAATAATTACATATATTTTGTAGGTTTTATAGCAGTGCTACAGAAGCAGAGGCTATATAGCTATGGCTATGATGACTCATTGTCTTTCCTGATCTGGTTTGCTTTCCCTTCTTTCACAAATTGAAAACTCTTATTTATCCTCCAACTCCATGGTCAAAGATTCCTTTCCCTATTAGTTTTATCCTGATTCTGTAATCAACTTTAGCTCTATGCTTTTTTACTACACAGAATAACAATGTACAAAGATGTCCCAATACTGTTTTGTTTTTATAGAGAAAATTAAAGAAAGTCATTTCTTAATCCATAAGAAAGTAAAGTACTCATGAGACACTAAAGATAGTTTACCATTTAGAAATTGAGAGGTTGTGCTGTCCATGTAGATTGAGGCCTCCTAGAATAGCAGGGATATTGACATTAAGTACTGTGATGAATATTTTATTCTCCAAAGTCAATTCTGCTTAAAAAGTTAGAAGGTAAAGCCTATGTGGATCATCTAGGAGGAAAACAGACACAATGTATGGATGCTCAAACCAATCTAGACCCACTGGCCCTGGTGGGGCTGGTGCCTGTAGAAGTGGGTACTAAGTGATGTAACCCTGGACATCTGCTTGCTTTTGGCCTTCCTTGGCCTTTAGGGAAAAGGCTTGCTTCCTATTGAAGACCCAGGATGGTAGTGCCCTCCCCTTAATAATTGGGTTCAAAGGAAAATTTTGAACAGAATTGATAAAGTAGCAAAACATCATAATATAATGGCTATAATCATTCATTCTAGAACTAGATTATGTGAGTTCAAATCAACCCCTTACTAACTTTGGAAAATTGGGAAAATTATTTAATCTGTTTGTGTTTCACTTTGCTCATTTGTAACTTTGGGAAAATATTATTTTTTTCTTCATTGGAAAGTGTGTATATACTTTATAATATCTGACATTAAATAATTATTATTGTCATTGAAATGTGAAGTTTATAAAAGCAAACACCTTTGTTTTTCTAGCTACTGTATTTCCAGCATCTGCAACAGCACTTGGAACATAAAATCAATTAATGATATTTGTTGAAAGAATGAAATGGGTCAAAACGGGCAGAATGCCCTTTCAATAGCAACATCATTTTATTGTATAATAAATTCGAGTTGTAGATCTGTGTCTCCCTGTGGCTATGAAGTAGAGCTGAACTCCCACATTTAGGTGGTGGAAATCTCTTTGATCTTTGATTCATTTAGGAGATGGAGAAATCCTACATAGAGGTAATGTTTATAGCAATTTTGAGATGTGGTCTCAAACCAGTATTAATAAAATTATAAAGGAATATAAGGTGATGATTTTTTTCTAAATATATTTATTGTTTGAGTGTAATTGACACACAATGCTACATTAGTTTCAGGTGTACGAATTAGTGATTTGAGAAGTTTATACATTATACTATGTTCACCGCAAGTGTAGCTACCATCTGTCCTTTTATATTGCTAATACAATGTCATTGATTACATTCCTTATGCCTACATTTAACTTTGTTTTGTGATGTAGATTTTATTTTATTTTTTAAGCCTTTTATTTATTTATTTGAGAGGGAGAGAGAGAGAGAGAGAGCACAAGCAGGATAAGGGGCAGAAGGACTCCCCCCTGAGCAGGGAGCTCGATGCACGGGTTAATCTTGGGACTCCGAGATCATAACCTGAGCAGAAGATAGATGCTCAACTGAGCCACCCATGTGCCCTGTGATGTAGTTTTATTGGTTTTATCTCCATTGCAATAATTATCATATTGTACACACCACAAATTAATAAGAAAAATATGATAGGTTTAGAGAAACCAAACCAAGGTTTTTTTGGTTTTGTTTTTTAAGATTTTGTTTATTTATTCATATATCACACACACACACACACACACACACACACACACACACACACAGAGGCAAGCCATGGACAGAAAAGGAGAGAAGCAAGCTCCCTGAGGGGAGCCCAATGTGGGACTCAGTCCCAGGATCTGAAATCACGACCTGAGCCAAAGGCAGATGCTCAACCATTGAGCCACCCAGGTGCCCCCCAAACCAAGTTTTGAGGGAGAGATTTTACCTTCCCTGTGCTATTAGACAGGTGAATGAGTTGCTGAAGACAAAGAAAAAGCCTTTTATGTAAGTCTTCCAGAATACGATATGGCTCAACTTAAACACTAAAAATTTATGCAGTCTCTTAAAAACATTTTCTTTTGCCTTTATCCTCTGTTCTTCCCATAGTATTGCAGGAATATAGGTCATATTAAATGGAAAAGAAAAAGAGAGGTTTCAATCGCTCCTTGACAGTGCTTTAATTCATAAACATCCTCCTTATATAGTGATCTCTCTTTTTTTTCTTCATAGAAAAACACTGAAAGATAAACAAGAACCAAATCCATATTTAGATTTGGAAAATGAAAATTTGTGGAAATGAAAAAAAAATCTAAAAAAAAAATTGCACACATTATGTTGTCAGTATAGCAACACAAAGAAAACTCAGCCTTTTATAAACACTGTAATAGTCTTGAAGCTCTTCCTATGTAAACAAATGAAATACCAGCCTTTTAGGGGGGAAGAGTTATAGAGTTGCGTACTGAGGGAAAAATTTTTTTTAAAGTGGTTCTGGGTTTAAATGAATTTTGAAATGGGCAGACACTAAATACAATGATAGAGTAAATTAACCAGGATCATCTGATATGTTGATTCATAGAGCATTGATTTAGGAAAGTGGTGTTTGTGAATCATTTCTTTTCTTTATCTTTTTCTTTAATTTTTCTTAATATATATATTTTTAGATATTTTTGTATATTAGAAATTTCTGTGCATTGACTACTATTTCTGTGCATCTACTACATGCAGTTGTTTCTGGGTTCATTATATTATCAGTCCTCACTACAATCCCATGAAGTACACACTGTTATCAGAGTGAGTATAAGGCAGATGAGGTTAGAGAGGTTCAGTGCCTTAACAAGGTCACACAAGTTTAATTGAAAGTAAAAGTAAGGAGGGACAAGACGGCGGGAGAGTAGGGTCCCCAAGTCACCTGTCCCCACCAAATTACCTAGATAACCTTCAAATCAGCCTGAAAATCTACGAATTCGGCCTGAGATTTAAAGAGAGACCAGCTGGAATGCTACAGTGAGAAGAGTTCGCGCCTCTATCAAGGTAGGAAGACGGGGAAAGAGAAATAAAGAAACAAAAGGCCTCCAAGGGGGAGGGGCCCCGCCAGGAGCCGGGCTGAGGCCGGGGCGAGTGTCCCCAGGACAGGAGAGCCCCGTCCCGGAGGAGCAGGAGCTGCACCAACCTTCCCGGGCGGAAAGGGGCTCGCAGGGAGCTGGAGCAGGACCCAGGAGGGCGGGGATGCCCTCGGGCTCCCGGGGACACTAACAGACACCTGCGCCCCGGGGGAGTGCGCCGAGCTCCCTAAGGGCTGCAGCGCGCACGGCGGGGCCGGAGCAGCTCGGAGGGGCTCGGGCGGCGGCTCCGCGGAGGGGGCTGCGGGGCGGGAGCGCGAATCCCACAGCGCAGGCCCCGGAGCACAGGGCGCCGGGACACAGCCCAGGATCCGGCCTCCCCCGGGACAGGCAGAGGCCGGGAGGGCCCAGGACAGCGAGCAGATCAGAGGCTCCGCTCCCCAAGAGCATCCAGGCCCCTGCAGGCTGAGAGCTCCTTAGTTCCTGGGGACTGACTCCAGGGCTCCAGACCAACCGTCGCCACTGCGATTGTTCCTCCTGGGGGCTCACGGGGTAAACAACCCCCACTGAGCCCTGCACCAGGCAGGGGCAGAGCAGCTCCCCCAAGTGCTAACACCTGAAAATCAGCACCACAGGCTCCTCCCCCAGAAGACCAGCTAGACGGACCAGTTCCAGGGGAAGTCAAAGGACTTAAAGTCTACAGATTCAGAAGATACTCCCCCATGTTTGTTATTTTTTTTTCTTTTTGATTTCTGTTTGCTTCCCCCACCCTTTTCTTTTCCTTTCTTTCTTTTTCTTTCTCTTTTTCTTCTCTTTTTTTTTCTTTTTTTCTTCCTTTTTCTTTTTTCTTTCCTTCTTTCTCTCCTCTCTTTTTCTCCTTTTCCCAATACAAATTTTTTTGGCCACTCTGCACTGAGCAAAATGATTAGAAGGAAAACCTCACCTCAAAATAAAGAATCAGAAACAGCCCTCTCTCCCACAGAGTTACAAAATCTGGATTACAATTCAATGTCAGAAAGCTAATTCAGAAACACGATTATAAAGCTACTGGTGGTTCTAGAAAAAGCATAAAGGACTCAAGAGACTTAATGACTGCAGAATTTACATCTAATCAGGCAGAAATTAAAAATCAATTGAATGAGATGCAATCCAAACTAGAGGTCCTAACGACGAGGGTTAACGAGGTGGAAGAAAGAGTGAGTGACATAGAAAACAAGTTGATGGCAAAGAGGGAAACTGAGAAAAAAAGAGACAAACAAGTAAAAGACCATGAAGATAGATTAAGGGAAACAAACTACAGCCTGAAGGAGAAAAACCTTCGTTTAATTGGGATTCCCGAGGACGCCGAAAGGGACAGAGGTCCAGAATATGTATTTGAACAACTCATAGCTGAAAACTTTCCTAATCTGGGAAGGGAAACAGGCATTCAGATCCAGGAGATAGAGAGATTCCCACCCCTAATATCAATAAAAACTGTTCAACACCTTGACATTTAATAGTGAAGCTTGCAAATTCCAAAGATAAAGAGAAGACTCTTAAAGCAGCAAGAGACAAGAAATCCCTGACTTTTATGGGGAGGAGTATTAGGGTAACAGCAGACCTCTCCACATAGACCTGGCAGGCCAGAAAGGGCTGGCAGGATATATTCAGGGTCCTAAATGAGAAGAACATGCAACCAAGAATACTTTATCCAGCAAGGCTCTCATTCAAAATGGAAGGAGAGATAAAGAGCTCCCAAGACCGGCAGGAGCTGAAAGAATATGTGACCTCCAAACCAGCTCTGCAAGAAATTTTAAGGGGAACTCTTAAAATTCCCCTTTAAGAAGAAGTCCAGTGGAACAATCCACAAAAACAAGGACTGAATAGATATCATGGTGACACTAAACTCAAATCTTTCAATAGTAACTCTGAACGTGAACGGGCTTAATGACCCATCAAAAGGCGCATTTGACAAAATACAGCATCCATTCCTGATCAAAACTCTTCAGAGTGTAGGGATAGAGGGAACTTTCCTCAACATCTTAAAAGCCATCTACAATAAGCCCACAGAAAATATTATTCTCAATGGGGAAGCACTGGGAGCCTTTCCCCTAAGATCAGGAACAAGACAGGGATGTCCACTCTCACCACTGCTATTCAACATAGTATTGGAAGTCCTAGCCTCAGCAGTCAGACAACAAAAAGACATTAAAGGCATTCAAATTGGCAAAGAAGAAGTCAAACTCTCCCTCTTCGCCGATGACATGATACTCTACATGGAAAACCAAAAAGCCTCCACCCCAAGATTGCTAGAACTCATACAGCAATTCGGCAGAATGGCAGGATATAAAATCAATGCCCAGAAGTCAGTGGCATTTCTATACACTAACAATGAGAGTGAAGAAAGAGAAATTAAGGAGTCAGTCCCATTTACAGTTGCACCCAAAAGCATAAGATAACTAGGAATAAACCTAACCAAAGAGGTAAAGGATCTATACCCTAAAAACTATAGAACACTTCTGAAAGAAATTGAGGAAGACACAAAGAGATGGAAAAATATTTCATGCTCATGGATTGGCAGAATTAATATTGTGAAAATGTCAATGTTACCCAGGGCACTTTACACGTTTAATGCAATCCCTATCAAAATACCATGGATTTCCTTCAGAGAGTTAGGACAAATTATTTTAAGATTTGTGTGGAATCAGAAAATACCCTGAATAGAATTTAAATAAATTTAAATAAAGAAATTTAAATTTAAATAAAGAAATTAATTTTATTTAAAAGAAATTTAAATAAAGAATTTAAATAAAGAAAACCATAGCTGGAGGCATCACAATGCCAGATTTCAGGTTGTACTACAAAGCTACGGTCATCAAGACAGTGTGGTACTGGCACAAAAACAGACACATAGATCAATGGAACAGAATAGAGAATCCAGAAGTGAACCCTCAACTTTATGGTCAACTAATATTCGACAAAGGAGGAAAGACGATCCACTGGAAGAAAGACAGTCTCTTCAATAAATGGTGCTGGGAAAATTGGACATCCACATGGAGAAGAATGAAACTAGACTACTCCCTTGCACCATACACAAAGATAAACTCAAAATGTATGAAATATCTAAAAGTAAGACAAGATTCCATCAAAATCCCAGAGGAGAATGCAGGCAACACCCTTTTTGAACTCGGCCACAGTAACTTCTTGCAAGATCCATCCACGAAGGCAAAAGAAACAAAAGCAAACGTGAACTATTGGGACTTCATCAAGATAAGAAGCTTTTGCACAGCAAAGGATACAGTCAACAAAACTCAAAGACAAGCTACAGAATGGGAGAAGATATTTGCAAATGACGTATCAGATAAAGGGCTAGTTTCCAAGATCTATAAAGAACTTATTAAACTCAACACCAAAGAAACGAACAATCCAATCATGAAATGGGCAAAGGCATGAACAGAAACTTCACAGAGGTAGACATAGACATGGCCAACAAGCACATGAGAAAATGCTCTGCATCACTTGCCATCAGGGAAATACAAATCAAAACCACAATGAGATACCACCTCACACCAGTGAGAATGGGGAAAATTAACAAGGCAGGAAACCACAAATGTTGGAGAGGATGCGGAGAAAAGGGAACCCTCTTACACTGTTGGTGGGAATGCGAACTGGTGCAGCCACTCTGGAAAACTGTGTGGAGGTTCCTCAAAGAGTTAAAAATAGACCTGCCCTACGACCCAGCAATTGCACTGCTGGGGATTTACCCCAAAGATTCAGATGCAATGAAACGCCGGGACACCTGCACCCCGATGTTTCTAGCAGCCATGTCCACAATAGCCAAACTGTGGAAGGAGCCTCGGTGTCCATCGAAAGATGAATGGATAAAGAAGATGTGGTTTATGTATCCAATGGAATATAACTCAGCCATTAGAAACGACAAATACCCACCATTTGCTTCAATGTGGATGGAACTGGAGGGTATTATGCTGAGTGAAGTAAGTCAATCAGGGAAGGACAAACATTATACGTTCTCATCATTTTGGGAATATAAATAATAGTGAAAGGGAATATAAGAGAAGGGAGAAGAAATGTGTGGGAAATATCAGAAAGGGAGACAGAACATAAAGACTCCTAACTCTGGGAAATGAACTAGGGGTGGTGGAAGGGGAGGAAGGCCGGGGGTGGGGGTGACTGGGTGAACGGGCTCTGAGGGGGGCGCTTGATGGGATGAGCACTGGGTGTTATTCTGTATGTTGGAAAATTGAACACCAATAAAAAATAAATTTATTATTTAAAAAAAAAGATGAATGGGGATAAAAAAGAAAGTAAAATTAAGACCGTGCCTTGTAACATTTTTGCTTGATGTTAAAGATTAAATATAGATCATATATTTAAAAGACTTGTGTTTTTATTTTTATTTTATTGCTTTTACAATAATATAATGTTGCAAATGTATTCAGAAAGTCCATATTATTTATCTTCTAGTGAAATCATTGTAGCATCTTATATTGAAATCCCATTTGTATATGATTAATCATATATTTGAAAACTATTAGTTATACAAATACGAGACATATCTTGTATTACTACTACTTTGAGAGAAACAAATATGTAAAAAACTGTTATGCGAGGTGATAGAATACTTATGTATCAGTAAATGGACATTAATATATAGAAGCAAAAGAAACATGGCCCTTAAGAAACAAAGGAAAATGGGAGGTAAATTTATCTAAACACTTGTAAAATAGCCATCTTATTTCCTCAACAATTAAGTCTGAATCATATTCTTTGCCCACCTCAAGTGGAATTCTCCATGGAACAAGCTGAGAATTTATCATGCTTACTTATACCGGAGATTTTAATTCCATAGCTGGGTTAGTTATTTCTAAGCTTACCAGGACAAGACTACTTTTTGGCTCACCAGTATATAAAGGTATTATATTCTTTTGCTCCCAATACAAAACTTATGCTGTACTGGTAATGATGTAGAAAAATATAACAAAGTGCACAAATGATTTTAAGATTTTCACTGGAGCACCTGGGTAGCTCAGTCAGTTAAGCATTAACTTTCAACTCAGGTCATGACCTTGGGATTCTGGGATTGAGCTCTGCATCGGGCTCCCTGCTCTGCAAAGTCTACTTCTTCTCTCCCTGCCCCTCCTCCTGCCCATGCTCTCTCCTTCTAATAAATAAAATTTTAAAATCTTTAAAAAAATAAGGTTTTTTCTGGACTTTATTCAAAGGTTCACTCTGTTCGTTGAGTATATGCCATAAGGGGAAGATGAGCAGAAGCCTAGAGGCCAGATAACATTTTGCTGATGAACAATTCACTTCTGTATGCTCTGACGATTCTTTTGTTGCCCTATATTTTTTCTCTGATCACTGGCCAAACAATTGTGAATGTGCTGTACGGTCCTATTAATAGCATAACACACATTCATTTTCAAGAATGCCATGCTTTTTGAGAAATATAATCCAATATGCTATTTTGAATAACACATAATTTATAAAGCAGCTAATGTCTTAGACAGATGTCAGTCGAGGCTAACTTGTTTCTCTTCAAAAGGTTATAGATATCGACATGTTAAACAGACATCTAAGTTTTAAAGGCTAATGAACCACAGATTCTTCTTCAGCTTTCTAGGCACATACTATAAGAAACTTTGCATAGTGTCCAATCAATTTGCTTCTTAAGAACTAAAGGGAAAATATGAATGTACTGATACAATTATGTATTAGAATATGTTTTATTTTTATATTATAGATCACATTGACAAAATGTGTCCTTCAAGAAAACAAGAGGTAAGTATGCTTCAAGTTTTTAACATCTTGTCCATTTCTATCATTTTTATTCTGCTTGGAGTTATTTTTCTTTGGTTTATTGGGACTGAGAACAAATTATGTAGCTGTAAAACTAGAATGAATCACCATATGAAAGTGGAATTACCTTGAAACCTCCATAGCATTCAACATCCTTGCAGGGGTCCAACTATACCACTTGCTCATCTAGAACTGATCTGTTTCCCAGGCCGGGAGTAGGTAGATGGTGAGTAAGACTATAACAGCTGGTGAAAGGATTCACCATAGTGCAAGGATATAGAAGATAAATGACAAGCACCGTTTATTGAAGAGAATATATTTCCCCCATTCTTTCCTTCTTTGTCATCCTGGGCTCTATATTCTTTTCCACTGATCTATGTGTCAATGGTTTGTGCCAGTACCATATTGTTTTTATTAATATAGATGTGTAGTATATCTTGAAATCTAGAATTATGATACCTTCAACTTTATTCTTTCTTAAATTCCTTTCACTATGCAAGGTCTTCGGCGATTCCATTCAAATTTGAGGATTAGTTGTTTTATTTCTATAAAAATTCTATTTTTTTGATAGAGATTGCATTGAATCTTAGATTGCTTTGGATAGTATGGACATTTTAACTATGTTAATTCTTGCAACTCATGAGCATATTATATTTTACACTTATCTGTGTCATCTTCAATTTCTTTCATCAGTGTCTTATAGTTTTCAGAGTATAATCCTTTCACCACATTGATTGAATTTATTCTTAGGTATTTTATTCATTTTGATTCTACTGAAGCAGGATTGTTTCATTTTAAAAATTTAATTCCAATGTAGTTAACATAGGATTTTATATTAGTTTCAGGTTTATAATATAGTGAGTTAACAATTTCATACATCACCTAGTGTTCATCACGACTATACTCCTTAATCTCTATCATGAATTTTACCCACCTCTACACTGGTCACCATGTTTGTTCTCTATAATCAACAATCTGTTTCTTAGTTTGTATCTCTCTTTTAACTTTGATCATTTGTTGTTTCTTAAATGGCACCTGAGTGAAATAATGTGGTATTTGTCTTTCACTGACTGACTTATTTCACTTACCATTATACTCGATATTTCCATCCTTGTCATTGCAAGGGGCGAAATTTCATTTTTTTATGGCATCTTCTTTATCTGTTCATTTGTTGGTGGAAACCTGGGCTGCTTCCATATCATAGCTATTGTAAGTAATGTCACTATAAATGTAAAAGTGCATGCATCCATTTGTATTAGTATTTTTGTGTTTTGGGACAGTAAATGCCTAGTAGTGTGATTTCCGGATCTTAGGGTAGTTCTATTTTTACTGTTTTCCACAATATCTGCTCCAACAGTGCAAGCGGGCTCCCCATTTTCCACATTCTGGCCAACACTACTAGTTGTTTCTTGCCTTTTGTTGTTGTTGTTTATTTATTTATTTATTTATTTATTTATTTATTTATTTATTTATTCATTCATTCATTCATTTATTTAGATTTATTTATTTATTTATTTATTTATTTATTTATTTAAAGATTGTATCTTTAAGTGATCCTTACACCCAGCATGGGGCTCAAACTCACAACCCTAAGATCAAGAGTTATATGTTCTGAGTCAACCAGGCATCCCTGTTTCTGATTTTTTATTATAGCCATTCTGAGAGGTGTGAAGCAATATCTCATTGCGGTTTGATTTGCATTTTCCTGATGACAAATGATATTGAGCATATCTTCGTGTGTCTGTTGGCCATCTGCATTTCTTCTCTGCAGAAATGTCTGTTCATGTCTTCTGTGCATTTTGAATTACACCATTTGTGCTTTGGGTGTCAAGTTGTATCAGTTCTTTTTGTTGTTTCAAGTTGTTATTTAAATTCTAGTTAGTTAATATATAATGTAATATTGGTTTCAGGAGTAGAATTTAGTGATTCATCACTTATATATAACACTCAGGGCTCACTGCAACAAGTGCCCTCTTTAATACCCATTATCCATTTAGCCTATTCCCCATCCCCACCCTTCCATCAAACCTCAGCATATTCTCTATATTTAAGACATTCTTGAGGCACCTACCTAGCTCAATTAAAAGAGCATGATACTCTAAATCTTGGGGTCATGATTTTGAGCCCCAAATTGGGTAGAATACTTTAAAAAGACATAAGAAGAAAGGTCTTCTATGGTTCGCCTCCATTTTTCCCCCTTTATCTACTTTGTTTCTTAAATTCCACCTAATGAGTAATACAATATGGTATTTGTCTTTCTCTGACATATTCACCTGCCGTAATCCACTATAACTCCATCCACATCCTTGCAAATGGCAAAATTTCATACTTTTCAATGGCTGGGTAGTATTCCACTGTTTATATATATTAAAACTTCTTTATCCGTTCATCAGTTGATGTACATTTGGGCTCTTTCCATAATTTGGCTATTGTTGATAATGCTGCTATAAACATCATAGTGTATGAGCCACTTTGAATTTATATTTTTGTATTCTGTGTAAATACCTAGTAGTGCAATTGCTGAGTCATAGGGTAGTTCTAGTTTCAACTATTTGAGGAACTTCCATACTGTTTTCTAGAGTAGCTGCCCCAGTTTGCATTCCTGCCAAAAGTGTAAGAGGTTCTACTTCCCCACACTCTTTCCAACATCTGTTGTTTCCTCTGTTATTAATTATAGCTGTTCTGAACAGGTATGAGGTGATATCTCATTGTGGCCTGGGTTTGTATTTCCCTGATAATGAGTGATGTTGAGCATCTTTTCATGTATCTCTTATCCATTTTTATGTCTTTTTTGGAAAAATGTCTATTCATGTCTTTTTCCCACTTCTTAATTTGATTATTTGTTTTTTAGGTGTTTAGTATTACAAGTTCTTTGTATATTTTGGATACTAACCCATTATCAGACATGTCATTTGCAAACATCATCACCCACTTCCATAGATTGCCTTTGTTTCCTTTGCTGTGCAGAAAATTTTTATCTTGATGAAGTCCCAATCGTTCATTTTTCCTTCTGTTTCCCTTGCCTCCTGAAACATGTTTAGTATGAAGTTGAGAGGGTGAATCTCAAAGAGGTTATTGCCTGTGTTCTCCTCCAGAAATTTGATGGATTCCTGTCTCACATTTAGATCTTTCATTCATTTTGAATTTATTTTGTGTATGGTGTAAGAAAGTGGTACAGTTTCATTCTTCTACATGTTTCTATCCCGTTTTTCCAACACCATTTATTGAAAAGACTGTCTTTTTTCCATTTGGTATTCTTTCCTGCTTTGCCAAAGATTAGTTGATCATATGATTGTGTGTCCATTTCTGTTTTTTTCTATTCTGTTTCATTCATCTATGTGTTTGTTTTTGTGCCTGTACAAATTCTCTTGATCACTATACTTTGAAGTACAGAATTGTGATGCCTCCAGCTTTGCCATTCTTCTTCAAGATTGCTTTAGCTGTTTGGGATATCTTGTGGTTTCATACACATTTTAGGATTATCTGTTCTAACTATATGAAAATGCTGGTGGTATTTTGATAGGAATTGCATAATATGCAGATTGCTTTGGTAGTATAGGCATTTTAACAATATTTGTTCTTCTGATCTATAAGCATGGAATGGTTTTCCATTTCTTTGTGTCCTCTTCAGTTTCCTTCATAAGTTTTCTATAGTTTTCAGAGTACAGAAAACTTTGGTTAGGTATATTCCTATTTATCTTATGGTTTTTTTTTTTATAAATTAATTTTTATTGGTGTTCAATTTACCAACATACAGAATAACACCCAGTGCTCATCCCGTCAAGTGTCCCCCTCCATGCCCGTCACCCATTCACCCCCACCCCCCGCCCTCCTCCCCTTCCACCACCCCTAGTTCATTTCCCAGAGTTAGAAGTCTTTATGTTCTGTGTCCCTTTCTGATATCTCCCACACATTTCTTCTCCCTTCCCTTATATTCCCCTTCACTATTATTCATATTCCCCAAATGAGTGAGAACATACACTGTTTGTCCTTCTCCGATTGACTTACTTCACTCAGCATAATACCCTCCAGTTCCATCCACGTTGAAGCAAATGGTGGGTATTTGTTGTTTCTAATGGCTGAGTAATATTCCATTGTATACATAAACCACATCTTCTTTATCCATTCATCTTTCGATGGGCACCGAGGCTCCTTCCACAGTTTGGCTATTGTGGACATGGCTGCTAGAAACATCGGGGTGCAGGTGCCCCGGCGTTTCATTGCATCTGAATCTTCGGGGTAAATCCCTAACAGTGCAATTGCTGGGTCATAGGGCAGGTCTATTTTTAATTCTTTGAGGAACCTCCACACCGTTTTCCAGAGTGGCTGCACCAGTTCACATTCCCACCAACAGTGTAAGAGGGTTCCCTTTTCTCCGCATCCTCTCCAACATTTGTTGTTTCCTGCCTTATTAATTTTCCCCATTCTCACTGGTGTGAGGTGGTATCTCATTGTGGTTTTGATTTGTATTTCCCTGATGGCAAGTGATGCAGAGCATTTTCTCATGTGCATGTTGGCCATGTCTATGTCTTCCTCTGTGAGATTTCTCTTCATGTCTTTTGCCCATTTCATGATTGGATTGTTTGTTTCTTTGGTGTTGAGTTTAATAAGTTCTTTATAGATTTTTGGTGCAGTCATAAATGGGATTAATTCTTTGATTTTTCTTTCATTTTTTTAAAAAATGATTTTTATTTATTTACTCATGAGAGATATAGTGAGGCAGAGACACAGACAGAGGGAGAGATAGGCTCCCTCTGGCGAGCCTAATGCAGGACTCAATCCCAGGATCACATCCTGAGCCAAAGGCAGATTTTCAACCACTGAGTCACCCAAGTACCCCTGATTTTTCTTTCTGTTGCTTCATTATTAGTATATTGAAGTGCAACAGATTTCTGTGTGTTGATTTTGTATCCTATGACTTTTCTGAATTTATCAGTTCTAGCAATATTTTGGTAGAATCATTCTACATATACTCTCATATCATCTGTGAATAAGAGAATTTGATTTCTTCCTTGCTTATTTGGATGCTTTTTATTTGTTTTTGTTGTCTAATTGCTAGGGCAAGAACTTCTGGTATTATGTTAAATAGCAATGGTAAAAGTGGACATCACTGACTTGTTCATGATTATAAAGGAAAAACTCTGTCTTTCACCATTGAGGATGATATTAACTGTGGGTCATTTGTATATGGCCTTTACGGTGTTGAGTTATGTTCCTTCTATCCCTAATTTTTTGTTTTTTTTTAATAAATTAATTTTTATTGGTGTTCAATTTATCAACATACAGAATAACACCCAGTGCTCATCCCGTCAAGTGTCCCCCTCAGTGCCTGTCACCCATTCACTCCCACTCCCCGCCCTCCTCCCCTTCCACCACCCCTAGTTCTTTTCCCAGAGTTAGGAGTCTTTATGTTCTGTTCTTTATGTTCTCTATGTTCTCCCTTTCTGATATTTCCCACACATTTCTTCTCCTTTCCCTTTTTTGTGGGTTTTTATCAAGAAAGGATGAAGTTATTTTGTCAGATGTTTTTTCTGCATCTATTGAGAGCATCACATTGTTTTTATCCCTTCTTTTATTAATGTGGTGCATTACGTTGCCTGCAGCATAGGAAAAAAATCTCACTTGGTTTTGGCAAATAATTCTTTTAATGTACTTTTGGATTCAAATTTGCTAGTATTTTGTTGAGAATTTTTGCATCCATGTTCATCAGAGGTATTAGTAGTTTTTTTGTCTCATTTTAGAATCAAGGCAATATTGGCTTCATAGAAGGAGTCTCGAAGTTTTCCATCTGTTCTTATTTTTTGGAACAGTTTGAAAAGAATAAGCTTCAACTCTTCTTTAAATGTTTGGTAGAATTCCCCTGGGAAGTCACTGAGCCCTGGACTTCTGTTTGTTGGGAGATTTTTGATTACTGATTCAATTTCTTTCATTATAAGTCTGTTCAAATTTTCTTTTGGGGGGCACCTGTGTGGCTCACTGGTTGATCATCTGCCTTTGGCTCAGGTCATGATGCCATGGTCCTGAGATTGAGTCCTGTATCAGGTTTCCCACAGGGAGCCTGCTTCTCTCTTTGCCTATGTCTCTGCTTCTCATTGTGTCTCATAAATAAAATCTTTATTTTTTTTCTTTTTCCTCATGTTTCAGTTTTTGTAGCTTATATATTTCTAGTAATTTATCCATTTCTTCAAGATTGTCTGATTTGTTGGCATATATTTTTCATAATTTTCTCATAATTATTTGTATTTCTGAGTTGATTGTGATCTCTCCTCTTTCATTCATCATTTTATTTACCTGAGTCCTTTTGCTTTTCTTTTTGATAAGTCTGGCTAAGGGTTTATTAATTTTGCTAATCATTTTGAAGAACTAGCTCCTAGTTTGATTGATGTGTTCTACTTGTTTTTGTTGTTGTTGTTTATTTCTATACTTTTTTTTCCTGCTCTAATCTTTAGTATTTCCTTTCTTCTGCAGGATTTAGGCTTTATTTACTATTCTTCTTCAACTCCTTTAGGTGTAAGTTTGGGTTGTGTATTTGAAACTTTTCTTGCTTCTTGAGGTAGGCTTATATTGTATGTACTTCATCTTGTGACAGCTTTTACTGAATCCCAAAGGTTTTGGACCATCATTTCCATCTGCTACCATGTATTTTTTTTTAATTATCTTTAATTTCCTGGTTGACCCATTCATTCTCTAGTAGGATGCTCTTTAACCTCTATGTATTTGTGCTCCTTCACATCTTTTCTTGTGATTAAGTTCAAGTTTTAAAGTATTGCTCTCTGAAAACATGCATGGTGTGATCTCAATCTTCTTGTGCTTGTTGAGGCCTGATTTGTGACCCACTGTGTGATCTATTCTGGAGAATTTTCTATGTGCACTCGAAAAGATTGTGTATTCTGTTGCTTTAGCATGAAATTCACTGAATATATGTTAAGTCCATCTCGTCCAGTAATATTCAAAGTCATTATTTCCTTGTTGATTTTCTGCTTAAATGATCTGTCCATTGCTGTAAGTGGGATGTTAAAGTCTCTTACTATTATTGTATTATTATCAATGAGTTTCTTTATTTTTGTTATTAATTGATTGATGTATTTGGGTGCTCCCATGTTGGTGGCATAAATATTTGCAATTATTAAATCTTGTTGGATAGACCCCTTTATTATGATATACTGCCCTTCCTCATCTTTTGTCACAGTTTTTGGTTTAAAATCTACTTTGTCTCATATAAGAATGATTACTATGCTTTCTTTTGATGTCCATTAGTATGATAAAAAGTTTTCCATTCCCTGAGTTTTAATCTACAGGTGTCTTTAGGTGCAAAATGAATCTCTTGTAGGCAGCATATAGATTGGTCTTGTTTTTTATTCATTCTGATACACTTTGTCTTTTGATAATTTAGGACATTTACATTTAAAATGACTATTGATAGATATTAATTTAGTACCATTGTATTACCTGTTAAGTTGTTTCTGGAGATTTTCTCTGTTCCTTTCTAGTCTTTGTTCCCTTTGGTCTTTCTTTCCCACTGAAAGAGTCCTTTTTAATATTTCTCATAGGACTAGTGGTCATGAACTCCTTTAGTTTTTATTGTTTGGGAAAACTTTTTATCTCTCCTTCCATTCTAAATGACAATCTTGCTGGATAAGTATTCTGGGCTGCAAATTTTTTCATTTAGCAATTGATATATAATGCAACTCTCTTCTGGTCTGCCAAGACACTGTGGATAGATCTGCTGCTAATCATTTTGTCTTCTCTTGTAGGTTAGGGATTTCTTTTACCTTGCTGCTTTCAAGATTTTTTCCCTTATGTCTGTATCTTGCAAATTTTACTATGATATGTCTTAGTCTGCTTTTGTCAATTTTGATGGGAGTTTCTGTGCCTCATGCATTTGGTTGTCCATTTCCTTCCCCAGATTAGGGAAGTTTTCAGTTATAATTTGCTGAAATAAACCTTTTGTTCCCTTTTCCCTCTCTTCTTCTGGCACATATACAATACAAATGTTTTATGCTTTATGGACTTGCTGAGTTCCATAGTCTACATTCATGATCCAATATTTTTCTTTCTGTCTTCTTTTTAGCTTCATTATTTTCCATAATTTTACCTTCTATATCACTTATTCATTTTTCTGCTTCTTTCATTCTTGTTGTCATTACATCTGGTCAGTTTTGTATCTAGATTATGACATTTTTATTTTGGCCTGACCGTTTTTTTGGTCTTTTTTTTCTCTGCACTAAGAGACTCTCTGGTGTCTTCTATGGTTCTCTCAACCCCAGATAGTATGCTTATGATTGTTGTTTTAAATCCTGGCTCATGCATATTACTTATATCTGTTTTGACTAGATCCCTGGCATCCCTTTCTTGTTCTTTCTTCTGGGATGAATTCTTCAGTCTTGGAGTTTTGTATAAGACTCTGTCTTCCATGTGTTAGGAAAGTCTGTTATGTTTCCTGCTCCTGAGAGTAATGGCTATATTAAGAAGGGGTCATATACTATCCAGGGCCTGGTGCTTCAGAAAGTGATTCTGGTGTAGGTAGTATGTATTCAGCTGTTGTGTTTTGCCTGTTCATTCCTTCAGGTCAGTCCTCTGCAGTTTCCCTTCCCTGAAGTGAGGAGTGTTTGGACCTTCCAGGGTGTGGCAAATTTTAACTAGGTGTGTTTCAGTCTCATTATTAAAACAAGCTAGATTCCATTTCCCATAGAGCTGAATCTTTGCAGTAGATGTGGTATGAGGGGGGGAATTGTGCTGGTCTTCTGGGAAAGGACCCTGATACTTCTCTGTCAGGCACATTTACCCTTTTAAAAAGCATCTGCAGAACAGAAGAAGAAAGCAAGGATTGGTATGAGTGTCTCAAGCCTTATTGTGGATGCTGTGCTGCTCACTAAAATCTGTCTGTGCTGATGGTAGGGGGTAGAATTTGATGTCAGCTAATGTATCTCTGGAGAGGAGAGTTTGATTTTACTGCAGAGCAAATAATTCCACTTCATGTGTCCCTGGCATCTCTCATATTCCTGCCTTCACCCTGTCTGTGTCTGAGCTCTTTACCCAGGGGTGACATGGCGCTCCTATGTTTTATCTCAGGTGAACCAGCTGGGCTTCAAAACTACAAATTTTGTGGATTATGCTGAACATATAAGGTCTTGCCATGCTCTGGCTGGTGCAGGTTTGTCTCAGAAGAGCAGCTGCAATGTGCAGGGGTTTGGAGTTTTGGGTAAAGTGAAACAAAAAGCCAACTTCCAGGGGGCACCTAGGTAGCTCAGTTGGTTAGACATTCAACTCTAGGTTTTGGCTCAAGTCATGATTTCAACATCTTGAAATCAAATCCCACCTTGGGGTCTGTGCTCAGTGTGGAATCTGCTTGAGATTCTCTCCCTCTCTGCCCCTCCCTGCACTCAAGCATACACACTCTTTCTCAAATCAATAAATAAAATTTTTTTTTAAGTTTCCAGGTTACCTGCCCTTAGCAGGTACCTCTGCTCCTTTGCTAAATAAAGGGGTAGCTCAATGGTGCTAGCTCAATGGTGCCTGCCAGATCTTTTGTCTCCCAAGAGGCAGTGGCACCTCTCCCAAATGCACTCCAAGAAAGGTAACTGTCTCTCCCAGTGTGACCCAGGGGATCCTCAGTCCATGCTGTCCACTCCTGGGCTTTTGTCTTCCTTCTCCACGGAAGCACCACTATGCCCACCAGGTTCCACACCAGGATGGCATGTATTTCTAAACTTCAGTCTTTGAGCTCTGGTGCTTCAGTAGAAACTTGAGATAATCAGTTCCCCTCATTTTCCCAGTCAATGATTTTGGGGAAGTGTTTTTCTTGTGCAATCCTCTATGTGCTGCTCTCTCTCTTTCTCTGTCTCTCTATCTCTTTTTCTTCTCTCTACATTATCAGAGATTCCTCATTTGCTGAAGCACCCTTGATTCTTTTCTCCCCCAAATCATGTCTCTATATCTCTTATGTTCCACAATGTGGCCTCTCCTCTCTCTTGTGCAGTTTGTTCTCTCAGTCTTAAGACTGATTTCTTTATTTTTTTTAAATAAAGATTTTCTTCCTTTTTTTAGATTTATTATTTATTTATTTATTTATTTACTTATTTATTTATGATAGACAGAGAGAGAGAGAGAGAGAGAGAGAGAGAGAGAGAGAGAAGCAGAGCACAGGAGGAGGGAGAAGCAGGCTCCATGCCGGAAGCCCGACGTGGGACTCGATCCCGGGACTCCAGGATCGCACCCTGGGCCAAAGGCAGGCGCCAAACTGCTGAGCCACCCAGGGATCCCAGATTGATTTCTTTAATCTTTATCTAGAATGGTTTAATATTTATCTAGTTGTGTTCAGTGGACAAGGCAAACATAAGGTCCCCATACTACCCTGCCACCTTAACTCCTCTATCCAATTCTTTATATAATTTGGATATAAACCTTTATTAAATATATTTTTTCCAAATATCTTCTCCCATTAGATAAGTTTTCTTTTTATTTTGTTGATTATTTCTTTCAGCGTGTAGAACTTTTATTTTTGAAATAGTCCCAATAGATTATATTTCTTTTATTGCCCTTTCCTCAGAAAACATACCTAGAAAAATGTTGCTATGACTAATGTCAAAGATATTACTGCCTGTGTTATCTTATAGGGTTTTTATAGTTTCAGGTCTCACATTTAGGTCTTAATCCATTTTAAATTATATTTGCATATGGTGAAAGAAACTGGTCTAGGTTCTTTTTTTTTTGCATATAGATGATCAATTTCCCAGCACCATTTGTTGAAGAGACTGTTCTCTACCGATTGCATAGTCTTTTTTAAAGATTAGTGAACCATATAATGTGGGTTTATTTCTGAGTTTTCTATTCTGTTGCAAATGGAATTCTTTTTCTGCTCTTTCATTAGTGATGTATAGAAACACAAGAGATTTGGGTTTTTAAAAATATTTTATTTATTCACTCATGAGAGACAGAGAGAGAGGCAGAGACATAAGCAGAGGGAGAAATAGGCTCCCTCCAGGGAGCCTGATGTGGGACTCAATCCCAGGACCCTGGGATCATGACCTGAGCCAAAGGCAGACACTCAACCACTGAGCTACCCAGGTGCCCCACAAAAGATTTGCTTATATTGATTTTTTATACTGTAAATTTACTAAATTAATTTATTAGGGCTAATTGTTTTACTGGTAGACTCTAGGTTTTTCTAAATAGAGTATCATACCATCTGCAAAAAGTTAGCTAAACTTCTTTACCAATTTTGAAGCCTTTTATTAAAAAAATTTTTTTTTGGTCTGATTGCTGTATCCAGGATTTCCCTTACTATGTTGAATAAAAGTGAGAGTAGACATTCTTGTCTTGTTCCTGACCTTAGAGGAAAAGCTTTCAGATATTCACGTTGACTATGGAGTTAGGTGTGAGTTTCTCACATATGGCCTTTACGTGAGGTATGTTCCTTCTGTACTCATTTTGTTGTGAATTTGTAGCATGAATGTTAAATTTTGTAAATACTTTTCCTACATCTATTGTGAATATTATATTGTTTTTGTTTTCCATTATATTAATGTGATATATTATACTGATCTAATACATCAATAATTAAACAATTTTTGTGGATATTAAACCATTTGTGTTTCCCTGGAATATATTCTACTTTATCAGAGCGAATGATTTTTTATTTTTATTTTTATTTATTTTCATTTTTTTATTTATTTTTATTGGAGTTCGATTTGCCAACATATAGTATAACACCCAGTGCTCATCCCGAGAGTGACTCCTTGGTTCCTGTCACCCAGTCACCCCATCCCCCAACCCACCTCACCTTCCACTACCCCTTGTTCATTTCCCAGAGTTAGGAGTCTCTCATTTTCTGTCACTCTCTAAATTTCCCACTCATTTTCTCTCCTTTCCCCTATAATCGCTGCTACAAATTACGATGCAGGTGTCTCAGCTTTTCACTGCATCTCTATCTTTGGAGTAAATCCTCTGCAGTGCAATTGTTGGATTGTAGGGCAGGTCTATTTTTAACTCTTTGAGGAACCTCCTCACAGTTTTCCAGAGTGGCTGTACCAGTTCACATTCCTACCAACAGTGCAAGAGGGTTCCCCTTTCTCCACAACCTCTCCAACATTTGTTGTTTTCTGTCTTGTTTATTTTCACCATTCTCACTGGTGTGAGGTGGTACATCAGTGTGGTTTTGATTTGTGTTTCCCTGATGGCAAGTGATGCAGAGCATTTTCCCATGTACTTGTTGGCCATATGTGGGTCTTTGGTGACATTTCTGTTCATGTCTTTTGCCCATTTCATGATTGGATTGTTTGTGTCTTGGGTATTGAGTTTAAGAAGTTCTTTATAGATCTTGGATACTAGCCCTTTATCTGACATGTCATTTGCAAATATCTTCTCCCATTCTGTAGGTTGTCTTTTAGTTTTGTGGACTTTTTTTTTTTTTTTGCTGTGAAGAAGCCGTTGATCCTGATTAAGTCCCAATAGTTCATTTTTGCTTCTGTTTCCCTTGCCTTTATAGATGTATCTTGCAATGAGTTGCTATGGCCAAGTTCAAAAAGGGTGTTGCCTGTGTTCTCCTCTAGGATTTTGATGGAATCTTGTCTCACATTTAGATCTTTCATCCATTTTGAGTTTATCTTTGGGTATGGTATAAGAGAATGGTCTAGTTTCATTCTCCTGCATGTGGCTTTCCAATTTTCCCAGCACCATTTATTGAAGAGACTATCTTTTTTCCAGTGGATAGTCTTTCCTGCTTTGTCGAATATTACTTGACCATAGAGTTGAGGGGCCGTTTCTGGATTCTCTATTCTGTTCCATTGATCCATGAGTCTGTTCTTGTGTCAATACAACACTGTCTTGGTGATCACAGCTTTGTAGTACAACTTGAAATCTGGCATTGTGATGCCCCAGCTCTGGTTTTCTTTTTTATATTCCCCTGGCTATTTAGGGTCTTTTCTGATTCCACACAAATCTTAAGATGATTTGTTTACTCTCTGAAGAAATTCCATAGCATTTTGATACGGATTGCGTTAAATGTGTAAATTGCCCTGGGTAGCATGGACATTTTCACAATATTAATTCTTCCAATCCATAAGCATGGAATATTTTTCATTTCTTTTTGTCTTCTTCAATTTCTTTCAGAAGTGTTCTGTAGTTTTTAGGGTATAGATCCTTTACCTCTTTGGTTAGGTTTATTCCTGGGTATCTTATGCTTTTGGGTGCAATTGTAAATGGGATTGACTCCCTAATTTCTCTATCTGCAGTGTCATTGTTAGTGTATAGATATGCCATTGATTTCTGGGCACTGATTTTGTATCCTGCCACACTGCCAAAGTGCTGTATGAGTTCTAGCAATTTGAAGTGGAGTCTTTTGGGTTTTCTATGTACAGTATTCAGCAGCAAAGAGGGAGCATTTTACTTCTTTCTAATTTGAATGCCTTTTATTTCTTTTTGTTGTCTGATTGCTGAGGCTAGGACTTCTAGTACTATGTTGAATAGCAGTGGTGAGAGTGCACATCCCTGTCGTGTTCCTGATCTTAGAGGGAAAGGCTCCCGGTGCTTCCCCGTTGAGAATGATATTTGCTGTGGGGTTTTGTAGATGGCTTTTAAGATACTGAGGAATGTTCTATCACTACACTCGGATGAGTTTTGATCAGGAATGGATGCTGTATTTTGTGAATGCTTCCTCTGTATCTATTGAGAGCATCATATGGTTCTTATTTTTACTCTTGTTGATATGATCTATGGCATTGATTGCTTTATAAGTGTTGAACCAGCCTTGCATCCTGAGGATAAATCCCACTTGTTCATGGTGAATAATCTTAATGTACTGTTGGGTCCTATTGGGTAGTATCTTCTTGAGAATTTTTGCATCTGTGTTCATCAGGGATATTGGTCTATAATTCTCCTTTTTGGTGGGGTCTTTGTCTGATTTTGGAATTAAGGTGATGCTCACCTCATAGAACAAGTTTGGAAGTATTCCATTTCTTTGTACGTTTCGGAACAGCTTTAGTAGAATAGGCATAGTTTCTTCTTTAAATGTTTGATAGAATTCACTGGGAAGCCATCTGGCCCTGGATTTTTGTACCCTGGGAGGTTTTTGATGACTGCTCCAGGTAATTGGCCTATTCATGTTTTCTATTTCTTCTCGTTCCAGTTTTGGTAGTTTGTGGTTTTCCAGAAATGTGTCCATTTCTTCTAGATTGCCTAATTTATTGGCATATAGCTGCTCATAATATGTTTTTAAAATCGTTTGTATTTCCTTGGTATTGGTAGTGATCTCTCCTTTTTCATTTGTGATTTTATTAGAGTCTTTTCTCTTTTGATTTTAATAAAGCTGGCTAATGGTTTATCTATCTTATTTTTTTTTTAATTTTTATTTATTTATGATAGTCAGAGAGAGAGAGAGAGAGAGAGGCAGAGACACAGGCAGAGGGAGAAGCAGGCTCCATGCACCGGGAGCCCGACGTGGGATTCGATCCCGGGTCTCCAGGATCGCGCCCCGGGCCAAAGGCAGGCGCCAAACCGCTGCGCCACCCAGGGATCCCTATATCTTATTAATTCTTTCAAAGAACTAACTCCTGTTTTTGTTGCTCTGTTCTACAGTTCTTCTGGTCTCTATTTCATTGAGTTCTTGAATCTTTATTAACTCTCCTCTTCTTTTGGGTGTAGGATTTATTTGCTGTTCCCTCTCCAGCTCCTTTAGGTGCAAGGTTAGCTTTTGTATTTGAATTCTTTCCATTTTTTTTCAGGGGTGCTTGTATTGCTGTGTATTTCCCTCTCGGACTGCCTTTGCTATATCCCAAAGATTTTGAACGGTTGTATCTTCATTCTCATTAGTTTCCATGAATCTTTTTAATTCTTCTCTAATTTCCTGGTTGATCTTTTAATCTTTTAGCAGCATGGTCTTTAACCTCCACCTGTTTGAATCTCTTCCAAATTTCTTCTAGTGATTTAGTTCTATTTTCAAGCATTATGGTCTAAAAATATACAAGGGACAATCCCAATCTTTTGGTATTGGTTAGGACCTGATTTGTGACTCAGTATGTGGTCTCTTCTGGAGAAAGTTCCACGTGTTCTTGAGAAGAATGTGTATTCAGTTGCATTTGGATGTAAAGTTCTGTAAATATCTGTGAAATCCATCAGCCAGTGTATCATTTAAAGCTCTTGTTTTTTTGGAGATGTTGTGCTTAGAAGCTCTGTCATTTACAGAAAGTGCCATATTAAAGTCTCCCAGTATTAATGTATTATCTAAGTATGTCTTAACTTTGGTTATTAATTGATTGGTATATTTGGCAGCTCCCACATTAGGGGCATAAATATTCATGAGTGTTAGGTCCTCTTGTTGGAAAGACCCTCTAAGTATGATATAGTGTCCCTCTTCATGTCTTACTACAGCCTTTCGGATAAACTTTATCTGATATGAGGATTGTACCCCTGTTTTGTTTGAGGACCATTTGAATGGTAAATGGTTCTCCAACCTTTTATTTTCAGGCTGTAGGTATCCTTAGTTTTAAAATGAGTCTGTTGTAGACAGCAAATAGATGGGTCTTGCTTTTTCATCCAGTCTGAAACCCTTCTTCTTGTGATGGGATCATTAAGCCCATTCGTGTTCAGAGTTACTATGGAAGGATATGAATTTAGTGTCATCATAATACCTATTCAGTCCCTGTTTCTGTGCCTTATTTCTTTGGGCTTCCTCTTTCTTTTACAGAATCCCCCTTAAGATTTCTTGCAGAGCTAGTTTGGTGGTCATATAGTTTTTCAGTTTCTGCTTATCCTGGAAACTCTTTATCTTTCCTTCTATTCTGAATGAGAGCCTTGCTGGATAAAGTATTCTTGGCTGCAGGTTCTTCTCATTTAGGACCCTGAATATATCCTGCCAACCCTTTCCGGCTTGCCAGGTCTCTGTGGAGAGGTCTTCTGTTGGCCTAATACTTCTCCCCATAAGGGAGGAATTTCTTGTCCTTGATGCTTTCAGGATCTTCTCTTTATCTTTGGAATTTGCAAGTTTAACTATTAAATGTCAGGGTATTGTACGGTTTTTATTGATTTTAGGGGGGAATCTCTCTATCTCCTGGAATGGATCTGATTGCCTGTTTCCCTCCTCAAGTTAGGGAAGTACTCAGCTATGATTGTTCAAATACACTTTCTGGTCCTCTGTCCCTTTCTGTGCCCTCTGGAACTCCAATTAAACATAGACTTTTCCTTCTGAGGCTGTCATTTATTTCCCTTAACCTTTCCTCATGGTCTTTTAGTTGTTTTTCTCTTTTTTCCTGAGCTCCTTCTTTGCCATCAATTTGTCCTCTATGTCACTCACTCATTCTTCTATCTCATTAACCTTGTTGTTAGGACCTCCAGTTTGGATTGCATCTCATTTAATTTATTTTTAATTTCAGCCTGATTAGATCTAAATTCTGCAGTCATGAAGTCTCTTGAATCCTTTATGCTTTTTTCCAGAGCCACCCAGTAGCTTTATAATTGTGGTTTTGAATTTGCTTTTTGACATCTAATTGTAATCCAAATTCTGTAACTCTGTGTGAGAGAGTACTGTTTCTTATTCTTTCTTTTGTGATGAGTTCTTCCTTTTCTAGTCATTTTGCTCAGTGCAGAGTGGCTAAAACAAGTTGTACTGGAAAAAGTAAGGAAGAAAAAGAGAATAAAATGGGAAAACAAAGACCAAAAAAAAAAAAAAACCCAACAAAACAAAACAAAACACAAGCAAAAGAAAATCAAACAAATATAAAAAACAACAAGGAGGTGTATCCTCTGATTCTATATATTGTAAGTACCTCGACTTTCCTTGGAGCTTTCCAGTAATGCTTGGTCAAGTATTTGCTCTTCCTCTGCCCTTCCAGCTGGTCTTCTGGGGGAGGGGTCTGCTCTGCTGAGTCTCAGGTGTGTGCACTGGGGGAGCTTCCCCGCCCCCTGCCAGGTTCTCAGCTCAGTGGGAGTTGTTTATCCTGTGAGGCCCCTGTTCCCTGGTGGCCCTGTTCCGTCCCAGGTATAAGGTGACACCAGGAGAAGCAACAAGACTGGCAGCGGCCAGCTCTCCAGCCCTAGAGTCAGCTCCCGCCGTAAGTACCGTAGTTCCCAGTCTGCTAGTGCCTAAGCTCCAGGGGCGTGGGGCGCTGATCTGGACAGCTCGGGGCCACCCAGTGGCAGGAACGTCCTTGCTGTCTTGTATTCTCCTGGGCTCCGCCTGTCCCAAGGGGAGTGCTGGATCCTGGACTGTGTCCCCTGGCATCTTGGGCTTCAGGGCCTGAGCTGCTGGAATCGCACTCCTGGGCCGTGCAGCCCCCTCCGCGTGGAGCCTCCACCTGAGCTGCTCGCAAGGCGCCCCGGGTCTTGCCCTCCAGTCCTTTAACGGAGCTTGGCCCGTGGTGTGTGGCGTGCTCTCCCCCAGGGTGCACTTCCTTCGTTAGTGACCGCTGAACCACCCAGAGATCCCCATCATGGATTGACTTTTGTTAATCGGTTACTTAGGGTTCTGAGGCATCTACCGTCACTACCTAGAGTAAGTCTTGTGGTTCATTGAGAAGACCGTAATAATTCTAGATGAACTACTTCCCCTCAACAACGTTCCCTGCGAACCACAGGATGGTGTGCTTGAACAGAAGCCAAAGGCATGCTCTAAAACTAGTTTCCAAAATGGGCAGAAGAAATAGATGCTTCTGCCCCTGCCCTCTTTCTCGTTTACTCATTTTTATTCTGTTGGTGAAGCGCGTGGAGCAGCCTTGCTGAATACATGTAGTCATGCTAACGTAGAGACAGAGAGAAGTCCCCCGCAGCCCCTTCTAAATCTAAAACTTCATAATTATCATTCCAAAGATGAAATGCTATTTCCATGATTTATTTTCAGTATAGTCTCCATAAAAATAAATAAATAAATAAATAAATAAATAAATAAATATTAAAAAAAATTGCAGGGCAGAACGAGCCACGAGGCCAGCACGAAGCCCAGCACGAGCCCCTCCTGGGACTCCACTGCCCCTCCTGGGATCATGCCTGAGCTCCCCGTGAGTGCCTTTCCTTCCGGGAAGATTGGTAAAGTTCCTGCCCAGTCCTGGAGGTTCTCACCCCCGGACTTAGCTTGGCTCCTCAAGGGGCCCCTCCCCCACTGGATGCTTTTTTATTTTATTTTTCTAAAAAATTTATCAAGGTCTTCCTACCTTGATAGAAGTGCGGACTCTTCTCACTGTAGCATTCCAGCTGGTCTCTCTTTAAATCTCAGGCCGAATTCATAGGGATCCTTGTGTCAATTCAAATCCTTGAATTGACTTGTGGATCCTTCTCTTCCACCATCTTGCCCCACTCTAGTTCATTTACATTCAAAGTAATTATTGATAAGTATGTACTTATTGCCATTTTGGTAATTGCCTTCTTGTTTGTGTAGTTCTTCTCTGTTCATTTCTCCTTCTCTTGCTCTCTTCCCTTGTGACTCATTGACTTTCTTTAGTATTATGCTTGGATTTATTTCTCTTTCTGGTAGTGTATTATTTATAGATGTTATGGTTTGTGGTTACCATGAGGTTCATATATAACATTCTGTGTATATAGTAATCCATTTTGTTGAGTTCACTGAAGTTTAAACATTTTGCCCCTTCCTCCATATTTTATGTATATGTCATATTTTACATTTGAAAAAAATCTATGCATCCTTTGACTAATTTTTTAGTTTGATTTTATTGATTTTAAAGTGATTTAATTGATTTTACCACTTGAATGTTTTAACCTTTATACTAGCTTTACATGTAATTGATCTACTACTTTTACTGTGTATATGGTTGTATCATTGACATTTATCAGTTCCATAATTGTCTTACTTCTTGTTTGGCCTTCTTTCTCAAGTAAAGAAATCTCTTTATCATTTCTTATAGGCTGATTTAGTGGTGATGACACTTGTAGCTCTTGTTTGCCAGGAGAACTGCTTATCTATTCTTCAATTCTGTATAATAACTTTGCCCATAAAATATTATTGGTTCTAGATTTTTTTCATCTCCACTTTGAATACATCACAACATTCCCTTCTGACCTACACAGTTTTTGATTGAAAAAAATTGCTCTATTTGTAACCCTTTATCTGTAACTCTTAGCTTTTCTCTTGTTGCTTTGAAGATTCTCCATTTTTAATTTTTAACACTTTAATTATTATGTGTCTTGATGTTGAGCTTCTTGGATTCATCATGTTTGGGCACTATGTGCTTCCAGGACCTGGATATCTATTTCCTTCTCCAGATGAGGGAAGTTTTCAGCTATATTTAAAAAAAAACATATTTTATTAAAATTCACTTAATTAACATATAGTGTATTATCATCAGAGGTAGAGTTCAGTGATTCATCAGATGCATGTAACACCCAGTGCTCAACACATCTCTGTTCCCCTTAATGCCCATCACTCAATAATCCCATTTTCCCCATCCAACTCCCCTCCAAGAACCCCATTTGTTTCCTATAATTAAGAGTCTCTTATGGTTTGTCTCTTTCTCAGATTTCATCTTTTTATTTTTCCCTTCCTTCCCTATGATCCTCTGTTTTGTTTCTTAAATTTCACAAATCAATGAAATCATACAATTGTCTTTCTTTGATTAACTTATTTCACTTAGCTTAAAACCCTTTAGTTCCATGTCATTGTAAATGGCAAGATCTCTTTCTTTCTTTTTTTTTTGATGATTGAGTAATATTCCATTGTTTATATATGCCACATTGTCCTTATCCATTCATCTGTTGATGGACATCTGAGCTCTTTCCATAGTTTGGTTACTGTGGACATTGCTGTCATAAACATTGGGGTGCAGGTGCTTCTTCAAGTCCCTATGTTTGTATCCTTTGTATAAATACCAAACTGCAATTGCTGGATCATAGGGTAGCTCTATTTTTAACTTCTTGAAGAACCTCCATACTGTTTTCCAGAGTGGCTGTACCAGCTTGCATTCCCACTAGCCATGGAAGATAGTTTCCCTTTCTCTAAATCCTCTCCAACATTTGTTTCCTGAGTTGTTGATTTTAGTCATTCTGACTGGTGTAAAGTGGTGTCTCATTGTGGTTTTGATTTGTATTTCCCTGATGCCAGGTGAGGTTGGTCATTTTTTCACGTGTCTGTTGGTCATCTGTATGTCTTCTTTGGAGAAATGTCTGTTCATGTCTTCTGCCCATTTCTTGACTGGATTTTTTACTTTTTGGATGTTGACTTTGATTAGGTTCTTTATAGATTTTGGATATTAACTCTTTACCTGATAAAAGATTTGCAAATATTTTCTCCCATTCTGTATGTTGCCTTTTAGTTTTCTTTGTGGTTGGCTTTTAAAGATTGGCTACAGAATCATTGTAGAATGCTTCCAACTTTATCTTTCCACTAAAGATATAAGTATTTCAGCAGAGACTACTAATTCATACCAATCTAAACTTTACCTCAATGTGGATGGAGTGGGAATTCAGCAGAGCCACCTGGAGGCCTTGTTAAAACACATATAGATGGGACCACAATCAAGGTTTCTGATTTAGTAGATCTTAAATTGGGTCCAATAATTTAAATTTTAACAAATATCCAGGTGCTATTGCTGTTGTTCTGGTAAACCACAGATGCAAATTTTCCAAATTAGGTACAAATTACTAGTATGACAACTAGCGTAGATATTTTATAGTTGATAAAAACTGAGAAATATTGGCTTGTGTTTCTTGCTGCTTTTTTTAAAGCTTTACAAAAAATGTGTTTTATTGTGAATATATATATATATATATATACACACACAGTGTTGTACTATATAATGTACACGTTTTAAATAAGCATTTTTAAAATCTAGGTTATCTGGAAAATACAGTTATGCAATGAACACATAATTTAGAAGCAACAAATGTGAAGGATTTTATTTTCTACATTTAAAACGAAGAATTAAAATTCTCTTCTTGATTTGCAGCTAAAGGCATGAGATTAGTTTCCAACTCCCTTTGCTTCTAGAGAAGGCCCTGTCTCAGTTCTGATAGTCCCTTAAGGATTGCTTGCTGTTGATCCCTGTTTTTCACCAAGTTAGGATTGAGAAGTGGGTCCCTGACATCAGATTCAAATAGCTGCAATTGTTCTTGGTCACAGTCATGTGGATTTTGGTACTGAAGATCCTGGGTTAAAGGCCTGGACAGTGGTGCATCTGGATCAAGATGATAAATCTCACTGGTTCGGACATAGGGGATAAAATGGGATGGATTTTTTCATCCTGAGAATTAGGTTTCCGAATTAAGCATTTGTATGTCATATAATAGCTGTTCTCTGTTTAGTTTTGTTATGTGCGTTTAAGGAGAAGCTGAATAATATGAGTTTTGAACAGAACTGCTTCAAATACATGTGTACTATGGACTATGAAATTCTAATAGGATGAGTTGACTTTTAGAAATTTCTGATGATCACAATGGAATAAAAAAAGTCAGAATCAATTCATGGTTCTCTATTGTTCTTTGAGACACTTTCTGGATCAGTGACCACATAGAGGGCATTACTTTTAAAATGGGAAAGCTGCCTTCGACAAGATGGATCACAATAGCTCCACAGGAGATAGTATCATTGGCCATGTCAATGATCCATACAATAAAATTCTGTGGCTTATTGTGTCAGTGAGCTAAAGTAAGTGGATTATTCATATATCTAAAGCATTTAAAGTCATATGTATCCTTTCTTTTTTTTTCTTTTAAATTGAGGAAGAAGATAAATTAATTATCAAAATATCACACTAAAACTGTAAACTGCTCTAGAAACAAATTTAGTCATCAATTAAATTACTAATGTATTTGAAGAAGTAGAATATAGCCTGTTTTACTTATTTTATAGATGATAGGTATGATGGCTAACTATGCTATGAACATTCTTAAGCTTATGAGTTTAATGTCATGTAGTGAAACTATGACATATTCTTAATCTACTATCCCCTGGGGCCATTGTCAAAAACACAGACACTAGGTTAGCTGGACCACTGGTCTAACCTTCTTCATATTGTACAGCTATTCAAGAAAATGTTTTATGAATAGTGCAGCTATTCAAACTAACCTTCATTTATAATTATATAACCTTAGTTTTAAAAGTATGTTCACATGCACGATCCGTTGTAACATAGCAATCTTGTGAGGGAGGCAGAGCAATTCCCTGACCAAACAAAATATCACTTTGTGAAATAATGTAGTTTCCTAATCTAAATGCTGGAAAACTGACCACCACAACCTATGTAAAAACAAAGTATTGTGAACAGTTGTAGAACTTTATGTCCTCCATCGCTACTAGCAATTTGATGTTATCATGTCAGTAAAAGACCATTAAGAGTAGCCTCAGACCTCCTTCCTATATGTTACAAGTCTCACCTGAACCACCTTATGTTTCTCTGACAGTTCTTTTCATCACGGTCAATGTTGTTCATAATAAAAGTCAAGACTATAAGCCACAACACTAGCACCTTGTTCTAGCCCTTGTGCCTGGTGCCTTTTGGTTTTTCATTTGAACACACATTTTCTCAAGATTGGTAATATGTACATTGGGGAATATAGTTATAAATGATAATCACATCAACAATTGATTATAGAAAATGTAATAAATATACCCCCAAATCTACGTGCCATATATCATGAAGATTGTCAGGGTTAAAAGAATGAAAGATGCATTGCGTGGATTCAAGGAACATATTGTGTAGCATGCATACAGGCATAACAAGCAAAATTAGATATGGAATTATAACAGCAGCAGAAATATAATAGTAAGAAAAATGTAAGCTTAAGAGGATGAGAAGTTGTATTAGGTTTGCACTGGCTAGATGATATTGGGAATTCAGAGAAAATGAAAATGCACACTTTTCAGTACAAATATAAGGCATTTCATGACTGCTTTTTGATGTGATTATTTCTTAATACCCATGATATAAACAGCTTATGAGTGTTTTGTATTTATTTAATGAGCCTGGGATGCCTGGGTGGCTCAGCTGTTGAGTTTGGCTCAGGACGTGGTCAATTGAGTCCCACATCCAGCTCCCTGCAAGGAGCCTGCTTCTCCCTCTGCCCATTTCTCTGCCTCTCTCTTTCTCTGTGTCTCTCCTGAATAAATAAATAAAATCTTTAAAAAAATAAATGGTCCTTATATTGATTTCTCAAATTTACTTTAAATGTGTCCTCAAAATTCAGGGTTTTGTTTATCAAATTTTAAAAAAAATCTAATAATACAAATATAAGAAATGATATCTTTCTCTATATATAATTACCTACATAATTGTACACAGTATTTTAATTTTTCTCCCAAATGGTGATTTTTTTCTGATACAACTAAGATTTATTTTTTTACCCAGTATGGGATCAACATTGATTTTTAATGATTTTTAAATTCATTTTATAAATGAAAAATTGAGTTTAACTGTTAGCTGCTAATATTTAAATACATAGTCTTGTATATTAATCTTTACTTTTATTTATTAGTTCTTTGTATATTTCTTGGTGTTCCCAGTTAAATATCATTTCTTGTGTAAATAGAATAGTTTTATTTATTCCATTTGATCTTTGTGCCTTTATATCTTTTTACTTATCTGGCCTTTATGAAATGGCTGTCCTGGCTATAATATTGAATAAAAGTGGTGAGAGTAAACATTCTTTCTTTGCTCCTAAATGAAAGGAGAAATATTTCAATATTAAACCTTTACATATGATGTATGTAGGCTTTATTTTCATAAGTACTACTTTACAGATTGAGGATATTTACTTGTACTCCTGGTTTGCTGAGAGATTTTGCCATAAATGGGTATTAAGTTTTGTCAAATACATTTTCTACTTCTATTGAAAAAATCATATAAATATTCTTTTTGATTTGTTATTATGGTGAATGGCATTGATTGCTATTCTAATGATAAATCAACTTTGAAAACCCATGGTAAACTTACTTGGTCACACATATTATTTTGTATTTTAATATACTGCTGGATTTATTTTTATTTTTTTATTTTTTTATTTTTATTTTTTTTACCGCTGGATTTAATTTGCAAATACATTATTTAGGGGACTTGCACTATTGTTCATAGTAGATATTAATCTTCAATTTCCTTTTGTCTTTCTTTCTTTCTTTGGTATTTACTTATTTAGTTTTGAAAAATCTTTATCACTATACATGCTCCATTTTAAAAAGTTAAAGATTGTTTTCCTGGTATTGTGTTTAGAAAAATATAATGTAATATTGGCTACAAATCTTTTTTTTGTTTTTTTTTTTAAATTATTTATTTATTTATTTATGAGAGAGAGAGAGAGAGAGGCAGAGACAAAGGCAGAGGGAGAAGCAGGCTCCATGCACTGGGAGCCCGATGTGGGATTCGATCCTGGGTCTCCAGGATCGCGCCCTGGGCCAAAGGCATGCGCTAAACCGCTGCACCACCCAGGGATCCCGGCTACAATTCTTCATTAAATATATGGTATAATTTACCTATGAAACCACTTACGCTTGGAACTTTCTTTCTCACAAGGATTTTGACAACAAAATCAACATATATATTGATCAATTATAATTAATATATATTTATTAGATATAGAGCTGTTCAAATTTTCTGTTTGCCTCTTGTCTGTTTTGGCAGACTGTATTTTAAAAAGTGTTTCTATTTCTTCAAAGTTGTCAATTTTTTTATTAAATAACTGGGCACTCATCAATAACAACCTTACCAAGTTGACATATAAAACTAACCATCCTATTCACCATATTTCAGAACTGCTTCAAATCTTAGAGATACAGCAATGAGCAAAACAGACAACAATAAATCCCTAACCCCATGTAACTTATACCAAAGGAAGAAAGATAATAAACAAGTAAAATATATAATGTGTCATGTTATTGGCAATAAATCTTTTAGTTAAATAAATAGATGAAAAGGAGATAGCGGCAAATTCAAATAAAGTTGTTTTGGAATTAACTATTTAAATCATGTTCTAAAGAAAGTGAAAGATCGATAAGAATATCAAATGGAAAAGTGTTTTGGGCAAAGAGAATAATGAGGGCAAAGTCTGTGGGGCAGAAGCCTTTCCTAGCATGTTAGACAAATGGCAAAAATGACAATGCAGTTGGAGGAAACAATATTAAGAGACAATATTCGGGCTAACTGGGCACCAATAGAATGTTCTAAACAAAGATGCTTCATCTTTGGTCTAAGTGGGTTCGACTGTCAAGTATATTGAAAATTTACTCTTGGAAAGTGAGGTAATGTGTGTGTGTGTGTGGAACGAAATAAGGGAGTTTAGATTGTTATTACAATGATTCAAGCAAAAGTGGTGGTGGCTTGAACCAGAGCAGTAACAGTAGAGGTGATGAGAAGTGATTAATTTCTAGAGTGTACATCTTTGACTCCTGACATAGGACATTGTGGTCAGTCACTAGATCAGAGCTAAGCTTTCTTATATCTTGGACAGTAGCCCATATCTGTTATGTCTATCTGCCTAACATAAAGAAACCATCAAGTTATTAAGTTCAGTAAACTCGTTAACCAAAATCAAATATAAACATATCACAAATCTGAAAGCATTGGACCCTTTGAATTTATATCCCATTGTACTTGGCTTAGAAAAATCAAACAAATTGGCTATAAAAAAGGAAAACAAAAGCAAATGGAATATTATTTTGAAAAACATTTATTTACTAACAACTTCAACCATTATCACTGTGTGATTATTCTGCATTATTATCCTGTTTCGCTCTATCCACACTCATTCCCAAACAACTGTCTATGCACATATGTGCATGAAATTAATTTTTTATTAACATTTGCAAATAATTTCAAACTTACAAAAAAGTTGCAATAATACTTTAACTTTTTTTTTTTGCTAAGTCATTCATGATCAGGTTACAAAAGTGATGTTACACTATGCACAGATACTTCAGTCCTCATCTCCCACAAATAACCCCTTCTTATATAACCCCAACATAGCTGTCAAAATCAGAAAATAAACATGAATCTTTTACCACCATGAAAATTTGTCTAATTTCCCAACCACATCCTTAATTTGAAAAATAAAAATATTCACCCAGAATCATTATTATTATCTAGTGATCATGTCTTCCCAGTCCCTTTCCATTTGAAACAATTCCTCAATTTTTAAATTGATTTTTTTAAATATTTATTTATTTATGATAGTCACAGAGAGAGAGAGAGAGAGAGAGAGAGAGAGAGAGGAGCAGAGACACAGGCAGAGGGAGAAGCAGGCTCCATGCACCGGGAGCCCGACGTGGGATTCGATCCTGGGTCTCCAGGATCCCACCCTGGGCCAAAGGCAGGCGCCAAACCACTGCACCACCCAGGGATCCCTTTAAATTGATTTTTATGCCCATAATGTTGTTGACAATTATAGATTACATATCTGGCGGAATATCTCCTTATATGCATCTTTTTCATATTTCCTCATGAATAGATTCACAGTATATGCTTTGACAGGACTATAACAGGGGTTCAGGTCACATGTAAATGTGTTTCTGTGGCATACACTACAATCCCACAGATGTCTATCTATTTAAACTAAAATTATAAGGAAATTCTAATGTCTTGTCAGCTATTTTATATAACCCTAAATATGCATCATACTATTTATTAAGATTTATTGATCAAATGAGGGTATTTACAGCACTAGAAGAAAAAAATATTTACATAGTAATGTACATTGACTCATTACTATATGTTTAAGAATCAGAACCTTGCCCATAATTGTGTGTTTGTATTGGGCTCAGAGTTTGTTTTTAAAAATGCATCCTTTTATGACTTCTGGGATTCTCTTGATCATATTCATCTCTTTATAATAATTTATAATAAAATAACTTTAGAGCAGGCTACAGAGCATTGGCATTTTTAAAGAATCCTCAGATATTAGTCACAAAGTTTATTTAGGTCACATATTTGTGTGGAGGTTTTTGTTTGTTTTCCTAGTTCCCAGAATATTCTATGCAAAGTCCCATGAGAGTCAAATAGTTCAACTGAATAGTTTATACTCATGCATTCAGCTTTCTATTCTTTCATGCATTCTATATGATACAACCTCACTTTACACATTCCCTGAAACTGCTTTCTTTAGAGTTGCAGACCAACAATCTGATTGCATACTATTGGACTCAATTTGTTTTCTTGTTGCTCAAATACTCTTAGATATACAAACCTACCAGCCAGAACTTTCTCCCTTGTGTTGCTTTTGATTGCTATCTCCTATGGTTGCTCATCTCTGCCCTTCTCCCATGTATTCCTATATAATTACTGCAAGACTTAAAATCTTTCAATAACTTTTCTTTGCCCAGAGGACAAGTCGAAACCTCTTATCCTTATAAAATCAAGACCATTTGTAATTTGGCATCTTTACTTTTTTGGTCAGTTCTCTCTGTGCCCTCTTTTCCTTTCTATCCTGCCCCACCAAGGCAGTTGCCCTTCTGCAGTTACGATATACACCTCTGTACTTCTATTCACACTGTTTCCTCTTCCAAAAGTGTTTTTCTCTCTTTTCTATAGAGAAATGTCTCTTCATTTTTCAAGCTTTATCTTAGGCGTTTCTTTGTGATGAATTTTTTCCTGGCCTTGTTCTCCACTCACTCAGTAGGATTGAGTGAGTGCCTCCTTCTTGAGTGATGAAGTTTTAGAATATAGGTGAGATTTGGTGGGATGAGATCTGGAGCCAATGACCAAGAAAGAATTCTTGAGACACCTTTGGAGCAAAATGGTGGTTTTATTAAAACATGGGGGCAGGACCCATGGGCAGGAAGAGCTGCTGCCCCAGGCTTGTGAGGGGTGGCTGATTATATACTTGGGAGTTGGGTGGGGTTTGGGGATAGCGTACTCTCTAAGGAATTTTAGAAGCAAGGTTTTCAGGACCTTGAGGGGGCTAGCTATTGTTGGGAAAAATCACTTATTACTGTCTAATAAAAAACTGAGTCATGAGACCCTTCAGATATATATCAGGGGGCCATGTGTTTGGGGGATGATTGCCAACATGTATCTTAGGGGTTTAAAGATAAAGGAAATTTCTAAAGGAAGTTTTATATGTTAAAGTCGACTTACAGGATCCTGGAGGTCGGGCTAAGATTGCCTTTTGCTCTTAGCAAAGCATTAACATTGAGGCAATGAGTCCATAGAGGAATGTTCCTCTACCTGTTTCAAAGACTTGTCAGTGTGCTGTCCTAGGCTTGTGCTTTGTCCTCCGTTACCCCTGTTCCCATTAATATGGGAGAGTTTGGTTCTTGTCTCACAGAGACAAAGAATGAATCTCAAGGACAAAGGAATAGAAGTTTATTGAGTGAGGATACAGAGAAAGCTCTCAGGAGTGACAGGGGTCCCAACAGGGTTGCCACTGAGGGCTTGTAGGGTTGTTCTTTTATTGAAAGCCAACCAGGGGGATCCCTGGGTGGCGCAGCGGTTTGGCGCCTGCCTTTGGCCCAGGGCGCGATCCTGGAAACCCGGGATCAAATCCCACGTCGGGCTCCTGGTGCATGGAGCCTGCTTCTCCCTCTGCCTGTGTCTCTGCTCCTCTCTCTCTCTCTCTCTCTCTCTCTCTCTCTCTCTCTCTCTGTGACTATCATAAATAAATAAAAATTTAAAAAAAATTGAAAGCCAACCAGGTAACCTAAATCCTTTTAACATTATCTACTGACATCACCATTGAGTAAGGACTATTGATAGCATCTTTAATGGCTTGCTCCTTCTTTGGGGTCTGGTTAGTCTTTGCTAGTCACAGATGACTGACATAAAAAAAAGACACTTTCCCTGATCACACCTAGGGCAGGGTGGTCTGGCTTGTTCTCTTATCTCTGTTTTCTTACACCTCTGCATTTTGGGGATTTTTGTGAGCCTGCTTCTGTGGCCCTCTACCTAGTCCTGCCTAACCACATTTATCCTTAACTCACCATTATGTTCCTTCCATATATGTTCTACAGTAGTCTCTCTAGCACCTAAATTCTTATTGTCAGTGCATAGACTGATTATTTTTCATACTTGCATATCCCAGTAACAAATTGTGCCTTTCTTGAGATTAAATATAAACTCCTTTTTGTTTTTCATTCTTTTACTTCAATTCTATCCCAGTATCATGTACTGGTGCTAGTTGGTGCTTAATGAATATATGTTGAAGGAATAAAACATTAATGAGAAAAAAAAGGAAGATAGGAAGAGAGAGGTTGATAGAGAGACAGAGAGAAAGGATGGTTTGACTCTATAGCTTACATTTAGTATTATATTTCGTTAAGGAATCCAATACAGAGAAGATGTGTGATATATCAAAAATTAACTTGTATACATTGGTTTAATAGACCCCAAGATAAGCTAGTTTCTTGAATGAGATATAGATTTCTGAAGATCTGATACTTTTCCAATAACAACTGAATTGTCTGACCACAATGATGATAGGACATCTTTGTCTAGGATGTATAGATCTCAGTGTTTAAAGAGGTAGACTGGGGCATCAAACCACTTATGTCTTAATTATAGCTCCATTATTTACCAGTTTGGTAAACTTAATGCAGATGATAAATTTCCTCATATGTTAAATGAAGATATAAAATGAGTATCCATTGTAGAGGTAATTTCAAAAATGTAATTGATAAGCTCTGCAAAGAACTATATCGTAAAATCAACAGAAATTTAACAAAATGGAAAATACTATAGTCAAGTGTTTGAAATAAAATGATTAAATGAATCATTTTCCATATCCATTTTTATAAATGAAAAACTTCATTTAAGCAGCTCATTAAAAAGCTAGTAATTTGCTATTCAACAATATGAAAATAACAATCTTCCATATCTTTTATGTCCATAAAAAGATATTGTGGCTTATGTTTTATTGTTTAAGTTTGATTCCAAGATAGTAAGTTAAAAGCATATTTTTAAGAATAAATATTTTAATGAAATTATTTTTAAAGTAACACCTTATTTGGCTTTAAATAGGTTTAACATGTCAAAGAAGTTAATTCTTCAAAGAAAGAGATCTTTATTAGGAGTTTTCCATAAATTTACAATAAAATTAAGCTTTGATTGTGAGAAGGGGTTAAATAGGTCATTGATATTAAGGAAAGCACTGTGATGAGCAGTGGATGTTGTATGTAAGTGATGAATCACTAAATTCTAGTCCTGGAACTAATACTACACTGTATGTTAACTAATTTAACTAATTTAATTTAGTGGAATTTAAACAAAAACTTGAAAAAAAACATTGAAAAAATAAAGTAAAATAGAATAAAGCTTTGAAATTGATTATAATTCCCATTTCTTTAGTAGAAAGGAAAACATATCTGTGATTTGAACTTCAGAAAACTAACTTCATTAGTAATGAAATTAGTGTTTCCTTTCTAATGGGAAAAATTCCAGGATATCCAGAATTTCTACTTAATGATTATTGTTCCATCTCTAATTAAACTTTAGGGAAAATTATAAAAGTGATGGCATACTTGGGGAGTAGACTCATATATACCTAAAAATGTTGGTTCCTTATTGATCACATTCATATGCAATTAATACAGTTCAATATTAGTGTGCTTGTTTTCCCTTAATAGAATTGCTAAAGAATAAGTTTTCTTACCAGTAGCAACTTCCAATTTTATTGATGGCTAATTAGTGTATATATTCTGATTGGCACTATAGAACATTATACAACTTTTAAGAAGTTTTTATTTTTTCAAGAATACAAATTTAAATGAACACTGGCCTTCTCCACCATATTGACAGGATAAAACAAGCTTCATTAAATGGCTTCCTCTGTAGGGGCCAATGGCAGGCTACCCCGAGATGGGACACTTTGGCATGAACATCATTGTCAGTTAAAAGTAATCAAAACCTAGCAGATGCAGGAAGTGCTCTTTTCTTGGTCCTCAGCTGCCTAAATATACCGTGGAATGGAGAGCCTGTACCAGGAAGAGAGCTACTAACAGACTCACTTTTACTTAAGAAACTTCCCTGCATAATAGGGCAAGCTTTGTTTTTCAAAACCTCTTTCACCTTCCTGATAATGGCCTTCCTCCCTTTGTACTCTCAGACCTGATTTTCTTCTGTTACTCTGTTTCATGCCAATTTAATTCCAAGTCCAGCTAAAAGGACCTTGTAAGTCAGAAGAAGGACTTCTCCCAACAAAGTAGAGTTCAAGAAGGTCAGGCTCAAATCTGACTGATAGCTTTTTAATCATATTTCATTGCCTAGAACTCAAATGCATAATTACAATTACCCAGTAACCATAGTGTAACATGTGACCCTGGAAGAAAGGAAAAAACTGAGTTATTACTAGTCTCTGCTACAGATGCTGAAAATGACACAGAAATATGAGAACTGTATCAATAGAAGATCTTTATAGTTTACGTATATTCAAAGAAATTACATTAAATTCTAGCAATAAAAATGTGATATATATAAAAGTTTAAAAGGATATTTAGAGATGTCTAACAATAAAAATGTGATTATATAAAAGTTTAAAAGGATATTTAGAGATGCATTGCTATTTATAAAAATAGTCAATTAAAGCACAGGTATCCTATCTATATATAATTATCCATTGTGCATGTAAATGTATGCAATGCACATGATCTTGTTCTATTCATTAATGTCCTTAAGGATTTCTACAGGATACCACTTTCCTAATAATTTCCTTATAAGATTGTTTGTCTTATCACTTATATTTCAAAGTTGTATTTACATATAGTTACTTCTTCATATCATACTAAATAACTTTATTATAAAATTATTTTAAAAAGGAAAAAATATAAAATTAAACTTATAGTTAGAATTAATCAATTTAATTAACATAAGTTAGAGAACTCTTATAAATGACATTAAAAAATATGAGAGGAAACAAAAGAAGATAAGAATAAGAGGCCAGTAGAGAGGATATAAAAAACAGAGGAAGCGAAGAGTAATCTTCCTAGGGCAATAAAGAGGGACAGGACACAAAAGGAATAAGAGAGAAGCCAGAGAAACAAACAGACACTAGTATTGCAGTTCCTCAAATATATAAGCAGAGAGACAAATTGGAAAAATGATTTTAAAGCTACTGCTTTTTCATTACTCTTAAGTATAAAGAAGAAATTTTATGTAATTCAAAAGAACAGCAGAAACGCAAAACTAGATAAGGCCTGAGTAGTGATGTTTGAGAAAAGGCATTTTTAAAGATTACAAGCAATTAGCTTCCTATTGCTTATTTGATGTAACTTTCACCTTAACAAGAACTTTTCCACTTGGTGCGATCATCTAATAACTTACTATCATCGATTTTCAGAGAAAACACATTATCTGCAGGAAAACTTTCTGAAAGTCACAAACAAGCATTAAGAGCCCAGAGGCAAAAGATTTGTAGAATCTTTAAAAGATAGCTAGAGGCAAGAGTTTGAGCCATGGGAGAAAATAACCAAAAACCTTGTCTGCCTAATAACTGTTCCATAGAAAAAATTCTTTTCAAAGCAGAACCAGAAAATAAAATCAACATCAAGCTACCCTAGTCTGCTTCTGTGACCTTGCTAGAAACAAGCCATAGGTCTGCCACTTAAACAGCATTATTCACCAACAAACAGCCTTCCTGCAGGAAGAGCAAAAACACTTTAATAATAAAATCCGGTGACAGTATAAATATTTTACCATGTCACTCTCAAGGTGCAAGCTGGTGTATCTGCTAGAATAATTCAATGATTTGTATAATAGAAAGTGTATTGGCCTGATACTTTATTAAAAAAATAAACTCTAACTGCTCTCATTCAAAGATACAAGTTGTTCAAGACCAGTTCTTCATCTGAAACTTAAAAGCACTCCTCCGAATCACAGCACACAATCCTGATTCAATTCCAGCTTCAGATGTACAGTCTACATATCTATCCATTTGGGGTAACATTTGTTTTTTTCTCCTGGTGATTCCTAATGTAATCTCCAGAGAGACAAAGTGAGACAAAGTAAATATGAGAAAACCTTTAAGGATAATTTTAGGCAATTTTGTGTTATCTCTACCCAGTTTAATATTAATAGCATGACAGTTTGTCCTAGAGAATGAATAAGTAGAAAAACTTTTGTATCCTTTGTTTCTTTCCTTCTCTCCCTCTCTCTCTCACCCTACCTTCCCTTTCTCTCTGTCTCCCTCTCTTCCTCTCTTCCTCACTCCTTTCTTTTTTTTATTTTTTAAATTTTTATTTATTTATGATAGTCACACACACAGAGAGAGAGAGGCAGAGACACAGGCAGAGGGAGAAGCAGGCTCCATGCACCGGGAGCCCGACGTCCTCACTCCTTTCTTCTCTCTCTGGTGCTCTCTCTTTCTCTTTCCTTCATACACAGTCAAAACTCAATTGTTCTTTCCTATTATATTTATTTTTTTAATAATAAATTTATTTTTTATTGGTGTTCAATTTACTAACATACAGAATAACACCCAGGGCTCATCCTGTCAAGTTCCCCCCTCAGTGCCCATCACCCACTCAACCCCCCCCCCCCCGCCCTCCTCCCCTTCCACCACCCCTAGTTCGTTTCCCAGAGTTAGGAGTCTTTATGTTCTGTGTCCCTTTCTGATATTTCCCACACATTTCTTCTCCCTTCCCTTATATTCCCTTTCACTATTATTCATATTCCCCAAATGAATGAGAACATACACTGTTTGTCCTTCTCCGATTGACTTACTTCACTCAGCATCACACCCTCCAGTTCCATCCACGTTGAAGCAAATGGTGGGTATTTGTCGTTTCTAATGTTTCGATGGACACCGAGGCTCCTTCCACAGTTTGGCTATTGTGGACATTGCTGCTAGAAACATCGGGGTGCAGGTGTCCCGGATTTTGATGGAATCTCGTCTCACATTTATATTTTAATCAGAGTTTTTTCTAGGCTAAATAGAATGAAAAGGTTTTTCTTGGACATTCAGTTCCCTCTTTTTTTTTTAAGATTTTATTTATTTATTCATGAGAGACACAGAGAGGGAGAGAGAGAGAGGCAGAGACACAGGCAGAGGGAGAAGCAGGCTCCACGCAGGAAGCCTGACATGAGACTCCATCCCAGGACTCCAGGATCATGCCCTGGGTGGAAGGCAGATGCTTAACCGCTGAGCCACCCAGGGATCCCCGGTCCCTCTTTTTTTATACCTTTCTCTCCTATGGGTCTTTCCCCTTTGGCTGCCTGTGTCTCCCATTTGGCCTATAGCCTACATTATCTGGCTAATGCTTTTTCTTTCAGGATTTTCTGGCCTCCATCAAACCTCATTCTCCTGTCTTATGGTAACTTTAATTATATGCTATCATGAAAAAAATCTTAAAAACACATAATAAGTCAAAGTTTCATTATTAATTATTTTTGGCTCTGTGGGACAATTGCATCCTAACTGGAGAATTCTAGAGAAACAAAACCCTAATCTAAAGGCTGAGATATAGGTAACCACATACAATTTTACTCTCTAAAAGCACTTGGTCAATCTGGCCCAATTTGTTATATAGGGCTGAATTTGATGAGATAATTACAGTCACTGACAGTTTGCAAGTTCTGCCAGCACGATTTGATAATACATAGATGTGGTATAGGAAATAAATTGTGAGACAATTTTTCACACTATAAAACTCAGGGTGTTGGAAATATAGTTATTCTAGACAAGAACAAATATGTTATTTGCCAAATTTCCTAGTTTTGCAGCCAATATAAGTTATGGTATACTAGTCATATGCCAACCATTACTGATAGTATTTTATCCATTATTTCATTTAATTTTTACTACGACTCTTTGAGATATGTACTCTTGCCCCCATTTTGCAATGAGAAAATCAACATTTACTTGTTGAGAAATGGTAGGTGCAGAGCTAAGATGCAAACCTAAGGCCAACTGACTCCAAGATAGGGTTCTCTGCCCTATGTTTCAGTATCTGATACAGTATGATACTGAAACACAAGTTATGTCCTGTGGTTAGGGGCATATACACTCGACCTTGATGCAGAGCTCTTTCCAGTGTTTATTAGCTTCACATTTAGGAGACCATTTATGCCTTATTGTGGCTGAGTACCAGATTAGGTATGTGAACATATAGTCCATTCTTCAGATAAAATGATTCTTTGGGGAAGAGGGACAAAAGCCTAATTTTCTTAAATTCTAGATCCCATCTATAGTTGAGTAAGCACATATCATACACAGTCCTAGTGATTGTTTATATAAGCATCAGAGATTCAGAGATTGTTTAGAGATAGTAAACATAGAAGAATATTCAAATGTTAAAAGGAAAAAAATAAAATATTAGGTAATTTTTAAATATAATAAATTTAATTTTCTTCCAATCTCCAAACAATTTCCCTAATGATTAAGATTCATTTTAAGTATTTAGCTGACTGCATTTATCTTGCTTAGATGATAGAGATTTTATGTTAAAAATATTACCATATTTAAGTATCTTTTAATTTCCCCTGTGACCATTATTGTCAAAATCTGCTCTCTAGGTCTCAGGGCTTCAAATTCTTACCTTCTTCTCAGATGGAATCTTTTGTCTTTAAGCTAATTTACACACACACATACACACACTGATTAGTAGAATCTATAATTTTGAAAGACACTTTTTTTTTTTTTGCAAACTCTATTCATTCAGGACGATGTTATCTCTGATTTTAAAAGTAAATCTGTTGTGGGCCACATTTAGTGCCAACAGTACATAAACAAGAGCTGTCCTGCAACTCCCAGTTGAGTTCATTCATTATTGCTGATGCTACAAATCTTAAGAAACATCCAGGAAGGCAGACACAACAAAACTAAAACAATCCATTTCCTCAGCCTTTCCTACTGAGTAATTATTTCTTGTGTTTATGTTATACCTCCTTCTTTAGGCCTGTTTCTATGTGTGTCTCCCTTATAAATAGTGAAAACATTGTGAATGGAGAAGGATTTACATCACTTGCTCTTAAATCCTTTAGTTATCTCATTTAAAATGGGATGAAAATAAAGAAGACAATATTACCCTTTTACTTTCCTTTTGTAATAGGTCATGTGAAATGGAAAATTGAAGTGAAATGTTTTCAAAATAAGTGCACATAAATATTGAACTGTTTGTTGTTGTTCTTGCAAGTAGGGAAATTGTGTTTGATTGTTTTTCTTTGTTTGCATGCATATAAATGTTCATGTACTTATCCATTTATTCATTAAAAGCCTTTATTTTCTTTCCTTTTTTGGACTGAATTGATAAAACAGATTTGTGACAATGTATCATAAAGTTATAAAAATTCTTCTTAAAACACATTTGTATACCTTCTGAGCTCCTTTAATTAACTAAAAATCATTAATATAAAATGACAAGTTAACGATAAAATAGAGCTAATCTTATTTTAAAGGTGTACATTTCTCAGAGAGATAACTATTGAATTTGCCATTGAATTATTAATTTGGAATATAGAAGCCTCGGTATTAAAACCATGAATTCTCTTCAGCAGGGCTTTCTGACAGTATGTTAATGAGTAAAATAAAAATATAGGCATCTCAGTCATGCCGCTGTTTCTCAAAATATGTACATAATAATATATGTTACAAAAATTCCTCATTAAAAGTATTAGAAAATTTTGCAAAGTTCAACTTCTTTCTTTAATGAAAACTTCTCAGATTCTTTAACATAGTGAAACACTTGCAAAATTTTAACTATGTGCCAGGTAAGAAATAAATTGAGGCACTCAGTACATCCTTATCCATAGATTATTCTGTGATGCACTTCTCTAGGCTATTGTTCTTCGTAAGATGAATTGGGAAATGTTTCAAGAAATGATAGCACTTCCAAAGGATGAAATGGGATGGTTTGGAAAACCTCAGAGCCTCAAAATGTGACTAAATTACTGAGGCAGGAAAGGGAGAGGCAGGAATGAACTTAAGAAAAAGAGCTTGGGCTTCTTCCCACTGACTGAGCATTTCTTCAATGGTTGCAGAATACGCTTACTAGCACTAAAGACATGCTTCTGGGGCACCTGAGTGGCTCAGTCGCTTAAGTGTCTAACTCTTGATTTCAGCTCAGGTTATGATCTCAGAATTTTGAAACTGATCCCCAAGTTGAATTCCACAGTCAATTAGGAGTCTGCTTGAGATGCTCTATTACCCTCTTCCTCCACCCCTCCCGTTATCACTCTTTCTCTAAAATAAATAAGTAAATCTTAAAAAAAAAAGACATGCTTCTGTTAGCCTGAGAGAAAATGTGGTTTAACAAACTACATTACACAAAGAAGTTCACCAAAGAAGAATCAGAGACGAAGAACTTCCTCAGCCCTATAAGGTTCTTTTAGTTGGACATGGAATTAAATTGGCATGAGACAGAGTAACAGGAAAAAATCAGGTCTGAGGGTACAAAGGGAGGAAGGCCATTACCAGGAAGGTGAAAGGAGATGTTTTGAAAAACAAAGCTTGCCCTATTATGCAGGGAAGTTTCTTAGGTAAATTAGGTAAAAGTGAGTCTGTTAGTAGCTCTCTTCCTGGTACTGGCTCTTCATTCCAGTGTACATTTAGGCAACTGAGGACCAAGAAAAGAGCGCTTCCTGCATCTGGTAGGTGTTGATTACTTTTAACTGACAATGATGTTCATGCCGAGGTGTCCCATCTTGGAGTAGCCTGCCCTTGGCCTCTACAGTTCCCTCCTCGGTAACTTCCCTCAAGTTTCACACATTTGAAGTTGAGCTGGTAAATTATTCAGTCTCATTGAACCAGTCTTAGTCCTGACAATAGGTGGGTTCAGTGACACTCATTTCAGGAGGTGGTGATGCAGATGTGTTTTCAGTTAGGTCTGTGCTTTAAGAAATCAGGGATTAAACAAGAGGCATTTTTGTAGACACAAAAGAAAAATAATGGCTAATGATTTGGTCAAAATAAAAATCAGTGTCTGTGTGGTAAACACATTGCATGATTATTTTATATAAAATTTAAATATACATCTATATATTTATAAATATTATATTTACATGGGTATATCATATTTATCATTATATAGTATATATATGTGTGTGTTTATATATGATCACCCAGGCAAGCTCAAAACATTTATAACATTATTATCACCAGTTTAAAAATGAAAAACTGAGACTTATGGAACTTAAGTAATTAGTTGAGGTTGCCATCAGTACCACTGACTCAGCTTCGTGTTAAGTAAATAAGCAGATTCTAAGGAATAACACAATAAATATTTGGCAGCAAAATTTATTTCACATAAATTAGAAAGGGAGAAGATTGGATCCTCAAAGAGTAAAATAGCCTCCCCAGATCAAAGGTGATGCAATACTGCTCTCTTCTAAGCATGGGTCATCTAAGAATGTGACAGAATGGGTTGGAGAGAGCCCTGGGCTTAGAGGACATGTTTAAATTATAACTTCCATTCGGTGGTTGTGTGGCTGAAGATATATCTTAATATCTGTGATCTTTGGTTTCTTTTTTTCATGAAGCAATAGAATGTAGATTTACACAAATATTTTTTACTCTGAAAAGACTTTTATCTGTCTTGTCCATGTTTGTTTGAAGAAATGTACAGAAATACGCAACTGTTCTAATAAAGTGCTTTCCACTGGCATTTCATGCTCCCTCCAACCACCAATGGGTGGATAATATCATTGTAAGGTAGAATTATAGATAATACAGTGATGAAACAACATTTTGTACATAAAAAGTATTAATGTTTGGTAAAATAGTAAAAAAAAGAACCTTAAACTATTAAGAAAAGTTACAAATATTTATGATACACATTACATATTTTCAATAAAAATTGGGATTTTAAAAGGAAGGACCTAGTTAATTATGAAACTTACATAAAAGCCACCTCATTCTAGGTGAAATAGTATGGCCTCAAAAGTAGCTTTTTAATTATTCATATCTTACTTTTGATGTGTCCATTTATGGCTATCGTTTTTATCTAAAAATGTCATAACAAAATAATTATTTTTCCCCCCAATGCTTCCTTGCTTTAAAAATGTTCTCTAGGGGCAGCTTGGATGGCTCAGCAGTTTAGCACCGCCTTCAGCCCAGAGCATGATCCCTGGAGACATCGAGTCCCATGTCAGGCTCTCTGCATGGAGCCTGCTTCTCTCTCCCTCTGCCTGTGTCTCTGCCTCTCTCTCTCTCTCTCTCTCTGTATCTCATGCATAAATAAATAAAATCTTTAAAAAGTTCTCCAGGAGATCCCTGGATGGCTCAGTGGTTAAGCATCTACCTTTGGCCCAGGGCATGGTCCTGGGGTCCCAGGATGGAGTCCAACATCAGGCTCCCTGCATGGAGCCTGCTTCTCTCTCTGCCTATGTCTCTGCCTCTCTCTCTCGTGTGTGTGTGTGTGTGTGTGTGTGTGTGTGTGTGTTTCCCATGAATAAATAAATAAAATCTTAAAAAAAATAAAATAAAAAGATAAAAACGTTCTCCATTAGTATAGTATCTTTGTATGCCATAGTAACTAAATGATAACACATTGGTCAACTCATTGGTTGATTTGGGAAGATGAAGTATACATACTTCTATTTTGGAGACATTATACATTTTACCTTTATTTACTGATAATTCACATAGCTGTAAATACTTTGGGCAGATAAGAATTTATTACCAGGCAATTTGTACAGTTGTAGGATCAGGCCCCATGTCTGGTTTACAAGAACAATTCTCAGTCCCTATGAACAGAAAAGCAACCACTGTCACTGAGGGAAGCTGCCAAGTCAAAAAGCTTCTGGTTGCAAATCTCCAATGCCTCTGCTATGATCTTTTTCTCAATATGGTTGCTTAGTGACCTTCTTCCTTTTTCTCCATCTAAATCAGATCTGAATTCAGTTCTTCCAAATGTATTGATGAAATTAGAATCACAGAACCCAAAATGAAAATAAGTCTGAAAAACATAGTATTAACATTTGAGGCTTTGCAGGACAATACATTAGACAAGAGTTTCACATCCCCAAGTGCTATGGATATTTTAGGCCAGATAATTCTTTTTTTTAATTTTTTTTAATTTATTTACGATAGTCATACAGAGAGAGCGAGAGAGGCAGAGACACAGGCAGAGGGAGAAGCAGGCTCCATGCACCAGGAGCCCGACGTGGGATTCGATCCCTGGTCTCCAGGATCGCGCCCTGGGCCAAAGGCAGGCGCCAAACCGCTGCGCCACCCAGGGATCCCAGATAATTCTTTTTGAGGGGAGTTGTGCTATGCATTGTGAGATAACTAGACTGTACCCTCTCACTACTCTCCCCATTGTGATAGTCAAAAATATCCACAAATATTGCCAAATATCACCCAAGGGACAAAAATCTCCCCAGTTGAGAATAATTAGACTGTGCTTTGCATTCTGTAGGCCACCACACACTAGAGAGTTATAAAATCAATATTTTAAAAGCACATATAGATTAGAATGAAATGTATAGAATATCTTATTTATACTAAATATACTACAGAAAGCACAAATATAATAATAGACAAGTATAGTTTCATAGTACTTTCAATTTTGTCAATGTGTGTCTATGTGTGTTTAATGGACTTAAAGACTAATATATTTCCTATTGTGAATATCAACGGATTTCATATTGTGGATAGTTGTCAAAAAGTTTGAAAACAATTAGTTTACAAGATTGCAATAAAAGTAGAAGAAACCAGTCCACAGTATTCTCAACAAAAGAGATCAATCAATATTTCTTCCACTGCTGTACTATATCCCTATCTGTATAAAATTCAGCAATATTGACCTTGCCTGTCTAATCTTTCTCTAATACTACTATATCACCTATAGTCTCTCTTTTTTAAAGATTTTATTTATTTATTTGAGAGACATTGCAAAACCAGGGGAGGAAGGGCAGAAGGAAAAGCAGGTTCCCTGTTTAGCAGGGAGTCCTATGCAGGGCTAGATCCCAGGACCTTGGAATCATATGACCTGAGCTGAAGGCAGAGGCTTAACTGAGCTACCCAGCTAGCTAGCTAAATGAGCTACCCAGGCACCTCCACCTATAATCTCCCTTACGTATGCTATATAACAGAACTATCACCCCATAATTTTCACAAATGTAAGCATTTTCTTACTTAAACATTGACAAGATTGTATGTGATGAATATGATAAAAAACAATTTGCAGAGTGTCATCTTGACATATTCTTCTGGCTAAAAAAGAAAGCATATTGTTAAAGGACCTTTTATACTTAAGACTCAAAGTTGCATATTAATGGATATGCATCTAGTGACATTTTGAAAATATCTGTGGATAAGCTACAGTATGGCCAATCATGCACAACTGTGATAAACATAATTAGAGGCCAGTCTATTTTGTAAGATATGCTATGGCTATTGCGCAAATAAGGAATAATGTCCATAGCAAAGTGTATGACTCAACAAGTTCATTAGATAGAATTCTCCCAACACTAAGTATTTTTAAATAAAATATCCGCTAATATTTTTGTGACTAAAATATTTTAATCCTTAAAAGTGTTTTGAAATTTAACATATCTTATAGGAATCCAATGTTGAATAGTATTTGTTCAACATTCCTATTCAATACATAGTGCTTTACTTAAGTTAATCCAGCATTAAAATTTATAATAGAAAAATTAAACCACCATGATGCAGATTTACATAATAGTTTCCCCTTAAGGAAGCTGTTAACATCTACATGATTCATTTTAAGATTCAATAATACCCTAATAATAATAAAATAGTAAAGTTCAATTTACAGTATCAAGAAAAAGCCCTATAAAAATATTAGCCATATAGGTTATCTATTTAGGACAAAGAACACACACTATAGTAGACAATACCATATATTAAAGAATAATGTTCTGGGTTCCTATCATTTCTGGTACTTCATCAAGGTCATTATTTTAAAAATAATATCTTGTTAGTGGTAAAAATATGATATGAAGTCATTCTTTTAATTAATATTTCTTGCTTTCTTAAATCTCAATTCTATATGACTTGCTTGTATGAAATAAATGTCAGTTTCCTATCAGCTGTGTTCAACAATCCTAAAAGGTTTAATGGTCCATTCGCTGAAGCATAACAATTTCTGACTTGAGTTCTGCATTCAATAAATCTATTTTGCATATCCCTCATGCTGAAGCTATGTTGACAGAATTCACTGAATTCCAGAATTTTTGATGACTGCATTTGTCACCAGGTCCTAAAGTCTCACATATTGCCAGCTCATGTGTTAGGCCTCAGGGGACTCCAGAGTTAAATAATTCAGTGCCAGGACTTGCTTTATGGACATACCATCAAGTCTTGTCAGGACTTTGCATCAATAGAAGCATTTTCCACAGTTTCACTCTCTCACCCTACCCCATGTGTTCCTTTACCACATTTTCACATAAGTCAGGAAACATTCTGCAATCATAGGAAAAGGTTTCCTGTCAGTTGACTGAAGCAGGATTGTAAATATCACCCCATAATTTCAAGTGAGAGAGATGAAATTAGAGATATTTTCCATTTTCTCTTCTTCCTCAGAGCCAGTTTTAAGCTGTATTATAAAATAAATTTTAACCGTTCCCAGAATTCCACTTTTGACCCTTGCTCTGTGCCATAAACACAGCAGCTTCTTAAGATAGATTGTATACTTCTTCAAGCAAGTTTGTGATTTGGAACAGAACACCTGACTTAATACACATTGTTTATGTATCCAAATAGTGCTGTGGCATGACTCTGGACATAGAAACTGAATAATTAATGTTTTGTTCTTTGCTGCTTTAGATATCATACTAGCATAATTGATCCTAGCTTCATTGCTGACTACTGTGGTTAGCTTCTTGGTATCCATTTTATCCCACTGAAATGAGATTGTTGTGGATGATTACTTGTTCTAAAGAATGCATTAGCCCCTACCATCCAAAATTTTGTCATAGCTAGGGATTTTCACTTGGTGATAGTAAATTCAGAAAATTAACAAAAATGATGATCGATAGACCAAATTAATATTATAATTTCCATCACCATTTTGCCTTGATGCAGTGTAGTCATGTATAATTAAAATTCCGATTCCAGGGATCCCTGGGTGGCGCAGCGCTTTGGCGCCTGCCTTTGGCCCAGGGCGCGATCCTGGAGACCCGGGATCGAATCCCACATCGGGCTCCCAGTGCATGGAGCCTGCTTCTCCCTCTGCCTGTGTCTCTGCCTCTCTCTCTCTCTCTCTCTCTCTCTCTGTGACTATCATAAATAAAAATAAAATAAAATAAAATAAAATTCCGATTCCAGTTAAACCCCATCTTCACAGAGCACCTGAAGTTCTAACATACCAGTAAAAGTCAATCTCATCCTTGGCATAGAGAGAAGTGAGTAGCTATGCTACTCAGTGAATTTAAATGTGATATTTCAAATAATGAGCCACTTTATCTGAGTCTGCTAGTTTCTGAATATAAAGGGCTTTTCTTATTAAGGAAGGAAATCATGCATGTACAACCACTCTACGCTATGGCAGGGCTTTGTCTAGCAGATCCTTTTTTTTTTTTTTTTGTTCTTTAAATACAATTAAATAATCAACTTCTGGTACTTGTTTTCACTTCTATGAAATTGTATAGCTGGGCAGCCCGCGTGGCTCAGCAGTTTAGCGCCACCTTCAGCCCAGGGTGTGATCCTGGAGATCTGGGATCAAGTCCCACATCAGGCTCCCTGCATGGACCCTGCTTCTCCCTCTGCCTGTGTCTCTGCCTCTCTCTGTGTGTCTCTCTCATGAATAAATAAATAAAACCTTAACAAAAAATAAATTGTATAACTAGTTAGTTTACTTATCAAAAAAATTTAAGGAACTACTAAACTCAAGCAAACTTCCAAACATGGTAAAAATAGAGAATAGAAAAAATGTAGCCTCTTGGGCCTTCAAGATACTTGCAACATAGGGAGGCAGATTATAAAATATACTGAAGTTGAATAGTGCACAAGTTAAATATAAAATGACTATAGTAGGGAGAATATGTCAAGGTACTTATTAATTAAATGACAAATGAAAATTGCTGTCAGTTATTACTTTGATTCTTTTGGCTTAAATGAACAACTAAGAGTAAAATACACTGAATGAATCATTGTGTCTGCCCACTTGATTCCAATGTATAGGACACAGTTGTAGTAGACAACACTACATGTTAAAAATGTTCTGGGTGCCTAGTTTTTCTGGTACTCCATAACTGATGTTGCTTTTAGAATCATGACTCTAAGATCCCAAGTTTTTGCCAAGGAAACTTGCCAAGTTTCCCAACCGAGCTCTGTAATTGCTGTAACAAGAAGCTCTAACTGCACAGAAAAAAATTTATCATTAGAATCCAAGTCCAAATTTAGAACACTAACGTCAGGATTCTTTTTGATGAATGACTTTCTGCAAGATGTTGTATATCAGATGTGACAGAAGAAATGATTATTAAAACTTTTGTCATCTGAAATTTACTTTCCAAAATTGAAGTGCAGATATTTTAATAAAGGATCAAGGTATAATGCAACAGAAAATACTGTGTTTATATTTCTTCTTTATGTGAAGTTACCAGATACCACTCAAGAATTAGGAACTGGTATTCACTTTAAGAAGCTTTTAATGCTTTAAAACACAAAACATTTAAAGTTATGTCTGTATGACACTAAAACAGGGTAAAAATTTCAACAGTAATTTGGACATTCTTTAAGGTCAAACAACTGGGAATTTAGAAATATAATAATAGAGTTTGATTTTAATATTACATACACAGGTATTAATGAAAAACTTCTCATGGTAATGTTTTTGGACATGAAAATAGACATTAGTGTCTTTGATAATAAGTCTATTTTCTTTTTTTTAAATTTTTATTTATTTATGACAGTCACACACACAGAGAGAGAGAGAGGCAGAGACACAGGCAGAGGGAGAAGCAGGCTCCATGCACCGGGAGCCCGACGTGGGATTCAATCCCGGGTCTCCAGGATCGCGCCCTGGGCCAAAGGCAGGCGCCAAACCGCTGCGCCACCCAGGGATCCCATAAGTCTATTTTCTAATTAAAACAACCTTTAGGGCAGCCCCAGTGGCGCAGTGGTTTAGCGCTGCCTGCAGCCCGGGGCATGATCCTGGAGACCCCGGATCGAGTCCCCACGTCGGGCTCCCTGCATGGAGCCCGCTTCTCCCTCTGCCTGCGTCTCTGCCTCTCTCTCTCTGTGCCTCTATGAATAAATAAAATCTCAAAAAAAAACCCTTTATCAAAAACAAAGTTAGATCTACACACAGTATCTTTAGAAGGCTAACATTAGAATAAAGATAGCTAGATAATATTATCAGCAATTACATTAACAAAAAATTATAATTTCTTAGTATAAATACTTGGAAAAGTCTTGTCAGTGGATATACGTAAGTTTGTACTTTTTAATTTCTTGGGGTAAGGTGGGGGGTGGAATGAAAAGGGATGATTCACACTCTTTTTAATGCTCTTTGTGTTTATGCTCTTTGTGTAATTCTCCATCATCATCAGGGCATGGAGAAGAAGGCACCTTTTCCATTCCCACAAATGCAGCTGCTTGCAACAAGACAGACAGTAGTGACAGGGCTCTTTCAAGAAACAAAAATGAGATAACCAATCTGCCCTGGTTAACCTGATATTCCCAAGAATGCACCATTTTTAACAAAAAAGCAAAAGATTACCATAGATGCAGCTGGTACAAAGCTGAAAGCAGACTACTCTACGTCCCTGTTCCTGTGCATTTGCTTTTTGGATAATTTGCTTTTTTAATTGTCTTTGCAAATAAAACACAAGTGCCATTCTGGTGTATTTTCTGTTTCTTATTTGATAAATATTACATGTGGGCTTCAGATGGCAGAGGATGAGGGTACCACAAGTTTCCTTATATATTTCATTTTCTTACTATTGATTTCATGAGATTACATTTTGGAATATCAAAAGTCCTAATTAATTCTGAGTCTTGGGCCTTCTACTGTTTCTGCATGAGGACATTTTCACATCTCCTGCTTTACTACTGCAAGAAACACGTAAACCTGGTTTGTTAACTCAGTTTGGTATGGTAAGAAAGAGATGCTTAATGAGATGCTCTAAAGCAAATTCCCAGATTTTATCCCATTCCTAACATGTATATAAAGTTGGGAAGTTCTCTGAGCAATGCATCATTTTGAATGTGTCTTTTTTTTTAATAAAAGCATCTACCCAGCAAAGGAATTCAAGTTTGAACCAGTTGGTTCAGAGAGTGACACCAGTAGAATGAGTAACCAAGTATTTATAATTCTATAATGTAAACAAAAATATTTCATGTGTTTCCATGTCTTTTAGTTTTTATTGGCATTTTCCCAGTTTAGGCAAATTCTTGTTCAAGATCACTGCAACGGACTTTCAAACTGTTCTGACAGCCTCTATTCTCATTTATTTTCAACACATTTTCTACACTTAGTCAATATCATTTTTCCATGTTGGGAATATAATTATGTTATCTTCAAAAAGGAAAGCAATATCTTCCCCTTGTTTTTAATTTTGTAAAGTTTATATTTGTAACACATCTATCCTTTTCCTGATTCCTCTGCCTCATATTTGGCAAACTTTTCAGTCTACATGATCTTTTTTGGTCTCCATGTTTAGCTTCTGCTCTATCTACAACATTCACTTTCCCCAAGGTGAGTATCATATTTATGTTTCCATACCATTCCCTTCCTTCCTTTTATAGTTCTCATCACACTTTATTGTAATTACTAACATAATTCCTATCTTCTTCACTAGTAGAAAGTTCCTTGAAAAGAGGAACATTGCCTGCCTCCTCTGGATTAATTAATAGCATCTCACAAAGAACATAGCACAAAAAATAAATGTTTGTTAAATATTTTTGAATAAATGAATAATATGCTAGATATTCATATTGTGACTTGTTGGCTGAAAATAATATCTGTTATAAAGAAGTCAAGTAGCAGGATGCCTGGGTGGCTCAATGGTTGAGCGTTTGCCTTTGGCTCAGGTTGTGATCCCAGAATCCTGGGACCAAGTCCCACATTAGGCTCCCTGTGAGGAGCTTGCTTCTCCCTCTGCCTATGTCTCTGCCTCTCTCTCTGTGTCTCTCATAAATTATTATCTTTCCAATTTATTCTGAATAGTAGTAGCTCAAACCTTAATAATTTTGGTTGTCCTAAATAATCCAAGTACCATCTCGGGAAAAATACTCCCACCATGTTTCACTTCTCTCTTCATGACAGTTCAATATGTAACATTTTAGTTTTCTGAAAAGCCAAGATAGTTTTATAATTCACTCATTTTCATGTAATTTAAATGCACAAGCATAGTAGAATAGTTTCACTAAGAAGGCTGCTAACACTTTTAAAGTTATTTCTCCAAATACATGTAGTTTTTTGATCCTATTTATTCCTTCTTGCATTTATCCATGCATGCATTTAATTACTGTTAAAATTATTTATAAATTATAAAGTTATTATAACCACTTGATTTTAATAATAATATGACTTTTGGGATAGCAGAGAATAGATAAAAAATACAGACATGGAGCTTCTGGGTGGCTCAATTGGTTAAACTTTTCCTTCAGCTCAGGTCATGATCCAGGTGTCTTGGGATGGAACCCCACCTCAGGCTTCCCGTTTAGTGAGAAACCTGGTTTTCCCTTCCCTCTGACCCTCCTCCTCCTGCTTGTGTTTTATCTGTCTCTCTCTCTCTCTCAAATAAATAAATGAATGGATGAATAATTAAATAAATAAAATCTTTTAAAAATATATAGACAGAGAAATGATGTCAGCACAATGATGGCATAAGATATCATTTGTTTTGTCTTCTTTGCCAAAAACAAAATTGAAAAGTGAGGAAAAGCCCATGCAATCTGTGTTATACCATTAAAAGAACAAATTTTTGTATTATTAAAGTTCCAACTGGAGAATAGAAGGAAAAGAGGTCAGGAAATTTAATTTAAAAAATAATGACTGAGGACTTCCTGAATCTAGTGAGATACTTGAATATCTAAAATTATGAATTTCATAGATCAACAACAACAAAAAATCAACTTAAAGAGCTCCTCTCCAAGACATATTATAATAAAAATGTCAAAAATAAAGACAAAAAGAGAATTTTAAAACCAGTAAAAGAGAAAAAGCTTATAGTTTAGAAAGGATTATCCATAAAGTTATTTGAGGATTTCTCAGCAGAAACAATAGAGGACAGGAGGCAGTTGGATGATATATGCGAAGTGCTGAAAGAAAAAGAAAAAAAAAACCCTGCCAATCAATGATACTTTAGTAGGTAAAGGAATCATTAGAAATGAAGAAAAAATAAGAACTTTTTCAAGCAAAAATAGGCTGAGGAAGTTCATTACCACTAGAACTGACTTATGAGAAAAGTTAAAATGAGTTCTTCAAGTAGAAATCAAAGAACACTAATTCATAATATGAAAATGTATGACAATATAAAAAGGACTATAAAGATAAGGATACAGTCAAAATCAGAATACTTTAAATCTATAATATGTTGGAGTACTAGTCACTTAAATCTAGTACAAAGATTAAAATATAATAGTATTGAAAATAACTATAGCTACAACAATTTGTTAATAAACACAAAATAAGAAGAAAACAGCAACAGAAAAAAAAAACATTAAAGAAGGGAGTACAAGGGTAGAGATTTTGTATGTGATCAAAGTTATTTAAGTAAGAAGTCATATCTACAAGTGGTTTATGTAAGCCCCGTGGAAACCACAAAGCAGAAACCTATAGCAGATTCACAAGAGAAGGGAGCAAAAGCATATGAACACAGACTATCATCAATTCACAAAGAAAGAGAGCAAAAGAGGGAAAAAGGAATAAGAAAGCTACAAAAACAATCAGAAAACAAGTTCTCACTTATCAATAATTATTGCAAATGGAAATGGATTGAATTCTCTAATTAAAAGCCATAGAGTAATTGGATAGATTTTTTAAAAAGACCCCATAAAATACTCTCTGTGGAAGATTCAATTCAGTTTCAAGAAAACACATTAGGATATATATCAAACTGGAGAGATGGAAAAAGATATTCATGAAAGTGGAAACCAAAAAGAGCAAGCATAGCTATACTTCTATGAGACAAAAGATACTTTAATTCAGTAATAGTCACAAAAGACAAAGAGATTATACAATGCAAAGGGGTCAATTTATCAAAAAGATATACTAGGCATAAATATATATGCACCCAACTTTGGATACTGACTTTCAGCAATGGAAGGATTATCCAGACAGAAAATCAATAAGGAAATTTTGAACTTTAACCATACTTTAAACCAAATAGATTTAACAAACATACACAGAAGATTCCTTCCAACAGTAGCAGTATACACATTTTTCTCAAATGGGCACAGAACATTCCGCAAAATTGATCATATGGTCACAACACAGTCTTAACTAATTTAAGATGACTGAAATTATGGCAAGTATCTTTTCTGACCACAGTGGTATAAAACTAAAAATCAGTAAGAGGACAGACCTGGAAAATTCACAAATATGTGGAAATTAAGTAACATAAAGCTAAATACCAATGGATCAAAGAAGAAATCAGAAGGGGAATTAAACAAATACCTTAAAACAAAAAATAAAAACACAACATATAGAAACCTATGAGATGTTGCAAACACAATCTTAAGAGGATATTTTATAAAAAAAAAAAAAGAAGGTATTTTATAGTGATAAATGCCTATATTAAGAAAAGAGAAAGATTTCAAATAAACCACCTAACTTTATTTCTCTAGGACCTAGGAAGAAATAAAACAAAGGGAATCCAAGATTTAGCAGAAGGAAGAAAATAGTAATGAATAAAGTAGACGTGAATGAAATAGAGACCAGAAAAATCATAGAAAATATCAACCAAACTGAGAGGTAGTTCTTTGAAATAAACATTAACAAACCTTTCACTAAACTAAGAAAAAAAGAAGACTCAAATAAATAATGTCTTAAATAAAAGAGGAGACATTACAACTGATACGACCAAACAACAAAGCATTGTAAGACACTTTTATGAACAATTACATACCCATAAAATGGATAAACGAAAAGAAATGAGTAAAGTTCCAGAAATATATAACCTACCAAGATTGAATTATGAAGAAATAGAAAATCTGAACAGATGGCTTCTTGAGGGGGACTGGCAAGATGGTGGAAGAGTAGGGGTCCTCAACTCATCTGGTCCCAGAAACTTACCTAGATAACTTTCAAAACATCGTGAACACCTACAAATTTGACCTGAGATGTAAAGAGAGAACAGCTGGAATGCCACAGAGAGAAGAGTGTTAGCTTCTAACAAGGTCGGAAGGTAAAAAATAAAAATAAAAAAAAAAAGAAATGAAGTGGGGGAGAGAAACCACCACAAGCTGTGTGAAGTGGAGCAGCGAAAGCCTCCAGGGCATAAAAGCCCAGTCCTGGAGAAGCAGGAACTTTAAAAACCTGCACTTGAGTTTTCCCTGACAAAAAAAGTGCTTAGCAGGGAAATAGGACAGAACCACAGGAGGGACAGTGAAGCATCAAGTTTCCTGGAGTCACTATAAGAGTAGGGGCACCGGGGAAAGCTCATCACAAACCAGTCTGATCTCAGTAAAAGGCTGGAGCGCCGCAGCCCTCCAGGGCAATGGGAGAAGCCCGACAATTATGCAGTTCCAGAGTTCCCTTTACCCCGGAGCTGGGCAACAGATGGAGGTGGCTGTCCTCTGTTCTGTTCAGGAGAGGTAGTCCTTGGGAGTGAGGATCCAGTGGCAAATGGTCCTGGATCCAAGGGCACTGAAGCAGACAAAGCCGGCTATCCTCTGTTCCTCCTGGGACAGATGGAAGCAGGGAGGGCACAGGACAGTGAGAACCTTCTGCTGCTGGGCAACTGGCAGGCTGTACAGATCAGTGCACCCGAGCCTGCCCTCAGGAGCGTCTAGGCCAGTGTGGACTGGGACACTGCGGTTAGTTACTCGTGGGGAACTCGTGGAAATCAGGCGGCTGTAATTTTTTTGTTTCACTTTGTGTCTGGGAGAGACAGGGCATCTAGGGGGATAAAAGGCCTCACAGCATAAACAGCTCACACTGAACCCATCACCTGGCAAGAGGTGGGGCATCTCTGCCCAGGCACAGACACCTGAGAATCAGCACAGTAGAGCCCTCCCCCAGAAGAACAGCTGGAAGAACAGGGAAAGAGCAAGTTCTTGACCCAGCAGCATTGGAAAGCTCCAGGAGCAAGGGAAAATAATATATAGAAATAGAGGGTTTTTTTTTTTCCCATAATGACTTGTTTTTTTTTAATCAGGCTATAAATTTCCAATATTTTTTCTCTTTTCCACGTTAAATTCAATAATTTACCAACTCTTCGTTTTTAAATATTTTCCTTTTTGACTTTCATATTTCTACAATTACATGTCTTAGATATATTTTTCACTTCTGGATTCCCTTCAATGCATTCAATTCAATTTTGGTAGATATAAAAGATATGAGTTTTGTTTTTTGTTTTCTCTGTCTCATTTTGATTTACAATAGTGTAAGTTAGTATCTTTTAATACACGACCATAATAAACCCAAAACCAAGTGGAACATATATTGGTTAGTTCTGTGAGACTATATTCTCTCTTCCTTCCCATTCTGCCTCCCCCACATTATCTTGTTTATGTTTTTGTAGTCGATGTTGGGGCTTTCTACAAGTATTGCTGGTTTATATAAATTTGGGACTGAGCATATTCAAACATACAGAACAAAACACTCAGAACCAAGAGGATCACCCTTTAGGACACCCTGTAAAAAAGAAATAGGGAGCCCAAGGAAACTATCCACAAAAACAGGGAATGAATAGGTAATATGGTGACACTAAATTCATATCTTTCCAGAGTTACTCAATGTGAATGGCTAACTGACCCCATCTAAAGATGGAGGGTTTCGGACTGGATAAAAAGGCAAGACTCATCTATTTACTGCCTACAAGACACTCATTTTAGACCTAAAGACACCTCCAGCCTGAAAATGAAAGGTTGGAGAACTATTTACCATTCAAATGGTCCTCAAAAGAAAGCTGGATTAGCAATCTTCATATGAGATAGAGTAGTGTTTATCTCAAAGACTGTGGTAAGAGATGAAGAGCGACACTATATCATACTTAAAGGGTCTATCCAACAAGAGGACCTAACATTCATGAATATTTATGCCCCTAATGTGGGAGCTGCCAAGTATATTAATCAATTAATAAACAAAGAGATACTTAGATAATAATACACTAATAGTGGTAGACTTCAACACAGCCATTTTCTGCAAATGACAGATATTCTTTTTTTTAATTTTTTTTAATTTTTATTTATTATTTATGATAGTCACAGAGAGAGAGAGAGAGAGAGAGGCAGAGACGCAGGCAGAGGGAGAAGCAGGTTCCATGCACCAGGAGCCTGACGTGGGATTCGATCCCGGGTCTCCAGGATCACTCCCTGGGCCAAAGGCAGGCACCAAACCGCTGCGCCACCCAGGGATCCCAAATGACAGATATTCTAAGCACAACATCACCAATGAAACAAGGGCCTCAAATGATACACTGGACCGAATAGGTTTCACAGATAAATACAGAACATTCCATCCAAATGCAACTGAATACACATTCATCACAAGTGCATATGGAACTTTCTCCAGAATAGACCACATTCTGGGTCACAAATCAGGTCTCAACTGATACCAAAAGATTGTGATTGTCCCATGCATATTTTAAGACCACAATGCTTTGAAACTAGAACTAAATCACAAGAAGAAATTTGGAAGAAACTCAAACCATGTAGGTTAAAGAGCATCCTACTAAAAGATGAATGGGTCAACCAGGAAATTAGAGAAGAATTAAAAAGATTCAAAGAAACTAAAGAAAATGAAAATACAACCATTCAAATCTTTTAGATAGAGCAAAAGAGGTCTGAAGAAGGAAATACATCACAATACATGCCTCTAACAAAAAATTGGAAAGGACTCAAATACTTAGCTAACCTCACACCTAAAGGAATTGGAGAAAGAACAGCAATGAAAGCCTAAACCAAGCAGAAGAAGGACGTAATGATTTCAGCAGAACTCAGTGAAATAGAGACCAGAAGAACTGAAGAACAGATCAACAAAACCAGGAGCTGGTTCTTCAAAAGAGTTAATAAGATAGAATACCCCTAGCCAGCCTTACTAAAAAGAAAAGAGAAAAGACTCAATTAATAAAACCATGAATGAAAGGAGAGTGATCACAACCTATACCAAGGAAATACAAAAGTCTAAAAAAGTATTATAAGTGACTGTATGCAAAACAAAGGCAATCTAGAAAAATGAATGCATTTCTGAAACTGACAAATTACCAAAACTAGAACAGAAGGAAATAGAAAACCTGAACAGGGCAATAACCATCAAGGAATTGATGCAGTCATCACAAACCTCCCAAGACACAAAAGTCCAGGGCCAGATAGCTTCCCAGGGGAATTCTACCAAACATCTAAAGAAGAAATAATACTTATTCTACTAAAGTTGTTTCAAAGGATAGAAAGGGAGGGATTACTTCCAAACTCATTTTATGAGGCCAGCATTACCTTGATTCCCAGCCAGACAAGGACCCAACCAAAAAGGAGAATTTTAAAGCAATATCCCTGATGAACATGGATGCAAAAATTCTCAACAAGATACTAGCCAATAGGATCCAACAGTATATTAAAAGGATTATTCACCATGACCAAGTGGGATTTATCCCCAGGATGCAAGGCTGGTTCAACACTCATAAAGCAATCAATGTGATAGATCGCATCAATAAGAGACAAAACAAGAACCCTATGATCCTCTCAATAGATGCAGAGAAAGCATTTGACAAAATACAGCATCCATTCCTGATGAAAACTTTTCAAAGTGTAGGGGTAGAGGGAACATTCCTCAGCATCCTAAAAGCTATCTATGAAAAGCCAGGCAAATATTCTCAATGGGGAAAAACTGAGAGCCTTTCCTCTAAGATCAGGAACACGACAGGAATGTCCACTCTCACCACTTTTAGTCAACACAGTAGTAGAAGTATTAGCCTCAGCAATCAGACAACAAAAAGAAATAAGAGGTATTCAAATTGGCAAAGAAGAAGTCAAACTCTCCCTCTTTGCAGATGACATGATACTGTATGTAGAAAACCCAAAAGTCCCCACCCCAAGATTGCTAGAACTCATACAGCGATTTAGCAATGTGGCAGGATACAAAGTCAATGCACAGAATTCAGTGGCATTTCTATACCTTAACAATGAGTCTGAAGAAAGATAAAGAATCAATCCATTCACAATTGTATCCAAAACAATATGATACCTAGGAATAAACCTAACCAAAGAGGTAAAGAATCCATACATTAAAAGCTACAGGAAGGACACTTCTGAAAGAAATTGAGGAAGACACAAAGTGGAAAAAATATTCCATACTCATGGACTGGAAGAATTAATATTGTGAAACTGTCTATACTACCCAGGGCAATGTACATGTTCAATGCAATCCCTATAAGAATACCATAGACTTTCTTCAAAGAGTGGAACAAATAATTTTAACAGTTGTATGGAATCTGAAAATAAATAGCCACGGTAATATTGAAAAAGAAAACCAATGCTGGGGGCATCACAATGCCAGTTTTCAAGTTGTATTACAGTGCTGTATTTATCAGGACAGTATGGTACTGGCCCAAAAACCAACACAATGGAACAGAATAGAGAATCCAGAAATGGGCCCTCAACTCTATGGTCAACTAATATTCGACAAAGCAGGAAAGAATATCCGCTGGAAAAAAAAGACAGTCTCTTCAATAAATGGTACTGGGAAAATTGGACAGCCATGTGCAAAAGAATGAAGCTAGACCACTCTCTTGCACCATACACACAGATACACTCAAAATGGATGAAAGATCTAAATGTGAGACAAGAAGCCATCAAAATTCTGGAGAAGAACACAGGCAACACCCTTTTTGAACTTGGCCACAGCAACTTCTTGCAAGATACATCTATGAAGGCAAGGGAAACAAAAGCAAAAATGAAATATTGTGACCTAATCAAGATAAAAAGCTTCTGGGCAGCCTGGGTGGCTAAGTGGTTTAGCACCGCCTTCAGTCGAGGGAATGATCCTGGAGACTGAGATCGAGTCCCATGTCAGGCTCCCTGCATGGAGCTTGCTTCTCCCTCTGCCTCTCTCTCTCTCTCTCTCTCTCTCTCTCTCTCTCTCTCTGTGTGTGTGTGTGTGTGTGTGTGTGTGTGTGTGTCTTGTTAATAAATAAATAAAATCTTTAGGAAAAAAAAGATAAAAAGCTTCTGCACAGCAAAAGAAACAGTCAACAAAACTAAAAGACAACCTACAGAACGAGAAGATATGTGCAAATGACATAACAGATAAAAGGCTAATATCCAAGATCTATAAAGAACCTATTAAACTCAACACCCAAGACACAAACAATCCAATCATGAAATGGGCAGAAGTCATGAACAGACATTTCTCCAAAGAAGACCTACACATGGCCAGCAAACACATGAAAAACTGCTCCGCATTACTTGCCATGAGGGAAATACCAATCAAAACTACAATGAGATACCACTTCACACCAGTGAGAATGGGGAAAATGAACAAGACATGAAACAATACATGTTGGAGAGGATATGGAGAAAGGGGAACCCTCTTGCACTGTTTGTGGTAATGCAAACTGGTCCAGCCACTCTGGAAAACAGTGTGAAGTTTCCTCAAGAAGTTAAAAACAGAGCTACTCTATGATCCCACAATTGCACTACTAGGTATTTACTCCAAAGATATAGAAGTAGTGAAATGCCAGGAGACCTGCACCCCAAGGTTCATAGCCTCAGTGTCTACAATAGCCACAGTGTGGAAAGAGCCACGATGTCATTTGACAGATGAATGGATAAAAAACTGTGGTATATGTACACAATGGAATACTACTCACTCAACAGAAGAGATGAATACCCACCATTTGCTTCGATGTGGACAGAAGTGGAGGGTATTATGCTGAGTGAAGTAAGTCAATTGTAGAAGGACAATCATCATATGGTTTCACTCATACATAGAATAGAAGAAATAGTGAAAAGAAAGGTGGTGAACTGAGTGGGAAAAATTAGAGGGGGACAAGCCATGAGAGATTTCTTACTCTGGGGAACAAAGGGTTGCAGAAGGGGAGTCGGGCGGGGGGGTAGGGTAACTCTGTTCTGGGCATTAAGGAAGGGCACTTGATGAACACTGGGTCACTGGGTGTTATGCTATATGTGGTAAATTGAATTTAAAGTTTTAAAATGTTTAGAAATATTTTTAAAAAAGAGAATCTCAGTAGGCCAATGATGAAGAAAGAGATTTAATCATTAATAAAAACGTCCCAAAAAAGTGAAGTCCAGGATCAGATAATTTCATTGGTAAATTTTACCAAATGCTGAAAGAAGGAATAACAGCAAATCCTTCCAAAAATTTCTAACAAATTAAAGAGCATATAACACTGCCAGACTCAAATTATGAAGTCAGTATTACCCTGATACCAAAGTCAGATAAGGAGACTACAAGAAAAGAAAACTATAAGTCAATATTCCAGATGAATATAAATGCAAAAATTCTCAACAAATACTAACAAACCAAATTTGACAGCACAATGAAAATATCATACACCACAATGAAGCAGAATTTATCCCTGGAATGCAAGGATTGTTTAATATATGCAAATTAACAAATGTAATACATCACATTAATAAAATAACATGAAAAAAAATCATACAATTCTCTAAAAAGATGCAGGCAAGTCATTTGATAAAATTCAATATATCTTATTAAAAAACTCAACAATTGGGTTTAGGAAGATCATATCTCAACAAAATAAAGGCCACATATGACAAAACTCACAGTGAACATACTCAGTAATGAAAAGTGCAAAGCTTTTTCTCTACGATAAGAAACAAAACTAGGGTGCTTATTCTCACCACTTGTTTTCAACATGATATTTGAAATCCCAGCCAAAGTAATGAAGAAATAAAAAGATATAAAAGGCTTCCAAATTTGAAAAACTAAAATTGTCTTTTGATGATAATTTGTCCTTACACATAAAAAAATACTAAAGAAACCACCAAAGACTATTAGAATAGACAAATTAAGTGAAATTGTAGAATAGAAGTTCACCATAGAGAAACCAGTCATGTTTTTATACACTAAAAGTGAAGTATCTTAAAAAGAAATAAATGTTTTATTTTCAGTAACACCAAAACTAATAAAAAATTGAGAAATAAATTTAATTAAGAATGAAAAAGGTCTACTGGAAACTACAAAACTTTGTTAAAAGGTCTACTGAAAACTACAAAACTTCGTTAAAAGAAATTAGACATAAACATAAGAAATTTATTCTGTGTTCATGGATCAGAATTAATACTGCTAAAATGTCTGTATTGAAATTTCAATGGCATATTTTACAGAAATACAGATAAGAATCCTCAAATCTATGTGGTACCGATTAAGACTCTGAATAGACAAAGCAATTCTGAGAAAGAGAAACGAAGCTACAGGCATCAAATTTCCTGATTTCAATTATTCTACAAAGAAAGCTATAGTAATCAAAACAGAATGATATTGGCATAAATATAGAAACATAGACCAAAAGAAGAGACTCAAACAGACTCTCATTTATAAGATTAAATAGTATTTGACAAGAGTGGCAAATATATGAAATGGGTAAAGGATATTCTTTTCAGTAAATGTGTTGGAAAAACCAGATAACCACATGCATAAGAATGAAATTTGACCCTTACTGTACATCATTTACAAAAATTAACTTTAGATGGATTAGAGAATTACATATGAGACTTGAAACTGAAAAACTCCTAGAAGAAAACATAGGGAAAATCTCCTTGACTTTAGTCTTTGCAGTGAGCTTTTATTTTTATTTTTTTTTAAGATCTTATTTATTTATTCATGAGAGACACAAAGAGAGAGAGGTACAGAGACACCAGCAGAGGGAGGAGCAGGCTCCATGCAGGGAGCCTGACAGTGGGACTCGATCCAGGGTCCCCAGGATCACACCCTGGACTGAAGGCGAGGCTGTAAACCGCTGAGCCACCAGGGCTGCCCTGCTGTGAGCTTTTAAATATGATAGTAAAAGCACAAAAAAAGGGGCAAAAATTAATAGTTAGCGATATTCAAACTAAAAATCTTCTGTAAAGGGAGACAGAACATGAGAGACTCCTAACTGGGAAACGAACAAGGGGTGGTGGAAAGGGAGGTGGACGGGGGGTGGGGGTGACTGAGTGATGGGCACTGAGGGGGGCACTTGATGGGATGAGCACAGGGAGTTATGCTATATGTTGGCAAATTGAACTCCAATTAAAAAATATGTAAAAAGTAAAAAATAAATTGAAGAAAAAATAAAATAACAAAATAAAAAATAAAAAATTGAAGAAAAAAATAAATAAAAATCTTCTGTATAGTGAAAGAAACAACAAAATGAAGAGGCAACCTACAGAAAGAAAATATGTGCAAGTCATATAACTGCTAGAGGTTAACAACCAAAATATATAAGGAATTCATACAACTCAGTAGCAGAAAAAAATTTAAAAGAAAGAAAGAAAGAAGAAAAAGAAAGAAAGAAAGAAGAAAGATGAAGTGAAAAAATCCAATTAAAAAATGAGCAGTGAAACTGAATAGATATTTTTCCAAAGAAGACATACAAATGTCAATGAGTACTTGCAAAGTTGCTTGACATCAATAATCATCAGGGAAATGCAACCAAATCTAGAATGTTATTTCTTCTCATATCTCTTTAAACAGCTACTGTCAAAAGACAAAAAATAAGTGTTGGCAAGGATATGGATAAATGGAAACCATGGTGCACTTCTGGTGAGAATGTCAATTGGTACAGCCAAAATGGAAAAAATTGTGGAGGTTCCTCAAATAATTGAAATAGAACCCACCATATGATCTAGCAATCCTACTTCTGAGTATATGCACCAAAAAAATGAAAACAGGATCTTGAAAGACATGCCTGTACACCTTGCTTATTGTAGCCTTATTTATAAGAGCTAAGACATGGAAACAACCTAAGTGACCACTGACAGGTGAATGCATAAAGAGAAAAACATATATACAATGGAATAAAATGCATCCATGAGAAAAGGAAATCCTGTTACTTGTGATAACATGGATTACTGAAGGAGTCATACTAAATACTGTGTGGAATCTTGAAAAACCAACTCATTAAAAACAGTGAGTAGAATGGTTGCTACCAGGGAGTAGGGTGATGGGAAAATGGGGACATATTAATTAAAGGATTCAAATTTCCACTTTTGTTATAAAATGGGTAAGTCTGGGGATAGTGTGCAGCATGGTAATTATAGTTAATAATATTGTATTACATACTGGAATGTTGCTTATAGAGTGGATCTTAAATGTTCTCACCTTAAAAATGAAATGGTAATTTTGTAACACAATGAAATTGTTAGCTAAGGCTATTGTAATCATTTTATAATATATGCATATAAACTATTTTTTTAAGGATTGTATTTATTTATTCATGAGAGACACAGAAAGAGAGAGAGAGGCAGAGACACAGGCAGAGAGAGAAGCAGGCTCCATGCAGGGAGCCTGACGTGGGACTTGATCCCAGGTCTTCAGGATCCCACCCTGGGCTGAAGGCAGCACTAAACCGCTGAGCCACCTGGGCTGCCCTACGTGTATCAAATATTAATATATGCATGCACACATATTGATATTTTAATACCTTAAACTTCTACAATGTTATATGGCAATTATACCTCAATAAAGCTAAGTAAATAAATAAGAAAGAGCAAATACAGGCAATTTTATCTACATGTAAGTATAAAGAGTCCCCCTATACTTTAGGATCTCAAAGCAACAAAAAATAATCACTCATTTCAAAACTCTATTTGCTAACTCTATTAGACTGAAATTTCCACATTAATTCCTTGTACATTTGAGATATTAAAAAGCTTTATGAAGTTCTATCAATAATTAATATATAGAACATATATTAAATATTCCATATCTCTCTTACTATGTTTAGCAGCATTTTGCTTCTAGAGGCACAATATCTAAATGTCTAAATATATCAATGGATAAATTAACATCATGAGGCTACCATAAGGAAACAAACATAAAGCCAAGCTCTCCCACTGATTACTTTGAGGGAAAACATGGGAACTGAGTATCTATGACGGGAAAGAATCCTATAAAAATAAAATAAATACAGTGTTTTGGAGGTATCTGGGTGGCTCAGTAGGTCCAGCATCTGCCTTGGGCTCAGGTCCTGAGAGGAAGCCCCAGGTTGAGTCCCTGCTCAGTGGGAGTCAGCTTCTCACTCTCCCTCTCCATCTCCCTCTGCCCCCCACTTGTTTTCTCTCTCTCTGTGTTACTGTCTCCCAAATAAATAAATAAAAATCTTTTAAAAGCACGTGTTTCAAAGTAGTACATTGACACCTACATTGTACATCTAGTAGTACATTGGCACCTGGGTGGCTCAGTCAGTGAAGCGTCTGCCCTCTGCTCAGGTCACAACCCAGGGTCCTGGGATCGAGCCTCACATGGCTCCCTGCTCTGCGGGGAGCCTGTTCCTCCTTCTCCCTTTTCCCCTCCATATTGATTGTGCTGTCTCACACACACACTCTCTCAAATAAATAAAGAAAATCTTAAAACAAAACAAATCAAAGTAGTACAAAGACAAGCATCACCTATTGTGAAGCTAGCCTGGATCTAAAGAAACCTCAGTCAAAAGCTCTATTTCTTTAGCTAAATTTATCTGAAAGATAAATGTGCCCTGTAGGAGGATACTGAACACTGGTCAATGTTTTTCCACTTTACATGATCAATAGCTATAATTTTGATTTCTCTTTGACAATCTAAAACTTAATAATAATAACTATTCATAGAGCCTTCCAGGCACAGTGGCATTATCTTCCTTGATCCTTAAGACAATCCAAAGACAGATACATTACTATTCGTGTTTTATAGACAAGAAAATTGATAAATGTTCACACAAAGCCAAGGAACTAAGAATATTTGCTTTTAGAGACTAAGCTTTCAAACATGATACTATACTGTGATTGCATTGATTTATCCTCCCATAAATACCTAAACATTCATTTTGAGTTAGACACTGATTTTGAAACATACAGTTTTTACAAAGAATTAATATTTTTCACGCAAAAATGATTTTAGTTGATGACTTCTTTCATAAGTGTTTAGTATATTTGATACCTGGTCTCTAATCACACTACACACATGTTTTGTTAGTTCACTTCATATCATCGTTAAGACTGCCAATTAACATAATTTCTGAGCATCTGCTTCATGTCTTGGACTCCACCATGTTAGATGTGACAACAAAGTTCTCTCTCTTCACAGGATCTATGGAGTTACCTTATAGTGAAAGATGTGCCACAACAATCGAATAGGAGAAAAAACTATAATCTCATGGAAATACTCACAGCAGAGGCCTGAACTCATCAGGGAAGTTTTCCCTGAAAACTGGAAGTCTAAGGACACAGGTAAGTAAAACAGAAAAAAAAAAGAGTAGGGTAAGTGTGTAAGAGATCTGCATGAGAGAAAACAGACACACTCTGGAAAAGGAAAGAAGCTGAGTGAGTCAGGATTGCAGAGCCATGGGAGTATGGAGAAAGACACACAGGAAAAAGTCATTGAGACACAGGCAGAAGGGTTGTGCAAGCCAAGCTAAAAGATTAGACCAGAGGTCTTGGAACTTTGTCATCTATTTTAAAACCATGTTTCACTGCTTCATCAACGTTAAAAAATAACAACTGATCCCTTGCTGTAAAAAGTATGCCTTAGTTAACTTGCAGTCCCTATTCTACAACGTCTTATAAGTATACATATACGTACATGCATACATGTATGTATGTGTGTGCACACAAACGTACTTTTGTTTACATTTGTTTCACTATTGGTTTCATTTGTAATTATAAATAATACTTTTAAATCTCTAATTTTGAAAGATCAAATTTCTGAAAGCATTTGAACGTCTCTTTACAAGCTGCAGATTTACCATTTATACTTGTCATACTAAATTTCTCTAGGTTCCACTAGAAGGATAATAGTATTCACATTAAGCTATTACAATGAAGGTTTTTGTCCTTTGTCTATAAGTTGATTAAAAATTGAATCTAAAAGGGATGCCCGGGTGGTTCAGTGGTTGAGTATCTGCCTTTGGCTCAGAGTCTGGGATCCTCGGATCAAGTCCTGTATTGGGTCCCTTGTGGGGAGCCTGCTTCTCCCTCTGCCTATGTTTCTGCTTCTCTCTTTGTGTCTCTCAAGAATATTTTTAAAAAATCTTAAAAAAAAGAATCAAACATAAATAAATATACATTATTGGAAGCCGGGGGCTCAGTTGGTTAAGAATTTATCTTTGGCTCAGGTCATGATCCTGGGGTCCTGGAATCAAGCCCCACATCAGCCTCCCTGCTCAGCGGGGAGCCTGTTTCTCCCTCTCCCTCTGCTGCTCCCCCTGCTTGTGCTCTCTCTCTCTCTCAAATAAATAAATACAATCTTTAAAAATATATACAATATCATGATGACATAGATGGTGCTTAATAATGTGCTAAGACTAGATTTCCTTTTCACTGGTTCAGTGTAGACCAGACTCATGTTTAAAGAGTTTATTTCCCTTTCATAAAAGCTATCAATTATTAATAATCATGTTAAATGTTACTTTACTTCATATTTCAGTCAAGTCTTTGTTGACGTTTTTTTCCCTGTAGTTTCTAATCCTCTTTCATTTTCCATTTTTGGAACAATTATTTTACACAATAGTTAAATCTCTATTGAGGTCTATAAAATTTCCCTCTTGGAGTCCTCTATTCTATTTCTTCAGTATGGACCCGTAGGCAGCCATCACCTGGGAACTTCTTTCAGCATTCTCTTGGTATTAAAATGAAGGGGGCACATTTAACTTGATTTGATTGTGGCACATCTAGTAGAAATATACTAGTCTGGAGCTTATGATCAAGGTGATATTTGAAGTTAAGTATCCACAGGTTCTTAAATGTCAAAGCCATAAGGTTTGATGAAATCAACCTAACAGTACATACAATAATATATGTACAATATTGTTCATTTTATGAGACCAAATACTGAGATAATTGTTTCTTCATAATTCAATAACATTTAGCTCATATCAGAAAAAATGTTAATAATTACACAGAGCAATAGAATTATTGATGTAGCTATTATACTATGGAATTTAAGTAATTTAGTCCGGAAATCTATGTTAATCATAAATATTCTAAGCTTTAAATATACTTTTCAAACCAAAGAAAATGGAATGGATTTTTGAAAAACAAGTGCTCATTTGATTTCCATTATAAATTGTGGCTGTTTCAAAATGTTGAGTTTTTTCAATTACATGTCTACATGATATATTTAATTAATAGTTGTTCTCTCTATTGACACAGGGAAATACACATTGGGTATATTTTACATATATATATAATGAACTAAAAATAATCTCCTTCCATGCTTCTGTATTTATGTTATCAAGGCTCTATTTGAATATAGACATCCACTGACACACTTCAACTAGCCCCTTGAAGCTGATGTTTGTCTAATTTGAAATATATCATAAGTGCATTTATTGTATATGTGTTATATATATTTACATTTGGGGTATAAGTTTCAATTAGTTAAAATACAGATAAGTTTAAATAGCAACTACTTCAGAGCAAGAGTACTTCTGTGAAGGAGTATTTTATCAAAAAATCTAGTATCTATTCTACATTCTTTTTAGGTTAGAAAATCTGTTTCATATTATTTGGCTCTCATATATTAAATTTCAGGTTAAATTTTTTCTTCTATCTTACAACGAGCAGCGGAGGGGGGCCAAAAGTGGTAAACTAAAAATGTTAAAAATATCTTTTGTATAAATAGCTGACACAGTAACATTGCATGTACATTTTATCTAGCAATTTACAAACTAATAAGCCTGTCATTATATAGAATATTAATGGTATGTGTTTTTTTCTACACATTTTTAGAAGCCATTTAAGTGCATTGAGAAACTACACATTGATTTCACTAAGCATTAATAATGTGAAGAAGGTGCTATGGAGATAGGTCTTAAAGAGTAAGTGACTAAACTGTAATTAAAATGTTTCTATTTGTGCTCCCTTCGGCAGCACATATACTAAAATGTTTCTATTATGCTTACCATGAACTGGCAGGAAAAGAAAAGCTATTTAATAACATAAACTGCTGTAACTGAGCTGACAGGCTCTTGACAAGCAGTTTCCAGATAGTTTTTACTTCGTGTATATAAAACCTGTACTTTTCAGGTCTTTTGCTCATTTCATGATTGGATTGTTTGTTTGTTTCTTTGCTGTTGAGTTTAATAAGTTCTTTATAGATCTCGGATATTAGCCCTTTATCTGCTATGTCGTTTGCCAATAACTTCTCCCATTCTGTAGGTTGTCTTTTAGTTTTGTTGACTGTTTCTTTTGCTGTGCAGAAGCTTTTTATCTTAAGTCCCAAAAATTCATTTTTGCCTTTGTTTCCCTTGCCTTCATCGATGGATCTTGCAAGAAGTTGCTGTTGCCAAATTATAAAAGGGTGTTGCCTGCGTTCTCCTCTAGGATTTTGAAGGAATCTTGTCTCACATTTAGATCTTTCATCCATTTTGAGTGTATCTGTGTGTATGGTGTGAGAGAATGGTCCAGTTTCATTTTTTTGCAAGTGGCTGTCCAATTTTCCCAGCACCATCTATTGAAGAGACTGTCTTTCTTCCAGTGGATAGTCTTTCCTGCTTTGTTGAATATTAGTTGACCATAGAGTTGAGGGCCCACTTCTGGATTCTCTATTCTGTTCCATTGATCTATGTGTCTGTTTTTGTGCCAGTACCACACTGTCTTGATGACCACAGCTTTGTAGTACAACCTGAAATCTGGCATTGTGATGCACCCGGCTCTGGTTTTCTTTTTCAATATTCCCCTGACTATTTGGGGTCTTTTCTGATTCCCCAAAGATACAGATGCAGTGAAATGGCAAGACACTGCACCCCAATGTTTATAGCAGCAATGTCCACAATACCCAAACTGTGGAAGGAGCCTCGGTGTCCATCGAAAGATGAATGGATAAAGAAGATGTGGTTTATGTATACAATGGAATATTACTCAGCCATTAGAAATGACAAATACCCATCCTTCAACGTGGATGGAACTGGAGGGTATTATGCTTAGTGAAGTAAGTCAATCGGAAAAGGACAAACATTATATGGTCTCATTCATTTGGGGAATATAAAAAAAGTGAAAAGAAATAAAGGGGAAAAGAGAGAAAGTGAGTGGGAAATATCAGTGAAGGTGACAGAACATGAGAGACACCTAACTTGGAAATGAACAAGGGGTGGTGGAAAGGGAGGTGGGCAAGGGATTGAGGTGACTGGGTGATAGGCACTAAGGGGGGCACTTGACAGAATGAGCACTGCGTGTTATGCTATATTTGGCAAATCAAACTCCAATAAAAATATATACAAAAAAAGAATTATTAGATAAACATAGGAAAAAAACTGTACTTTTAAAAAAGATTTTATTTATTTATTCATGAGAGACACCCAGAGAGAGAGAGAGAGGCAGAGACACAGGCAGAGGGATAAGTAGGCTCATGCAAGGAGCCTGATGTGGGACTCGACCCCAGGACTTCAGGATTATGCCCTGGGATGAAGGCAGGCGCTAAACTACTGAGCCACCCAGGGATCCCCAAAACCTGAACTTTTTTGCCAAGACTAATCAGATGTAAAATCATAAGCAAGTATGATGAGGCAATTAATTCTATCTCCTTGTTGACAATTTTTAAGCAAGATATAAAGAACAAATTATTACAAGCCTGCCTTTCACTTTGCATTTAGGAAAGAACTGAATTATTGAAGTGCACTTTCTCAGAATCAAATTTAACAAAGAATTGGAAATTTATTTGGTATAGAGAAGGCACAATTATTCCACAAGATTTCATTATACTACTGACATTTACATTTTTATAAATGAGAAAGCAAAAAAAATGAGAAAGCAATTTGGTTTTAATCATGTCAATTTTATCAAAACTTCTAGCAGTTAATTATAAGAGGTGAGTATGCTTTAGAAGTTGAAGAATATACTGTTTCAAATAAATTGATATATATTAATTACTGTTTATATAATAGAATATACCCATCAAGAAAATTTCTCATGTTCTGGCTAAAGATATAGTTTTGTTTTTGTATAGATAAGAGAGAGACCACACTTTCCATAATGTATATAATGGATAAATCTAACAGTCTTTCATTTGTGTACGCAATTTGTTATTACTTAAATTCATGTTTAGATTAGTTTTAGTATAAAGGACTATCATATAGATTCAAATGACTTACCACAAAGTTTTTCTAAGTCTCAAAGTATGTCTTATAGGAGATTTGCTTTAAATTCACATGTATGAAAAACTAGTTGATGTACCTTTCATTTATTTATTTAATCAATAAAAATAAAGCATATGTTTTGTATCAGGTTCTTATCTAGGTGGTTTGTATACTTCAGTGAACCAAGGAATCAACAATCATCTCTATAATGTTTACATTCTAAAGAATATAGATACAAAGTATATTGTATAGCATGACAGAATATAATACTTCTATGGGAAAAAGAGGAAGTGGAGTGGGACAAAGGGGTTTGGGGTGTACAAAACAGGCAGAATGCATTATTAAATGGGGGTGACCAGGTGAAATTATGTTAGGAGAAGGAAGACTCTAAGGGAATAAGTATGCTGTCCAGGGCCAAAAGAGAGTTGGAGGCAGAAGAATCACCAAGCACTGATGAAAGAACATGGCTGATATTTTCAAAGAATCTCAAGAAAGTCAATGAATCTAAAACCAACTGAGCTCAAGGAGGAATAATCAAAGATGAGAGTAGACAGGTAATTGTGATCCACATCCTAAAGACCCTGTTGTAGATCATTTTAAGGATATTGATTATCATTTAATATACAATAAAAACCATAATAGCATTTTAAAAATAAGAGTGCTACGATTTAATTGATGGAGGAATCACTAACTGCACTTGAGAAAGATTGATATAGGGCTAGACTGCAGCTAAAAGATTAATTAGAAGAAAACTATAATATTAGTAGATCAGAGTTATAGTAGAAAAGTGGTAATAAGGACATAAACTCTGAATATATCTTAAAAGCAGAGTCAGCAAGATTTCTTGTTGTATTGGCTGGTTTTGTGGGAAAGAATAATCAGGAATGGGTCCATGGATTTTACCTTGAGAAAACTAAAAGGATGAATTCCATCTCTACAGACTGAAGTGAAGTCTGTAATAAAACAGTTTGGAATGAATTTATCAATAAACCAATTTTGGAATTGTTAAGCTTGAAAAGGCTAGTTTTACATTCAAGTGACAATTTAACTGAATATAATAATTTGGGTTTCATAAAGATGTGTGGGATAGAGATAAATATTTAGAAAATATTGGAATATAGCATTTAGACATAAGATTAAATTAAATAATCGAGGAATTTAGTATGAATAGAGAGGTAAATCAAAGACCAAAATCCTGGCACAAACTTCTTGATGAGAAGTCAGAAAGTAAAGAATGAGCCAAAAGATGGGATTGTGAAAAGGCATTAATGTGGTTGGAGGAAAACTATTAATGTGTAGGGAGGGTCCTAAAAGCCAAAAGAAGAGACAGTATTAAAAGAGGAAGTGGTAATGGTGTGCAATGCTATTGGAAAGTCAGTTAAAATGAAAAATGATTATTAATTTAGCAATGTGGAAGTCACTATTGACCTTCACAAAAGCAATTTTTGTAAAATGCTAGAGGTGGAAACCACACTGGAGTGAAATTTTTTCTCTCTCAAATTTAACATTTAGTTTTTATACCGTAGTGAATTAAATCCTTCCTTTTCCCACAGAACCTAGCAAATTTAGCACAGTGGATGAATTCACTGGCCTTATGGTTATCTTAGGAGCAATGATAATTCCAAGTTAGTTTTTTTAAACATATGTTTATATATTTATTTATTTTTTTTTTAAGTTTTTTTTAATTTATTTTATGATAGTTACACACAGAGAAAGAGAGAAAGAGGCAGAGACATAGGCAGAGGGAGAAGCAGGCTCCATGCACCGGGAGCCCGACGTGGGATTCGATCCCGGGTCTCCAGAATCCTGCCCTGGGCCAAAGGCAGGCGCCAAACCGCTGCGCCACCCAGGGATCCCATGTTTATATATTTAACTTACGTGTTTAGTTCATACATAGCTCCACTCTTGCAAATGGATATGCTTATTATAATTCTATCAAGAAGGATTTTTTATTGGTGTTCAATTTGCCAACATACAGAATAACACCCAGTGCTCATCCCGTCAAGTGCCCCCCTCAGTGCCTGCCACCCAGTCACCCCCACCCCCATCCCTTCTCCCCTTCCACCACCCCTAGTTCGTTTCCCAGAGTTAGGAGTCTTTATGTTCTGTCTCCCTTTCTGATATTTCCTACCCACTTCTTCTCCCTTCCCCTCTATTTCCTTTCACTATTATTTATATTCCCCAAATGAATGAGAACATATAATGTTTGTCCTTCTCCGATTGACTTACTTCACTCAGCATAATACCCTCCAGTTCCATCCATGTTGAAGCAAATGGCGGGTGTCATTTCTAATGGCTGAGTAATATTCCATTGTATACATAAGCCACATCTTCTTTATCTATTCATCTTTCGATGGACACCGAGGCTCCTTCCACAGTTTGGCTATTGTGGACATGGCTGCTAGAAACATCGGGGTGCAGGTGTCCCGGCGTTTCATTGCATCTGTATCTTTGGGGTAAATCCCCAGCAGTGCAATTGCTGGGTCGTAGGGCAGGTCTATTTTTAACTCTTGAGGAACCTCCACACAGTTTTCCAGAGTGGCTGCACCAGTTCACATTCCCACCAACAGTGCAGGAGGGTTCCCTTTTCTCCGCATCCTCTCCAACATTTGTTGTTTCCTGCCTTGTTAATTTTCCCCATTCTCACTGGTGTGAGGTGGTATCTCATTGTGGTTTTGATTTGTATTTCCCTGATAGCAAGTGATGCAGAGCATTTTCTCATGTGCATGTTGGCCATGTATGTCTATGTCTTCCTCTGTGAGATTTCTCTTCATGTCCTTTGCCCATTTCAGGATTGGATTGTTTATTTCTTTGCTGTTGAGTTTAATAAGTTCTTTATAGATTTTGGAGACTAGTCCTTTATCTGACATGTCATTTGCAAATATCTTCTCCCATTCTGTAGGTTGTCTTTTAGTTTTGTTGACTGTATCCTTTGCTGTGGAAAAGCTTCTTATCTTGATGAAGTCCCAATAGTTCATTTTTGCTCTTGAACAACTTCATTTTAGACTACAGGTCAGACATCATTTAGTTAAGAGTGCAGTCTGGTGGTGGATATTCTGTTCATTTGAAGACTTCTGGGATATCTGAAAGGAAAAAAGCACTCTTCTCAACTATCTTTAAAGTAAATAAATAATTTTTAAAAAATAAAGAAAAATTTTAAAAATGTGTAAGATGAGTGTCTACCACTTATTTACCTATTGCCTGCAAAGTCCATTGTATCTTTCTCTTTTGTGCTTATAACATGAAAACAGGAACCTTACAAACTGTATTTCTCCACTCTCATTTGGCTTCCACTTAGGCAACTACAAAGGCAGTAAAAAATAAGAAGTGAAAAAAAGGCTTCCTTGAGCATAAAATATGTTTCCATTTCTTTGTGTCATCTTGATTTATTTCATTAGTGTTTTATGGTTTTCAGGGTACAAATCTTGTACAAGGAAAACATTTAAGTAGAAATAAAAGATCATAACTAGAAGCAAATTATGAATGACAAAAATCACAGGTAAAACTGTACATATAGTAAAGCTAGTAGGTGAATCACTTATAAAGCTTGTATGGAAGTTAAAATGAAAATAGTAAATCAATTATATCTATAAAAATAGTCAAAGGATATACAAAATAAAATATGTATATTACATTATATACATAAAACTTGGAGGGAGGAGAAAAATGTAATGCTTTTAGAATGTATTTAAACTTAAACAACTATCTCTTTATTATACACTGTTATGCACATAAGATGTTGTATATGAACCCAATGGTAACCACGAATCAAAAACATAGAATAGATACACACACACTAGAAAGAGAGAGAGAGAGAGAGAGAAATCTAAACATAGCAATAGAGAAAACCATCAAACCATAATGGAGGAGAGCAAGAGAAGAAGAAAAAAGCAACAACAAAAAGCTTCAAAAACAAAAAAAAATGGAAATAAGTATATACTTTGAATAATTACTTTAAATATAAATGGACAAAAGACATAGGATTAATACATGTATAAAAAACAAGACCCATCCATATACCATCTATAAGAGACTCACTTCAGACATAAAGACACATAAAGATTGAAAATGAAAAAAAGAAAAAGGAAAAAATATATACCATGCAGATGGAAGTTTTAAAAAAAGCTGGAGTAGCAACACTTCTAACAAACAAAATATACTTTAAGGTGAAGGCTATAGCTAGATATAAAAGTCATTACATAATGATAAAGAATCAATCCTACAAGAGAATATAACATTAATAAATACTATGGACCCAACATAGGAGTACCCAAATATATAAAGAAATTACTAACAGAAATAAAGGGAGAAATTAACAGTAATACAACAATAGAATTTTAACACTTCACTTACATTAATAGATAGATTATCCAGGCAGAAACTCAGAAGGAAACAAGGGTTTTGAATGACACTTGAGACCAGATGGACCTAACAGATATATATATCCCCAAACAGCAAAATATACATTCTTTTCAAGTGCACATGAAACATTCCCCAGGACAGATCACATGTTAGGCCAAGAAAATCTCAATATATTTCAAAAGATTGAAATCATATCAAACATCTTTTCCCACTACTAGAAATCACAAGAAATATACTGGAAAAAAAACACAAACACATGGAATTTAACCAACACATTCTAAACAAACTATAGGTCAATAAGGAAATCAAAGAAGAAATAATATACATGGAAATAAGTAAAACTGAAAACACAATGATTCAAAATCTTTGGGACACAGTGAAAGCAATTCTAAGAAAGAAGTATATAGCAATACAAACCTACCTCAAGAAACAAGAAAAATCTCAAATAAACAACCTACACTTAGATCTAAAGGGGCTAAGGGGGGAGGAGGTGCAAGACGGCGGAAGAGTAGGGTCCCCAAGTCACCTGTCCCCACCAAATTACCTAGATAACCTTCAGACCATCCTGAAAATTTACGAATTCGGCCTGAGATGTAAAGAGAGACCAGCTGGAACGCTACAGTGAGAAGAGTCCGCGCTTCTATCAAGGCAGGAAGACGGGGAAAGAGAAATAAAGGAACAAAAGGCCTCCGAGGGGGAGGGGCCCCGCGAGGAGCCGGGCTGAGGCCGGGGCGAGTGTCCCCAGGACAGGAGAGCCCCGTCCCGGAGGAGCAGGAGCTGCACCAACCTTCCCGGGCGGAAAGGGGCCCGCAGGGAGCTGGAGCAGGACCCAGGAGGGCGGGGATGCCCTCGGGCTCCCGGGGACACTAACAGACACCTGAGCCCCTGGGGAGTGCGCCGAGCTCCCTAAGGGCTGCAGTGCGCACGGCGGGGCCCGGAGCAGCTCGGAGGGGCTCGGGCGGCGGCTCCGCGGAGGGGGCTGCGGGGCGGGAGCGCGAATCCCACAGCGCAGGCCCCGGAGCACAGGGCGCCGGGACACAGCCCAGGATCCGGCCTCCCCCGGGACAGGCAGAGGCCGGGAGGGCCCAGGACAGCGAGGACGCTCCTGCCCCGAGCTGAGCAGATCAGCGGCCCCGCCCCGGAGCCTCCATGCCCTGTAGACGGAGAGCTCTGGAGTTACTGCGGGGGCTGACTCCAGGGCTGCAGAGCTGGCCCCGCCACTGCGGCTGTTCCTCCTGGGGCCTCACGGGGTAAACAACCCCCGCTGAGCCCTGCAGCAGGCAGGGGCAGAGCAGCTCCCCCAAGTGCTAACACCTGAGAATCAGCACAGCAGGCCCCTCCCCCAGAAGACCAGGGGGACGGACCAGTTCCAGGGGAAGTCAAGGGACTTAAAGTCTACAGAATCAGAAGATACTCCCCCGTGTTTTTGTTTTGTTTTGTTTTGTTTTGTTTTGTTTTGTTATATTTTTTCTTTTCTTTTTGATTTCTGATTTCTTCCCCCACCCCCCCCTTTTTTTCACCATTCTTTCTTTTTCTTTCTCTTTTTCTTCTCTTTTTTTCCTTTTATTTTCTTTTCCTTTTTTCTTTTTCTCTTTTCTTTCCTTCTCTCTCTTTCTCTCCTTTTCCCAATACAACTTGTTTTTGGCCACTCTGCACTGAGCAAAATGACTAGAAGGAAAACCTCACCTCAAAAGAAAGAATCAGAAACAGTCCTCTCTCCCACAGAGTTACAAAATCTGGATTACACTTCAATGTCAGAAAGCCAATTCAGAAGCACTATTATACAGCTACTGGTGGCTCTAGAAAAAAGCATTAAGGACTCACGAGACTTCATGACTGCAGAATTTAGATCCAATCAGGCAGAAATTAAAAATCAATTGAATGAGATGCAATCCAAACTAGAAGTCCTAATGACGAGGGTTAACGAGGTGGAAGAACGAGTGAGTGACATAGAAGACAAGTTGATGGCAAAGAGGGAAACTGAGGAAAAAAGAGACAGACAATTAAAAGACCATGAAGACAGATTAAGGGAAATAAACGACAGCCTAAGGAAGAAAAACCTACGATTAACTGGAGTTCCCGAGGGCGCCGAAAGGGACAGAGGGCCAGAATATGTATTTGAACAAATCCTAGCTGAAAACTTTCCCAATATGGGAAGGGAAACAGGCATTCAGATCCAGGAAATAGAGAGATCCCCCCCTAAAATCAATAAAAACCATTCAACACCTCGAAATTTAATAGTGAAGTTTGTAAATTCCAAAGATAAAGAGAAGATCCTTAAAGCAGCAAGAGACAAGAAATCCCTGACTTTCATGGGGAGGAATATTAGGGTAACAGTAGACCTCTCCACAGAGATGTGGCAGGCCAGAATGGGCTGGCAGGATATATTCAGGATCCTAAATGAGAAGAACATGCAACCAAGAATACTTTATCCAGCAAGGCTCTCATTCAAAATGGAAGGAGAGATAAAGAGCTTCCAAGACAGGCAGGAACTGAAAGAATATGTGACCTCCAAACCAGCTCTGCAAGAAATTATAAGGGGGACTCTTAAAATTCCCCTTTAAGAAGAAATTTAGTGGGACAATCCACAAAAACAAGGACTGAATAGATATCATGATGACACTAAACTCATATCTGTCAATAGTAACTCTGAACGTGAACGGGCTCAATGACCCCATCAAAAGGCGCAGGGTTTCAGACTGGATAAAAAAGCAGGACCCATCTATTCGCTGTCTACAAGAGACTCATTTTAGACAGAAGGACACCTACAGCCTGAAAATAAAAGGTTGGAGAACCATTTACCATTCAAATGGTTCTCAAAAGAAAGCAGGGGTAGCCATCTTTATATCAGATAAGCTAAAATTTACCCCGAAGACTGTAGTGAGAGATGAAGAAGGACACTATATCATACTTAAAGGATCTATCCAGCAAGAGGACTTAACGATCCTCAATATTTATGCCCCGAATGTGGGAGCTGCCAAATATATCAATCAATTACAAACCAAAGGTAAGACATACTTAGATAATAATATACTTATGCTTGGTGACTTTGATCTAGTGCTTTCTACACTTGATGGTTCTTCTAAGCACAACATCCCCAAAGAAACGAGAGCTTTAAATGACACACTGGACCAGATAGATTTCACAGATATCTACAGAACTTTACATCCAAACTCAACTGAATACACATTCTTCTCAAGTGCACATGGAACTTTCTCCAGAATAGACCACATACTGGGTCACAAATCGGGTCTGAACCGATACCAAAAGACTGGGATCGTCCCCTGCATATTCTCAGACCATAACGCCTTGAAATTAGAACTCAATCACAAGAAGAAGTTTGGAAGGACATCAAACACGTGGAGGTTAAGGACCATCCTGCTAAAAGATAAAAGGGTCAACCAGGAAATTAAGGAAGAATTAAAAAGATTCATGGAAACTAATGAGAATGAAGATACAACCGTTCAAAATCTTTGGGATGCAGCAAAAGCAGTCCTGAGGGGGAAATACATCACAATACAAGCATCCATTCAAAAACTGGAAAGAACTCAAATACAAAAGCTAAGCTTACACATAAAGGAGCTAGAGAAAAAACAGGAAAAGGACCCGATGCCCAGCAGAAGAAGAGAGTTAATTAAAATTCGAGCAGAACTCAACGAAATTGAGACCAGAAGAACAGTGGAACAGATCCATAGAACCAGGAGTTGGTTCTTTGAAAGAATTAATAAGATAGATAAACCATTAGCCAACCTTATTAAAAAGAAGAGAGAGAAGACTCAAATTAATAAAATCATGAATGAGAAAGGAGAGATCACTACCAACACCAAAGAAATACAAACGATTTTAAAAACATATTATGAACAGCTCTACGCCAATAAATTAGGCAATCTAGAAGAAATGGACGCATTCCTGGAAAGCCACAAACTACCAAAACTGGAACAGGAAGAACTAGAAAACCTGAACAGGCCAATAACCAGGGAGGAAATTGAAGCAGTCATCAAAAACCTCCCAAGACACAAGAGTCCAGGGCCAGATGGCTTCCCAGGGGAATTCTATCAAACGTTTAAAGAAGAAATCATACCTATTCTACTAAAGCTGTTTGGAAAGATAGAAAGAGATGGAGTACTTCCAAATTCATTCTTTGAGGCCAGCATCACCTTAATTCCAAAACCAGACAAAGACCCCACCAAAAAGGAGAATTACAGACCAATATCCCTGATGAACATGGATGCAAAAATTCTCAACAAGATTCTAGCCAATAGGATCCAACAACACATTAAGAAAATTATTCACCATGACCAAGTAGGATTTATCCCCGGGACACAAGGCTGGTTCAACACTCGTAAAACAATCAATGTGATTCATCATATCAGCAAGAGAAAAACAAGAACCATATGATCCTCTCATTAGATGCAGAGAAAGCATTTGACAAAATACAGCATCCATTCCTGATCAAAACTCTTCAGAGTATAGGGATAGAGGGAACTTTCCTCGACATCTTAAAAGCCATCTACGAAAAGCCCACAGAAAATATTATTCTCAATGGGAAAGCACTGGGAGCCTTTCCCCTAAGATCAGGAGAAGACATGGATGTCCACTCTCACCACTGCTATTCAACATAGTATTGGAAGTCCTAGCCTCAGCAATCAGACAACAAGAAGACATTAAAGGCATTCAAATAGGCAAAGAAGTCAAACTCTCCCTCTTCACCGATGACACGATAATCTACATAGAAAACCCAAAAGCCTCCACCCCAAGATTGCTAGAACTCATACAGCAATTTGGTAGCGTGGCAGGATACAAAATCAATGCCCAGAAATCAATGGCATTCCTATACACTAACAATGAGACTGAAGAAAGAGAAATTAATGAGTCAATCCCATTTACAATTGCACCCAAAAGCATAAGATACCTAGGAATAAACCTAACCAAAGAGGTAAAGGATCTATACCCTAAGAACTATAGAACACTTCTGAAAGAAATTGAGGAAGACACAAAGAGATGGAAAAATATTCAATGCTCATGGATTGGCAGAATTAATATTGTGAAATGTCAATGTTACCCAGGACAATTTACACGTTTAATGCAATCCCTATCAAAATACCATGGACTTTCTTCAGAGACTTAGAACAAATTATTTTAAGATTTGTGTGGAATCAGAAAAGACCCCGAATAGCCAGGGGAATTCTAAAAAAGAAAACCATATCTGGGGGCATCACAATGCCAGATTTCAGGTTGTACTACAAAGCTGTGGTCATCAAGACAGTGTGGTACTGGCACAAAAACTGACACATAGATCAATGGAACAGAATAGAGAACCCAGAAGTGGACCCTCAACTTTATGGTCAACTAATATTCGATAAAGGAGGAAAGACGATCCACTGGAAGAAAGACAGTCTCTTCAATAAATGGTGCTGGGAAAACTGGACATCCACATGCAGAAGAATGAAACTAGACCACTCTCTTGCACCATACACAAAGATAAACTCAAAATGGATGAAAGATCTAAATGTGAGACAAGACTCCATCAAAATCCTAGAGGAGAACACAGGCAACACCCTTTTTGAACTTGGCCACAGTAGCTTCTTGCAAGATACATCCACGAAAGCAAAAGAAACAAAAGCAAAAATGAACTATTGGGACTTCATCAAGATAAGAAGCTTTTACACAGCAAAGGATACAGTCAACAGAACTAAAAGACAACCTACAGAATGGGAGAAGATATTTGCAAATAACATATCAGATAAAGGGCTAGTTTCCAAGATCTATAAAGAACTTATTAAACTCAACAGCAAAGAAACAAACAATCCAATCCTGAAATGGGCAAAGGACATGAAGAGAAATCTCACAGAGGAAGACATAGACATACATGGCCAACATGCACATGAGAAAATGCTCTGCATCACTTGCCATCAGGGAAATACAAATCAAAACCACAATGAGATACCACCTCACACCAGTGAGAATGGGGAAAATTAACAAGGCAGGAAACAACAAAGGTTGGAGAGGATGCGGAGAAAAGGGAACCCTCCTGCACTGTTGGTGGGAATGTGAACTGGTGCAGCCACTCTGGAAAACCGTGTGGAGGTTCCTCAAAGAGTTAAAAATAGACCTGCCCTACGACCCAGCAATTGCACTGCTGGGGATTTACCCCAAAGATTCAGATGCAATGAAACGCCGGGACACCTGCACCCCGATGTTTCTAGCAGCCATGTCTACAGTAGCCAAACTGTGGAAGGAGCCTCGGTGTCCATCGAAAGATAAATGGATAAAGAAGATGTGGTTTGTGTATACAATGGAATATTCCTCAGCCATTAGAAAGGACAAATACCCACCATTTGCTTCAACGTGGATGGAACTGGAGGGTATTATGCTGAGTGAAGTAAGTCAATCGGAGAAGGACAAACAGTGTATGTTCTCATTCATTTGGGGAATATGAATAATAGTGAAAGGGAATATAAGGGAAGGGAGAAGAAATGTGTGGGAAATATCAGAAAGAGACACAGAACATAAAGACTCCTAACTCTGGCAAACGAACTAGGGGTGGTGGAGGGGGTGGAGGGCGGGGGGTGGGGGTGAATGGGTGACGGACACTGAGGGGGACACTTGACGGGATGAGCACTGGGTGTTATTCTGTATGTTGGTAAATTGAACACCAATAAAAATTAATTTATTAAAAACAATAAAATTAAATAAATAATAAATAAATAAATAAATAAATAAATAAATAAATAAATGGGCTAGGGGGAAAAAAGAAAGAACAAATAGCCCAAAGTTAGTAGATGGAAGGAAATAGTAAGGATTAGAAGAAAAATAAATGAAATATAGACTGAAAATAATAGAAAAGACCTTTGAAACCAAGAATTGGTGTTTCAAAAAAAATTAATAAACATTTAGCCAGACTTATCAAGAGAAAGAAAGAGAGAACTCAAATAAACAGAATAAAAAATGAAGGAGCAATAACAACAAACATCACTACAGAAATACAAAGCATTATAAGAAAATACTATGGTAAAATGTATGCCAACAAAATGGACAGCATTGAAAGCAATAGATAAATCTGTAGAAACATATAATTTTCTAAAACTGTATCAGGAAGAAATAGAAAATTTTAACAGGTTTATTATCAGTAAAGAAATTGAGTCTAGGGCAGCCCAGGTGGCTCAGTGGTTTAGCACCGTCTTCAGCCCAAGACTGATCCTGGAGACCTGGGATTGAGTCCCACATTGGGCTCCCTGCATGGAGCCTGCTTCTCCCTCTGTCTGTGTCTCTGCCTCTCTCTCTCTCTCTCTCTCTCTCTCTCTCTTTGGTCTCTCATGAATAAATAAATAAAATAATTAAACAAACAAAAAAAGAAATGGAGTCTACAATAAAAAACTCCCAACAAACAAAAGTCCAGGACTAGATAGCTTCACAACTTAATTCTACCAAACATTTAAAGAATAATTAAAGCTATTCTTCTCACACTATTCCAAAAAAATGAAAGAGGAAAGAAAACTTCTGAATTTCTTCTATGAGGCTAATATTATCCTGATACTAAAACCAAAGACACTACAAAAAATGAAAATCACAGGCCAACATCTCTGATGAACATAAATGCAAAAATCCTCAACAAAATATTAGCAACCTGAAATCAAGAATTTATTTAATTTTTTTCAGTATGATCAAGTAAGATTTATCCCAGGCATGCAAGGATGGTTCAATATGTACAAATTGATCAATGTGACACACATATCAACAAAAAAAGGACAAAAATTATATGATTATCCCAATAGATGCAGAAAAATCATTTGACAATATACAACATCTGTTCATGATAAAAATTGTCAACAAAGTGGAGTTTGAGGGAACATATGTCAATATAGTAAAGGCCATATATAAAAAAAAACTCAGAGCTAATATTACACTTGATGCTGAAAAACTTAAGTGTTCCTTCTAAAATGAGAAATAAGATAAGAATCTCCACTCTCACCATATTATTCAAAATAGTACCGGAAGTTCTAGCCACAGCAATTAGACAACAAAAAATAAATAAAAAGCATCCAAACTGATAAGGAAGAAGTAAAACTTTTACTATTTGCAGATGACATGATGCTATATTTAAAAAACTCAAAGGACTCCACCAAAAAAACTAATAGAACTGATACATGAATTTAGTATTGGGATACATAATAAACAGACAGAAATCTGTTATCTTCCTATACACTAATAACAAAGTAGCAGAAAGAGAAATTACAACAATAATCCCATTTACAATTGCACCAATAAAGAATAAAATATCTAAGAATAAATTTAACCAAGAAGATGAAATATCTGTACTTTGAAAACCATAGGACATTGATGAAAGAAATTGAAGATGACAAACATGAAGAGATATACCATGCTTATAGATTGGAAAAATTAATATAGTTAAAATATCCATACTGCCCAAAGCAATTTACAGGACCCCATGCAATCCTTATCATAATATCAATAGAATTTGTCACAGAACTGCAATAAATAATCCTAAAATTTACGTGCACTATTGGTGGGCATGCAAATCAGTATAGCACGACAAAAAACAGTGAAACATCTGAAACTAATGAAACATCATATGTTAACTTACTGGAATTAAAGTAAAAAAAGAAGACAGATGATATAGATAGGTGTTAGATGATAGATAATGTTGTAGATCTGAAACTAATATATAATTGTATATCAAATATACTTCAACAATTTTAAAAAAGGAAATGTTTCATCAACGATCAAACTGATTGATGGAACAGAATAATTCAATCTAACTCTATAAAGTGGGTGGATGGCAATTGAGTAAAAATTAGAGGATATAATGCATGGAAAATGTTTAAAAAGGTATTCTCTCTAAAAAAAAAGGTATTCTCTAAAGGAATGCACTACATTCTAATCCTTATATTCTTCCTACAAATATTTTGAAGGAAAATAAGTAAAAATAATGAAAAGCAAGAATTATAAAAGTAAGGGGAACTGAGAAAGTACTGATTAAAACAAAGAACTACAATGATCAATCCATAAAGATTTCAGATACTGGGATTATCAGATACAAACTGAAAACATTTGTGATCCTAAATTTACAGAAATAAAAGACAAGTATGAAAACATTTGCCAAGAGTAGATAACTAAAATAGGTAAAGTAGAAAATAAAATGAAAAGCACAAACTTACTTAAATACCAAAAACAGAGTAACAATAATTAAAAACTTTGTATGCAAACTTTATAACAAACTTGAAAAAGATGTAGAAAGAATTTGTGTGTTAGAAGATAGAAGAAATTAGAGTGTCATACACAGGCAAGGATAAGGAGGAAAAATAGCAGGAAAAAAAAAGAAAAGAAAAGGAAGAGAATAAGCTAGAATAGGACAGAATGAGAAGATCTAACATAAAATATATTAAAATTCATTTAGACAAAAAAAGTGGTCAGTGGCAATATCTGAAGCAATAATGATCAAGAATTTTCCAGAAGTGATGAAACAACTTATCTACAGACTGACAGCGGGACAGCTGGGGAGCATGTCGACTCCCGCCCAGAAGAGGCTCGTGTGGGATTTGAAGCAATTGCAAGAGGACCCATCTGTGGGTGTCAGTGGAGCACCATCTGAAAACAACATTATGCAGTGGAATACAGTTATATTTGGACCAGAAGGGACACCCTTTGGAGATGGTACTTTTAAACTAGTAATAGAATTTTCTGAAGAGTATCCAAATAAACCACCAACTGTTAGGTTGTTATCCAAAATGTTTCATCCAAATGTGTATGCTGATGGTAGCATATGTTTAGATATCCTTCAGAATCCATGGAGTCCAACATATGATGTATTTTCTCTCTTAACATCAATTCAGTCTCTGCTGGATGAACCGAATCCAAACAGTCCAGCCAGTAGCCAGGCAGCACAGCTTCATCAGGAAAACAAACGAGAATATGAGAAAAGAGTTTTGGCCGTTGTTGAACAAAGCTGGAATGATTCACGATAGACAACTGATCTGTTAATTTTTTTCATCATTGCTGTGTGTAATTTACCTCTCAGTAGAAAGGCTAACGAATTTTAAGTGCCACAGGTTTTAAGAATTCTTCAGGAAAAAAAAAAGTCCTTCAAAAGCTTGTGTATCTTGATTAATGTACTTTTTATTGCATGGTGTGAACTAAGTTATTGCTTACATAAATTGGTAATATATCCTGTATTTTTTCCAAGTGTATAATGTTGATGTGAAGTTTTCATGACAGAATAATACACATTTTGTAAATCTGTACTTTTTTCAAATATTGAATGCCTTATTTTTGAATTCTTTAGATTTTTAAATTGGAGAAAGGCACTTAAAGTTTTTTATATATGAATATTACATGTAAAGCTGTTAATATACATAACTTCAGTGCAAGAGACTATGTCACTTATTTCTTTATCTGTTTAGGAGGGGTTAATAAGTCTCTAGCTCTCCATCAATTGATAGTAGTTTCATTTCCAATTTCAAAAGAACAGATTTCTATTTTATCAGGAAATTCCTCAAATTTGATTCTAAACACCAAGTTATAATTTTCAAACTTTATTTTGAATGTTTGAAAGAAACTATATCCATTTCACTTGAGTAATTATAGATATAACTGGTTTGATTCTGTCCAACTCTGTATTTAGGCCACTTGTTATTGTTTCTTCATGCACTACTTACTGTTAAACTGTACCTTTTGCAATTTCACAGTTTGTACCTCTACCATGAGGAGTTGGCACCTCTATGGGAATAGAGAGCTAATGCAATTTATTTTGCTGCTTGATAGCACTTTAAAAGATTTTTGATAATGAAGAAAGTAAAACATTAAACATTTATCCAAATTCACACCCCACTATTAACACTGAGTAAGAATTGGTTGCATTGGTTTAGTAAGGCAGATACTTGGAAGGAATCTTGGTGTAACTTAAAATATTTGAAAACTGCCTTTTAATGCAATTGCATATCTATTTATTTTGGAAAAATGTTTCAACATCAGGGCCTGCTGAGTTGCTTTCTCTTGTGGAGATTTTTTTTTTAATCTCTTAAGTTGTATAAAAGTTGTACTGCATCTTAGTTTACTGGATAAATTTAAAATACAGTATTGTTGAAAGCTTATACAAAGCTATCCTATGCCTTCAAATAGTACAGAAAATGGAAAATATACAAGTAAATTCTGTTGAACCACCTGTGTAGTCTTTCTAGTAGTTAAAAACAGCTATTTGAGTAACTTCAATAGTTTCTCTCCTGTTCTTACTAGTTTAGTAAGCTAACAGCTTCTCTATTGGTAGACTGTAGGATGGCATTGTCTACAGCTTCTATTTATTAAGCCAAGTTTGACACTGGAAGACTAAGTGCTTTTTCCCTTTAAAAGTTATGATTTGCAAATTTTAGGGTAATTGTATGGTCTTAAAAAGCTTTTCATACAAATGAGAGTCCATTCACTGGAATTAATGGCCAAAAAAAAAAAAACATGCTTACAGCTACTTTTTTGGTCATAATAAATGTGATGCTTTCATATTCAGCTCTGAGACAAAGTGTAGCTTCTGAAGACATTTACTCCAATGACTGACTCTTAATATACAGTAGGTATATGAGAGTCTCCCCTCTTATTTTATTAAATGCTGTTTGTACTGCTTCAAAAAAAACAATCTACAAATTCAAATTGAATAAATATGAAATATAATTTTAAAAGTTCACAACTGACCACATTAAGGTAAAGTAGCAAAATATCTAGTATACAGAAAAAAATCTTAAAACAGACAATGAGAGTATATAGCTGGCAGTATGAACAATGGGATCTGGAACACACACAGGAAAAATGTCTGCCATCCTTAAATTCTATACTCTGTAAATATCTTTCAGGGATAATGAGAAAATAATGACATTTTCACAGAAAGTAAAACTTGAAGAGATTTCCAATGGTAGAGACATTTAAAGACATTTTAAAGCATAAGGAATCTCAGATGGCAACTCATCTGAATTACATCATGTGATGTAGGAAGACAAAACATAAAGTGGTAATTATGTAAGTAATTCAATGTTGACTTTATAAAACTATATTATTTATAGTCTTTGGCATGTAAAAATATGTTTGAAGAAATTGTTCAATAAAAGATACATATAACTCAAGGGTTAGTTTGTTCTTTTATATTATTAAGGAAGAAGTTTTGCCTTGATTAAAATTTTTCTTTACCATAATGTCACCCGGAAGGCAAATAGCAGACCCTGATTTCCATAACCACACAAAAAAAATCAAGAATTAGGGAACAAAAATAGCTATGGGAAAGCTCAGGAATTCACTTAAGAAACTTCAGCAACACAGCAAAACAAAAAACCTAAGAATAACTGCACAAAGTGCAGTTATAGAAAAGCTAAATTTGACTGCATCCCACAAGCCCACATTACTCAGAGCCAATAGTGAACTCTCCATCCAGAAAGGTTTCCCCTCACTGTGAAAGGGAGACCAGGATCAACATCTTCCCCTACCATTTGGGACACTGCACTAAGGATCTGCTTTGGTTTCACTCCATCTAGCGACCAGTAGTACTGAGATGTATAGAGAGGGAGAGGAAGAAAAAAAGAAAAGCAAGGGCTATCAGTACGAGCCAAACATCACAGGTGACCAGTTCCCAATGACCTGCTCTGCAGAGGACCCTGGTAATTTTTGCCATCAAAGAAACCAACAACCAGCAGAGCTGCTACTGTAGATCATCTTCAGATTTCTTTGATATTTCATACCACAGCTACTTGCCTTTAAAAACTCCAGATGCGGGATCCCTGGGTGGCGCAGCAGTTTGGCGCCTGCCTTTGGCCCAGGGCGCGATCCTGGAGACCCGGGATCGAATCCCACGTCGGGCTCCCGTTGCATGGAGCCTGCTTCTCCCTCTGCTTGTATCTCTGCCTCTCTCTCTCTCTCTCTCTCTCTCTCTCTCTCTCTGTGTGTGTGTGTGTGACTATCATAAATAAATAAAAATTAAAAAAAAATTAAAAAAATAAAATAAAAACTCCAGATGCAGAGACTGTCTTTCTTCCAGTGGATAGTTTTTCCTCCTTTATCGAATATTAGTTGACCATAAAGTTCAGGGTCCACTTCTGGGTTCTCTATTCTGTTCCATTGATCTATGTGTCAGTTTTTGTGCCAGTACCACACTGTCTTGATGACCACAGCTTTGTAGTACAACCTGAAATCTGGCATTGTGATGCCCCCAGATATGGTTTTCTTTTTTAAAATTCCCCTGGCTATTCGGGGTCTTTTCTGATTCCACACAAATCTTAAAATAATTTGTTCTAACTCTCTGAAGAAAGTCCATGGTATTTTGAAATGGTGCTGGGAAAATTGGACATCCACATGCAGAAGAATGAAACTAGACCACTCTCTTGCACCATACACAAAGATAAACTCAAAATGGATGAAAGATCTAAATGGGAGACAAGATTCCATCAAAATCCTAGAGGAGAACACAGGCAACACCCTTTTTGAACTCAGCCACAGTAACTTCTTGCAAGATACATCCACGAAGGCAAGAGAAACAAAAGCAAAAATGAACTATTGGGACTTCATCAAGATAAGAAGCTTCTGCACAGCAAAGGATACAGTCAACAAAACTCAAAGACAACCTACAGAATGGGAGAAGATATTTGCAAATGACATATCAGATAAAGGGCTAGTTTCCAAGATCTATAAAGAACTTATTAAACTCAACAGCAAAGAAACAAACAATCCAATCCTGAAATGGGCAAAAGACATGAAGAGAAATCTCACAGAGGAAGACATAGACATGGCCAACATGCACATGAGAAAATGCTCTGCATCACTTGCCATCAGGGAAATACAAATCAAAACCACAACGAGATACCACCTCACACCAGTGAGAATGGGGAAAATTAACAAGGCAGGAAACAACAAATTTTGGAGAGGATGCGGAGAAAGGGGAACCCTCCTGCACTGTTGGTGGGAATGTGAACTGCTGCAGCCACTCTGGAAAACCGTGTGGAGGTTCCTCAAAGAGTTAAAAATAGACCTGCCCTACGACCCAGCAATTGCACTGCTGGGGATTTACCCCAAAGATTCAGATGCAATCAAATGCCGGGACACCTGCACCCCGATGTTTCTAGCAACCATGTCCACAATAGCCAAACTGTGGAAGGAGCCTCGGTGCCCATCGAAAGATGAATGGATAAAGAAGATGTGGTTTATGTATCCAATGGAATATTCCTCAGCCATTAGAAAGGACAAATACCCACCATTTGCTTCAACGTGGATGGAACTGGAGGGTATTATGCTGAGTGAAGTAAGTCAATCGGAGAAGGACAAACAGTGTATGTTCTCATTCATTTGGGGAATATGAATAATAGTGAAAGGGAATATAAGGGAAGGGAGAAGAAACGTGTGAGAAATATCAGAAAGGGAGACAGAACATAAAGACTCCTAACTGGGAAACGAACTAGGGGTGATGGAAGGGGAGGAGGGCGGCGGGTGGGGGTGAATGGGTGACGGGCACTGAGGGGGGCCCTTGATGGGATGAGCAGTGGGTGTTATTCTGTATGTTGGTAAATTGAACACCAATAAAAAATAAATTTATTATTTAAAAAAAATAAAATAAAAACTCCAGATGCTGAGTACCTCCACAATCCCTGGCACTCTGTCCCATACTGGTAACCGGCTTAGGGCTCTGCAACTGTCCAAGGACAGAATGACAACTTAGATCTCCCCAGCTGACCTGTAGCACTGGGCCAGTGCTTGGGTCTAGTCTTTCCAACTGTGCACCTGCCCTTGGCAGGCCTGACTCACATGACCATCCTCTTCTGCCAGTGTGCATCCTGTGGTGAGATCCTATAACCAAGGAAGCACACATCAATAGTCCAGGCCCCCAAAGCTGCTTATGAGCTCTGAGGCATGGCCCTACTCCTATCCCTGGCCTTCATTACTAGGCTTATCTAAAGCTCGCCCCTCCAGTTGTATACTTACAATGAATCCAGCATGACTGCAAAACTGGCCTCCACTGCAGAGCTGTACCAGAGGAAACCCTGCAGCCATGGGAGTGCATACCCATGGCCAGAGCCCCTGCAGATACCAGTAGGCCTACGGTTGGCCCTGACTCTTGCTGCTGGCCTCAGCTTCCACCTATCAAGACTGAATCATGAAAAAATAGAAAATCTGAGCAGATCAATAGTATGCATAAAAATTGAATCAGTAATCAAAAACTTCCCAAAACAGAAAAGCCCAGAATCAGATGGCTTCACATATGAATTCTACCAAATACTTAAAGAAAAATTAACTTTAAATCTCAAACTAAAATATATCAACTAAAATGCTTCTGCACAACAAGGAAGCAATGAAAAAAGTGAACAGGTAACTATACATTGGGAGAAAATATTTTCAAAACAAATATCTGATTAGGGGTTAATATCCAAAATATAAAAAGAACTCATTCAATTCAATAACAAAACAAATAATAATAATAATAATAATAATAATAATAATAATAACCTATTTAAAAACTGGGGAAAGGAATTGAATACAAATTTTTCCAAAGAAGACATACAAATGGCTTACAGGTATACCAAAGGTACTCAAAATCACTAATCCTCAAAGAAATATAAATCAAAACCACTGAGGGTTGCCTCAGTGGCTCAGTGATTGAGCAAGCCTGTCTTTGGCCCAGGGCGTGATCAGGAGTCAGGGGATTAAGTCCCACATCGGGCTCCCTGCATGGAGCCTACTCCTCTGAGACGTATGTCTTTGCCTCTCTCTCTGTCTCTCATAAATAAATAAATAAATAAATAAATAAATAAATAAATAAATAAAATCTTTAACAACAACAGCAACAAACCCACAATGAGATGTCATCTCACATCTGTTGTAACAACTATTGTCAAAAAAAATCAAGAGATAGTAAATACTGGCAAGTATGTGCAGGAAAGTGAACTCTGGTGCACTGAGGTAGGAATGTAAATTGGTATAGTCACTATGGAAAACAGTGTAGTGCTTCCTTAAAATATTAAAAATAGAAATACCAAACGATTTAGTAATTCTACTTCTAGCTATATATCCAAGGGAAGTTAAAACACCCTGTCAAAGAGCTATTTGCTCTTCCATGTTCATTGTAGCATTATTCACAATAGCCAAGACACGGAAACAACTTAAGCGTGCATTAATGGATATAGATGATAGATAGATAGATAGATAGATAGATAGATAGATAGATAATAACTAGGTGATATAATTCAATAAGAAATGAAGGAAATAATTCATTGCAACATGGATAGTCCTCTTCAAGATCATTAACATAAGTAAAATAATTAAGACAGAGAAAGACAAATGCTATATGATCTCATTTATATGAAGATTCTATAAACATTGAACTCAAAGAAATAAAGAGTAGAATGGTCATTACCAGAGTTGAGGAATGGGGGAAATTGGGAAATGCTAATCAAATGGTACAACTTTCAGTTTTAAGAAAAGTAAGTTCTGGGAAATCTAAGGTACAGTATGGTTGTAATTTAGGAAATAATTACTTATCCTCTTAGAATTACAGTTTCAATTTTAAAAACCTACTGAAGGGAGATTGAAAATATATATTAAAACATCCAAAGGAATAAGAAAGTATGTATAAATCACCTAAAGGAAAGAAAATGAAAGAAAATATAGAATAAGTGACATAAATGGCAAGAGCAAAATAAAAATGTTTACTTAAGCTGTAGTTAAAAATAGCTAAGTATTAATAAAAGATAGAATATCTAAACCAAATGTGTGCTGTTCAAAAGTGTATAAGATGTGAAGATACAGAAGTAAAAGTTAAACAGTGGAAGAGGCAGGGCATTCTTATTTTAATATCAACAACTAACTTTGTTTATTTTCTATTAAAGATTTTTATTTATTTATTCATGAGAAACACAGAGACAGAGAGGCAGAGACACAGGCAGAGGGATAAGCAGGCTCCATGCAGGAAGCCTGATGTGGGACTTGATCCTGGGACTCCAGGATCACACCCTGGGCGGAAAGCAGGTGCTTAAGCAGGAGTCCCTACAATTAATTTTAAAATAAGCATTTCAGAAATTAAGATGATTCTCAATGATAAATGATACATTGGTTTTATCATGTAATAATGATGATAACCATAAAATGATAATGACAAAATGTTTTCAAAAAGAAGAAATTATTTTAAATTTGTATGCATGTAATGACAGAAATAATGTACAATTAGACAAACTTTAAGGCAAATATATAAATCAGCAACAATAATAAGAGATTGTAGCAATTTTCCTCAGGAATTAGTAAGACAATAAGAAAATAGGAGCCAATGGAAGATTTAAACAATATGGTTGACAAACATTCTTTTGTCAGCCTATATGGAATATTGCAGCCAGTAATTAAAGAATATTCTTTTTAAGCACAAGCAGAAATGTTACAAAAGTCAGTCATGTCCTGAGCAATCAAGAAAACCTGAACAAATTTCAAATTCTTGTGCCAATGGTATTCTTTAACCAAAAATAATTCTGCTACAAATAGATAACTAAATTGTTGCTAGAAAATCTCCAAATGTTTGAACACACAGCAATGAAAATGAGCAAACTAGCTCTATGTACAATATAGATAAATCTTTAAATCTTAAAAACCTAATATTAATTAAGTTAGATATATAAAAAGGACTTCAATAATTAAAAGGGCAAAATAGACAAAAATAAGTCCCCCCAAACACACACTATTTAGTTGGTTTGTAACTAAAGAAAAAAAGAAAAATTAATAATAATAATTTGGATGGTGGCTTACCTCTAGATGGTTGGATAAGAAAGATGCTGGGGGTTTCTAGGTTACTGCTGTTCCATATATTAACCAAGGTAAGAATTACAAGGGTATTCTCTCTAAAGTTATTTATTAAGGCACACATAAATATTTATTTATATCTGTATGTACACAGATCATCTCTGTATATAATAATCCAAAAGTTTATTATTTATTTATTTATTTATTTATTTATTTATTATTTATTATTTATTATTTATTTATTTATTTGGACAGAGAGAGCATGTGAATAGGGGGAGGGCAGAGGGAATGGAATCTTTCCAGTAAACTCCCCACTGAATGAGAAGCCTGACACAGGGCTTGATCTCACAACCCATGAGATTATGACATCAGCCAAAAGTAGGAGTTGGATGCTTAACCTCTGAGCCACCAAAGCACACATTTGATTCAAAAGATTATTTAAAATACAATTATTTTCTATGCTGATTCTACCAAAGACTTAATAGCTACACAATTTACTATTAGTCAGAAATGATCTTTGTGCTATAAGAATTTTAAAATCTTAGTGTCTTCTAACACTATTTATTTCTCATCCATGGCGTTGAATATGAGTTAGTGGCAGAATGGGCAGTTACTCAGAGTTTCAGCTTCTACAATTTGAGGTTCCACTAGTTTTAATGGGAATCCACCACTGAATCACCTCTGTTCAGCATTCAAACTAGCATTCAATCCTGTATATGAGAGAATATATAGGATTGTGAGGAAAATTATGTGTCTGTACTTCACTTTAATCCTACATCCTACTGGCCAACACTAAATCACATGGCCCCATCTTTAATTTAAAAAACAAAGGAGTCCGGGAAATGTGTAAATTGTGCCTAGGCAGAAGAGGGGGACAATTTGTGAACATCCACCTAGTTTCCATCACAATTGAACAATCTCTGCCATACTTTTAATTCTGAGGGAAATGATTTCCATCCTCTATTCAAAGAATTATATCCAAAGATACTTGACAACCACTAATGACATCTATTTATACTTTTTCAAAAGAGAGATCTGGGGGGCAGGACAAGATGGCATAGGAGTAGGGTCCCCAAGTCACCTGTCCCAACCAACTTACCTAGATAACTTTCAAATCATCCTGAAAACCTACAAATTTGACCTGAGATTTAAAGAGAGAACAACTGGAACGCTACAGAGTGAAGGTTTTTCACTTCTAACAAGGTAGGAAGGCAGAAAACAACAACAACAACAACAAAAGAAGTGGAGAAGGAGCCCCCACTAGGAGCTGCGCTAAGAGTGGGTGGCGAGTCTCCAGGACAGGAAACCCCAGTGCTGGAGAAGCAGGAACTTTAAAAATCCGCACCAGATTATTCCCGGATGGAAAGGCGCTTAGCATGAAACTCTGGCAGAATTGCAGGAAGGGCAGTAGTGGAGCCTCCAGTTTCCCGGAGTCACTAATAGAGGAAGTGCGGGGGGGGGGGGGGCGCACCACAGACTGTGGGCTGATAACGATAAAGGGCGGGAGCACACACCCGGTGGAGCCTGGGGAGAAGCCAGTGAACAGGCAGGGGCTCCGGAAAGAGGGGTCTGCGCCCCGCTGCCTTCGGGAGACACAGCCCCAGGAGCGCGATTCCAGCAGCACAGGCCCCGGATCCCAGGGTGCTGGGCAGACACAGCTGGTGACCCAGCACTCCCCCCGGGACTGGTGGAGGCGGGGAGGGTATAGGACAGCAAAGACTCACTTTCTGCCGGGCACACTGCAGGCTGTGCAGATCAGCGCCTTCCACCTGTGGAGCATCCAGCCCAGTGCTGACTGGGTAGTTACTGGGGGGAGCTGACTCCAGAGCTAGAGACCTGGCCACCGTCAGTATTGTTGTCCCACCTTGTGACTGGAATGGAGTGGGGCCACCAGAGAACAAGGGCCTCACAGGACAAATAGCTCCCACTGAGCCCTGCACCTGTCAGGGGATGGGGCATCTCCCCCATGTACACACACCTCAGAATCAAAACAGCAGGCCCCTCCCCCAGAATCAGCTAGGAGAACGAGGGAAGAGCAAGTTCTTGACTGAGCAGTGCTGGAAAGCTCTAGGGGAAGTCGAGAGATTTACAGTATATAGAACAAGAGGGTACCCATCCTTTTTTTCCCCTTCCTTTTTCCAGTACAACTCATTTTTATATCAGACTGTAAATTTCCATTTTTTTTCTCTTTTCCCACTCAACTACAATATTTTACCACCTCTTCATTTTTAAGATTCTTCTTTTTGACTTTCATATTTCTACGATTACAGGTCCTAGATATATTTTCCACTTCTAGATTCCCTTCAACATACTCAGCTTAATTTTGGGAGATATACAAGATATGTTTTGTTTATTTGTTTGTTTTGTGTTTTTTTGTTTTCTCTGTCTCATTTTAATCTACAATGGTGGAAGTTAATACCTTCTAAATCATGACCAGTATGTACCCAGAACTGAGTGGTATACCATGCTGGTTCATTCTGTGCGATTTTATTCTCTCTTCATGCCCATTCTGCCCCCCTCTTTTATCTCATTTATGTTTTGGTGGGCAATGTTGGGGCCCTCTACAAATATTTCTGGCTTATATAAATTTGGGACTGAGCATCTTCTAAAATACAGAACTTAATATACTGAGAAACAAGAGGATCACCCTCTAGAACCCCTCAGGTAGACTACATTTTCCCTCCACTACAACTTCTTCACCACCATCCCCCAATACCCACCTTTTTTTTGTCTCCTTTTTTTTCTTTTTTCTTATTGTTTTCTTTTCATTTTTTTTCTCTTCTTCTTTAGGACTCCCAGATTTTATTTTTTACTACTTTGTTTTAAAATTTGTTTTCACTTTAGTGATTCCTTTGTTTAATTTCATTCTGACACTTGTTTTCAATTTCTGGTCTCCGACCTCAGCAGAATTATCTAGAGTGAAATTTATCTAGGTTGTGGTTGACATTCTTGATGCAGCGCACTCAAACAGCTACTCTGGGGGATCCCTGGGTGGCGCAGCGGTTTGGCGCCTGCCTTTGGCCCAGGGCGCGATCCTGGAGACCCGGGATCGAAACCCACATCAGGCTCCCGGTGCATGGAGCCTGCTTCTCCCTCTGCCTATGTCTCTGCCTCTCTCTCTCTCTCTCTCTCTCTCTCTCTGTGACTATCATAAATAAATAAAAAATTTAAAAAAAAAAGTGCTTTCTAAAAAAAAAAACAAAAAACAAAACAAAAAAAAAGCTACTCTGCACTGAGTAAAATGACTAGAAAGAAGAACTCACCACGAAAGAAACAATCAGAAACAGTCCTCTCTCCCACAGAGTTACAGAATTTGGATTACAATTCGATGTCAGAAAACCAATGGAGAAGCACAATTATAAAGCTACTGATGGCTTTAAGTATGAACTTTGCATGTCAGAAGGGTATAGCATGATATATTCGAAGTGCTAAAAGAAAAAAAAAAACAACTTGCAGTCAAGATTACTCTGTCAAGCAAGCCTATCATTCAGAATAGAATGAAAGATAAAAATTTCACAAAGAAAAGTTAAAGGAATTCACAAGCAATAAACCACCCTTTTAAGAAATGCTAAAGACTTTTGTGAATAGGAAGGAAGAACATCAACAGGAGTAAGAAAAGTAGAAAGCACAAATGTAGTAAAATTAAGTATATCTATAAACATCAATAAAGGGATTCACAAAATAAAAGGAGGCAATATATGACTTCATATTTCTAAAACATGGGGGGGTGTGGAGTAAAATTTTAGTGCTTTTATTTATTTAAAAATATTTCATTTATTTATTTCAGAAAGAGAGACGGAGAGAACATGAGCAGGGAAGAAAGGCAGAAGGAGAGGGAGAAGCAGATCCCTGTTCAGCAGGGCTCATTCCCAGGACCTAAGGATCATGACCTGAGCTGAAGACAGATGCTTAACTTCTTGAGCCATCCAAGAACACCCAGTGCTTTAGATTGGATTTAAACCTAAGCAATCATCAATTTAAAATATACTGCTATATGCATAAGGTACTATATTAAACCTAATGGTAACCGTATATCAAAACTAGTAATAGATATGCAAAATAAATAAATAAATAAATAAATAAATAAATAAATAAATATCCAAGTATACCAAAGAAACAAGCAAACCATGAGAGATCAGGATAAGAAAACAGAGAAAAACGACAAAAACATCCATAAAAGAAGTAACAAAATGATAATAAGGACATACCTATCAATAATTACTTTGAATGTAAGTGAACTAAATGTTCCAATAAAAAATATAGGGTGATAGAATGAATGAAAAAGCAAGATCCATCTATAAAACACCTAGAGGAGACTCACTTCAGACACATGCAGACTAAAAGGGAAGGGTAGGAAAGCACTTATCATGCAAATGGAAGTGAAAAGGAAGCTGGGATCATAAATACTTATATGATACAAAATAAACTATAAAACAAAGACTGTAACAAAAGACAAAGAAAGAAACAATAATCATAAAAGGAACAATCCAACAAGAAAATATAACAACTAAATATTTATAGACCCATTGTGGGAGCTTTCAGTAACATAACAGCTAAAAATAAACATTAAGTTAGTAACACAATACTAGTAGGGGACCTAAATACACAATTAAAAAAAAAATTGGCAGGTCATCCAAACAGAAATCACAAGGCAACAGTGCCTTGCATGGCACATTGGACCAGATGGATCTAATAGATTCAGAACATCTCATCCTAAGACAGCAGAGTACACATTCTTTTCAACTGCATATGGAACATTCTCCAGAATAGATCACATATTTGGTCACAAAACAACTCTTACCAAATTCAAAAAGATTGAAGTCATACCATACATCTTTTCTGACAACAATGTTTTCAAACTAGAAATCAACCACAAGGAAAAAAATCTAGAAACTATACAGATACATGAAAATTAAATGATATGTTGCTAAACAATGGATAATCAACCAAGAAATCAAAGCAAAAATTTAAAAAATATATGAAGAAAAATGAAAATGAAAACACAATGGCCCAGGGATGCCTGGGTGGCTCAGCAGATGAGCGTCTGCCTTTAACTCAGGGTGTGATCCCAGGGTCCAAAGATCGAGTCCCACATTGGGCTCCTTGCATGGAGCCTGCTTCTCTCTCTGCCTGTGTCTCTGCCTCTCTCTGTGTGTCTCTGATGAATAAAATAAATAAAATCTTAAAAAAAAATGCAATGGCCCCAAATCTTAGGGATACAGCAAAAATCCTTTTAAGAGGGAAGTTTTTAGCAATACAGGTCTATCTCATGAATAAATAAAAATCTCAAATAACCTAGCATTACACCTGAAGCAGCTGGAAAAAATAAGAACAAACAAAGCCCCAAACAAATAAAAGGATAGAAATAATAAAGATGATTTCACAGGTATGTTTTACCAAACTTTATTTATTTTTTTTAAGATTTTATTTATTTATTCATGAGAGACAGAAAGAGAGAGAGAGAGAGAGAAAGAGAAGCAGAGACACAGGCAGAGGGAGAAGCGGGCTCCATGCAGGGAGCCCGATGTGGGACTCCATCGCGGGGCCTCAGGATCATGCCCTGGGCCAAAGGCAAGCACCAAACCGCTGGGCCCCCGGGGCTGCCCTGTTTTACCAAACTTTAAAGAGGAGTTAATGCCCATTCTTTTTCAAACTATTCCAAAAAATAAAAGAGGACGGACAACTTCCAAATTCATTATATAAGGCCAGCATTACCCTGATACCAAAACCAGATAAAGACACTACAAAAAGGGAGTATTATAGATGCATATCTTCAATGAACATAGATGCTAAAAATATCAAGAAAATATTAGCAAACAGAATCCAACAAAACAGTAAAAACTATTATCCACCATGATAAAGTAGGACTAATTCTTGGATGCATATGTCATTCAGTATTCACAAATCAATCAACATGATACATCACATCAACAAAAGAAAGTATATAAACCATATAATAATTTCAATACAGGCAGAAAAAAACATTTGATAAAGTATAGCAGATACTCATCATAAAAATCTCAATAAAATAGATTTATTTAAAAAATTTTTTTTAAATTTACGATAGTCATACAGAGAGAGAGAGAGAGAGAGAGGGAGAGACACAGGCAGAGGGAGAAGCAGGCTCCATGCACCGGGAGCCGGACGTGGGATTCGATCCCGGGTCTCCAGGATCGTGCCCTGGGCCAAAGGCAGGCGCCAAACCGCTGCGCCACCCAGGGATCCCAATAAAATAGATTTAGAGGAAACATACCTGAGCATAATAAATGCTATGTATGAAAAATGTATGAAAAATGCACAAGTAGCATCTTCCTCAATGGTGAACTTTTCCCCTAAGGTAAGAAAGAAGATAATGATGCCCACTCTCACCACTTTTATTCAGCATAGTACTGGAAAAGCTAGCCACAGCTATCAGACAACAGAAAGAAATAAAAGGCATCCAAATAAGTAAAGAAGTAAAACTTTCACTATTTGCAGATGAAATGACATTACATATAGAAAACCTTAAAGAGTTCACCTAAAAAATACTAGACTGACAAATGAATTCTATAAGATTGCAAAATACAAAAATCAAAATACAGAAATCCATTGCATTTCTATAGCCTAATAATGAAGTAGTAGAAAGAGAAATTAAGAAAACAGTCCCATTTACAATTGAATAAACTTAACCAAAGAGGAAAAAAACTTGTAATCCAAAAACCATAAAACATTGATGAAAGAAATTTAAGGCAATACAAAGAAATGGAGAGACATTCATTCCATGCTCATAAATTAGGGGAAAATGGTGTTAAAACATCCATCCTACTCAAAATAATTTATAGATGTAATACAATACCCATCAAAATACCAAATTTTTTTCATAAAACTAGAGTGAATAATTCTAAAATTTGTGTAGTTCTACAAAAGACCTCAAATAGCCTAGGAAATTTTGAAAAAGAAGAGCAATACTGAAGGTTTTACAATCCCAGATTTCAAGATATACAACAAAGCTATATTAATCAAAACAATATGATACTGGCACAAAAATAGCTCAATGCAACAACATAGAGAATGTATAAATAAACGCAATACATAGGGTCAATTAATCTATGGCAAAAGAGGCAAGAACATGCAATTGGAACAAGATAGTCTCTTCAACAATGATTGTAAGAAAACTGGACAGCTACATACAAAATAATGAAAGTGGACCATTTTCTTATACCACATACAAGAAGCTCAAAATAAATAAAGACTTAAAGGTGAGTTCTGAAACCAGAAAAATCCTGGAAGAGAGTACAGGCAGTAATTACTCTGACACTGGCCCTAGCAACATTTTTTTCTTTTTCTTTTTCTTTCTTTTTTTTTTTTTAGTTTTTTTTATTTTTTTTAACATTTTTTTCTAGATATGTCTTCTAACACAAGGGAAACAAGAAAAAATAAACTATTAGGACTTAATCAAAATATAAAGCTTCTTTACAATGAAGGAAACAATCAACAAACAAAAAGGCAACCTACTGAATAGAAGAATATATTTGCAAATGATATAGCTGGGGTTAGTATCCAAAATATATGAAGAACTTACACAACTCAACACCAAAAACCCACAAATATTTCACTTAAAATATGATCAGAAGACATGAACATACATTTCTTTAAATAAGACATACAGATGGCATGAAGAAATATTCAACATCATTCAGCAGCAGGGAAATGGAAACCAAACCACAATGAGATACCACCTCACACCTGTCAGAATGGCTAAAATAAAAAACACAGGAAATTACAAGTGTTGGCAAGGATGTGAAGAAAAAAGAAGCATTGTGTGCTATTGTTGGGAGTGCAGAATGTTGCAGGTATTGTGGAAAACAGCATGGATTTTTCTCCAAAAGTTAAAAACAGAAATACTATATTGTCCTGTAATTCCACTGTTGAGTATTTACTCAGAGAATATCAATACTTATTGGAGAGGATATAAGCATCCCTATGTTTGTTACAGTGTACAATATTCAAATTTTGGAAGCAACCCAAGTGTCAATCCACAGGTGAATGGACAAAGAAGAAGTGGTAATATATATACAATGGAAAATTACTCAGCCATAAAAGAGAATGAAATCTTTGCCATTTGCAACAGCATGGATGGATCTAGAGAGTATAATGTTAAGTCAAGTCGCTCAGAAAAAGACAAATGCCATATGATTTTATTCATATGTGAAGTTTAAGAAAAAGTCAAATGAACAAAAGAAAAAAGAGAAACACCAAAAAACAGACACTTAAATATATGGAACGAATTGGAGTTTACCAGAGGGGAGGTAGGTGCGAGTAAGGTTGGAATAGGTGAAGTGAATTAAGAGTATATTTATTGTGATGAACGTTAAGTGATGTATAGAATTATTGAATCATTATATAGTATACCTGAAACTAATACTGTAAATTAATTAAAGTGAAATTTAAATAATAAAAATAGAAAAGACACAAAAGGAACAATTATCTGAATGAGCAAACCCTCAACAATACCTACTTTGATGACAGGAAGAAATCATAAAACGGTGTTCTGCAGTCAATATTGTAGTTGCTTCTCAATTCAGGGGAATATCTTTAATAGTTTAGTACCTAGTGAGTTTACATTTCCTTTTTTTTTAAGATTTTATTTATCCATTCATGAGAGACATTTGAAAGAGAGAGAGAGAGAGAGAGAGAGAGAGGCAGAAACATAGGCAGAGAGAAGTAGTCTCGGTGCAGGGAACCCGATGTGGGACTTGATCCTGGGACTCCAAGATCTCGCCCTGGGCCAAAGGCAGGTGCTAAACCACTAAGGCACCCAGGCATCCCATGAGTTTACATTTCCTATTACTTACATGAGGTAAGATGTTTTAATTGGATAAAAGAGTATTAGATAAATGGTTTCCAAATATTTAACCATAATTTTCCACATTAGAATTAGCAGGAATAAGTGAGGAGTAAAACAGATGGAGAACGAAAAGAAAGAGGAAGGGGGGAGGGAGAGGTAGAAGAGGAAGAGATGGAGAAGAACAAAAAGAGGAGAAATATTATATCTCATGAGCTGTCATTATGCTTCTATTCTAGACTCTGACTACATCATTCAGGATGGGGAAAGGTTATGGAAGGGAATCTACCTGAGAGGCCCAAGAATTCTTTGAGAACCTCAAAAGCACTTATAGTAGGCTTTGAGTTATAACAGGAAATTACATTTTTACTTCATGATTAATTCATGTGACACCATGGACATTTTGAAATTCCAACCTAAAATGGTATTATTTAAGGTTACTAAATTCTTTTATGAAAGATAGGAGAAATAAATTAATAGGATAGATAAAATTTAGTATAGATAATAAGTAGTTTGGGAGAATTGTTAGATATAGATAAAGTAAAGTAAGTTTAGCCTAAGTATGCCAACATATATAGGAGGGGAGAAAAGTATTAAGTACTAAACAGTCATCAACCTTTGGTGATGATTATTCTTATCTGATATAAGATATCTTATCTTATCTCTTATCTGATATATGTATGCATAAGATCCAGGGTTGTTCAGCAAGTTGTAAGTGAGTTCCAGCTACTGGCCAGGAGTCATTGGGCCTGGGCCTCTCTACTCCATAAAGTGAGTGAGGGCTTCAGGGCTTTTACTGAACCTCTTGTATAGACTCAGGGTCCTGAAACCCTGCCACCAGAGGGAAGACTAATACGACAGGAAAGGACATTAGATCCAGGTACTGCAGTCTTTTAACCTATTCTTTCTCTTTCTCCTTAAATTTGCTATATGATTTAACATAACATATGACTCAAGCATCTTATTTTAGTTCAATAAACTCTGTTCATAGCCTCAGGTATAATTTGCTTATAGACTTCAAGAACATATCCCACCACATGAGATAATTGAGTTCATCTGGTGATTAGTGAAAAATACCAATTTTGTTCTCACATTTATGTTAGACATTTTTTTTTTACCAAAAATGTTTAACCACAACTCATTGTGCTACTACTGGCCAATGATACTAGTCATTTATTTTATTTTGTTTGAATCAATTATCACCCAAAGGTCTCAATTATTCCTTAATTCCCTGAACGTCAAAATGTTTACCATCTTCAAGCATTTGCCATACAAAAGTCTCATCAAAACTCCATGACCCTAAAGCAATTTTTTTTCTCTTACAATGTACTGTTTTCCCAGATGTTCTCATATTTTGAGAAGGGCAATAATCTCATGTGTGACTTGGTAAATAATGGAGCTCTTAGTGCTATAGCTAACAACTTACATCCCCAGACAGAAAAATAGAAATTAGCATTTCCCTCTTGACCTCTTCACTTCTTCTGTCCATGATTTCAGGGTATAGACTCAGAGATGTATATAAAACTTTTCTACATTATGTGTAAGTTTTGTTAAGTAAATATGAAATGTATAAACAAGAATTGCTGAAACACCAAATCACATATGAATAGTGAAAGAAAAGCCAAATTTCCAGCTGAATCAAACATTTCCATTACTCAACTAACTTATTTTCAGGCAGTAAAATTTATGTTTACAATCCTAAATTAATGGAGCTAAGTTTCTCTAGACTACCTAAAATAACACAAAATAAATATTTTATATCCTCAGTTGATATATTTGATTAGGTGATTAGAAAGAAATAAATTCAAATGTCAAGCAAACACATTTTGTTTTTAAATAGAGTCTCCATGAGGAAAATGGGCTTAAAATAGATAAATTAAGAGTCAGTCAGTCTTAGATATTTGATATGTTATAGTCTCCCATAATTAAACCTTAAAAATTTGACTAAACATCTCTAGCAGAGACACAAGACACCTAAATACCTTTGACTCCAAAATAATTCTCCTATGAGGAGCTTTTTGTTTTTTTAAAGTTCTTATTGAAAAAGGATGTGCCTACAAAAATAGGGAATAGAGGGATCTTCAGCACAGCCTAGGAGAGCAGCCAAATCTCCACCTGTACAAAGTAGGGTAGAAGTTATGGCTAGGTAGTCCTTAGGTTCAAATTATTCAGTAAGATAGTTTCTTTGATCTATATGTTACTCATCATTGATTATGTCCAGATGTAGTAAACCTTTTACAAACATTAATATTAGATGACAACATTGTCATAGGTTCTGTATTTCCCCATGTTACACTATAGATTCCATGCACATGACAATTTGGCAGTTTAAAAATAAAAATTAAAAAATCTTATCTATACATTGACTTTCTAGCTATAAATGATTTTTTTTACATTCAGTTCCATGTTTTCACACCATGTAGGCAAAATATGAGCTTTACTAACTAATAAATTATTTAAAATGTGAAATAAATAAATAGGACCAGTCTCCACCAACAGACAGTTTTAAAAGAACTTTCTCTTCCTGTTACTTAAGATAAAGGAAAAGGACAGTAAATAAACAAAACTAAGTATATAATTTCTATGAAGCCTTATACTAACCACTTCCACATACACCATTCCACTTAATCCTTACCAATGTAAATTGTACCATAAACTGAGTATTCCTACTAGAGGAATATTTATTCACTATTCTCAAGCTCTGGAAAAGGTTAACTGACACTTGCCCGGAGCCATGATGAAGTGCAAATGACTTGGTAATAATGATATCATAGCTAGGCATCTCTATATCTGCATCTATATCTCTATCATCTATCTATCATATCTATCTATCATCTATCTATCATCTATCTATCTATCATCTATCTATCTATCTATCTATCTATCTATCTATCTATCTATATCTAGCTAAATGTAGATGTTCAGTTGTTTCAGTCCATTTATTGAAAAGACTCGACTTGATTTTTGACAAAGGAGCAAGGCAATACAACAAAACAGTTGGCTATATTTATATGGGTCTATTTCTGGGCTCTCCATTATATTTCACTGATCTATTAGGCAGCACTCAATTGTGTCCTTAAAGAGGTCTACTAACATATTCCTTATCTTTCCTCTATAGACTTATGTCACAAAGTACAATCTCTGGATATATATTCAGGAATTAAGGATATCCCTTCAATGTGTATTCAAAGCAACAATGCAGTCCTACCACCTTCCTTCTCTCCAATTAAATATCTGCTGTAGTACCCTAAGAGACTGACCATTTTTCCAATTGGACTTGTGTCTCTGGTTCTGGGCACCTGGAGCCTTATTGTTTCCATTCTCCACTCCAGTTGACAAATGATGAAGGAAAACTGTTATTATTTTTTTTTTTTTGCTGCTCCTCATTGCCCTTTTGCAACTAAAAATGTAAATTAAGGATTTAAGTTACAAATAAAAACATTGCCTGTCAAATAAAATAACCTGGGGGACGCCTGGGTGGCTCAGTGGTTTAGCGCCGCCTTCCGCCCAGGGCCTGATCCTGGAGACCTGGGATCGAGTCCCGCATCAAGCTCCCTACATGGAGCCTGCTTCTCCCTCTGCCTATGTCTCTGCCTCTCTCTTTCTCTCTGTCTCTCATGAATAAATAAATAAAATCTTTAAAAAAATAACTTAGTATTTCCATCTGGAATAGATGTGTTCCAAAATATTGTAGCTCTCTGAGTTCCCACTGGCTGTCCAGAGTTGCAGGACTGTCTATCTTCATGGAGACTCCCAGACTTCACAGGGCTGATGTTACTCTACAGGGAGGGAGAGTATATCTTTTTGTATTTGCACATTATCTCCAACGAGGCAAACAGCCAAACACCCATCCTGTCCTCTTTTGACCTTAGAGTAATAGGCTAGAAAATGTTTTCCCTGAGGTAAGAACCTCACATTTATCAAAACTAGTTTTGGGTTTCTTGGGTCACTTCTATAGATCATTGTGAACCTACATATTAGATCTCTCATTCCTCTTGAGCTAAGTATTTATTATAAGCTCCATCAGATAATAAATATACTCCTGAGAGGCTGATGATACATTAGATAATAATGTTACATTTCTGTGTTATGTTAAGAAATAACAACAAAAAACTTATTTCAGAAATTTATAGTACTGACATTACATTATGAAAATACTTAAAAATGTATTCCATTTCATCAAGATTTTTCTTCAGAAACATAAAAAAATAGAAATAAGACTTTATTGTCCTAGATTTAATTACATATGAGAGTTATGTAGAATTGATGCAGCAGACCCATTTTATTTAAAATAAATGTGCTGAGGATTAAAATGTGTTTTCCACTTTTCTTAAAGTTCCTAATAAAATGCGGTGAGAAAGAAGATTGAAAGGCTAATTTTGAGATAAAGCTAATAATTTTAAGATAGGAGTTGTAATTAAGAGTCATTTCAATTAAATTAATTTGTAGAGTGGTTTACTGCTCTATGAAAAAAAAGGAAAAAACATGAAATGCTTTAAAATGCTGTGCTATACTGACATATCTTAACTCTCAGTAGATAAAGATTCAGTCAACTGTTATTTTTTTTGTCCTTTTAAAACTTCATAACTTTTGATGTGACCATGACATTTTCTCTTCCTCCTCTGTTAGGTATAAACTCTACTAAAAGTTTATTAAGGTGTTTAGGAAGAAACAGAATACAATTTCTGCCAACCTGACTAAGAATTTATAGAGGAGGATTTGTATAGCTGAAGTCAGTAAAGTTCCTAAAAGAAGTAATTGGAACATCTGGAATTACTAATCTCATAAGACAAGTTTCCTCTCCGCAACTTCTCTTTGCTTTTGTTTCTTGGCAGGTTATCCAACCAATAACTCTAAGAAGTTATATTTGGTTTGAAGACTAAAATATTTGTGGAGATGCAGTTACATACATCAGTTTAGGCTAAAAATGAAATAAACTGTATCAAATATTTAGAAGATGGGAGTTGGAAATAAACTTATTTTATGTGCATTTTTTCAATTGCAAAATAAACAGAACCATCGTAAGAAATAATAGCATTTTTAAAAGTCAGTGTTTAAATGAAACAAACATAGATCTGTAGAAATGAACTGGATGTGAAAAGTCAAGATCATATATTAATTTGACGTACCTCAATGAAGATTCAGTTGTTGAAATACCAAAAAAAAAAAAGCATTTCACCAAATCTCACAATTATATTAATATTGAATTAAGGAGTTAAAGACTCAACTAAAGAAATTGTGAACAAACAAACCAAACAAAATGAGCCCTTTACTTTCTTCTTTTTAGAATGTGATATTATTTATCCAACTATTAAAGCTAGAAACCTGAGTCACCCTTGACTCATTTCCTTACCATGAATTTTTCTAAATATAATAAATATAAGAGAGAAGTTGTACTTTTTTTGTACTTCCTTTTGCTTCATTTGGATTTTTGGATTAGTGACTGTAAAGTAGAGAAGGGCAGGGTTTCTCTCTCTCTTTCTCTCCCCCCCCCCAAAGCATAGTGCCTATAGTAATAGCTGGTATAATTACAAAGAAAAATTGTTGAAAATTTACTTAAAAATATTTGTTGAAAAGTTTACCAATAAAAAGTATACAGATTATAATGTCTATGACACTGTCAAGCAGAAAAAGAGGTAATGAAATCATTCTATATTTAACAAGATATGAGAACAGTATACAAAATTTGTCACTTTTAGTGAATAATTTAACCTTTCTAAAATCCAAGTTTTGTCACCTGCAAAATAGTGGTTACTAAAAACATCAACATCACAAAATTAATGTATAAATTATTGGTACTCGAATACTCTCCTCTCCTTTTCTTTTTTCTTTAATAGAATCTCATTAAGAAAGAGAATGCAAGAATAATGTTATAACCAAGAGAAAGTAGCAGCTTTCATGGCAGCATGACTAAAGTGATAAATGGTAGCAGTACCTCAGTAGAACAGATGTGGCAAAGGGTGTATGAAAGGTGCTCAAGGTATTGTGTCAGAGTACATACTCCAGCCAAGAACTCTTCTTTGAAAATAGTTACCTGAGGATGTAGACTTCTCTAGTGTAGTACCTAGCAAATTTGTCATTCAATAGCAACTAAAAGATTGAGGATATCATCAAATCTATAGCCTGAAGTGACTGCCACTAAAATCTATAAATGCATTAAAGTCCCATTAGTAACATACTGACAGTGAACCCAATATGACCATTAACAGCTGGAAATTGGGATCTCTAGAGATATGACAGACAGAAAGGAAAGAGAAAGAGCAGTGGAAAAGGAACACATACATTTATAAAATAACAAAATATCACGCTTTCTAAATCTCCTAACCAACCCTGGCATCACATTTTCAAATGCACATAACTAAAATATTTTCACTCTAATAGCAATGCCTACTTTGCTAGTAATTACAGTTTAAACGCTCATTCCAAGAGCAAAGAGATTGTTTATTCATTAACTACTTTGGATGCTTACTTATTAGGAAGTTTTTATAAAGAATTCTATTCCAAGAGACTTATCTTGAATAATTGGATTATCAGAAGAATAATATAGAGCTTTTATTTAATTTAGAAAGTCATTCTTTTTGCCAAAGTAGCATACCATAAATTCTGATTAATATCCATTATTTTATGAAAATTAGTGTTAATTCTGATCCAAGGGTGCAGTTACTTTTTTTAAACCATAGATATTGAACAATTTTATTTTTTAATAGTGAATAAAAGTTTACTTTTTAACATTTTGTATTTAAATTCCAATTAGTTAACAGACAGTGTAATATTAGTTTCAGGTGTACAATATAGGGATTTTATACACTTTTATACAATACCCAGTGATCATCACAGTATAGTCCTCAATCTCTATATCTTAACCCATAGCTCCACCCCCTTCCCCTCTGGTGACCATCAGTTTGTTCTCAGTTAAGAGTCTGTTTCTTGGTTTGCTTCCCTCTGTCTTTATTTTCCCTTTTTTTCATTTGTTTTGTTTCTTAAATTCCATGTATGAGTGAAATCACATATGGCATTTGTCTTCCTCTGACTAGTTTTGCTTAGCCTCCATCCATTATCATTACAAATGGCAAGATTTCCATCATTTTTATGACTAATATTCTAGTGTATATATATCTTTTATTCATTCATCAATTGATGGATACTTGAACTGTTTATATAATTTAGTTTTTGTAGATGGTGATGTTGTAAACATTGAGGTGCATGTACCCTTCAAATTAATATTTTTGTGCTTTGGGGGGTAAATAACTAGTAGTACAATTGGTGGATTGTAGGGGATTTTTTTTCTTAACGTTTTGAGGAACCTCCATACTGTTTTCCAGAGTGGTTGCAATAGTTTTCATTCCTACCAAAGTGTAAGAAGATTCCCTTTTCTCCATATGCTCACCAGCCCCTGTTATCTATTGTGTTGTTGATTTTAGCCATTCTGACAGGTATAAGGTGATATCTCATTGTATTTTTGTTTATATTTCCTTGATGATCAATTAAGTTGAGCATTTTTTCATATATATGTTGGCCATATGGATGTCTTCTTTGGAAAAATGTCTATTCATATTTTCTATCCATTTTAAAATAGAATTATTCACTTTGGGGGGTCTTGAGTTTTAGAAGTTCTTTATGTATTTTGGATATTAGCCCCCCCTTTTTTAAAGATTTTATTTATTTATTCATGAGAGAGAGAGAGAGAGAGGCAGACACATAGGCAGAAGGAGAAGCAGGCTCCATGCAGGGAGCTTGACTTGGGACTCGATCCTGGGGCTCCAGGATCACACCCTGGGCTGAAGGCTGCGCTAAACCGCTGAGCCACCTGGGCTGCCCAGATATTAGCCCTTTATTAAAAATGTCATTTACAAATATCTTCTCCCATTCGGAGGTTGTCTTTTAGTTTTGTTGATTGCTTTCTTCACTGTGCAGAAGTTTTATACTGATGAAGTCCCTATAGCTTATTTTGCTTTTGTTTTCCTTGCCTAAGAAGACATATCTTGAAAGAAAACACTACAGCCAATCTCAAAGAGGTTACTGCCTCTGTTCTCTAGGATTTTGATGGTTTCAGGTATCACAGTTAGGTTTCTAATTCATTTTGTACCTCTTTTTGTGTCTGGTGTAAGAAAATGGTCCATTTTCATTCTTTTCCATGTTGCTGTCTGGTTTTCCCAACACCACTTGTTGAAGAGACTGTCTTTTTCCCATTGGATATTCTTCCCTGCTTTTCCAAAAATAATTGATCAAATAGTTGTGGGTTTGTCTATGGGTTTTCTACTGTTCCAAGGATCTAGAGATCTATATGGATCTATATTCTTGTGCAAATACCACACTGTGTTGATTGTGAGAGCCTTGTAATACATCTTGAAGTCCAGAACTGTGATGCCTCCAGCTTTGCTTTTCTTCTTCAAGATTGCTTTGATTACATAAGATGACAGAGGTGTTGAAAAGAAATGGGACTGTATCAGAGACTAATGGGTAAGATAACCAGTATGTAAACTCTAAGTGGTTCTGAGTATTTTGACAGCAAATATTTGTCCAACAAAACAAGAACAAAAATATCAGAAATAGAAAACAAGGCTGTCCAAATGTTCAGAAGTGGTATCAGCAGAAAGATATATTTGGAGAAGTTTCATAGCTTAATAGGTTGCTTCATCCATGTTGTCGTCACTGTCTGCACCAAAATCATCTCCATCTTCAAAGTATGAATTAATGTAGTCATTTTCCTCTTCTTGCTCTTCTTCATCATATTCCTCTTGTTCTGCAGCATCATCGTCCTCCTCATCATCACCTTCTTTACTTTTCTCTTTGCTTCCTTCTTTCTCTTCATTTTCCTCATCTGATTTTTCACCATCACCTCTCTTTTCCAATTCCTCAATTTTTTTCAACACATCTGCAGTATTAGTGAGCGAAGCGCCTTTCCCTGTATCTTTCGCCTTTTCAGATTTGGGGCCTTTTTTGCACTTCTTCCTTGGCATCATTCCTCTTGGGAGTCTTCTCCAATCTGGTATCCACTCCTCTTTGTACACCTTCATATATATTTTACTATATCTTTCAATATCTTGTTTTTCTTCGGGTGTTTCTATATAATAAGGCATTCTTTTCATAGTTTCTCTCAACTCCTGTTTCAAGGCCAGCATGTAATCTTCACCCTCTCCTGCTTTCAGTGGCACTGGTTTATAATCTGTATCGGGAAATAGCGGGGGTGGTTTCAATACTACATCAGGTAACTTTTCACCTCTGCCAAATCCAACTGCCTCAATATTAAAGGTATAAGCTGCACGTCCACGTCCTTTATTCCCAGCCATCAGAATTAGTTATACCTGTCATCTTATGTATTCAGATGGATTTTTTTGGTATCATTTCGATTTCAATGTGCCTAGAGTTTTTGCATCTTTTAATCTGTGTATTCACATTTGGACAAATTATTCTTGTTGAACTTGATCTGTTGTAAAACTGTTACTAGTCATCATAGTGGATTTCTGTCATCTGAAAGTTGACTTCATACTGCACAGAGAGCACTTTAAAAACAAAGAAACTTGAAGCTAATTTTCTTTTACTTTTGCATGGTACGTTCTGTGCTGCATTAGGACTACATAAACCTGAGCTCTTAACAACTGCACATTTTAAGAGAGTGGAAGTTTTGTGATCAAAAACAGACACACACAGGAAAATGCTGATCTGAATGGTATGGGTTTCCCAGCTCACATCTCAGCCCTTACAAAAACCTGGGGTGAATATTAACAAATACTTGAATTTGGAGCCAACTCAGTACCATATATTGATTAATCATCCCACTATAAGTTTGATATCTTTGAATAGTTGGGCTTATGAAAAATTAAGATATCTTATTTTGTATTTTACCAAAGTGTAGAGAAAGTGCTAGTCATATAAATCTCACTGCAGAATGCACGTTTGTAATCTGTAAGGTGTAGTTGCTGTTATTAAATTTCACAGGACTCCTAGTTATCCAGCCGATTTATATTACAATGCAAAATGCAACTCAGGTCATTTTAAAATTAAGATTAATTTTTCTTGTTTCAATTAAAAACTGGCTCCCTTGCCTTTTTGTTTTGGCAGGGAAAATACCTAAGACCCCCAGCCTCCAAAGACACACAATTGCCAAAGATTTTCAGTGGAATTTGTATTATATATTTTTTAATGATTTATTAGTATTACTTTCCAAAAAGAATAAAGAAAATAATTTTTCCCCTTTAGGAAGATACTACCCATCACCCTCTAATCTTGAGAATCAAAGTCGTAGATTCTATTTCTACCTTTGCTATTAGACTCAACCTTGAAAATGAGCTTGGTTAAGTTTTCTGTGCCTTAGTTTCCCCACCTGTAAACTATTTCCTATAAAAATTGCTTACACACTAAAAAAAGAAAAAAAAAGATTGCTTTGATTATGCAGGGTCTTCTATGGTTCCACGAAAATTTTAGAAGGAGGGGCAAGACGGTGGAAGAGTAGGGTCCCCAAATCACCTGTCCCCACCAAATTACCTAGATAACCTTCAAATCAGCCTGAAAATCTACGAATTCGGCCTGAGATGTTAAGAGAGACCAGCTGGAACGCTACAGTGAGAAGAGTTCGCGCTTCTATCAAGGTAGGAAGACGGGGAAAAAGAAATAAAGACACAAAAGGCCTCCGAGGGGGAGGGGCCCCGCGAGGAGCCGGGCTGAGGCCGGGGCGAGTGTCCCCAGGACAGGAGAGCCCCGTCCCGGAGGAGCAGGAGCTGCACCAACCTTCCCGGGCGGGCGGAAAGGGGTTCGCAGGGAGTTAGAGCAGGACCCAGGAGGGCGGGGATGCCCTCGGGCTCCCGGGGACACTAACAGGCACCTGCGCCCCGGGAGAGTGCGCCGAGCTCCCTAAGGGCTGCAGCACGCACGGCGGGACCGGAGCAGCTCGGAGGGGCTCGGGCGGCGGCTCCGCGGAGGGGGCTGCGGGGCGGGAGCGCGAATCCCACAGCGCAGGCCCCGGAGCACAGGGCGCCAGGACACAGCCCAGGATCCGGCCTCCCCCGGGACAGGCAGAGGCCGGGAGGGCCCAGGACAGCGAGGACGCTCCTGCCCGAGCTGAGCAGATCAGCGGCCCCGCCCCGGAGCCTCCAGGCCCTGCAGACGGAGAGCCCCATAGTTCCTGCGGAGGCTGACTCCAGGCTTCCAGAGTTGCCATAGCAACTGCGGCTGTTCCTCCTGGGGCCCCACGGGGTAAACAACCCCCTTTGAGCCCTGCAGCAGGCAGGGAGAGAGCAGCTCCCCGAGTGCTAACACCTGGCTGGTTCAACACTCGTAAAACCATCAATGTGATCCATCATATCAGCAAGAGAAAAACCAAGAACCATATGATCCGCTCATTAGATGCAGAGAAAGCATTTGACAAAATACAGCATCCATTCCTGATCAGAACTCTTCAGAGTGTAGGGGTAGAGGGAACTTTCCTCGGCATCTTAAAAGCCATCTACGAAAAGCCCACAGCAAATATCATTCTCAATGGGGAAGCACTGGGAGCCTTTCCCCTAAGATCAGGAACAAGACAGGGATGTCCACTCTCACCACTGCTATTCAACATAGTATTGGAAGTCCTAGCCTCAGCAATCAGACAACAAGAAGACATTAAAGGCTTTCAAATTGGCAAAGAAGAAGTCAAACTCTCCCTCTTCGCCGATGACATGATACTCTACATAGAAAACCCAAAAGCCTCCACCCCAAGATTGCTAGAACTCATACAGCAATTTGGTAGCATGGCAGGATACAAAATCAATGCCCAGAAATCAATGGCATTTCTATACACTAACAATGAGACTGAAGAAAGAGAAATTAAGGAGTCAATCCCATTTACAATTGCACCCAAAAGCATAAGATACCTAGGAATAAACCTAACCAAAGAGGTAAAGGATCTATACCCTCAAAACTATAGAACACTTTGAAAGAAATTGAGGAAGACACAAAGAGATGGAAAAATATTCCATGCTCATGGATTGGAAGAATGAATATTGTGAAAATGTCAATGTTACCCAGGGCAATTTACACGTTTAATGCAATCCCTATCAAAATACCATGGACTTTCTTCAGAGACTTAGAACAAATTATTTTAAGATTTGTGTGGAATCAGAAAAGACCCCGAATAGCCAGGGGAATTCTAAAAAAGAAAACCATATCTGGGGGCATCACAATGCCAGATTTCAGGTTGTACTACAAAGCTGTGGTCATCAAGACAGTGTGGTACTGGCACAAAAACAGACACATAGATCAATGGAACAGAATAGAGAACCCAGAAGTGGACCCTCAACTTTATGGTCAACTAATATTCGATAAAGGAGGAAAGACTGTCCACTGGAAAAAAGACAGTCTCTTCAATAAATGGTGCTGGGAAAATTGTACATCCACATGCAGAAGAATGAAACTAGACCACTCTCTTGCACCATACACAAAGATAAACTCAAAATGGATGAAAGATCTAAATGTGAGACAAGATTCCATCAAAATCCTAGAGGAGAACACAGGCAACACCCTTTTTGAACTTGGCCACAGTAACTTCTTGCAAGATACATCCACGAAGGCAAAAGAAACAAAAGCAAAAATGAACTATTGGGACTTCATCAAGATAAGAAGCTTTTACACAGCAAAGGATACAGTCAGCAAAACTCAAAGACAACCTACAGAATGGGAGAAGATATTTGCAAATAACATATCAGATAAAGGGCTAGTTTCCAAGATCTATAAAGAACTTAATAAACTCAACAGCAAAGAAACAAACAATCCAATCATGAAATGGGCAAAAGACATGAAGAGAAATCTCACAGAGGAAGACATAGACATGGCCAACACGCACATGAGAAAATGCTCCGCATCACTTGCCATCAGGGAAATACAAATCAAAACCACAATGAGATCCCACCTCACACCAGTGAGAATGGGGAAAATTAACAAGGCAGGAAACAACAAATGTTGGAGAGGATGCGGAGAAAAGGGAACCCTCCTGCACTGTTGGTGGGAATGTGAACTGGTGCAGCCACTCTGGAAAACTGGGTGGAGGTTCCTCAAGAGTTAAAAATAGACCTGCCCTACGACCCAGCAATTGCACTGCTGGGGATTTACCCCAAAGATTCAGATGCAATGAAATGCCAGGACACCTGCACCCCGATGTTTCTAGCAGCAATGTCCACAATAGCCAAACTGTGGAAGGAGCCTCGGTGCCCATCGAAAGATAAATGGATAAAGAAGATGTGGTTTATGTATCCAATGGAATATTCCTCAGCCATTAGAAAAGACAAATACCCACCATTTGCTTCAACGTGGATGGAACTGGAGGGGATTATGCTGAGTGAAGTAAGTCAATCGGAGAAGGACAAACATTATATGTTCTCATTCATTTGGGGAAGATGAATAATAGTGAAAGGGAATATAAGGGAAGGGAGAAGAAATGTGTGGGAAATATCAGAAAGGGACACAGAACATAAAGACTCCTAACTGTGGGAAATGAACTAGGGGTGGTGGAGGGGGAGGTGGACGGGGGGTGGGGGTGAATGGGTGACGGGCACTGAGGGGGGCCCTTGACGGGATGAGCACTGGGTGTTATTCTGTATGTTGGTAAACTGAACACCAATAAAATTAATTTATTAAAAAAAAAGAAAGAAAATTTTAGGATTGTTTGTTCAACCTCTGTTAATAATGCTGGTGGTATCTTCATAGGGATTGCACTAAATATGTGAATTGCTCTGAGTAGTATAGATATTTTAACAATATTTATTCTTCCAATCCATGAGAATGAACTTTTTCCCATTTCTTTGTGTCATCTTCAATTTCTTGCATCAGCATTTTATAGTTTTCAGGGTAGAAATCTTTTACCTCTTTGGTTACGTTTATCCTAGGTACCTTATTATTTTGATACCATTGTAAATGTGATTTTTAAAAAAGATTTCTCTTTCTGCTCTTTCTTTATTGGTGTGTAGATGTGCAACAGATTTTTGTGTCTTGCAAATTTATTGAATTCATGTATCAGATCTAGTAGGTTTTTGGAGGAGTCTTTCAGATTTTCTACAGAAACTATCATGTCATCTGCAAATAGTGGAAGTTTTACTACCTCTTTATCAATTTGGATGCTTTTCATTTCCTTTTGTTGTCCAATCGCTATAACTAAGACTTCCAGTAAAGTAAACCTAAGACTTCAACATAAAAGTGGTGAGATTGACATTTTTTCATTGTTCCTGATCTCAGGGGAAAAATCTCAGTTTTCTTCCATTTAAGGATGATGTTAGCTATGGGTTTTGTTTTGTGTTTTTTTGCTTGTTTTGTTTTGTTTTGTTTTGTATATGGCTTTTATTATGTTGAGATAAGTTCCCTCTAAACTTACTTTGTGGAGACGATGGCGGAAGAGTAGGGTCCCCAAGTCACCTGTCCCCACCAAATTACCTCGATAACTTTCAAATCATCCGGAAAACCTACGAATTCAGCTTGAGATTTAAAGAGAGACCAGCTGGAATGCTATAGTGAGAAGAATTCGCGCTTCTATCAAGGTAGGAAGACTGGCGGGGGGGGGGGTGCGGAGAAATAAAGAAACAAGGGGGAGGGACCCCGCGAGGAGCCGGGCTAAGGCCGGGGCGAGCGCCTCCTGGACAGGATAGCCCATCCCCGGAGAAGCAGGAGCTGCACCAACCTTCCCGGGCGGAAAGGGGGTCGCAGGGAGTTGGAACAGGATCCCAAGAGGGGAGGGGATGCCCTCAGGCTCCCTGGGACACTAACAGAGGACATGCGCCCCGGGGAGAGCGCCCCACACCCCGCGGCCAAACTCCCTAAAGGGCTGCAGCACGCACAAGGCTGGACCCGGGAGCAGCTCAGGGGCTGCTCGGGCAGAGACTCCAAGCGGAGGAGGCTGCATGGCCGGGAGCACGATTCCAACAGCGCAGGCCCGGGAGCCCAGGGCACTGAGGACACAGCCCAGGATCCGGCCTCCACCTGGGACAGGCAGAAGCCAGGAGGGCACAGGACAGCGAGGACGCTCCTGCCCCCGGGGCCCGAGCAGTGTTGATCAGCGGCCCCGCCCCCAGAGCATCTAGGCCCCTGCAGACTGAGAGCTCTGGTAGTTACTACAGGGAGCTGAATCCGGGGCTGGACTCACCCCCACCTCCCCCTCCTCCCCTTCCACCACCCCTAGTTCGCTTCCCAGAGTTAGGAGTCTTTATGTTCTGTCTCCCTTTCTGATATTTCCCACACATTTCTTCTCCCTTCCCTTATATTCCCTTTCACTATTATTCATCTTCCCCAAATGAATGAGAACATATAATGTTTGTCCTTCTCCGATTGACTTACTTCACTCAGCGTAATACCCTCCAGTTCCATCCACGTTGAAGCAAATGGTGGGTATTTGTCGTTTCTAATGGCTGAGGAATATTCCATTGTACACATAGACCACATCTTCTTTATCCATTCATCTTTCGATGGACACCGAGGCTCCTTCCACAGTTTGGCTATTGTGGACATGGCTGCTAGAAACATCGGGGTGCAGGTGTCCCAACGTTTCATTGCATCTGAATCTTTGGGGTAAATCCCTAACAGTGCAATTGCTGGGTCGTAGGGCAGGTCTATTTTTAATTCTTTGAGGAACCTCCACCCAGTTTTCCAGAGTGGCTGCACCAGTTCACATTCCCACCAACAGTGCAGGAGGGTTCCCTTTTCTCCACATCCTCTCCATTTGTTGTTTCCTGCCTTGTTAATTTTCCCCATTCTCACTGGTGTGAGGTGGTATCTCATTGTGGTTGTGATTTGTATCTCCCTGATGGCCAGTGATGCAGAGCATTTTCTCATGTGCGTGTTGGCCATGTCTATGTCTTCCTCTGTGAGATTTCTCTTCATGTCTTTTGCCCATTTCAGGATTGGATTGTTTGTTTCTTTGCTGTTGAGTTTAATAAGTTCTTTATAGATCTTGGAAACTAGCCCTTTATCTGATACGTCATTTGCAAATATCTTCTCCCATTCTGTGGGTTGTCTTTTAGTTTTCTTTACTGTTTCTTTGGCTGTGCAAAAGCCTTTTATCTTGATTACATCCCCATAATTCATTTTGGCTTTTGTTTTCCTTGTCTTTGGAGATGTTATCTTGCAAGAAGTTGCTGTGGCCAAGTTCAAAAAGGGTATTGCCTGTGTTCTCTAGTATTTTGATGGATTCTTGTCTCACATTTAGATCCTTCATCCATTTTGAGTTTATCTTTGTTTATGATGTAAGAGAATGGTTCAGTTTCATTCTTCTGCATATGGCTGTCCAATTTTCTGAGCACCCTTTATTTCAGAGACTGTCCTTTTTCCAGTGGATAGTCTTAACTGCTTTGTCGAATATTAGTTGACCATATTGTTGAGGGGCCATTTCTGGATTCTCTATTCTGTTCCATTGATCTATGTGTCTTTTTTTTGTGCCAGTACCACACTGTTTTGATAATCACAGTTTGTACTACAACCTAATATCCGGCAATATGATACCCCCAGATTTGTTTTCTCTTTCAAAATTCCCCTGGCTATTCAGGGTCTTTTTGATTCCACGCAAATCTTAAGATGATTTGTTCCAACTCTCTGAAGAAAGTCCATGGTATTTTGATATGGAGTGCATTAAAGTGTGTAAATTGCCCTGGTTAGTATTGACATTCTCAGAATGTTAATTCTACCAATCCATGAGCATGGAATACTTTTCCATCTCTGAGTCTTCCCCAATTTCTTTCAGAGACGTTCTGTAGTTTTTAGAGTATAGATCCTTTACCTCTTTGGTTAGGTTTATTCCTAGGTATCTTATGCTTTTGGGTGCAATTGTCAATGGGATGGACTCCTTAATTTCTCCATCTTCAGTTTCATTGTTAGTTTATAGAAATGCCACTGATTTCTGGGCATTGATTTTGTATCCTGTCTCACTGCCAAATTGCTGTATGAGTTCTAGCAATCTTAGGTGGAGTCTTTTGGGTTTTCTAAGTACAGTATCATGTCATCTGCGAAGAGGGAGAGTTTGACTTCTTCTTTGACAATTTGAATGTCTTTTATTTTTTTATCTTTTTATTTATTTATTTTTTTGCCTGACTGCTGAGGCTAGGAATCTTAGTACTATGTTGCATAGGAGTGGTGAGAGTGGACACCCTTGTCATGCTCCTGATCTTACGGGAATGGCTCCCAGTGCTTCCGCATAGAGAATGATATTTGCTGTGGGCTTTTCATTAATGGCTTTTAAGATGCTGAGGAGTTTTCCCTCCATCCCTATGCTCTGAAGAGTTTTGACCAGGAATGGATGCTGTATTTTGTCAAATGCTTTCTCTGCACTATTGAGAGGATCAGATAGTTCCTGTTTTTTCTCTTATTGATGTGATCTATCACATAGATTGCTTTACAAGGGTTGAACCAGCCCTGCATCCTGGGGATAAATCCCACTTGTTCATGGTGAATAATTTTCTTAATGTACTGTTGCACCCTATTGGCTAGTATTGTTGAGAATTTTTGCATCCATGTTCATCATGGATATTGGTCTATAATTCTCCTTTTTGGTGGGGTCTTTGCCTGGTTTTGGAACTAAGATGATGCTGGCCTCATAAAATTAGTTTGGACGTATTCCATTCATTTCTATCTTTCCAAACAGGTTTAGTAGAATAGGTATTGTTGCTTCTTTAAACGTTTGATAGAATTCCCCTGGGAAACTATCTGGCCCTGGACTTTTGTGTCTTGGGAAGTTTTTGGTGTCTGCTTCAATTTCTTCTCTGGTTATTGGCTTCTTCATGTTTTCTATTTCTTCCTGTTACAGTTTTGGTAGTTTGTGGTTTTCAAGAAATGTGTCTATTTCTTCTAGATTACCTAATTTACTGGCATATAGCTGCTCATAATATGTGTTTAAAATCATTTGGATTTCCTTGGTATTGGTGGGTTTCTCTTCTTTTCATTCGTGATTTTCTTAATTAGAGTCTTTTCTCTTATATTTTTTAATAAGGCTGGATAATGGTTTATCTGTTCCACAGTTCTTCTGGTCTCTACTTCATTGGGTTCTGCTCAATTCTTATTAACTCTCTTCTGCTGCATGTCGGTTTTATATCCTGTTCTTTCTCCAGTTCCTTTACGTGCAAGGTTAGCTTGTGTAATTTAGATTTTTCCAGTTTTTGAGAAATGCTTGTATTGTGATATATTTCCCTCTCTGAGCTGCTTTTGCTATTTTCCAAAGATTTTTAATGGTTGCATCTTCATTCTTATTAGTTTTCATGAATCTTTTTAATTTTTCTCTAATTTCCTGGCTGTACGTTTCATCTTTTAGCAGGATGGTCTTTAACCTCCATATGTTTGAATTTCTTCCCAATTTCTTCTTGTGATTGAGTTCAAGTTTCAAAGCATTATGGTGTGAAAATATGCAGGGGACAATCCCAATCTTTTGGTCAGTTAACACCTGATTTGTGACCCAGCATGTGGTCTATTCTGGTGAAAGTTCCATGTGCACTTAAGAAGAATGTGTATTCAGTTCCATTTAGATGTAAAGTTCTGTAAATATCTGTGAAATCCATCCGGTTCAGTGTATCATTTAAAGCTCTTGTTTCTTTGGAAATGTTGTGCTTAGAAGATCTGTCATTTACAGAAGGCACCGTTTTAAAATTTCCCAGTATCAGTGTATTATTATCTACCTATGCCTTAACTTTGGTTATTAACTGATTGATATACCTGGCAGCACCCACATTAGGGGCATAAATATTCTTGAGTGTTAGGTCCTCTTGTTGTATAGATCCTTTAAGTATGATATAGTGTCCCTCTTCATCTCTTACTACAGTCTTTGGGATAAACTTTAATTTATCTGGTATGAGGATGGCTACCCCTGCTTTCTTTTGAGAACCATTCAAATGGTAAATGGTTCTCCAACCTTTTATTTTCAGGCTGTAGGTGTCCTTCTGTCTAGTATGAGTCTCTTGTAGACAGCAAATAGATGGGTCCTGCTTTTTTATCCAGTCTGAAACCCTGCGCCTTTGGATGGGGTCATTAAGCCCGTTCACGTTCAGAGTTACTATTGACAGATATGAGTTTAGTGTCATCATAATACCTATTCAGTCCCTGTTTTTGTGGATTGTTTCCTTGGACTTCCTCTTTCTTTTACAGAGTCCCCCTTAACATTTCTTGTAGTGCTGGTTTGGTGGTCACATATTCTTTCAGTTTCTGCCTATCTTAGAAGCTCTTTATGTCTCCTTCTATTCTGAATGAGAGCCTTGCTGGATAGAGTATTCTTGGCTGCATGTTCTTCTCATTTAGGACCCTGAATATATCCTGCCAGCCCTTTCTGGCCTGCCAGGTCTCTGTGGAGAGGTCTGCTGTTAACCTAATGCTTCTCTCCATAAAGTTTAGGGATTTCTTGTCTCTTGCTGCTTTAAGGATCTTCTCTTTATCTTTGGAATTTGCAAGTTTCACTATTAAATGTCGGGGTTTTGAATGATTCTATTGATTTGGGGGGGGGATCTCTGTATTTCCTGGATCGGAATGCCTGTTTCCCTCCCCAAGTTAGGGAAGTTCTCAGCTATGATTTGTTCAAATACACTTTCTGGTCCTCTGTACCTTTCAATGCTCTCTGGAACTCCAATTAAACATAGATTTTTACTTTGGAGGCTGTCATTCATTTCCCTTAACCTTTCCTCATGATCTTTTAATTGTTTTTGCCTTTTTTCTTCAGCTTCCTTCATTGCCATCAACTTGTCTTCTATGTCACTCACTCTTTCTTCTATCTCATTAATCCTCGTTTTAGGACCTCTAGTTTGGATTGCATCTCATTCAATTGATTTTTAATTTCAAGGCAGAAATTAGATCTAAATTTGTAGTCATGAAGTCTCTTGACTCCTTTATACTTTTTTCCATAGACACCAGTAGCTTTATCATTGTGCTTCTAAATCAGCTTTCTGACATCGAATTGCAATCCAAATTCTGTAACTCTGTGGGAGAGGACTGTTTCTGATTCTTTTGTGGCGAGTTATTCTTTCTAGTCTTTTTACTCAGTGCAAAGTAGCTAAAAATGGGTTGTACTGGAAAAAGGAAGAAAAAGAGTAGAAAAAAAGGAAAAACAAACAAACAAAAATAACAAAAGCAAAAAAATAAAACCAGGAGAGGTATCTTCTGGTATACTGTAAATCCCTTAACTTCTCCTGTAGCTTTCCAGCACTGCTTAATCAAATACTTGCTCTTCACAGGTCATTCCAGCTTATATTCTCGGGGAGGGGCCTGCTGTGCCGATTCTCAGGTGTGTGCACCTGGGGGAGCTGCCCTGCCTCCCCCTGCCAGGTACACGGCTCTGGGGAGCTGTTTGTCTTGTGAGGCCTCTATTACTTGGCACCCCGACCCTCCCAGGCACAGAGTGACACAAGGAGGAACAACACCAGTGGCGGCATTCAGCTCTCCAGCCCTGGAGTCAGCTCCCATAGTAACTACCGCAGTCTCCCATTCTGCACTGGCCTGAATGCTCCCGGGGTAGGGGGCGCTGGTCTGCACAACTCGGGGGTGCCCAGCCACAGGAGTGTCCTCACTGTCCTGTGCCCTCCCAGCCTCCGCCTGTCCTGAGGGGAGCACAGGATTCTGGACTGTGTCCCCCATTGCCCTGGGATCCAGGGCCTGTGACACTGGAACACAGCCCTCTCTGCGTGGAGCCACCACCTGAGCTGCTCCCGAGGCCCGCGGGGCGTGTCTAGCCTTTTACCACTCTGGGCCTGGGTCTGTGGTGCTCTCCCCCAGGGTGCACTTTCTCTGTTAGTGACCCTGGGAACCTGGAGGCTCCCTGCAAGCGCCTTTCCCTCCAGGAAGATTGGTGAAGTTTCTGCTTCTCCGGGACTGGGCTTTCCTGTCCTGGAGGCTTTCGCTGCCTGGCCTTAGCCCAGCTCCTTGAAGGGGCCCCTCCCCCACTTGATTATTTATTTATTTATTTATTTATTTATTTATTTATTTATTCCCCCCCCCCCCCATCTTCCTCCTGTGTTAAAAGCGCAAACTTTTCTCTCTGTAGCGTTCCAGCTGTTCTCTCTTTAAATCTCAGGCCAAATTCATAGGTTTTCAGCATGATTTGCAAGTTATCTAGGTAATTTGGTGGGGACCGGTGACTTGGGGAACCTACTCCTCTGTCATCTTGCCCCGCCCACTGCCCTTTCTCTTATTAATGTGGTGCATAACATTGATTTGTAATACCGTACCACCTTTGCAAACAAGGAATAAACTCTTTGGTCATAGTGAATGATCTTTTTATTGTGTTGTAGGTTTTGGTTTGCTAGTATTTTATTTATTTATTGAGAATGAACCATATTCATTAGGGATTTTGGTATGTAGTTTGTTTTTTGTTTGTTTTGTTTTTTTATTAATTAGTTGGAAATTTTTTATGTTTAAATTCATAAAACCTAGTTGTCACTTGCTATTTATGTAATGAAAGGCACTTATAGAGATTGAGTCTGTTTCAATTGCCTTTTATTTCTGCTTATAGTCAAGAGAGTTAAATGAGAATGTCATCAGCATAGTCTTTAATAAATTTAGAAAATGTTTTGGTTTTAGATCTCCAAAATATTTTAAGAGATTACCAAGTGTGGTATATCTGTCAACAACTTGAACAAAATGATATGGCAGTTTTGTTAATTTGAAATAAAGTTTACTCTTTCTGTTTTATTATGGTACAATAATTTTAGAAAATATATAGTTTGGGATTTTCATCAAGTTGTTGCATAGTATAAAATTGTTAATAAATTGTTACATTAAGCATGTGTATCTGGGACCATTTTTAGTAAGTTTTCGTTCTATAGAGGTTTTATTTAAAACTGTTTAAAAAATTATTGCAAATATAATATGGTTCCCTTATATCCTACACTGAGTTTTCTCTATTATTAACATCTTCTATTAGAATAATATTTTGAAATTTAATTTAAAATTAACTTTGATCATCTTCGCTGACATAGTGTTTGTAGGTTTTTCCACAGTAAAGTTCATCTTTTTTTTCTCCAGTTCCATACTGTGCTCCTTAGAAAAGAGGTAGTATGTATAGTCCACACTTAAGGAATGAGGAGTAATGCTCCACCTCTTTCAGGGATGAGTATCTACATAAAGTATTTGGACATCTGCACTAGACATTTGTCTCTTCTCTTGCATTTTTAAATTTATTCAACTATTTATGTCAGTAAGGACTTAGGGAGATTTATAGATTTATTTTTGGGTTTTAATCTACTACTACTTTATTTCTTTCCTCAAATTTTTCCATCTTTACCATCTGAGAGATCTTTCAGTTAGATCCTGTATCTGCTTGATATATCTTCATCATTGTGTATATGCCTTTTTGTTGTTGTTGTTGTTCTTTTGAGCACTTTTTCCTCTCTAATGCTACAAGGTTTATCTTTAGCATGGCTGTCTAGTCCCAGGATAACTTATTTCTCCAGAGACCCGGTTCCTTTTTTGGATAATGATATTAGAAGTCCAAATCTGGGTGCTAGGTATACTTGTCACTATTGGGTATCAATTATTCTAGGCCTTCTCAATTGACATAGCAAGGATTAAGATGTGTGTAATCAACCTGCATTTATACACATATTTTAAAATATATCTATTTGTAAATAATTTATATCTACATTAAGCTAAATATAAGTTCATACTAATGTCTCCACTCTAATTCATTATTCATAGACCATTTTACTTTCCTCTTGTTCCTCATCTATAACCTTCCACTACAAGAGTGAGAAATCTAATTCTTATCACCAACCATTCACTAACTTACTTGTTAAATTCCACATATGTGTATAATAGTTTCAGAGTTGTTTACACATAACCCTGTGGAAATGGGCTTCACTAACTAAACTGTATGAACAATCCTCTGCACCCTTAGACTTACAAAATGCACTAATTCCCAAAGTTACTTATATCAGCACAATATCCCATGCTACCTTCATGTGACATTGTTTCTGATATTTGTGATACATTTAAGTTATTTTCTCATATCCTTACTCCATCCATTGTATGAATATAACACTATTTACCCATTTACTCAATGAAGGATATCTTGTTGCTTTCAGTTTTGGGTGATTATGAGCAGAGTTTCAACAAACATTTGTGTGCATGCTATTGTATGGACATAAGTTTTCAAACCAGTTGGTAATTACTTAGAGATGTGATTGGTTAAATATGTGGCAAAGCTATGTTTAACATTGAAAGAAACTGTCAAACTGTATTCCATAGTGGTTGTATCATTATGCATTCCCATCAGCAATGAATGAGAGTTCCTACTGGTTCATAGCTTCTACAGAAATGACATTGTCAAGTTTTTTGTTTTTGTTTTGGTTCTTTGCTATTTTAATAAGTATGTAGTGTCTTATCAGTGTTGTTTTAGTTATAATTTCTTAATAACAAATTATATTGAGTATATTTTCACTTGGGAAGCTAAAAACAGAAGTAGCCTATAGTCTAACAAATCATTGAGTTTCATCTCAGATTGAGTTTACAAAGCATTTCATTAGTAGCACTTTAAGCCTGATTGGATCAGAAAATTTTTTGTTTCAAGTTTTTATTTAAATTTGAATTAGTTAACATATAGTGTAGTATTAGTCTCAAGGGTAGAACATAGTGATTCATTACTAATTACAACACCTAATACTCATCACAAGTATCCTCCTAATACCCATCACCCATTTAGACCCTCACAGACCTTCTATCCATCAACTCTGTTCTCTATGGTTAGGGGTCTTTTATGGTTTACCTCCCTCTCTCTACCCTCCTTTCCCTTTTGTCCATAAATTGCAAATATGAATGAAATCATTTGGTATTGGTCTTTCTCTGACCGATTTCACTTAGCATAATATACTCTAGTCAATCCATGTATTTGCAAATGGCAAGATTTCATTCTTTTTGATGGCTGAGTAACATTCCATTATATATATTTTTTTCTTTTTTTTTTTATAAATTCTTTATAGATCTTGGAAACTAGCCCTTTATTTGATACGTCATTTGTAAATATCATCTCCCATTCTGTAGGTTGTCTTTTAGTTTTGTTGACTGTATCCTTTGCTGTGCAAAAGCTTCTTATCTTGATGAAGTCCCAATAGTTCATTTTTGCTTTTGTTTCTTTTGCTTTCGTGGATGTATCTTGCAAGAAGTTACTGTGGCCAAGTTCAAAAAGGGTGTTGCCTGTGTTCTCCTCTAGGATTTTGATGGAATCTTGTCTCACATTTAGATCTTTCATCCATTTTGAGTTTATATTTGTGTATGGTGAAAGAGAGTGGTCTAGTTTCATTCTTCTGCATGTGGATGTCCAATTTTCCCAGCATCATCTATTGAAGAGACTGTCTTTCTTCCTTTCTTCCAGTATATATATATATATATATATATATATATATATATATATATATACCACACCTCCTTTATCCATTCATCAGTTGATGGACATTTAGGTTCTTTCCAGAGTTTGGTTATCATTGATAATGCTGCTATAAACACCAGAGTGCATGTGCCCCTTCAAATCACTATTTTTGTATCCTTTGGGTAAATACCTAAGAGTACAACTGCTTGGGTCATAGGGTGGTTCTATGTTTTGTTTTTTGAGGAAGTTCTATATTGTTTTCCAGAAAGGTTGCACCAGCTTGTATTCCCACCAACAATGTAAGAGGGTTCCCCTTTCTCTGCATCTTCACCAACATCTCTTGTTTCCTGTGTTATCTATAGTAGCCATCCTGACAGGTATGAGATATCTCATTATAGTTCCATTTGTATTTCCCTGATAATGAATGATGTTGAGTATCTTTTCATATGTCTATTAGCTATCTGTATGACTTCTTTGGAAAAATGTCTATTCTTGTCTTCTGCCATGTCATTTCTTGTCATTTCTTAACTGGATTATTTGTTTTGGGAGATCACTATATATATATATATATATATATATATATATATATATATATATATACCATCTAAACTCATGTGGGAGCCATCAAGTGTTTTGTAAAATCCTTCTTAGTATCTAGTTAGAAAGCACAATGTTGCTGAATATTATGAATTTAGGATCACACTCTCATTCTTTCCTATTGTTTGCATTAAGTCAAGAATATCCAGTACTCTAGGGATTATGAAAGTTCTAGGTATTAATTAGAGTAATATATTTTATAAAATGCACAAATACACTCACACAGTGCATTAAATAGTTGCAGGGTTGTTGCTATTTTCATATTTTTCCTGGTAACCCTGGTATCAACACTATGAAATTGGGTAGGAAGTTTATCAAAGATGGTCTCACAGGATAGAAAGACCAAAAATAGAAAAATGTTACTAAAGCAACTGAAATTACAATGTAAGATGAATCTTAATTCTCAAGAACTTTAAATCATATTGTCAAATTACACTTTTTTAGTAATAAAAATGTAACTCTGATCTAATTATAGATTGGTAGTGGACAATTTTGCCAACCCATTTTGAATACATTACATAAAACCATATTATATTAAATGATGCTATTTTAAGTGAGATTGTGCGTTTATTAATTATTATTTGCATGACTCTGGAAAACCAAAAATTAATGACCTTATTAATAATTTGATTATGTATCCTTGCTATAAAGAATTACAAGTTTTCTTTTTAAGAAATGCTTAAAAACCAACAAAATAAAAAGGCAACCTATGTAATTGTAGAAAATATTTGCAAATCATATATATATGATAAGTGGTTAACAACCGAAATATGTAAAGAACTCATACAACTCAATAAAAAAAGCAAAAACCATATATTTAAAAATGGGCAGAGATGTACTCACTTCAGTAGTACCTATACTACAATTGAATAATACAGAGAAGTATAGCACAGCCCTTTTGTGAAGATGATATGCAAATACATGAAATATTCCATATTAAAAAAAGAAAAAAGGGCAGAGGACTTGAATAGACATTTTTCCAAAGAAGACATATAAATGACCAGCAGGTATATCCATGGATACTCAACATCACTAATCATCAGAGAAGTACAAGCCAAAACCACATTGAGATATAAACAACTACCTGTTAGAATGGCTTATAATATAAAAAAGATAAGACATAATGTTGCTAAGGCTGTGGAGAAAGGGGAATCCTTGTACACTGTTGGTGAAAATGTATATTTGTGCAGCTATTATAGAAAATATAGAAGCTCCTCAAAAATTTAAAAAGAGAACTATCATATGATCCAACAATTTCACTTTGAATATTTATATGAGGGACACAAAATCACTATCTTGGAAAGATTTTGTCCCCCCCTGTTTATTGTAGCATTCTTTGTAATAGCCAAGACATGGAGACAACTTAAGTGTCCAATAATGGATGAATGGATAAAGAAAATGTAATACATAATATATATATCAACTAATATAATTTTATATAATATATGTAAGTGTATATATAGTTAATATTGTACATTATATATGTGTATATGTATACAAGTGTATGTATATATAATGTATATAATTTATATATACTGTATATAATTTATATAATGAAATATCATTCTGTCACAAAAAGAAAGGAAATCTTACCATTTGCAGCAACATGGATGTACTTTGAGGGCATTGTGTTATGTGATATGAGCCAGACAGATAAAGACAAATACTGAGTGATCTAACTTATATATGGAACCTAAAAAAAGAATCATAGGTACAAAGTACAGATTGGTGGTTGCCAGAGGAAGCAGGTAGGAGTTAAGTGAAGTGGGTGGAGGGAATTAAGAATCACAAACTTCCAGTTATAAAATAAACAAGGGAGGTAATGTACTACATGGTGACTATAGCTGCTAAAAGAGTAGTTCTTAAAAGTCATCATTAAAAAAAAAAAAACAAAAAGTAAAACCATATATAGTGATGGATGTTAACTGAACATTGTGGTGATTATTTTACAACATATACATATATCAAGCTTTACATCTATAATTAATACAATGTTATATGTCAATTGTATCTTTTAAAAAGAAAGAAAAGAAAAGCCTTGGAGAAGAACTGAGATGAGAGATGTTAGAAAATCAGTGGCAAGAGATATAGAAGGAGGGCATCCAGAGTAGATGTACCAGCCAAGACAAGTGGGATTCAGGGAGAGAGAAGAGGTCACATTGGGAGAGTAGACTGTAGAGTTGTCAGTAAGGCTGAAGAAAAAATATAGGAATAGACATGAGGAACTCACATTCTTACCTAAAAGCTAGACTTTTTCAAAAGGCAAGATAGAAATCTGAACAGGGATCCCTGGGTGGCGCAGCGGTTTGGCGCCTGCCTTTGGCCCAGGGCACGATCTGGAGACTCCGGATCAAATCCCACGTCAGGCTCCCGGTGCATGGAGCCTGCTTCTCCCTCTGCCTATGTCTCTGCCTCTCTCTCTGTGTGTGTGTGTGACTATCATAAAATAAATAAAAATTAAAAAAATATATTAAAAAAAATCTGAACAGAGGCAATAGAAATAACCATGTAATCCTTTCCCCACTTATAGCATGCAATTTTTGAGAGAGAAAAATTGATTTCACATATGTGATACAATGGGCCAGGAGTATACAAGTTTTAGCTATGATTACTTAAAGAAAATAAAAAGAAAAGAAAGCAATGTTTGCTACTATCTTTGTAGTCATGTCTTAATATAAATATGTGGACAAGGGTTGTAATATAATACACAAGGGTGAAAAATATATATCTTATGTTATGATTTATTTCCCTATAATTTTACCTAACGATATCATATCTAAAAGATGGTCAATTTTTAAGAATAAGAATAAGTTAATAAAAGGGGTGGTGGAAAGGGAGGTGGGTAGGGGGGTGGGGGTGACTGGGTGATGGGCACTAAGGGGGACACTTGATGGGATGAGCACTGGGTGTTATGCTATATGTTGGCAAATTGAACTCCAATAAAAAATAAAATAAATAAAAAAGGAATAAGTTAATAAGAATAAGTTAAGAATAAGAAAAAATCAACACTAAAAGAGACTTTACAATAACTTGAAATGTTTTTACACCTGCCAATATCATACCATTTCTTCACAAAATTCCTTTTATTTATGTGCCAGGCAATAACCTCAGGAACAATTAGGGAATAAGTTTCTTTGAGTTGTATAATTAAATGCCAAGAAAACTCACCATTCAATATGTAATTCACTCAAAATCTTGTTGTTTGAAGGAGTCAGTGTTCATACATAGGATGGATTGAATTCCTAACAATATTTGGCATGAGCAGTGGACTTGGCTGTCAGTATAATAGCATTACATTCATGGTCTGAATGACAGCTAAATGGATGGATGGAGCTTGTCTCTAACATGGCAGATTCATGACTATAGCATAATGAATGAGAGAGTTATAACCTCTGGTCACATATACCCTGGCCTGCTGCTCCTTACAAGCTATATCAAGGGATATAGAGTAAATTCCTGTTGTCAGATCTAATAGTGAAAGATTCGGTTTCTAACTTACTGGGAGAACAAAGTGGAATTTCCATTCCGATAATTTGGATCAAAACACTTCTTGATCACCGTGGTCAATTTGTTGTGTCACTTAATTAAGCCCAAAACATTGCAAATTGTGTAAGTGAGCAAAAGTAAGACTGCTTCTTCAACCTTGAGAACCAATCCTTAAGACAAATACCTTATTAAATTAGTTAAGTTTTAGAAAATGCATTATAGGAAGTTTCCTCTAGGACTTTTTAATGGGTTAAACATGGATTAAAGTAAATGGCAAGAAAAGTCACAATTAAAAGTTAAAAGAGAACTTGAAATGCAAGAGCAAATTCATACAAAGTGATAAAAAGCAGAATTTCCACCACAGATTCTTTATATCTCTTTTTCTTTCTCTCTCTCTGTCACTCAGACACACAGACACACACACACACACACACACAAACACACACACATCCAATATTTAGGAAAGGGATTAACAAAATAACTGTAGTATTTTAATTTTTCCCTAAACATGAAAAATTGGCTATATAAGTTTTCTGGTTTCTATAAGTTTGAAGGTCTTTGGGTATTAAGAGGAAATACTATTGACTGATTTTTCTTTGTTTGTTTGTTTGTTTTGTTTTAGTTTGAAAATGTGGATCTTTCCCTAGTACATCCCTTCCCTTTACTCCAATAAATATAAACTTTAGCAAAGCCTAGAATGAATGAAAAGAAGACAGTGATGTGGCCTTTGTTGATAGCTATTCACCACACTTATGTGTATCCAATATCTGTTTATAATAATGAAAGGCCCTTCTTACTCACACACTGTCATGATTTAGGCTACCGTATGTATGCAAACTTCATAGGGAAAATTATAACTGAGCTCATATTTGCAAATATTTGTAGTTCTGCTGTTAATCTGCACTAAGTAAATAGTTAATTAGTTCTACACGGCCTTGAACTTTTCATTCTCTTGGTTTGAAAACGTGATTATCTGCCTGAAGAGAGTAGATGTTGCCTAATAAAATGTGTTTATTAAGGAAATGTATATAAACTCTATGGGGAGGTAGATAGCACATTTTCAAGGAGACTAACAGAATAGGACACATGGCTCTACAGCAGAGCACAGTGTGCATTCTGTATATTTTAAAGCACATTTTAGGCATTTTTTAGGTTAATATACAAGAGTTGCACTGTTTAGAATAATTCAGGAAACATTATACAGTTGAAAAATGAACACGAGAGTCTTAGCATCCTGCAAGTTACTGTGGAAAAATACTACAGCAAAACACAAAAGAAGAAAGGTGGTGGTGGGGGGGGGAGGGGGGACCTGTACTGATCCTGTTCCAATAAATTAAAATTACTCAATATGTAGATTCAGTAAGGTGTGTATGAAAAATAATGGCTACATAGGTGTAGAAACAGCAAAATTATACCTATATTTTTTATTTCAATTAGTAAACTCAGAACATTTAAAAAATTTTTAAAGGCATTTAATAGCTGATAACATATGGAGATTTTGCCACTAATTACATAAAAGGAATTGCACATACTGTTTATTAATATCTTCAGCAAAGATTTAGTCATCAGGATCAATTTTTAAGTATAATCTTAGTGATTGAAACACCATCAGCACTTCAAATGTATTCCAAGGTTTTAAGGGCTGTGTATTCAGTTGCAAATACCATGACATCCATCTAAGTGTTCTGCATGAAAGGGAAAATACTGTTTCACATATATGCAAAATTGTAAGATGCAGGGATAAAGGTGATAGAAATAAAAAACCTTTACAATTTGTTTCTTTCAAATATAACTATAGGTACATAAGTCATGTCTATGGGCCAAGAACAATGGCTTTGAGATCCATGAAAACCTTTATGAGTAGGTAAATAAAAGTCCTATGGATTCACTCCAACCCAAATGTGGGATTTCAGTAACAAAACAGATGAATAAAGAAAAAAGAGACAAAAAACAAAACAGACTCTTAAATACAGAGAAGGAATTGGGTTGCTAGAGGGAAAGTGAGTGAGACAAGGGTAAAATAGATAAAAGTTAATAAGCTTACACTTATCTTGATAAGCACCAAGTAATGTAGAAGATTGTCAAATCACTACATTGTATACTTGAAACTAATATAACACTTTATGTTAATTCTACTTCACTTTAAAAGAGGGGAAAAAAAGACCAAATGTGAAAAGTGGAAGAGAGAGGTTGTGATGAAAAATTAGAATATAAAGCGCTTTCATTGCAATGGTCAATGTATGAAAATGAAATGGGTGTTCTGAACAGAAAGAAAGGAAGAATGAGTTTGAGAAAGAATAATAAAACAAACAGAGTAGCAATATACAAGAGAAAACTTACCTGGAGTTTATGGTTTTAGTGGTAGTCAAGGATAAAAGCAATGAGAAAAGTGGTTTTAACTCTAACTGGAAAATTATGGCATGAAGATATTTTCTATGTACAAATATAGATCTACTGGATGATGTTAAATCAATAATTTTTGCAACCATAAAGGATTTATTTTTCTCAGTAAAGCTTAGGCTTTTTCATTTCTAGGTCAAAATATAAGAGGACCAAAACTCCTCACTAGATTCCCAAGGAAGCACTATAGATATCAAAAGCACTCACCTGGATGTTTGTGCAGGTTTACCTTGGAAAAACATGGGTTTCATTCCAGACTACTGCAATAAAGTATCACAATAAAGAAATCGAATGAATTCTTTTTTTGCTTTCTCAGTACATATAAAGCAATGTTTATACTATAATGTAATGCTTAGGTGTGAAATGGCATTATGTCTTTAAAAATATGTATGTTTCAATTAAAATATACTTTATTGCTAAAAAATACTATCAACTGAGCTTTGAGCAAATGGTAACTTATTTTTTGGGGGAGGATTTTGCTTTGATGCTGGTGGTTGCTGACTTATCAAGGTGGTGGTTGCTAAAGGTTGAGGTGACAGCAATGAAGTTCACTACATCAATGGACTCTTCCCTTCACAAAACGTTTTTCTGTACCCTGTGATGCTGCTTGATAGCATTTTATCCACAGAGCTTCCTTCAAAAGTGGAATCAATCCTCTTAAACTCTGCCTGTGCTTTAACAAATAAGTTCATGTAATAGAAGTCATTGTTTTGTCATCCAACAATGTTTACAATATATTCACCAGGAGTAGTATCCATCTCAAGAAATCAGTTTCTTTGGGAAAGATAGCTGAGTAAGACCCTTGTATTTCTTTTCTTTTTTCTTTTCTTTCTTTTTCTTTTCTTTTTTTTACCTGACCCTTGGCTTTCTTCACCCCACAGATACAACTTAGATAACACTGACATCAACATAAATAACCCAGAAAATGACCCTAAGACTGGCAGAACAAATTCCATAACAAAAGGTAGAGAAGATGCCACATCCAAGAAGGTGGGAAGAGCAGAGACATAGATTTAGAGCAAAAAGGATCATGGCTGCAAGCATGGAGAAGAGTAAGAAACAATATCATACAATGGAGCCTACACAAGGAAGGCAGATACCCATAACATTTGGTCTGAAAGCAAGAGGGACCAAATTTCTTGAGTTCTTACAAACAGCAGGACTTAAAGCCTGGAATTTTAAAAATCAGCAGGCTTGGCTCTGGGAGAGCCTGGAGGGCTTAAAGAAGCTGAGTCTTTTCCCTAAATACACAGCACAACAGAAGAGCCCATAGAAATACAGCATAGAAGCAGCAATTTGAGAAATGCCTGGGGAATTCAGGAAGGAGACTTATTTATTTATCTCAGAGAGTGTCCCAGTGAGTCAGAGATCTCAGGGAGATACCCCAGAAAAAAATTGCTGGCAGAGACCATTTACCTCTCCCACCCCCAGCATAAACATACAGCTACATGCAGGAAACAGCGGAGCACCAACACTCAATACCTAACTTGCATACAACAAGCCCCATAGCCCCATACTTCCGTGGATCTGCTCTTTCCAGTTATGCTTGCCTCAGTGCCAGCACTGTAGTTCCCCTCCCCTAGAAGACTGGTGCAAACCCCGTGAACACCATGTCTCCCCCCATCACGTGTTTGCAGGCCTCAGTTCCCCTGGTGGTAGGGGCAAGTCTCATTTCATAAACACACCAGCATAGACCTTATTAAAGTACACCCTACCGGGATCCCTGGGTGGCGCAGCGGTTTGGCGCCTGCCTTTGGCCCAGGGCGCGATCCTGGGGACCCGGGAACGAATCCCACGTCGGGCTCCCGGTGCATGGAGCCTGCTTCTCCCTCTGCCTATGTCTCTCTCTCTCTCTCTCTCTCTCTCTCTCTCTCTCTCTCTGTGACTATCATAAATAAATAAAAATTAAAAAAAATGCACCCTACCTGGCCAGGTAGCAAATACCACCCACACCAAACAAAGGGAGCCTCTACAGAAAACTGGACTAAAGTAAAAAGTGGTCCAGACACAAGAGCAGGGAACACACAACACACATAGAGGACACTTCTTAAAGTGCCAGGTCCTGAGTAATGAGACACTGTGCGACAGGGCATTTCTGGAACTCTTCTTCATAATCCCATCACTTACAAAAGCAGGAGACATAGCTAACTTTCCTAAACAGACATAGAGAGACAGAAAGAGAAGACAGAGGAATACATCCCAAATAAAAGAATAGAACAAAGCCACAGCAAGGCACTTAAGTAAAACAGAGGTAATATAACTAGTAGAGAATTTAAACTAATGGTCATAAAGAAAGTCACGGGGCTTGAGAAAAGAGAGGAAGAAATCTGTGAGACCCTTAATAAAGAGATAAAAAAAAAAGAACAAATCAGAGATGAAGAATACAAGCAATGAATTTCAAAATACACATGATGGAATAAATAGCAGACTAGAGGAAACAGAGGAATAAATTAATGACCTATAAAACAGAGTAATGGAAAGTAATCAAGCTGAGCAAATGAGAGAAAAAATATGCAAAATAAGAATAGATTTAGGAAACCCAGTAATTCCATCAAGCATAATGACATTTGCATTCTAGGGATCTCAAAGGAAGAGAAAGAAAAGAGCACAGAAAAATTATTTGAAGAAATAGTAGCAGAAAACAACCCTAATCTGGAGATGGAAACAGATATCCAGATCCAGAAGGCACAAAGATCCCCCTGCAAAATTCAACCATACCTAGACGCACTTAGACACATAGTAATTAAAATAGCAAAGAGTAGTGATAAAGGGGGGAAAAAGCAGCAAAAGAAAAGAAGACACTTAGAATTAAGGAAAACACCATTAGGCTAGAAGAAAGTGGCATGATATACTCAATGATATACAACAATGTTTCAACTCAGGTGTTGAAAGAGAAAAACCTACAGCCAAGAATACTCTGTTTAGGAAGAATATAAGGAAAGATACAAAATTTCTCAAACAAAAACTAAAGGAGTTCATGACAACTAAACCTTCCCTAACAAGAAATATTGAAGTGGACTCTGAGTGGAAAGGAGAGACCATAAGTAAACGTATGAAAATAGGACACAAAAAAGCAGTAAAAATAGCTATTTCTGTAAAAATCAAGGGATTCACAAAATAAAAAGATGTAAAATATGATACAATATACATAAAACCTGGGGAGCAGGGCAGAGAGGGTTCAAACTCAAGCAGCCACCAATTTAGTATAGAGTTATATGCAGAAGATGTTACATACAAAACTAACAGTAATCACAATTCAAAAACCAGTAATACATAAGAATAAAGAGTAAAGAACCCAAGTATATCACTAAAGAAGACCAGCAAACCATGAAAGCAATCAGGAGAAAAAAAGATCAGAGAAAAACTACAAAAACAATCACAAAACAAATAACAAAATGGCAATAAATACATATCTACCAATAACTAATTTGAATATAAATGGATTAAAAGCTCCAGTCAAATGAAATAGGGTGAGAGAGTAGATAAAACAAGACCCACCAATATGTTTCTTATGAGAGACCCATTTCAGAACTAAAGACATCTACAGATTGAAAGTGAGGAGATTGAGAAACATTTATTATACAAATGGATGTCAAAAAAAAGTGAGGGTAGCAATACTTATATGGAACAAAGTGGATTTTAAAAAAAGACTGTAACAAGAGATAAAGAAGGACACTATATAATAATAAAGGGGACAATGCAAAAAGAGGATAGAACAAATGTAAATGTTAATGGATTCAAAATAGGAGTACCCAAATATGTAAAACATTAGTCCCAATATATAGGAACTAAAAAAAAAATTAATGCAATTATAGTAGGGGACTTTAGCACCCACTTACATCAATGGACAGATAATCCAAAGATAAAATAAACAAAGAAACAGTGACTTTGAATGAACACTGGACCAGATGTATTTAACAGGTATATTCAGAACATTTCATCCTGAAATAGTAGAATACATATTCCTTTCAAGTACACATGGAACATTCTCCAGAATAAATAAGATTTTAGGTCAGTAAAGAAGTCTCAACAAATTTTAAAAAGTTCAAAGTCATACCATTCATTGCTTTTGACCACAATGGTTTAAAACTAGAATCAACCAGAAGAAAAAATCTGGAAAGAGCATAAATACATGGAAGTTAAATAACATGCTATTAATCAATGAATGGGTCAACCCAGAAATGAAGGAAGGAAAAAAAAAAGGAAACAGTTAAAAATAAAAACAAAATGGTCCAAAATCTGTGGGATAAGCAAAAGCCCTTCTAAGAGAGAAGTTTTTTAGCAATACAATCCTACCTCAAAAAGCAAGAAAAATCTCAATAAACAATCTAACCCTACAGTTAAAAGAATAAGAAAAATAACAAACAAAACCCAAAATGAGTAGAAGGAAGGAAAAATAAAGATTAGAGCAGAACGAAATGATATAAAACTAAAACAGAACAATAAAACTAGGAGCTGTTTCTTTGAAAAGACAAACAAAATTGATAAAACTCTAGCCACACTCATCAAAACAACAGCAACAACAACAACCTCTCTACCCCCGCCGCCCCCCCAAAAAAAAGAAAGAGAAAGGGAGAACTACAGGACAGTATCTCTGAGGAAAAGAGATGTAAAAATCCTCAAAATATAACTAGCTAACTAAATCCAACAATACTTTTTAAAAAAATAATTCACTACAATCCAGGAGGATTTATTCCTGGGATGCAAAAGCAGTTCAATAATTGCAATCAATCAATAGAATACATCAGTGTCCTACACATCATTAGTAAGAGAAAGGATAAAAACCGTATAATAATTTCAATAGGTGTAGAAAAAAACATTTGACAAAGTAAAACATCCATTCATGATAAAAACCCTCAACAAAGTAGATTCAGAGAAAACATATCTCAACATAATAAAGGCCATATATGAAAAACCCACAACTACCATCATCCTTAAAGGGGAAAACTTGAGAGGCTTTCTTCTATCAGGAACAAGACAAGAATGTACACTTTTAACTCTTTTGTTCAACATATTACTGGTAGTCCAATTGGATAACAAAAAGAAATAAAAGGTATCCAAATTGGTAAGGAATTAAATTTCCACTATTTGCAGATGACATGATACTCTATATAGAAAACACAAAAGACTCCAGCAAAAACTGCTAGAACTGGTAAGATAATTAAGTCAGAGGACACAAAATCAATGTACAGATATCCGTTGCATTTCTATATACTAACAGTAAAGAGTGAAGCAGCAGAAAGAAAAAATTTTAAAAATCCCATCTAAAATTGCACCTAAAATAATAAGATACATAAGAATAAATCTAATAAAACTGGCAAGAGACCTTTACTCTGAAAACCATAAACTGTGGATGAAATAAATTTGAGGTGATATAAATAAATGGAAAGACATTCCATGCTCATGAATTCAAAGAACAAATATTGTTATAATGTCTATACCACCCAAACAACATACACATTTAATATAATCCCTATCAAAATATCAGCAGCATTGTTCACAAAATTAGGACAAACAAAACTAAAATGTGTATGAAACCACAAAAGACCTCAAATAGCCAAAGTGATGTTGAAAAAGAAAAGCAAAGCTGGAAGCATTACAGTTCCAGACTTTAAATTATATCACAGGCTCTAACTTCTTTGACATTAGCCATTAACAACTTTTTTCTAGACATGTATCCTGATGCATGGAAAACATAAGCAAAAATTAACTATTGAAACTTCATCAAAATAAAAAGCTTCTCCACAGTGAAGGAAACAATCAACAAAACTAAAAGGCAACCTACAGAATGGGAGAAGATATTTGCAAATGACGTATCAGATAAAAGATTAGTATCCAAAATATACAAAGAACTTATAAAACTCGACATCCATAAAACAAATAATCCAATTAAAAATGGGCAGAACTGAGGAGGGCACTTGATGGGTTGAGCACTGGGTCAGTGTTAGCAAATTGAATTTAAATTAAAAAAAATGAAAACATTTTTTTAAATGGGCAGAAGGCATGAACAGACATCTCTCTGAAGAAGATATTCTGTTGGCTAAGAGAGAGACATGAAAAGAGGCCAACATCACTTATCATCAGGAAAATTCAAATAAAATCTACAATGAGATACCACCTCATATCTGTTAGAATTGCTAAAAACCAGCAACACAAGAAACAAGTGTTGATATGAGGATGTGGTGAAAGAGAAACTGTCCTACAACTGTTGGTGGAAACACCAACTTGTGAACCACTGTTAAAAACAGTATGAAGTTTCCTAAGAAAGTTAAAAATAGCACTGTGCCCAAAGAACACAAAAACACTAACTGAAAGGGATGCATGCACCCCTATGTTTATTGCAGCATTATTTTCTTTTTCTTTTTTTTTAAATTTTTATTTATTTATGATAGTCACAGAGAGAGAGAGAGAGAGAGAGAGAGAGGCAGAGACACAAGCAGGCTCCAAGCACTGGGAGCCTGACGTGGGACTCGATCCCGGGTCTCCAGGATCGCGCCCTGGGCCAAAGGCAGGCGCTAAACCGCTGTGCCACCCAGGGATCCCGCAGCATTATTTTCAATAGAAATTTTGAAAGCCACCCAAGAGTCTATCAACTGATTTAGAAATGTTTTATATATATATGTAATGGCATATTATTCAGCCACAAAAAAAGAATGAAATCTTGACATTTATAACGATGTGGAAAGAGCCAGAGAGTGTAATGCTCAATGACATAAGCCAGTCAGAGAAAGACAAATACTATGTGATTTCACTCATATGTGGCGCTTAAGCAAAACAAATGAGTTAAGGGGAAAAGAAAGAGAAAGAGACAAGCTGAGAGAGACCCTTAACTATAGAGAACAAACTGATGCTTACCAGAGGAGACTGAAATAATAAGTGCCCTTATTATACTGAGTGCTGAGTAGTGTATAAAATTGCTGAATCACTGCACTGTATGTATGAAACTAATAAATTCCACATATAAGAGTCTGCCTTTGGCTCAGGTCATGATCCTGGAGCCCCGGGATTGAGTCCTGCATCAGGTTTCCCATGGGGAGCCTGCCTCTCCCTCTACCTGTGTCTCCGCCTCTCTCTGTCTCTCATGAATAAATAAATACATAAAATATTTAAAAAGTTATTTTCTCCAATAAAGTATTGCTACTCTGACTTTCTCTTGACATCTATTTGCATGATAGATGTTTCTTCATCCCCTGATTTTCAGTTTGCAGGTGTCTTCAAGAGACATGAGTCTCCTGTAGGTAGCATATAGATTTCTTTTTAACCATTTTGTCACTCTATCTTTTGATTGGAACATTTAGTCCACTTAGATTCAAAGTACTTGTTGATAAGGAAGTGTTTATTTGATTTTATTATTTGTTTTGTGGTTGTCTCTGTGGATCTTCTCTGATCCTTTCTAGTTTTCTCTCTTTCATGGTTTACTGAACTTCTTTAGTGGTGTATTTGGATTTCTTTCTCTATTCTTTATTTATTAATGGTTTTGATATATGGTTACCATTATGCTTGTATATAAATGCTTTTGCATAACACAGTCTACCTTAAGTTGATGGTCGTTTATGTTTGAATTCATTCTTTTCTCCTTGCTTCCCCATATTTTAGAGATATTTTGTGAGTTCATTGATCAATTTTTACCAAAATATTCATTTTTACTGTTTTTGTATTTCCTACTTTTATATTTTCACTTTTGGTCTCTCCTTTCCACTCAAAGTGTTCCTTTTAATATTTCTTGCAGGGCTGGTTTAGTGGCCATGATCTTTAATATTTATTTGTGAAACTCTCTATCTATCTTATTTTTGCATGATAGCCTTTCTGGATGGAGTGTTCTTGCTTCCAGATTTTTCCCTTTTAGCACTTTGAATATATCATGCCACTTTTTTCGACCTAGAAGTTTTCTGCTGAAAAATCCCATTAGACTTATGGGATTTCCCTTGTAAGTTGCTGTATACTTTTGTCTTTCTGCTTTAAATATTTTTCTTCATCATTATATTTTGCTAATTAAATTACAATACATCTTGGTGTGAATCTGCTTTTGTTGATTTCAATCAGGCTTCTCTGTGCCTCCTGGATCTGGATGTCTGTTTCCTTCCCCAGATAAGGGAAGTTTTCAGATATTATTTCTTCAATTAAGTTTTCTGCCCTCTTTTTTCTCTTTTCTTCTCCTGGAACTGCTGTAATCTGAATGTTATTATGTTTGATTGAGTCACTGAGTTCTCTAAATTTATTCTCATTTTGTATAATTCTTTTTTTCTTTTTTGTTCAGTTTGATTACTTTCCATTACTTTGTCATTTAGATCATTAATTCATTACTCTACTTCTTCCATCCTGCTATTCATTTTATCAAGAATGTTTCTCATTTCTTTAATGGGCTTTGTATCTTTGTTACATTATTTCTTATCTCTATGTTAAGGATCTCACTCATGTCTTCCACTCTTTTCTCAAGTCCAATGAGTATCCTTATAATCATTACTTTAATTCTCTATTTGATATGTTACTTATATCTGTTTCATTTAAATATATGGCCATGGCCTTATCCTGTTTCTTCATCTGGGATAGATTTAACTGTCTTCTCATTTTGTCTTAGTCTCTGTGCCTGTTTCTGTGTGTTGGGTAAGTCATCTCCATGCCCTATTCTTTTTTTTTAAATTTTTATTTATTTATGATAGTCAGAGAGAGAGAGAGAGAGAGAGAGAGAGAGGCGCAGAGACATAGGCAGAGGGAGAAGCAGGCTCCATGCACCAGGAGCCCGATGTGGGATTTGATCCTGGGTCTCCAGGATCGCGCCCCGGGCCAAAGGCAGGTGCCAAACCGCTGCACCACCCAGGGATCCCTCCATGCCCTATTCTTGAAGGTAATGACCTTATGAAGTAGAGGGCCTATAGTCTCCTGCCATATAGTGTCCCTTGTTTCCCAGGGCCTGGTATTTCTGAGAGTCTCCAAAGTCTACTGCTTATGCTCTGTTCTTTTGTTCTGGCTGTTTTATCCTTCAAACCTGCACTCTTGGCAGGGATTTGTCCCTGGCCTGAATATGGCATATTTTAACTAGATGTGCTCTGGTCTATTTGTGAAATGGGACTTGTTGCCATCACCACCTGAACTGAGGCTCCACAAAACTCCTGAGTCAAGATATGTGGTGTGAGCATGGGGTTGGGCTGGTGTTCTGGGAAAGGGAGCTCACCTCGCTAGGACTGAGGAAGGCTGATTGGGAGGGGTAGTTCCACTGCTGTGTGGGGGTGTGGGACTTGGTGCAAACAAGTTATGTAGCATGTATGGGCACTGCACTGGTTCCTGCAGGTAGGCCTGTGCTTATACTGAGGGGCAAAGGAGTGAATTTGTACCAGCCACTTCCTTTGTTTCTGGAGGTGTCTCTCTATGAATGCTGTCTCTGTGAGATGTGCTCCAAAATGAGCAAATAGCATCCCTACTATGTGCCCCAGATGCTCTTCAGATTTCTGTTTCTACATTGTATGTTCAGGGTTTGTTTGTTTGCCTTCTTTATAATAGAAGCCCCATTGCCCTTGGTGTTCACTGTGCCAAACATAATGACCTTTAAAACTCCAGGCTTTAAGGTGCACTGGTTGTAAAAACTCATGAAATTCAGCCCCTTTCACTTTCCAAGCCAACTGCTGTGAGCATTCATTTTCCCTGTGAGCTCCCTTATGTGCTAGTCTTTTTCTCGTCCTTCTCCATGACATTGATTCTCTCCTCATTGCATTCTTTCCCCATGGCCATGATCTGTTTCTCTCATAAACTGTGTCACAGCACTTCCTACCTTCTTCAGTGTGGCCTCTTCTCTACCCTTAGCTGCAGAGTTCGTTTTGCCATTCTTCAGGTCAATTTCAGGGGTACTTAAAGTGATTTGATATATATCTAGTTGTCTTTGTGAAATGAAGCAAGCCTCCTACTCCACTACCATCTTACACCCTCAAGGATATCAGTATTAACATTAGAAGTTTCTTGGAAATACAACCCAAATGTCAATTTTTTTTTTTTTTTTATTTATAAATTAATTTTTATTGGTGTTCAATTTACCAACATACAGAATAACACCCAGTGCTCATCCCGTCAAGTGTCCCCCTCCGTGCCCGTCACCCATTCACCCCCACCCCCCGCCCTCCTCCCCTTCCACCACCCCTAGTTCATTTCCCAGAGTTAGAAGTCTTTATGTTCTGTGTCCCTTTCTGATATCTCCCACACATTTCTTCTCCCTTCCCTTATATTCCCCTTCACTATTATTCATATTCCCCAAATAAGTGAGAACATACACTGTTTGTCCTTCTCCGATTGACTTACTTCACTCAGCATAATACCCTCCAGTTCCATCCACGTTGAAGCAAATGGTGGGTATTTGTTGTTTCTAATGGCTGAGTAATATTCCATTGTATACATAAACCACATCTTCTTTATCCATTCATCTTTCGATGGGCACCGAGGCTCCTTCCACAGTTTGGCTATTGTGGACATGGCTGCTAGAAACATCGCCAGATTTCAGGTTGTACTACAAAGCTGTGGTCATCAAGACAGTGTGGTACTGGCACAAAAACAGACACATAGACCAATGGAACAGAATAGAGAATCCAGAAATGGACCCTGAACTTTATGGTCAACTAATATTCGACAAAGGAGGAAAGACGATCCACTGGAAGAAAGACAGTCTCTTCAATAAATGGTGCTGGGAAAATTGGTCATCCACATGCAGAAGAATGAAACTAGACCACTCTCTTGCACCATACACAAAGATAAACTCAAAATGGATGAAAGATTTAAATGTGAGACAAGACTCCATCAAAATCCTAGAGGAGAACACAGGCAACACCCTTTTTGAACTTGGCCACAGTAACTTCTTGCAAGATACATCCACGAAAACAAATGTCAATTTTTAAAAAGGATTTTATTTATTTATTCTTGGGAGAGAGAGAGAGAGAGAGAGGCAAGAGACACAGGCAGAGGGAGAAGCAGGCTCCATGCAGGGAGCCCGACGTAGGACTTGATCCTGGGACTCCAGGATCATGCCCTGGGCTGAAGGCAGGTGCTAAACCGCTGAGCCACCTGGACTGCCCCAAATTTCAATTTTTATCCTCTGTATTAGTCAGTGCTCTCCAGAGAATCAGAACCAATAGGAGATATGTATATATTTAAATACATACACACATACACATATATACACACACATAAATAAAAGATATATGATATATATTATAATATATAGGAAGAGAGAGAGATTATGAGAAATTGGCCTTCATGATTATGGAGGCTGAGTAATAGCATAATCTGCCACCTGCAAGATGGAGACTCAATAGTGTAGCCTAGTACAAATTCAAAACCTAAGAATCAGAGGATACAATGGTATAATTCCCAACATAAGAGCAGAAAAACTGGGATGAGATGTCTCAAGCAGTAAGGCAAGACAAAAGTGGGGTGCAAATCTTCCCTTTCTCTGCCTTTTGTTCTCCTCAGACACTCAAAAAATTAGATGATGACCACTTACATTGGTGAAGGAAATTTACTTTGAGTCCACTGATTTAGATACTAATCTTGCCCAAACAATACTCAGAGAAATAGACTGGAAATTGTGTTTAATGTTGGTACCCTGTGGCCAGTCAAACTGATTATATCAATCATTACAAGTCCTCCCCTTGTCAATTTGGAACCTGTACATATCTCTTTCAACCACATTTAGCCTCCAAATAAAGAAAATAGCAAAGTCATAATGCTGCCTAACATGATGAACTATCTTGCAAACAGCCAAAACCACACTAAACCCTTTCCCAGAAGAGGAAAGAATAACCTTGAGTAGACCATGTTTACTCTTCTCCTTGACATCCTATAACTGAAATACTATAATATAGATTATATTTTGTAAATTACATATTTATATAATATAAATTAATTTTTCTTTTGAGATCAATTGTCCTAGCCCGCAAAGTAACTCCCCTCTGCCTGTTGATTCAGAAGAATGAGGCAATCGAAGTGGACAAGTGGTAGTCTTAACATTCAGTTCAATGGAATCATTGTTATGTCTCTGGTGGAAGCATTCTTCCCTCTGGAATTAAGACCTCTAGGCCAACAGAGTATAAAGTCATGGGAAAAGAAAATAAAATTTTGCAAGTGGGTCATTAGGGGTAATAGTGAATGGTTCACTATCATTCTCACTCCTAAATTCCTGAACCCATGAATCCCAGCTATTGGAGAAACGGCATCATCGTTGGAGGGAGAGAATGTAGCAGATGTGAGATTTGGAGCTGTGAACTGGGGGAGAGGAAAGCTGTGTGGCTGAAAAGGGAAGGGAATCTTTTTGGAGAGCAAAGTCAGGGAAAGGGAGAAAGTGGGAGAGAGTGTAGTGGTAGGGATCACACAATAAACCAGGGTGAGGAGATCCCCTGGATTGCACAGGGAGAGATTACTTTCCTTCCGCCCTATATTTGGGATAATGTATTTTGCCTCTCCAAGAACAAAAGGCCAGCCAGGAGCCATTGAGTGACACTCAACAGTAGGGTTAGAGGTGTGCACAGAGGGCAGAAAACCTCTTAACAACTTTTTGCTGTGAGCCACAATAGGATTAAACCTCTGTATGCGTGCAGATTGGCTACTTTTCTGCAGCAGAACTGAACAGGGCAGAGACCTGCCACAATAGATTCAAGGCTCTGTACAACTGCTTTTCTCAGACAGAATGGAGTAAGGGACTAAGTCATGCCCAGATGGCTGATGACCAGTTTTTCTCTGAGCATTACAATAAACTCTAGCATGTGCACCCTGAACCTGCTTTTTTGAGGACACAGTGGTGCTGGGCACACCCCAAGCCTCTCCTCCAGGGGAAGGTATTGGACCCACACCTTGCCAGGCCCTTTAAAACTTAGAGTTTTAAATCCCAGTGACCATCCAGAGATAAAATACAGGAGATCTGTGGCTCTGGGAGTGCCCAACACCAAGGAAACAGATGGGTTAAGGGCAGAATCTGAGGAAAAATTACAGACTACATGCATACAAAGTTATCACCAAGATACTAGCCAAAAGGATCCAGGAGTACATTAAGAGGGTTATTTACCATGACCAAGTGGGATTTATTCCTGAGTTGCAAGTGTGGTTCAACACCTGGATATCAGTCAAGGTTATACACCACATTAATAAAAGAAAGGACAAGAACCATATGATGTTTTCAATAGATGCAGTAAAAACATTTGACAAAATTCAGCATCCTGTCTTTATAAAAACTCTCTACTGTGTAGGCATAAAGGGAACATACTTCAACATCATAAAAGCCATATATGAAAGACCCAAAGCAAATATTAAACTCAATAGGAAAAAACTGAGAATTTTCCCCATATGTTCAGGAGCACAGCAGGGATGCCCATTCTACCACGTTGTTCAGCATGGCATTAGAATTCCTAGCCTCAGAAATGAGACAACAAAAAGAAATAAAAGGCATCCAAATCAGCAAAGAAGAAGTCAAACTTTCACTCTTTGCAGAAGACATGATAATCTATGTAGAAAATCCAAAGATGACATCCAAAAATTTCTAGAATCGATACAGGAATTCAGCAAATTTTCAAGATATAAAACAAATGCACAGAAGTCACTAGCATTTCTATACACTAGCAATGAAGGAGAAGAAATATAAAACAAGGAATCGATGCCCAGGTGCACAGAGGGCACATTTACAATTGCACCAAAACCCATAGGACATCTAGGAATAAACCTAACCAAAGAGGTAAAAGATCTATACCCTGAAAACTAAAGAACATTCCTGAAAGAAATTGAGAAAGCTACAAAGAAATAAAAAAAATTCCATGCTCATGGATTGGAAGAATAAATATTAAAATGTGTATACTACCCAAAGCACTACATATTCAGGGCAATCCCTATCAAAATATCATTAGCATTTTTCACAGAGCTGGAATAAACAATCCTAAAATTTGTATGGAACAAGAAAAGACTCCAAATAGTCAAAAGAATGTTAAAAAAAAAACCGAAGCTGGAGATATCACAGTTCCAAACACAAGCTGTACTACAAACCTATACTCATCAAGACACAGGTAGCAACCTCTTTGACCTTGGCCACAACAACTTCTTGTTAGACATGTCTCTAGAGGCAAGAGAAACAAAAGCAGAAATGAACTACTGGAAGATCATCAAGATAAAAATGTTCTGCACAGCAAAGGAAACAATCAACACAACTAAAACGCAATCTACAGAATGGGAGAAGGTATTTGCAAATGACATATCAGACAAAGGGCTAATATGAAAATGTATAAAGGACTTCCCAAACTCAACCCCCAACCATCCCCCCGCAAACAAAGAATCTAATCAAGAAACGGGGAGAAGACATGAACAGACATTTCTCCAAAGAAGACATACAAATGGCCAATAGACACATGAAAAAATGCTCCACCTCATTTGGCATCAGGGAAATACAAATCGAAACCACAATGAGATACCACCTCTGGTCAGAATGGCTAAAAATAATAAGTCAAGAAACAACAAGGTGTTGGTGAGGATGCAGAGAAAGGGGACCCTTCTTACACTGTTGGTGAGAATGCTGTATGGTGCAGCCACTCTGGAAAACAGTGTGGAGGTTCCTCAAGAAGTTAAAAAATAGAGCAATCCTGTGACCCCGCAAGTGCACTCTAATGGAAACATAGTGATTCAAAGGAGTACATGTACCCCAATGTTCATAGCAGCAATGTCCACAATAGCCAAAGTAGGAAAGAGCCCAGGATGTTCATCCACAGATGAATGGATAAAGAAAATATGGTATATACATACAATGGAGTATCAGTCATCAAAAAAGAATGAAATTTGTCATTTTCAACAACATGCATGGAACTGGAAAATATCATTCTAAATGAAATTAATTCAGTCAGAGAAAGACAAATACCATATGATTTCGCTCATATGTGGAATTTTGAAACAGAACAGATGAACATAAGGGAAGGGAAAAAATAAGACAAAAAAAGAAAGAAAGGCAAACCCCATGAGACTTTTAACTATAGGAAACAAACAGGATTGCTGGAGGGGAGGTGGATGGGGTAAGGGTAATTGGGTAATGGGCATTAAGGAGGGCACTTGATTTAATGAGCACTGGACATTTTCTACAACTCATGAATCAGTAATTTCTACCTCTCAAGCTAATAATACAGAATATTTTAATTAATTTAAACAAATTTAAAAATGTTTAAAAGAAATACATTTATGTTATTAACTATGAAGTTTCATAATAAAAAATCATTAAATTCTACATATAGCATATTATACATGCAACCCATCATATTTCATAGATAAAGAATAGTTATATAAATATATTAATTAATTAATTTTAAAAATAATATTCACAGAAGGAGAAAAATCCAGATCACTTCTTGGAGTTTATCTTATGAGTAGAGTAAGATAAGAATATTATTAATAGCAAATGTAATGGGTGCTACAACTGAGGTGCAATCAATTGTTAGGAACCACAAAATAGAAAAGCATCACTTTGGGAGCACCTGAGTGGCTCAGTGGTTGAGCATCTGCCTTTGGCTGTCATGATCCTGGGGTCCTGGGATCTAGTTCTGCATCAGGCTCCTATGCCTCTCTCTCCCTATGTCTCTCATGAACAGATAAATAAAATCTTAAAAAAAAAAAAAAGCCTTACTTTGAACCCAACGGTCCCAGTGAATCCACAGAAATATCTTTTAAGCTGTGCTTAAAAGCCAGAGATTGCAAAGGGTATTTCAAGCAGGGTGAATTGAGAAGAATCACCCTTCTTAAGTCTTAACTGATTTCACTGGATAATTGGTCCATTGCACAAGAATATTCTTGCTGTCCAGCCAAACACGTTTATCTATTAGTGTATCTCTTCTCTAAGATTGGCCTTTATAATATTATTATAATAGAAAAACTAGATGTTAATGTGTAGATTGAAGGAACAACAAGGATAGGGGTTGATATGAGCCATCTGGAAGAGACTGAGTAGGAGGTAATGGAGGAGCATAACAAAGGAGAATGAGGTTGGTGGTTAGCACTTCAATGGATGCAAGACAAGTAAATTTGTAGAGGGAAAAGATGACAGGCTTATTTTGCCAATGTGAAATTTGTATCTTAAGATATGTCTCTAGAAATTGCTAATATTTACTATTTGTTTTTTCCCTTGTTTTTCAAGAATCCAAATATCACCTAGTCAATATTTTGTTTGCATTCAATAAACTCTACAAGAACTGCTTCATTTCAAAATGTCCTTTAATATGAATAGTTTTCTTCATATGTTACATCAATAAATTGATCAGAGAATGGAAAGACAAAAAGAAAACCCTAAAAATGTTGTCTACTACATTTAAGTCTCCATCATGTGTCTAAGAAAATATTTTATATTTCTGCTTTATTCTTAAAAGAGAATGGACATGTGATTAAATTAGAATCATCATTTCAAGTTTAACAGAATTCTATACACATTGACTTCAGTCAAATCTCGATAATTTTTGTTTTTTTCCTAAAAAAAATTCTGAAATCACTGCTAGTTCAATTGGGAGTGTGGGAGGCACTCTAATACATGGCCTTTAATCTTCCCTTAAATCTGTAAATCATTTTTTAATCAACTAAATATCACCTTTACAGATGCTTTTTAGAATGCTATAAAAAAGAAAAAAGAGCTTTCTATTATAAGCTGCCTCCTCCTTTGCTTAGATGTTTAAGTAAGCAAAAGGCTCTTCAAAAGATAATTTTAACCCAATGATAATATAATGCAGACTAAACTTCCAGCAGACACAACCACTGTGGGATTCAAAGGAGAAGACGGCGTTTCCACTTGGAAGGCTTTGTGTTTTCTAACTGGGAAAATGTGACTAAACTCAACTGCATTGAAGTGGGTTGAAGTGACCATGGATGCACAAAATACAGCCTGAAGTATTAAATATGTGTATTGGGATAAAACCTGAAATAGAACTTGAGTCATTATGCTTACTTCCTCTAAATCCAAATATTTTACTAATTTAAAATGATAGAAACTAAAACCATTTTGTAGTATTAACTACTGACAACAGTCTCATGTTTTTTTGAAACCGATTTCAGTTCATGACTGAACCACTATATTGTCCAAATTCTCCTATCCCTTCCTCTTGAGTTGATCAGTTTTCACTTTATAAGTTTTTGCAGATTTAGACCCTGACTCTCTATTCCAAGCTTATCCCTCTCCACTCAAAAGTCATCTATATTTGCAACTTCACAACTTATTCCCATTTAATGTCTAAATCTTATTTCCTTTATCTCAGTCACCTACTCACCTCCTTGCTGTCTGGATAACTCATCCTTACCCTAAAACTCAACATGCCTCAGTACCATGACTTAATATAATTTCTTGGTAGAAATGAGGACTTCTTACATCATATACCAAAAGTAAAAGCATTTGGTCACTATTTTTCCTAATTACTCTCACTGTTTGAAATAACATAGCCACTTGCATGGACTCTGCAATTGCTCTAAAGTACCTTGAATGTTACTGCCAAATTAGCCTTTTAAAATACTGGTTCCATTATAGCACCACTGAGCTAAAAATTTTTAAATGACTCTAGTAGCTACTATATATAAACCAACTGCTAGCAGCCATATCTTAATCTGTTTCCTGTAAGAACTTAAGAGTATTTCCAAAGACCAAGCCCTACCTTCTACCCAGAATATGAACACTCCTTTTTTCTATATGTAAGGAATCTACCACTCTTTCTAGAAAGCTCTGAATTCTCCACAGTATCTTTTCTAACATTGTCAAAGCTCTCCATAAATTTGCAGTCAAGTAGGCTGATTTTTCCTATTACTTAGGCCTAGGAACACTCATAATTCCATTTGTGTGTGCCTTTCTTATTTTTTAATTCAAGCATACATTTTTATGCACAGGAAGTATAAGAAAATACTGTATGTGTCACACTAAGCCACCAGTGTAATGCACACAAAAGATGGGTAACAAATATCTGCTCAATAAGCTTAATTGAAATGAACAAATACTTAGTCAAGTGTCTACTATAGCTCAGTTACTGCAGATACAAAGAAAATCATGCAAAGCCCCTAGCCTTAGGCTAATATAATTTATGGGAGAAATAACATTATGAAAAAAGAGAAAATATTACTCAGGATTTCATAGATTTTTGGTTATCTAAACTCATTTTGAAGTATGTTACTTTCTATAATGATTAGAAAGTTATACAGTAAGTTGACTGTAATAGATAGTGCCATTGGTGCAACGATATCCTCTTAATAACCTCTTCAGTACGATGTATTCTTCAGAAGCTTATTAGTAATAGGTTTTTTGAAGATGGTTGATGGTCATGGCAGCAGATACTGGAGGGCTAATGTAGCCTCCAAAAATATACTCCTGGGAAGTTTCTAAAATCCCTACAATGAATCATTGTTAAGATATACAATTTAGTAAAATAATTCTGTTAGTATATGACATACAGTAAATATTTCAGAGATTAATCAATGGCATTTTTAAGATTGAAATACTTTACAATTGAGATTATAAAATATGTTTAAAGAAATATCAGAAATTGTTTACTTCAGATAAATGTTTCCCACAGAGACATAAATTGGCTAGAGATTTTTCATGGAAAAACAGATTCCTTTTTTTTTTCTTTTAGTAATATGAACTTTTGATTCCTTTTCTGTTATTATTTCTGGATGGGTATAGAGCTCATAATTTATCTGAGAAGCTCTTGGAATTTCAAGGAGGAATTGTTGGAAAATATTTCAGTCTCTAAAATTGCCGCAACAACACTTCTAAAAAATAAAAATTTTGGTAGAATTGATTTTCTTGTTTCCATTAGATAACTTAGTGAAATACTTCATTGATTTCATGGATATGAGAGATGTCAAGGTCACCCACATTTTCTTTTCTTTTTTTTTTTTTTTATAAATTTTTTTTTAATTTTTATTTTATTTATGATAGTCACAGAGAAAGAGAGAGAGGCAGAGACACAGGCAGAGGGAGAAGCAGGCTCCATGCACCGGGAGCCCGATGTGGGATTCGATCCCGGGTCTCCAGGATCGCGCCCTGGGCCAAAGGCAGGCGCCAAACCGCTGCGCCACCCAGGGATCCCTCACCCACATTTTCTATGTAGTCTTTCTACAAACATATGTTGAATATTTCCTCAAGTTTTCTCAATTTTTAATTTATATTATCAAGACATCTTTTTTAAACTTCATTTAGGTGATGCAGATTCTTCTACAAACAATGCTTTAAAAGCATTGCTATCCTAGTAAATATTTTAATTTTTACTTTTCTCTCAGCATATAGTAAAAATTAAACAAAAGCTGAAATGAAGAAATAAATAGGCATAGAACCAAAAGTATAGTTAAATTCTTTCTTCCATGGCCAAATATTGAGAAGATTCTAAGATATTTTAAGATATTCCTTAGCCATAAAGAAATAAAATATAAACATGTAAAAGATAGAAATGTCAAAGAAACCTTTTATTGGTCCCAGTTTTTTTCTCTCTCATTAATATGTGCCAGTGGCTTGCTGATGGCAGTCAATCTGACCAAAGGGGTGAGACATAGATGGCATTGGAGCCTTTGTTGGTCTTAAGCCGGTGACAAACCTTCCTACCATCCATATTTTTTATCTGGCAATTCTAGATTGTTCTGCTATTTCATTTGCTATCCTGTGATCTATTCTTTACATCTAGAGTTCTCTCATCTATTGACTTTGGAGTAAAAAGTCTCATAGTTATTATTTGTGTAATCTTAGGCATGCTAAATAACCTCAAAGAGCATCAGTACATGCTTCTATTTAAGAACAGAGCTAAGTTCTCACTCATTTGGGGAATATGAATAATAGTGAAGGGGAATATAAGGGAAGGGAGAAGAAATGTGTGGGAGATATCAGAAAGGGACACAGAACATAAAGACTTCTAACTCTGGGAAATGAACTAGGGGTGGTGGAAGGGGAGGAGGGCGGGGGGTGGGGGTGAATGGGTGACGGGCACGGAGGGGGACACTTGACGGGATGAGCACTGGGTGTTATTCTGTATGTTGGTAAATTGAACACCAATAAAAATTAATTTATAAAAAAAAAAAGAAAAAAAAAATAAAAACAGAGCTAATAATCTACTCACAAATTTATAGTAATAAGTAAATGAAATTACTAGTGTAATAGTACAAACTATTAATAAATATCAGTTACATTCTCCCTTGACCCACTGTGAAACAAAGCGTAGTCATGTAACATTCTGTTATATTCTTTATCTAGAATTCTATCTCATTCTATATCTCCATGAAGATAGACCTTTTGTAATTTTAATGTGTCCCTGATAGCAGCTCAGAGTTTTTAGAGTGCAAATGCCTCAATGTCTAGTGTCTTGTCCTGTAGCTTACCTTCTTCTTATCATCCTTGCCCTTCTGAAAGAACAAGTCAAATAAATAATAAGTTTTTTAGTGTTGCACAAATATTTTCATTAAATATTTAGTGAAATCATATGATTTAGAGTTTGAAATCTAAAATTCAAGAACCATATCTTGATTCCCTACGTCTTAGTTTCTTGTCTTTAAAATGGAGAGAATACTTTTCCTATCTTCCCTGGAGATTATCTTTAGTATGAAATTATATCCTTTCACATAAAAGCATTTCAAAAATCTCAAACACTGTAAATATATATATATATATATACACATTTATATATACATATATACATATATATGTACATATATATTATATATATACATTTCAAAGCAAATCACACTTAAGGTAGCCAATTACGCTATCATTTTACAGGGACTCACTCTACCCTTTATCACATAAATTTCAGATCCCTGAAATAAGCCCTAACATGGAACTATATAGGCAAGAAGCAAAAAAGGCAGGAAAGGTTGATTTTTAACAACAACAACAACGACAACAAAAATGACAATGTTGGGGATCCCTGGGTGGCGCAGTGGTTTGGCGCCTGCCTTTGGCCCAGGGCGCGATCCTGGAGACCCAGGATCGAATCCCACGTCGGGCTCCCGGTGCATGGAGCCTGCTTATCCGTCTGCCTGTGTCTCTGCCTCTCTCTCTCTCTCTCTCTCTCTCTCTCTCTGTGTGTGTGTGTGTGTGTGACTATCATAAATAAAAAAATTTAAAAAATGACAATGTTAAGTACATATGACTCTAGCTTCACAACATGAAAGAACCATGGGTATTATGGCTTATATACGTTCCCTCTAGGCTGTCATTTGGAGGTGGGGACCAACTATAGTTAAGAAATACATATTTTGAGGGCAATAAATACTAAATACAAAGTTATTTGTTTGCATTGATCTATTTAATTATCTAGTAGCCGACTATTAAAAATCCCAGTAATAATCTTCCTTCTTTGGCACAGAAAGTATGAAAACTATTAGTAGTTGTGGGTGCAAAAAGTACTCAATAGCAAAGAAGACACTTGTGGTGATGACATCTCATCAGGAAAGGAAGTTTTCTATTGATTCTAAGCCATTGTCTTTCTATTTTATAGCAACCATCTGGACAACAGCAGTGCTCATATGTCACAAATCCTTTTCTTTTCATCTATGGCATTAAGGCCAAAGAAAACACACACCCTTACACACCACACAAACACACACACACACACACGTCTCCTTGAATAGTTCTTTGACAAAATATGGTAATAAATGCCCACAGGAGGGTAAAGGAGGTAGAAAAATATATTCTATAAGAAGTTTTATTTCAGGCAAGAGTGTCAGACCGCCAGGCCCGATGTTTTGTGTACACTAAAATCAGAGTTTTTTATGAGGCATAAAGAATAAGAAGGGAATATTTTTTCAGCTCTGGAGAGTCAAAAGTCAGCCTAAGAACAGAGAGATAGTGCTAATTATATTTTTAGTAAATTTCCTTAATGATTTCACTTTTTCTATTATTAAGGAATATCAGGTGTTTGGAGGGGATTTAGAGGTTGACAGTGAAAGAGAGAAAGAAGAGACTAGATATTAGCTTTAAAAGTAGTGGCTTTTATTTTAATCCCAATTAGTTAACATACAGTGTTATAGTAATCTCACGAGCACAAAATAGTGATTCAACACTTCCATACATCACCCTGTGCTCATCACAAAAGTGCACTCCTTAGTTCCCGTCATCTATTTACCCATTCCCCCATAAACTTCCCCTCTGGGAACCAACAGCTAGTTCTCTATAGTTAAGAAAATTTCTTTTTTTTTTTTTAAGATTTTATTTATTTATTCATGAAAGACACAGAGAGAGAGAGAGGCAGAGGGAGAAAGCAGGCTCCATACAGGGAGTCCCGGGACTCCAGGATCATGCCTTGGGCTGAAGGCGGCGCTAAACCACTGAGCCACCCAGAGATCCCCAAGAAAATTTCATTATTTTGATATACATTTGATTTATTTAAACCAGCCTCAATAAACCAATGAAGATGTGCCATCCTATGTTTCTTCTGCAATTGGAAATGAAATGTTATCTACTCATTCATCATCACAATAAAAATTAAAAGTTTGAAGTCAAATACCAACCTGAAAGATAGAAAAGCTATTTTATATATCTTAATAATGGGAAATAGTTTTGCAAGTGACATGTTTTCCTGTGTTGAATTCTTTCAAAATTAAATTTATGGACCATTCATACATTCCAAAAATGCAGGGTCACTGTAGTGTCTACGTATATCAAATTACTTCACTCTTCCTATAAGCAGCCTGAGGTGATCTCAAAAATGGTTTGCTATTCACTTGACCCAAAAACCCTACAGAAGCATGCATATCAAGAAGTTCAAATTTTTGTGTTAATTTTAAGAGCACCCATGAAACTGACCAGGCCATCAAGAGTATGCTTATCAGAAAAGTCACCAAATATCTGAAAGATGTCACTTTGCAGAAGCAATGTGTGCCATTCTATCATGACAACAATGTGGAATTGGTAGGTGTGTCTAGGCCAAACAATGGAGCTGGACACAGGGCCAGTGGCCCAAAAAGAGTACTAATTTTTTACTACACATGCTTAAAATACAGAATGTAATGCTGAACTTAAAGGTTGGATATATACTGTCTGGTCATTAAGCACATAAACAAACCCCAAGATGCAGCACAGATTTTACAGTGTTCATGGTCAGATTAAGTCATACATGAGCTCTCCCTGACACATTGAGATGATCCCTTCTAAAAAAGAGCAGATTGTTCCTAAACCAGAAGGCTGCACAGAGCAAAAAGATAGCCCACAAGAAACTGAAGAAACAGAATCTATGGCCCTGGAGTAAATTCTGCATGAATTAAATGCAAATAAAAGAAAAAAAAGGTATATCACATGACTTCAGGAATTCAGACATGACAATTTTTACTAATGAATTAATTATATAATTGACAAGTTTGTTAATTATACAAAATCAGTATATTTATCGGGATTTTAAAATATATTTTGTTATTTTCTGGTAATCATACTATTTGAAATAGAAAAGTATAGAAATGTTTGTTAAATATTTTGGAACAAAGAGCCACAATTTTTTATAGTTACCAAAAGAGATAGCAGTTTGTATAATATGTCAAATTCCTTTGTTCCAACTGGTCTAAGTAGAAGAAAACAAACCAAACCAAACCAAAAAAAAAATGTATTGCCTGTAAGGAAAATGGTCCTTGTCCTGCTGTTAGCTGAACATAAGATTTTCTGCAAATTTCCTCAGTTTCCTTGATTGTCAGTTTAATATCCCTATATCTGTTCTACCTTCCTTGAACATACATCTGAAAACAAGATGGAAAGGTGTATAAGAGTGCACTGAAAAGTAAAATATTTCATGAGTAGAATAAAATAAGTTCCATCATTATTTGGCTTAATGACTCATATGGATCATACTTACAGTGGCTTCACTGGCAGACTTGAAACATTTTTCCTGGTTCGAAGCCCACTTTTACTTGGATTCTTTACAGTCTGGGTTTTTATGGAGTAGACATTCTGGCTCTAGGTGAAGCGAGATGTAAATTTGGATTTTGAGCAGTTTTCCACAGAAATGAACTGAACTCTCCCAAACATCAGCCCAGTCTTTTAAAAAAGTAAATGATAGATCTTCTGCAAGTAGGTCTAATCATCTAAATAGGCAACAAAAGAATTGTAAGATAACATTGTATCAAGAGTGGACCTAACTCTTGATTTTCTCAAACAGCGGATGGAAGTTCTCATAAAAGGTCATTTTGTAAGATATTCAGTCAAAGAAAAATAAATAGGCCACCTTGGGCCAATGAAAGATCTGAAAATTGGAAAATATATAAAAGGAGAAAATAAGCCAACCTAACAAAATGAAGCTACATGCGACATCATAAAAATTAGGATTTTTAAATTTTTTCTTCATGTAGCTGTCTTTATTCACATGAGTAATGTCACTTCATCCTTTCTCAACTTTCTATTATGGTTGACATTTTGATGATGAACAGTGTCTTTGCATTAGATGAGCCACCAAGTTGTGGATAAATATTTGAGACCTTGGCAGGAGCTGTGTAGTATGGAGGTGTGGCTGAGAATGAGAGAAGGACTAAATTACCCAGACTCTCCACTTCCTTCATTGAGGCTCTGGTACTCTCCCTGGACTCTGTTCTTCACTACAGCAAAAATTGTGAGAAGAGTCACAAATGGATATAAGAACTCTAGAGACCCCAGACTACATTTCAGTAATATAGTAACTAACTTAAGCTTTCAGTGTGGTTGAGGTATTCTATAACAGTGGACCAGAGACAGCATGGAAGGATATTAACATTCTTCTGTTTATGGTTTTCTTTTTCCATTGAAGGAAGAATAATTCATTCTAACAAGTACTTCAGGTTCTCAGAAAAAGTTGTTTCAGAATTTGTTCATCAATTAGTTTTATAGGTCTATGAAAGCCATACAAAGCAATTAAAATAGTACAACCTGAAATCTGTCATTGTGATGCCCCCAGATATGGTTTTCTTTTTTAAAATTCCCCTGGCTGTTTGGGGTCTTTTCTGATTCCACACAAATCTTAAAATAACTTGTTCTAAGTCTCTGAAGAAAGTCCATGGTATTTTGATAGGGATTGCATTATACGTGTAAACTGCCCTGGGTAACATTGACATTTTCACAATATTAATGCTACCAATCCATGAGCATGGAATATTTTTCCATCTCTTTGTGTCTTCCTCAATTTCTTTCAGAAGTGTTCTATAGTTTTTAGGGTATATTTTGAGAACCATTTGAATGGTAAATGGTTCTCCAACCTTTTATTTTCAGGTTGTAGGTGTCCTTCTGTCTAAAATGAGTCTCTTGTAGACAGCAAATAGATGGGTCCTGCTTTTTTATCCAGTCTGAAACCCTGCGCCTTTTGATGGGGTCATTAAGCCCATTCACGTTCAGAGTTACTATTGACAGATATGAGTTTAGTGTCATCATGATATCTATTTAGTCCTTGTTTTTGTGGATTGTTCCACTGAACTTCTTCTTAAAGGGGGATTTTAAGAGTCCCCCTTAAAATTTCTTGCAGAGCTGGTTTGGAGGTCACATATTCTTTCAGTTCCTGCCTGTCTTGGAAGCTCTTTATCTCTCCTTCCATTTTGAATGAGAGCCTTGCTGGATAAAGTATTCTTGGTTGCATGTTCTTCTCATTTAGGACCCTGAATATATCCTGCCAGCCCTTTCTGGCCTGCCAGGTCTCTGTGGAGAGGTCTGCTGTTACCCTAATATTCCTCCCCATGAAAGTCAGGGACTTCTTGTCTCTTGCTGCTTTAAGGATCTTCTCTTTATCTTTGGAATTTGCAAGCTTCACTATTAGATGTCGAGGTGTTGAACGGTTTTTATTGATTTTAGGGGGGGATCTCTCTATTTCCTGGATCTGAATGCCTGTTTCCCTTCCCAGATTGGGAAAGTTTTCAGCTAGGATTTGTTCAAATACATATTCTGGCCCTCTGTCCCTTTCGGCGCCCTCGGGAACCCCAATTAAACGTAGGTTTTTCTTCCTTAGGCTGTCATTTATTTCCCTTAATCTGTCTTCATGGTCCTTTAATTGTTTGTCTCTTTTTTCCTCAGTTTCCCTCTTTGCCATTAACTTGTCTTCTATGTCACTCACTCGTTCTTCCACCTCGTTAACCCTCGTCGTTAGGACTTCTAGTTTGGATTGCATCTCATTCAATTGATTTTTAATTTCTGCCTGATTGGATCTAAATTCTGCAGTCATGGGGGCATCACAATGCCAGATTTCAGGTTGTACTACAAAGCTGTGTTCATCAAGACAGTGTGGTACTGGCACAAAAACAGACACATAGATCAATGGAACAGAATAGAGAACCCAGAAGTGGACCCTCAACTTTATGGTCAACTAATATACGATAAAGGAGGAAAGACAATCCACTGGAAGAAAGACAGTCTCTTCAATAAATGGTGCTGGGAAAATTGGACATCCACATGCAGAAGAATGAAACTGGACCACTCCCTTGCACCATACACAAAGATAAACTCAAAATAGATGAAAGATCTAAATGTGAGACAAGATTCCATCAAAATCCCAGAGGAGAACTCAGGCAACACCCTTTTTGAACTTGGCCACAGTAACCGGAGAAGGACAAACAGTGTATGTTCTCATTCATTTGGGGAATATGAATAATAGTGAAAGGGAATATAAGGGAAGGGAGAAGAAATGTGTGAGAAATATCAGAAAGGGAGACAAAACATAAAGACTTCTAACTCTGGGAAATGAACTAGGGGTGGTGGAGGGGGAGGAGGGCGGGGGGTGGGGATGAATGGGTGACGGGCACTGAGGGGGACACTTTACGGGATGAGCACTGGGTGTTATTCTGTATGTTGGTAAATTGAACACCAATAAAAATTAATTTATAAAAAAAAAAGACAAAGCAATTAAAATAATTGTACCCTCCATTTTATCAGCTTCCAATTTGGTTTTCCCTGTCAGCTGTAATCCAACAACAAAATCTATATGTTTTCCCTAAACAGACACCTTATTCTACCACAATTGTAATCAATAATAGGTTGAAATGCATTGCAATGATGTTATTGTCAATTTCCAAATAGAATATTACCATTTTAAGAGTAAGTAATATTTTAAAAGAATTTTTATTTATTTTTTTGAGAGAAAATGAGAGAGTATGAGCAGGGGAAGGGTAAGAAAAACAAGAACACTCCCTGATAAGTGTGGAGCAAGATGTGGGGCTCCATGTGGAGCTTGATGGGGACTTGACTGTGTCTCCATGTGGGACCCAATGGTGGTTCCACTTGGGGCCTGACACTGGGTTCCACGTGGAGCTCCATGTGGGACTCAGTCCCAGGATCTTGAGATTATGATCTGAGCCAAAGTCAGATGCTTAACTGCCTGAGTCACCCAGGTGGCCCAAGAGTGTCATATTTTTTATTATATTTTTTGTATCTCATTGTATTCTCAATGCTAGCATGACAATAAAAGCTGAATCAATGCTGATAAATGAATAAAGCCTTGAAGGATGTGGTGAATATTTACTACATATAAGGTAATATACAAGATGCCCATAGAAAAAGTATACTTAAATCTTTATATTTGGGACACCTGGATAGCTCAGTGGTTGAGCATCTGCCTTTGGCTCAGGATGTGATCCTGGCATCTGGGATCAATTCCCGGCATCTAATTCCCTGTGAGGAGCCTACTTCTCCCTCTGCCTGTGTTTCTGCCTCTCTCTCTCTCTCTCTCTCTCTCTCTCTCTCTCTTTCTCTCTCATGAATAAATAAATCTTTAAAAAAACCCTTATATTTATTATTTTTATCTATGAAATAAAGATGTCTCAGATAAAGGGCTAGTATCCAAGATCTATAAAAAACTTATTAAATTCAACACCCAACACACAAACAATCCAATCACGAAATGGGCCAAAAACATGAACAGAAATTTCACCAAAGAAGACATACACATGACCAACAAGCACATGAGAAAATTCTCTGCATCACTTGCCATCAGGGAAATACAAATCAAAACCACAATGAGATACCACCTCACACCAGTGAGAATGGTAAAAATTAACAAGACAGGAAACAACAAATGTTGGAGATGATGCGGAGAACAGGGAACCCTCTTGCACTCTTGGTGGGAATGTGAACTGGGGCAGCCACTCTGGAAAACTGTGTGGAGGTTCCTCAAAGGGTTAAAAATAGATCTGCCCTATGACCCAACAATTGCACTGCTGGGGATTTACCCTAAAGATATAGATGCAGTGAAACAGCAGGACACCTGCACCCCGATGTTTCTAGCAGCAATGTCCACAATAGCCAAACTGTGGAAGGAACCTTGGTGTCCATCAGAAAATGAATGGATAAAGAAGATGTGATACACACACACACACACACACACACAATGGAATATTACTCAGCCATTAGAAACAATGAATACCCACCATTTGCTCGACATGGATATAACTGGAGGGTATTATGCTGAGTGAAGTAAGTCAATTGGAGGAGGACAAACATATGATTTCATTCATATGGGGAATATGAAATAAGGATGTTTGAACCTATTGTAGCTATCATGCAGAATTGGTCTGAAAACAGCAATAGAAACTTAAAAGAAGTTCATTGGAAAATAAAAACTGTTCTAAAATAAAATGTTTCACTGTTAAGCAACTATGTAACCATGTTGTGTCATATATTCATTACCTCCAAAACCAAATTTCATGTGTCAAAGTCAGTTCCCATGGATGGTAATCCTTTCTCAGAAAGTACTATATTAAAGAGATTTCAATCTGTTTTCTGCCCTCATCAGTATCTATATCATTTTATTCTAAAGGACAAATATACAACTGAGCTACTTGTCCATGTACTCATTTGGAAATTTGTCTATATGGAATAATTTACAAATAAAAATAATGGTTATCAAATGTGGTGCCATAAGAAGAGTCTCAGGAAATGTGAAAATAAGATAGGATAGGAAATGTCAAAACAAGTAATCAGTTGAAACAAAAAGCACCTTAAGGTAACATAAGAAAAAATAAATAACATGATGTGACATCACAATAGGAAGAGCTTAGAAGAAAGGTAAGTAAATAATCAGATGGTAAAAGTATAAGAAAACTAATCATTTAATTTTGTACAGAAGTAATTTACTTAATAATTTAACAATAGCCTAATATATGCCTCCAATAGTCCTTATCCTCCTGGAAAGTAAAATCTATTGAGGAAGGCAATTAACTAGAATAACACAATAGCATTTCCCTCACTCAGGTCATGCTCCAAACTCTAAGTATTCATCTCCTCTTCTGGCTGAAGACAGGATGAAGGATGAAGGAAATCAGTCCAGAATGAAGGAGAATCTCAAGAATTAAGTAGGCCAATGAAGAAGTTAGCAAAACCTAGAGATAATTGATAGAGAAATTTAAATAAGTAAATCTCATGAGTGAGTCCAGGAAACACTTCTGCAGCTTTCATTTTCAGGCTTCTTGAAAGTAGTCATTAGTATTACTCTAGTCTTATTTTTAAGGAAAAACACTGGTGCTCAAGGTCATGACCTTTAGAGGGCAGTAGTTCACTAGTATCCACTGGAGATGAGAATGGTTTGCAGAGTTGTGATGAAAATAAAATGTGTCCAGATTTTTACATGGATCATTCAAAAAGTGACTTTTTCTCCAGATACAACTGGGTTAAGTGTTTTTCTGGTGCCTGCTTTTTCATTATAATGATGCCTCAGGGAATCTATGAAGGAAAGAAATTTAATCTGGCTAAGAGTTAGGGTGCTGCCAGAAGAGCTTAAAATTCTTTAGCACTTTTGCCACAAGAAGAAAACAATAGACTTAAGTGTTTTTAAAAATGTGCTGACTTCTACCAGAATTTTAAAACAAACTGATAAGAAGGTTACAGTCTGCATACTGTGCCTGCAGGATTTATAGAGGAAATTGTCCCCTAGCTTTATGCTCATTTTTTCTAAACTGGATTCAGTTCAAGGTGACAGCCTCCTCTTGGTCTCCTCTGAATGGTTGCATAGCTGAGATGAGAGGTGTTGTACTCACCGTGTCCTCAACACTTCAGGACCTCCACAGAAGTCTCACCCCCATGGATTTAGCTGAAAAGAACTTCACAAAGTTGTACCGACCAAGAGTCTTTGGCTCTGAGGTAGCAAGAAAATATTTCCCAGTTCTTTTTTTTTTTACTTTCAAACTAAGGTCAAAAGAACCTTGAATCCTCAATATCTTTCTTTTTTTTTTTAAGATTTTATTTATTTATCAATGAGAGACATAGAGAGAGAGGCAGAGACACAGGCGGAGGAAGAAGCAGGCTCCATGCAGGGAGCCCGATGTGGGTCTCCATCCTGGGACTGAGGGGTCATGCCCTAAGCCAAAGGCAGGCACCAAACCACCGAGCCACCCAGGGATCCCCAATATCTTTCATTTGTTATAAGTGCAGGATAACAGCTTAAAGTAAAGGTGAGTTTTTCTTCTCACTTAAGTATATGGTGTATCATACCTTAAAGGAAGGATCTAAGCAGAGTTGTCACTTATATTGTGAAATTATATGAATAATTAAAAACTTAATTTGACTGAGCGTGCAATGCTTTTTGGTAAAGTGATAGACGCTAATGGGGAAATCTACTCAGAAGATTCTGGAGTCATTTGGATACTGACAATGTTACTTGCTTAAAAGAAGGAAAGGAGTAAGGGTATAGGGGTGGGGCAGTAGTTGGAACGGGACTTGTAAATTGTTCCTGCTTAAAATCAAACCAGTATTAGGGAAATGCATATCAAAGTGACAATGAGATATAACTTCACATCCATTAAGATTGCTATTAATAATGAAATAAAAACAGAAAATAATAGGAGATGGTGAGGATGTGGATGAATTGGAATTCTGTACATCACTGATGGAAATGTAAAATGGTTCAGCTGCTATGGAAAATAGTATGACAGCTCCTCAAAACATATAACTTGTCATATGTTCTAGGAATTCCACTTATGGACACATACTCAAAAGAATTGAAAGCAGTGAATTACACAGATATTTATAAGTCCACTTTCATAGCAGCATCATTCACAATTATCAAAATAGTCCAAGTGTTTATTGGCAGATGAAAGGATCAACAAAGTACAGCATATGCATACAATATCATTGCATATATTATTCAGCTTTAAAAGGGAGGGAATTCTGACATATACTACAACATGAATGAGCCTTGAAAATATACTAAGTGATATAAACCAGACACAAGAAAGATAAATGTTTTATAATTCCATTTATATGAGGTACCTAGAGTGGTCAGATTTATAAGGACTGGAGGCAAGGCAGTTGCTTAATGAATAAAGCTCCAGTTTAGGAAGATGAAAAGTTCTGGAGGTACACGGTGATGATGATTGAAATATAATGGAATATACTTAATGCCACTGGCTTCACACCCAAAACTGGCTAAATGGTAAATTTTATTTCTGTAAAATAACTCTAATTACTTCTTGTAAATACTCAAACACATACAATTTATATGTATTTATAAGAATAATTACTTCTTGTAAAGAAGTTATTTTATATTCTAGTCAATATCAGTAGTATGTTATTGTGTATTATAGGGTTTTAATTTGCATTTTTCTGATTAGTAGATTTATTACATATATATGTATATATGTGTGTACCATAAATATAAATATGATTGGTAATGATAAGTAATTATATAATGATTAGTGAGTTGAACATCTTTTATGTACCTTAGCTAGTTGTATGTCTTCCTTGAAAAAATATCTATTCAGGTCCTCTGCCCATTTTTAAATCAGATTCTTTTATTGTGTTATACAAATTCCTTATATATTTAGATATTAACCCCTTATCTAATAAAGGCTTGCAGATATCTTCTCCTATTCCATAGGTCGTCTTTATTTTGTTGATCCTCTTTTGTTGTGCAGAAGCTTCTTCCTTGATATATCCAACTTGTTTGTTTTTGCCTTTGTTGCTTATACTTTGCAGTCATATCCAAAAAGATATTGCCAAAACAAAGTTTAGGAAGGTTTTCCTCTGTGTTTTCTCATGGGATTTTTTTATAGTTTCAGGTCTTATGATTACATCTTTAATCCATTTTGACTTAATTTTTGTGAGTGCTGTAAGATAAAGGTTGTTCATTCTTTTGCATATGAATATCTAGTTTTTCCACAACCATTTATTGAAGAAGCTATATATCTCCATTGAGTCTACTTGAGTACATTGTCAAACATTAGTTAACTGTATGTGTGCAAATTTATTTATTGACTCTCAATTCTACTCCATTGGACTACATGTCTGTTTTTATACCAATACAATACTGTTTTACTTACTATAGCTTTGTAATAAAGTTTGAAATAAGGAAATGTGATACCCATACTGCTATTCCCAGTTTTGCAGAGGTAAGATGGCAGTATTGTAGGAGGACCCTAGGTTTGCTTTGTTCCATGAACTCAGCTAGATAAAAATCAAGTCAGTCTGAATACTACTTAGAAAGTGACCTAAGGACTGACAGGGCAAACTACACAACTAGAGGGAGAGGAGACCACTTAGAGGAAGGTAGGAACTTTGGAGGCAAGGTTAGTATAATGTTAGCTGTGGACATGTCATATATGTCCTTTATTATGATGAAATAATTCCTTCCTTATCTAATTTGTTTAAAGTTTTTATTATGATACAGCAGAAATCAATGATATGGAATTTAAAACAGATAAATGAAACTAATAAAAAAGAATTAATAAAATTGATACATCCCTAGCTATACTTATGAAAAAGAAAAGCAAAAAGACCCAAACAAAATCATGCATGAAAGAGGAGAGAGCACAACTAACCTCAAATAAATACAATTATAAGAGAATATTATATGCCAACAAACTGGGCAATTGAAAGAAGTAGATGCATTCCTAGAAGTATAAACTAACAAAACTGAAATAGGAAGAAATAGAAAATCTGAACATATATTGAATAGTAATCAAAAGGAAGTGATTGCAAAGAAATTGAATCAGTAATCAAAAATCTCCCAACAAACAAAAGTCCAGGGCTGGATGGCTTCCCCGGGGAATTCTATCAAACATTTAAAGAAAAGTTGATGTCACTTTTCTGAAACTACTCCAAAAAAAAAAAAAAAAAAAAAAAAAAGGAAGAAAAACTTCAAAACTCATTTAGGAGGTCAGCATTACTTGATCCGAAAACTAAACACCCCACTCAAATGGAGAATTAGAAACTAACAACCTTAATGAACATGGATGCAAAAATTCTCACCAAGGTACCAGCTAATAGGACCCAACAATACATTAAAAGGATTATTCACCATGACAAAGTGGGATTTATTCCGAGGTGGTTCAACATATGCAAATCAATCAACATGATACATAACATTAACAAAAGAAAGGATAAAACCAAATGATCTTCACAATAGATGCAATAAGAGCACTTGACAAAATAAAGCATCCTTTCTTGATAAAAACCCTAAAGAAAGTAAGGATAGAGCCTTTCCCCTCAAATCGGAAACAGGACAGGGATGTCCACTCTCACCACTGTTCAACATAATACTAGAAGTCCTAGCCTCAGCAATCAGGTAACAAAAAGAAATAAAAGGTATTCAGATCAGCAAGTAAGAAGTCAGTTTCCCTCTTCACAGACATGATCCTATATGTAGAAAACACAAGACTTCATCAAAAAGTTGCTAGAATTGATGCAGAAATTCAGCAAAGTTGCAGGATATAAAATCAATATACAGAAGTCTGTTGCATTCCATTACACTAATAATGAAGCAACAAAAAGAGAAATAAAAGGCTCAATCCCTTTTACAATTACACCAAAACCCATAAGATATCTAGGAATAAACCTAACCAAAAGGTAGAAGATCTATACTCTGATAACTAAAGGACATTCATGAAAGAAATTGAGGAAGACACAAAGAAATGTAAAAACATTCCATGCTCATGGATTGGAAGAACAAATATTGTTGAAATGTCTATATGACCCAAAGCATTCTACACATTCAGGGCAATCCCTATCTAAATACCATCGATATTTTTCACAGAGCTGGAACAAACAATCCTAAAATTTGTATATTCATATGGAATGAGAAAAGACCCCAAATAGCCAAAAGAATATTGAAAAAGAAGACCAAAACTGAAGGCATCACAGTTCCAGACACAAGCTGTATATTACAAACCTACAGTCATCAAGACAGTGTGGTACTGGCACAAAAATAGACACATACATCAGTGGAACAGAATAGAGAACCCAGAAATGGACCTTCAGCTCCTTGGTCAACTAATTTTCAGCAAAGCAGGTAAGAATAGTCGATGGAAAAAAAGACTGTCTCTTTAACAAATAGTGTTATGTAAACTGGACAGCCACATGCAGAAGAATGAACCTGGACTTCATTCTGATACTGTACACAAAAATAAACTCAAAATGGATGAAAGACCTAAATGTGAGACAGGAATCCATCATATCTAGGATTATGATTTTCTGTAAGTGAAAGTTTTGGAATAATGAGTCAAATTAATTTTTTGGACTAATAAGCGTTCCTATCTCTTTAGGGGTCAATTTTGCTACATTATGTATTTTTTTTTCTTCAAGAAACATTTCCATTTAATCTAAACTGTGAAATATTGACAAAAACCTTTACTTTATGTACCTTTCAGTGTCCCCAATATCCGTTGTGTGTTCCTTTATATATACAGGTGATTTTACCTACATCTCGGCGGGGGGGGGGGGGGGGTTGAACAATACTGTCAGAGATATTTCAATTCTATTAGTATTTTATTTTATTTTTAAAGATTTTATTTATTTATTCATGAGGGAGGCAGAGACACAGGCAGAAGGAGAAGCAGGCTCCATGCAAGGAGCCTGACATGGGACTCGATCCCGGGTCTCCAGGATCATGCCCTGGGCTGAAGGTGGCACCAAACCACTGAGCCACTGGGGTTACCCTCTATTAGTATTAAAAAAAAAAAAACTTTTCACTTTGTTGATTTTACCTATTAATTGTATCTTTTCTAGTTTATTGATTTCTGTCCTTAACCTTTGATTTTACCTTTCTTTCACTTTCATTAAGTTTAGTTTGCTCTTCTTTCTCTTATTAACTTCCTGAAATATATTTCTTTAATTTTCCATTGCATTACTTTTTAATATACCAAGCCTATAATTTTTCATTAGTACAGTTTGGCTATATCCCACAACACTTTAGATATGCATTTTATTTATTGTTCACTTCAAAAAATTTTCATTTTTATTTTTTCTTGAATCAATGAATTTTTAAAACTATATCTCTTAATCTTCAATATTATGGGAAGCTTTGTAGTTGATTTTTATCTTAACTAAATTTTGTACTTAGAATATAGAATATATTCCATATTTTAAATTGAAATTTGTTGAGTGTTGATTTATGGTCTAGGGAATGGTTAGTTTATTAGTGCAACATACTTGAATGTATATTCTATAGATCTTGGATAAAGAATTATGGTCTGTGTGCCTTTTAGGCAATGTTTATTAACTGTGTTCTCAGACTTCTTTTACTAATGTTGGTTCTCAAAACTACTCATGGAAATATGTTAAAATCTTCTAATTTAATTGTTTTGTGTGTTTTACCTTATACATGTCAATTTTTTATTTATGTATTTTGAGTCTCTCTTTTGAGGTATACCAAATTTTATCTTTAAAAAGTGCCACATGTTATTTTTAGAAATGCTTTTCTTGTTTTAAGTCCATTTTGTCTGTTATTCATAAAATGATAGCAGCTTTTTAATTATTATATTTTAGTGCTACTGTTTTCCTTAAACTTTGGTGTTTCCTTATCCTTTAAATAAGAAAGAAAGTGGGAAAAAAAAAGAAAGAAAGTGGAGACTTAAAAACAAACAAACAAAAACAAATAACAAAAACCCCTGGCTAATCATGTTTGTCCTTTAGCTAAAGAATTGATCTTATTCACATTTTTTGCTATTATCGATATAGTTGGTTTAATTCATCATATGTGTGTTTTCTTTTATCATATTTGTTCAGTTTTCCTTTCCTCTTTTTTAGTATTTTCTTTTGGAATTAAATATTTTAAATATTCCACTTTTTAAAAATTAGTATTTGTGCTTGACTCTGTTTTTATATTGATTACCAGAAAACTGCAACATTTATTCATTAAAATTTCATTTAAATATTGTCACTATCTTCTAGAACATAATTTTAGATTTTAAGGCTTTTAATTTCTTTTCAATTTTTTAAAACTTTTGTCATTTACTCTTGTCTTGTTTCTTCATTAATCTCACAAATTGTTATTATTATTGATACGCCCAATATATGTTTAGAGTTACTCACATGTTTGCCAGTTCATTTCTTTCTAGTTCTCACCGTGTCTGAGGCTTTTCATCTGGGAACATTTCTGTTCTGCAAGCTGTACAGACTTATAAATTTCTTGAGGGGCATCTGGGTGGCACAGTGGGTTAAGCATTGGACTCGGTTTTAGCTCAGATAGTGAGTGACCTCAGAGTCATGAGACTGAGCCCCCTCTCAGGTTCCTCACTTAGCAAGGAGTCTGCTTAAGATTCTCTCTCCCCTTTCCTCTGTCCTTCCCACTTGTGCATGTGCTCACTCTCTCAAATTAATTAATTAATTAATTAACTAACACTATTCGAGTGATTTTTTTTTCTTAAAATGGATTATAGGGGCGCCTGGGTGAGCATCTGCTTTTGGCTCAGGTCCTGATCCCAGAGTCCTGGGATGGAGTTCTGCATCAGGCTCCTTGCGTGGAGCCTGCTTCTCTCTCTGCCTCTGTCTCTGCCTCTCTCTCTCTCTCTCCCTCTGTCTCCCATGAATAAATACACAAAATCTTAAATAAAAAATAAATTTCCTGAGACTGGCTCAGTTATTGTTAGTACCTGAAGTTTCTTTATGGTGAGTGAGATTTTTAGGTTCACTTTATCCAAAACTATAATATTTTAGTATGAAGCCAGCATAGCAGTAGGAGACTCTCTTTTTTGATTCTTGCCTTGGACAGACTATTCTTTTCCACTTCTGTCTATCTTACCATTAAAATAGCACAAGTTTTTCTTGGCAAGCAGATGCCTATCAGGGATAGTCAGCTTCAGTGTTCCCTGCTTGCCTCCCTGAATTCCTCCCTTTCTCTTAGATTTTAAAACCATGGGGAAAAATGCATCATTAGTAGTGAATGTATCTCTCTTAAGATAATCCCGTCCAACAGCAACTTTGCCTGTATCCCTCCTCTCTCAGAAGAATAACCGTTTCTAATCTTATTTAAGGAGTCCTCTTCTGGAGGCAGGGCAAGATGGCAGAAGATTAGAGGTCCTCAACTCACCTGGCCCCACCAACTCACCTAGGTAACTTTCAAAACATCCAGAACACCTACGAACTCAACCTGAGATTTAAAGGGAGAATAGCCAGAAAACTAGGGATCCCTGGGTGGCGCAGTGGTTTAGCGCCTGCCTTTGGCCCAGGGCGTGATCCTGGAGACCCGGGATCGAATCCCACGTCGGGCTCCCTGCATGGAGCCTGCTTCTCCCTCTGCCTGTGTCTCTGCCTCTCTCTCTCTCTCTCTCTCTCTCTCTCTGTGTGTGTGTGTGTGTAACTATCATAAATAAATAAAATCTTTAAAAAAAAATAGCCAGAAAACTAGAGAGAGCAGAGTTTTCACTTCTAGCAAGGTAGGAAGGTGGGAGAAAAGAAAATTAAAAAGAATCACGTGAGAGAGGGGCACTGCCAGGAGCCAGGCTAAAGGGAGGCAGCCAAAGCCTTCAGGACAGTAAAGCCGAGCCCTGGGGCATCGAGAACTTTAGAAATCCATACTGGAATTTTCCTGGATGGAAAAGTGCTTAGCAGGGAAATCGGGCAGACTCTTAGGAGGGGCGGTGAAGCCTGCAGCTTCCCGGAGGTGCGCCCGGGGGAACGTGCACCACAACTGGCCCCTCTCAGTAACGGGCTGGCGCGCGCAGCCAGTGGGGCGCCCGGGAGAAGCCCGTCGGGTCGGCCGGCCGCTCGCTGCACACGGAGGCGTCTGTGCCCCTCCGCCTTCCGCAGCCGCAGGCCGGGAGGGAGCACGGTTCCAGCAGCACAGGGCCCCAGATCCCAAGGCAGCGCGTGGGCAAAGCCCACGATCCTCATTCCCCCGGGACAGGGGAAGTGAGGCGCGCACGGGCGCCCCGTAGGCGAGGCAAATCAGCACACGCGCCCGCCTGCAGCCCCGAGGCCAGTGACAGTCCCTGGGCGAGAGCTGATCCAGAGCTGGAATTGTGGCAGCTGCCGTCGTTCTTTTTCCTCCTTGTTTCTCCTTGTGCCTGGGAGGGGCGGCGCCCCTCGGGAACGAAGACCTCATAGGAGAAACACCCCCCACTGAGCCTGGGCCCCAGCAAGGGACAGAGCAGCTCTGCCCAGGCACACCCGCCTGAGACTCAGCACTGCACGCCCCGCCCCCACAAGACAGCTGGAAGAAGCGGGAGGAGCCGGTTCCTTACCCAGTAGCCCCGGAAAGCTCCAGGGAAAGTCAAGGGATTCATAGTATTCAGAACTAGAACTAGTGGGTCCCCCAACCTTTTGTGCCCCCTTTTCCACTACAACTCGTTTTTAAAAAGATTTTATTTATTTATTCATGAAAGACACACAGAGAGAGAAAGAGAGAGAGAGAATGAGAGAGAGGCAGAGACACAGGCAGAGGGAGAAGCAGGCTCCATGCAGGGAGGGAGCCTGATGTGGGACTCGATTCCGGGACTCTAGGATCATGCCCTGGGCTGAAGGCAGGAACTAAACTGTTGAGTCACCCAGTGATCGAAAGACTCACTTTTACATCAGATTAAACAATTTCCAATATTTTTCTTTTCTTACCTTAACCACAATATTTTACCACCTCTTCATTTTTAAGTTTCTTCCTTTTTGACTTTCATATTTCTACAATTATAGGTCTTAGATATATCTTCCTCTTCTACAATCCCTTAAACATACTCAATATATATTGGGAGATATACAATATATGGGTTTTTGTTTTATGTTTTTGTTTTGTTCTCTATCTTGTTTTGTTCTACAATGGCAGAAGTTAATACCTTCTAAAACATGACCAGCGTGCACCCAGAACCAAGTGGAATAACGTGCTGGTTCATTCTGCGAGATTATGTTCTCTCTTCATTCCCATTCTGTCCCACTCTTTATCTTGTTTATGTTTTGGTGGTCAATGTTGGGGCTTTCTACAAGTATTGCTGGTTTATATAAATTTGGGATTCAGCATCTTCTAGCATACAGAACTTAATACAGTCAGAACCAAGAGGATCACCCTCTAGGACCCCTCAGGCAGACTACATTCTCCCTCCACTACAATTTCTTCACCACCTCCATTTCCCAGCCCCCCCCTTCCTTCCCTTTTTTTTTCTTTTTACTCTTTTTCCTCCTTACTTTTGTACTTTTCTCTTCTTTTTTTCTTTTCTTTGGGGTTTTTGGCCTTTTATCTGTTACTACTTTGTTTTAAAATTTGTTTTTCACTTTAGTGGTCTTCTTTATTATTTTGTTCTGATATTTGTTTTCATTTTCTGATCTCTGACCTCATCAGAATCATCTAGGGTGAAATTTATTTCTTTTCTTTTCTTTTTTTCTTTTCTTTTCTTTCTTTTCTTTTCTTTTTTTTTTTCATGAGAGAGAGAGAGAGGCAGAGACACAGGCAGAGGGGGAAGCAGGCTCCATGCAGTGAGCCCGACATGGGATTTGATCCTGGGTCTCCAGGATCAAGCCCTGGGCTGAAGGCAGGCGCTTAACCGCTGAGCCACCCAGGGATCTCTGTGGTTGATATTCTTGACTCAGCCCACTCATACAGCCACTCTGCACTGCACAGAATGACTAGAAGGAAGAATTCACTACAAAAGAAAGAAGCAGAAAGTGTCTGCCACAGAGTTACAGAATATGTATTACAATCTGATGTCAGAAAGCCAATTCAGAAGCACAATTATAAAGCTACTGGTGGGTCTGGAAAAAGCATAAAGGAATCTAAAGATTTCATTACTGCAGATTTTAGATCTAATCAGGTTGAAATTTAAAATCAATTAAATGAGATGCAATCCAAACTGAATCCCCTAATTATGAGGGTTAATGAGGTGGTAGAAAGAGTGAGCAACATAGAAGACAAGTTGATGGTAATGAAGAAAGGTGAGGAAAAAAGAAAAAAACAATTAAGAGCCCAGGAGGAAAGGTTAAGAGAATTACATGATAGCTTCAGAAGGAAGATCTACCTATAATTGGGGTTCCAGAAAATGCTGAGAGGGACAGATGGCCAGAAAGTATATTTGAACAAATCATAGCTGAGAACTTCCCTACCCTCCCCCCCCCAAAAAAGTTCAACACCTGACACTTAATAGTGAAACTTGCAACTCCAAAGATAAAGAGAATATCCTTAAAGCAGTGAGAGACAAGAGATTCTTAACTTATATAGGGAGAAATATCAGTTTAACAGCAGACCTCTCCACAGAGCCCTGGCAGGCCAGAAGGGCTAGCATGATATACTCAGGGTCCTAAATGAGAAGAACATGCAGCCAAGAATACTTTACGCAGCAAGGCTGTCATTCAGAATAGAAGGAGACATAAAGAGCTTCCAGTATAGGCAGAAACTGAAAGAATATGTGACCAACAAACCAGCTCTGCAAGAAATATTAAGAGTGACCCTGTAAAAGAAAGAAGAAGCCCAAGGAAACAATCCACAAAAACAGGGACTGCAATAGGTATTATGATGACACTGAATTCATATATTTCAATAGTTAGTCTTTGAATGTGAGTAGGCTAAATAATCCCATCAAAAGCCCCAGGGTTTTGGCCTGAATAAAAAAGCAAGACCATCCATTTGCTGTCTACATGAGACTCATTTTACACCCAAAGAAACTTCCAGCCTAAAAATGAAAGATTGGAGATCTATTTACTATTCAAATGGTGGCAATGTGGCAGGATACATAATGAAAGTACAGAAATCAGTGGCATTTCTATATACTAACAATGAGACTGAAGAAAGAATTTAAGGAGTCAATCTTATTTACAATTGCACCAAAAACCATACAATAACTAGGATTAAACTAACCAAAGAGGTAAAGGATCTATACTCTAAAAACTATATATCACTTCTGAAAGAAATGGAGGAAGACAAAAAAAGATGGAAAATATTCCATGCTTGTGGATTGGAAGAATTAATATTGTGAAAATATACTACCCAGGGCAATGAACAGATTCAACGCAATCCCTATCAAAATCCCATGGACTTTCTTCAGAGTGTTGGAACAAATCATCTTAAGATTTGTGTGGAATCAGAAAAGACTCCGAATATCCAGGGGAATATTGAAAAAGAAAATCAAAGCCAAAGCCAAGGGCATCACAATGCCAGATTTCAAGTTGTACTACAATGCTGTGATCATCAAGACAGTGTGGTACTGACACAAAAATAGACACATAGATCAGCAGGAAAGAATAGAGAATCCAGAAATGGGACCTCAACTCTATGGTCAACTAATATTTGACAAAGCAGTTAAGACTATCCACTAGAAAAAGGACAGTCTTTTCAATAAGTGGTGCTGGGAAAATTGGACAGCCACGTGCAGAAAAATGAAACTAGACCATTCTATGCACCATCCACAAAGATAAACTCAAAATGGATGAATGATCTAAATGTAAAACAAGAATCCATCAAAATCCTGGAGGAGAAACCAGGCAACACCCTTTTTGAATTTGGCCACAGCAACTTCTTGCAAGAAACATATATGAAGGCAAGGGAAACAAAAGCAAAAATGAACTATTGGGACTTAATCAAGATAAAAAGCTTCTTCACAGAAAAAGAAAAAGTCAACAACAACAACAAAGAAAACCACCTACAAAATGGGAGAAGATATTTGCAAATGACATGTCAGATAAAGGGCTAGTATCCAAGATCTATAAAGAGCTTATTAAACTCAACACCCAAGACACAAACAATCCAATCATGAAATGTGCAGAAGATATGAACAGACGTTTCACCAAAGAAGACATAAACATCGCCAACAAGCACCTAGAAAATGCTCTGAATTACTTGCCATCAGGGAAATACAAATCAAAACTACAATGAGATACCACCTCACACCAGTGAGAAGGATTAAAATTAACAAGACAGGAAATATAATGTTCACAATAACCAACTGTGGAAGGAGCCTTGGTGTCCATCAAAAGATGAATGGATAAAGAAGATTTGTCTATATACACAATGGAATATTACTCAGCCATCAGAAAGGATGAATACCCACCATTTGCTTTGATGTAGATGGAACTGGAATGCATTAGCTGAGTGAAATAAAGCAATCAGAGAAGGATAATCATTATATGGTTTCACTCATATGGGTAATATAAGAAATAGTGAAAGAGATTATAGGGGAAAAGAAAGAAAATGAGTGGGAAATTTTAGAGAGAGTGACAAAACATGAGAGACTCCTAACTCTGGGAAATGAACAGGGGTAGTGAAAGGGGAGGTGGGTGGGAGGATGGAGTGACTGGGTGACAGGCTCTGAGGGGGGCACGTGACGAGATAAGCACTGTGTGTTATACTATATGTTGAGAAATATAAATATATATATATATATATATATATATATATATATATATATATACACACATACCCTGGTGTAAGAAGAAATCATGAGAGAAAGAAACAGTCATCTTCTGAAGCTCCAGTTATCACTTCCTCTTTCTTCTCTGTTCTATTAATTATGTTATTTTTGTTTTCCAAGAAACTCCATGATTTCCTTTCGCATTGCTCTCAAATATTTTAAAGTCTCCTACAAAATGTTAAGATTTACCTCTACAGTAATCTATTGTCTAATCTCCTTATCTATAAATCATTTGTTCAAGATTTGCATTTCTTGTCCCTATTTTATATTCTTGAACCCATTTCATTGAGACAAAAAAAAACTCAGTCACATTTGAAGACCTTCCCTCTTCTTTCTACAAATAATAAAATATTTCTACTTCTTCTGAGTTTTTTATGAGAGATAACCTAAAAAGATAAAAACTGAATGAATAATCCAGTCACATATGTGATTGCCTCCATTCAATAATAAGAGCATGGTATTAAAATGACTTGTTCTTGAGTCTGTAATAAGATTGGTTCCTAGTTAGCAGGGCTAGATCTTAGTAAGCTCTTGATCTGTAGTTCTTAAAATTGTTACTGGTACTGTTAGAATTTAATAATGACTTAATAAAATTTTTTAAAGAGTATTATGGCAATTCCCAAGGAAAATTATTCAAACATCAATGTGTGTGTGCATGTGTGTGTGTGTGTGTGTGTGTGTGTGTGTGTGTGTTTTAACATATATTGTAATATCCGGGGCGGGGCAAGATGGCAGAGGAGTAGGATCCCCAAGTCACCTGTCCCAACCAACTTACCTCGATAACTTTCAAATCATCCTGAAAAGCTACAAATTCAGCCTGAGATTTAAAGAGAGAACAGCTGGAATGCTACAGAGAGAAGAGTTTCTGCTTCTAACAAGTACAACTCGTTTTTAGTCACTCTGCACTGAGCAAAGTGACTAAAAAGAGAACTCACCACAAAAGAAAGAATCAGAAACAGTACTCTCTCCCACAGAGTCACAGAATTTTGATTACAATTCGATGTCCGAAAGCCATTCAGAACACAATTATAAAGCTACTGGTGGCTCTGGAAAAAGGATAAAGGATTCAAGAAACTTCATGAATGCAGAATTTAGATCTAATCAGGCAGAAATTAAAAATCAATTAAATGAGATGCAATCCAAAATGGAGGTCCTAACGATGAGGGTTAATGAGGTAGAAAATGATTGACAAAGAAGAAAAGTTGATGGCAGATGAGGAAAAAAGAGAAAGAACAATTAAAAGACCATGAGGAAAAGTTGATGGCAGATGAGGAAAAAAGAGAAAGAACAATTAAAAGACCATGAGGAAAGGTTAAGGGAAATAAATGATGGGCTCAGAAAGAAAAATCTACGTTTTGTTGGGGTTCAAGAGGGTGCCGAAAGGGACGAGAAAGTGTATTTGAACAAATCATAGCTGAGAACTTCCCTAACATAGGGAGGGAAACAGGCATTTAGATCCAGGAGATAGAGAGATTTCCCACCTAAGATCAATAAAAACTGTTCAACACCTAGACATCTAATAGTGAAACTTGCAAATGCCAAAGATAGAAGATCCTTAGAGCAGCAAGAGACGAGAGATCCCTAACGTATATGGGAGAGATATTAGATTAACAGCAGGCCTCTGCACAAAGACCTGGCAGGCCAGAAAAGGCTGACAGGATATATTCACGGTCCTAAATGAGAAGAACATGCAGCCAAGGATACTCTATCCAGCAAGGCCCTCATTCAGAATAGAAGGAGACATAAAGAGCTTCCAGGATAGGCAGAAACTGAAAGAATATGTGACCAACAAACCAGCTCTGCAAGAAATATTAAGGGGGACTCTGTAAAAGAAAGAGGAAGCCCAAAGAAATAATCCATAAAAACAGGGACTGAATAGGTATTATGATGACACTAAAATCATATCTTTCCATAGTAACTCTGAATGTGAATGGGCTTAATGATCCCATCCAAAGCCGCAGGATTTCAGACTGGATAAAAAAGCAAGACCCATCTATTTGCTGTCTACAAGAGACTCATTTTAGACATAAGGACACCTACAGTCTGAAAAAAAAAAAAAAACAACAGTTGGAGGGCCATTTACCATTCAAATTGTCCTCACAAGAAAGCAGGGGTAGCAATCCTCATATCAGATAAAGTTCATCCCAAAGACTGTAGTAAGAGATGAAGAGGGATACTTTATCATACTTAAAGGATATATCCAACAAGAAGACCTAACAATCATGAATATTTATGCCCCTAATGTGGGAGCTGCCAAGCATATCAATCAATTAATAACCAAAGTAAGACATACTTAGATAATAATACACTTATACTTGGTGGCTTGAATGTAGAGCTTTCTACAATTGACAGATCTTCTAAGCACAACATCTCCAAAGAAACAAGAGCTTTAAATGACACACTGGACCAGATGGACTTCACAGATATTTACAGAACTTTACATCCAAACGCAACTGAATACACATTCTTCTCAGGTGCACATGGAACTTTCTCCATAATAGACCACATACTGGGTCACAAATCAGGTCTGAACTGATACCAAAAATTTGAGATTGCATCCTGCATATATTCAGACGATAATGCTATGAAACTAGAACTAAACCACAAGAACAAGTTTGGAAGGATTTCAAACACATGGGGGTTAAAGAGCATCCTGCTAAAAGATGCAAGGGTCACCCGGATATTAGAGAAGAAATAAGAATATTCAAGGAAGCTAGTGAGAATGAAGATACAACCGTTCAAAATCTTTGGGATGCAGCAAAAGCAGTCCTGAAGGGGAAATACATCGCAATACAAGAAGCCATCCAAAACCTGGAAAGAACTCAAATAAAAAAGCTAACCTTGCACCTAAAGGAGCTGGAGAAGAAACGGCAAATAAAACCTTCACCCATCAGAAGAAGACAGTTAATAAAGATTAGAGCAGAACTCAATGAAATACAGAACAGAACTGTGGAACAGATCAACAAAACCAAGAGTTGGTTCTTTGAAAGAATTAATAAGATAGATAAACCATTAGCCAGCCTTATTAAAAAGAAGAAAGACTCAAGTTAATAAAATCATGAAAGAGAAAGAGAGATCACCACCGATACCAAGGAAATAAAAACGATTTTCAAAACTTATTATGAGCACCTATATGCCAATAAATTCGGTAATCTAGAAGAAATGGATGCATTTCTGGAAAAACAACGCTACCAAAATTGGATCAGGAAGAAATGGAAAACCTGAACAGGCCAATAACCAGGGAGGAAATTGAAGCAGTCATCAAAAACCTCCCCAAGACACAAAAGTCCAGGGCCAGATGGTTTCCCAGGGGAATTCTACCAAATGTTAAAAGAAGAAACCACATTTATTCTACTAAAGCTGTTTGGAAAGTTAGAAAGAGATGGAATATTTCCAAACTCATTGTATGAGGCCAGCATCACCTTAATTCCAAAACCAGACAAAGACCACCAAAAAGGAGAATTATAGACCAATATCCCTGATGAACCCAGATGCAAAAATTCTCAACAAGATACTGCCCAATAGGATCCACAGTACATTAAGAACATTATTCACCACGACCAAGTGGGATTTATCCCCGGGATGCAAGGCTGGTTCAACACTCGTAAAACAATCAATGTGATTCATCATATCAGCAAGAGAAAAAACAAGAAACATATGATCTTCTCAATAGATGCATATAAAGCATTTGACAAAATACAGCATGATTTCTGTTCAAAACTCATCAGAGTGTAGGGATAGAGGGAACATTCCTCAGTAGTATCTTAAAAGCCATTTATGAAAAGCCCACAGCAAATATCATTCTTGATGGGGAAACACTGGGAGCCTTCACCCTAAGATCAAGAACAGGACAGGGATGTCCACTCTCACCACTGCTATTCAACATAGTATTAGAAGTCCAAGCCCCAGCAGTCAGACAACAAAAGGAAATTAAAGGCACTCAAATTGGCAAAGAAGTCAAACTCTCCCTCTTTGCAGATGACATGATATTGTACATAGAAAACCCAAAAGCCTCCACCCCAAGATTGCTAGAACTCATACAGCAATTCGGCAGTGTGGCAGGATACAAAATCAATGCCCTGAAATCAGTGGCATTTCTATACACTAACAATGAGACTGAAGAAAGAGAAATTAAGGAGTCAATCCCATTTCCAAGTGCACTCAAAAGCATAACATACCTAGGAATAAACCTGCACCGAAGAGATAAAGGATCTATACCCTAAAAATTTTAGAACACTTCTAAAAAAAAAAAAAAAAAAAAAAAAAAAAAAAAAAAAAAAAAAAAAAAAGAACACTTCTGAAGGAAATTGAGGAAGACGACACAAGCAGATGGAAAAATATTCTATGCTCATGGATTCGAAGAATTAATAATGTGAAAATGTCAATGCTACCCAGGGCAATTTACACATTTAATGCAATCCCTATCAAAATACCATGGTCTTTCTTCAGTGAGTTGGAACAGATCATCTTAAGATTTGTGTGGAAAAAGAAAAGACCCTGAATAGCCAGGGAAATATTAAAAAGAAAACCATAGCTGGGGGCATCACAATGCCAGATTTCAGGTTGTAATACAAAGCTGTGGTCATCAAGACAGTGTGGTACTTGCACAAAACAGACACATAGATCAATGGAACACAATAGAGAATCCAGAATTGGACCCTCAACTTTATGGTCAACTAATATTCGACAAAGCAGGAAAGACTATCCACTGGAATAAAGACAGTCTCTTCAATAAGTGGTGCTGTGAAAATTGGACATCCACATGCAGAAGAATGAAACTAGACCACTCTCTTGCACCATACACAAAGATAAACTCAAAATGGATGAAAGACCTATATGTGAGACAAGATTCCATCAAAATCCTAGAGGAGAACACAGGCAACACCCTTTTTGAACTTGGCCACAGCAACTTCCTTCAAGATACATCGATGAAGGTAGGAGAAACAAAAGCAAAAATGAATTATTGAGACTTCATCAAGATAAAAAACCTTCTGCACAGCGAAAGAAACAGTCAACAAAACTCAAAGACAACCTACAGAATGGGAGAAGATTTGCAAATGACGTATCAGATAAAGGGCTAGTTTCCAAGATCTATAAAGAACTTATTAAACTCAACAGCAAAGAAACAAACAATCCAATCATGAAATGGGCAAAGGACATGAAGAGAAATTTCACAGAGGAAGACATAGACATGGCCAACAAGCACATGAGAAAATGCTCCGCCTCACTGGCCATCAGAAAAATACAAATCAAACCACAATGAGATACCACGTCACACGAGTGAGAAGGGTGAAAATTAACAAGACAGGAAACAACAAATGTTGGAGAGGATGTGGAGAAAGGGGAACCCTCTTGCACTGTTGGTGGGAATGTGAACTGGTGCAGCCACTCTGGAAAACTGTGTGGAGGTTCCTCAAAGAGTTAAAAATAGATCCGCCCTATGACCCAGCAATTGGACTGCTGGGGATTTACCCCAAAGATACAGATGCAATGAAACGCTGGGACACCTGCACCCCAGTGTTTATAGCGGCAATGTCCACAATAGCTAAACTTTTGAAGGATCCTCAGTGTCCATCAAAAGATGAATGGATAAGAAGATGTGGTTTATGTATACAAAGGAATATTACTCAATCCTATTTATAATTGCACAAAAACTATAAGATATATAGGGAAAAATCTAACTAAAGAGTAAAGCATCTGTAGTCTGAAAAGTAAAGAACACTAATGAAATAAATAGAGGAAGACACAAAGAAATGGAAAAACCTCCCACGCTCACGGACTCAAAGAACAATTATTGTTAAAATATCTAAGCTACCCAGAGCAAACTACATAGTCAATGTAATCCCTATCAAAATATCATCAACATTTTTCACAGAGCTGGGAAAACAATCCTAAAATTTGTATGGAACAAGAAAATATCCCAAATGGCCACAGTAATATTGAAAAAGAAAACCAAAGTTGGCAGAATCACAAATCCAGCCTCAAGCTCTCTTACAAAACTGTGATTATCAAGACAGTATGGTACTGGCACAGAAACAGAAACAGATCAATGGAACAGAATAAAGAACCTAGAAATTTACCCTCAACTATATGGTCAACTAATCTTGAACAAAGCAGGAAAGACTATACAATGGAAAAAGGACAGTCTCTTCAACAAATAGTGCTGGGAAAATTGGATATTCACATGCAGAAGAATAAAACTAGACCATTCTTTTACACCAGACACAAAAATAAATTGAAAATGGATAAAAGACCTAAGTTTGAGACAGGAATGCATCAAAATCCTAAAGGATAACACAGGCAGCAACCTCTTTGACCTTGGGCACAACATCTTGCCAGACATGTCTTTTAAAGGCAAGGGAAACAAAAGTAGATAATCTACTGGGAATTCATCAAGATAAAAAGCTTCTGCACAGCAAAAGGAACTGCACAAACCCAAAAGATAACCTACAGAATGGTAGAAGATATTTGCAAATGTCTTATCAGAAAAAGGTGTAGTATCCAAAATCTATGAAGGACTTACCAAATTCAACACCCACAAAACAAAGAATCCAGTCAAGAAATGGGCAGAAGACATGAACAAATATTTCTCCAAAGAAGACATACAAATGGCCAAGAGACACATAAAAAAATGCTCCACCTGACTTGGCATCAGGGAAATACAAATCAAAACCACAAATAGATACAACATTACACTGGTCTAAAAGGCTAAAATTAATAAGTCAAGAAACAACAGATATTGGGGAGGAAGCCGAGAAAGGTAAACCATCTTATACAGGTGGTGGAAATGCTAACTGGTGCATTTCCAGTCTGGAAATGCAGCCACTCTGGAAAACAGTATGGAGGTTTCTCAAAAAAGTAACAAATACTTGCGTGGTGGGCATTAAGGAGGGCAGTTGATGTAATGAACACTGGGTTTTATATGCAATTTATGAATCACTTAATTCTACCTTTGAAACTAATATTATACTATATGTTGATTATTTATTTATTTAAAATATAAATTCAATTAATTAATTAAACATATACATAAATAAAATTCAGGAAATTTTAAAAGTACAAGAACAATATGATTCTCTCAATAGATACAGGAAAAGCATTTGATAAAATACAGCATCTATTCTTGATAAAAAACCATTAATATAGTAGACGTAGAAGAAACATACCTCAACATCATAAAGGCCATATATGAAAGAACCACACCAAATATCATGGAGGGATGATGGGGGGAAACTGATAACTTTTCCTCTACAGTCAGGAATAAATAGGTATGTCCACTCTCACCATTGTTCTTTAACATAGTACTTGAAGTCCTAGCCTCAGTCATTAGACAAAAAAAGAAATAAAATGCATACAAATTGGCAACAATGGAGTCAACTTTCACTATCTACAGAAGACATAATTCTCTCTGCAGAAAACCCAAAAACTCCACCAAAAAAATTGCTAGAACTGATATAGGAATGAAGCAAAGTCACAGGACATAAAATTAACATGCAGAAATATATTGCATTTCTATACAACAATAATGAGAAAGCAGAAAGAGAAATCAAGGAATTGATCTCATTTCCTTTTTTGTTCTGTCATCTCTTTTCCAGAATTTTTTTTTATAAATTTATTTTTTATTGGTGTTCAATTTGCCAACATATAGAATAACACCCAGTGCTCATCCCATCAAGTGCCCCCCCAGTCACCCCCACCCCCCACTCACTTCCCCTTCCACCACCCCTAGTTCGTTTCCCAGAGTTAGGAGTCTTTATGTTCTGTCTCACTTTCTGATATTTCCCACTCTTTTTTCCCCCTTTCCCCATTTTTTATATTCCCCAAATGAATGAGACCATGTAATGTTTGTCCTTCTCTGATTGATTTACTTCACTCAGCATAATACCCTCCAGTTCCATCCACGTTGAAGCAAATGGTGGGTATTTGTCGTTTCTAATGGCTGAGTAATATTCCATTGTATACATAGACCACATCTTCTTTATCCATTCATTTTTCGATGGACACCGAGGCTCCTTCCACAGTTTGGCTATTGTGGACATGGCTGCTAGAAACATCGGGGTGCAGGTGTCCTGGCGTTTCATTGCATCTGTATCTTTGGGATAAATCCCCAACAGTGCAATTGCTGGGTCGTAGGGCAGGTCTATTTTTAACTCTTTGAGGAACCTCCACACAGTTTTCCAGAGTGGCTGCACCAGTTCACATTCCCACCAACAGTGTAAGAGGGTTCCCCTTTCTCCGCATCCTCTCCAACATTTGTGGTTTCCTGCCTTGTTAATTTTCCCCATTCTCACTGGTGGGAGGTGGTATCTCATTGTGGTTTTGATTTGCATTTCCCTGATGGCAAGTGATGCAGAGCATTTTCTCATGTGCTTGTTGGCCATGTCTATGTCTTCGTCTGTGAGATTTCTGTTCATGTCTTTTGCCCATTTCATGATTGGATTGTTTGTTTCTTTGCTGTTGAGTTTAATAAGTTCTTTATAGATCGTGGAAACTATCCCTTTATCTGATACGTCATTTGCAAATATCTTTTCTCATTCTGTAGGTTATCTCTGAGTTTTGTTGACTGTATCCTTTGCTGTGCAAAAGCTTCTTATCTTGATGAAGTCCCAATAGTTCATTTTTGCTTTTGTTTCTCATGCCTTCGTGGATGAATCTTGCAAGAAGTTACTGTGGCCAAGTTCAAAAAGGGTGTTGCCTGTGTTCTCCTCTAGGATTTTGATGGAATCTTGTCTCACATTTAGATCTTCCATCCATTTTGAGTTTATCTTTGTGTATGGTGTAAGAGAGTGGTCTAGTTTCATTCTTCTGCATGTGGATGTCCAATTTTCCCAGCACCATTTATTGAAGAGACTGTCTTTCTTCCAGTGGATCGTCTTTCCTCCTTTATCAAATATTAGTTGACCATAAAGTTGAGGGTCCACTTCTGGGTTCTCTATTCTGTTCCATTGATCTATGTGTCTGTTTTGTGCCAGTACCACACTGTCTTGATGACCACAGCTTTGTAGTACAACTTGATTCTGGCATTGCGATGCCCCCAGATATGGTTTTCTTTTTAATACTCCCCTGGTATTCGGGGTCGTTTCTGATTCCACACAAATCTTAAAATAATTTCTTCTAACGCTCTGAAGAAAGTCCATGGTATTTTGATAGGGATTGCATTAAACATGTAAATTGCCCTGGGTAACATTGACATTTTCACAATATTAATTCTGCCAATCCATGAGCATGGAATATTTTTCCATCTCTTTGTGTCTTCTTCAATTTCTTTCAGAAGTGTTCTATAGTTTTGAGGGTATAGATCCTTTACCTCTTTGGTTAGGTTTATTCCTAGGTATCTTATGCCTTTGGGTGCAATTGTAAATGGGATTGACTCCTTAATTTCTCTTTCTTCAGTCTCATTGTTAGTGTATAGGAATGCCATTGATTTCTGGGCATTGATTTTGTATCCTGCCACGCTACCAAATTGCTGTATGAGTTCTAGCAATCTTGGGGTGGAGGCTTTTGGATTTTCTACGTAGAGTATCATGCCATCGGCGAAGAGGGAGAGTTTGACTTCTTCTTTGCCAATTTGAATGCCTTTAATGTCTTCTTGTTGTCTGATTGCTGAGACTAGGACTTCCAGTACTATGTTGAATAGCAGTGGTGAGAGTGGACATCCCTGTCTTGTTCCTGATCTTAGGGGAAAGGCTCCCAGTGCTTCCCCATTGAGAATGATATTTGCTGTGGGCTTTTCATAGATGGCTTTTAAGATGTCGAGGAAAGTTCCCTCTATCCCTACACTCTGAAGAGTTTTGATCAGGAATGGATGCTGTATTTTGTCAAATGCTTTCTCTGCATCTAATGAGAGGATCATATGGTTCTTGGTTTTTCTCTTGCTGATATGATGAATCACATTGATTGTTTTATGAGTGTTGAACCAGCCTTGTGTCCCGGGATAAATCCTACTTGGTCATGGTGAATAATTTTCTTAATGTGTTGTTGGATCCTATTGGCTAGTATCTTGTTGAGAATTTTTGCATCCATGTTCATCAGGGATATTGGTCTGTAATTCTCCTTTTTGGTGGGGTCTTTGTCTGGTTTTGGAATTAAGGTGATGCTGGCCTCATAGAATGAATTTGGAAGTACTCCATCTCTTTCTATCTTTCCAAACAGCTTTAGTAGAATAGGTAAGATTTCTTCTTTAAACGTTTGATAGAATTCCCCTGGGAAGCCATCTGGCCCTGGACTTTTGTGTCTTGGGGAGGTTTTTGATGACTGCTTCAATTTCCTCCCTGGTTATTGGCCTGTTCAGGTTTTCTATTTCTTCCAGTTGTAGTTTTGGTAGTTTGTGGCTTTACAGAAATGTGTCCATTTCTTCTAGATTGCCTAACTTATTGGCATATGGCTGTTCATAATATTTTTTTTAATTTATGATAGTCACACAGAGAGAGAGAGACAGAGGCAGAGACATAGGCAGAGGGAGAAGCAGGCTCCATTCACCGGGAGCCCGATGTGGGATTCGATCCCAGGTCTCCAGGATCGCGCCCTGGGCCAAAGTCAGGCGCTAAACCGCTGCGCCACCCAGGCATCCCCATAATATGTTTTTAAAATTGTTTGTATTTCCTTGGTGTTGGTAGTGATCTCTCCTTTCTCATTCATGATTTTATTAATTTGAGGCTTCTCTTTCTTCTTTTTAATAAGGTTGGCTAATGGTTTATCTATCTTATTAATTCATTCAAAGAACAAACTCCTGGTTTTGTTGATCTGTTCCACCATTCTTCCGGTATCTATTTCATTGAGTTCTGCTCGATTCTTTATTAACTCTCGTCTTCTGCTGGGTGTAGGATCTACTTGCTGTTTTTTCTCTAGTTTCTTTAGGTGTAACGTTAGCTTTTGTATTTGAGTTCTTTGCAGTTTTTGGATGGATGCTTGTATTGCGATGTATTTCCCCCTCAGGACTGCTTTTGCTATATCCCAAAGATTTTGAACGGTTGTATCTTCATTCTCATTAGTTTACATGAATCTTTTTAATTCTTTCTTAATTTCCTGGTTGACCCGTTCATCTTTTAGCAGGATGGTCGTTAACCTGCTAAACACCACGAGTTTGAAATCCTTCCAAACTTCTTCTTGTGATTTAGTTCTAATTCGAAGGCATTATGGTCTGAGACTATGCAGGGGATGATCCCAATCTTTTGGTATTGGTTAGGACCTGATTTGTGACCCAGTATGTGGTCTATTCTGGAGAAAGTTCCTTATGCACTTGAGAAGAATGTGTATTCAGTTGCGTTTGGATGTAAAGTCCTGTAGATATCTGTGAAATCTGTCTGGTCCAGTGTGTCATTTAAAACTCTTGTTTCCTTGGAGATGTTGTTCTTAGAAGACCTATTGAGTGTAGAAAGTGCTAGATTGAAGTCACCAAGTGTAAGTGTATTATTATCTATGTATGTCTTAACTTTGGTTATTAATTGATTGATATATTTGCAGCTCCCACATTTGGGGCATATAAATTGATGATTGTTAAGTCCTCTTGTTGGATACATCCATTAAGTATGATATAGTGTCCCTCTTCATCTCTCACTACAGTCTTCGGGGTAAATTTTAGTTTATCTGAAATAAGGATGGCTACCCCTGCTTTCTTTTGAGGACCATTTGAATGGTAAATGGTTCTCCAACCTTTTATTTTCAGGTTGTAGGTGTCCTTCTGTCTAAAATGAGTCCCTTGTAGACAGCAAATAGATGGGTCCTGTTTTTTTATCCAGTCTGAAACCCTGCGCCTTTTGATGGGGTCATTGAGCCCGTTTACGTTCAGAGTTACTATTGACAGATATGAGTTTAGTGTCATCATGATACCTATTCAGTCCTGTTTTTGTGGATTGTTTCCTTGGACTTCCTCTTTCTTTTAATGAGTCCCCCTTAAAATTTCTTGCAGAGCTGGTTTGGAGGTCACATATTCTTTCAGTTCCTGCCTGTCTTGGAAGCTCTTTATCTCTCCTTCCATTTTGAATGAGAGCCTTGCTGGATAAGTATTCTTGGTTGCATGTTCTTCTCATTTAGGACCCTGAATATATCCTGCCAGCCCTTTCTGGCCTGCCAGGTCTCTGTGGAGAGGTCTGCTGTTACCCTGATATTCCTCCCCATAAAAGTCAGGGATTTCTTGTCTCTTGCTGCTTTAAGGATCTTCTCTTTATCTTTGGAATTTGCAAGCTTCACTATTAAATGTCGAGGTGTTGAGCGGTTTTTATTGATTTTAGGGGATGGGATCTCTCTATTTCCTGGTCTGAATGCCTGTTTCCCTTCCCAGATTAGGAAAGTTTTCAGCTATGATTTGTTCAAATACATATTCTGGCCCTCTGTCCCTTTCGGCGCCCTCGGGAACCCCAATTAAACGTAGATTTTTCTTCCTCAGGCTGTCATTTATTTCCTTAATCTGTCCTCATGGTCTTTTAATTGTCTCTTTTTTCCTCAGTTTCCCTCTTTGCCATCAACTTGTCTTCTATGTCACTCACTCGTTCTTCCACCTCGTTAACCCTCCTCGTTAGGACCTCTAGTTTGGATTGCATCTCATTCAATTGATTTTTAATTTCTGCCTGATTAGATCTAAATTCTGCAGTCATGAAGTCTCTTGAGTCCTTTATGCTTTTTTCTAGCAGCCACCAGTAGCTGTATAATAGTGCTTCTGAATTGGCTTTCTGACATTGAAGTGTAATCCAGATTTTGTAACTCTGTGGCAGAGAGGACTGTTTCTGATTCTTTCTTTTGAGGTGAGGTTTTCCTTCTAGTCATTTTGCTCAGTGCAGAGTGGCCAAAAACAAATTGTACTGCGAAAAGGAGAAAAAGAGAGAAGAGAAAGAAGAAAAGAAAAAGAAAAAAAGTAATATAGAAAAGGGGGGGGGAAGAAAAGAAAAAAGAAAAAAAGGGGGGAAGCAAACAAATCAAAAAAACAAAAAACAAGGGGGAGTATCCTCTGATTTTGTATACTGTAAATCCCTCGACTTCCCCCTGGACCTTTCCAGTGCTGCTTGGTCAATAATTTGTTTTTCCCCTGTCAGTCTAGCTGGTCTTCTAGGGGAGGGGCCTGCTGTGCTGATTTTCAGGTGTTAGCACTTGGGAGAGCTGCTCAGCTCCCTGCCTGGTGCAGGGCTCAGTGATAGATGTTTAACCTGTTTATCTGGTGAGGCCACTGTGAGGCTCAGTGGTGGTTGTTTATCCTGTAAGGCCCCAGAAGGAACAACAACAGTGGCGACGGCCAGCTCTGGAGCCCGGATTCAGCTCCCGCAGTAACTAGGGAGCTCTCAGTCTGCAGGGGCCTGGATGCCTCGGGGGCGGGGCCGCTGATCTGTTCAGCTCGGGGCCACCCGGTGGCAGGAGCGTCCTCGCTGTCCTGGGCCCTCCCGGCCTCTGCCTGTCCCGGGGGAGCCCGGATCCTGGGCTGTGTCCCGGCGCCCTGTGCTCCGGGGCCTGCGCTGTGGGATTCGCGCTCCCGGTCGCAGCCGCCTCCGCGTGGAGCCTCCTCCTGAGCCACCTCTGAGCTGCTCCGGGTCCAGTCCGGTGTGCTGCAGCCCTTTAGGGAGCTCAGCCAGGGGTGTGTCGCTCTCTCCCTGAGGCACAAGTGCTCTGTTAGTGTCCCAGAGAGCCTGAAGGCATCCCAGCCCCTCCTGGGTCCTGCTCCAACTCCCTGCGAGCGCCTTTCCGCCCGGGAAGGTTGGTGCAGCTCCTGCTTCTCCGGGACGGGGCTTTCCTGTCCTGGGGACACTCGCCCCGGCCTCAGCCCGGCTCCTCGGGGGGCCCCTCCTCCTTGGATGCCTTTTGTTTCTTTATTTCTTTTTCCCCCATCTTCCAACCTTGATAGAAGCATGAACTCTTCTCACTGTAGCATTCCAGCTGGTCTCTCTTAAATCTAAGGTCGAATTCATAGGTTTTCAGGATGATTTGAAGGTTATCACGTGATTCAGGATTCCATCTCCATCCCAGATTAGTAGAAGCTGAAATTACTCTTTAAAAAACTGCCATTTAGAATGCTTTTGGCATTTGAATTATTTGACAAAATAATCCATATTCATGCTGAAAAACTCAAATTTTCTATCCAGTGAAATTATACTTTGGAAGTGAGGAAGAAATAAAGATGTTCTCAGACAAAACCTAGGGTGTTTGTTACCAGTAGGCCTGTGTGGGGTCCTACTGCAGGATGCCCAAAGATGGCTGATCTCATTTTCAATTGCACCAAAACCCATAAGATATCTAGGAATAAACCTAACCAAAGAAGTAAAGGATTTGTACTCAGTGAAGGAGTTCATAAAATAAAAGGATGCAAAATATGGCAAAACATACCTAAAATATGCGTGGGGGGGGAATAAGAGTGGACTTAAATTTAAATGACCATCAATGTAGTAAGACTGCTATATGAAGAATGTATTAGATGCAAATTTTGTTACCTCCAGATCAAAAACCACTAATATTTATACAAAGAATAAAGGAATCCATGTATATCACTAAAGAAATCCAGCAAGCCATAAAAGACAAAGAAGAAAGGATGAGAAAATGCATAGAATCAGCCACGAAACAAGAAATAAGCTGAAAATAGATACATATCTATCAATAATCACTTTGGATGAAAATGGACAGAATGCTCAAATCAAAAGGCATTGAGTCACAGAATATATAAACAATATATAAGAAAAAAAACACAAAAAAACCCCTACAGAAAAACAGTATGTATCTATATGCTGCTTGCAAGAGACTCATTTCAGACCTAAAGACACTTGTGGATTGCAAGTTAGGTGATGGAGGAGGAGGAGTTAAGATGGCAGAGTTTTAAGGGACCCTAACTTCATCTAGTTCCTAAAATGCAGCTAGATAGTTACCAAATCATTCTGAAACACCTGCAAAATCAATCAGGGACCTGAGAAAAGAAATGCTCAATTCTACAAACAGAAAAGCAACCACTTTTTGTAAGATAGAAGATGAGAAGACTTGAATCTGGGGCGGTATACAAGAGGGAGAAGGCTTAAGAAGGCTATGGCAAAGTATTATAAACAGCAGAGTGCAAAATTAGAATTTTTAGAAGTCTGCTACAGTGAGGGACATCCCTGGCTTAAAGGTACTCACGTGGTGAAGCATGGTCTCTGGATTCTCAGAATAGAGGTGGCTGAGTGTGGCAGAGTTCTCAGGCATTAGATCAGGGAAGCTAGCTGAAAACAGCGAGTCTACATGCTGGCTTTCTGCTTGGTGTTGCCATACACTGTGAACCACTGCACAGCCAGGCTCTCCTGGCAGGGACCCAGCAAAAGGCAGAAGCAAGGTGAGATATGCCGCCCTCCCCCAAGAGGAATACCACAGGTCAATGCCATAGGAGTCCATAAAAGTTGGAGACAACAAAACTCAGTCATATGCCTGAGATAAAAATGCTTGGTCACAGCCTGGGTCACAGCCTGGGTGAAGAGAGTTCAAACAGAAACCAGGACACAAAAGTTATTGCTTTTCTTTGAGGGTTCACTGAAGAGTAAGGGATGAAAACTTTCAGCTCTAGTGCTAGAAAGAGTGATGTAACCATTCTGATCCCCCCCCCCATTAGTGCTAAAAGCCATCAAGGAGCAAAAGAATGCTGCATTGTGGAATCTGGAGCTGCTCACACTGAGCCCAGGCCCTGTCAAGGGAGGTGCATTTCCACAGTACAAGGACACCTGAGAATCAGCTCAACAGGACCTTCCCCAGGAAGACTAACAGGAATAACCAACTAGCATCAGGTTTACTGACCATAAAGAACTGCAAACTTCACCTCTTTTGAAAAGCAGTCTATAAGATTTGTGGTTTTTTTTTTAATTCTCTAGTCACTGAGATTTTTTTTCAGCTATTTTATTTTTTCAATTCCTTTTTAATTTTTATATTTATATATATATATGTTACATATATACTTTTTATTTTGCATTTCCTTTATGTATATTTGTAGTTTTTTTCTTTCTTTCCTATTTTGGGATCTAGGTCCTTTTTAACAAGTTGTGTCTTTTCTCTGTTATTGTTGTTTGTTGTTATTGCTGTTCTTTCACCCTATTTATTCTTTCTTTTTGGGGAGATTATGACAACATGGAGAAATACACCCCAAAAGAAAGAACAGAGGGAGTACTCTTTGGCAGGGGGTAATCGGTTTTGAGTAGGATGTTATAAGTAGGATGTTATAAGTAGGATGGCTGAACTAGGATTTAAAACAATTATAAAGATACTAGCTGGGGTTGAAAAAAGGCATAAAAGACACTGGAAAATCCTCTACTGTAGAGACAAAAGAACTAAAATCTAATCAGGCCAAAACTAAAAATGCTATTACTGAGTTGCAGTCCCATGGAGAGACTCTAATAGTGAGGTTTATGAGGCATAAGAGAGAGTCAGTGATCTAGAAGACAAAATGACAGAAAAAAAAGGAAACTGGGAAGAAGACAGAAAGAAAATTACTGGATCATGAAGGGAGACTTAGAGAACTCAGAGACTCCACAAAGCTAAATGATATCTGGATAATAGGGGTCCCAGAAGATGAAGGGGGGGGGCAGAAGGTTTATTTGAACAAATCATATCTAAGAACTTCCCTAATTTGGGGAAGGAAACAGGCATTCAAATCCAGGAGGCAGAGAACCCATAAAAGTCAATGAAAAATAGGTCAATATCTTGCCAAATAATAGTGAAGCTTGCAAATTTCAGAGATAAAGAGAAAATCCTGAAAACACCTCTGGACAAGAGGTCCTTAACCTATAAGGGTAGACAAATAAGATTGGCAGCAGACCTGTACACAGAGACCTGGCAGACCAGAGAGGACTGACATGATATAGTCAATGTGCTAAGTGGGAAAAATATGAGGCCAGGAGTACTTTATCCAGCAAGGCTGTCATTCAGAATAGAAGTAAAGATAAAGAGTTTCCAAGACAAACAAAAAATTAAGGCATTTTTGAACACTAAACCAGGCTGGCAAGAAATAGTAAAGGGAATCCTTTGAGTGAAGAGAGAACCAAACAGCAACAAAGACTAGAAAAGAATAGAGATGATCTTCAGAAATAGTGACTTCACAAGTAATGCAATGGCACTAAATTAATGTTTCAATAATTACTCTGAATGAAAGTGGACTAAGTGATCCAATTAAAAGACATAGGGTGTCAGAATGGATTACAAAAAGAAGAACTATCAATATGCCGGTTGTCTCAATACAAAAGACTCATTTGAGACCCAAGACTCCTCCAGATTGAAAGTGAGAGGGTGGAGAACCATTTATCATGCTAATGGACATCAAAAGAAACCTGGAGTACCATCTTTATTTCAGGCAAACTTGGTTTTAAATCAAAGACTAATAAGAGATGAAGAAGGATGCTATATCATAATAAAAGGGTCTATCTGACAATAAGATCTAATGATTGTAAATAATCTTGCCCCTGGCTTGGAAGCAGCCAAATTTATGAACAAATTAATAATATAATTAAAGAAACACATTGATAATACAATGATAGTAGGGGATGTTAAGATCGAACTCACAGCAATGGACAGACCATATAAGAAGAAGATCACCAAGGAAACAAGGGCTTCGAATGACACAATGGCGTAGACGGACTTCACAGTTTTCTTCAGAGCATTTCATCCTAAAGCAGCAGAATACACTTCCTTGAGTACACATGGAACATTCTCCAGAATAAAGCACATTCTGTGTCACAAACCAGGTCTCAACTGGTACCAAAAGATTGATATTATAACAAGCATATTTTCAGAACACAAGGCTTTAAAACTTAAACTGAATCAGAAGAAAAAAAATTGGAAGGAACACGAATACATGGAAGTTAAAGAGCATCCTACTAATGAATGAATGGGTCAACTAAGAAATTAAAGAATTTAAAAAATACATAGAAGCGAATAATAATGAAAACATGACAATTGAGAACTTCTGGAATGCAGTAAAGGTGGTCCTAAGAGGGAAGTACACAGCAATACAGGGCTGTTCTCAAGAAACAAGTCTCAAATACACAACCAAACCGTAAACCAAAAAGAGGTAGAAAAAGAACAACAAATAAAGCCTAACTCCAGCAGGAAAAGAGAAATAATAATTAATAGAGCAGAAATCAATGATATAGAAGTCAAAAGAACAGTAGAACAGTTCAATGAAACTAGGAACTGGTTCTTTGAAAGAATAATAAGATTGATAAACCTCTGGCCGGACTTATCAAAAAGAATAGAGAAAGGATAGAAATACACCAAATAATTTGGAAATCTAGAAGAAATGTATGCATTCCTAGCAACATATAAACTACTAAAACTGAAACAGAAATAGAAAACCTGAACAAAGCCATAGTCAGCAAAGAATTGAATCAGTAATCAAAAATCTCCCACAAACCAAGATTTCAGGGCCATACAGCCTCCCAGCAGAATTCTACCAAACATTTAAAGAGTTAATACCTATTCTTCTAAAATTGTTTCCCAAAAAAATCAAAATGAAAGGAAAACTTCGAAACTCATGAGACCAGAATTAACTTGATCCCAAAACTAGACAAAGACCCCAGCAAAATGGAGAATTATAGATGAGTAGCCCTAATGAACATAAGTGCAAAAACTGTCACCAAGAAACTAGATAATAGGATCCAACAGTACATTAAGAGGATTATTCACCACAACCAAGTGAGATTTCTTCCTGGGATGCAAGGGTGATTCAATCTACAAATCAATCAATGTAACACACCACTTAAATAAAAGAAAGGACAAGAACCATACAATGGTCTCAATACACATAGAAAAAGAATTTGCAAAATACAGCATCCTCTCTTGATAAAGACTCTCTGAAGTGTAGGGATTGAGGGAACGTACCTCAACATCATAAACACCATATGAAAAAAACAAAACAAAACAGAGAATATCATCCTTAACAGGAAAAAACTAAGAATTTTCTCCATAAGGTCAGGAACACAACAAGGATGTCCACCCTCACCACTGTTGTTTAGAACAGTATTGGAAGTCCTAGCCTCAGCAATCAGACAATGAAAAGAAATATAAGATATCCAAATTGGAAAAGAAGTCAAACTTTTACTCTTCACAAGTGACATAATACTCTTGGTAGAAACCCAAAAGACTACCCATTGCTAGAAATGATACATGAATTCAGCAAAGTCTCAGGATATAAAATCAATGCACAGAAATCAGCTGCATTTCTATACAATAACAATGAGGCAGAACAAAGAGAAATCAAGGAATTGACCCCATTTACAATTGCACCAAGATCCATAATATACCTAGGAACAAACATAACCAAAGAGAAAAGGATTTGTACTCTGAAAACTACAAAAAAATGGATGAAAGAAATTGAAGAAGACACAAAGAAATGGAAAAGCATTCTATGTTCATGTACTGCAAGAACAAATATTGTTAAAAGGTCTATGCTACCCAAAGCTATCTGCACATTCAATGTGGGATACCCACACCATTTTTCAGAGATGGAACGAAGAATCCCATAATTTCTCTGAACCCAGAAAAGTTGAAAAAATAAACTAAAATTGGAGGCATTAGGATTCCAGACTTGGGGTTGTACAACAAAACTGTGATCATCAAGACAGTATTATACTGACACAAAAATAGACACAAACATCAATGGAACATACTAGAGAACCCAAAAATGGACCCTCAGCTTTATGGGGAACAAATCTTTGAAAAAGTAGGAAAGAATATCCACTGGAAAAAGGACAGTCTCTTCAACAAATTCTGTTTGGAAAATGGGACAGCAACATGCAGAAGCATGAAACAAGATCATTCTCTTACACCACACACAAAAATAAACTCAAAATGGATAAAAGAAATATGAGACAGGTCTATTAAAATTGTAGAGGAGAACAGAGATAGCAACCTCTTTGACCTCAGCTACAGTAACTTCTTGCTAGACATGTCTCTAAAAGCAAGAGAAACAAAAGTAGAAATGACTATTGGGACTTCATCAAGATAAAAAGATTTTATTTTTTTAAATATTTTATTTATTTATTCATGAGAGACACAGACGGAGAGAGAGAGGCACAGATACAGGCAGAGAGAGAAGCAGGCTCCATGCAGGGAGCCCAACATGGGACTCAATCCTGGGTCTCAAGGATCATGCCCTGGGCTGAAGGCAGCACTAAACTGCTAAGCCACCAGGGCTGCCCAGCTTTTATTTTTAATTGGAAGTTCAATTTCCCAAGGTGTAGTATAAAACTCAGTGCTCATCCCAAGTGCCCATCACCCAGTTACCCCATTGCCAACCCACCTCCCCTTCCACAACTCTTTTTTTTCTTTTCAAGAGTTAGGAGTCTCCCATGGTTGTCAACCTCTCTAATTTTTCCCGCTCTGTTCCCTCCTTTCCCTTATGTTCCATTTCATTACTTCTTATAGCTGCCATATGAATGCAACCATAAGTTGATTTTATTTCTTGAGTGAAGATGATTGACTTACTTCACTCAGCACAATACCCTCCAGTTCCATCCACTTTGAGGCAAATTGGGTATTTGTCCTTTCTAATGGCTGAGTAATATCATATTGTATATATAGACAACATCTTCTTTATCCATTCATATTTCAATGGACACTGAGGCTCCTTCCACAGTTTGGCTATTGTGGACATCGTTGCTATAAACACCGGGGTTCAGGTGTCCTGTCATTTCAGGCATCTGTATCTTTGGGGTAAATCCCCAGTAGGGCAATTGCTGGGTCATAGGGTAGCTCTATTTTAACTCTTTGAGGAACCTCCACCCAGTTTTCCAGAGTGGCTGCACCAGTTCCCATGCCCACCAACAGTGCAAGAGGGTTCCCCTTTCTCCACATCCTCTCCAACATGTGTTATTTCCTGTCTTTTTAATTTTGACCATTCTCACTGGTGTGAGGTGGTACCTCAGTGTGGTTTTGAATTGTATTTCCCTGATGGCAAGTGATGGCATTTTCTCAGGTGCTTATTGGCCATGTGTAGGTCTTCTTTGGTGAAATTTCTGTTCATGTCTTCTGCCAATTTCATGATTGGATTGTTTCATGCGTGATGATTTTAATAAGTTCTTTATAGATCTTGGATCCTAGCCCTTTATCTGATAGGTCATTTGCAAATATCTAATCATTTGCAAATGATTCTGTACGTTGTCTTTTAGTTTTGTTGACTGCTTCTTTTGCTGTGCAGAAGCTTTTATTCTGATTAAGTCCCATTAGTTCATTTTTGCTTTTGTTTCCCTTGCCTTCATAATAGATGTATCTTGCAAGAAGTTGCTGTGGCGAAGTTCAAAAAAGGTGTTGCCTGTGGTCTCCCCTAGGATTTTGATGTATTCTTGTCTCACATTTAGATCTTTCATCCATTTTGATTTTATCCTTGTGTATAGTGTAAGAGAATGGTCTAGTGTCATTCTTTTGCATGTGACTGTCCAATTTTCCCAGCACCATTTATTGAAGAGACTGTCCTTTTTCCAGTGGATAATCTTAACTGCTTTGTTGAATGTTAGTTGACAATAGAATTGAGGGCCCATTTCTGGATTCTCTATTCTTTTCCACTATCTATGTGTCTATTTTTGTGCCACAACCACACTGTCTTGATGATCACAGCTTTGTAGTACAACCTAAAATCCAGCAATGTGATGCCCCCAGCTTTGATTTTCTTTTTCAATATTCCCCTGGCTATTCAGGGTCTTTTCTGATTCCACACAAATCTTAAGGTGATTTGTTCCAACTCTCTGAAGAAAGTCCATGGTATTTTGATAGAGATTGCATTAGATGTGTAAATTGCCCTCGGTGGCATTGACATTTTCACAATATTAATTCTTCCATTCCACGAGCATGGAATATTCTTCCATCTCTGTGTATTCCTCAATTTCTTTCAGAAGTGTTCTTTAGTTTTTAGGGTATAGATCCTTTACCTCTTTGGTTAGGTTTATTCCTAGGTATCTTATGCTTTTGGGTGCAATTGTCAATGGGATTGACTCCTTAATTTCTCTTTCTTCAGTCTCATTGTTAGTGAATAGAAATGCTACTGATTTCTGTGCATTGATTTTGTATCCTTCCACATTGGCAAATTGCTGTATGAGTTCTAGCAATCTTGTAGTGGAGTCTTTTGGGTTATGTATATGCAGTATCATGTCATCTGCGAAGAGGGAGAGTTTGCCTTCTTTACCCATTTAAATGCCTTTTGTTTCTTTTTGTTGTCTGATTGCTGAGGCTAGGAATTCTAGTACTATGTTAAATAACAGTGGTGAGAGTGGACATTCCTGTTGTGTTCCCGATCTTAGGGGAAAGGCTCTCAGTTTTCCCCCCATTGAGAATGATATTCATGTGGGATTTTCATACATGACTTTTAAGATGCTGAGGAATGTTCCCTCTATCCCTAACTCTAAAGAGTTTGACCAGGAATGAATGTTGTATTTTGTCAAATGCCTTCTCTGCATCTATTGAGAGGATCATATGGTTGTTTTTTTCTCTTGATATGATTTATCACATTGATTGTTTCATGAGTGTTAAACCAACCTTGCATTCTGGGGATAAATCCAACTTGGTCATGGTGAATAATCCTCTTAATATCCTGTTGGATCCTATTGGTTGGTATCTTGAGGAGAATTTTTGCATCTGTGTTCATCAGGGATATGGGTCTTTAATTTTCCTTTTTGGTGGGGTCTTCATCTGGTTTTGGAATTAAGGTGATGCTGGCCTCATAAAACATGTTTGAAAGTATTCTGTCCCTTTTTTTCCTTCAGAACAGCTTTAGTAGAATAAATATTATCTCTTCTTTAAACATTTGGTAGAATTCCCCTGGAAGCCATTTGGCCCTGGACTTTTGTGTCTTGGGAGGTTTGTGATGATTGCTTCAATTTTCTCCCTGGTTATTGGCCTGTTCAGGTTTTCCATTTCTTCCTATTCCAGTTTTGGTAATTTGTAGTTTTCCAGAAATGCATCCATTTCTTTGAGATTGCCTGATTTATTGACGTATAGCTGTGCATAATATGTTTCTAAAATCCTTCGTATTTCTTTGGTATTGATTGTGATCTTTCCTTTTTCATTCATGATTTTATTCATTTAAGTCCTTTTTCTTTTTAATAAGGCTGGCTAGGGGTTTTTCTATCTCATTAATTCTTTCAAGGAATCATCTCCTGCTTTTGTTGATCTGTTCTACAGTCCTTCTGGTCTCTATTTCACTGAGTTCTACTCAAATCTTTATTATCTCACTTCTTCTGCTTGCTTCAGGCTTTCTTTGATGTTCTTTTCCAATTTCTTTAGATGAAAGTTTAGCTTGTGTATTTGTCTTTTCCAATTTTTGAGAGAAGCTTATATTGCAATGTATTTCACTCTTAGGACTGCATTTGCTGTATCCCAAAGATTTTGAATGGTGTATCTTCATTACTATTAGTTTCCATGAATCTTTTTAATTCTTCTCTAATTTCCTGGTTGACCCACTCATCTTTTAGTAGGATGCTCTTTAACAGCCATGTGTTTGAGTTTCTTCCAAATTTCTTATTGTGATTGAGTTCTAGCTTCAAAGCATTGCGGTCTGAAAATATGCAGGGACAATCCCAATTTTTTGGTATTATTGGAGACCTGATTTGTGACCCAGTATGTGGTCTATTCTGGAGAAAGTTCCATGTGCACTTGTGATGAATGTGTATTCACTTGCATTAGGATGGAAAGTTTTGTGTATATCTGTGAAATCTATCTGATCCAGTGTATCATTTAAAGCCCTTGTTTCTTTGGAGATGTTGTGCTTAGAAAATATGTCATTTGCTGAAAGTGCCATGTTGAAGTCTCCCACCCTTAGTCTATTATTATCAAAGTATCTCTACTTTCATTATTAATTGATTGATATACTTGGCAGTTCCCACGCTAGGTGCATAGTCATGATTGTTAAGTCTTCTTGCTGGATAGACCCTTTAAGTATGATATAGTGTCCCTCTTCATCTCTTACTACAGTCTTTGGGATAAACTTTAATTTATCTGACATGAGGATTGCTGCCCCATCTTTCTTTTGAAGATCACTTGAATGGTAAATGGTTATCCACCCCTTCATTTTCAGGATGGATGTGTCCTTAGGTCCAAAATGAGTCTTGGGCAGCCCCGGTGGCTCAGCAGTTTAGAGCCACCTTCAGCCCGGGGTGTGATCCTGGAGACCTGGGATCAAGTGCCACATCAGGCTCCCTGCATGGAGCCTCCTTCTCCCTTTGCCTGTATCTCTGCCTCTCTCTCTCTTTCTTTCTCTCTCTCTCTCTCTCTCACTGTTTCTCATAAATAAATAATAAAAAAATCTTAAAATGAGTCTCTTGTAAACTGTAAATAGATGGGTCTTGCTATTTTATCCAGTCTGATACCTGCATCTTTTGATGGGATAATTTAACCCATTCACGTTCAGAGTAACTATTGAAAGATATGAATTTAGTGTCATCATATTACCTATTCAGTCCCTGTTTTTGTGGGTTATTTCTTTTGGCTTCCTATTTTTCTTTTAGGGTCCCCCTTTAATATTTCTTGCGGAGTTGATTTGGTGGTCACATATTCTTTCATTTTCTTTCTTTTTTTAAAAAGATTTTATATATTTATTCATGAGACACACACACACACAGAGAGAGAGAGAGAAAGAGAGAGAGAGAGAGAGAGAGAGGCAGAGACACAGGTGGAGGGAGAATCAGGCTCCACGCAGGGAGTCCGATGTGGGACTTGATCCCAGGACTCCAGGATCACACCCTGGGTCAAAAGCAGGTGCTAAACCATTGAGCTACCCAGGGTTCCTCTATTCTTTCATTTGCTGACTATCCTGGAAGCTCTTTATCTCTCCTTCTATTCTGAGTGACAGCCTTGCTGGATAAAGTATTGTTGGCTGCAATTTTTCTCTCTTAGTATCCTGAATATATCATGCCAGCCCTTTCTGTCTTGTCAGATCTCTGTGGAGGGGTCTGCTGCTAATCTAATATTTCTCCCCATATAAATTAGGAATATCTTGTCTCAATCTGCTTTAAGTATTTTGTTTACCTTTGAAATTTGCAAGTTTCACTATTAAATGTTGAGGCATTGATAGATTTTTAATGATTTGGGGGGGGGTTCCTCTCTATCTCTTGGATCTGAATGCCTGTTTCTTTCACCAAATTAGGGAAGTTGTCAGATATTATTTGTTCAAATATACTTTGTGGTCCTCTCTCTCTCTCTCAGCCTCTTCTGGAATCCCAATTATACATAGATTCTTCCTTCTCAGTCTATCATTTATTTCCCTTAGCCTTTCCTCCTGGGATCTTAATTGTTTTTCTCCTTTTTTCCTCAGCTTCCTTCCTTACCATCAACTTGTCTTCTATGTCACCAACTCTGTCTTCCACCTCATTAACCCTAGCAGTTAAGGCATCCAGTTTGGATTGCATCTCATTTAATCTTTTTTTTTTAAATTTCTGCCTTATAAGATCTCCATTCTACAGTAACAGAGTCTCTAGAGTCCTTTATTTTTTTTTCCAGAGCCACCAGTAGGTTTATAATTGTGCTTCTGAATTGGCTTTCTGACATTGCTTTGTAAGCCATATTCTGTAACTCTGTGTCAGAGAGTAGTGTTTCCAGATCTTTCTTTCATGATTAATTCTTCCTTCTAATCTTTTCATCCAGTGCAGAGCAGCTGTATGAGCAGGCTGAATCAAAAATATCAACCACAACCTAAGTAAAATACACCCTACGTTTTTCTGAAGAGGTCAGAGACCAGAAGAGGAAAAAGAAGACCAGAAGAAAATAAAACAAATGGACCATTAAAGTTAAAAAAAGATTTTTAAATAAGTCAGTAAAAAATAATAAAAGGCTAAAACCCCAAGAAGAAGAAAAAAGGTAAAGAAAAAAGGGAGGGGGGAATTAAAGGAAAGATGAAGAAGAGAAAAGAGGAAAAAAAAGTAGAGGGGAGCTGGGAGATGGTGGTGGCAAAGAAGTGGTAGTGGAGAGAGAAAGTAGTCTACTTGAAGCATCCTAGAGGGTGATCCTCTTGGTTCTCAATATATTACATTCTTTATGTTAGAAGATGCTCAGAGCCAAATTTATATAAACCAGCAATACTTGTAGAAATCTCCCACACTGACCACCAAAATATAAACAATATAAAAGAGGGGGACAGAGTGGGAATGAAGAGAGAGTATTTCATAGAATGAACCAGCATGGTATTCCACTTGGTTCTGGGTGTATGTTGGTCATGTTTTAACAGGTACTAAGTTCTGCCATTGTAGAACAAAATGAGGCAGAAAAAAAAAAACTAAAGAAAAACCCATATCTCATATATCTCCCAAAATTAAATTGAATATGTTGAAGGGAATCCAGAAGTGAAAAATATATCTAAGGCATGTAATTGTACACATATGAAAGTCAAAAAGGAACAAACATAAAAGTGAAGATCTGGGAACATATGGTAGTTAAGGTGGGAAAAGAGAAAAAATATAGGAAAATTTTAGTCTGATATAAAAGCATGTCAGAATGGAACGACAACAATAGGACTGTCTAGTTCTATATGCTAGTTTCCCTCAGTCCTGGAGCCTTCCAGCGTTGCTTGGTCAAGAACTTCCTCCTCCCCTATTCTTCCAGCTGGTCTTCTGTGAGAGGGGCCTGCTGTGCTGATTGTCAGATGTGTGTGTCTGGGCAGAGGTGTCCCTGCCCCTGGCCAGGTGCCTGGCTCAGTGTGAGCTGTTTATCCTGTGAGGCCTTTGTTCCTTAGCAGCCTAGGCATACAGTGAAACAAAGAGGAAAAAGAACAATGTCAGCGGCTAGATTTCCAGCTCTGGAGTCAGGTCTCCCCTACTAACTAATGCAGTCTTCCAGTCCACACTGGCCTAGATGCTCCCAGGGCTGACATGGGTGCACAGATCTGCACAGCTTGGCAGCGCCCAGTGGCAGGAGAGTTCTCACTGTCTTGTGCCCTTTCCACTTCCTCCTGTCCCAGGGGGAACAGAGGATAGCCAGCTTTGTCTCCTTGGGTGCCCTGGGATCTGTTACAGCCACCTCTGTTGGAGCTGGCCCGCCTAGCCAACTGGTTCCTCCCAAATGCCCTGAAGGCTGCGGCATTCCCCCTTTTACCAATATTGGACCATGGTGTGCAGTGTGCTTTCCCCCAGTACACTTCCTGTATTAGTGACTCTGGGAATCTGGAGGCTTCACTGTCCCTCCTGGGATTTTGCCCAATTTCCCTACTAAGCACTTTCCCACCTAAGAAACCCAGGTACTGATTTTTAAAGTTCATGCTTCTCCAGGGCTAGGCTTTCCTGTCCCAGAGTCTCTTAACACCCCGCTTTACCCTAGCTACTCCTGGTACTCCTCCCCCACTTTATTCTTTTTTATTTTTTGCCTTCCTACCTTGTTATAAGTGAAAATTTTTCTCTTTGTAACTTCTCAGCTGTTCTCTCTTTACATCCCAGGTCAAATTTGTAGATGTTCTGGATGTTTTGAAAGTTATCTAGGTAAGTTTGTGGGACCAGGTGAGTTGAGAACCCTTACTCTTCCACCATCTTTAAGACAAAAAGTTTTTGCATATCAGAGGAAACAGTTGACAAAAAAAATGGCAAACTACAGAATGGGGTAAGATATTTGCAAATGCCTTATCACATAAAAGGCTAGTATCCAAAATCTATCAAGGAGTTACTCAACTCCACCATCCCCCCAAAACAAACAATCCAGTCAAGAAATGGGCAGAAGACATGAACAGACATTTCTCCAAAGGAGACATACAAATGGCCAACAGACACACAGAAAAATGCTCCACATCCCTTGCCATCAGGGAAATACAAATCAAAACCACAATGAGATACCATCTCACACCAGCTAGAATGGTTAAAATTAACAAGACAATAAAAAACATATGTTAGCAAGGATATGAAGAATAGAGAAGCATCATACACTGCTGGTGGGGATGCAAACTAGTACAGCCTCTCTGGAAAATAGTATGGAGATTCCTCAAAAAGTAAAAGAATAGAGCTACCCTATGACTCATCAATTGCACTCCTAGTTATCCATAGGATAGAAATATAGTGATTTAAAGGAGCACATTCACTCCAATGTTTATAGCAGCAATGTCCACAATAATGAAATTATGGAAAGAGCCTAGATTTTGTCAACTGATGAATGGATAAAGAGGAGATATATGTTTATATATGGTATACCATCAAAAAGAAAGAAATCTTGCATTTGCATAGAAGTGGATGGAACTAGAGAGTATTGTACTAAGAGAAATATATTCAAAGTGTTCTATTATAGAACAGCAGAATGCACATTCTTTTCAAGTTCACCCAGAGCATTCTTCAGAAGAGATAACATATCAGCCAAAAAACAAGTCTCAACAAATTTTTAAAAAATCAGAGTAATGCCATGTATCTTGTCTTACCACAACACTATAAAACTAGAAATCAACTACATGAAAAAAAATCTGAAAAAAGCAAAAACACACAGAGGTTAATTAACAGGGTACTAAACAATGAAAGTGTCAATAAGGAAATCAAAGAAGAAATTTTAAAAATCACATGGAAACAAATAAAAATGAAAACACAACTCTCCAAAATCGTTGGGATACAGCAGAAGTAGTTGTATAGGCCTAACTCAAGAAGCAAGAAAAATCTCAAATAAACAATCTAACCTTACACCTAATGGAGCTAGAAAAACAAGAGCAATCATGACTCAAATCCAGGAATAGAAAGGAAATAAGAAAGATGGAACAGTAATAAATGTTATAGAATAGATGAATTAAGCCAAGAGGTGGTTCATTGAAAGAATTTTTAAAAATCAATAAACCTATACCCAGACTAAAGAGAGAGAGAGAGAGAGAGAGAGAGAGAGAGAAGAAATAAAATCACTAATTATGAAAAAAAAAATAAGAACCAACATCTCTGAAATATAAACAATTGTAACAGGGCATTATGAAAACCTATATGCCAACAAATTGGACAACTTAGAAGAAATGGATAAATTTATACATGCATATATGTTTGATATAAATCAAACTTTATATATCAAGATACCAACAGCATTTTCCACTGAACTAGAATAAGTAATCCCAAAATTTGTATGGAAACAAAGGTCCATAAAAGGTCATTACTAGGTCAACAAAGACCTTGAATATCCAAATAATCTTGAAACGAAAAACTCTGGAGGCATCATAATTCCAGATCTCAAGTTATTTTACAAAGTTTTGATGATTAAAACAGTATGGTACTGGCATATAAATAGACACATAGATCAATGGAATAGAACAGAAAATCCAGATCTAGGCCTACAATTATATGGTCATTTAATTTTCAACAAAGGAAGCAAGAATATGCAATGGAAAAAAGGTAGTCTTTTCAACAAATGTTGTTGGGAAAACTGGTCAGCCACATGCAAATGAATGAAATTGGACCACTTTCCTACACCATATACAAAAGTAAATTCAAAATTGATTAAAGATCCAAATGTGAGACATAAAACCATAAAAATTCTAAAAGAGAGCACAGGACACTAATGTCTCTGACATCAGTCTCAGCAATATTTTTCTAAATATGTCTCTTAAGGCAAGGGAAATAAGAGTAAAAATAAACTTTTGGGACTAAGTCAAAATAAATAGCTTCTTCACAGCAAAGAAATCAATAAAACTAAAAGACAACCTACAGAATGGGAGAAGACATTTGCAAATCATATATCCTAATAAGGGGTTAGTACCTGAAATATATAAAGAACTTACAAAAATTAATACCCCCAAAACAAATTATCCAATTAAAAAGTGAGTAGAAGACATTTTTTTTTCTCCAAAGAAGACATGGGGGTGGCCAACCGACACATAGAAAGATGCTCAACATCACTCATCATCAGGAAAATTCAAACAAAACCACAGTCAGATATAATCTCATATCTTTCAGAATGGCTGAAATTAAAAATAAAGAAGCAATTAATGTTGTTAAGGATTTAGAGAAAAAGGAACCCGCTTGCCCTATCAGTGGGAATACAAACTGGTACAGCCATTGTGTAAAACAGTATGGAGTTTCCTCAAAAAGTTGAAAATAGAAGTACCTTATGATCCAGCAATTACATTATTGAGAATTTAACAACAACAACAACAACAAAAATACAGAAACACTAATTTGAAGGGATACATAGAATCTTATGTTTATAGCAGCATTATTTACAATAGCCAAATTATGGACACAGCCCAAGTATCATCCATGGATGAGTGGATAAGGAAATTCTACACACACACACAATGTATTATTCAACTATAAAACTAATGAAATCTTGCCATTTTCAATGACATGAATGGGGTTAGAGAGTATAATGGTAGGTGAAATTAGTCAAAGAAAGACAAATACTGTATGATCTCACTCATATATGGAAATTATAAAACAAAACAAATGAACAAAAAAAAAAGAGAGAGAGAGAAACTAAAAAAGAACCCATTAACAATAGAAAACAAATTGATGCTTACCATAGGGGAAATGAGTGGGTGAAACAGAGAATGGAGATTAAAGAGTACACTTTTTAAAAAATCTTTTACATTTGAAATTTAAAACATAATACCATTTACATTGGTATCCCCAAAATAATATTTGTAGATATAAATCTAAGAAATGTGTAGAAGATCTATATGATGAAAACTATAAAATTATGATGAACAAAGTAAAAAAGTAATTAAGTGGAGAGATATTCTACGTTCCTGGATAAGACGACTCAATACGAGTAGATCTTGTTTTATTCCACTTTGCAGATATTGTGAGTTTCGTTTTGCTTTGCTTTTGTTTTTTCATTTTGTTTTGTTTTGTTTTACATTTTGTTTTTTGTTTACAAGTCATATTTTTGTAGCAACCCTTAGTCAAACTTTCCCTCCCTCTTGTATTTTTTTGGAATAATTTGAGAAAAATAGGCATTACTCATCTTTAAAAGTTTGTTAGAATTCATATGGTCCTGGACTTTTTATTGGTGGTTTATTGATTATTCATACAATTTCATTGCCTGTAATTGGTCCATTCAATTTTTCCATTTCTTCCTGCTTTAGTTTTGATAGATCATATGCTTCCAAGAATTTATCCATTTCTTCTAGGTTTTCCAATTTGTTGGCATGTAGGTCTTCAGAATATTCTCTGTTACAATTGTTTGTATTTTTTGGTGTTGCTTGTTATTTCTCCTCTTTCATTAGTGATTTTGTACCCTCTAATCCCCTTCACTTAGTTTACCTAGTCTCCTATCCTTCCTTCTGGTGATCACTAATTTGTTTCCTACATTTATGAGTCTGTTTCTCTTACTGGTTGTTAATTTTTTTTTTTAGATTCCTCATGTCATTGAAATCATATGGGATTTCTCTTTCTCTGACTTATTTCACTTAGCATACTACCCTCTAGATCCATCCATGTTGTTGTGAGTGTTTTCATTAATTTATTCCATTGTGTATATATATACATAATATATATACATTAATATATATATACATATAATATATATACATATACATTGTATATATATATATATATATAATACAATTGCTTTATCCATTCACCTATTGATGGACATTTAGTTTGCTTCCATATTTTACCTTATGTAAATAGTGCTGCAAAAAATGTAGAGGTGCATGCACCGTTTTGAATTCACGTTTTACTTTTCTTTGTGTAACTACCTAGATATAGAAGCATTAGATCATATGGCACTCCTCTTTTCTTATTTTTATGGTACCTCAATACTGTTTTCCAGGGTGCTGTGCCAATTTATATATTCAACAATACAGAGTTTCCTTTTCTCCACATCCTTAGCAACATTTCTTATTTCTTTTCTTTTTTTTTTGTTTTCTTTTCCTTTCCTTTTTTTTTTTTTTTTTTTTTTTTTTAGTTCAGTCATTCTGACTTGGTGTGAGGTGATATTTCATTGTAGGTTTGATTTGGATTTTGCTGATGATTAGTGATGCTGAGCATCTTTTCATGTGTCTTGTTTATCTGTATGTTTTCATTGAAAAAACATCTATTCAGGTCCTCTTAATCAGATTTTTCTGTGTATATGTTGAGTTGTAGGAGTTATTTAAATATTTGGATGTTAACTTCTTAGCAATATCTTCTTCCATTCAGTAGATTACCTATTCATATTATTTATGGTTTCCTTTACTGTGTCAAACTTTTTAGTTTAATATCATCCCAATTATTTATTTTTGCTTTTATTTGTCTTCCATGGGGGAAACCTCCAGAAAAAATATTACTAAGATTGATTTATAGCCTATTTTTTTCTTTTAGGAGTTTAATAATTTTAGTTATTACTTATTACTAGTAACAAGATTGAATCAAAAACTCCCAACAAATAAAATTCCAAGACCAGATGGCTTCAGAGGTGAATTCTAAGCAAATGTTTTTTAAAAAAGAGTTAATACCAACAATTCTCAAACTTTTTCAAAAAATATAAAAGGAATGAATGCTTCCAAATTAATTGTATGAGGCCATGATTACCCTACTACCAAAACCAATGAAACTGCAAAAAAAAAATATGGATAATGATAAAAATATCATTATCCTTGATGAACATAGATGCAAATATCATCAATTAACCATTAGCAAACTGATTTTAAAAATACATTTAAAGAATCATTAATCACAGGTAAATGGGATTTATTCCAAGGATTCAAGGATAGTCCATATATGCAAATCAACTAATATATGCCATATTAGCAAAACGAAGGATAAAAATTATATGATTATCTCAGAGGGTGGGGCAAGATGGCAGAAGAGTAGGGTCCCCAAGTCACGTGTCCCCACCAACTTACCTAGATAACTCTCAAATCATCCTGAAAACCTATGAATCTGGCCTGAGATTTAGAGAGAGAACAGCTGGAATGCTACAGTGAGAAGAGTTTGTGCTTCTATCAAGGTAGAAAGACGGAAAAAAAAAAAAAAAGAAAAGAAAAGAATCCAGTGGGGGAGGGGCCCCCATGAGAGGCCGGGCTAAAGCCTGGTGGCGAGAGCCTCCAGGACAGGAAAGCCCAGTCCCAGAGTAGTAGGAACTTTACCAATCTTCTCAGATGGAAAGGCGCTCGCAGGGAACTCAGGCAGGATCCGAGGACGGGCAGTGGAGCCCCCAGGTTCTTGGGGTCACTAACAGAGGAGGTGCTTCCCCAGGGATTTCGCACCACACACCACCAGCCCAGCTCCCTAAAGGGCTGAAGAGTATGTGCCATGGGGGCGTGGGAGCAGCTCAGGCCACGGCTCCCTGCAGAGGGAGCTGCGTGGCCCTGGGAGTGCGATTCCAGCAACACAGGCCCCAGAGCCCAGGGCGCCAGGGGTCACAGCCCAGGATCCAGCCCTCCCCTTGGGACAGGCGGAGGCCAGGAGGGCACAAGACAGCGAGGATACTCCTGCCACTGGGCGCCCCGAGCCACCAGAGCATACATGCCAGGGCAGACTGGGAGCTGTGGGAGTTACTCCTGACTCCAGGGCTGGAGAGCTGGCCACCACCAGTCTTGTTGTTCCTCCTTGTGTGACCTTGTGCCTGGGACAGAGAGGGGCTGCAAAGGAACAGGAGCCTCACAGGATAAGCAGCTCCCACTGAGCAGTGCACTGGCAGGGGGCAAGGCAGCTCCCCCAGGTGCACACATATGAGAATCAGCAAAGCAGGCCCCTCCCCCAGAAGCCAGCTGGAAGGAGAAGGGATGAGCAAGTTCTTGAAGGAGCAGTGCTGGAAAGCTCCAGGGGAAGTCAAAGGACTGACAGTATATAAAATCAGAGGATACCCATCCTTGGGTTTTTTTGTTTTTTGTTTTTGTTTTTGTTTTTTTTTTTTACAATTTTTTAAATTCTTTTTTTAATTTTTATTTATTTATTTATTTATTTATTTATTTATTTATTTATTTATTTATTTATAGTAGAGAGAGAGAGAGAGGCAGAGACACAGGAGGAGGGAGAAGCAGGCTCCATGCTGAGAGCCTGACCTGGGACTCGATCCTGTGACTCCAGGATCGCGCCCTGTGCCAAAGGCAGGTGTCAAACTGCTGAGCCACCCTGAGATACCCCCACCATCCTTGTTTTTTATTTGATGTTTTGTTTTGTGTGTTTGTTTTTGCTTTTCTTTTGGTTCTTTGTTTCCCCCTCTTTTTTTTCTCTTTTCTTCCCTTCATTTTCCAGTACAACTTGTTTTTAGCCACTCTGCATGGAGTAAAATGAGCAGAAAGAAGAACTCACCACAAAAGAAAGAAACAGACACAGTACTCTACCCCCACAGAGTTACAGAATTTTGATTACAATTTGATGTCAGAAAGCCAATTCAGAAGCACAATTATAAAGCTAATTGTGGCTCTGGAAAAAGCATAAAGGATTCAAGAGACTTCATAACTGCAGAATTTAGAACTAATCAGGCTGAAATTAAAAATCAATTAAATGAGATGCAATCCAAACTAGAGGTCTAACGGTGAAGGTTAATGGGATAGAAGAGTGAGTGACATAGAAGACAAGATGATGGCAAGGAAGGAAGCCGAGGGAAAAAGAGAAAAACAATTAAAAGATCATGAGGATAGATTAAGGGAAATCAATGACAGCCTCAGAAGGAAAAATCTACATGTAATTGGGGTTCCAGAGGGGCAGAAAGGGACAAAGGACCAGAAAATGTATTTAAACAAATCATAGCTGAGAATGTCCCTAATTTGGGGAGGGAAACAGGCATTCAGATCCAGGAGATAGAGATATACCCCCCTAAACTCAATAAAAACCATTCAACATCTTGACATCTAATAGTGAAACTTGCAAATTCCAAAGATAAAGAGAAGATCCTTAAAGCAGCAAGAGACAAGAGGTCCCTAAACTTTATGGGGAGAAGTATTAGATTAACAGCAGACCTCTCCACAGAGACCTGGCAAGCCAAAGAGGGCTGGCAGGATATATTCAGGGTCCTAAATGAGAAGAACAGGCAGCCAAGAATACTCTATCCAACAAGGGTCTCATTCAGAATAGAAGGAGACATAAAGAGCTTCCAGGATAGGCAGAAACTGAAATATTATGTGACCACCAAACCAGCTCTGCAGAACTATTAAGGGGGACTCTGAAAAAGAAAGAGGAAGCCCAAAGAAATAATCCACAAAAACAGGGACTGAATATGTATTATGTGACACTAAATTCATATCTTTCCATACTAACTCTGAACGTGAGTGGGCTTAATGATCCCATGAAAAGGCACAGGGTTTCAGACTGATTAAAAAAGCAAGACCCATCTATTTTCTGTCCACAAGAGACTCATTTAGGACCTAAGGACACCTCCAACCGGAAAATTAAAGGTTGGAGAACTATTTACCATTCAAATGGTCCTCAAAAGAAAGCAGGGGTAGCCATCCTCATATCAGATAAATTAAAGTTTTTCCCAAAGACTGTAGTAAGAGATGAAGAGGGACACTATATCATACTTAAAGGATCTATCCAACAAGAGGACCTAACACTCACTGAAATGCCCTGTATGTGGGAGCTGCCAAGCATATCAATCAATTAATAACCAAAGTTAAGACATGCTTAGATAATAATACAACAATACTGGCAGACTTCAACACGGTGTTTTCTGTAAATGACAGATATTTTAAGTACAACATCTCCAAAGAAACAGGAGCTTTAAATGATACACTGGATCACATGGATTTCACAGATATCTACAGAACTTTACATCCAAACACAACTGAATACACATTCTTCTCAAGTGCACATGGACTTTCTTAGAATAGACCACATACTGGGTCACAAATCAAGTCTTAACCGATACCAAAGTTTGGGATTCTCCCCTGCATATTTTCCGAACAAAATAAATCCACTGCTAGTCCCAACTCCTTTTATTTCAGTCCTTGAAAAAAATTTCTATTTCTTGTATTCAATGTCTCCGCAGGGCAGCCCCGGTGGCTCAGCAGTTTAGTGCCGCCTGCAGCCCAGGGCGTGTTCCTGGAGAGTCGGGATCAAGTCCCACGTCGGGCTCCCTGCATGGAGCCTGCTTCTCCCTCTGCCTGTGCCTCTGCCTCTCTCTCTTTCTCTCTCTCTCTCTCTCTGTGTCTCGTGAATAAATAAATAAAAATCTTTAAAAAAATAAATAAATCTCTCTCTGCTTAAAATACCCATCTCCATTTGTTGCACTGAATTCGTATGATATGCCTAGAATATGGCAAGATTTGACAGGCTTTCTTGGTAATACTATTACCAGGTGACATGTAGGATTTCTTACTCTCAAAAGTTTATCCTTAATTTCTTCCAAGCTGCCTACTCAATCCTTAAGTTTGTTTGTTTGATGCATGTTTTATTTTGTTCAGATGGTGATGGTTTATTTTACTAGTTATGAAGGGAGAAAGAGTTTGGAATCCTTCTTACTCTACTATCTTCCCTTTATAAAAGAGAGAATGATTTAAAAACTCATCAAGAAGAAATATACTTGATGTTATTATTTTTTTTGGCAAATTTACTTTGTGTTCTCCAGTGGACCTTATAAAATCAAAACAAACTGGCTGAGTGAATTAAGTCAATCGGAGAAGGACAAACATTATATGGTCTCATTCATTTGGGGAATATAAATAATAGTGAAAGAGAATAGAAGGGAAGGGAGAAGAAATGGGTAGGAAATATCAGAAAGGGAGACAGAACATGGAAGACTCCTAACTCTGGGAAATGAACTAGGGGTGATGGAAGGGGAGGAGGGCATGGGGCGGGGGTAAATGGGTGACAGTCAATGAGGGGGTCACTTGACGGAATGAGCACTGGTTGGCTAATTGAACACCAATAAAAAATAAATTTATTATTAAAAAAATACAACCAATTATATTTGCAATTAATTCGTGTCAGGTCTATTTTATAATACTGTATTTATTTTGTATATTCTCTTTATCATACAAGGTCACTTTTTCATAAATATATTTTGACTGTTCTAAACATTTAATCTTTGGATAATTGACTATTTGTTAAATGTCTCTTATACATGGAACACTTTTTTAGGTCCTGAGGAAAAAAAGATGAATAAGATATATTCTCAGTCTGTCTCCAGTGTACATTTCTGCTTCAGAAACTATCATTGTGTGTCTCTAAAACAGCAAGGCTCAAAAAAGAGTAACCTATATTTCATGTATCATATTTATTGAAAGAGAAGGATGAAAAAATGACATGTATTGGTTCTGTTACATTGTTCATCAATCTTCGCACATATCTTAATAAGCAAATTTCATTCAACTTTTACATATGGGGAAACAGAGATCAGAAACAGAAAATGACTTGAAAATTACATTTTACACCACTGAATAATAGAGTTGTATTCTAAAACCCATTTTTCCTTTTCCTCATGCATTTTTTTCTGGAGATACAATTATATAAAGGTATTTTTTTAAAAAATTAACATCCATGCTATCTTACACATTAATGCTCTTAATACTACTCAAGGTAATTTTTAGGTTTGTTAATTTGGGAGTTTAATAGTTTCATGACATTGGCAGGGGTAAAATTATCCTCATTTTATAAAAGTTGATCATGGAGTCACCTAATCTAAACTAAATTTTTACATTTTACTAACTACATCAAGTTGTCATGTGTTAGAGGGGTGGTTAATATCATAGGGGTTGTTGGATGAAAACTTTAAAACAAACAAATACAAGTACTTTTATCTATCTATATTTTTATCAAGTAAATGCTTTAAGTAAGATTTTAAAAAATTAGTTGGAGAAACCTGTCCTCTCTGACAATCTTTCTGAATAATAGTTTAATTTTTCTTAAATTGTAAAACTTCAACTAGTTTTTTTTTATTTGATTTCAAAATGAACATCAGGAAACATTATATAAATGTATCCATAAAATTGTAAAATAAAATAAATATTTTAAAAATTTTTTAAAAAATAATAAACTACAGAATGGCACCAACCTGTAAAGTAGGATTATTATAGAAGTTTAATACTGTTTAGCTCAAAAAAGAACATGCTTACCCTTGCCCTTATACTTTTTCTCTTTGTCAACTTCAGTATTTTTTCTAAATATCTACTCAACTATGTACTAGAGAGAAAATCAAGCAGCATGCCAACTCTGCAGGGGCATTATCACCTATATAACTGAGCCACGTCAGACAAAGAAAAGTCATAAGTGCATAGATGTCGACTGCACTTTATAACTATGTCTTTCAAAATTTATGTTGTGCCCTTGAAAAAGGAAAATCAGAGTGATAAAATAGAAAGGTTCAAAAAGACTTTGGAAATCACGGACACTGTTTCTTTTGCCGGGTAAAATTATACTAAAAACCACCTGGGATTGTTTCAAAGAAAGCTATTTGTCATTGGTTGTTTTTTCTTTTCTGCTAATTAGAATTTGTTCATTTTTAATTCTGAAGTTATTTTATACTTCAACTGTTGTTTACAATCATCAAAATTCCTTGTTCATTGAGTTGAATAATATATTTTCATTTCTTTGTCCCATTTAAATGTATGTAGTCTAATTACCCCTTATTACCATGATATTACCTCTTTAAATGTCATACACTATATAACAGTATGAAAGTATGACCATATTTCAGTGTGTTGTCTTTGATGCATTTCAAGTTAATTTTAAGATAACTTTCTTAAAGATTACAGTCACAGGGGAAAATAAAAGAACAATCCCATGGATATCATAAGAGCTATTCAGAACATTAATTCTTTCCAAACTATGGTCACTAAACTTTCAATTGAGATAACAGAGAACCCACTACTTAAGAAGATATGAAAGCAATTCAGAGCCTACTGTTTTCACACAAAGAACATAAAAATCTAATTCCTAAAAATGTAAAATGTTGCTAAGCCTTCCAGCTAGAACTCATCAAAGCTTTCAGGGATATCCCATTGTACTTTTATCTTCCTGCCAACCCTGTATATATACATCATGACTTGAATGGATCCATTTTGTCCTTCTTAGAAATTAACATTTTAATAACATAGGAGTTGCTAATTTTAGGATTTGGAGGTGGGGCCACCTAACTACTGACAAGCATGTTGGTTTCATGCTTTGGAAATCATTAGCTATCAACATATAGTGAATTATATAACACAGAGAGACCTTCAAGTAATAAACTTTGCAATTCTAATGCTGCTAGAGTTAGAAGCCATTTCTATAAACTGAACCTAATGAAATCCTGATAGAGAGGGTTATAAACAGGAACAGCATCTTATAATACAAAACACTTAAACGTATGCCTGAAATAAGAGGTAGTAAGATGCATATTATTAATCTTACCTACTATAGCATTTATTATTGGATAGTCTTGCTATTTAGGCTGGACTTAGAGAATCTGTGGAGATCTGTTGTTATGATAAACAGAGAAAGTACTAACTAAGCAGTGGTAATATATATCAGTAAGAAAAGATCTCATTAGCTGGATGATAATTTTTTAATTAACTCTCAATATTTTAATATTTTAAAAGGAATATTGGGATGGCTCAGCAAGATGGCTGAGTAGGAGGACCTGAAGCATTCCTTCTCTCATAAAGACACCAATTAAGCAACATTCGTGGACAAATTTCCTTTATGAGAAGTTCAGAAACCAAATGAAAGATTCCTGCATCAAACCACTCACATAAAACTGTAATGAGACTAGGGTATCCTTTTATAAGAGTCCTGTATCCTAGCAGAGTGCCATACAGGAAAACAACAACAACAACAACACACCCCTAGTTCTTAGCTTTTAGAAGTTTTGCACATCTAGTGAGCCAACTTTCTAAGGGGCCTCACAAGAAAGCTGACCTGTCTTGCCAATCCTGGAGCTCACATGGGTCCACTGTAGTCTAGCAGCCTGGAATACACAACCATAGCTCCCCTCTGCTTCAGTACAGATTGAACAGAAGAAAAGGTCCAGTTTGTAGCTTCCCCCAGAAAGGGACATTGTAGAGTGAAAGTAGAAGTCAACAGAAGGAAGAACAGAGACCTCGCAGAGATGGGTAATCAGCAACACATCCTTGAACAACAATAAGATCAAAGGGAAAATATGAAAGAAATTCAAAAATATCTTGAGACAAATGAAATTGAAAATATAACATATTATAACATAGAATGGAGCAAAAGTAGTACTAGCAAGGAAATGAAAAATTCATTTAAAAAGAAAAAAAAAGGGCAGCCCAGGTGGCTCAGCAGTTTAGTGCTGCCTTCAACCCAGGGTGTGATCCTGGAGACCTGGAATCGAGTCCCACGTTGGGCTCCTTGCATGGAGCCTGCTTTTCTCTCTGCCTGTGTCTCTTCCTCTCTCTCCTCTCTCTCTCTCTGTCTCTCATGAATAAATAAATAAAATCTTAAAAAAATAAAAAAAGAAAAAGAAAAAAAACTTCAAATAAAGCCTCATAAAGCTAAAACAAACAAACGAAGCTCAAATTTAGCAGGAGGAAGAAAATAAAGATTAAATAAAGATTAGAGCAAAAATAAACAAAATAAAAATAATAGAAAAAAATCAATGAGATTAAGAAAAAATTTTAAACAAAGTTGTCAAAGCCTCAGACTAACTAGGCATAAAAGAGAAGGCATAAATAAATAAAATTTAAAATAAAGAAGAAATATTACAACTGTTGCCATAGACGTAATAAAGACCATCAGACACTACTATGAACAATTATATGTCAATAAACTGGATAGCCTAGAAGAAATGGATAAATTTCTAGAACCATACAACTAACCAAAGCTAAATCATGAAGAAATAGACAGTCTAAACAGATCCATAACAAATATGGTGTTAGAATCAGTAAAGTCCAGAACCAGATGGCTTCACTAGTAATTTTTAGATGATATTTAAAGAAACATTAACATTAATCCTTCTTAACCATATTTTTCAAATTTTTATTTAAATTCCAGTTAGTTAACATATGATGAAATATTAGTTTAACTTATAGAATTAAGTGATTCAACAATTATATGCAACAGTGGGTGCTCACTACAAGTAACCTACTTAATCTCTATCACCTATTTAACCCATCCCATACCCTCTCCCCTCAGTTTCTTCTCTGTAGGTAAGAGTCTATTTCTTGGTTTTTCTTTCTCCCCCACCCTACATTGGTTTGTTTTGTTTCTTAAATTCCACATATAAATAAAATCATAGGGTTGGGTATTTCTCTGACTTATTTCACGTAGCATAGTACTCTAATTCCATTCACATCCTTGCAAATGGCAAGATTTCATTATTTTTGATAGATGAGTAATATTCCATTGTGTATATATATTACAACCTCTTCATCCACTCATTGTTGATGGACATTTGGGCTCTTTCCATAATTTGGCTATTGTTGATAATGCTGCTATAAACACTGGGATATCAGTATTTTTATATCCTTTGGATAAATGACCAGAACTGTAATTGCTGGATCATAGAGTAATTCTAGTGTTAGCTTTTTGAGGGACCACTACACTGTTTTCCAGAATGGCTGCACCAGTTTGCATTCCTACCAACAGTGTAAGACGGTTCCCTTTTCTCCACATTCTGGCCAATACCTGTTGTTTCCTGTGTCGTTAATTCTATCCATTCTGACTGGTGTGAAGTGACATCTCATCATAGTTTTGATTTATATTTCTCTGATGATGAGTGATGTTGTTTTCATGTGTCTGTTAGCAATTGGATGTCTTCTTTGGAAAAAAAAATCTTTCCATGTCTTCTGCTTATTTTAAACTGGATTATTTGTTTTTTAAGTATTGAGATTTAAGTTCTTTATATATTTTGGATACTATCACTTTATCAAATATATTATTTGCAAATATCTTTTCCCATACTGAAAGTTGCCTTTTAGTTTTGTTGCTTTCATTGTACAGAAGTGTCTTATCTTGGTGAACTCTGAATATTTATTTTTGCTTTTGTTTCCCTTGTCTCAGGAGACATATCTAATAAGAAGGTGTTACAGCCTAGGTCAAGGAGGTTACTACCTGTGTTTTCCTCTGAGAAAACAGTTTCTTGTCTCACATTTAGGTCTTTCAACCATTTTGAGTTTATTTTTATGTATGGTGTGAGAGAATGGTCCAGTTTCATTCTTTTGCATGTTGCCATAGACATAATACCAACATCATTTGTTAGAGAGACTGTCTTTTTTCCATTAGATATTCTTGCTTTGCCAAAGATTAGTTGACCATAGAGTTGTGGTTTCATATCTGGCTTTTTTAATTCTGTTCTATTGATTGATTTGTGTCTCTTTTTGTACCAGTCCCATACTTTCTTGATCACTATAGCTTTGTAATATAACTTGAACTCTGGAATTGTAATATCTCCAGATTTACTATTAGCACTATCATATAATTTCAGTTATGAAAATTTCTGGCTCTGCTGAGCCACAGACACAATGCTTTTCTAGCTCTGGGTAGGTCAGAGTAAAACTAAGAGCCAAGAAAAGATCATGACAAAACGTCTTCTCAATCCATGTCAATTGTTTGTTTTGATTACATCCTCTACACTCAGTATTACATTAAGGGATTTGATTATAAGAATATAGCTCTCTATATCCAAATTTGTGATGGACTTTTCCCTGATAACATAGGCTTATGGAGGTTAAAGTTCAATGATCACCATATAAGCAAAATGAATTTCTGTAATATTCTATTCAAAGTTCTACAAACATTATCCACAATATCAAATATTTGGATGTTCATTGTAATTCAGGAATTTTTTTTACCATGGTTTATATGAATTCATTTAATTTTCTTAATAAGGCCATATAGAAGGTATGGTTATCATTCCCATTTTGCAGAGGAACGAATTGATTCACAGAGAAATTAAACATATTGCTCATGGCCACAGAAGTTAAACTTCTGGAGAAGAACTGAAATATGTGCTAGTCAGCCTGGTTCCAGAGACCACTGTATTCTAGTTTCTCACTGGGAGCCTTTAAAAATTTATTTATTGATAGAGGCTAAGGTTTCATTATAATTTCAATAGTCACTGAACCAAGATACCCAGTTGTCACAATTTCCCTTGTTTTTTAGTATTTCTCTTCTTTTTTCCATTTTTTAAATGTTGTACCATGTTTAAGACCTTAATCAACTATGCGGTAGAATGGTCTTTGTGCCAAAGGCATCCTTTCTCAGCAGTCTACTAAAAAGATTTCAGAATAACTGATTTACCACATAATTAAAAATGATGGCCTCCCTTAGCATCTATGTGTAAATTGCTTCAATTTGGAAGAGAAACCAAATGGCTTCAACCAACAGCTTTTTAGGCTTAACCTTAAGTCACCTATTCTCTAAACTCAATATGTTCACCACATTTTTTTACATTGAAGCTTATTACAGGGATGCCTGGGTGGCTCAGCAATTGAGCGTCTGCCTTTGGCTCAGGGCATGATCCCGGATTCCCAGGACCAAGTGCCACATCGGACTCCCTGCAGGTAGCCTGCTTTTCCTCCCTCTGCCTGTGTCTCTTCCTCTCTTTATATGTCTCCCATGAATGAATAAATAAAATCTTAAAAAAAATAAAGATTATTACATACATTACAAAAGAAAAATATAACAAAGAAACTACATGGATATGTATTTATACTTTATTTTTCTCTATTTGTATTTAGATATAACAGCATGATCATGAATTAATTTATTAACAATGTTATTTATGATGGTACAATTATTTTCTTTGTAGCAATGACATATATATATCTGATGAAAAAATAAGACTCATTTTAATTGACTCATTTATAAAAAAAAAGAATCCATAACCCAAAGATTTGATCCAAATTAAGCTATTCACCAAATTTTTAATGTGTTTATGCTAACACATTTTGAGAAGAGGCAAGCTTCTCTTTGACATGTTCTTATCCACAGAAATGTACACTAACATACAGCTGACATTCTATGAGATGTATATGACAGAGACTATAACAATAGAAAGGCTATGTGACTTCAACCCAGGCCACAAATTAGTAGCAAATTGTAGTTTATCACTCTATCTGCATGAGTCAGTTAAGATAAGAATGCTGATTCTCACAAATGTGGGTTTTCTGTTTTTGTAATATAATGTGAATGTGAATGATGATTATCACAAATGAATCTCATCATCAATCTAAACTGAGCTTCCTGGGGCACCTGGGTGGCTTAGTGGTTGAATGTCTGCCTTTGGCTCAGGTTGCGATCCCAGGGTTCTGGAATCAAGTCCCACATTGGGCTCCCCACAGGGACCCTGCTTCTCCCTCTGCATGTATCTCTTCCTCTATCTGTGTGTCCCTCATAAATGAATAAATATAATCCTAAAAATTACTTAAAAAAATAAATGGAGCTTCTTACTGTTGAAAATGTTTTGCTGCCTGCATTAATTGACACTACTTATGGGATGACTTTCATAGCAACTGGATCACAGTGGAGTAGGTCAAGTTGGCAAGGTGAAAAAGAACTTATGATAAATTAGTAAATTATATGAAATTATTACCTACAGGTTGCTTATTTTAAAAATCCTTCTGAAGTAATATAGCAAGAAATCACATTAATGGTAAACATTTTAAATATTACTACTAACTTTATTTTATTTTTTATGGTAAGCAGGTTTATTTCAAAATTTTTTGGTATATTTTTTATTGGAGCTCAATTTGCCAACATATAGCTTAACATCCAGTGCTCATGGTGTCAAGTGCCCCCCTTAGTACCCATCACCCAGTCACCCCAACCCCCTGCCCACCTCCCTTTCCACCAACCCTTGTTCGTTTCCCAGAGTTAGGTGTCTCTCATATTCTGTCACCCTCACTGATATTTTCACTCATTTGCTCTCCTTTCCCATTCATTCCCTTTCACTACTTTTTATATTCCGCAAGTAAATGAGACCATATAATGTTTGTCTTACTCTGATTGACTTACTTCACTCAGCATAATACCTTCGGTTCCATCCACGTTGAAGCAAATGGTGGGTATTTGTCATTTCTAATGGCTGAGTAATATTCCATTGTATACATAAACCACATCTTCTTTATCTATTCATCTTTCGATGGACACCGAGGCTCCTTCCACAGTTTGGCTATTGTGGACATGGCTGCTATAAACATCGGGGTGCAGGAGTACTGCTGTTTCACTGCATCTGTATCTTTGGGGTAAATCCCCAACAGTGCAATTGCTGGGTCTTAGGGCAGGTCTATTTTTAACTCTTGAGGAACCGCAACACAGTTTTCCAGAGTGGCTGTAGCGGTTCCCATGCCCACCAACAGTGCAAGAGGGTTCCCCCTTCTCCACATCATCTCCAACATTTGGTGTTTCCTGTCTTGGTAATTTTCCCCATTCTCACTGGTGTGAGGTGGGATCTCATTGTGGTTTTGATTTGTATTTCGCTGATGACCAGTGATGTGGAGCGCTTTCTCAGGTGCCTGTTGGTCATGAATACGTCTTCCTCTGTGAAATTACTGTTCATGTCTTTTGCCCATTTCATGATTGGTGGATACTAGCCATTTATCTGATAGGTCATTTGCAAATATCTTCTCCCATTCTGTAGGTAGTCTTCAATTTTGTTGACTGTTTCTTTTGCTGTACAGAAGCTTTATATCTTGATGAAGTCCCAATAGTTCATTTTTGCTTTTGTTTCTCTTGCCTTCATGGATGGATCTTGCAAGATGTTGCTGTGGCCAAGTTCAAAAAGGGTGTTGCCTGTGTTCTCCTCTAGGATTTTGATGTATTCTTGTCTCACATTTAGATCTTTCATCTATTTTGAGTTTATCTTTGTGTATGGTGCAAGAGAATGGTCCAGTTTCATTCTTCTGCAGGTGGATGTCCAATTTTCCCAGCACCTTTATTAAAGAGACTGTCCTTTATCCAGTGGATAGTCTTTCCTGCTTTGTCAAATACTAGTGGACCATAGAGTTGAGGCCCCATTTCTGGATTCTCTATTCTGTTCCATTGATCTATGTGTTTGCTTTTGTGCCAGTACCACACTGTCGTGATGATCACAGCTTTGTAGTGCAACCTGAAATCTGGCATTGTGATGCCTCCAGCTCTGGTTTTCTTTTTCGATATTCCCCAGGTTACTCAGGGCCTTTTATGATTCCACACAAATCTTAAGATGATTTGTTCCAACTCTCTGAAGAAAGTCATGGTATTTTGATAGGGATTGCATTGAATGTGTAAATTGCCCTGGGTAGCATTGACATTTTCACAATATTAATTCTTCCAATCCATGAGCATAGAATATTTTTCCATCTCTTTGTGTCTTCCTCAATTTGATTGAGAAGTATTCTGTAGTTTCTAGGATATAGATCCTTTACCTCTTTGGTTAGGTTTATTCCTAGGTATCTCATGCTTTGGGGTGCAAATGTCAATGGGATTGACTCCTTAATTTCTCTATCTTCAGTCTCATTGTTAGTCTATAGAAATGCCACTGATGTCAGGGCATTGATTTTGTATCCTGCCACACTGCCGAATTGCTACATGAGTTCTAGAAATCTTGGAGTGGACTCTTTGGGTTTTCTATGTAAGTAACATGTCATCTACAAAGAGGGAGAGTTTGACTTCTTCTTTGTCAATTTGAATGCCTTTTATTTCTTTTTGTTGTCTCGTTGCTGAGGCTAGGACTTCTAGTACTATGTTGAATAACAGTGGTGAGAGTGGACATCCCTGTCATGTTCCTGATCTTAGGGGAAAGGCTCCCAGTGCTTCCCCATTGAGAATGATATTTGCTGTGGGCTTTTCATAAATGGCTTTTAAGATACTTGGGAATTTTCCCTCTATCCCTACATTCTGAAGAGTTTTAATCAGGAATGGATGCTGTATTTTGTCAAATGCTTTCTCTGTATCTATAGAAAAGATAATATGGTTCTTGTTTTTTCTCTTGTTAATATGATCTATCACATTGATTGCTTTATAAGTGTTGAACCAGCCTTGCAGCCTGGGGATAAATTCCAATTGGTCATGGTGCATGAATATACTGTTGGATCCTATTGGCTAGTATCTATTTGAGAATTTTTGCATCTGTGTTCATCAGGGATATTGGTGTATAATTCTCCTTTTTGGTGGGGTTTTTGTCTGGTTTTGGAATTAAGCTGATGGCTGGTCTCATAGGACAAGTTTGAAAGTATTCCATCCCTTTCTATCTTTCGGAACAGCTTTAGTGGAATAGGTATGGTTTCTTCTTTAAACGTTTGATAGAATTCCCCTGAGATGGGAGGTTTGTGATGACTGCTTCAATTTCCTTCCCGGTTATTGGCCTGTTCAGGTTTTCTATTTCTTCCTGTTCCAGTTTTGGTAGTTTGTGGTTTTCCAGAAATGTGTCCATTTCTCTAGATTGCCTAATTTACTGGCATATAGCTGCTCATAATATTTTTTTTAAATCTTTGTATTTAAAAAAAATACTGGTTATGATCTCTTGGTACTGGTACTGGTTATGATCTCTTCTTTTTCATTCATGATTTTATGAATTAGAGGCTTTTCTCTTTTGTTTTTAATTAGGCTGGCTAATGTATCTTATTAATTCTTTCAAAGAACCAACTCCTGGTTTTGTTGATCTGTTCTACAGTTCTTTTGGTTTTTATTTCATTGAGTTCTGCTTGAATCTTTATTAATTGTCTTTTTCTGATTAGTGTAGGTTTTATTTGCTGTTCTTTCTCTAGTTCTTTTAGGTGCAAGATTAGCTTTTGTGTTTGAGTTCTTTCCAGTTTTTGGATGGGTGCTTGTTTTGCGACGTATCTCCCCCTTAGGACTGCTTTTGGTGTATACCAAATATTTTGAACAGTTGTATCTTCATTCTTACTAGCTTCCTTGAATATTCTTAATTCTTCTCTAATTTCCTGGTTGACCCTTTCATCTTTTAGAAGGGTAGTCCTTAAACCTCCACGTGTTTGAATCCTTCCAAACTTCTTCTTGTGATTTAGTTCTAATTTCAAAGCATTATCATCTGAAAATATGCAGCAGAAAATCTCAAACTTTTGGTATCGGTTAAGACCTGATTTGTGACCCATTATGTGGTCTATTCTGGAGAAAGTTCCATGTGCACTTGAGAAGAATGTGTATTCAGATGCTTTTGGATGTAAAGCTCTGTAAATATCTGTGAAGTCCATCTGGTCCAGTGTATCATTTAAAGCTCTTGTTTCTTTGGAGATGTTGTGCTTAGAATATCTGTCATTTGTGGAATGCAGCATGTTGAAGTCTGCCAGTATTGTTGTACTATTATCTAAGTATGTTTTTCCTTTGGTTATTAATTGATTTATATGCTTGACAGCTCACACATTAGGAGCATAAATATATATGAGTGTTAGGTCCTCTTGTTGGATAGATCCTTTAAGTATGATATAGTGTCCCTCTTCATCTCTTACTACAGTCTTAGGGATAAACTTCATCTGACATGAGGAAGCTGCCCCAGCCTTCTTTTGAAGACCATTTGAATGGTAAATGGTTCTTCAACCTTTCATTTTCAGGATGGAAGTGTCCTTATTTCTCAAATGAGTCTCTTGTAGACAGTAATAAATGGGTCTTGCTTTTTAATACAGTCTGAAAACCTGCATCTTTTGATGTGATCATTAAGCCCATTCACATTCCGAGTTACTATGGAAAGGCATGAATTTAGTGTCATCATAATACCTATTCAGTCCCTGTTTTGTGGATTATTTCTTTGGGTGTCCTCTTTCTTTTACAGAGTCTCCCTTAATATTTCATGCAGAGCTGGTTTGGTGGTCACATATTCTTTCAGTCTCTGTCTATCCTGGAAGCTCTTTATGTCTCTCTAATCTCAATGAGAGCCTTGCTAGATAAGAGTATTCTTGGCTGCATGTTCTTCTCATTTAGGACCCTGAATATATCCTGCCAGCCCTTTATGCCTTGCCAGGTCTCTGTGGAGAGGTCTGCTGTTAATCTAATACTTCTTCCCATTTAATTTAGGGATCTCTTGTCTCTTGCTGCTTTAAGGATTTTCTCTTTATCTTTGAAATTTGCAAGTTTCACTATTAAATGTCAAGGTGTTGAACAGGTTCTATTGATTTTGGGGGTGGGGCATCTCTCTATCTCTTTGATCTGAATGCCTGTTTCCTTCCCAAGTTAGGGAAATTGTCAGTTATGATTTTTTCAAATATGCTATCTGGTCCTCTGTCCCTTTTGGGCATCCTCTGGAACCCCAATTAAACATAGATATTTCCTTTGAGTCTGTGATTTATTTCTCTTACCCTTTCCTCATGATCTTTTAATTGTTTTTATCTCTTTTCCTCATTTTCCTTCCTTGCCATCAACTTGTCTTCTATGTCATTCGCTCATTATTCTACCTCATTAACCCTCCTTGTTAGGACCTCCGGTTTGGATTGCATCTCATTTAGTTGATTTTTAATTTCTGCCTGATTAGATCTAAATTCTGCAGTCATGAAGTCTCCTGAATCCTTTACGCTTTTTTTTCCAGAGCCACCAGTAGCTTTATAATTGTGCTTCTGAACTGGCTTTCTGACATGTAATTGTTATCCAAATTCTGTAACTCCGTGGGAGAGAGGACTGTTTCTGATTCTTTCTTCTGTTCTTCTTTCTAGTCATTTTGCTCAGTGCAGAGTGGCTAAAAACGAGTTGTACTGGAAAAAAGAAGAAAAAAAAGAAAAAAAAAGATAAAACAAAGACAAAACAAACAAGCAAGCAAACAAACAAAAAAACAAGGAGGGGTATCCTCTGGTTTTATATACTGTAAGTCCCTGACTTCTCCTGGAGCTTTCCAGAACTGCTATGTCAAGAACTTGTTCTTCCCCTGTTCTTCCAGCTGGTGTTCTAGGGGGTGGCCTGCTGTGCTGATTATCAGGTGTGTGCACCTGGGGGAGCTGCCCCACCCCCTGCCAGATGCACAGCCCGGTGGGAGCTGTTTATCCTGTGAGGCCCCTGTTCCCTGCAGCCCCAATCTGTCCTAGGCACAGGGTGACACAGGAGGGACTATAACACTGGCCGTAGCCAGCTCTTCTCCTCTGGAGTCAGCTCCCGCAGTAACTACCCCAATCTCCTAGTCCGCACTGGCCTGGATGCTCCCGGGGGCAGGGGGCAGGGGGTTCTAATCTGCACATCTTGGGGGTGCCCGGCAGCAGTAGTATCCTCACTGTCCTGTGCCCCGCCTTCTCCTCTCCCAGGATGAGTGCAGGATCCTGGGCAGTGTCTCCCGGCGCCCTGGGATCTGGGGCCTATGCTGCTGGAATTGTGCTCCTGGGGACACGGCTCCCGAAGGCAGCAGGGCACAGCCACCTCTGCCCAGAGCCACAACCTGAGCTTCTCCCGAGACCCCGTCGGGTGTGTGCTCCAGTTCTTTACTGAACTTGGCCCATGACCTGTGGTGCACTCTCCCCTGGGGCACACTTCCTCTGTAAGTGACCCCAGGAGACTGGAGGCCCCTCTGCCCCTCCTGTGGTTCTGCCCAGTTTCCCTGCTAAGCACCTTTCTGTCCAGGAAGAATCTGGTGTGTATTTTTAAAGTTCCTGATTCTCCGGGACTGGGCTTTCCTGACCCGGAAGGCTTTTACTGCCAGGCCTTAGCCCGGCTCCTTGTGGGGCCCCTCCCCCTTGATTATTTTATTTTATTTTATTTTATTTTAATTTTATTTTATTTATTTTTCTTGTCTTCCTACCTTGTTAGAAGTGCGAACTCTTCTCTCTGTAGTATTCAAGTTGTTCTCTCTTTAAATCTCAGGTTTAGGGATGCCTGGGTGGCTCAGTGGTTGAGCGTCTGCCTTCTGCTCAGGGCATGATCCTGGGATCTGGGAGGAAGTCCCACATCGGACTCCTTGCCAGGAGCCTGCTTCTCCCCCTGCCTGTGTCTCCACCTTTCTCTCTCTGTGTGTCTCTCATTCATGAATGAATAAATAAAATCTTTAAAAAATAAATAAATAAATATCAGGTTTAATTCATAGGTTTTCAGGATGATTTGAAAGTTATCTAGGTAAGTTGGTGAGGACAGGTGACTTGGGGACCCTACTCCTCTGCCATCTTACCCCACCCCTTACTACCAATTTTAAAATTAAAAATACTCAATAGGGAGGAATAATATGATCTGGAAATTCATGAATATGCCTATTTTATAAGCAACAAATGACACTGTAGTTTCAAGGAGCTTAAAATGGAGACTGACATATAAGACAGATTTATGTAGAACAACTAGAGAACAAATAGATTGATATAAATAATTCATAAATCAGGATTAGAAAAAACACCATTGCAGTCTGCAATCCACCTGATGAACCTTCCTGAAGAAGCAGAATTTTGATTAAGTTCTTGAAAAAGATAAAATTCAGATAAAACCAAAGTGGTGAGTAAGGTGATAATGAATAAACAGATTTTCATATATAAGAAGGGTATATAACAAAATAGGAAGTCATAATGCCATTGTAAGGGAGGAACTCCTGGCATATAAGAAAACTTTAAGAAGATTAACTTAGCATCAGGAACAAGTTGATTTGGAATAGGAGAATGGGAAACTTGAGAAATTCACTGGAAAGCTATGTTAAGAATCTAAGTGTGATGAAAGCAGCTGAAGCAGAGATAAAATGTTGAAACCAAGCATACTTCATAGGAAGTATCAGCAGAACATCATACATTGACTGTCTATGATAGTTCAAAGATGATATAGTCAATAGACAATTCCCAAGTCAGTTTAGTAAACTGCATGAGGAAGGGAGATGTCAGTGGATATAGAGAAATGACAAATTTATTTTTTCATAGAAATTTCTTTTGAGGAGAATTTTGCTGATTAAAGTAAGTGTATTATGTATCTGGTCTTTAAAACTCTCCATGCTGTACGAGCTCCTGGAGACCAAAGCATAGGTTTTATGTTTCTTCTGTAACCCTCACACCATATATTCAAAAGATATTTAATAGTGTTGTAAGAACTAATAATATTGGAGGAAAACTTAAATAAAAGTTAAAGAATAAAAATGTAGATAAATTATTCATCATAATCATGGAAGGGATAGTTGAAAGGATGAAGCTGGACTCCATAAAAATCTAGGGAAGAATGTAAAAGATCGAGGTCATGATATTGGAAGAACAAGATGTGAGAAGTTGAGGTAGAAAGAGATGAGTCCAGTCTTAGAGACAGAAAGGAAGATGGAAGTAATTATTGATGCTAAGAGTATGTTTAAAAGGCTGCATATAAAAACTCAAAAAGACCTTTGACATTGATGAATGACTGAGGAATATTAATTTTCGCTAAATTGAGTGACAGCAAATCATAGTTTTTAGAAGCCTGGCCCCAAGGAGATAAAAAATTGTCTATGGAAAGTACAGGGTATTAGACTGTACTGGTTTAACTGTGTTAGGTCTAAACTGGCCTTTCACTTAGAATTTTAACTACCAAGACAAGTCAATGTAGCTAATTGGAAGGTTTGTATGAAATGTGTGTCAGCTTCTCAGAGCTCTTGCTATTTGCATAGCATAACCCAACTAAAGACCAAATATGGAGGGCGAGGCAAGATGGTAGAGGAGTAAGGGTCCTCAATTCACCTGGTCCCCCCAACTTACCAAGATAATTTTCAAATCATCCTGAACACCTATGCATTTGACCTGAGATTTAAAGAGAAAACAGCCGGAATGCTAGAGAGAGAAGGGTTTTCCTACTAGCAAGATAGGAAGGCGGAAAAATAAAATAAAATAAAAAAGAATCAAGTTGCAGAGGAGCACTGTGAGGAGCCAGGATAAGCCAGTCTGGTGAAAACCTCTGGGACAGGAAAGCCCAGCCCCGGAAAAGAGGGACCTTTAAAAATCCGCACCAGATTCTTCCCCAATAGAAGAGCGCTTAGCAAGGAAATTGGGCCAATTTCCTTGGGGCAATTTCAAGGAGATTGAATCACAGGGAAGCTTCCAGTTTTCTGGAGTCACTAATAGAGGAAGTGCGCCCAGGGAAAAGCATCATAAACTGTGGGCCAATCTCGGTAAAGGGCTGGCATATAGCCAGCAGGGCATTTGGAAGAAGCCAGTCAGTTAGGTGGGTGGCTCCAGATGGAAGTGTCTGGCCCTGCTGCCTTCAGGAGCCGGATGCCCCAGGAGCGAGCGCGATTCCAGCAGCACAGGGCCCCAGATCCCAGGTTACCGAGCAGACACAGCCCATGATTCTGCACTCCCCCTGGGACAGGCAGAGGCAAGGAGGGAACAGGACAGCAAGGACTCTCCTGCTACCAGGCGCACAGTAGGCTGTGCAGATCAGCTCACCCACTCCAGCCCGGGAACATCAAGGCCAGGGCAGACTGGGAGATTGTGGTAGTTACTGAGAGGAGCTGACTCCAGAGCTGGAAATCTGGCTGCCACCATTGTTGTTTTCCCTCCTTACTTCCCCATGTGCCTGAGAGAGGTAGGGCTTCCAGGGAACAAAGGCTTCGCAGGATAAACAGCTCCCACTGAGCCTGGCACATGGCGGAGGGCAGGGCATCTCTGCCCAGGCACACACATGAGAATCAGCACAGCAGATGCTCCCCCAGAAGACCAGCTGGAAAAACAGGGGAAGAGCAAGTTCTTGACCAAGCAGCACTGGAAAGCTCCAGGGGAAGTCGAGGAATTTATAGTATATAGAACTAGAGGGTACACCTCCTTTCCCCCCTTTTTCCATTAACAAATCTTTTTTTTATGTCAGACTAAAAATTTCTAATTTTATTCTCTTTTCCCCACATTGCTACAATATTTTACCAGCTCTTCATTTTTAATTTTCTTTCTTTTTGGCTTTCATATTTCTACAATTACATGTCTTAGATATATGTTCCATTCTAGATTCCTTTCAACCAACTCAATTTAATTTTGGGAGATATATGAGATACGGTTGTGTGTGTGTGTGTGTGTGTGTGTGTGTGTGTTTTGTTTTCTCTGGCCAATTTTGTTCTACAATGGCAGAAATTACCACCTTCTAAAACATGACCAGAATACACCCAGAACCAAGTGGTATACTATGCTGGTTCATTCTGTGAGATTATATTCTCTCTTCATTCCCATTCTTCCCCCTCTGTTATCTCATTTAAGTTTTGGTGGTCAATGTTGGGGCTTTCTACAAGTATTGCTGGTTTATATAACTTTAGTTCTGAGCCTCTTCTAACATACAGAACTTAATACACTCAGAACCAAGAAGATCACCCTCTAGGACCCCACAGGCAGACTAGGAGACTACATTCTCTCTCTACTACAACTTCTTCACCATCACCATCTTCCAGTCCTTCCCACATTTTTTTCTTCTCTTTTTTTCTCTTAACTTTTGCTTTTGTCTCTTTTATTATTTTATTCCTTTTTCTTTTTTTTTCTTCTTTGAGATTCTTGGCTTTCTTTATACTACTTTGATTTAAAATTTGTTTTTTGCGTTAATGGTTCATATGTTGTATTTTGTTCTAATCTTTGTTTTCATTTTCTGGTCACTGACCTCATCAGAATCATCTAGGGTGAAATTTATTTAGGTTGTGGTTGATGTTCTTGACTTAGCCCACTTATACAGCCACTCTGCACTGAACAGAATGACTAAAAGGAAGAATTCACCACAAAAGAAAGAAGCAGAAACTGTACTGTCTGCCACAGAGTTACAGAATATGGATTACAGTTTGATGTCAGAAAGCCAATTCAGAAGCACAATTATAAAACTACTGGTGGGTCTGGAAAAAAAGCATAAAGGACTCTAGAGACTTCATTACTGAAGGATTTAGATCTAATCAGGCCAAAATTAAAAATCAACTAAATGAGATACAATTCAAACTGGAAGTCCTAACAATGAGGATTAATGAAGAAGAAGAAAGTGAGCGATATAGAAGACAAGTTGATGGTAAGGAAGGAAGCTGAGGTAAAAAGAGAAAATTAAAAGCCTAGGAAAAAAGGTTAAGGGAAATAAATGATAGCCTCAGGGAGGAAGAATCTATGTATACTTGGAGTTCAAGAGGGCGCTGAGAGGGACAGAGGGCCAGAAAGCATATTTGAACAACTGATAGCTGAGAACTTCCCTAATTTGGGAAGGGAAACAGGCATTCAGATCTAGGAGATAGAGAGGTTGCCACTGCAAAATATCAATAATAACCGTTGAACACCTTGGTATTTAATAGTGAAACTTGCAAATTCCAAACACAAAGAGAAAATCTTTAAAGCAGCGAGGAAAAAGACATTTTTACCTTATATGGGGAGAAATATCAGATTAACAGCAGACCTCTCCACAGAGACTGGCAGGCCAGAAAAAGCTGCAGGATATATTAAGGGTCCTAAATGAGAAGAATATGCAGCCGAGAATACTTCATTCAGCAAGGCTGTCATTTAGAATAGAAAGAGAGATAAGGAGTTTCAAGGATAGGCAGAAACTGAAAGAATATGTGACCACCAAACCAGCTCTGCAAGAAATATTAAGGGTGACCCTGTAAAAGAAAGAGACATCCAAAGAAATAATCCACAAAACAGGGACTGAATAGGTTTTATGATGACACTAAACTCATATCTTTCAATAGTAACTCTGAACGTGAATGGGCTAAATGATCCCATCAAAAGACACAGGGTTTCAGACTGAATAAAAAAGCAAGAACCATCTATTTTCTGTCTACAAGAGACTCATTTTAGACCTAAAGAAACCTCCTGCCTGAAAATGAAAGGTTGGAGAGCCATTTACTATTCAAATAGTACTCAAAGAAAGCTGGGGTAGCAATCATCACATAAGATAAATTAAAGTTTATCCCAAAGACTATAGTAAGAGATGAAGAGGGACATTTTATCATACTTAAAGGTCTATCCAAAAAGAAGACTAACAATCATGAATATTTATGCCCCTAGTGTGAGAGCTGCCAAGTATATCAATCAATTAATAACCAAATTAAAGACATCCTTTGACAATAATACACTAATAATAGGAAACTTTAACATGGCACGTTCTACAAATGATAAGCTTTTAAGTTCATCACCAAAGAAACAGAAACAAGGGCTTTAAATGATAAACTGGACCAGATAGATTTCACAGATCTATAGAGAACTTAACATCTGAATGCAACTGAATACACATTCTTCTCAAGTGCACATGGAACTTTCTCCAGAATACACCACATTCTGGGTCACAAATCAGGTCTCCAATGATACCAAAAGATTGGGATTGTCCCCTGCATATTTTCAGACCAATGCTTTGAAACTCAACTCAGTCACAAGAAGAAATTTGGAAGAAACTCAAACACGTGAACATTAAAGAGCATCCTACTAAAAGATGAATGGGGCAACGAGAAAATTAGAGAAATTAAAAGATTCATGGAAACTAATGAAAATGAAGATACAATCATTCAAAATCTTTGGGCTACAGCAAAAGCAGTCCTAAGAGGGAAATACATTGCAATACAAGACTTCCTTAAAACTTGGAAAGAACTCAAATACACAAGCTAACTTTATACCTAAAGGAACTGGAGAAAGAACAGCAAATAAAGCCTACACCAAGCAGAAGAGGAGAGATAATATATTTGAACAGAACTCAGTGAAACAGAGACCAGAACTGTGGAACAGATCAACAAAAGCAGGGGTTGGTTCCTTGAAAGAATTAATGAGACAGAGAAACCCCTAGCCAGCCTTATTAAAAAGAAAAAAGACTCAAATTAATAAAATCATAAATGAAAGAGGAGAGATCACAATCAATACCAAGGTAATACAAATGATTTTAAAAACATATTATGAGCAGCTATATGCCAATAAACTAGGCAATCTAGAAGAAATGGATGCATTTCTGGAAATACACAAATTATCAAAACTGGAACAAGAAGAAATAGAAAACCTGAACAGGCCAATAACCAGGGAGGAAATTGAAGCAGTCATCAGAAACCTCCCAAGACACAAAAGTCCAGGCCCAGATGGCTTACCAGGGGGAATTCTACCAAACGTTTAAAGAAGAAATAATACCTATTCTACTAAAGCTGTTCCGAAGGATAGAAAAGGAAGGAATATTTCCAAACTCGTTTTATGAGGCCAGCATCACCTTAATTCCAAAACCAGACAAAGGCCCCACCAAAAAGGACAATTTTACACCAATATCCCTGATGAACACAGATGCAAAAAATTCTCAACAAGATACTAGCCAATAGGATCCAACAGTACATGAAGAGGATAATTCACCACGATCAAGTAGGATTTATCTCCAGGATGCAAGGTTGGGTCAACACTCGTAAAATAATCAACGTGATAGATCACATCAACAAGAGTAAAAACACGAACCATATGATCCTCTCAATAGATGCAGATAAAGCATTTGACAAAATACAGCATCCATTCCTGGTCAAAACTCTTCAGAGTGCAGGGATAGAGGGAACATTCCTCAGCATTAAAAAAGCATTAAAAGCCATTTATGAAAAGCCCACAGCAAATATCATTCTCAATGGGGAAAAACTGAGAGCCTTTCCCCTGAGATCAAGAACATGACAGGGATGTCCACTCTCACTATTGCTATTCAACATAGTACTGGAAGTCCTAGCCTCAGCAAACAGACAACAAAAAGGAATAAGAGACATTCAAGTTGGCAAAGAAGAACTCAAACTCTCCCTCTTTGCAGTTGACATGATACTGTACATAGAAAACCCTAAAGACTCCACCCCAAGATTGCTAGAACTGATATAGCAATTTGGCAGCACGGCAGGATACAAAATCAATGCCCAGAAATCAATGGCATTTCTATATACGAACAATGAGACTGAAGAAAGAGAAGCTAAGGAGTCAATCCCATTTATGATTGTACCCCAAACCACAAGATACCTAGGAATAAACTAACCAAAGACCTCATCTATTCTGCAGCATGTGCCAGAATGATGTTACATCAAGGCACTGTAGGAGTTTTGAGTGCATAAATGGTATTTATGTGGTTCCAATTATATTCCATGCCCCAAGGATGTTACAACATAGTTGTAAAGGTAAATATGAACACAGATCACAAACAACTAGTATATGTAAACATGAAAGGCAAATAAATGAAGTAAACTTTAAATGCTGAAGGATTCATAAGAGATAGAGATAAGGAAAAACGTGTCTTGCAAATAATTGTAGAAGTTTAAGTGTTAAAATGTTCTAGACAAGCTAACTAGAGAGGAGGAAAAAGGAAATTATGTTCAAAGACAGCTTGAATTGTTGGAGGAATTCTTCCAGACCAGTTGAATCTCGAATGAATCTAAAAGAGAGAAACAATATTATGAATACTTCAGAAAAAAAGGAAGATAAAATTGTGAATAATTTGCAGTAGATGGAAATTTATTAAGCAAAAAAGACTAGAAAATATACTATGTTGCTATGTCTCTATGGTTTCATGTGGATAGAAGACATTTTAGACACATTCTTGTTTTCATTGTTCTGAAAACAGAAGGGCTCAAAAAAAAATTGAATGTTCTGTCCTGCCTCCCTACACCAGAAATCTACAAGCATCTATTTTCAAACAGTGTCAAGGTCCCTCTGCTCCTTACCACTTGTCTTGTCCAACAGTTTCTCATTTACTTTTCTTGCAAGCAATTCTATATTTCTTCCCACTGATTCATGCAGTTCCCTCTGGCTCAGTGAATAGAGGCCACAAAGCCCAGGTGGAAATGGCTTTCACACTGTCTGACATTCTGGTCACTTCCCACACTGTCTGGAAGTAGCCTTGTCCAGTTAGCAGAAAATAGATTTGAAACTGGATCATTCCAAAAAGTGCCTCTAGCCCACACTGCAGAGAATTCTAACACTAAACACACTTGGGTATGCATGTGTCTGTGCATGTGTGTGTGTCTGTGTGTGTGGTGGGGTAAATGGGAGTAATTGGGAGTAGCACTGTGATAGGATTCTGTGTATATATTTAAAAATATGTCACATGTGGACTTTTATGTGGGAGCAACTGCTAATTCTACACTGAAAGTAAAAATAGAATTTGGCTTAAATGACAGCTAAAGAAATGAATCTAGAATTACAAACACATTTATTCTATCAGATGAACACGTTGTTTTTATTGTTATGATGATGATGGCTTTCTCTTTTCATTCCCCTCCCTGCCCCAACTCAACCCTAGCAACGAAAGTATGAGAACTTGGGTAAATGATTTTTACCTCTGCGTTAGACAGCAGTTTTTCTTGTGAGTTCAGATTTTCCACATCTGAATACTGTGGGACAGGAAGATCACTTAAACAATTTGGGTAAAAACTTTTGTAGTTCCTACCTCATGGTAGCTGCTCAACAAGTGTCACTTTCCTTTTTTCCAAAGTAGTCCCTAATATTCCTTTCTAACATGATCCTGCAGATGGGTCTTTGGAAGAAGGAGGAAAAATTGACAACCGGCATATTAACTCTAAAAAAGGGAATAATTATTACAATAGGAGAGAAGAATTACACACAATCCTCTCAATACCAACTGGGTTTTTGAAAGAATGGATGTGAAAAAAAAATGCAGATGATCAGTGTACAGAAGTCTAGGAGAAAAATGAACATGAACCAGAAAAACAGTCTCCTGAGTTCCTGAAAACTAAACAGAACAGGAAGATCTACATCCTCTCTCAGCCCCCAGTCAGCTGAGTCCCACAAGTATTACTGTACCATTGTCCAAAATGCTAACTCCCACAGAGAAACCTAATGTCAGGTATTTAGGATTACACAAAAGTACCAGATGTTGCAATTTTGGTTTATTGTTTATGCACATAATTAGATACACATACTTCAATTTTGAACACTGCTGATGTATTTTTAACTAAATAGCTCAACCAGCTTGTTGTGTATATAGGGAAACAAACTACCAAATTTTCCACTGATTCTAGCAATATGCTATTACATATTAACTTCCTCTGAAAAAGTTTATGCAAATGACAAACCTATTCCCATAATTGCTGCTAGATTTATCAAGAAATGTTAAACCGTCAGGACAAAATTATTTCTTATACAGAGCTGAATCACCAGTTTGAAGTTTTGAGGGAGATAAACTTTACTCTGACTCCTGCAAAAAAAGCAGTCAAATAGGATTTAAGTCTTCTATGAAAACAAAACTAACTCTTGCTCTTAAAGAACCCTGACTCACCGAAAGAAAAAAAATAAAATAAGATAAAAATTCGAGTTTTTTTTTCTGAAAGCATATTTAAAAATATGAAATTTAAAATAATTAAACCCTCAAAATAAAATCTTTGAATATGCTCATTAATGTAACCTAAATATAAATTGTATAAACTAGCATCATTGTAAATAGAGAACACTGGCAGAAGATAGGATAGACAAGGACTATTGTCCATGAAATGGAAACTTTAAACTTTAAACTTGAAAGGAATACATTTTTTTTCCCAAGTCAATTAAGGGGGAAATTATTACAAGATCATTTTTAATGAAGAGAAAATACACCTTAAAATAAAAATAATAATAATAATAATTCAAGTTGGTTGTTTATCTGCAAACTTCCAGACTGTCATGTCTGTGGCATCTGTATTTTTAAGGTTTTTAGATTCAAGGAAACGATGACTTTGCAACACAAATATATTTTTTTTCTCTATTTTCTTAGGAAAGAAATCCAAGGAGAGCAGAAGGAAAAACAAACCTAATATTTTAAAGTCAAGTTCTTTTCAGAGTCCCTCATGGAAATAAACTTACTATGTCAGCCAAGAGAGAGGCCAGAAAAAAGAGAAGCGTTGCTAATGAGAGAATTCTCACAAGAACTTTAGGTCCTTTACCCCTCATTAAGATGATGAATTCTAGGTTTTAATAATGGATATGAGAGCTATATCAAGAAGAAAAGCAGGGCATTTGTTTTACTTTGTTTTGACCTGTGCCTCAATGCCTCCTGGCCCCCTCCCCTCCACCGTGCAAGGCGAGACCCAGCCCACACTGAACAGGAGCCAGTGTGAACACTGCCCTGAGCGGAGGCAGCCTTGCCTGCAGGGCCTTCCGGACCCTTGCCAGGGGCGGCCTTTCCATGCCTAAGGACATAAACAAAAAATGGTGTGCTCCCTGTCTGCAGGCTGTATTTCTGTTCCAAAATAACTGCAGTTCTTCAACTGTTATGGGAATAAACATTCAGTTTTACATGCATTGGTAATATTCCTTTGGCTTCTTCTTTTCTTATTTAAAAAAATAGTGATAATTCCAGTGTTTTCTCACCAGTATTGTATTGCCTTCTTGCAGCCAAATTTTACGGTTGCAGAAAGCATTAGCAAACCAGGCCAAAAAATACTCTGACTTTGATTTAATATGAAATTGTACATTACATTTTAAACTATTTTCATCATTACGATAATTTTTTGGCTTATTTCTGTTTTCACAATGTCTGTAAAGTTTCCATTTTTCAGAAAAGCAGTAGTGTTTGATAATAAATAAATGTAGCTAAGATCCAAATAAACAAATTTGTCAACAGTGCGTTCTCACATGGCACTTTGCTAAAAGACTCAATGTTTTGTATGTTACCCACTGAATTTACTTGTGTCAAAGGCTTGGATTCTTTTTTTTTTTTAATTTTCTTCATCCTTATAGAAGTAAAACCATCTTTTATCTTTGTTTATATATTTGAAGATATTTCTTTATACATAATAATATGTTATATACACAATATATAAATCATATAACCTGAATTTATTGTGAACAAAAATTGCTATTAAAATATTTATACTTGGATAAGACTTTGCCAGATATCCTTTATTTTATCCTCACTCAAGTAATTCTTAAAATAAATTATATTTATAATATCTTGGTTACAAAAAATCCTTTTATAAATTATGATCACCACATTACAAAACACTTATCCATGTATTACATAGAAATGGTAATGTTTTATGGAAAATGATGTAGTAATTCAATATAGTGTTATCAAAAAGCACCCTGTTCTATGAAGTTAATTGTTGTCTATTTTCTGAAGCTATATGTTTTCCTCTTTTTAATAATACTTAGTTCCACCACTTTTTTTCTATGATGTATATGTCAAAGAAATATTCTTAAGTAAAAATGAAAATTTTAAGTGTATAGAGTAGATAAGTACTCTATTTCTGAGAAAAAAAAGTTATCTCTAAAAACTCTATGAGGCAAGAAAAGTAAAATAAAAAGAGAGAGTTCTAGAGAGCAACATCTGGCATCCCATAGTCCATCTCACAAACAAGGAGATGGCATATAACAGTTTATTTGGGGGATAAAATTATTGCAGAATCAGATTGTTCTTCATGATCGTTTAAATCTGGGAATTGGAATTGCTAAATTTTTCATCAGTCATTGGAAACAAACTTTCTGGTTGTGTCTAAGTTTATAAAATAGCAATAAGAAGTGGAGGTTCCAAATTCATATTTACAACAAGACTTAGATAAACCTACTGTTCACACCACATTGTTGGGGCAGTAGACTATAACTCATTGATTTGGCCAAAACTTTTCTGGCAAGTACATGGATGATATTTATATGAAATTGTGTGAATTTCAATAATATGCTACCAAAGAGTTTTTCTAAAAAAAGATTAATAGAACTAGAATTATGATTGATTATTAGAGAAAGATAACATACAGAAGAACTCACTAATATTAGAGCTGTGTAGAGCTGTGAAAGGGCTGTCTTGGGAGATAAGGAAGTAATTGTCATTGGACCTGAGGAAGTCTTATCTTTGAAATGCTCAAAGAAGTTCACAGGACAATTTGGTCTTGATACTGCAGATAGATAGTAGCACCAAATGACTTGTGAGATCCTTGTAAACTTAATGTTTAAATGAATACCTATTACAGCATTTCACAAACTGTGCTCCCACTTCCCATGATCAAATAAGTAGAAAAATAGTACATGCCTTTTGACATAGTTGGAAATTTAAAAATGAGTATTTGAAAATTTGAAGTTCAGAAGTTTTGCAGTAAAAAAAAACAACAATCTGCCTATCTAAATCAACATTTTCCAACTATTTTATTTTTCGTAAAACATGTTATCATATTGCCACAGACCATAATTTTATGACAAACTAAGAAGGGCAATGTCAAAGTAGATTTTCCTTTTTAATTTAGTTGTGAGTTTTTGGAGGATTCTTCTTAAATATATTTAATTTGTCACTCCTTCTGAACAAGTCCAAATTATTTAGACTGTCCTTCAAGGCCGAACACATTGTCTTTTCTTTCCAAACTATTTCTCTATTTCCTAAAAAGACTATTTTTTGGTATATCACAAATGGTTTTTTCATTTGTTTGCTTGTTTTTTTTTTCTCTTCATGTCAATTATACACATTTTTCTTTCACTTTGGAATGACCTCCATTTGATAGTCTATTTTCAAGTTTCACCTCATATCCTAACTTACTTTTTTTTTTAAATCCTCTCTCTCATGACTTCAGTCTGCACTAGCATGGTGTAGAATCTATACTCTATATCTCAAACCGTAAATTTCATTTCCTGGGATTTCCTGTCCTTCCTTCCACTCCCTTCCTTCCTTCCCTCCTTCATTTTGTCCTGCTCTCCCTGTTTTCCTTCCTCTTTTTTGTTTCTTTTATTTTTCCTCTTTCTTTCTTTTAAACTTGTGCTAATCTTACCTTTCCAAATAGATTTTACACATCTTGCAAAAAGAAAGTCATGCCTTATATTTATATATTTCCTAGAATAGCAATATTTTCAGTTATATAAGCTATACCCCCTTTCCTCATGGAATTTATAATCATTTAAACATACGAATTGCATAAAGAAAATGATCTCTTTGGGATGCCTGGATGGCTCAGCACTTGAGCAACTGCTTTCTGCTCAGGTCATGATCCTGGGGTCTTGGGATCAGAGTCCTGGATCGTCGGGCTCCTTGTGAGGAGCCTGCCTCTCCCTCTGCCTATGCATCTGCCTCTCTCTCTTTGTCTTTCATGAATAAATAAATAAAATCTTAAAAGAAAACCATCTCTTCAATGAAATAACAATTGAGAAGGCTTTATTATTAATTAGAGGCTATATTAATAATATGAAGTACTAAGGACATGGTGAATACTCAAAATTGTTGAATAGGGGAATGAGTAAATAAACTAATTTGTTTGATTCTGTTGTATCTCCTTTTTTTAAAAGATTTTATTTATTTGATACAAAGAGAGAGAGTGTGTGTGTGCAAGCATGAGAACAGCAGGCAAAAGGAGAAGGAGAAGCAGGCTCCCCACTGAGGAGACTCTGACATGGAGTGCAATCCCAGGATCTTGAGAACATGACCTGAGCCGAAGGCAGATGCTTAACTACTGAGCTTCCCAGGCCACCCCTTTGTTGTATCTTCTTTTTCATATTTTATCCACATTTCAGCTTGCATTTTCTTCTTTGGAGGGAGAGGTAATGAATAACATTTTTTTCATAAGGTATACAAAACTATTAAAATCTAGATAATCATGGAATTATAAATGTCTTAATGAAATTATTTCTCTCATGTGTGGGTATGTATGTATTCCAATAATGATTTGGTCCAAAATCTGGAAAGAAAGGAGAATCAATGGACACGATCAATATCCAGAACATTTGTCAGAGAATGTTTAAGGAATTGAGAAGTGACTAGAATATGAGAGCAGAGAGAAAGAAAGGAGGTCAGAATGATTCTGGAAATCCAACTCTCAAAGCTAACCTGAATTAGTTTATAGAAAGGATAAGAAGGGTAAGAGAGAAAGCAGTATATTGTTACTTTCATTTGGTTTGTGACTTGGCACATATAAGAAAATTTTGTCCTTAGAAACCAAGTTATAGAGTTTAGTATGTAGTAGAAAATGTGACTTTGGAATTCAGAAATAGTCTAGGATTAAAAGACAATTCCTGTGTGAAATTTATAAGAAAGTTGACAAGAGTTAACTAAAAAGGCAAAAAAGGGAGGGAGGAGGGGGCAAGATGGCAGAAGAGTAGGGTCCCCAAGTCACCTGTCTCCAACAAATTACCTAGATAACTTTCAAATCATCCTGAAAACCTACGAATATGGCTTGAGATTTAAAGAGAGAACAGCTGGAATGCTTCTATGAAAGTAGGAAGACGGAAAAAAAACACAAAGAAATAAAAAAGCATCCAAGGGGGAGGGGCTCCACGAGGAGCCAGGCTAAGGCCCCGCAGCGAGTGCCCCAGGACAGGAAATCCTCCTCCAGAGAAGCGGAGAAGCAGGAGCTTCATCAGTCTTCCTGAATGGAATGGTCCTCTCAGGGAGTTGTAGCAGGATCCCAGGAGGGGAGGGTATGCCCTCAGGCTCCCAGAGGCACTAACAGAGGACCTCTGCCCTGGGGGAGAGCGTGCCACACACTGCAGCCGAGCTTCCTAAAGGGCTGCAGTGCCTGGCTGGTGAGGCCCCAGGAGCAGATTGGTGGGTTGCTCCACCGTGGAGGGGCTGGGTGGCCCGGGAGCGCAATTCCAGCAGTACAGGCTCTGGAGCCCAGGGAGCTGAGGGACACTGCCCAGGATCCGGCACTCCCCCTGGGACAGGCAGAGGCGGAGAGGACACAAGACAGCAAGGACGCTCCTGCCTCTGGGCGACCCGAGCTGTGCAGATCGCGGCCCACCGCCCCTGGAACATACAGGCCCCTGCGGACTGGAAGCTGCAGTAGCAACTACAGGAGCTAACTCCAGGGCTGGAGAGCTGGCCAACGCTACTGTTGTTGTTCCTCCTATGGCCTCACAGGATAAATAACTCCCACCAAGCCTCACAGTGGCCTTACAGGATAAACAGGATAAACAACTCTCACTGAGCCGGGCACCTGGCAGGGGACTGAGCAGCTGCCCCAGGTGCAGACACCTGAGAATCAGCACAGCAGATCCCTCCCGCAGAAGACCTGCTAGAAGGACAGGGGAAAAGGAAGTTCTTGACCAAGCAGCACTGGAAAGTTCCAGGGGAAGTCGAGGGATTTACACTATATAGAATCAGAGGATACTCCCCCCTGTTTTTTGTTTTCTGTTTGCTCCCCACCTTTTTTCTCTTTTTTTCTTTTTCCTTTTTTTCTTATTTCTCTTCTCTTTTTTTTTTCTCCTTTTTCCAGTACAACTTTTTTTTGGTCACTTGGCACTGAGCAAAATGACTAGAAGGAAAACCTCCCCTCAAAAGAAAGAATCAGAACCAGTCCTCTCTCCCACAAAGTTACAAAATTTGGATTATAATTCAATGTCAGAAAGCCAATTCAGAAGCACAATTATAAAGCTACTGGTAGCTCTAGAAAAAAGCATAAAGGATTCAAGAGACTTCATGACTGCAGAATTTAGATCCAATCAGGTGGAAATTAAAAATGAATTAAATGAGATGCAATCCAAACTAGAGGTCCTAATGACAAGAGTTGACGAGGTAGAAGGAGTGAGTGACATAGAAGACAGGTTGATGGCAAGGAGGGAAACTGAGGAAAAAGAAATACAACTAAGAGATCATGAGGATAGGTTAAGGGAAAAATGACAGCCTCAAAAGGAAAAAAATCTATGCTTAATTGGGGTTCCCAAGGGCGCTGAAAGGGACAGAGGTCCAGAATATGTATTTGAACAAATCATAGCTTAGAACTTCCCTAAATTGGCAAGGGAAACAGGCATTCAGATCCATGAGATAGAGAGATCCCCCTCTAAAATCAATAAAAACCGCTCAACACCTCGACATTTTATAGTGAAAATTGCAAATTCCAAAGATAAAGAGAAGATCCTGAAAGCAGCAAGAGACAAGAACTCTCTAATTTTTATGGGGAGAAATATTAAATTAGCAGCAGACCTCTCCACAGAGACCTGGCAAGCCAGAAAGGGTTGGCAGGATATATTCAGAGTCCTAAATGAGAAGAACCTGCAGCCAAGAATACTTTATCCAGGAAGGCTCTCATTCAGAATAGAAGGAGACATAAAGAGCTTCCAAGATAGGCAGAAACTGAAAGAATATGTGACCGCCAAACCAGCTCTGCAAGAAATATTAAGGGGGATTCTGTAATAGAAAGAGGCAGTCCAAGGGAACAATCCACAAAAACAGGGACTAAATATGTATCATGATGACATTAAATTCATATCTTTCAATAGTAAGTCTGAACATGAATGGGTTTAATGACTCCATCAAAAGGCGCAGGGTTTCAGACTGGATCAAAAAGCAGGACCCATCTATTTGTTGTCTACAAGAGACTCATTTTAGACATAAGGACACCTACAGCCTGAAAATGCAAGGTTGGAGAACCATGTACCATTCAAATGGTCCTCAAAAGAAAGCAGGGGTAGCAATCCTCATATCAGATAAATTAAAGTTTATCCCAAAGACTGTAGTAAGAGATGAAGAGGGACACTATATCATATTTAAAGGATATATCCAACAAGAGGACCTAACAATCATCAATATTTATGCCCCGAATGTGGAAGCTGCCAAGTATATCAATCAATTAATAACCAAAGTTAAGACATACTTAGATAATAATACATTTATATTTGGTGACTTGAATGTAGCGCCTTCTACAATCAACAGATATTCTAAGCACAACATCTCCAAAGAAACAAGAGACTTAAATGATACAGTGGACCAGATGGATTTCACAGATATTTACAGAGTTTTACATCCAAAAACATCTGAATACACATTCTTCTCAAGTGCATATGGAAGTTTCTCCATAATAGACCACATACTGGGTCACAAATCAGGTCTGAACCGATACCAAAAGATTGGGATCATCCCCTGCATATTTTCAGACAATAATGTTTTGAAATTAGAACTAAATCACAAGAAGAAGTTTGGAAGGATTTCAAACACGTGGAGGTTTAAGGACTACCCTGCTAAAAGATGAAAATGTCAACCAGGAAATTAGAGGAGAATTAAGAATATTCAAGGAAGCTAGTGAGAATGAAGATACAACTGTTCAAAATCTTTGGGATACACCAAAAGCAGTCGTGAGGGGGAGATATATCGCAAAAGAAGCACCCATCCAAAAACAGGAAAGAAGTCAAATACAAAAGCTAACCTTGCACATAAAAGAGCTGGAGAAAAAAAAACAGCAAATATATCCTACACCCAGCAGAAGAAGAGAGTTAATAAAGATTCGAGCAGAACTCAATGAAATAGAGACCAGAAGAACTGTGCAAGAGATTAACAAAAACAGGAGTTGGTTATTTGAAAGAATTAATAAGATGCATAAACCATTAGCCAGCCTTATTAAAAAGAAGAGAAAATACTCAAATTAATAAAATCATGAATGAGAAAGGAAAGAATACTGCCAATACCAAGGAAATACAAACAATTATAAAAACTTATTATGAGCAGATTTACAGCAATAAATTAGGCAATCTAGAAGAAATGGACACATTTCTGGAAAACCACAAACTACCAAACCTGGAACAGGAAGAAATAGAGAACCTAAACATGCCAATAACTACGGAGGAAATTAAAGCAGTCATCACAAACTTCCCAAGACACATAAGTCCAGGGCCAGATGGCTTCCCAGGGGAATGCTATCAAACGTTTAAAGAAGAAACCATACTTATTCTACTAAAGCTGTTCGGAAAGATAGAAAGGGATGGAGTACTTCCAAACTCGTTCTATAAGGCCAACATCACCTTAATTCCAAAACAAGACAAAGACCCCACCGAAAAGGAGAAGTATACACCAATATCTCTGATGAACCCAGATGCAAAAATTCTCAAAAAGATACTAGCCAATAGGATACAACAATACATTAAGAAGATTATTCACCAAGACCAAGTAAGATTTATCCCCGGGATAAATAAATTTATCCCCAGGATAAAGGCTGGTTAAACACTCGTAAAACAATCAATGTAACTCATCATATCAGCAAGAGAAAAAACAAGAATCATATGATCCTCTCAATAGATGCAGAGAAAGCATTTGACAAAGTACAGCATCCATTCCTGATCAAAACTCTTCAGAGTGCAGGGATAGAGAGGGAACATTCCTCAGCATCTTAAATCCATCTCTGAAAAGCCCACAGCAAATATCATTCTCAATGGGGAAACACTGGGAGCCTTTCCCCTAAGATCAGAACAAGACAGGAATGTCCACTCTCACCACTGCTATTCAACATAGTACTAGAAGTCTAGCCTCAGCAATCAGGCAACAAAAAGAAAGTAAAGGCATTCAAATCGGCAAAGCAGTCAAACTCTCCCTCTTCGCTGATGACATAGAAAACCCAAAAGACTCCACCCCAAGATTGCTAGAACTCATACTGCAATTTGGCAGCATGGCAGGATACAAAATCAATGTCCAGCTATCAGTAGCATTTCTATACACTAACAATGAGACTGAAGAAAGAGAAATTAAGGAGTCAATCCCATTTATAATTGCACCCAAAAGCATAAGATACCTAGGAATAAACCTGCACCAAAGAGGTAAAGGATCTATACCCTAAAAACTACCAAACACTTCTAAAAGAAATTGAGGAAGACACAAAGAGATGGAAAAATATTCCATGCTCATGGATTGGCAGAATTAACATTGTGAAAATGTCAATGTTACCCAGGGCAATTTACATGTTTAATGCAATCCCTATCAAAATACCATGGATTTTCTTCAGAGTTGGAACAAATTATTTTACGATTTGTGTCAAATCAGAAAAGACCCCGAATAGCTAGGGAATATTAAAATAGAAAACCATAGCTGGGGGCATCACCATGCCAGATTTCAGGTTGTACTACAAAGCTGTGGTCATCAAGACAGTGTGGTACTGGCACAGAAACAAACACATAGATCAATGGAACAGAATAGAGAATCCAGAAGTGGACCCTGAACTTTATGGTCAATTAATATTCCACAAAGGAGGAAAGACTAGCCACTGGAAAAAAGACAGTCTTTTGAATAAATGGTGGTGGGAAAATTGGACATCCACATGCAGAAGAATGAAACTATACCACTCTCTTTCACCAGACACAAAGATAAACTCAAAATAAATGAAAGATTTTATTTATTTATTTATTTATTGAATGAAAGATCTTAATGTGAGACAAGATTCCATCAAAATCCTAGAGGAGAACACAGGCAACACCCTTTTTGAACTTGGCCACAGTAACTTCTTGCAAGATACATCCATGAAGGCCCGAGAAGAAAAAGCAAAAATGAACTATTGGGACTTCATCAAGATAAGGAGCTTTTGCACAGCAAAGGATACAGTCAACAAAACTAAAAGACAACCTACAGAATGGGAGAAGATATTTGCAAATGACGCATCAGATAAAGGGCTAGTTTCCAAGATCTATAAAGAACTTCTTAAACTCAACACCAAAGAAACAAACAATCCCATCATGAAATGGGCAAAAGACATGAACAGAAATCTCACAGAGGAAGACATAGACATGGCCAACAAGCACATGAGAAAATGCTCTGCATCACTTGCCATCAGGGAAATACAAATCAAAACCACAATGAGATACCACCTCACACCAGTGAGAATGGTGAAAATTAACAAGGCAGGAAACCACAAATGTTTGAGAGAATGTGCAGAAAGGGGCACCCTCTTGCACTGTTGGTGGGAGTGTGAACTGGTACAGCCACTCTGGAAAACTGTGTGGATGTTCCTCAGAGTTAAAAATAGATATGCCCTAGACCCAGGGCACTGCTGGGGATTTACCCCAAAGATACAGATGCAGTGAAATGCTGGGACACCTGCACCCCGATTGTCCATCAACAGATGAATGGATAAAGAAGATGTGGTCTATGTATACAATGGAATATTACTCAGCCATTAGAAACGACAAATACCCACCATTTGCTTTGACATCGATGGAACTGGAGGGTATTATGCTGAGTGAAATAAGTCATTCAGAGAAGGACAAACATTATATAGTCTCATTCACTTGGGGAATATAAAAAATAGTGAAAAAGAATAGAGGGGAAAGGAGAGATAATGAGTGGGAAATATCAGGGAGAGAAACCGAACATGAGAGACTCCTAACTCTGGAAAACGAACAAGGGGTGGTGGAAAGGGAGGTGGGTGGGTGGTGGCGGTGACTGGGTGATGGGCACTGCGAGGGTCACTTGATGGGATGAGCACTGTGTGTTATGCTATATGTTGGTAAATTGAACTCCAATAAAAAAAATGAATTAAAAAAAAGGCAAAAATGTGGATCCAGGTAAGCTAAGTGACCTGTGAAGTAGGCATGGTCTGTAAGGTTTTGTTACATTCTATGGAATAGAAGAGAATAGAGGCATTAGAAATTACATAGGTATGGGCATAATCAATTCACAAGTGATCAAGTAGATGAATGGGCGAATCCCAGGACAAGAAAATAAATGTCTAAACTGTTGAGTGAAACTGAAAATCACAAGGACAATCGGTTACTGGTAGCTTAATTATTTTCTAGAAATTGTGTAATAAGAAGCTGCATGGTTTTCTTCTAGCTTCTTATCTATTGATAAGGTCAAGAATCCTAAAAAAAGAGAAAGCAAAGTGTATTTTCTAGCTTAAAGGATAATCTCTATGTTCATATGCAGCACTTTTTTAATGAGGGACTTATACCAGTAACATAGTTGTTCTGTGCTGACCTTTCTTCATCAGGGTTTTCATGACCACCGAACTATCATAATCATCAATAGTGCGGACTTTGTCTCTGTGACTGTGAAAAATTATTCATGTTGAACATTAGCAGCTCTAGAGAATAACAGCCTGCAAAGCAACCCAAAAGATAAAGAGGAATATTCCAGTTGGCTCCTAATAAATAGGTATACTACCAAATGCTTGTCAATGATTCTTTTCTCCACGTTTCTTAGTTTTTCATGTGCTTTCTGATTATAATAAAAGTTTTGAATCAGGAGAGGAAGAAGGAGCAGATTAGAAACTTGGGTATTCCTGTGATTGTTGCAAAATATAAAAACATTAATCCATGAAAGAAAATTCTTGTGTGTAATGAATTTTAAGGTCTTTGAAATTATCTTTAAAATGCTGTTTATTGTGCTGTTTATTTCAATTATTCAAGCAAAAAATCTACTGAGTAAATATTTAATAGAATTAAATAACCAACATAATAAATGCCTGTGTACAATGTACTGGAGGAAAAACAAGGATGAATAACATACATAAACACTGCCTTCAGGCTGTTTACAGTCTCACAAAAGGACTAAATATACAAGAATAACTATAATGCAAAGTAAAATCTGATCAAGAGCAACTTCTACTTCTTACCACAATTGAATAACTTATATCAGAATAATCCTGCCACCATAAACAACTATAAAAATGAAACATGGGCAGTACAGAGCTATGATCCTTCAGAGAATGAAAACATGTGAGATAAGTGCCATGACTGACCCAGTCTTTTGCCTAAGGTACTTTCCAGAAAAGATATGAAAATGTGGTCTCCAAACAGAGAAGAGGAACCTCATTGAAATGGCACAAATCAGAGTAAACGGCTGCTGAAGAAGCTGAAATTTTCAGGAAAGGGGTAAGCAGGCATGCCTCGGTGGTTCAGCTGTTGAGTGTCTGCCTGAGCATCTGTCTTGAGTGTTGGCTCAGGGTGTAATCCTGGGGTCCAGGGATCAAGCCCCACATCAGGCTCCTGTGGGGAGCCTCCTTCCCCCTCTGCTTCTGTCTCTGTGTCTCTCATAAATAAATAAATAAATTCTTAAAAAAAAGAAAGGGGAAAGTGTAGGAGGAAACCATAGAAATCTCCATAGACATCTCTGTAAGTTGGTGGACAAATAATAAGCAACACATGATACCTCACTGAAATATTCAGGTATTGATAGCAATTTTGTTTTTATCAGAGCCTCAATTTAGAAAGGAGAATATTCAAGACCTTTCAGAGCTACGTTATATGCACCCTATCAAAGCCTTAAAATTCATTGAAAAATGAATGAAATGTTAGTAAATTAACTGTCTGCCATAACAAAACTCTCTCTCTCTCTATATATATATATATATATACACATATTCTAGAATTTTTAAAAAATGTATGAATTAAAGATTATTATCTGAAATATTGTGTAGCAAATTGGATATTGCAGGGAAGAAGATAAAAAAATCTAAAGAAAGGAAATAGCAGTAGGAAATAGCCAAAGTGAAACACAGAATAAAATTAAATGAACACAATCTCAGTGACATATAGGACAATAGCAAGAATTCTCACATATATGTAACTAGAGCCCAAGGAAGAAAGGAGAAAGAAATTGAAGCAGAAATCATAGTTAAAAAAATAATAGCTCCAAAATATGTGAAATCACAGATTCAAAAAGCTCACTATCAAGCACACACACACACACACACACACACACACACAGAAACCACCTATAGAGCTATATAGTCATATTGCTGGAAAACAAAGATTAAAAAAAAAGCAATCTTAAAAAGCAGCAAAAATAAATAAAAACATAACAATAGAGAGAATAAAACAAGTAAAATAATTGTATTTCTCATCAGAAACAATGCAAGCCAGAAAACATGTATCTTTAAAATACTAAAAATAATAAAACATGTCAAACTAAAACTCTGTAATCAGCGAAACTTCTCCAAAAATGACACTGAAATAAAGACATTTAAAAGTAAAAAATCAGAGGAATTTATCACTATAGAACATTCATTGAAGGGAATGTCGAATGAGGGGTTCTTCAGGAGTTGGAAGTTTGGATTATACATGCAAATGAAAGCAATAGAACTAGGAAATAAGTGGGCAAATATAAAAGACATTTTCTCTTAAATTTTTATTTTTAAAAATCAAATATTTAAAACAAAATAATAGTGAGATATGATGGGGTTTGTAACAGATGGAGTAAATTATATACCTACAATAGCCAAGGACAAGAGTAGTAAAAACATGTTGTTATAGATTTATTACCTGTGAGGTGGTATGTAATATTCATTTAAATGTAGACTTTAATAAGTTGATTATATAATGCAAATTGTAAAGTAACTGCTAAAGCTAAAAAAAAGGGGTACAGCTAATGAGACAATAGTCCAGATAAAGTGAAACCCTAATAACACAAAGAACACTTAAACTAAAAGAAGTAATGAGGAGAGAAAAAAGGGAAACAAAGATAGATGGCACAAATGGGTGGGTGGGTGGGGGAGACAATATTAGAAGTAAGCTGAACTTTATCAATAAGGTTGTACATGTAATTGGATAAAATCCTTCAATTTAAGGTGCTCATTGTCAGACTGGGAAAAACAAAAATAAAAGAAATAATACCTCACTCTATGCTTTTAATAGAGCTTCATTTAGGGATGCCTGGATGACTCAGCGGTTGAGTGTCTGCCTTTGGCTGAGGTTGTGATCCCGGATTCCCAGGATCAAGTCCCACATCTGGCATGAATAAATAAATAAAGTGCTTAAAAAAAATAAGAGCTTCATTTTAAATATGTAGGTTAAAAGTACAATGATGAATAAAGATACCATACAAATATTAACCATAAGAAAGCTAGGGTAGGGATCCCTGGGTGGCGCAGCGGTTTGGCGCCTGCCTTTGGCCCGGGGCACGATCCTGGAGACCCTGGATCGGATCCCACGTCGGGCTCCTGGTGCATGGAGCCTGCTTCTCCCTCTGCCTGTGTCTCTGCCTCTCTCGCTCTGTGTGTGTGACTATCATAAATGAATGAAAAAATTAAAAAAAAATTTAAAAAAAGAAAGCTAGGGTAGCCAGAAAATGTATGTTCTAAGGCATGGAATATCACTCAAGATAAAGAAGGACATTTTGTAATGATAAATGGTCAACTCTTCAAGGAGACATATATGTGCACCTTATAAAGGAAAATCAAGATACATGAAGCAAAATCAGAGAACTACAGGACAGACAAATCTGTAATTATAATTGGAGATACTTTCATATCTCAATTATTAATAGAAAAAATAAACTGAAATTAAAAGAAAAAAATAGAAGTTCTGATCATCATTCTCAATGAAGTTGATCTGACACTTAGGCAACACTTCATGGAGCGGTAGAATACACTTTGTTTTCAAATACACATGGAATGTTCAAAAAAATGGGCAATATTATGCATATGTAAGTCTTTTTAATTTAAGAGTATTGAAAGAAATAATATAGAGTTCATTTTTTAATAACAGTGTAATTAAAGTAGAAAAAACAGAAAGATAATTATAGAATACTTCAAATGTGTGAAAATTAAAAATTGTTTTTAAACAATCTAGGGGCCAAAGAAAAAAATCACAAGGGAAATAATATTTTTAAAACTCAATGAAAGTAAAAACAAAACAAATCAAAATACAGAGGATGAATGAAACATGTAGCTTTATTTTTTTAATGTGTAGCTTTAAATGCCTATTTTAGACAAGAAGAAAGGTCTCAAATCATGATCAATCTTAAAGTACAAAAGAAAAGAAAAAATTTACAAGCAATTAAATGGAATGAAGCAATGAAGAGTGGAAATCAGTGAAACAAAAAATGAACGAACAACAGAGAAAATTAATCCTCTCAATAGATCAGTAAAATTGTAACCTTCTAGATTGATCAAGAAAAAATAATAATCACAATTCCAGTAATGAAAAGGGGACTATTACTGTAAAATCTACTGAAATTAAGAGAATTATGAGACTACTGCAAAAAGTAAATTTTGTCAATAAATATAACTACTTTGTTAAAATAGATTAATCTTTTAGAGATATAAATTATCAGAGTGACATAAGGAAACAAAAACTTGGAATAACCCAGTATCTATTAAATAAAACCAATTGTTATTTGAAAACTTCTGACAAAGGTGATTGTGGGTCCAGATGTTTTCTTTGTTGAACTGTCTCAAACATTTAAGGAAAAATATAATACTAAACACATCCTAAATAATTTATGAATACTGCATAATCCTGATTCCAAGGTTTAACAATGATATTGCAAAAACGTAGCATTACAGATCTATAGTTCCCAAGCATAAAAAAATTTACTAACTACTAGCAAATCAAATCAAGTACTATAGGAAAAGAAAATTTATCATTAGTATGTATTTCAGGAATGCAGTTAGTTTAACATTCAAATATCAATCAAAATAATTCAGGACATGTAATAGGTTGTATTTTCTGAAAAAGGCCCATCCAATATATATCTTATACCATATGTTCTTCTTATGATTCAGTATTAACACTTCTCCATTGAACTAGGAGAGCTGTAGACTCTCCTTTGGACCTTGACACTGCCTTGATGAATAGACTATGGTGAATGTGGTGCTAGATGACTTGATTCTAGATTTAGATGACAATAGGATTGCTGCCTGGCAATCTCTTGTAGGAAATGCACTATGGAAGCCGTAAGGGAGAACCCCAGCTATCTTAATACTTCTATGTTTGAGCGATCATCACAAACAGATAAAAGATAGAGACAGCTTGTAGAACCTCTATCTAGTTTTAGGTTTCCCTATCTCAGGCAACTGTCATAGGAGTATAGTAGCTTTTGAGATGATTCCAACCCATTAACCATTTAATTGCAACTTCACGAGAGACCTTGAGTAAGAACCACTGAGCTGAACTGCTCCTGAATTTCTGACCCACAGGAATTTTAAGAGCTACATAATAATCATTGATCTAAATCATAAATCACTGTTTGTTTGTTTTTTTTTATGCAGCATTGGATAACTATTAAAAACTTTGGTATTCACAACTGGAGTAGTGCTATAATAAAGATCTAAAAGTTTGGTAGTGACTTCAGGATGAGGCAGCAGGCAAAAGTTTTAAGTATTTTGAAGAGATTGTCATTGAAAAGCCTGATGACCCCTGAGGAGGTTGTCAGTGATGATAATTTCAAGGCAGAGTAGTAAAGGTACCACCTGGCTTTTTCCTTCTATCTATAGCAAAATTTGAGAGAAGAGAGATAATGTAGACAAAGAAATGTTAAAAGAGTTAGGACTTCACTTACAGCATCTCTAATTCTCAAATTTAGGGAAGACCTCAGAGCAATAATCAAACTCAGCATTATGTTAGGAAAACATTGTTTAAAGACAAAGTCAAGGGCACAAGAGTAAAATTTTTGTTAAGTTTTCAAAAAGAGTAGAGGTAATGTCTTAGAGAAAAAGGCATCTCTATAAAGTTCTTATGGGTGTGTCTCAAATATCTTCTCCTTTACACATTAGGGTTTCAAATAATTTTAATGACAGCATCCCACAGCTACTTTATAAGAATTCTAATATCATGAAGTGCATATGTTGAGATTGATGTCTAAGACTTGTATATAAAGCAATCAAATTTAAAAAAAGATTCATAGGAATCATACTGGTTTTAAAGACAACAGTATTAGCAGAGCCATCCCCATATTTTTGGGGAAAATTATGATATAAAATAAAGGTCTTATAATCCTGAAGTAGGACAAGTAGTAATTAGTTGGAGGAATTCTTCAGCTGCAAACATCAGCCAGGTAATGCAGAAAAAGGGACCAAGAACCCAGATTGTAGATCCAAGAGTGATAGTAAGTTATTTCAAGTCAGTAGAACTGAGCTCTAATCAAGAAATTAGAAATGTGTACCTGTATGTATTTCAGAATTGCTAGGGACCAGAGATCCATAAATGCCTTGAGTTTCTTTCCTCCTTAAATAGAACACTTATAGTAGTTATTCCATTCTTATCTTATACTTGTATGTTGGGTGTGTGGGAGGCAGATAATATGTCCTTGTAGATCACAGTCCTTCTGATTAGAGCAACTAAATTCGAGGACACTCACCTGTGAGGCCTTAAGGTACTTGTACATAATTTTAGATAATGAGATTCCTCACTTTGGGCTTGAAAAATTAGTCATAGTCAAATAAAATTTGTATGTGAGAAATATACAGTTTAGGGAATCCCTGGGTGGCTCAGCGGTTTAACACCTGCCTTTGGCCCAGGGCATGATCCTGGAGTCCCAGGATTGAGTCCCACGTTGGGCTCCCTGCGTGGAGCCTGCTTCTCCCTCTGCCTGTGTCTCTGCCTCTCTCTCCCTCTCTCTGTGTATCTCATGAATAAATAAAATCTTTAAATATATATATACACAATATATATAATTGTATATATATATATATGTATGTATATATACAATTTAGAAAGTGTATAGCCAAGCCATAGACCAGGATAAATATCTGCAATAAATATACCTGGCAAAGGATTTGTGCCTAAAAGATATAAAGAACCAACACAATAAACCCCTATGATGAACCCCTACAATAAAAAGTACATAAAAATTTTTAAATTGGACGAAAGTCTTTAAATAGACACCTCACTAAAGAAGTTATACACATTGGTAATAAATGCCCCAAAAAGTATTCAACATCTTTAATCATCAGGGAAATTAAAATTATAAATGTAATGAATTACCTATATGTTCTTAACCAGATGGCTAAAATAAAAAGAATTGCATTGAACTATTGATGATGAGATCTCATATACTGCTTGTTGTAGTAAAAAACATTTCAACAACTTTGGCAAGTGATTTGGCAGTTTCTTAAAAAAGTTAAACATACATATGACTCAGCAAATACAACTCTTAAGTATTTATTCATGAGAAATGAAAATGTATATCCATAAAAAGAATGTCCACAGCAGCTTTATAATAACCAAAAAACTGGTGATAACCCAGAAGTTTATCAATGGATGAGCCCAAATATCCATCAATGGATGAGAAAATTGCAAAATATTTATCAAATGGAATACAACTAAGTATTAGAATATACTAGTGATATCTGAAAAAAAATAATTGAGTCCTAAATATATTTCATGTGAAAGAAGTCACTAGATTAAGAAAATACTATATTATAGTAAATTATTCTATTTATATGAAGTTTTAAAAATGGCAGAAATATTCTGTAGTCAAAGATATCAGAATTTATCACACATGGGCACAAGAGAAATTTCTGAGTAATGAACATATTGTATACCTGTATAAGAGTGTGGGTTACATAGTTGTATGTGTTTGTTCAAAGAGATGGAACTGTATTATTAAGAATTTTGTGTTTTATTATATGTCAAGGCTTTCTCAATTAAGAATATATATTAAAAAGCAAAAAAGTGGTCAAAAATTGAACAAAAACACAGATAAAGTGTTATGATAGCTATGAAAAGAAAGGAAAAGATTATGGATGTCTTAGAGAAGTGGTATTTCTACTAGTCTTTGAAGATTATATGCAAATTTGGATCTTAGAGATTGTGGGGAATGATATTGCATTAAGAGGGATACATAAAGATTTATTTATTTACTTGAGAGAGAAAGAGAGTGAGAGAGTAGTGGAGGGAGAAAGAGAGAGAGAATATCTCAAGCAGACTCCCCAGTAAGCATGGAGCCTGACACAAAGCACAGCTTGATCTCATGACCCTGAGATCATGACCTAAGCTGAAATCCATAGTTGGCTTCTTAACTGACTGAACCACCAAGGCATTCAAGAGGGATGCATAAAAGTAAGCAAAAGCCTAGCAGCAGAGGTGAGTGGGATAGTTAGTGAGCAGCAATTAAATCCTTTCATCTAAAGAGTAAAAGGTAAGATGTATGAGCAACTTGCATGTCAGAGAAAAAGGTTGTATTGTATTCTGTAGGCAATTCAAGAACACACATCCTTGCGAACAAATGAGTAAAATAATAGAATTACTGTTTTGAAAGGACAATATTGATAACAATGTACATGAATCAGAGGAAGTCAAGAGATTGTGAGGTTATTGAAATAATCCATCTAGATAAAATACAGTTACAACAGGAATACAAACGAGGGATGAAAGGCAAAAACCAAAAACTCTGGATGCAAATTGAAAAAATTCAGTAGATCTTGGTCCTAAGTAGCAAAGAAAGAGTAGGGCTAAATAATGATGACTTTGTTTTCAAATTATGCCTGCCCAGGAGAGTGCTGTCAATAGAAATAGGATTTTTGTGTCTATATTTAAAGTGTTTTCAGTAACAATTTTTAAATATTATCTTAAAAAATATTGGAATGGTTTATTTTTGTCATGCTTGAAGCAGATTAAACAATGTCTGGAGCTTCAACTAAGGCCAGTTTTATGTTTAGGCAGTGGCTCTCATAGTTTCTTTATAAGGAAGGAATTCTATAAATGGCCATACTTCCCTTTCACCTCAGCCAAATATGCCTCCTACACTATTTTCATTTCTTCTCATTAATATTTTACTTCCTTTAAAAATAAAAATACACTATATGCTATAAAAATATAAATACACTATAGAAAGTGTCATACACCAACCCATTACTATTTTAACCTGAATAAAAATATGAGATAGAGATGAAGTAAATTTCAAGGAAGCAGAAAAGAAGGAATTACTTTATGGTTCACTGAAGTGGGGAACTCTGGGAAGTCAAGTTGAAGTGGCATCATGAAGACTCGGGCTCTGAACCAAATTACAAGGGAGGGGAGAACAAAGGACACGGAGGCAAGAATGTGGGAGACTTATTTCTACCTATGTTTGTAAAACCAAATAATGATACAAAGCAAATAATAAAAACTCCACTACCCATAAAAGAGACAAGGACATTCAGCAGTGGTCATGTAGAGAAAAGAGTATGAGGAATTGACCTCGTGCCCTGCATTATTACCTTCGCTTAGGCAACAGAGGAGGAAATAGAGGACATAGTATATGTGTACTCACTGGTGTCTTCAGGTTTCTTCCTCTTCTGTCAATCACCATCAAAACCAAGTTTCACACTCAGGTAGAGATAAATGAATGACGAACATCTGAAAATGTTGCTTTTTTTTTTCTATATAAAATGTAATAGTATAGCACAATACCTTTCAATTTTTTTGACCCAAAGTAAAAGATATATTTTACAAAATGTCTTCATAGGTACAGGTATATAAAACAGAAAAAAATGATAACCTATGCCACGCATTGCTATGCCAAGCCACACCATGCCATGCTACTTCACTCCATCCCACCACAGCCTATTCCCCACATCCCACTCACCCTATTCCATTCCATTCCATTCCATTCCATTCCATTCCATTCTATTCTATTCTATTCTATTCTATTCTATTCTATTATTCTATTCTATTCTATTCTATTCTATTCTATTCTATTCTATTCTATTCTATTCTATTCTATCCCATCCCATCCCATCCCATCCCATCCCATCCCATCCCATCCCATCCCATCCCATTCTATTCTATAATCCATTCTACTTTGTTTCACTAAAAAATTCTGGTCTCAACCCATGTTTAGATGTCATGATTCACTAAAGGATTAAAATGGACAAGTTGAAAAGCTTAAGCATGTTGTTTCAGAGCTCACACTATGTTTATGTGTGTATATGTATACAGGTGTGATGCTTCCATGTGTGTCCATATTTAAGATGTAAAAATCCTTCGTGATATGCTGTATATCTTACCATGCCCAGATATGCTGTGCATTTCACAATCCTCAGTCTTACCAGATTTAATATCCCCTTTTTATAAAGAATAGTTTAGAATACCCCTTTATGCTCAAGATAAAATCAATTGATAATGTGTTATTCACATAGTATACATTTTTATATAAATTATAAATAAATTGCTCATAATTCTAAACAACTATTTCAATGTCCTAAATGTAAAATAAAACAAATAAATAAATAATTTATAACAAAAATGTATTTTTTACTTTTATGCTTAGGCACAACTACACTGGAAGATGTTATAAAGTGGTTCCCACACACCTACAGCTACAGTAATAATATAATTGACACAAATTTAGATGGATACAGGTATGTTGTAGTAGATAAAGACTCACATACTGAAGTCTGAGATGTTATCAGCAACTCAATTTTCCAAAATGTTGAACAACTCTTATTAGAGTTTTGAACGAAACAAGCCTTCATTTAGGTAAGTTTTTGAACTGTTAGGAAATTCAGTGCGCATTAAAATTCTGCAAAAGTTGTTACATTTATATATAAAATAGATTTAGGCTTTAGGATTAGAAAATTAGACAATTGCTTACATGAATACCCGAAAAGACATTGTGAATATGTGTGGGCCATCTCACTCATTGTAGGATACTTAACATCACTGACCTCTATCTCCAAAATGAATCCTCTCTCCATCTTTATATTTTTATATTTATATATCAAAACACATCTACATTTTCTAACTGTATCACCTCTTCTGAAATAGCTAATCAGAGTAAGAACTGGTCAGATCCCTTCCAGTCCGCAGTTGTTGGTCTTTACCAAATGTGGCATATTATAAAAGTCCATGTCATGGAATCTGGGATATCATGGTGAAGGACCAACAAGGAAAATATTGCAAAGCGCAACAACAAACACCTAATTTGTTTTACTATCTTGTTTTTTAAATATGTATACAAACATATAACAATACAACCTTATTTAATGTTTGTGGAGAACCAACATTTGAAATTCACAAGCTTTACCAGTTTGCTGAGATCAGAAGCTAAAAACTGAATGATCATATATGAGGAAAGATTATACACAGTTGCTTAGGAGCCATTTTCAACTATTTTTCTGGAAGGTTTTTTTTCCCCTAATTTTTATTTATTTATTCATGAGAGACACAGAGAGAGAGAGAGAAAGAGAGAGAGAGAGGCAGAGACACAGGCAGAGGGAGAAGCAGGCTCCATGCAGGGAGGGAGCCCGACTGGGACTCGATCCCAGTTCTCCAGGATCACACCCCCGGCCGCAGGCGGCGCTTAACCGCTGTGCCACCAGGGATGCCCTCTGGAAGATTTAAAAAATTTTTCTTTATGTGCAGCCATATCAGAAATGTGTGAGTTTCATTACAGCAATTCTTATCCTATTTGGCCTCCAAGCCCCCGAAGTATGTACTTGAAGATTGGGAAGGAGATTTTGATGGGCCAAAGATTTCATGAATACATAAAATTGCATCAGGGCCATTCCTAAATATAATGAATTATTTTCATTTTCCAGTACGTAAAATAACTTAATTTATAAATCACATTAAGACATAAAAATTGAGCTGTTGAGTCATTTTTTTAAATGTGATGCAAAAATACTTAACTAGAGGGCAGCATCAAACGTCATGTACTTAAGTTAATTTTGCCAATTAAAACCAAAAGTATGAGAATAAGTAATAATTCAGGTATTTTTTTATTCTCCTTTGCAATAAAAGCCCTGTGGTACCTTCCCTGTCCTAGAAAAGAATGCTTATTTCATGATAACTCCATGTTTCTGGTTTACCTTTTTAACTAATAAGGAAGATATTTTCTTTCTTCAGTTACTCGTTTCCTCTTACATTTCTCTTACAGTTCTGGAGTTTAAATGCTAATTGGCCATTTTGGCTGAGGAATTCCTAGTTAAAAGGTTTGCCATTTAATCCAATAGTGTCTTTTGATTTCTTGAGGATGATTAAATGGAAATTCAGCCCTGGTTCAGTATCAGTAAGCCCACGTATGCTCCCCTGTTGAATTTCCATGGTTTGAGTGTCCTGCTGGGAGACAGGCTGAGATTTTATTGAATTGGGCCCTCCATACTCAAACTCAAAATAACCTCCAGCACACTGATAAAAATAATGACCATTTTGTAGTTGTAAAACTTGAAACTACTCCTTGAATGTTAACTAATACCAAAAAGCTGTTTCTGCAAATGAAATGTGGGAATCGAAGCCAAGATATCACTCTGAATGAAGACCTAGAAATGGCATTCCACTTTCTTTTTTCAGTAATTACAAAATTGGGAACTTTTTTTTAAAGCATGTGAAGCTATCACTGTAGATTCCATTAAGAGAATAATACACAGAGATGATGATGACACTGGGCAGCAACTTAGGATGAGCAGGCATCTCTACCTACTTAATTCATCAAGAACGACTTCTCAGTCCCTAATGCTAATAGCTTCTTCAATAATAACATTATTTAGCTGATGGAAAAGATATAAGCTCAAAGTAACTCTTAGGAAATGCTGATAACTTGTAGCATTGACATCGATTTCCCAAAGCCCTCAACATTATAAATGCTTTCAGGTGAAACGATTCAATTCTCTCATCTTGCTGATATTCTCTCACAAGCCAGGAAGCCTTTTACTTACTGCCAGTTTAATAGGCAACAGGAAATAGCCCTATTAGCTAAGTTTATTTATGCTGACACAAAGAAAACCATGAAAAATTCCAGTTCTAAACTGTAATTTATTCTGATAAGTAGTAAATCAGCAGGATTCCACTGCTGTAGGAACTTGCCATTAAACAAGAACTGAAACATAATGAGTCCTCATAAATGTCCTCATAAATGTTCCCAGTGTTATGAAGCTATTATTTATACATGAACTCATTCAACAAACTCTCCTGCTGGCTGGTTCATGATAATCAAGTGTCCCTAAGATACTATAAGATATACAACAATAATAGTGCCCAAATTCTAGAGTTAAAATTCCAGAAAAGTTTTTTGGTTTTAATTTTTTTTTCAATTATAGTTTCCTCATTTTATCAGATTAATCTAGTACTGCTTCCACAGCTTTTATGAACATCTGGTTAATTTTTCCATCACAAGTCCTTTGTTACTGTGGTTGTTGATGTTTTTATTAAGGTAGCAATTGTCTAGCCCATATTCTATGAAATGTGTTTAGATAAACTTTTGACAACTTTTCTCCAACTAAAACAGAAAGTGGCTTACCCCAGGAGAGATATTAGAACATTTATAGAATAAGACCACAGTTTTCTTACTGCCAAAGTAAATTATGGTCCAATAGAGCACATATAACAAAAATAAGAATGAGAGTAGTTATATATCCACATAGAGGGTGTAAGAAAAAAATGGGCTATTCAGAAATACTATAGTGGGACATCATATTGAAATGATAAAAAAAAATCTGCTGGATTAAGAAAAGAAGAGATGAATTTCAGTACCAGATCCTTTATTTTCCAATCTTATGAATCTTATGTTAACTCACATAATCTCAGTATATGTTTTATCAGTAAGAGAAAGGACAGAAAAAAATGAATATTGAAGGAATTGTGGTAGAGGGATGTAGAGAACATTCTGGAACATCAAAGTGTTTTCAATTCAGGGTAGAGCTAAAGAGGACCTTCGAGTGAGATGGCCTGGTGACCTGGCACTGGCATAAGTATCTGGAACATCTTGGGAGAAGTTGGGATATAAGCAAACAAAAAAGATAGGGATGATTAATGTGAGACTCCACTTCATGAGCTGGCCTTGGAGGGTGTAAAATTCCCCTGAGGCTGTGTTCCAAAACCTGTGTTTGGTGTGTAGACATTAGCCTCTGTTTCTAGGACAGTGTTTTCATACTCAGTTCCAAGCCCTGCCATTGAGGCTTCCACAGCTTAGCTCTGTACATAAATTCTCAAACAGAGAATTATCAATTCTGTGTATTCTGAATGAGACACTGAAGAGAAAGTCAGAGTGAGAGAAGAAATAAAGGGGAAGGATCAGAAAAAAGGACCTCAGGGATATTTTACTATACCAAAGTATACCTGATACTTATTGCAAAAATGTAAGTCCTATAGATCTAACTCTGGGAATGGGGTCAGGTGCTTAATTCAGATATGCAAGACAGGGCATATCTGAGCTTTTGTGAGTGAGCTTTCTTTTAAAAAGAAAACAGATCACTTTGGAAAAAATGCCTGTGAATTAACAGGGTGGTAGACTGTTTTATCTCTTTTTCTTTTCTTTCTATGCTGAAGAGCCTGATGTTTATAAGCAGGATTCCAGTATTTTAAGTCTATTTTGAGACATACTCATGTGAAAAAGCATCCCCAACAAGGGAGGGATTTTAAGGACTAGAAGAAATGGAATCCAAAACAAAGAGGATACTCCCTATGAATAAGCCAGCTTTGGCTGCTCTTCTTGAGTGTCAAACATTGTTTCCAAAATATCCCTGGCTCTCCAGCTGGAGATCTTGTGCCAATGATTCTTCTTGTGTTGATTTGCATGTCTAAATAGGAACATGCCAATCATTATGACCTCATTAAAAGTCTTTTCCCTTTTTTCCTAAAGTCTGAATGCATTGCATTTCTCAAATGGAAATATTAATAACAAAGGAATGCACCAATTATAAGACTAGATCATGTAAGCAATTTCTTAAAATACATTTCCCCTTCCTCAGAAGAACTTGAAAATATAGCTATTTCCAAACTCTCTCTTTGCCACTCCTGATGTCATCTTCCTTTCCCTTTGATCTAGAAAATGACTAATTTTGAATGGAATATTACTAGCCATCAGGATGAATACCTACCATTTACAGTGACATGGATGGACCTGGAAGGTATTATGTTAAGTGAAATAAATCAATCAGAGAAAATCATCATACGGTTTCACTCATATGTGGAATATAAGAGTTAGTACAAGGGACCATAAGAGTTAGTACAAGGAATATAATAAGAGTTAGTACAAGGGAAGGAAGGGAAACTGAATGGGGAAAAATCAGAGAGGACAACAAACCATGAGAGACTCCTAACTCTGGGAAACAAACTGAGGGTTGCTGGAGGGGAGAGGGTGAGGAGATGTGGTTATTGGGATTTGGACGTTAAGGAAGGCATGTGAGGTGATGAGCTATAACACTAGGTGTTATACTGTATGTTGGCAAATTGAATTTAGATAAAAAGAAAGAAAATAATTTTGGATTGCATATTCATACAAGTGAAAAACTCACAGTTCTTTGAAAGCTATAGTCTAAATTGTATGAAAATTGTATAGTCTTTATTTCTGCATTAAGAAGAATCAACAATTTAAGTCATTTATTGAATATAGATTTTTGCAGATAGAGAATCTGTTTAACCTGCTTTTATCCTCTAGGATGAATGAAGTCTTTGAAGCAATAAAACATATACACATCTGTGTATAAAAGGATAAATTTTTGTCCATTACACACCAGACAAAAACCTAACATAAATACAAAAAATGTATATTTTAAAGGGATGGTTTCTTCCAAAAAGCATAAATGACAATTTCTAGTAAGAAAATAGCCAAGAGGGATCCCTGGGTGGCGCAGCGGTTTGGCGCCTGCCTTTGGCCCAGGGCGTGATCCTGGAAACCCGGGATCGAATCCCATGTCGGGCTTCCGGTGCATGGAGCCTGCTTCTCCCTCTGGCTATGTCTCTGCCTCTCTCTCTCTCTCTCTGTGACTATCATAAATAAATAAAAAATTTAAAAAAAAAAAAGAAAATAGCCAAGAGCCAGAAGGAAACTCAAGGATGCTCAAATCTTCTCTAGGAGAGATTCAGACTACCCAGGAACACATACTCCCATACCCTTTACATTCTAGATGCAGGAAGAGGCCAATTAGTCTAGATGTCTAATAAGTTGGGATATTAGGGAAAAGCTGATATGATAGAAATATTCAAAAATAAAAAATGGAGACTTTTTAGCTCCTGTTAGTGAATGGCAGGAACAAGTTAAAATATAATGTTCAATATGTTTTTTAGGAGATTTACAAATAGATTTCAAATATAGAAGCAGGAAAGAATAATTCTTCGCTGCTAATTTAAGTCTTTCGTGTAGACAAAAGACTGAAATCCTAAAAAAAAAACAGATTTTTTATTGGACAGATAAATATAGATTTAGATAACTTGATAAGTGGTAACATATGCTGTATAAAACTTACATATTTAAGCAAAACTGACATTATGACCATTCGGAAAGTAATTCGTGTAACTTCTAAGATGCTTTGGACATTGTGTCTTCAGTTCTTTACTGGAGAATACTGTTGGGCATCCTGTAAGAGTATCCTGAACCTCTCTGCAGCAGAAGAACCTGTAAATAAATTAAGATATAATGATTTAGTAAAACAGGATTAAACTTATCATGAAAATAGATTTTTGTGCAACAGTGTTATGTACCTAATATTGTAAATAGATCTTTAAATAAAACCTACATTATAAAACATATAATATAGTGAAAATCTCTTCAGTGCACAACTTCATAGATTACAACGAAGATAAATTACCATTAAACCACCATTCTCTCCCTCTCCCTGTTCCTCTCCTTCTCCCTTGTGTGCTCTCCCCATTAAACTACTGCCTTTTTTTTCTCACCAAAGATAACCATTTTTCTGACTTATAGAACCGTATTTTATTTTATTTTATATATATGGAATTTTATATACATGGAATAAGATAATGTGAATTATTTTTAATTGGCTTCTTTCACCTACCATTATGCTTGTGAGATACATTTTTTTATTGTGCATGGTATTCATTCATTCATTCTTCTTGATGATAATTGCTATATGGATTTACCAAAATTGATTTCCTTGTTCAGCTAGAGATGGGCATTTCAGCTGTGTACAGTCTTTGTCTTTTACAACTATTGCTGCTATTAATGTTCTGTATATATTTTTTGGTGAATATACACATGCATTTTTGTTGCTTATATCCTGGGACTAAAATTCTCTGGGCCTTGTACTACGTGTTTATTCAAATTTAATTAGTAATGCCAAACAGTTTTCTAAAGTGATTGTTACAATTTGCTCACCAACCAATAGCACATATGAGTTGCATACTTGCCAATATGTATTATTGTCAGTCTTTTAAAGCTAATCTGTTGGGTGTGTAGACTTTCACACTGTGATTTTAAATTTTCTTTTCTTTTCTGTTTTAATTTTATTTTCTAACGACCAATGAAGTTGAACATTGTTTCATGTACTTATTGGCCATTGAATACACTTTTCAAAATATTAACTGTCCAAATCTTCTATTTATGTTTTTTTAGTGTTTACTTATTGTTATTAGTGACTGAAGAAAATGTATTAAAAGCTCCAACTATGACTGTGGATTTGCCTTTTAATTTTTGATAATTTGGGGTTTATATATTTTCAGGCTATATTATTAGGAGCATTCAAATGTAGAATTATGTACCTTCTTGAAAGTTGATCCTTTTGGCTTCCCAAATGTCCTTATCAATAATAATGTTTATTCCTTAAAATCTACTTTATAGAATACTGGTAGAGCTATGCCAGGTTTTTGCATGGCTTATTTTTTTTTCTATTGCTTTGTTTTCTAATTTGGATTTAAATAAACTCTTTACCACTTCCCTACTTTTTCTATGTTCCTTTTGCTCTCTCTTATTGTCTTCTTAAGATTAATCAGGTATGTTTTATTATTCTAAAATTTTTCTCTTCTACCTTGTTAGTTATGCATTCTTCTACTATCATTTCAGTGCCTTCTGTAGGCATTATAATTTGCATTCTTGAATTATTAGACTTATTATAAATTAATACTTTAACTGCATCCCAAACAATGAAAAAAACCTTACAACTCTAACCATACTTGTCATTTCAGGATTCTCATGCCATTGTTTTTAAATTATTTTTACTCTCTATTTTATTTTATTTTTTAGATTTTATTTATTTATTCATGAGAGAGACTGTGAGAGGCAGAGACACAATCAGAGGGAGAAGCAGGTTCCTCACGGGGAGCCCAAAGTGGGACTCAGTCTGAGGACCCCAGGATCATGACCTGAGCCAAACTCAGACACTCAACCACTGAGCCACCCAGGCCACCCTCTCTATTTTAAACAATATCAGACATAATTATTTCTATACATATGACATTCACTTATATGTTCCCACATAGTCTGTCTTAATGTATTCTTTCATGCATCCTTTGCCTCTACCTTGAAATATATTTCTGAATAACATGTGTGAGGAAGTTAACACTTACTTTCTTTTAGGTACTTAACACATAATTTTATGTCTGCCATTTTTTGTGTTGAGAAGTCAGCCATCAGACATATTGTTGCTCTTTTGAATTTAAAGTTATCTTTGCTCCTCTGGCTACTTAAAAATTCTTTTACAATTTTTGCATAGCTATGGATTTTTCTGTATATATCTTGCTTAAGATTCTTTGTACTTCTTGAACTTGTAACTTAATATATTTCATCAGTTTTTAAAAACTATCTTTTCAAACTATCTCTTTATATATTATCACTGCCCTTTTTTTATCACTGCCCTTTTCTGTCTTCTTTTCTCCTCAGATTCATATTATGTGTTTACAATGTCTTATACATCCCTTGTACTTTTTTCTACATTTCCAACCATTTGCTTCTCAGCACTAGAGACTCAGAAATTTATGCTGACTTCCAATTTACAAACGTTCTTTTCAGTTGTATTTAATCTGATATTAAAACCACTTATTGGATATTTTTTTGTTAGTTCTAAAATTTCTATTGAATTCATTTTTATAATTTCTAGTTTTATTTTTAGAAGATTTTATTTATTTATTTAAGAGAGAGAAAGCATGGTGGGGAGGGGCAGAAGGAGTGAGAAAGTGAAGCAGACTCCTCACTGAGCAGGGACCCTCCCCACACACACAATGCAGGACTTGATCCCAAGGCCCTGAACCGAAGGCAGATGCTACTGTATTTTTTTTACAAAATTGTCTCATTTTTTTCTGATTTAATAAAACAGTATATATGAAACATTTTAGATAAAAATTCAATATTCTATTTTAAATCATTTATGTTGCAAAAATACACTATATTTCTTTTTCAACTTTTAGGAAGATATGCTAATTGTGTGTATGTCTTTGTGTGTATGTATACATGTGAAAATCAAAGGAAAAGACTCAGCTCCACATTGTAGTTGAGGTAGTATTACATAAGGATATTATGGCTCATGGTTTGGTCTGGTGTGGTGTGTTAGGGTTGCCAGAGAGAACCAATAGAATGGATGGATGGATAGATTGCTAGATGATAGATAGATAGATAGATAGATAGATAGATAGATAGATAGAAAATAGAGGGAGGTTAAGAAAGAGTGAGAGAGAGATAGACTGATTTTAAGGAATTGGTTCATTCAATTGTGGGGGTTGGCAATGCAGGTCAGATATGCAGCCTAGAGGTAGATGACTTAGGAAAGACTTAATGCTGTAGCTTAAGACTGAAGGCAATCTACAAGCAGAATTCCCACTTTCTTAAAAGACCTTAATATATATATTTTAAAGTCTTCAACTAATTGGATGAAGCCTAGCAATATGGCAGAGGGTGATTTGCTTTACTCAAAATCTATTGATTTATATATTAAACTCATCTGAACAAAATACCTCCACAGCAACATCTAGACTGGTTTTCAACTAAATATTTATGTGCCATGGAGTAGAAAAGTATACACAAAATTACTCATTATATATTATATGATGAAATGGCTCAGAAACAAAATAAAAACAATAATTAACTAAAGAACACACCCCACTTCCTTCTAGGAAATATTAGTGAGATCACTGGGTTTTTCACAAGACTTACAGTGGAGTGCTTTGCCAGTGCTTATAGATATTAAGGGCAGAGAAACTGATAATTGGTTATAATTATTGATAGTTTATATATTTTTTAATATTTTTAGCTAACATAAAAATCTTAAAGTGCACACTTTACACACCACAGTGAATATTGTGGTATGTTTCCAAAATCCCTTTTGGTGGCAATGGTCTCATCTGCCAGCTTCTAGAGATCATTTTTTCTAATGGCCCACAACTATGTCCCTCATTGGAAAGTGTCCTCAAATTCAGGAGCGGCCTTAAGTTTATGATCTCTGTTAAGTGACAGGCTGTAGCCAGTGACTGGCTTAACCAATTGCAATTTAGGACAATTCTGAGAGATAAATCCAGTTCTAGCTTCAAGGTTTCCCATAGGAGTGACTAGAGCTTCATTTGAAGCTGCACTATAAGTCAACCTTTTCCTTTGTTTGACACTCCCTTCCTTATCTTTTTATAGTTATATTTCTTCAGAATACTTCCCAATAAATTTAGTGCACATGTGTTAGGTCTATATCTATGAGAAGCAGAAATTCACATGCAAAAGCCTTATTGGTGACTGTTCTAAACAGCCCAAGAAAAAGTTGAACTGTGATGCAATGCAGCTTAGACTTTATCCAATCTCACAGAATGTATACAGCTGAGGTAGATTTTCATAGTTGACCTGAACTGAAGCAAAGGATCCAGCCTTTGTTTCTCTATATAGAGCAGTCATTGAATTCAAGTGTCTCTTGACAAGGACTCATAACTTTGGAAGAGGCAATTTTGTTTTCTTTTCAAAAAAGAAAGCAACCTGGGAAGGGACACCATTTTGAACCATCAGCAGGCAGCACTCTTAGCAAATTGGAGAATGAGTGCCTTAGCCTTAAAAGGAAGATTCAGGTAGCACATTATAGTATTCACTAAATAACTGAACTCTCTGTCTTATATTCTCTTCCCTGGTACCAAAGGTGTTCCTAGGAAATAGACTCTGAAATGTAATTTTGGATGTGGCTGCCTATCAGTAAGGATTTTGTCACTTGAGGTACATGGTACATGGATATAGTACCATGTATATAGTAGCAGTCTAACTCTAAACTTTCAGTAATGTGAACTGAAAAAGAATATGAGTAAGAGGGGGCTGGTGCATCACATCCAGTGCAAGGGAAATGATGACTATAAGAATTTGGGAATTTGGTATCTGTTGCTAAACACTGATAATTTTTAAAAGAGATAATATTATACTTACGGAGTTAATTACTAATTCAGGCAAAATATAAAATCCAAAGAATCTTCTTGCTATGATTGCTGAATAGCTAGAAGGCAAGCAGGGTGAAGAATGGCTCTCAGGATTTAATTTGAAAAATAATAAAGCTTCAGGGAAATCTCTTTGCCCTTCCAAATGTTGTATGGCAATATAAAGATCCAAATAGGTTGGATTAGGGAATTAGGAAGACCCTGAATCTTGTAATTGAAATACCTGGTGGATACATGTCATAACCTTGAACATCTACATCTCTTAAACCTACTGAGTCTGTAAAAATAGCCTACACACTCACTAAAAGTTCATCTTTTCCCATGCTTGTAGATCATACAAAGCCTCAAAGGAGGCAGGAGCATTACAAGACAATTCTTTGCCCCTACTTCAAGATCTATCCCCACTGCCTCTCCTAACAACCGGAACAATAGGAACCAACAAACTTCAATATAGCCTTACTGGAAATGTTCTGAGCCTGGTAAAGGAGGTCTGGGACTACTAAAAAAAAAACCTGCATAATTCAGTTAATTATTAACTTGGAATCAGTGGCAAACATAGAACTGGATTCTGAGAATGATGGATTATATGATACAGAACAAAGTTAGATGAGGGATAGTTCATGGATATTTGAGCATTCCCTCATAATACAGGATGTACCACCCTTGGGAGAACCCAGGTGGCTAATACATTGGCAGGTTGGATTGTGGGCAATTGGAAAAAACAATCTTCACTAGAACTAATACTTCACTAATTGAAATAATAGCCATAATTGCTAGATTAAATGATTAACAGAAAATTCAAAATGTAAAGAGAATAAGACATACCAGACTAGAGTAAATCTGGATATCCTACCAGCTATTTGTATAGAAGAGGTCATTAAAATAATAACAAATGTGGTAGTGAGAGGACAAAAGTGTCATTGAGATGCTCTGTAGTAGTTTGCTACTGGAGTTTGAGGTTGATAAGAGCCAATGCTATTACAGAGCTAGGTACCCTGAGGGCAAAGAGAATGAAATAAACAAAAGTGTCCTTCTGTTTAACTGTCAGAAGCAATGCTGGGCAAAATCATGAAATAACTGGCAAAGCTGAGTGGCAGCCAGAGCAGAGAGGTCCAATGCTAAGAAAACTAAGAAGATAATTTTGAGAACTTAGAGCCAGCCCTTACGGACAAGATAAATGGACATTTCAAGAAGGCATTACTGGGATGCCTGGGTGGCTCAGTGGTTGAGCATCTGTTTTTGGCTCAGGGTGTGATCCTGAGGTCCTGAGATCAAGTCCCACATCAGGGTCCCTGGTGCAAGTCTGCTTCTCCCTCTGCCTGTTTCTCTGCCTTTCTCTGTGTGTCTCTCATGAATAAATGGGTAAAAGAAAGAAAATATTACTGTTCAGTCCCACCATGTATGGAGCTTGGAGACTGTCACTCCATCCTAACAACAAGTGAAAAACTGAATAAACTGAAAGTTCAACTCTGTGGGATAACTACAAAGTATAACAAACACATAATGTGAATACCATAAAAAGAAAAAATAAAGAAAAACAGAAAAAAATAGTTGAAGTAATAATAACTGAAAATTTCCCCAAATTAATGTCAGACACTACAATTCCAGGAAAATCAGAGGACAACAAGCAGAACAAATGCTGGAAAAAACGCATCTAAGTATATCATATTCAGACCACATGGCAAATACATGTATGAAAGATTAAATCTTGAAATATAAAGAAAAATCAAAGAAAGATAAAGAAAAATCTTTAAGAAACCAAGAAAGAAACCAAGTGGAGAAAAGCAGCTTAAGTATAGAGAAACAAAGACAAGAATTACATCTGACTTTTCCTCAGATATTACAAAACCAAGAAAAGAATGGAATGAAATATGTATTGGGCCAGCAGAAACTCTTCTCAGTGTTGACAATACATAAATTAATGTATACTTTGCCATTAGTTGGACACATCAACACTAAATTATAGATTTTCCTTTGTATAGGTAGCTCTTTCTCACCAATGTATATCTAGGTAAAAGCCACATCTAGCATGGGAAACAAGATAATTTTTTGTTACATATATTTTTCAGCAACTACAGTTGTGAGCCAGTGCATTCCCCTTTTGAGAAAATAGTAAAATTCAAGTATGGGTGGTAGTTTTATCTGATATAAGTGTAGATACCCTGTTTTTTTCTTGCTGGCCAACTGGTTAAAATGTCTTTTTTCATGTCTTCATTCTCTATCTATGTGTGTCTTTAAGGCAGAAAGCAAATATCTTGTAGATAGCATATAGTTAGATCTTGGGATTCTTAATTCATTCAACAAGTCTTTGTCTTTTAATTGGAGAATTTGATCCTTTACATTTAAAGCAATTATCAAGAGACAAGGACATACTATTGTTATTTTATTTATTGTTTTCATGTTTTGGTGATCCATTGTTCCTTGTTTCTTATTTTGCCTTATTTTTTTGTGTTTTGGTGTCTTTTGCTGTATAGTATGTTTTGAGTTCTTTATCATGTTCTTTGGTTGATTACTACTGGATTTTCCCTTATGGCTATGATAATGCTAACATAAAATATACTAAGCACATAACAGCCTCTTTTAACTTAATAAAATTTAACTTCAGTAGGATGTATAAACCAAACACTATTACTTCTCCCACTCACATTTTGAGTTTTTTGCCATTACAGTTTATGTTCTTTTATATTGCGCAACTAGTAACCAATTATTGCAGTTAGATTATTTATTATTTTTACATTAAACAATACAATATTAATAAACATAGTAATGTTTATTTTTTAACTTTTAAAGGAGAATTTTAAGTGAATTATATATCACTGCTACCATATTACAGAATCTAACCATGAATATATATTTACCAGTACCAGTGAGATTTATGCTACCTTTCTATGTTTTTGTGATGTTAATTAGTGTTCTTTACTGATATTCAAATAACTCCTTTAGGATTTCTTGCAAGGCAGTTGTGATGGTAATGAACTCCCCCAGCTTTTGTTTGTTCAGGAAAGTCTCTACCCTTCCTTTTTTTCTGATTGACAACTTCATTAGGTACAGAAATCTTGATTGATAGTTCTTTTCTTTCAATATTTTGAATATGTCATTCCATTCTCTCTTGGCCTAAAGAGCATCTGTTGAAAAATGTCAGTCTTCTCTTGCTTCTCTTAAAATTCTTTCTTAGACTTTGACTTTTGACAATTTAATTACATATTGTGGTGTAGTCCTGTTTGGGTTCCACCTAGAATCCTTTGAAACTCATGGATCTTTATGTCCATTTCTCTCCCCAGGTCAGGAAGTTTTAGCCATTATTTTTTAAATATACTTTCTATCCTTTTCTCTTTTCCTTCTGGAATTCCCATAATGTGAACATGGTTTCTTTTCTTTTCTTTTTAAATTTTTTTATTCATGAAAGATACAGAGAGAGAGGCAGAGACAGGCAGAGAGAATCAGGCTCCTCACAGGGAGCCAGATGCAGGATTTGATCCTGGGACCAGGCAAAAGGCAGACGCTCAACCGCTGAGCCACCCAGGTGTCCTGAACATGGTTTCTTTTCATTGCATCCCATAACTCCCATAGATTTTATTCATTCTTCTTCATTATTTTTTTTCCAATTTTCTTCTCTGATGGGGTCATTTCTAGTATCCTATACTCCAGCTGATTCCTTTTCTACACAGCAATTTCCACTTTTGAAACTCTACTGAATTCTTCAGTTCAGTTATTGTATTTTTCAATTCTAAAATTTCTGGAGTTTTTTTTTTTTTTTTTGATGGTTGCTATTTTTTTGTTGAACTTATTTTGTTCATGCATTGTTTTCCAGTTTGGTTTAGTTCTCTATCTATGTGTCCTTGAAGTTTACTAAACTTCTTAGGAGGATTATTCTGAATTCTTTGTCGGCCAGTTTGTGTATATGCATTTTTTATGGTCACTTATTAGAGCTTTATTAGTTTCCTTTGGTGGTGTCATCAGTACCTGATTTTTTATGATACTTAATTCCTTATGTTGGTATCTGCACATTTGAGTAATCAGGCTCTTCTCCAAGAGTTTATAGACTTGCTTTGGCCGAAATAGTTCTTTACCAGCCAGCTCAGTTTGGGTTTCTGGATATGTCTGCTGGTAATGTCCTTGAGCAGATAATCTTGAATATGATTTATTTTGGGGGAAGTCAACTGTTCAGGCTCTGAACATAGAGATGGGGTGTATGTCTCTTGCTGAGAGCAGTTGGATAGGACTGCTTGCTTGGTTCCCTACCCAAGTGAGGCTGTAGGGCAGGCTTTATGTTTGTTTGGATTCTCTAGTCAGGCTTTCCAGGTCAAGACTGGGTACCTTAATCAGTAATAGATGAGGCTATGAATTAGTTTCCCTGCCCTAGAAAGGCATTAGCACAAGAACCTGGGCTAGTACAGTTAATTGTGGATCTGAGACAGAGTATGCACTGAATTCCCTGGTCAGTGTGCTCTAGTTAGTTTCCCCAATCTAAGAGGATGAAGGCTATACTCAGCAATGAATGCAGCTACAAATTAAATTTTCTTCCAGGTGTAGCAGAATCATCTCTACAGTTGGTAACTCTTTGATTGTTGTCTTAACTCAAATGAGCCTGCACCCCAACTTCCCTGACCAAACAGGGCCGCTGGCTTTGCTATCACACTACCAGGACAGTCTACCTTTTGGCTCAAGTGTTACTGGGCTACACAACTTCCAGGAGTTGTCTCCAGCTCTTCTGGTCATATAGAGCCAGAAGACACTCTACCCAATATATAGGGCTAACGTTTCAGTTTCCTTACCTGGGAAGAAGGGAGAGGAGCCACTCCAAGGCTATGCTCAATTTCCAAAATAGGCCCTCAGGTTGGGAGAGGCCAAGAACTACCCTCAGCCTTGGCTATGAATTAATCCCCCTGCCTGTGCATGACATGGAAATACTTTAAACTCAGTGCTTCCTTTATCATGGAAGTGATCAGCTCTGCCTACCTGCCTCTTGGCTCAAGTGTTCCTGGGCTCCACAGCTTCCAGGGATTGTTGTCATCTTTTATGGTCACATAGGGCTGGAAGACATTCTCCAAAGTGGGTGGGGCTGTGATTCAGCTTCTTGCCTGGACATGGCACACCATGGTCTAGGGATAGCAAAGCTCCTTGTTTGAGGGCCAAAAAAACTCCTTGTTTCAGGACCAGGAAAACTATAAATAACTCCTTGTCTGAATGAAGTAGACCTGCACTCTGTCAGGTCCCCTGATTAGATTGTGTCCTGGACTTGATTCTGCAGATAAATAGCCTCTGGTTGGAATTACTAGTTGGGCATTGTAGTTATGAACTCAACCTACCAAAATCCACCTGTTGATCATTTCAAACTCTTCCTTCCTTTTTTTTCTGTCACATTCAGATTCCCAGTGGTTGAGCTCACACATACCCTTATAATCCCCATTGGGAAAATCAGAATAGGGGCTCCCACAAAGTATCCCACAATGTCTGGGGAGTTGATTGTCCCTTCTGGGTCCAGAGGGGCCAGAGGCTCAGGGATACCTCTCTCTATTGTATTCAGGTGCTAGCCTGTAGAAGGAATAATGAGGTAAATGTGTAGCTGCTTATCTTACCCTCTAATGCAGCCTATCTTGCTCTTTGTGGTATAGGGGGACTTCAGCCTCACTCCTGTATTTTAGGATTCTCTTAGTGGTATCTTATTCTTGAATAGTGGCTAGTTCTTGTGAAGGAAAGATGAAATTAAGAAACTATGTTGTCACCTTAGTGATGTCACTCTAGCTAAGAACCTTTTATATCAGTGTGAAAGCCCACTTTGAAAAGAGAAAAGGACATGGATGATATAGAAGCAAAAATATTCTCCTTCAAATGCAAAGTAATAACAAAAAAAAATAGAAGCAGAAGAATTGGGTTTTACTGAGAGATCTTATATAATTGCAAATCATTACCTTCTACTGAGCTGTTTTCCTTAACTGGCCACATACTGCTGTAGCTGGCATTTCATCCACTGGGAAGCAAGGGCCATATCTAATAAGCTGGGAAGCATGATAATAGCGTGTGCTAAGAGAACTCTGACAAAGCCATATTTAAAATTTAATTCCAAATGCCCTGGAAGGTCAGAAACAGTTTGTATCCTTTCTCTGTTAGTCTGGTATAGTCAAGAAAACATTGCACAAGAGAAAAGATCTAGATTATTATCTCTTTGGCTTCTCAGCATAATTGTCCCATTTAACTCATAAAATGAATTTAAAAACTATGCAGAATTTTGCATGTATTATAAAATTCTAAATGATTATAATCACTGAAGTCCATACATATTAAATGGAAATTCAAATATAATTTAGAGATATATTTAATTATTTTTTGTTTCTATTTTCCAAAATATTTCAAAAGGAAGATAATCCATTATATAAATTGTAATAGTTCTTTTTCAGATCATAAATTTATTTAATGCTGATTGCTAAAGCTTAACAAATTAAATTAAACTATCTTATATATCAGAATAGAGGGATGCCTGGGTGGCTGAGTGGTTAAGCATCTGCCTTTGGTTCAGGGCGTGATCCCAGAGTCCCAGGATCGAGTCCCACATTGGGCTCCCTGCATGGAGCCTGCTTCTCCCTCTGCCTATGTCTATGCCTCTCTCTCTCTGTGTCTCTCATGCATAAATAAATAAAATCTTTAAAAAATATATCAGAATAGAGGCATGGAACTTAGGAAATGTTAATAGTATATGTTTCAGCTACTTTTCAAGAAGTCTATTTCATGTGAAAAGATCTGTAATTCTCAAGAAAAATTCCTAGAAGTCTTTACCTCCTGTATTCAACAGAATATAAAGCTTCAATTTACTTCATTCAGTTGAACTTCCTTATGACTCATTATCATTAGAATAGAACCGTATTTGACATCAGACTGTAACTTGTATGATCAGTGAATCCTCCTGACTTGATAATTTCTCCCTTGAAATGCATACTAGCTTCAGTCTCATAACTGATTTCCTCTCTGTCTTACTGATTAGGGTTAGACAACACAAAGAAAACATCAAACACTTTTAATCCTTCCCTCCTAGACTCTATGGTCCAATCAAATCTTCCTGCTCTTCACTTCTTTTCTTTGAAATCTGCTCTGATTGAACTCTTCTTTCCAAAGTCAAAGGAGACCCAGTACTACAAGTGTACCCTGACCTTCAGTGCATCTCTTTAAGCCAACATCTACGTGTGCATTCCACCATAAATAGGAGGATGAGGATTATTTGTATTCCTTTCACTTCTCCCATGAAACTTCTATTCACCAGATCTTGAGATGAGAAGTTGAGGAGCAGTGAAAAGATGCCATCATTTTCTCTAGTGAGAGGGTGAATAATGTCCCATCTTTTGCCAACATTATCATATTGTAGTCACTCTTCATGTCTTGTCTCCATATAATGCTTTTGAGGCCCTCCTAGCCTTTCTGAATATGTTTTAAACATATGGTCTACTAGCAAATTCATCAAAAATCATCATACTAGCATTCCTCTTTCCAACCATTTTTCTGTTACTATTTGGAGTTTGGAGCAATTTTCAAAATTTAAACTTCTTTGGGTAAATAAGTTAACAGAAATACATACCTATGTACAAGACAAATATTCTAAAATATTCTAAATAATAGTGTCACTGTGATCAAGACCAATATATTAGTATTTTTTTTCCATTTGTCTTCAAAAAGCATGTAAGAGCTCGAGTGTTTGCAATTGCTGTTCAAATGTTGTTATTCTGGTTTGAGACTTGTAAGTATTTTGGAAAGTTTTCAAGTAAATATTTAAGTTGATTGTTCTTATCTCATTTGTACATTAGTTTTTAAAAGTAGCTGACTGCCAAGTCAATAGTTTTAGTGAGCTCATGTTGAAGAACAGAGCATTCCAAGCAGCATATTATAATCATTAATGAAGCTCCTCTGAACAATAAACTGCAATAGAAACAATCTGAATTATACAATAATAGAAAACTTTACAATACCTGTTCTCCTTTTGAAAACTAGCCTCTTTCTTTAGGAACTCATTGCTTTAATAACAGATAAAAATTATATTTATAGACTACGTCTTAAAAAAAAAAGAACACTAAGGGGAAAAATAGCAGCAATTTACTTTCAAAAAGTTCATAGCATAGGGACAGCTGGGTGGCTCAGTGGTTGAGCATCTGCCTTAGGCTCAGGTCATGATCCCGGGTCCCAGGATCCAGTTCCACATTGGGCTCTCAAAGGGGAGCCTGTTTCTCCCTCTGCCTGTGCCTTTGCCTCTCTCTGTGTCTCTCATGAATGAATGAATGAATGAATGAATAAATCTATCTTTAAAAAAATTTTAAACATTCATAGCCCCTTAGTGACAGAATAAATAATCTAGTAGCACTTAAATATATGGTGACAAGTTTTGTCAAGGAGCAATTTTAGGTATTAAGAAAGTGAGATTTTGAAATTATGTTAATTTTACTTGTTTAAACTATTTTATTCCAAAACAACACAGTTATTAAGAATTGACAATAACTTGAAGATAAAAAAGAGGTGTTTTTCCTTATTATAATACCCCTATTTCTGTTACCAGTACTCGCATTAGCCAATCTTATTAATGATATACAACTTGCTTGAAATCCTTCTTTTTGTGTGTTAAATATTAAATACTAGCTTATAGAAATGAACTGTTTCGTGAAATTATCTGTCTTTTTAGTTGATTCATTCCAGGCATGCTCCCTAAATATTGGAGTTCTTCAGGGGTTTTCTGCCCTTGGCCCTTTTCTCACTTACACTAATGACTTCAATTACCACCAGTATGGTCCTGATTTCCAAATTTGTTATCTCCAACACATGCATTGCTATGGATTCATCTCATCAAACTTGCTATGTCCCAAACTGAGCTAGTCCTTTTCGTCTATGAACCTTCCCTTTTTCCTGTCCTTGTCACTCCCATCTACCCTTCTGACTAATCAAAAGCCTTTCCTCCTCCCATTCTTATTTCACACCTAAAGTCAAGATATATTATTTATTAAATTTTTTCTGGCATAACAGCTTTATTGATACATAACTCTTATACTATACAATTCACCAATTTAAAGTGTGCAACTCAATGGTTTTTTTTAATATATTCACAAAGTCGTACAACCTTAACCACAATCAGTTTTAGAACATTTTTTTTTTCTGCTCCAAAAAGAAACCTTATAAAACATTAGCAGTTAATTCCCATTCATTCCTAACTGCCCCAGCACTAAACAACCAATATTCTGCTGGCTGTCTCCATAAATTTTCCTATTCTGGACACTTTATATAAATGGAATAACACAATATTTTCTTTTAAAGATTTTATTTATTTATTTATAAGAGACATAGAGAGAGAGGCAGAGATATAGGCAGAGGGAGAAGCAGGCTCCCTGTAGGGAGCCTGATGTGGGACTTTATCCCAGAACCGTAGGATCATGCCCTGAGCCAAAGGCAGATGCTCAACCACTGAGCCGCTCAGGTGCCCACAATATACATTTTTTGAGCTGATTTCTATCAACATAATGCTTTCAAAATTCATTCATGCGGTGATCCCTGGGTGGCTCAGTGGTTTAGTGCCTGCCTTTGGCCCAAGGCCTGATCCTGGAGTCCTGGGATCGAGTCCCACATCAAGCTCCCTGCATGGAGCCTGCTTCTCCCTCTGCCTGTGTCTCTACCTCTATGAATAAATAAATAAAATCTTTAAAAAAAATTCATCCATGTTATAGTATGTATCAGTACTTCATCTTTTTATTGCCAAATAATATTATATTTTGTGGATATTTATCCATTCATCAGTTGGTGATTATTTGCACTATTTCTACATTTTGATTTTTATAAAAAAGCCATTATAAACATACTTGTACTATACTTCTGTGCATGAAGGTTTATTTTCTCTATATTCTAACCAACACTGGGGATTAACTGCCTTTTTTCTTAGAGCAATTTTCAAAGGAATGAAGTGGTATCTCATTGTGGTTTTGATTTGCACTTTTCTAATGGCTAATAATACTAAGTATGTCTTCATGTGCTTATTGGTCATTTGAAAATCTTTAGAGAAATGTATATTCATATCTTCTATCATTTTTAAATCAAGTTATTTGACTTTTATTTTTATTTGTAAGAGTGCCTTACATACTCTAATTACGTCTCAAAAAAAAAAACCCACAAGTCTCTTCTTATAAATGATTTGCAAATATTGTTTTCCAATCTATGATTCCTCATTTTATTTTTTGATGGTGGACTTTGAAACAATAGTTTCTAATTTTGATGAATCCTAATTTACTTATTTTTCCTTTTGTTGCCTTGTTTTTGGTCTTATATCTAAGAAAATTTTCCCTAATATAAAGTCATGAAGATTTACACACTTTCTTCTGAGATCTTTTAGAGTCTTAACTCTTTCTTATATGGAGGGCTATGATCTATTTTGAGTAAATTTTTGCATATGGTGTGACTCCTAAACAATTTTCAAATTTGCCTCTTCATCTCTAAACAAATGGCCACATTCATTGTCTAAGTCAATGACATATTTTGTGAAGATTACCAAGTGAATCTTTTCATGGTTCCATTTGCTTTTATTCTCACTCCCCTCCACTCTGTATTCTGAAATAAATAACCAATCTTTCTAAAATACACAACTAACCATGCCATTCTTCTTAGAGAAATATATTTTTAATGATCTAAGGTTTTAGCCTTAGAAACACAGAATTAGAGAATTGTCTAATAAAATAGTCTCATATATCTGACAGTTTGTTGTGTACTTGCCTAATTAATTTTAAATCTGGATGCATGATATTCTCCAATATTTCAAAATAACAAAGAAAAATTCCTATTCCAAACCATAAGAGAGTTAAAAAGAAATTTCTCTTTTTCTGTTGTATTTTGTAATTATTGTTTCTGACTAATGTAAGTAGCAATAAGTTATATGACAGGATTCTTTTCAAAAAATGACATCTAAAATTATACATGCCACATTACATACACAAATACATATGATTAAAGAATATAACAAACTGGAATTTTTTTTTATATTCTTAGATCTCAAATTAGAAAATAAAGGTAGTAAGTGACTAATGGGAGGGGTTTTGGGGGGCTTCTTTGTGTTTTTGTTTTCATTTTTTTACTGCCTTTAGAGTCAAACAGCATGTGTCTATGTGTCTAGTAGTGAGTTGGTCTTATACAAGGTGAACTATTAATAAATTGATTTCTAAGTGAACTAGTAAATGTGTGAAAAATAATATAATTATTTTCTATATAATTATTGTTCTAATAAATTAGATAATATTATAATATATAATATAGTTATTGTTCTAATAAATTAGAACAAAATATAGTTAGTGGAATTGCTAAATATTGGGAATAGTTTAATTTTGAAATTGAAGATTTTTTTTAAGATTATATTTATTTATTCATAAGAGAGAGAAAGAAAGAGAGGCAGAGACACAGGCAGAGGCAAGCTCCATGCAGGTAGCCCAATGTGGGACTCGATCCCAGGACCCCGGGGTCACCACCTGAGCCAAAGACAGACACTCAACCTCTGAGCCAGCCAGGCGTCCCTGAAATTAAAGATTTAGTATAAATTGAACCATAGAGTTAATAAAGATTCGAGCAGAACTCAACGAAATCGAAACCAGAACTGTGGAACAGATCAACAAAACCAGGAGTTGGTTCTTTGAAAGAATTAATAAGATAGATAAACCATTAGCCAGCCTTATTAAAAAGAAGAGAGAGAAGACACAAATTAATAAAATCATGAATGAGAAAGGAGAGATCACTACCAACACCACGGAAATACAAACGATTTTAAAAACATATTATGAACAGCTCTACGCCAATAAATTAGGCAATCTGGAAGAAATGGACGCATTCCTGGAAAGCCACAAACTACCAAAACTGGAGCAGGAAGAAATAGAAAACCTGAACAGGCCAATAACCAGGGAGGAAATTGAAGAAGTCATCAAAAACCTCCCAACACACAAAAGTCCAGGGCCAGATGGCTTCCCAGGGGAATTCTATCAAACATTTAAAGAAGAAACCATACCTATTCTACTAAAGCTGTTTGGAAAGATAGAAAGAGATGGAGTACTTCCAAACTCGTTCTATGAGGCCAGCATCACCTTAATTCCAAAAACAGACAAAGACCCCACCGAAAAGAGGAAGTATACACCAATATCCCTGATGAACCCAGATGCAAAAATTCTCAATAAGATACTAGCCAATAGGATCCAACAACACATTAAGAAAATTATTCACCATGACCAAGTAGGATTTATCCCTGGGACACAAGGCTGGTTCAACACTCGTAAAAACAATCAATGTGATTCATCATATCAGCAAGAGAAAAAATAAGAACCATATGATCCTCTCATTAGAAGCAGAGAAAGCATTTGACAAAATACAGCATCCATTCCTGATCAAAACTCTTCAGAGTGTAGGGATAGAGGGAACTTTCCTCAACATCTTAAAAGCCATCTATGAAAAGCCCACAGCAAATATCATTCTCAATGGGGAAGCACTGGGAGCCTTTCCCCTAAGATCAGGAACATGACAGGGATGTCCACTCTCATCACTGCTATCCAGCATAGTCCTGGAAGTCCTAGCCTCAGCAGTCAGACAACAAAAAGACATTAAAGGCATTCAAATTGGCAAAGAAGAAGTCAAACTCTACCTCTTTCCAGATGACATGTTACTCTACATAGAAAACCCAAAAGCCTCCACCCCAAGATTGCTAGAACTCATACAGCAATTTGGTAACGTGGCAGGATACAAAATCAATGCCCAGAAGTCAGTGGCATTTCTATACACTAACAATGAGACTGAAGAAAGAGAAATTAAGGAGTCAATCCCATTTACAATTGCACCCAAAAGCATAAGATACCTAGGAATAAACCTAACCAAAGAGGTAAAGGATCTATACCCTAAAAACTATAGAACACTTCTGAAAGAAATTGAAGAAGACACAAAGAGATGGAAAAATATTCCATGCTCATGGATTGGCAGAATTAATATTGTGAAAATGTCAATGTTACCCAGGGCAATTTACACGTTTAATGCAATCCCTATCAAAATACCATGGACATTCTTCAGAGAGTTAGAACAAATTATTTTAAGATTTGTGTGGAATCAGAAAAGACCCCGAATAGCCAGGGGAATTTTAAAAAAAAAGAAAACCATATCTGGGGGCACCACAATGCCAGATTTCAGGTTGTACTACAAAGCTGTGGTCATCAAGACAGTGTGGTACTGGCACAAAAACAGACACATAGATCAGTGGAACAGAATAGAGAACCCAGAAGTGGACCCTGAACTTTATGGTCAACTAATATTCGATAAAGGAGGAAAGACTATCCACTGGAAGAAAGACAGTCTCTTCAATAAATGGTGCTGGGAAAATTGGACATCCACATGCAGAAGAATGAAACTAGACCACTCTCTTGCACCATACACAAAGATAAACTCAAAATGGATGAAATATCTAAATGTGAGCCAAGATTCCATAAATTCAATATTAACTTGTAAAGTAAAAGATAATTTTGCAAAATCAGAATCATTATTGATCTATAATTGTTAGAACTTGTCTCATGTGTCTTTAGCCGTGGATGAAAATAAAATTTTAGCCTTTTGTTGTTTCCTGTTAGAGATTATACTACATAATCCATGAATAAACTGAAATATTCTATCTTCATAGAACTTAAGAGAGAACTTGAGAACTTTTGGTTCTCATCCAAAAATGCCTGCAAGATTTACATGATGATCTGATATATAAAACATTCTTACTGTATTCACAGAGATGTAAAAAAGCTATGAAAGGCAAGAAAGAGAAAGATTTTAAAAATTTACTGGAACAAATATTGCATTATGAACAATATGCAATTTTCTCTTGGGACCTGAACTGTGAAACAGAGGCCTGTTTATTATGCACTGAATGCAACAATGAAAATGTACAGGTTGTGGGGCAAATGACACATGCATGAATGGCCAGAGTGTTAATGAGTTCTGACCCAGAATGATCTGGTATATGAATCTGCTTTTTTCCAAAGAAAGCTATGTGAGGCTTACAGATGAAATTTTACTTAATTCATGTTTATGCACATATTGACCATTTATTACATATGAGTTATTTTGTGAAATAACAGAAATGAAAGAACTCTCTAGATTAGTGGTTATAGGAAGGGAATTAAATGTCAAAAGTTCATGCTCAGTCTGACAATGGCTTTTTGTTTAATAGACAAGATTCAAGACTTTAAACTTAGTAATTGGGTTAACTATAAGTGGACTATATCCTATATTAATTTTTATGTTTTTTAATTACAAAATAATAAAGTATACTGATTTAAGCAATCAACATTTACTGAGCACTTACTATGTAGAAGACACAAACCAACAATCTGGGGCATACATACGTCCTAGAAAGAAAGTCTACTTTAAAGCATTGATATTTAGGCATTATGATGGAAACCATTCAGTAATATGATCCTTTTGAAATCTTAATAATTCCATTTTGGAAATGTTCCTGAATGGGATCATGGTTTGGTAGGAACATCTTTCTAGCAGTTTCTGTGAGGTTCTTGAATTCCAATAATGCTTATATTTAATTATATATTATATATTCCAAAGTTAAGCTTGTAGCACTTGAGACTTGAAAAGGTATAACTTAGTGTGCCAAGTGATTGGTCAAACCTTTCTGAACTGATAATCTTGACATGCTCAATAAAATTGCTGGTATTCTTCTCAAGTATTGTAGGGCAAGGGATACAGGGCATAGTATGAATCTGATCTCACCCTTATCATTCAAACACTGCACTATCTTGGACAAGTCAATCCATCTCATGATTTTTCATGTGTAATATGAACATAATAATTATCTCACATGTATGGTAAAAATTACATGAAATTGACACTGACATTTAGAGGATTCATTAAATGTTAGCTCCTTCGTATCTTTATCTAACCAAAAACACTTCAAGACAAAGCTGCTACAAATAATTCACTTAGATGGAAATTACATTTTTTGGCCAATCTAGATTCCAGTCCAATATTTTATAATTGGGAAAAAGTAGAAAGAGAACTAAATGTTAGAAGAATTTGAACTGAGAGTGCTTGGCTCTTTAATTTGTGACTTTAAGAAAGTAATCTAGCATTTTTGAGCCTCATTTAAGCACCTGGGAATAAAGAAATAAATATTGTTCCAGTGCTTTTTATATGGTTATTGAATGAGCCAAAAGAATTGTGGAAATGGTTCAGAAAAAAAATGCATTATTCATTTGCCAGGTATTCTTATACTTTCTTGTTCTGACCAAAAATTAGGAAAGGCAGAGAAGAGAATGGAGCATGTTGAACTGGACACATTCTTCTCTCCAAGAATTAATTTGCAAATTTATATTATGGGGAAATTCACTCAATATGTTCACCACCAGTTTACACAGAAACAATAATCACTTAGGGCATAAAATACTAGATTATTTGTTCATGTACCATTGGCCAGAATCTTCAGACTGAAAGCTTCCTTAAGAGTGACCAAACACTGCATTTGATTTCTAAGCTAAATAATAATAAGTTATGAGCATTTGAGGGTACTAATTAATAACAGTAAAATAAAATCTGATGAGATAAATGGGAAAAAGTCACATATGTTTCCACCACACTCATGGCACTTCAGATGAGGTGTTCAACTTTATAAAACCTCCCATGTTAATCCAAGTTTTCCTTGCATACAATTTAGAATTTTTAAAGTCAACTGGTGCAATGTTTTCCACAATTGACTACTAATATTTTCTTTTCTCCCTTTCCAGATAAAAAAGGTCCCAAAGGATTTTATTATGCACCTATTTCTACAAGAATGAAAAGAGAACAGGCTTTGAGTTTGAAGCTCCACTGGAGGCAGCATGAGGCTTGAGGGATGAGAGTAAGCCGTAAACCCAGACGTGGACACCTACTGTAGAAATAATTCTCCCAATTTAAAAGAATGTACACACACTATAATATTGAGGGGAAACAAACATTAAATCAAAAGAAAAATTAAAAAAGCATCTCAAATCCCATAGAAAAACAATTTTGTTATATTTTGTTTTAATTAAGTGTATAAATTCATAAAGAAGTTTTCTTAAGACTTGAACAGTTTGTCAGTTTAATACGTATCATTTCCCACCTTACTATGTACTATGAGTATTTCTCATATTATTAAATATTTATTAAACACACATTTTTAACAACTGGATAATATTCAAACTATGGTTGTTCCTTAATTTAGAGACTTTCTTATAGCAGGATTTTTCTTTCAAATTTTCAGCATCATAGTTAATATTAACATTTATGCACTTATATAAACCTTTGGCAGGTTTTCTGACCACTTTCATTAGGTAAATTTATATAAGTTGAATTGCTGTATTAAGGCATCTGAACAATTGTAATGTTTTTAGTGTATACCATCAGATTCCATTCTATCAAAGATGCAAAAACATACTCTCTTCACAGCATGATGTGAGTGTCCAGCCCTTCTCAATATTGACTATTATCAGAAAATAATTTTTAAAAATTTATGAAACAAGAATTTCTCTTATTCCAAACCATTATAGTATTAATAGGTGTGAAATTGGCATTTAGATTCCATGAAAAGGCCAAATCTTTCCTCAACTTAGTTAAAAAAAAGAAAAAAGAAGGAAAACAGATTCCCAGACAGCCAATAACAGTTGAATAAGTCTGTAAATAAACAGTAGAAAATAACACACGGGTTTCATAGTTCTCTACCTTTTCATATTCTTAAAGGCAAAAATGCAACACCCATTTTATAATATAACAGACTAAGCAGACAAATACTTTAGTTTTATTTTTTCAAAGTAATACTTTATTTTGTAATGAAATAATAGAAGTACACAAATTAGCTTTGATTTTGAACCATATATAGGCACAGAAATGTGCAGAAAGGAATTTGAGGGCAGCCCAGGTGGCTCAAGCCGCTTTCAGCCCAGGGCCTAATCCTGGAGACCTGGGATCGAGTCCCATGTTAGGCTCCTTGCATGGCGCCTGCTTCTCCCTCTGCCCGTGTCTCTGCCTCTCTCTCTCCTCTCTGTGTATTCTCAGAAATAAATAAATAAAATCTTTAAAAAAAAAAGGGAATTTGAATAGATGTTATCTGCAAAAATCTACGTGCATGATTTTAGTCTAAATTTTCTCTGTCTTCCACAAAAACAGAAAGAGAGTATCATCAAAGTTACCTCTCAGCTTTTTCTATCTGTTCGTTTAGAGGTGATGATGAATAAACTAACACACTTGGGTAGTGTCAATTCAGGGATTCTAAATCTTGCACTCTCCTAGGCAGGCATCAGTTTATGGTATCATCACAGCTTTTGGCTCAAAAAAAGCAAGCATGCAGAAATGACTAGGATAAAATATGGCAAAAATTTCAATTTCTAGCCCCACTTCTACTCTAATTCACTTATGATAAGGCATTTGTTCTATAGAACAAAATATACAAATGCATTATGAACTTCATTCACTATAGTATTCTGCAAATACAAATTTCTTAAAGAAAAATTGTTGAGCTATAGAAATTTTTAAGAAAAGTGTTAAGAAATCATATGGACTCCACAATTATATTGTCAAGCTCAAATAGAGTCTATCATCTAGACATGATCAGTAACCAGCAACTAAAATTCCTTAAGCCGACTTCCTCTTCTGTAAAATAGGGATAATAAAGATACAGTCCTCATAAGGCTGTGGATTAAGGGATATAAGGCATAAAATGTACTTAGCAGTAAATGAAAGTTATATTTTTTCTCTCTAAAATAGGAAGACATCTTTATGAACTAACTGGACACTGACCTCTAATGGCATGAACTACACCTTAGATATTTTAAATTTCTAGTTCTGGGATGCCTGGGTGGCTCAGCGGTTGAGCACCTCCCTTTGGCCCAGGGTGTGATCCCTGGGGTTTCAGGAGCGAGTCCCACATCAGGTTCCCTGCATGGACCCTGCTTCTCCCTCCACCTGTGTCTCTGTCTCTCTCTGTGTGTCTCTCAGTAATAAATAAATAAAATCTTCAAAAAAATTAAAAACTCTAGTTCCTAGCACAGTGCAAGCGCAGTGTTGTAAAGTGCTAGATAAACTGAAATAAATAATGTTGTCCACAGTGGCAGACAATAAAAACCAATACAACTTCTGTAGACATAAAACAGTCAATCTTATGCTTGTGACACTTTAAGCCTGTCCAAAAAATAGTTAATCTGGTAGTCTGCAGTTGCCTTACTTGTGGATAAATCAAACAATTAATTCCTAGTATGAGGGGAGAATCTGCTTCTCCCTCTCCCTTTGTGTGCTCACTTGTTATCTCTCTCCTTCTCAAATAAATAAAATGGGTAAATTTTTTTTAAAAAAATCACTTCCCAGGGCACCAGCATGGCTCAGTGGGTTAAGCATCTCTCTTTGGCTGAGGTCATGATCCCAGCATCCTGGGCTCTCTTTCTCTCTCTGTCAAATATATAAATAAACTCTAAATAAATAAAACAAAAACACACAAAACTTCTCTCCCTTACCCCTGCCAGGCCAAACCTCTCATTTATCAAACTCAGGTATCCTTATACCCTAGAAGCCTATTGTTACACCTTCATTTCTACTGTATGTTTTCTTTGGTCAGACAGGGAGAAGTTCTCTCCTCTGCAGGTTTAAGTCATCTTATAGAACCCCAATTCCCTTATCACATCTGTTTAACTTATCTACTTATATGCTTACTTCTCACCTGAGACTATAAACTCTTATATGTTAGAGTCAAGTTCTTTTTCATCTCACTTTTCCAGGTCTTGGAAAATAAATGTTTAGTTGACTGGGTGTTATATAATCAATAAAATAAGTATGATTATATATTAAACTATTTATATGCTTAATTCACTTTTATAGATAAGTCATTTGTAAAAATATAATTTGTAGTATTTTAAAGCACACACCACTGCCTGCAGATTTCCAACCTACTGTATTCATGTTTTACAGGAACAAAAGAATATTGTATTTTTAAAATTTTTAAGGATTTTATTTTTTTATTTACTTGAGAAAGAATGAGAGCATGAGTTGGGATGGGGGGAGTAGGGAGGGGCAGAAGGAGAGGGAGAAGCAGGCACCCTGCTGAGGAAGGAGCCCGACTTGGGGCTTGATTCCAGGATCCCAGGATCATGACCTGAGCCAGGGATAGATGATCAACTGACCCAGGCATCCCTGAAAATCGTATTTTTAAATATGTCATATTTTATAATTCTGCAGGAATGTTTATGTTTCTGTTTAAGTGTTAGCATTTGATAAAACTTTGAGATTTGTATGTGGCTCATGAAACAGCATGAGCATCCATCAGCCAACAAGCCACTTGGCTGCCATTACCAATTTGGATTGGGTATTTTACATTATTTTATTTTGGAAGTTTATATTCTTCCAAATAAATATTAAAAAATTAAATTTCTAGGGGGATCTGGTAGGTGCAGTGGGTTAAGCAATTTTGTTTTAGTTTTAGCTTAGGTTGTGATCTCAGGGTTGTGAGGTTACCCAATGCCAGGATCCATGCTTAGCAGGGAGTCTGCTTAAGGTTCTTTCTCCTTCTGTCCCTCCTATCCCCATCACTGCATGCTCTCAAATAAATAAATAAATCTTTTTTAAAAATTACATTTCTGAACTAAAAATCTCTATTTCATAATAGACTTCTCTCTCTCTTCCTTCCTTCCTTCCTTCCTTCCTTCCTTCCTTCCTTCCTTCCTTCCTCCCTTCCTTCCTTTCTGACACAGGACTCAATATCACAACCCTGAGATCACAATCTGGGAGACTAAGAGTGAGATGCTTAACCTACTGCACCACCCAGGTATCCTAATGATGCATATTTTCTAAGATACTTTGTAGTTAGGCTGCACAGACAACCGTATTGTTAATTTGTCCCACCTGCTCCTAAAAATGGCTTCAACTCCTGGTCCATCAAACCAAACTAGTCAAGCTTATTTATGCTGCTGTAGATGAGTATAGTCTTTAACCTGGTTAGTGTTATTTGCATGTTGAACTGAGCTAAACTAATATTTTTGTATTTTAATTGATATTTAATATCTTTAGTCCAGATGAACTGCATAGCATGTTTTTGTTTATATTATCTTATCTAAATCTTTACATCACAACTTCACAATTTACCAGTTGAGGAAACTGAGGTCTTAAGAGATTACAAAATGTGCCCAGGGCTACAAATTCTGGATTTAGATGCCAATTTCCAGATTCTAAAGGCTATAGCTTTAATACTACACCAATTGTCTTCCTATTGATACAGCCTTACTCAACCATTAAATGTGTTGCAGTACATTTTTTTTTCTTTACAGATACTGAACATTTTTCAGATTTTATTGATCCAGGTTTTTGGCTAATGTCTCATGGATAAAATTAAATGTTTGTTCCTTTGGGAAAAAGATGATGGCATTTAAAAGCAAAGATTATATAATATGGTTATTTAGCCCCCAAACCCTATGATATCAGACTGGTGTTATCTAAGTTAGGGTGAGTTGCACAGGTGGAATCCAAGACTGAACAAAACAGTAATAACAAAACCTTGACATCACCCTAGTGTTCACCAGTAATAGGCTGCAGGATGTAATCTGAAGATGCAAAGAGGAAATCCAATGAATAATACTATTCAAACAGTATGAGATTTTTGTTTTTAAATTAAAAAACAAAGTCCCTTGCTTTCTTAACTTCCATCAATTGTAAATGTTTTACAAAAAATTTCCAGGACACTCAGAAAGGAAATTGGACCTTATCTCTTGTACTCAACATACTGATAAAAAGGAATTAACCAAACATTTCTTTCTCAATCCGTTCCCTTTTCAGTTGTTTTCCTCATACATTGTTATTTTCTTCTCAGCTAAATATCCAAGTTAAAAAACTCTTCCTCCCTAAATCACATTAAGCAACCATTATATACTATTCGCTTTTACAAATATTAGCTTGCTCTTAGAGGTTTCTTATTTTTAAATTATGATAATCATCAAATTGTTTTAAGATGTAAGGAAGTTTTTATTGTATTTTTCAATTTCCATAAGTAACTTGATATTTTAGTCAGTATTAATAATAACATAAAAGATCACTTGAGCATCTATCCAGAAAACCTGTTTCTGTTCATTAAAAATTCACTTCAGAAATTGATTTAATTTATTTTATGTAAATGTCTCGGCCTGGATTTCCATTTTCACGTATGATAGTGTTCAGAGCAGATCGATGTGCCCGTTGAGAACTAGTAAAAAACCAGAGATGGTAAATTTTCCCCTTGAAGGGATCAGAGAATGAACTGAATCAAGATAAAAAAGAGAAAAATCCCCAAGGAAGAAGAAGCTTTCAGAGAAGGACTGAAGATCTGCATATGTCTCTGGGGGTATTTGCTGATTCTAGGTGTAGCCCACAAGTAAAAGCTGCTCCAGGGAACAGAGAACCTAGCACAGTTTTGACAATCACGTGGAACTAGGTGACAAAGTTAGAAACGTGAATATTCTTGAACACATGACACATGTTTGGCTTCTGCTTGAAAACATTTGCTGAAGTTTGAAGCAGGAATAGTGGCTGAACATTTTGTTCAAGAGTGTAAAGTCTTACAATGCTTGGGAAACAAAGGCCTTCAGAGGGTGGAAAGGGCTCTCTAAGAATAAGTGAGAGTTAAAAGTCCTTCTTGGGATGGTGAATTAAAAGTAAAAATCTCCAATAACTTTTTTTTCTGAGGACTTTGCTGATATGGGCATAACTAGATGCTTTGATTCTGCACAAGAACACTGGTGAAAGAGATTGAAAAGTAGCAGAGCCTTTGATGTTTATACGGAGCCAAATGACAAAATTAGAGATTTGAGGGGCTTTAAATTCACAACAGCTCTCCCCTTTAAGACATTTACTACATTCTGAAGATGATCAGGGAGGGAGGCCATAGACATAAGGAGAAAACCTCTGAGAGGTAAAGTAGAAATTCCTGCAGTTTCTAAGGTAACAAAAACATAACAGATTTTTAAAAGATTTTATTTATGTATTTGAGACAGAGAGAGAGAGAGAGAACACAAGCATAGGGGAGGGGCAAAGAGAGAGGGAGAAGCAGGCTCTGCACTAAGTAGGGAACTTGACTCAAAGCTTGATCTCAGGACCCTGGGATCATGACCTGAGCTAAAGGAATATGCTTAACCAACTGTGCCTCCCAGGTGCCCCAACATACCAGATTTTTAAAGTAAAAACCCTGAGAAGCCATGCTTTTGGGGATAGGGACAAGTGAAAGAGATTAATTTTACTAAATTAATAGATAAGTTTTATTAATTTTCTAAAACTTGAACCCAACCTTAGTCCAGCTAAATCCATAATTGAATTAAGATAATGAGCTACCAATCTCTGACTAGCACAATAAAGTGTTAACTGTCTGGTGGAACGAAATATCACCTGGAGCTTCTAAAAATTTGTATACACAATGTCTAGCATACAATTTAGAGTTACTGGGTCTATTAAGCATATCACTTCTCCATTGGCACAGTAATGCTATATAACAAATAACTATTCAACTCTAAGACCATAAACATTTACTTAGGCCACAATTATAAAATCAATGAATTAGACTGAACTCAAATGGGCAATTCTTGGAGTCTCTCCTGACTGGCAGTTGGCCAGGTAGTATCTGATTTGGCTGGAATAACTTAGATGGTTTGGCTTTGATCCATGAATCTCACCTTACAGCAAGCTGTGTGCTCATTTTCTCATGGCAAAGGCAGATGAGCAAGAGGTCCAGAAGAAACTTACAGGCACTTTTGCAAGCCTCTGTTTGTGCCATTTTGCTAATGTGCCAAAGAAAATCCCATGACTAAACCTAAACCTAAATTACGGACCAAAACACCCAATCAGATGAAAGAACACTGGAAATTTCAAAAACAATATGTGAGAATAAAGAGAAGGATAAAAGTCAAGATCATAAATTAAATAAATACAGTACAACAATAAACAAGACTACATGAACTAATAAATAATAGAGAAGAAACACAAGGGCAGACCTACAGATGTTCCAACTATTGGATTATTATACAATGAATTTTAAATAACTGTGTTTAGTCCATTCAAAAATAGGAGAATGTACAAAACAAAACAAAATTAGAGATTTTCTTTTTTTTCTTTATTTTTAAACTAAAGTATATTCAACATACAGTATTCTATTAGCTTCAGGTATAGAATTCAATGTTCAAAAATTTTAAAAATTACTTAGTCCTCATCAGGATAAGTATACTCAATTCTCTTTATATATTTCACTGATTCTACCTGCCACTCACCCGCTCCTTCTCCTCCAGCAACCACCAGTTTGTTCTCTGAATTTAAGAGTCTGGGTTTTTCTTTTTTCCTTTTTTAAAATTAATTAATTAATTGATTAATTAATTGATTAATTGATTAATTTATGGGGTTTTCTTGGTATCTTCTTTCTGTTTGATTTCTTTGTTTCTTAAATTCCACATATGAGTGAAATTGTATGCTTTTGTCTTTCTCTGTCTGATTTAGCATTATACCCTCTAGGTCCATCCTTGTTATTGCAAATGGCAGGATCTCATTCCTTTTTATTGCTAAGTGATATTCCATCTTCTTCATCCAGTCATCTATTGATTAACACTTAAATTGCTTCCATATCTTGGCTATAGTAAATAATTGTGCAATAAATATTGGGGTGCAGATGTTTATTTGAATTACTCTTTTCATTTTCTTTGAGTAAATATCCAGTAGTGAAATTATGGGATCATATGGTAATTCTATTTTTAGTTTTTCGAGGAACCTCTATACCACTTTCCACAGTGGCTGCACCAACTTGCATTCCCACCAATGATGTATAAAGGTTTTTTTTTCTCCACATCATTGCAACAACTTGTTATTTCTTCTGTTTTTGATTTTAGCCACTCTCACAGGTGTAAGGTGATTTCTTTCATTTGGTTTTGATTTTTCATTTCCCTGAAGATTATCAATGTTCAGCATCTTTTTTTGTGTCTATTGGCCATTTGTATATCTTTTTTGTAAAAATGTCTATTCATTTTTAAATTTTTTAAGTAGATTTTTAAAGCTGATTATTATTTTTTTGGTGTTAAGCTGTATAAGTTCTTTATATATTGGCTATTAGTCCTTTATCAGATATATCATTTGCAAATATCTTCTTCCATTCAGTAGGTTGCCTTATTCTTTTCCTTATGGCTTCTTTTGCTGTGCAAAAGCTCTTTATTTTGGTATAATCTGAATAGTTTAATTTATATTTTGTATTCCATGCTTGAAGAGACATATCTAGAAAAATATTGCTAAGGCCAATGTCAAAGAAATCACTGCCTATGTTTAATTCTAGGAGTTTTATGCTCTCTAGTCTTACATTTAGCTCTTTAATCTATTTTGAGTTTATTCCTGTGTATGGTTATGAAAGTTCAATTTCTTTTTTTATTTGTATATTTTTTTATTGGAGTTCAATTGCCAACATATAGCATAACACCCATGGCTCATCTGTCAAGTATGCCCCTCAGTGCCCATCACCCAGTCACCCCATCCCCCATCCACCAACCTTTCCACTACCTCTTGTTCATTTCCCAGACTTAGGAGTCTCTCATGTTCTGTCACCCTCACTGAAATTTCCCACTCATTTTCTCTCCTTTCCCCTTTATTCCCTTTCACTATTTTTCATATACCCCAAATGAATGAGACAATAGAATGTTTGTTCTTCTCCAATTGACTTACTTCACTCAGCATAATACACTCCAGTTCTATCAACATTGAAGCAGATGGTGGGTATTTGTCATTTCTAAAGGCTGAGTAAATCCATTATATATATATATATATATATATATATAATGTATATATATACACACATATATAATATATATGTATTATATATTAATATATTATATATTAATATATAATACATATGTTGTAATATATAATCATGTTGAATACAAGTGAAGTAATAAAATATATATTTATTATCTATATATATTATATATGTAATATATAATACACCATGTACATATATAATATATATATATGTACACATACACACATATATATGTACATATATTATATATATATATATCACATCTTTATCCATTGATTTTTTGATGGACACTGAGGCTCCTTCCACAGTTTGGCTATTGTGGACATGGCTGCTAGAAACATCGGGGTGCAGGTGTCCTGGCGTTTCATTGCATCTGAATCTTTGGGGTAAATCCCCAACAGTGCAATTGCTGGGTCGTAGGGCAGGTCTATTTTTAACTCTTTGAGGAACCTCCACACAGTTTTCCAGAGTGGCTGCACCAGTTCACATTCCCAACAAAAGTGCAAGAGGGTTCCCCTTCTCCTATATTTGTTGTTTCCTGTTTTGTTAATTTTCACCATTCTCACTTTTTTTTTTTTTTCAAATTTCAATGCTTTTATTTCAGGTTCATTGTTTCCCTTGTATTTTATCAGTTAGAATAAGTAGTCAAACATGTTAAGAAAAAAGAAATCAAGTCATTCATCAGAAAAAATAATTGTTGATTTTTCAGTATGATTATTATAGGAATATTAACAAAAATGAAAAAAATCAATACTTATATGTTGTCTACAAGACACAATTTTGTAATTTTGTAAGTTTCTCCACTTCACATTAGATTATTCCTCTCAATCCATACAATCAGCATATAGAGTAACTAAGTACATGATTCAGGATATATTTCTATCTCATTGTGGTTTTGATTTGTATTTCCCCGATGGCAAGTGATGTGGAGCATTTTCTCATGTGCTTGTTGGCCATGTGTATGGTTTCTTGGTGAAATTTCTGTTCATGTCTTTGTCCCATTTCATGATTGGATTGTTTGTGTCTTGGGTGTTGAGTTTAATAAGTTCTTTATAGATCTTGAATACTAGCCCTTTATCTGATATGTCATTTGCAAATATCTTCTCCCATTCTGTAGGTAGTCTTCAATTTTGTTGACTGTTTCTTTTGCTGTACAGAAGCTTTTTATCTTGATGAAGTCCCAATAGTTCATTTTTGCTTTTGTTTCCCTTGCCTTCATAGATGTATCTTGCAAGACGTTGCTGTGGCCAAGTTAAAAAAGGGTGTTGCCTGTGTTCTCCTCTAGGATTTCAATGTATTCTTGTCTCACATTTAGATCTTTCATCTATTTTGAATTTATCTTTGCATATGGTGTAAGAGAATAGTCTAGTTTCATTCTTCTGCATGTAGCTATTCGATTTTCCCAGCACTATTTATTAAAGAGACTGTCCTTTTTCCAGTGGATAGTCTTAACTGCTTTGTAGAATATTAGTTGACCATAGAGTTGAGGGGCCATTTCTGGATTCTCTCTTCTGTTCCATTAATCTATGTGTCTGTTTTTGTGCTAGTCTTGATGATCACAGCTTTGTAGTACAACCTGAAATCTGACATTGTGTTTCCCAGGCTATGGTTTTCTTTTTCATATCTTTTCTGATTCCACACAAATCTTAAGATGATTTTTTCCAACTCCCTAAGAAAGTCCATGGTTTTTTGATAGGGATTGCATTGAATGTGTAAATTGCCCTAGATATCATAGACATTTTCACATTATTAAGCCTTCCAATCCATGAGCATGGTATACCAGCCTTAATCCCAGGGATAAATCCCATTTGGTCATGGTGATTAATCCTCTTAATGTACAATTGCATCCTATTGGCTAGTATCTTGTTGAGAGTTTTTGCATCTGTGTTAATCAGGGATATTGATGTATAATTCTCTTTTTTGGTGGGGTCTTTGTCTGGTTTTGGAATTAAGGTGATGCTGGCCTCATAAAACAAGTTTCGACCTATTCTGTCCCTTTGTATCTTTAAGAACAGCTTTAGTAGAATAGGTATGGTTTCTTCTTTAAACGTTTGATAGAATTCCCCTGGGAAGCCATCTGGCCCTGGACTCTTGTGTCTTGGGAGGTTTTTGATGACTGCTTCAATTTCCCCCTGGTTATCAGCCTCTTCAGCTTTTCTATTTCTTCCTGCTCCAGTTTTGGTAGTTTGTGGTTTTCCAGAAATGTGTCCATTTCTTCTAGATTGCCTAATTTATTGGCATACAGCTGCTCATAATATGTTTTTAAAATCATTTGTATTTCCTTGGTATTGGTTGTGATCTCTCCTTTTTCATTCGTGATTTTATGAATTAGAGTCTTTTCTCCTTTGTTTTTAATAAGGCTGGCTAATGGTTTATCTATCTTATTAATTCTTTCAAAGAACCAACTTCTGGTTTGGTTGATCTGTTCTACAGATGTTCTGGTTTTTATTTCATTAAGTTCTGCTCGAATATTTATTAACTCTCTTCCTCTGCTGGGTGTAGGTTTTACTTGCTGTTCTTTCTCCAGTTCCTTTAGGTGCAAGGTTAGCTTGTGTATTTGAGTTCTTTCCAGTTTTTTGAGGGATGCTTGTATTCTGTTGTATTTCCCTCTCAGAACTGCTTTTGCTGTATCCCAAGGATTTTGAACTGTTGTATCTTCATTCTCATTAGTTTCCATGAATCTTTTTACTTTTTCTCTAATTTCCTAGTTGACCTTTTCATCTTTTAGCAGGATGCTCTTTAACCTCCATGTGTTTGAGTTTCTTCCTAATTACTTCTTGTGATTGAGTTCAAGTTTCAAAGCATTATAGTCTGAAAATATGCAGGGGACAATCCCAATCTTTTTGTATCAGTTACGACTTGATTTGTGACCCAGTATGTGGTCTATTCTGGATAAAGTTCCATGTGTACTTGAGAAGAATGTGTATTCAGTTGCATTTGGATGTAAAGTTCTGTAAATATCTGTGAAATCCATCTGGTCCAGTGTATCATTTAAAGCTCTTGTCTTGTTGGAGATGTTGTGCTTAAAATACCTGTCATTTGTAGAAAGCACCGTGTTGAAGTCTGCCAGTATTAGTGTATTATTATCTAAGTATGTCTTTCCTTGGTTATTAATTGATTGATATACTTGTCAGCTCCCACATTAGGGGCATGAATATTCATGATTGTTAGCTCCTCTTGTTGGATAGATTCTTCAAGTATCATAGTGTCCCTCTTCATCTCTTACTTTGGGATAAGCTTTAATTTATCTGATATGAGTTTCTTGCTTTCTTTTGAGTGCCATTTGAATGGTAAATAGTTCTCCAACCTTTTATTTTCTTGCCTGCTTTCTTTTGAGTGCCATTTGAATGGTATATGGTTCTCCAACTTTTCATTTTCAGGCTGGAGGTGTCCTTACGGCTAAAATGAGTCTCTGTAGACAGCAAATAGATGGGTCTTGCTTTTTATCCAGTCTGAAATCCTGCATCTTTTGATAGGATCATTAAGCCCATTCACGTTCAGAGTTACTATGGAAAGATATGAATTTAGTGTCATCATAATACCTACTCAGTTCTGGTTTTGTGGATTATTTGGGCATCCTCTTTCTTTTATAGGGTCCCCCTTAATATTTCTTGCAGAGCTGGTTTGGTGGTCACATATACTTTCAGTTTCTGCCTATTTTAGAAGCTCTTTATGTATTCTTCTATTCTGAATGAGAGCCTTGCTGGATAGAGTATTCTTGGCTGCATGTTCTTCTCATTTAGGACCCTGAATATATACTGCCAGCCCTTTCTGGCCTTCCAGGTCTCTGTGGAGAGGTCTGCTGTTAATCTAATACTTCTTCCCATTTAATTTAGGGATCTCTTGTCTCTTGCTGCTTTAAGGATTTTCTCTTTATCTTTGGAATTTGCAAGTTTCTCTACTAAATATTGAGGTGTTGAATGGCTTTTATTGATTTTTTTGGGGGGGACCTCTGTATCTCCTGGATCTGAATGCCTGTTTCCCTCCCCAAATTGGGGAAGTTGTCAGCTATAATTTGTTCAAATATGCTTTCTCGGCCTCTATCCCACTCGGCATCCTCTGGAACCCTAATTATTCACAAATTTTTCCTTCTTTCATTGTCATTTATTTCCCTTAATCTTTCCTTATGTATGGTCTTCTAATTGTTTTTATCTTTTTTCCTCGGCTTCTTTCCCTGCCATCAACTTGTCTTCTATGTCACTCACTGTTTCTTCTACCTCATTAACCCTAATCGTTAGGACCTCCAGGTTGGATTGCATCTCATATAATTGATTTTTAATTTTGGCCTGATTAGATCTAAATTCTGCAGTCATGAAGTTTCTTGAATCCTCTATGCTTTTTTCCAGCGCCACCAGTAACTCTATAATTTTGCTTCTGGATTGGCTTTCTGACATCGAATTGTAATCCATATTGTTGTATAACTCTGTGGCAGAGAGTACTCTTTTTGATTCTTTCTTTTGTGGCAGTTCTTCTTTCTAGTCATTTTGTTCAGTGCAGAGTGGATGTATGAGTGGGCTGTGTCAAGGATATCAACCACGACGTAAGTAAATTTCACCCTAGATGTTTCTGCTGAGGTCAGAGGCCAGAAATTGAAAAAAAGATCAGAACAAAATAAAATAAAAGGACAACTAAAGTGAAAAACAAGTTTTAAACAAAGTAGTAAAAAATAAAAGGCCAGGAATCCTAAAGAAGTTAAAAAGAAAAAAGAAAAGAAAGAAAAAAGAGAAAAAAAGGAGAAGAAAAAAAGGAGGGGGATTGGGACATGGTTGTCATGAAATGTTGTAGTGGAGGGAGAATGTAATCTATCTGAGAGGTCTAGAAGGTGATCCTCTTGTTTCTCAGTATATTAAGTTCTGTATGTTAGAAGACACCCAGTCCCAAATTTATATAAACCAGAAATACTTGAGGGCCCCAACATTGACCTCCAAAACATAAATGAGATAAAAGAGGGGGTAGAATTGAATGAGGAATCTCACAGAATGAACCAACACGGTATACCACTTGGTTCTGGGTGCATACTGGTCATGTTTTAGAAGGTATTAACCTCTGCCATTTTAGAACAAAATGAAGTAGAGAAAACAAAAAGCACAAAACAAAACAAAAAAACGTATCTTGTATATATCCCAAAATTAAGCTGAGTATGTTGAAGGGAATCTAGAATTTGCTCTTCCCCTCTTCTTCCAGCTTGTCTTCTGGGGAGGGGCCTGCAGGACTGAATCTCAGGTGTGTGCACCTGGGGGAGCTGCCAGGCCTCATGCCAGGTGCTGGGCTCAATGGGAGCTGTTGACCCCATGAGGCCCCTGTTCCCTGGCGGCCGGCCCCTTCCAGGCACGTGGTGACACCAGGAGGAACAACAACATTGGTGGTGGCCAGGTCTCTAGCTCCGTAGTCAGCTCTCCACAGTAACTACCAGTCTCCCAGTCTGCACTTGTCTAGGTGCTTCCGGGCTGGCAGTGTGTGCTGACCTGAACAGTTTGGGGGTGCCTGGTGGTAGGAGAGTCCTTGCTGTACTGTGCCCTCCCCGCCCCCTCCTGTCTTGGGGGGAGTGCAGGATCGCTGACTTTGTCCACCCAGCACCCTGGGATCTGGGGTCTTTGCTGCTGGAATCGCAGTCTGGGGCTGCAGCTCCCAAAGGCAGCAAGCAGGGCGCAGACCCCTTGGCTCAGAGCCCCCGCCTGACCGACTGGCTTCTCCTGGATGCCCCACCAGGTGCGCACTTCAGCCCTTTACTGAGATCAGTCCACAGTCTGTGGTTTGCTTTACCCTAGGGCGCACTTCCTCTATCAGGGACTCCAGGAAACTGGAGGCTCCACTGCCCCTCCTGCGATTCTGCTGGTTTTCCCTGCTAAGTGTCTTTCAACGGGGAAGAATCCAGTGCGGATTGTTAAATTCCTCCTTCTCTGGGACTGGGCTTCCCTGTCCCGGGGGGCTCTTGCTGAGGTTTTAGCCTGGCTTCTCGTGGGATCCCCTCCCGCACTTGATTCTTTTTTATTTTTTTTCCACCTTCCTACCTTGTTAGAAGCCAAAACCCTTCTCTCTGTAGCATTCCAGCTGTTCTCTCTTTAAATCTCAGGTCAAATTCATAGGTTTTCAGGATGATTTGAAAGTAATCTAGGTAAATTGTTGGGGCCAGGTGAATAGAGGCACCTACTCCTCCATCTTGCCCTCCCCCAGAAAGTCCAATTTCTTTCTTTTGTATGCAACTTTTCAGTTTTCCCAGCATCATTTATTGAAGAGACTGTTTGTTCCCCATCGTCATTTTTACCTTTTCTCATAGATCAAATCACCAGATATGTTGATTGGTCTATTGGGTATAGTGTTAGCTCTAAGTTTTTCATACATGGCCTTTATTATTTTAAGGTATGTTCCCTCTAACCCTACTTTGTTAAGAATTTTTATCATGAATGTATATTGTATTTTATCAAATGCTTTTCTGAATATATTGAGATGATCATACAGTTTTTATCCTTTCTCTTATTAATAGGATGTGTCATTTTGGTTGGTTTGTGAACATTGAACCACACTTGAGTTCCTGGAATAAATCTCATTGAATTGTGATGAATAACTTTTTTAAAAATATATTGTTAGATTCAATTTATTAGTATTTTGTAGTGGATATTTTCATCTATGTGAAAATATATCATCATAGATATAGGCCTAGCATTTTCTTTCTTTCTTTCTTTTTCTTTCTTTCTTTCTTTTTTTCTTTCTTTCTTTCTTTCTTTCTTCTTTCTTTCTTTCTTCTTTCTTTCTTTCTTTCTTTCTTTTTCTTCCTTTTTTCCTTCCTTCCTTCCTTCCTTCCTTCTTTCCTTCCTTCTTCTTTCTTCTTCTTTCTTCTTTCTTCTTCTTCTTCTTCTTCTTCTTCTTCTTCTTCTTCTTCTTCTTTCTTCTTCTTCTTCTTCTTTCTTTCTTCTTCCTCCTCCTCCTCCTCTTCCTTCTGTACTGTCTTTATCTGTTTTTTGGTATCTGAATAAGTCTGGTCTCATAGAATGAATTTGGGAGTGTTCCTTCCTCTGTAGGAAATTTTCAACAAAGAATTAAAATCTATAAAAGTAATTGAATGAACATTGTAAAATTGAGAAATAAAATACATGATGTTAAGAACTTATTAAAAACCTATTGGGATGGGCTTAAATGCAATTTTGTCACAACAGAATACAAGATTAGTGAATTCAAGAGAGTTAAATAGAAAATATAAGAAAATCAAATAACAGAACAGAACATGAAACAATGTTTCTGTCATGCAATAATTTTCTTCACAAAACAATACCCTTCTATTTTCATATGCCTCTGCCTGACTTTTAGGCCATTATATTAAATGTCCTGTAATACCCATTGAATCTTACATCCTTCTTCACACAGGAATATGCACACTGTCTCTTTGACAGTTTTAAGTCTTCTAAATATTACCCATTCTTAATTGACTCCTCAAGAAATATCACCAATGAAAATCCTCCACAATGGTCATTTCTGAAATCTTATTGGACTTTTTTATAGCCAGTATTGTAAAATTTAGCATTTATGTTCTATCTGCTCAGCTGAACTGTAAAATACCTGAGTATTAAGTCTAATATTTCATTGGTAATCATTTAGAAGACATACTGAGGTATCCTTTGTATCCATAGAAGAAACAAGGTTTAGAGCTGGACTTAGGTACCAAGCAGAAATAGGGATGCAATCACAACCAAGCAGGACTTTCCCATGTGTCCTTTCCTACAAGGAACAACTTTTCTCACAATTTACTGTTTCATCACAAGACAGGAACTAATACCTTAGCTTCAGGCCAAGATTTTTATTGGCTTCTCTTGGTCAGATGCTACCATTGATCTGATCAGTAGGAAAGTACTGACAATCCCCATCAGAACCACATGATTGTTATGTGGAATGAATAAGAAAACAAACAAACAAACAAACAAAAAACCCAAGTTGATAGTCTTAGAAAAAAGTGTGGAATATTGTAAAAAGAATAGCTTTTTCACTATAGTATATAGTAATTTCCTAGTTTAAAGAAACAACAAAGAAAAAAAAGAAATGAAGGAAATCACTGACATAGGCTACATTTGATAAGAATATGGTTTGGATCATTAGTCGTAGATGTCTTTGCAATATGGAATTGTGATTGATTGAGAGATACATATGTGCAAATCAGAAAGGAGTGTACCTTTCATTGTTCTTTTGATCTGAAGCTGGGAAATACTCCATAAAATAAAAATAATATTTTGCAGCTCACCACTTACTTCACTTTATGCCCTGACTTTTAAGAATTATTAATTTGAATAAGAAGAAAAATTAGAAATGAATGAGGAAGATTAGGCTTAAGAGAATATCAGCCAAGAATGGGGCATATGCAAAAAAAATGCATGACTTTGTGTTTATATATGCACTAAGGAAGAGTTAAGATATAACTGCCCAATCACACAATTACTGGGTTCATATGAGACAAGCAAATCAACTGCTGAGGTTATATACCACAATTCCTAATTCTAAATAGAAGAATTCTCTCAAGGTTTTTCTTAAATATAAAGAATGAAATCAGTCCACGACATTTCAATGGCATCATTCTTTAATTTGAAATTCAGCAAAAAAACATTCTGTCCTTCCAAGGACAATACAAGGCTAGCACTAGATCATTTAAGCCAGTCTTTCTTAGTGTGGGTAAATTTGACCCCACTTAGCAATGTCTGGAGACAGTGTATTCCAGTTATTTTGAGATATAATTGACATATGGCATTGTGTTTAAGTGTAACATGTGCAACATTTTGATCTAATACACTTATATATTGCAAACTGATCACTACCATAGTGTTAACTACCATCTCCATTACATCACATAATTATCATTTATTTTTTTTTTGTGGTGAGAACATTTAACCACCTGGTAACCACCACTCTACTCTCTTTGTCTATGAGAGTGACCCTTTTAGATTCCACATATAAGTGATATACAGTATTTGTCTTTATCTATCTGACTTATTTCAGTTAGCATAATGCTCTCAAGTTCCATCCATATTGTTGTAAATGACAAGATTTCCTTTGTTCTAATGCCTGAATAATATTCTATTATAGATCTTCTTTACTCATTCATTCATTGATGGTCCTGTAGATTGTTTCCATATAATGAGTATTATGAATAATGCAGCAATGAACATGGGCTGCGGATATCTCTTCAATATCTTGGTTTCATTTTTTTAGATACATACTCAGAAGTAGAATTGCTAGTTCATATGATAGTCCTACTTTAATTTTTTGAGGAATCTTTATACTGTTTTCCATCAATTTCCATTCTCACCAAGTATGCAAGTTTTCTTTTTTTTCCATGCTGTCATCAAAATTTGTTGTCTTTTTGATAATAGTCATTCTAACAGGTATGAGGTGACATCTCATTGTGGTTTTGATCCACATTTCCCTGATGAAAGATTATGATGAACATATCTTCATTTACCTTTTGGCCATTTGTATGCTTTCTTTGGAAAAATGTCTATTTAATCCCTCTTCCCATATTTAATCAAATTGTTTTTTGCTAACGACTTTTATGAGTCTCTTACATATATTGTATATTAACTTCTCATCAGATATATGGTCTGTAAATATTTACATTCCCTTGGTTGCCTTTATATTTTGGTGATTATTTCTTTTAAGTTTGATATAGTCATACTTATTAATTTTTGCTTTTGTGCTTTTGAGTCATAGCCAAAAAACAAACAAAAACCTGACAAGATTATTGTCAAGAAGCCTTTTTACTATGCTTTCCAGTCTTATTTATTAGCTTTAATCAATTTTGAGTTAATTTTTGTGAATTATATAAGATAAAAGTCTAATTCTATTCTTTTGCATTTAATTAACCACTTTTTCCAAAAACATTTATTGAAGGGAGTACATATCCTTTCTATACTGAGAAAGACTCTTAGGTTCCTTGACAAATAGTTGACTATATCTGCTAGGGTTTATTTCTAGGATCTTGATTCTGTTACACTTGTGTTTATTTTTATGTCAGTAACACACTCTTTTGATTGCTATGGTTTTATAGTATAGCTTAAAATAAGGAAGTGTGATACTTCCAGTTTTGTTCTTTTTCAAGATTGCTTTGTCTATTGAGAGTCTTTTTGGTTACACACAATTTAGGATTTTTTTCTACTTGTGAAAAATGCCATTGAAATTTTGATAGGGATTACAATTAATCTACAGATGACTGTGGGTAGTATTGAAATTTTAAAAATTTTAGACCTTCTTATCCATGAACACAAGATATGTATCTATTCGTGTGTTCTTCAATTCCTTTCATCAATATTTTATGGTTTTCAATAGATAATTCTTACCTATTTGGTTGAATTTATTTCAAAGTATTTTATTTTTTGGATGTTATTGTGAATGAGAATTTTTTAAAGTTTAAATTATTAGTGTATAAACCAACTGATTTCTGTATGTTGATTTTCTATCCTGAAACTTTTCCGAATTCATTGATTAGGTCTCATGGGTTTTTTGGTGAAATTTTACTTCTTCCTCTCCCATCTGAATGCATTTTATTTATTTATTTATTTATTTATTTATTTATTTATTTATCTTGCTGATTGTTCTGGCTAGAATTTCTAGCACTATGTTGGATAAAAGGGGTAAGAGTTGGACCATTGTCTTGCTCTTAATCTTAGAAGGGAAGCTGTCAGTATGATATCATTGAGTATGATTTTAGCTATGGGTTGGTCATATGTGGCCTTATGTCGAGGTACATTTTTTCTATATCCAATATGATGAGTGTTTTTATCATGAAATGATGTTGAATTTTGTCATGTGTTTCTTTCTACATCCAATGAAATGCTCATATAATGCTTATCTTTCATTGTATTAATGTGGTATATCACATTTATTGATTTATGTATGTTAAACCATCTTTATATCCCAGGGATAAATTCCGTTTGACCATCACATATGATTACTTAAATGTGCTTAAATTCTGTTTGCTAATATTTTGTTAAGGATTTTTGCATTAATTTATTTGTAAGTTTTTCTTGCAATGTCCTCAACTAGCTTTCCTTGGTAACCAAGGAAATGCTAGTCTCAAATATAGTTTGGTAGTGTTCCCTCTTCTTCAGTTTTTTGGAAAAGACTGAGAAAGATTGGCATTGATTCTTCTTTAAATGCATGGTAGAAGCCACCCCTGAAGGCTTCTGTTCCCAGCTTTTGGGGGTTTTTATTACAATTTGATGTCCTTACTTGTCATTGCTCTGTTCAGACTTTTGTTTTCTTCTTAATTCAATCTTAGAAGGTTGTGTGCTCCTAGGAATTTGTCCATTTCTGTTGGTTCTATTTTTTTTTCTATCTCTTTGTTGAACTTCTCATTTTATTGTCATATTGTTTTCCATATATTGTTAAATTATGTATCTGCTCTCTTGTGGCTCTCTGATAATCTTTAGAAAAATTATTTTGAAGTCTTTATCATTTGATTCCTGGATCCTCATTTTGTTAAGGACAGTTACTAAATATTTAGTGTATTTTTCTGTGACCCACATAGCCTTGCATAGGTGTATGCATGTTTAAAGAAAGTCACTTCTTCCAGATTTTATAGATAAACTTCAGTAAGGAAAGAGTTTCACATAGATATGGGACATGCTGGAGCACACTGTAACCTTGTGTCTAGTGGTGCAGGATACCTTGCATGGGGACATGTGGTGGCTGGGATCTTGGGGGTGCATGATGTCTCTTTGGTTCAGAACAATGGGTTCTGTAGCAGTGACAACTGTGTGGTTCTTTTCAAGCACTGTGGAGTTGTGCAATGGCATCTCCGGGTCCAATGTCTAGAGACAAGGCAGGCTATAGTGTGGTGCTAGAACTTATGGGGTATACACACTTGGCTCTGGGGGCCATCTTCAGGAATCTATGTAGTGACAGAGCCAATTGCAGACACATATATAGTCATGGAAACCAAGGTAGGCAGCAAGGGCTGGAGACAGCTGCCATGGAGGCCCTGACTGTAAGCATGCACTACCATGGCTCCTGGATTTTGCCATAGGCACATGACAGTAGAGGCTGATGAAGGGATTGGGCTAGGCGCAAGCAGGTAAATAACTGGAAGGGCTTGCTATTGCTGATTGTAGTGGTGCAGGATAGTGACAAAAGACAGAGCCTGATGCAGGTCCACATGTAGTAGTGAGGGCCCTGATTGTCAGTGTGCTGTTCTGCTGCTGAACAGTCTTTTCTCTACCTTCTCTCCCTACCTGTTTAATGCACACTGTAGTGGAGACTGGTGGTGGATATCAGGCCAGACCAGCAGCATGCAAGTACACAGTTGGAAAGTTAGGGTTGGTTCGCCTAAAGCTCAAGCATGGTGGTGGTGGTCAGCCTCAGGGGTCTTAGACTGGCATCTTGCACTTGTGCAACCTCAGAGGCCTGGGCTGGCTTCCAGTGAACTTTCTGGGCTCCAGCAGTGGGAGGGGAAGGAGGGGGGCAGGAGGGACTCAGGCTGCTGGTGTCAGCAACTGCATATACTTGTGGTACGAAAGCTGGTGAAATCTGTAGTAGGGTCTTTGGTAGCTGTTCTGGCATTGCTTTTTTTCAGTGGTGAAATCTGCTAGATCTGTCTGCAAAGCATTTCATTGTAAACTGAAATTGCTCTTCTTTGGCTGCTGTTGGTAGCTCCCACTTTTCTTCCTTGTTCCTAGCCATCTCTATATGTTTTACCTTTTCAGATCTAAGAGGGAAGAAAATGAAATGGGACGTTCATGCAGTCCCCCAAAAGGCTGGAGAAGCTGGACACTCATCCTCACCCCTTTCCTGGCAAGAGGAACTCTTTCTAACTAGTAAATTTCTTCTTGTGGAAATGGGATAATGTATTCAAAATGAAGTTGTCTTTTTTTCTCTTCTTGTGCAGTTATCTTCAGGTTTTTTTTTTGGTTTTGGTTTTGGTTTTGGTTTTCCATTGTGTTGCTCAAGTTTCTTAGGCAGACTCTAGAGTTCTCCCAGGCTGTTTTTGTTCACTGGTAGCTAATTATTGATCTTTGTAGAGAGGCAGGGGTTGGGGTCCCCTGTATTGCCAATTTAGTGATGTCACCCTGGACAATATACCTGACAATATTTTTGATTGTCACAGCCTGGTATGCTATAGGGGTCTAGTAGGTAGAGACCAAGAATTTTGCTAAATGTCATATAATGCATACCAGCAAGTAATAATCCAGCTTTCAATGTCAATAGTGCCAATGATGACAAAGCCTGAGCTAAGTCTTCCCTTCCTTTTCTTCCTTTGCTACCTCCTGCCAGTCAATATACTTATCTCTCTCATAAACTCTATTAGATGTAAGTGTATATATGTATGTTTAAAAGAAAGAATGTGCACATGCATTTAGTCAGTCTTTGAGGATATCTATTTTGAGAGGTTATTCTAGAAGAAAAACATTTAATCTAGTTTATTCATTTTGTCATACATTTTTTACAGAAAGAGAATAGCAACGGAAATGAGTTTATTTTATTGTTTAATTTTTGGATTGCTCATGGAAAGTATATAAGTCCTATCATTCTCATTTATCAGGGGTTACTAAAATATCTCCATGTCTCATCATTTTCCCCATTCGTTTGTTCTGAATTTTGTCAGAGCTTTGTATCACATATTCATAGTAAATGTATTGTTGTAGGTCAATATGTTCATTCAAGCTAATATGAAAAGAAAGATATTGTTCCAGTGAAAATTTACAATGGAAACTGTCATTTATATTCTCATCCCAAAGTCTCATGCCTCTGTGTCAATTTAGTTACCTATAATTTTGACAAATAATTTTTCACAAATGGTAGCTACAAAGAGAAACCTCATGCAGTCTACAGAAATGTTATGCATCCATTTGACAACAGTCACTTAGCTTTTATACATGTCTTTGTCTAAGAGAAGAAAATGATTCTGAAATTACAATAACCTGTGCCAGTTGGGAAGTAAGACAGAGTCACCTAATTTTTCTATCATTACTTCAGTAAGTTAATTTTCCTAATTTTTCTTAGCTCTGCATTTAGTGAGACCTTGCAATTCATAGCCCCCCCCTGACCTCCAGCTCCTGGCCTACCCTTGGGATCTCTCTTCCAAAGAACCCAATGACAGCACGTGGGTACTTGCAGAGCCAGTCTTTCTCTGTGCCCTGACAGAGAGCTGTCATTCTCCAGTTCCGCCCAACACCCATCCCCAGAGAAGGCCTATATGCCTGCAGGCTTCGCTTTGGCATGCAAATCACGATGACATCAGAAAGGGAACCTACTGAGAGATTTTCATTTGGGTTTTTTTTTCTCATGGAGGGAAAAAAAAATCTATGGTGCTATTTTTATCTTGAGAAACTCCTAGGTTGAAAAATAAATGCAAGAAGGCAGATTTGGATTATAGACCATAAAGACTTATCCTACTCTCTTTTCCTTTATGGGAATAAAAATTTTCCAAAGAGTTGTATAGGACTGGTTGACTTGTCAATGATCAGGATACTATTCTCCTGGAATATCTATCAGTGCCTAGAAGGATACATTTTATCAAATCCACAACCACAAGTTATTGAGCTTTTTAAGTACAAGTATCTTGACAATGGCTTCTGCCTTCAATGAGTTTGAGGTCTGGTAGAGGATTCAAAACTAACAGCCATGTAAAAATTAGCAAGCAAAGCAATAAATCACTCAATTGAAAAACAGAGCTTTAAAGGCCATGAGAACTACAGAGAATGACTAAAGAAAACACTAAGTCTAATTTTAAAACTGACATTTCCCTACAATTGAGGAACTGATTTAAATTCTGCTTTCTTAGTCAAGGGAAGTTATGATGTTTATATTTCTTCTAAAAGATGCCAAAGCATTCAGATGAAAAGGTAGAAGAATTTTGTCTTTTGTCAGGGGTCACAAACTTCTGTGTACAGGTGGTTGGAATGTAGTGCACATTAGTGAAATGAGCTGGCAAGGGATCATCAGGAGGAACAATCACTGTTGCAATCTATAAATATCCTTGCCCATGCAAAGGAGATGCTAGAAATACAAACCTAATGTTGACAAATTGTGTCATATATTTTTTAAAGATTTATTTATTTTATACAGAGAGAGAGAGCCAGCAGGAGGAGCAGAGAGAGAGGCAGAGAATCTGAGGTGACACTGCGATGAGTCCAGAGCCTGGAATGGGGCTAGAGCCCACAACCTTGAGCTCATGACCCCATCCAGAAAACAAGACTGCCCAACTGACTGTGCCACCCGGTTACCCCAAGGTGTTATACTAAAACAACTCTACAGGCGGAAGGAGGGCAAGAATATCTAAAGCATGGATTATTTTTGTCTGGTGGTAGGAGCAAAGGGGTGAACAGGAACCAGATTCTATCAGAACATGCAAGCTATGAGAAGAAATGTATGCTGTATTCGAACAGTAATGATGGATCTTAAACAGAAAAAAATTGTGATCAAACTTTCATTTTTAAAAGTTCCTTCTGGCGAGATATAGTTTGAAGCATGGATTGAAGTGAGCAAAATTGTTGTCAGTTAGGAAGCTGTTATAGTATTAAAGATATGTATATATAGCTATAGATATAGATTGATAGACCTATATATATTAAGATATTTATCCATACCTACAAATAGATATTTAAGTATTATATATGACATCTATAATATCATAATACATCATAATTATGAATATATACATAATATACCTCATACAGATGGTTATATATAATTCTATCATCTATCAATCAATCTCAACTATTATATATTTATTTGAACTACCTTTGATAAAAGCATTTTAAGGTATCATTTGCTCCAACAAATTAGCAAACTACAAAGTTTTGGCTTCCTTTTAATAACTTTTTTCCTCATTATAAGTGAATTTGTCACAGAAAATTTAGAACTTTTGGAATATTACAGTTAAAATAATTACAACAATCCATAATACCACTTCTACCAGTACAAAGTATTCAAACTCTGCATCACTGAATGAATCAAAGATCAGAAACAGGATGGAAAGCTGGTACTGTGCAGCATGGGACATACCTTTGGGACCCTCTAAAAAACCTGAGAAAAGGCAGGGACATTTTATGGTCACTAACTTTCTATAGTTACCCTCCACTTGGAAGTTTGTGCTGCAATAATTCAGATATGATTTTTAAAAGGATAAAATATTCATATGTTGTGAGTCATGACATATAATGGATTATAGATACAACCATGATTATTTCTTTAAGATTTTACATTTGGAAACCCAGAATTAGTTTGTCAAAGGATAGGTATATTTTAAGTCCTCTGTTAAATACAGCTAGTGTCCAGATTGATAATACAAAATTGTAATTACTCTCATTTTTCTTAAATTCCCATCAGAATTGGTTATTAGTTTTTTTTGTTTTTGTTTTTAGAATTGGTTATTAGTATGTGTAACCAGCTGTATTTTTTTAAAAAAGCTGCAAAATGTCTCTCATCCCCCAAGCTCTACTTAAAATGTGCCCTTGACACTTCTCAAAAAGTAAAGTCTTTGTTCTCCCCCTTGATATTGTGCGGAATCGTGACTGGTAAAAGGGATACAATGTGATTTCCAAGGCCAGGTCATAAAAAGGAAAGTCTTGGGAATCCTTGGGTGGCGCAGCGGTTTGGCGCCTACCTTTGGCCCAGGGCGTGATCCTGGAGACCCGGGATCGAATCCCACGTCGGGCTCCCGATGCATAGAGCCTGCTTCTCCCTCTGCCTGTGTCTCTGCCTCTCTCTCTCTCTCTGTGACTATCATAAATAAATAAAAATTACAAAATAAAAAATTTGAAAAAAAAAATAAAAAATAAAAAAAAATAAAAAGGAAAGTCTTAATCTGACTTCTCTTGGGACACTTGCTTTAGAAATCAACCACTGTGTAGCAAGGAAACCAGTCGCATAGAGAGGCCATTTGTAGATGTTTGGTTGACAGCTGAATCTGAGATCAACTGCCATACATGTGAATTAATGAGTCTTTCCAACTGTGCACCCAGACCCTGTGGAGCAGAAGCAAGTTGTCCCTATGATGCCTATTCTGAATTCCTGACCCACAGAATCCATGAACATGATAAAAATAATGATTCTTCTACCCCACTAAATTTGGGATTTTTTTTTTTTTTTACACAGCAATAGCTAACTAGAACATGGTGTTTGTTTAAATTCTTCAACAATTTGAAACGTAAAATATGGTATCTCTTTATTGTTTAAATTGCATTTCCTTAATTGGCTATTAGGTAGTTGTCTTTTCTTTTCCTTCCTTCCTTCCTTCCTTCCTTCCTTCCTTCCTTCCTTCCTTCTTCCTGCCTTTCTTCCTTCCTTCCTTCTTTCCCATTTGCATTGCTTTTAAGAATTACTTCATCATTAAGAACTGAAATTTTAAAAAGGATTACATTCTACATCTCCAGTGATTCACCAATGCCATATATGCACTTCTACGAATCACATAATCAGTAGAACAATACATTACATGAGGGTGGATGATACATATATGCAACTCATACAATTTAGATTTATCCTGCAACTCACTTTACTCGACTATTGATAATTTTGGGAAGTTTCCCTATGACTACTACACTTCCTCAGCTTACTCAGAGAAACCCATGGCAGAGAATACACTCTATATCACCAAGGAATATCTCTTGTGAAGCACTGAAGTCGGGTATAAAAACAGACTGTGTTATCTCAGTTTGTTGTAGTCCTTATCATGGTATTTTGGATGTTGGAACTTTCCCTTTGCAGCTGATGTTAATCTTAAAATGGATAGTATGCTACCTCAATTTTCCTGTTAGGTAACCTAGAAAAAAAAGACAAAGTGAGAGATACAGAGTCTGAGTCTCATTTATTTTTGAGGTGTAGGAATAAAACTAAAATTTTGTATAGGATCTGATATGCTTTCAATATAACACCATGAAACTGTTAGCAGCCTCAAAGGTGTAAAGAATCATGAGAGGGAGTTAAGTGAAAGCAGAGGTATAAGGTTCACAGCATATCATCCTTCACTGACCCAGGCAAGATTTTGTGGTTATTACACTGAGTCTGATAACAATATATGTGTATCTTTATTTGAACATTCTTGAGGTGTGGCTTCTTGCTTATTATATGGATAGTCATTTAAGAATGTTTTAAAAATAGGGGGTCCCTGGGTGGCTCAGTGGTTAGAACCTGCCTTTGGCTCAGAGCGTGATCTTGGGGTCCTGGGATCATGTCCCGCATCAGGTTCCTTGCAGGATATGCATAAGAATCTTTGAGCCCATGGAGCCTGGATCCTGTCCCTGATTCCCACATAAAGGCTATTTTTTGACTTCCTGTTTTTTTTTTTTTTTTTTCTGGAACATTAGCTCCAGGACAAAAGATACCTTCTCTGATTCTTCATTGATGAACAATCAATGATGAACCAGATCAATGGTTCATTGATGAACAATCAATGAACAATCAATGATGAACCAGAACCTAGAAGAATACCTGTAAATAACAGACAATAATAATTATTTGAATGAATAACTATTAATCTAGACCATTCAAAAAAATGTATGGGCCAATATAGGACCTATTCAAACAGATAAGTCAAGAAAAGATAGTAAGATTAAATTGAGCCTTTCCAAATACTTTAACACTTAGATGAATCTATTGAGTATTTGCTATTATAGACCACAACCCCACATATTTGGCACTCTTCTTACTCTTTATCTATGGTATCACTATCTGGGATTTCCTTAATCCCAGAAATCCACCACAAGACATTATGCCACAAGATTATCAGAATATATTAGGTAATTAGGCAATTGTTTTCTTGTATTCTTAAAAGATTCACATTGAAAGAGTTTCTTCTAGATCCTTCCTAGGGCTAGTCATTTAAAGAAACTCCATTATCTCACTAAACAATATTTTGAAAGGAAAAAGATAAAAAGATCCAAAAATTTATGATTGTCCTGTCATGTAGTACAAAAGATATGTGCATAAATACATGTCTATCCTCCCAGCAAACTTATTTTTTATAATTTTTATCTCAATATAGTTGATGCACAATGCTATATTAGTTTCAGATACATAACAGTGATTCAATAAGTTTATAGATTATCATATGTTCACCACAAGTGTAGCTACCACATGTCACCATTCAATTATATTATAATTTCATTGACTATATTCACTATGCTGTGCCTTTTTATTCCTGTGACTTAATCATTCCATAACTGGAATCTCCCACCCCCTTCATCCACCCCCATTCTGCCTATCCTCCTTGTCTGCTACCTGGTCTGAGAACCATCAGTTTGTTCTCTGTATTTATAGGTCTGATTCTTCTTTTTGTTTATTTATTTGTTTTGTTTTGTTTTGTTTTAGATCCCACATATGGGTGAAAGCATATGGTATTTGTCTTACAAGTCATCTCTTTGTGCCTTGGTTTAATATTACCACCCAGTTTATAAGTTGTTATATAATTAAATGATTTAATGGATATAAATGCCTAAACCAGTGCCTGGCATAGAATAATCGCCACAAATTGTTCTATTTGTTCGTTGTGTTAAACACTACAGCAAATTACCAGGGAAATTAAAGTAGCCAATAGATTCTTCTAGAAAATGTTTTGCATTTCACTATGAATGCAAAGTTTGTGTAAAACCTCAAAGGCCAACTTTCTTAAAAATAAAAGGGATACTAGATATAGTTTCTAGTATGTATTATTTGACTTGAAATATTTTATTTCTGGTTCAAAAGTCCTATAAACACAGATGTTTAAAAAATTAAGGCAAGAAGTTGGAAAGAGATATAATGTCAACCACTCAACCGACCTATTCTCTTATGATTATGATTATTTGGGCTTCTATTTTCCACTTTATTCATCATTTGCTTATTGGCATTGACAATACAGCAAAGATAAAGACAAGAGGGTTAATTAATGATGCATCTTTAGGATACAACTTGCAATAAAAGTATCCAACATAGCTAAGTGAAACAAAAATGTTTTTGAGATTTTGCAAAGGTCAGTCTCCCAAACTCCCATCTTCATAAGCAGTATTTAATTTCTCCTCAAAATATCATTATTATAGGCACATAGAAAAATATGAATTTCTAGCAGTAGATGAAAAAGTCAAGAAACCAGGAAAAGATCCTCAAATTTCTATTCAAGGCATGCATCATAAGTATCCAATGTAGATTTGACTCTTCTCACTATTAAAGAAGCCTCAAAGTTTTGTTTCCTTCCTTCCTTCTCCTTCCTTCTTCTTCTTCTTCTTCTTCTTCTTCTTCTTCTTCTTCTTCTTCTTCTTCTTCTTCTTCTTTCTTTTTCTTTCTTTCTTCTTTCTTTTTCTTCTTTCTTTCTTTTTCTTCTTTCTTTCTTTCTCTTTCTTTTTCTTTCTTTCTTTTTCCTTTCTTCCTTTCTTTCCTTTCTCCATCTTTCTTCTCTCCTTCTTATAATACATTTCCTCAGGAGAGGGAAGATTTAGGTATCAATGCATCACTGAGAAGGCATATAGAAAAGATAAGGAAAAATAAAAGGGGCATTTTGCCAGGGAAATTACTCTTATTACTCTTCAGAGAAAATAGTCACAAAAGCAAATTTAAAGATTCAGCGCTTGCTACACTTCATGCTTCATAAAATTTTCCAAATGGCATAAAACCGCTTAAGAGCCATTTAAATTATAAGGGTTTGTGTAGAGTAGCCCTGCATGTTTTCACATGTGTTTATATATCAAAATAGCAAGAGGTACCTAGGCAGTTGGTTAAGCATCAGACTTTTGCTTTTTCCCTCAGGTCCTGATCTCAGGGTGGGGAGATAGAGCCAGATTCCAGCCCCTGGGTGTCTCTACCCTGGGTGGGACACACGGGGCTGGCATTTAAATCACTTTCTCCCTCTCCCTCTGCCCATCTCTCTGCTCTCTCTCTAAAATAAATAAATAAATATATTTTTTTAAAAAGCTGTAAAACACCAAACAGGAAGTTAAGCAAACCTTCCCTTTATTATCCAAACCACGTGCAAGCCCTTCCTGACACTCTGTAGCTGTGTCTTGCACCAAGTGGAAAACGAACTCCAAGCAGCAAATAAAAACAAGAAAAAAGGAGACAAAAGTAGTGTTTATAGCCAGGCTTCCAAGATTTTTCAGTACTTATTTATTTTCAAAAGTGTTAACTTCATATTACTTATCATCTATTTTCCGGGTTTCTAGTCTCCATGTTGTACATCTGTGATAGAGGCATTGTTTTTTGTTTTTTGTTCTTGTTTTTGTTTTTGTTTTTTCAGCTATACTGAGCTAAAATTGACAAAATTATAAAATATCTCAATTGTATAATGTGTTGATTAGGTGTAATGTACCTTGTGAAAGCATTTCCCCATCAAGTTAATTAACAGATTCATCACTTCACATTACTTTTCTGTTTTAAGTCTATTATCTTAGGAAATTTCAATTTGCTACATAGTGTTAGTCACTGTGTTATACATTAGACCCTCGGATCTTATTTGTCTTATAACTGAGAGTTTGTACCCCTTTTTAAACTTCTGTTTCACCACTTTACTCAGTTCTATGAGTTCAGCTTTTTCTTCTTCTTTTTTTTATATTCCATATATACAGATATAAGTGATACTATGTATTAGTCTTTTTCTGTCTGGCTTATTTCACTTAGCATAATACCTTTCAAGAGCTTCCATATTGTCATAAATGGCAAGATTTCCTTATTTTTAAGGCTAAATAATATTCTATTATATTCTATATGTAATATTCTATTCTATATATTCTATCTGTGTATATAATGGGCATATTATATTATAACCACATCCTCATTACCCATTTATCGATCAGGATTGCTTAGGGTTATTTCCATACCTTAAGTATTGTGAATAATGTTGTAATAAATGTGGGAGCAGAGATATCTCTTTCAAATAATCATTTCTTTTCCTTTGGATAGGTGTAATCACTAGATCATATGGTAGTTCTAATTTGATTTTTTGAGGAAACTCCATACTATTTTCCATAGTGGTTGTATCATTTTAAATTCTCACTAACATTTTACAAAAATTCCCTTTGCTCCACCTTCATACCAGTATTGCAATCTCTTGTCTTTTTCATAACAGACATAATAATAGGTATGAGGTGATATCTTGTTGTGGTTTTGGTTAGTATTTCCCTGATAATTCGTGATGTTGAACATTTTTTAATATATCTGTAGACCATTTGCTTTTGGTTTTGTTTTAAAGATTTATTTATTTATTTATTTGAGAGAGAGAGAGAGAGAGAGAGAGAGAGAGAGAATGAGCAGGAGAGGCAAAGGGAGAGAGAATCCAAAACAGACTCCACACTGAGCACAGAGACCAGTGTGGGGCTTGATCTCATGACAAAAAGATCACAACCTGAGCCAAAACCAAAAGTTAGACACTTAACAGACGGTGCCACCCAGGTGCCCCTTCTGTTGGCCATTGGTAAGTCTTCCTTGGAAAAAGTGTCTATGCAGGTCCTTTGCTTATTTTTAATTGGATTATTTATTCTTATTGAATTGTATGAGTTCCTTATATATTTTGTATATTAGCCCCTTATCAAGTATGTGGTTTGTAAATATTTTCTCACATTTTATAGGTTACCTTTTCATTTTGTTGATAGTTTCCCTTGTTGTGCAGGAACTTTTTAGTTTGATATAGTTCCACTTGTTTATTTTGTTTTTTGTTGCCTTTGCTTTTGGTGTCAAATCTAATAATTCCTTGCCAAGACCAATGTCAAGGAGCTTACACTCTGTGTTTTCATATAGGAATTTCATATTTCAGGTCTTATCTTCAAATCTTTAATCCATTTTGAGTTGATTTTTGTGAGTGGTTGAGATAGGGGTCCAGTTTTATTCTTTTGCTAAGGACTATCTTGTTTTCCCAACACCATTTGTTCAAGAAACTATCCTTTCCCCATTCTATGTTCTTGCTCTTTTGTCAAAAATTAATTGAATAGATGATGATAGATAGATAGATTAATTTTTAGGATCTCTATTTTGTCCCATTGATCTATGTGTCTGTTTCCATGACAATATCATAGTGTTTTGATCACTAAAGATTTGAAATATAGCTTGAAATCAAGAAGTGTGATGCCTCCAGCTTGGTTTCTTTATGTGTTTTTCTCTCAGGACTGGTTTGATTTGTTATATGTGTGTGATTCCTAGGAATTTTAAGACTTTTTTTCTATTGCTGTGAAAAATGCTATTGGATTTTTAGATAAGGATTATATTAAATCTGTAGATCACTTTGCACATTACTAATATACTAGCATTAATTTTTCCAATCTATGAATATGGAATATCTATTTATATGTGTCTTCTTCAATCTCTTTTATCAACATCTGTTTTCCAGGTACAGATCTTTCACATACTTGGTTCAATTTATTTTAAGTATTTTTTGATATCACTATAAATGGAATTGTTTTCTTCATTTTTTTGGTAATAGTTCATTGTTAGTGTGTAGACATGATTTTGGTAAACTGATTTTATATCTTGCAAATTTACCAAATTCCCTTAGGGTTTTTTTTTTTCAGGAGGTTGAACTTCTCTTGCTATTTTATATGTTTCTGATTTCCCACCATAAGTTGTTCTTGCCCAAAGAAAGCAGACTCTCATCTCTCTAAATATAGTATTAGGAATTTAAGTGTAGTGGATGTAAATTAATGCAAGTATATATTTATATATTTATGAATGTGGGTGTATGTTGGAATGTTTATCATGTGTTAGCACCCATATATCCATTGTGGGGTGAACTGAAATACCTTTTCAGTTCAAAAAGTGAGCATAAAACTTGAGTGCATTAGCCTGAGCTAATAGGTAGTCCTTCATGCTTAAGGAGGAACTAAATACCTGTAAGCACAATAATCCTATGGCTGCCATTAAGCAAGGAATTAAATCAAGTTATGTGAATAAAGAATGTGCTTCCCAGATTAGAAAGTAGGTTAAACTTTCTTTGGGAAAAATAATTCTATGGAGTAAGGAGTGATGACAAGTAAACAGTGGCTAGCTTTCTAATTTTATTTCAGAACTGTCAAAATATAAACAGAATAGATTTTGTATTAGCATAGTGCTCAGGCCTAAAAAGGCAGGAGTTACAAGTCTCAGGAAGAATCCTAGACCCCTACTTCCTGTGATACACACTTCCTATGGAAGATAATGGAGCTAATAGGACCAGTTGGGATTAATACAAATGGAGTGGAGAATGTCTATATAGAATATGAAAAAGATGAACACATCCAAGTAGGGTTACTTGCAAAGATCTAAGTGATACTTCACTACTTCACATTCTTATTTCCAAGTTAAATAACTAGTCACATAAATGACAACTACTCATGCTTTTATTCTATATTGCTTCAGGATGTGTTCTTGATCCTTTATTTTTTTTTAATTTTTTTAAATTTATTTATTTATGATAGTCACAGAGAGAGAGAGAGAAGAAGAGACACAGGCAGAGGGAGAAGCAGGCTCCATGCACCGGGGGCCCGATATGGGATTCGATCCCGGGTCTCCAGGATCGCGCCCTGGGCCAAAGGCAGGCGCCAAACCGCTGCGCCACCCAGGGATCCCTTGATCCTTTAATAAAATATACATTCATACCTTCACTGAAATCAACTGCAGGTTAGTTCAAGAATGATGGACTTGACTTATCTCAGGTAGTACCACTCTAGGTTGCCTCCTTTACATAGGTAAGAGAAGGTACCACTGAAACAGAGGATTGCCCTCTCAGAGCCAGTGACCAGTTCTATACTTCATTCCAGTTATCTGGGATGCCAGAACAGCCTTCCCAAATTTCCTTGAGTTCACTAACAGAAACTGTTCTTTTTTGTTGTTGTTGTTGTTCTTTTTTTTTTAAGGATTTTATTTATTTATTCATAAGAGATACAGAGAGAGATTGGCAGAGACACATGCAGAGGGATAAGCAGGCTCCAAGCAGGCAGCCTGATGCAGGACTCGATCCCGGGTCCCCAGGATCACACCCTAGACTGAAGGCGGTGCTAAACTGTTGAGCCACCCGGGCCTGACCCAGAAACTTCTATTTTCATCTGTGGGTCAGCTTTTTAAAGGCAAACTCTCTACCAGTATAGAGGTTCAATAAGTCAGCCATAAAATAATAGTTTGGTGGGGAGATATTGTAACTCCAACTGGCAGTGGGATGCAGAAGGGAGGCAAAGACAGAAAAAAAGATGGAATGGGGTGTCAGCTAAAGGATTGGCATCATTTATAACTGAAAATGTTAGAGTTATGCCTGTACTGGGGAAGGAGAAAGCATCTTTTTACCGGCAGAGAAAGAGGAACTATCAAATAACCCACATTCCACTCCCAGTAAGGGATCAATTTGTTGGATTTTCCTATTATACAGTAGGGGAAAATTATATACACACACACATCGACACTCCTTATACATGTTTCAGAAGGAACAACTTTCCACAAAGAAGTAAGCTAGCAAAGTAAGGAAGAAAAGATAAAGGATAGATAGATATTAAGAAATAACTATTAAAAATAGCAGTTTGTAGTCATTTTTGTAATTGTGTCATTTTATATCTCCTAAAGTGACTTTATGTTTAAGACAATACCTTGAATCCCTCTTTAATCTTAAAGGGATCAATTAAAGAATGAAGAAATGTTAACAGGAGGTCAACTATGAGTGAAACTGACATTGTTAGAATTATGATGACCATGAGCATTTAACTGCCAAAGAATCCAAAAAATTCTGGAAAGGGCACTGGAATTCATAGATTTAAAAAAAAATGTTAAGTCTTTTAAATCTACTTTGTTCTATGGTGTATGTGATAAGGGAGGTGTCAAGCCTGCTTCTGTGTAATATTAAAGGAAAGAATGACTCCAGAAATCTAGAGGACTGGGGCACAAACAAAGGACATCTAGGTTATATTAACTATATATATATATATATATATATATATATATATATATATATGTAGTTATGTGTGTGTGTGTGTATGTGTGTGTATAGTAGTTGAGAACATGGACTCTAGAGGTTAACTGCCTGGATTCAAAACTAGAGTCTGTCTTGCTATGTGGCTTAGGCAAGTTCCCTAATCCCTCTGTTCCTGATTTTTCCATCTGTTATAATAATATTGACTTTATAGCATTGTGACATAATGAAATAAGATGATATATGTAATATGCTTATAGCAGTGATTGGTAAATGTTCAATAAGTTTTAGTTGCAGCTATTATATTATTATTATTACTATGGCAGCTATTTAACATATTATTATTATTATTATTATTATTATTACTATTCTTTCACTACATTTTCTTTTTCTCATCTTTAAAATGAAGGTACTAAATTAACAACCATGCATTATATTCTATTTCTAGAACTCTATTATATGATTCTATCACATAGATGAATAAAAGTGTATTTTGTATTATTAGTATGTTGAATTACCCATTGACAGAATTATTTCTTTTAAAATTTTTTCTTCATTTTTTGTGAAGGATTCTTCAATCATACCCTTTGCGGTTTAAATCTTGTGTACATGCTACTGCTTGTTTTCCCTTCTGAAAAATATTATTTTAGAGAAAGAAACATCCATTTAGAGTAATTAGCCACATTCATGTTTTTAACTGCAGGAATTCAGATTATGGTTTCATATATGGCAATCTAAGCCACACTGCTCTTTCCTAGGTCTCAGTGGACTGAGAAATTCAGTTCAAACTGAAATCATACTTTATTTTATTTTATGTTTAGAGATTTTATTTATTTATTCATGAGAGACACACAGAGAGAGAGGCAGAGACACAGGCAGAGGGAGAAGCAGGCTCCATGCAGGAAACCCGACATGGAACTCAATCCCAGGACTCCAGGATCATGCCCTGGGCTGCAGGCAGTGCTAAACCACTGAGTCACCCCAGCTGTCCTCATACTGTATTTTAAAAAGAGATAGTTATTCCTGAAAGTAATGCAGTTTTTTTTTCAATTCAAAAAAATTATGGATTTAGTTCTTTACTGGTAACAGAAAGACATGAAATTTCAACTCAATGAACTGTAATGGCAATGAGAGAATTTTAAACATGTTGGAGTTTCTAAAAAACCTAAAAGAGGTATTAACATTCAGTATACAATGAATTCAAATTTGAAGAAAAATTCAAATAAAACAATGTCCCTTAGAATAAGATAATTTGAGACTGGTTGGGCAATTTTCAAAATAATTACATATCTAAATACTAAAACACAAACTTTCTAATACCAAACTTTCAGATACCTCAGCTGAATAAGGCAGGTTACCAAAAGTGCTTTTACTAGTTGAGAGTGCGTTTAGGCTTATGAAAAGCTATGAGTCTATAATGCTCTTTTGCTCTGTAGATGCTCAATAAATGGTAGCCTGCTGACAGAGCATTCTGTTGTGTGACCAATTAGTTCTGCAGGGGATTCAGAATAACTCATTGTTCATGTGTTTCTAATGCTATTCAATCCTCCAAGGCCTCAAAAGAGGCTTGGCTAGTCTGGTAGACTGATGGATTAAGCACATCATTAGTGGCTTCCTCCTGTGTTACACATTGGTTTCATCAAAAAACAGATTTAAAGTGATTAATTCATTACCCAGAAATGATCTGCTCACTTTCTTCAGGAACATAGTCAAAATAGCTGCTCATAACCAGGCCTTAACTCCACAGCACAGATAACAAAGTTTTCTTAATATGCCTGTTGGAAGGTAATATTTGTAACAGGTTGAAAGATCCCAGCCTGGCATTTATGGACTATTCAAGCATTCTTACCTTCAAGTGGTATTTTCTACACAAAGTTAAATGTGTATTTCAAATCTTGACAACTACAGAAATAGTTAGGCCAGGAGAATACAGTCAGGACCTAGAGCCAGGAGACATGTACAGAGTTTGTTTCTCTGCCACAACACTACCAATTTATTGTGTGACCTTGGGCAAGTCAGTTCACGTTGACTGATGTATTATTTATTAAAAAACAGTGTTCTAGAAGTTATGAAATGTTCATAATGGATTCCATGTATATGCCCATAAGGCATACAAAAGATGGAACTGGGGTCTGCTGACTAAATTAAAGGACAGACCCAGTCAAACCGACAGTATAGAAAATCTGCATCTTCTGGAATTAATAAAGTTGTAAGGACTCTGTTGGAGGCTTAGTTTTGACACCCCCCCACCCCGCCCCTAACTACTCAATGAAAGGAAGATAGGAATTCTCATTCAGAGGGTTATTGTAGACTTATTTAGATAAATAAATGTTACAGTCCCAGCCTTTTGTCTCGAACAAAGTGTGCAATATTTATTAACTAGGAGTCATTCTCTTGAGACACTATGTTAAGATGCCAGTCAAATCCAATGGGATACTCAAGCATAGGTGTAGCACAAGAAAATCTATTCTTTCCTAAATGAGTATGCTCTGGCCTAAGTAAGTTACGTTTCCTTCCCTAAAGGTAATGAAATAAGCCCCATAAGGAGGCAGTTCGTCAGAATGAAGATCTTAGGTTTTAGAAATGAAGCACAGGGAGGCCAATCCAGGCCCCACAACATGTTAGCCCTGAGGCTTTGAGGATGGTAAATCATCTCTGAGCCTCAAATTCATTATTGTTGTTGCTGATGTTTTTTATCAGTGAATGAAAATAAAAATCCTACCTTTTTGAAGTGTAGAGACAATATTAAAAACTTGGGCAATGAAACAAACCAAGCCAAAAATCAAAACCAAAAAAAAAAATTTATATTGCATAATCTCAGTCCTTGTTTTTTTTTTTTTCTTTAGGTATCTCTTGGGTGATGTAATACATTATCAAGGCTTTAACTGAGAAAAATCTATGTGCTAATGATGCCTGGGTTTATATCTCCAGCCCAGACCTCTCCCCTGATCTCCAGTGTCCTAACAACATCACTTGGATGTCTAATATAAATGTGAGATTTAATATGCCTACATGCTGAATCTCTTCTATGAACCTGACTTTATTACTCTCTTCCTCATCTCTTTTAGTTGCTTGGATCAAATATGATCAAGTATCCTGACATCATTTTGACTCTTTTCTTTTTATTGGTGAATTTATGTATTTATTTATTTAATTAAAATTTTAAAAACTTTTAATTTAAATTCCAGCTAGTTAACATACAGTGTAATATTAGTTTCTGGTGTACAATATAGTGATTCAACACTTCTGTACATCATCCAGTGCTCTTCACAGCAAGTGTACTCCTTAAATTTCCATCATCTAGTTCACCTATCTCCTCACCCCTCCCCTCTGGTAACCAACAGTTTGTTCTCTATAGTTAAGAATCTGTTTCTTGGTTTGCCTCTCTCTCTTTTACTCTTCTCTCTCATAAATTCCATCTAATTTGTCAGTACATCCTGGTTATCTTGATCATACAAAATATGTCCAGATATTTACCTATCCTCATCCGCTCCCCAAATCTACAGTTATAAATGCCAATATTACCTCTGTCAGAAGTAATTCCAATAGCATTATAACTAATGTTTTTCCTTCCTCAACCCACTACATGCCATATGTAACACGATAGCCAGAAAGCTAAGATACAACTGAAATCGGATATGTCACTCTTGGGTTTCAGAACCTCTAATGATTACCCTTTTCACCCAGAGCAAGTAAAAGTCCTTATGATAGCCTATGAGGCCCTGCCCAAACAAAACTTTCACTTCTTAGAGCTCACTTCTTCCTACCAGTTCCCTTTCCTGAACAATCTCGACTATGGTGACCTCCTTACTAAATCCTGTATATGCTTATATGTTCTAGTTGCTATTCATTCTGAAATCCTCCAAGAAATCCTCATGTTTCAGCCACCCCTAAGATGCATCAATGAATGCATCAATTGAAACATTTGATTCAATATTACCTTTTATTGAAGTCTCATGACTTCATGACTGAATACACACACACGCACATGCTTATATACATATACATATACATACCACACCCTAGTTCACTTTCTAGCCTGGCAACTTTTTAAAAATTTATCCTAGGATTTATAGGAAAATATTAACTTGTAAACTATTGTTAAGAGTACAAATTGCAAGGAAGATTTACAAGTATCCAAAGATGTATACATTAAAGTGGTCAGTAAAACATTGTTTGAAATGTCAATAAAACTTAAACAACCTAAACTTCTGTCATTAACTGATTGTATAATAGGTTATATTATATTCAATCAGTAGAGAACTATGATGCATTTGTTAAAAGGAATGAAGAAGATATATATATATATCTGCAGGAGAGGAGTAGCAAGATTGAAGTAGAAAATTCTGCTACCAAGATGGCTCCTAAAATGGTGTTTGCCTCCTTTTGAGAAATGTTGCTGAGTATTTTATACATAGTAAGTCCTCAGTAAAAATTTTTAGTTTATTTACTGAGGAATCCAATCTTTAAATTGGACCTAATGTAAAAGTGAGGAAACTTTGACCCCATAATTAAATATATGGTGAATGAAATCAGTATAGTAGGCCCTTTAACTTTACATACAAGGCTGTCCCCCAAAACCTAACAATCATATAGAAATCTTACTCATACCTTGCCTTTGGACAAAATGATGTAGCTCCAGCACATCATAAATGTTCTTTAGTTTCTTTTCATTCCTGAATAAACTACCATAGGCCAATTAATATCTGATCAAAACTAGAGATTTCCAGCTTTGAAAATGGGTTACACCTTTGTTTCAAATGTATTGTTTATAAAATCTATCCTTTTTTGTTTATAAACCAACTTCCCGACTTTCATATTTTAATCTTATAACTAATTTATAAAACAATAAATTCTGATACAATAAAAAATACATACATAATTGGAGATACATTAAGTGGTGAAAAAGCAAGTTGTTGAACATACTTAGTATGCCCATTTGTGACATATACAATATTTGTGCGTATATGTGAAGGTGGGTGCATACTTCCTTAGGCACATAGAATTTCTAGCATGACAGTGTATACCTCTGGGAAAGGAAACTGAGAATCAAAGATTTTAATTTTTATTGAATCTCATCTTCACTCTTCTAACATTTCTACATATGTGTATATTAATTTATGAAAAAAATTACTTTTTGTAAAATTGGGCACACTTTAGTATCAGATACACCCCAGCTTTAATTGAGCTTTCTTGCTGAATAAGTAAAATTATCTATGCTTAGAATTTTTTATCATAAAATGAATTAGAACTTCTATCTCATAAGAATTTTGTGAGAATTAAATAAAACAACATATGTAGAATGTTTACCAGGCATGTGCTATACAGTCAATGATGGAAGCTAATATATGATTTTTATCCAAAGATATAGCATCATGAAAATGAGAAAATGCATGTAAAGCACCCATTGCAATACCCTAAATAGAGGATCCATGTAGTAATAAAAAGACTGTAATTATTATTATTATTATATTAATAAATACATAATAATAATAACAAAGGAAAGGGTACCTCAGTTTTATGTTACCCAAAGTCATGTGGCTAGTCACAGAATCAGAATTAAAACCAGAGTGTAATTCATTGAACATGATCCATTCAATGCCTATATCTTGAGCACGTAAGACTTTGGTCCCTCTATTTATTGTAAGATGTTGTCCTCTAATGGACAAGAACGATATATATATATCACTATAAAATAAGACAGCTAGCAGTCAATTGTTAAGTACAAAGTGAATACAATCAAGAACAAGTGGTTGGACTTCCAGAAGAAGTAGATAGAGTAGGAGGAACCTAAGCTCACCTCATCCCGTGGGCACAACTAGATAACACTCACATCAGTGTAAATAATCCATAAAATGATCCAAAGACTGGTAGAACAAACTCCACAACTAAAGGTAGATAAGAGTCCACATTAAAAATAGTAGGAAGAGTGGAGATGCTATGGGGACCTAAATGGACAGTAGGCCATCAATGAGAGGGAGGGACCCATGGGCTCAGAGAAAGGAGAGAAACAGATCATGACATTAGGAAGCCCACACAGGGAAGATGAACACTCATATTATTTGGCTGTAAAAACTCGAGGGGCCAGATTTCATGATTACTTAAAACCAGTGAGACTTAAAGCCATGAATTTAAAAAAGTAGGCTTAACTCTGAGAGAGCAATGAGAGCAATAGGAAGCCAACTTCCTGCCCTTAAGGAGACAGCATGAAAAACAGACCTCTGCATCACAGTGCAGAAGCAGCAATTTGAAAAAAGCCTGAAGTATAAGGGAGGCAGAGTTATTTACTAATCTCAAAGCATGTCCTGGAAGGACAGGGTTTGCTGAAGGACATCTTCAGGAACATCTCCTAGCCCCCAGTAGAAACACAGAGCCACCTTCCAGAGCCAGTGTGTGCTAAAATTCACTACCAAAGAAATTTACACTAAGGCACCTCCCCATACACTTCAGGAGATACACCTTTTCCAGTCACACTTGTCTTAATCCCAACATTGTTGGTCCCCTCTCCTAGAGCACCATCAAACATGTTGCCAACACCATCTCTTCTGACCCACACAATTTGTGGGCCTTAGTCCAAGTGACAGTGGTGGCAGTTCCAGCAGCAAGGGAGTAGAAGACCAAAATCCACCTTCTTAAAATTGCTTCCACTCCTGCACACTAGTACTTTGCAGATCTTCCCAGGTGAGCCCCAGTCCTTGTGGTGGTAGCAGAAATGCTCACCTTCCAAGAAGACCAGCTCCATTTCCCACCATGGCTGGCCAGCTCCATTTCCCACCTGGTGGTGGCATCACATACTTTACCATTCACTCTTGGCCAAAACCTATTCAAACCAGAGTCACAAGCCTGGCAGTGTGCAAGCTGCCATGAGAGAGGCCAGCACCACTCCAAAGTGACTCCTTCCCTGGTGTAAGAGAAAGAAAACCACACACCAATCAAACTGCAGTCCCAGTAGTGGGCTGGGGGCATGCAGTTGGTCTGATTGCAGACCCACCCACCAATGAAAATCTCTCTAGGGACTACATAGGCAAAGCATCTAGTAGTTTGGTTCTACTATATCTCTGACAAATGCCTTGACTAACTCAACTCAAGCCTAAGGCAGTCCCAGACTGGTCTACTAACACCAAAGGAACCAAATACTATCCACAACTGGCAAAGAGAGCCACTGCAAGATAACTGCCATTCCATCAAGAGCAGGAAACATAGCTGACTTTCCTAACACAGAGAAACAAGTACACAGGGTTAGACAAAATGAAGGGACAGAGGAATATGTCCCAAATGAAAGAACAGGAAAAGAGCATAGCAAATGACTTAAGTGAAATGGAGATAAGTAATAGGCTTAATAAAAAGTTTGAAGTAATTATAAAGTATCATTGTACTTGAAAAAAGAGTGGAAGGCATCAGCAGGACCCTTAACAAACAGATAAAAAACAAACACTCAGAGATAAAGAACCCAATAAATGACTAAAAATATATTAAGTGGAAAAAATACAGGCTAAAGGAAACAGAAGAACAAATAGCAACCTGGAGGACAGAGTAATGGAAAGTAATCAAGCTGAGCAGGTGAGAGAAGGAAAATATGCAGAATAAGAAGAGACTTAAGGAACTCAGTGACTCCATCAAGCATAAAAATATTTTCATTATAAGGATCCCAGAAGAAGAATAGAAAGAAGAGGGTACAAAAATTTTACTTGAATAAATAATATCTGAAAAATTCCCTAATCTGGGGAAGAAAACAGATATCCAGACTGGGAAGTACAGATATTCTTCCTACAAAATCAACGTAAAGAGGTCCACATCAAGACAGGTAGTATTTAAGATGGCAAAAAAGTGTGATAAAGAGATAATTTGAAAAGCAAACGAGAGGGATCCCTGGGTGGCTCAGCAGTTTGGCGCCTGCCTTTGGCCCAGGGCGCGATCCTGGGGACCCGGGATCGAATCCCACATCGGGCTCCCGGTGCATGGAGCCTGCTTCTCTCTCTGCCTATGTCTCTGCCTCTCTCTCTCTCTGTGACTATCATAAATAAATAAAAATAAAAAAAAAAGCAAACGAGAAAGAAGACAGTTACATACAATGGGCTTTAAACCACCCCCCGCCAACCACCCAAAGCTATGAGCAGATTTTTCAGCTCAAATTTTGCAAGCTAGAAGGGAGCATCATGATATATTAGAAATACTAAAAAGAAAAGAATCCTCAGCCAAGAATACTCTATCCAGCAAGGATAGAGTAGGAGAGACAAGAGATTCCCAGTCAAAACAAAACAAAAAGCTAAAGGACTTATGACCACTAAACAAGCCTTAAAAGAAATGTTAAAGGGTATTCTTTGAGTGGGAAGACAAGATCATAAGTGAGAGTATGAAAAGTAGAAAATACAAAAGCAGTAAAACTATTTGTAAAAATTGGTCAAGGGACTCACATAATAAAAGACTGTAAATTAAGACACCATATACCTAAAATATGAGAGGCAGAAGAGTAAAGAATGGGTTCAAACTTAAGCAATCATCAACTTAACATAGACTGCTATATGAGGAAGATGTTATATACAAGCCTAATGATAACCATAAATCAAAACCAGAAATAGATATGCAAAAAAATAAAGAGAAATGAGTCCAACAAACCATGAGAATGCCAGCAAACTGTGAGAGAGCAAGGGGAGAATCCGAGAAGAACTTTAAAAAGAACCACAAAACAACAAAATGGTAATAAATACACATCTATCAATAGTTACTTTGAATGGAAATAGACTGAACACTCTAATCAAAAGGCATAGGGTGATGGAATGGGTGAATAAGAAGACCAAGCACCATGGAGTGCTTACAAGAAACTCATTTCAGATTTAAAAATACATGCAGATTAAAAGTGAGAGGATGCAGAAACATTTATCATGCAAATGAATGTCAAAAGAAAGCTGAGGTAGCATTAAATTAAATCAGACAAAATAGATATTAATTCAAAGACTATAACAAGAGACAAGGAAACTATATAATAATTAGAAGGACAATCCACAAGAAGATATAACAATTATAAATATTTATGCCCCTACATGAGAGCACCATACATAAAACATCTAATCAGAAAAATACAGTAAATAATCAATAGTACTACAATAAAAATAGAGCACTTTAACACTCCACTTACATCAATGAACAGATTATCTAAACAGGAAATCAACAAAGAAACAATGGTTTTGAATGACGTACTGGAACAGATGGATTTAACGGATATATTCAAAACATTCCAGTATAAAGCAGAAGTCCAGTATAAAGCAGAAGAGTACATTTTCTTTCTAAGTGCATACATAATATTCTTCAACATAGATCACATATTAAGCCACAAAACAAGTCTCAACAAATTTAAAAAGATAAAATTCATACCATGTATTGTTTCTGAACACAAAATTTTGAAATCGGAAATTAACCATGTGACAAATCTAAGGGTGTCTGGGTGGTTCAGTTGGTTGAGCACCTTGATTTCAGCTCAGGTCATGATCTCAGAGTCATGAGATCAAGCCCTGTGTTGGGTTCTTGGCCTCTGTGCCCAGTGGAGAGTCTGCTTCACTATCTTTCCCTCTTTCTCTCCCTTTGGCCCTCATCACACTTAATGCTCTCTCTCTCCAAAATAAGTAAATAAATCTTTAAAAAAATAAATAAATAAAAAGAAAAACTCTGGAAAGACCACAAATACATGGACGTAAATAACATGCTACTAATCAATGAATGATTTAATCAAGAAAATCAAAGAAGAAATTAAAAAAATTACACAAATACAAATAAAAGTGAAAAACAACAGTCCAAAATTCCAGGCATGCAGTAAAAGCAGTTCCAAGAGGGACATTTATAGCAACACAAGACTACCTCAAGAAGCAAGAAAAATCTTATAAAAACCTTATCTTACATCTAAAGGAGCTATAAAAAGAAGAAAAAAAAAAACCCCTAAAACTAGCAGAAGGAAGAAAATAATATAGGTTAGAGCAGAAATAAATGATATAGAAACTAAAAAACAATAAAAAACAGATCAATGAAGCTAGGAGCTAGATCTCTGAAAATATCAACAAAATGAAAAAATCTCTAGCTCATCACACGAACAAACAAGAATAAGAAATATGAAACAAATAAACAAAATCAGGAAGAGGAGAAATAATAACTGACACCACAGAATAAGAGAAAATTGTAAAATATTATTACAAAGTATTGTATACCAACAAATTGGACAATCTAGGAGAAGTAGATAAATGTCCAGGCACATATAACTACCTAAACTGAAGCGGGAAGAAATAAAAATGTATTTATTTATTTTTAAGATTTTACTTATTTATTCATGAGAGACACAGAGAGAGAGGCAGAGACACAGGCAGAAGGAGAAGAGGCTCCCGGCAGGGAGCCTGATGCAAGACTTGATCCCCGGACCCAGGATCATGCCCTGAGCCAAAGGCAGACACTCAACTGCAGAGCCATGCAGCCATCCCGAAAAAATAGAAAATTTAAACAGATCAATAATCAGCAAAGAAATTGAATCAATAACCAACACCTCCAAACAAACAAAAGTCTAGACCAGATGACTTCACAGGTAAATTCTACCAAATATTTAAAGAAGAGTTGAGACCTGTTCTTTTCAAACTATTCCAAAAAATAGAGGAGGAAGGAAAACTTCCAAATTCATTCTATGAAGCAAGCATTACCCTGATACTGAAACCAGATAAAGACACATAAAGACTTTTCTTTATCCATTGATTTTTTGATGGACACCGAGGCTCCTTCCACAGTTTGGCTATTGTGGACATGGCTGCTAGAAACATCGGGGTGCAGGTGTCTTGGCGTTTCACTGCATCTGTATCTTTGGGGTAAATCCCCAGCAGTGCAACTGCTGGAACATAGGGCAGGTCTATTTTTAACTCTTTGAGGAACCTCCACACAGTTTTCCAGAGTGGCTGCACCAGTTCACATTCCCACCCAGCAGTGCAAGAGGGTTCCCCTTTCTCCACATCCTCTCCAACATTTGTGGTTTCCTGCCTTGTTAATATTCCCCATTCTCACTGGTGTGAGGTGGTATCTCATTGTGGTTTTGATTTGTATTTCCCTGATGGCCAGTGATGCGGAGCATTTTCTCATGTGCTTGTTGGCCATGTCTATGTCTTCCTCTGTGAAAAACCTGTTCACCTCTTTGCTCAGTTCATGATTGGATTGTTTGTTTCTTTGCTGTTGAGCCTAGTAAGTTCTTTATAGATCTTGGATACAAAAAAAAAAAAAAAAAAAAAAAACATAGATCTTGGATACTAGCCCTTTATCTGATAGGTCATTTGCAAATATCTTCTCCCATTCTGTAGGTTGTCTTTTAGTTTTGTTGACTGTTTCTTTTGCTGGGAAGAAGCCATTGATCCTGATTAAGTCCCAATACTTCATTTTTGCTTTTGTTTCCCTTGTCTTCATAGATGTATCTTGCAAAAAGTTGCTGTAGCCAAGTTCAAAAAGGGTGTTGTCTGTGTTCTCATCTAGGATTTTGAGGGAATCTTGTCTCACATTAAGATCTTTCATCCATTTTTAGTTTATCTTTGTGTATGGTGCAAGAGAGTGGTCTAGTTTCATTCTTCTGCACGTGGATGTCCAATTTTCCCAGCACCATTTATTGAAGAGACTGTCTTTTTTCCAATGGATAGTCTTTCCTGCTTTGTCAAATATTAGTTGACCATAAAGTTGAGGGTCCACTTCTGGATTCTCTATTCTGTTCCATTGATCTATGTGTCTGCTTTTGTGCCAGTACCACACTGTCTTGATGACCACAGCTTTGTAGTACAACCTGAAATCTGGCATTGTGATGCCCCCAGCTCTGGTTTTCTTTTTTAATATTCCCCTGGCTATTCGGGATCCTTTCTGATGCCACACGAATCTTAAAATGAGTTGTTCCAACTCTCTGAAGAAAGTCCATGGTATTTTGATAGGGATTGCATTAAATATTCAACAAAGATTTAGAGGGAATATACCTGAACTTAATAAAAGGCCTGTAAGAAAAACCCACAGGTATCATCATATTCAATGGGAAAAAATTGACAGCTTTTCCCCTACAGTCAGGAACAAGACAAGGATTTCCAGTCTCACCACTTATATTCAACACAGTGGCAGAAGTCCTATCCACAGCAACCAGACAAGTAAAAGATATAAAAGACATCCAAGGGTGTCTGGGTGGTTCAGTTGGTTAAACTTCTGACTCAATTTCATTTTGGATCATTATCTCAGGGTTGTGAGGTCCAACCCCACATCATGCTCTGTATAAGGCTTAGAACCTGCTTAAGATTGTCTCTTCTCCCTCTGTCCCTCTCCCCGCTCTCTCTCTCTCTCAAAAGAAAAGAGAGAGAGAGAGAGAGAGAGAGAGAGAGAGAGAGAGAGAGAAAGAAAAGGCATCCAAATCAGCAAAGAAGTAAAACTTTCACTATTTGCAAATGATATGCTACTATATATAGAAAACCCTAAAGACTCCACTAAAACCTACTAGAACTGATAAGTGAGTTCAATTACGTCCCAGGATACAAAAATGAATGTATAGAAATCCATTGTATTTATATACACTAATAATGAGGCAGCATATAGAGGAATTAAGAAAACAATCCTATTTACTCTTTTACCGAAAGCAATAAAATAGGAATAAACTTAACCGAGGAGGTGAAAGGCCTGTACTCTGAAAATTATAAAACATTAATAAGAGAAATTGAAGACAAAACAAATGGAGAGATATACATTAATAAGAGAAATTGAAGACAAAACAAATAGAGAGATATTCATTCTATGCTCACAGATTGGAAGAACAAATATTATTAAAATATCCATACTACTCAAAGCAATCTACACATTTAATGCAATCTCTATCAAAGTACTAACAGCAGGACGCCTGGGTGGGCTCAGCGGTTGAGTGCCTGCCTTATGCTCAGGGTGTGATCCTGGAGTTTCAAGATGGAGTCCCACACCGGGTTCCCTGTGAGGAGCCTGCTTCTAACCTCTGCCTTTCTGTGTGTCTCTCATGAATAAATAAAATATTTTTAAAAAATACTAACAGCATTTTTCGCAGAACTAGCACAAACAATCTTAAATTTTGTATGGAACAACCCTGAAAAGCCAAAGCAATCTTGAAAAAGAAAATGGGCTATCACAATTCCAGACTTCAAGTTATATTACAAAGCTGTAGTAATAAAAACACAGAAAGGCACACAAAAGGACACATAGATCAAGGGAACAGAATAGAAATCCCAGAAATAAACCCATGATATTATGGTCAATTAATCGTCAACAAAGGAGATTAATCTTTTAATTTCCTTAAACAATTAATTGTCAACAAATACACAATGGGAAAAAGACATTCTCTTCAACAAATGATGTTGGGAAAACAGCTACATGCAAAAGAATTAAAAATTACAGCATACACAATCATAAAGTCAAAATGGACTAAGAATCTGAATGTGAAAATTAAAGCCATAAAAGAAGAGAGCACAAGCAGTGATTTCTCTGACATTAGCCATAACAGCATCTTTCTAGGTATGTCTCTAGAGGCGAGGAAAACCAAAGCAAATATAAACTATTGGAAGGAACTACATCAAAATAAAAACTTCTGCATAGCAAAGGAAACAACAACACTAAAAGGCAACATGTGGAACAGGAGAATATACACAAGAAACAACAGGGATTGGAGAGGATGTGGAGAAAAAGAAATCCTGATGCTGTTTTGGTGGAAATGCAAACTGGTGTAGCCACTGTGGAAGACAGTACTGAGTTTCCTCAAAAAGTTAAATATAGAACTACCCACAACCTAGAAATGACACTATTGGGTATTTATCAAAAGAATACAAAAAAACTCATTTGAAGGGTTATATGCACCACTATGTTTATAACAGCATTACTGACAATAGCCAAGATATGGAAGCAGTCCAACTGCCCATTGATGGGTGAATGTATAAGAAGATATATATACATATACATAATAGAATATTATTCAGCCATAAAAAGAATGAAATCTTGCCATTTGCAATGACTAGATGAAACTAGAGTGTATAGTGCTAAGCAAAATAAGTCAATCAGAGAAAGACAAATAGGGATCCCTGGGTGGCGCAGCGGTTTGGCGCCTGCCTTTGGCCCAAGGCGCGATCCTGGAGACCCGGAATCGAGTCCCACGTCGGGCTCCCGGTGCATGGAGCCTGCTTCTCCCTCTGCCTGTGTCTCTGCCTCTCTCTCTCTCTCTCTCTCTGTGTGTGTGTGACTATCATAAATAAAATAATAATAATAATAATAATAAAAGACAAATACTATAGATTTCATTCATATGGGGATTTAAGAAACAAAACAAATGAACAGAGGAAAACAAAAAAGAGACAGACCAAAGAACAGACTTTTAACTATTGAGAACAGAAGTTTCCAAAGAGGAGGTAAGTGGAGGGTGGGTGAAATAGATCAATTGGATTAAGAGTATACTTATCATGATGAGCACTAAGTAATATATGGAATCACTATATTGTACATCTCATACTAATATAATACTGTATGTTAACTACACTGGAATCATTTTTTTAAAAAAAGAAAGGCATTTCAGGAAAAGAAATGTTAAGCATTTAAAAGCAGAAATAAAAATATGATCATGTCTTTAGAAGTATGTCTGTCAAGTAAGAACAGTCTTCATATTAGGGAGGATTCCCAGCGTGCAAGGATAAAGGATCCCTTCCTCCAGCTGCCTACAGTGACATCATGAAAGGCCCAGAATCAAAGTCTCTAGGAGCTGCAAATCATGTCTGATCCCTATAAAGTAGCTTATGTCATATTTTGGTTGATTTCCAATGATTTCAGAATAATCTAGCTAATTATTATGTAACAACTTACTTCAACCCAAAAATACAACATGACTTTAACAAACTAGCATCCACTTCTCTGAACTATCACTGATTATGTATTGATATTGATAGTATTAGTTTCTCTTTGTGTGGATATTTTCCCCACTGTCTATGAATACCTGAGAGTCAGGAGCAGTGCCTTATATTTCAAGTAGTCACAGAACCTAGTTAATGCTTGGTATATAGCCCATACAAACGAGATGTTTAATTGATGAATAAACTGATGAATGAGTAACAAGATCTATAAAGACAGTCAAGAAAATAGAATAAACGTAGGTTGCAGTTCATTTGTTAAATGATGTCAAAGAATAAAATATCTGTGGTAGAAAATAAATGTAGGATAATTTAATATCAGTAGAGATCTTTTACACATCTTAGAGAGTGAGTGAAGAGGCTTTTTTTATGGAAAAAGAATGAACAAGCCTGTTTAAGAATAATAAAGGAGACCCAGGGATAGCATCTGTGACAGATATGCATTCTTCAAGTACTTTAAAATGTAGACTAAAACAGTGTTTTTAGGCTGTGCATTTCCATATAAAAAGAAAATACAACTTGGCTTACTCTAAGGACTTATCTTCTCTTTGCCTTGTCCATTATTCTTGCAAAATAGGAAACTGAAATGGTAGACTATCTCCTCTGAGACTAACAGAAAAATTTGACTCCATCAAATCAATCCAGAGATATGCTGTTTACCACAGCATTTCTAACAGGATGGGATTACACCAGCGGGGCCATTGTGTGGGAGTAGGGTAGAGAACATTCGTAGCAGAGCAGCAATACGCATCCATATGGAATGTTGTAGGAATTTATCAGAGATTTCTCCAATTAGAACTGGAACCTTGGAGTTTAGCTCTGAGTGCACTGCCAGGAAGTAGAATCAGTACTAGCTAAATAAATGATAATAGAGTTGTCCTCAACAACTCTATTTCCTTTAGGTTTCATTAGCTGTTCCTTTTCTATATTTATATAATGTCTTTGATCATTGATTTTTAGCACTTATTCATTTTAATGTATTCTTTTAAAGCTATAAGCTCTACTCATTAATGAGTTTAACTGTAACTCATAGGTTTCCTTATGTCCTATTATGTTTTGACCAGTTAGTCAAAAATGTTCTAACTTTCATTGTGATTTCTTTTTTGACCTAACAATTTTTAAAAGAATATCATATTTCAAACATTGAAGGTTGTGTTATTAGTTTTGAGGGCAATTCTGTGATGTTCAGAGAATATACTGAGATTTAAATCCTTTCAAATTTGCCAAAACTTTCTTTAAGGCCAGCCATGTAAAAAAAAAAAATCCATTTGAAATGACTGTAAACTATGTACTTATTTGATGTCAGGTTACATGTGTCAGTTACATTAAATTTATTAATTATTGAACAATTGGATTGTTCAAATATTCTGTAATAGTTCTATCAGTTACTAAAAGATGTTTGTTAAAATCTGAAAAGCAGAATTTAAGACATATTCAGACTTGAACCCAACGCAGCTGATGCTGAATAAGCAAATTGTTTGATTGTTGTCATAAACATCAGCACTCACTACTGTACCAGCTGTCTAGAGCAGATAGAAACATTCCAAACTATTATTGACCTCATATTATTACTATTTGTATATTGGATGTAAAGTGATGTGAACATCAAACTAACATATATGAACACCACTCCTATAATTTTTAGCCTCTCTACTATGAATACATGAGACATATATCCACAGAAAATATATTCATATTTCCAACTGCAGATGGCTTTCTGCAGTTAATTCAACATAAGAAATTCTGAACTATATTAATCTCCCAACAGAGCTATTTAGACTATTTGGCATTGTTCTTGAGATCTATATCTCTGTCATGCAAAAGTATATAAATTCATCAAATATTCATGATCATAAAAGCCTTGTACTGTATATGTGGGAGTAGACATTTAAAAAGTCAAATCCAAAGTGTCTGTAGTGTTAACATTTCCATTTAAGAAGAAACATGTTATACTTTAAATGACTTAGAAATTTGCAGTGCTTCTCATCAGAATGAAATAGCCTTATCTTTCATTAAAGGGCCTTATTTTAAGTGGATACTTTATGAAGGAGAAAATATTTAAAATATATATTCTACTCTACAGAATTGTGGTTAAGAAAGACTGAATTTAGATTGTGGGGAAAATGGACTGATTATATTTGATCACAAAAATCCCAGATGAAAATAAGATCACAAAATAAAATAAGACAAAATAGGGGGATCGCTGGGTGGCACAGCAGTTTAACGCCTGCCTTTGGCCCAGGGCGCGATCCTGGAGTCCCGGGATCGAATCCCACGTCGGGCTCCCGGCATGGAGCCTGTTTCTCCCTCTGCCTGTGACACATTCTGCCTCTCTCTCTCTCTCTCTATGTCTATCATAAATAAATAAATAAATAAATAAATAAATAAATAAATAAATAAATCTTAAAAAAAATACAAAATAGGCCAAAAAACAGAAAAAAATAAAAACCCTTCAAAACAAATAGTATAAGTAAATAAGAGAGTAACAAAAAATTACAACTGATATCAATTTCTTTAATGTAGAATGACCTCTACAAATTGAGAAAAAGAAAAGCCCTATTGAAAAATAGGTAGAGATCAGAACAAATAATTTTCCAGAAAAGGAACATAACATTTGCAAACATTTTAAAAAGATGTGCAGTATCTTTTAAATTTTTAATGCAAACTAAAATGAAATATAATGTCTTACTTATCAAAATCACAAAAATATAAATAAACATTTGATAACACAGAATATATGGCTAAAAGAAAACAGACACTTCCATTTCTGGGGGTGTTGCAAAATATTAAAATCATTATGAAGTATATCTTTCAAAATTACAAATGAATTTACTCTGACCCAGGGATCTCACTCTAGGTAATTTATCCTAAATGTATATCTGCAAAAGTACAAAATAACACTGGCACAAGGTTATCATGGCAGCATTGATTACAAGATACTGTAAAGGGACTATGTACAAGAAACTATTTAAACTATAGTATTTCTTCACACAGAAAAAGAAGTTCTGAATATATGCAACTGAAGTTCTTTATGCATTTATATTTAAAGGTCTTCCAGAGCTGCAAGGATACTAAAGGCAATATAGTAAGCTGCTATTTGTGTAAAACAGGATATAAAAAAACATATTGATGTTTGTATAATATGCACAAACAAAGCTGAAGGTACATTCAAAACCAATAAAGTCATTTCTTTTTAGGGCAGAAGATATAGCAGGATCAACAGAGATAAGAATGGATGCAAGTGTTTTCAAAATATATCTTCTTATATAGTTTTCCATATGAGAAACATGCAAATATTACCTACTTAAAAATAAAATTAACTTCAAAAGCTACTGTATAAAGTACATTGTAAAGGAAAAACAGAAAGCACTTACTTCCTGTAAGTTAATTTCACATATCAGTTCTCCTCCAAATCAGGATTTTCTATTACAGTATTCCTCAGGTTAATCTATCTGCCAGATAGCACATTATTTACAAATATAGAAATTATTAATGAATTGGTTTTTCTGTTTAACAGATCTGTAAATATTGTGAAGCCAACACATGCTATGCATTTTATAAATGTTCCTATTACCCTGAATCAAATCACACATATGATCATTACTTCTAGTCGGATAATTATATGAATGTATGCATTCACTGTTGTATGTTTGGCTGGTAAGAGTAATTTCTTTTTCTACTTAATTCTATAGAATACTTTAAAATTGTCTGCAGTAGATGTATATTAATTTCATAATCAGAAAGAAAATAATCGTTACTCTCAAGATTTTATTTCATTGCTAACAAACCCAGTTCAAAAAAAGACCACTAATATATAGCAACTACAATTAAAATGAGTGTAAATGCTATTTGGACTGGGATGTATCGAAGACCATGTGAACTTCAGCTCTCATGTGGTGCAGAAGGTGGCACACTTCCCTAACAACCTTGAGAAGCTAATCCAGCTCTACCAGCACAGTTAAAGTAGTGGATTGTTTCTCAAATCAGAGAGATTTCCCAGAAACAAGTAATACTCTGGGCTCACCAGTCAAGGCTGAATTCTGAGTCCACTATTGTACTCTTTGCTAATGATATAGGCTTCCCATTTCCTTAACAAGCTGGGTTTGTTCATTGGAAAATGTAACAAATAATTTCAAGGTTATGTCACTCTTGGCAAGCACAGGAACTCTGGTGGAAAAAGGAAGTTTTCAGAGCAAGGCAAAGACTGAAGTCTTGTTTGGAATCACTGGCTGACAAAGCCTGCAGTAGAACCATATTGTTCAAACTCACAGGACTCTGATGCTTACAGATACGGAATGCCAATTGGCTGTTAAAATGTTATAAGTTAAAACAGATTAGTTTGTTCAAATTAAGCTTATACCCCAAAGGAAGTAGTTTTATAATTTACATTTTAGTTAGTGCGTCTTTCCTTCAAATGTTTGCTTGGTAACAACTACATTGTCTTTGCTTCTAATCACAGCCAACTTTTAATTATTCAGGAGATGGTCATTTGCACAAACTTGACTTCTGTATTTCCTTCCTCTTCTCCACTTTCATAGTTTTACTATTAGTCCTTCCTCCATTATGTAAGAAAAGAAAGGGAAATTGAGCCAAAAAAGTTTGTTACAGGCCAATTTTATGTTAAGGGTGCTATTCCCTCACCGTGGATAATTGCTAATTCTTTTAGGTCAAATTTTATGATTAAACCTATTGAAACACTTTTTTTTTTGTCTATGTGATTAAGAGAAAGAAGAGCAGTCATGCATCGACTTGAGCAGTCTGATTCTGCCCTCACTTTTGTCCCAATTCACTTGATGACCCTGAATGGGTCATGTGTCTCATTATTCCTCTGTGTTTTAGGAGGATAGTTCTCCCACTGACTCTTAAAAATCATTGTGGAAAGACTGGGGAAGAGAATTTTAAATACCTATGAAATACACAAATTCCCCAAAGGAAGTACAAATATAAATTCAAGGGCACCTGTAAGCATATTTATTTCCTCCAGGGAGTCCTAAACTTTGGTCCTTGTCCATAACTACCAGCCAGTTAGCCATGCATGTAAATATCAAATTGCCCATAGCCTCAAACACTCCATTTTGCTAAGATTCTATTGGGGAGTATTATTCTGACAGATAAAATCACACTGTGATCAACTTTATGGCTAAAATAAGATTTAATATGCTTTAAAATACAATCAGGGCCAGAGAATTATAATTTTTGGAGAGTTGTTTCTGTTCATAGCATATTCTGTAATTTGACCATTGCTGTCTTAATTATAAGGGTACCTGTCTATAACATTTGGCTAGAAAGGTGTTCTAAACCTATACTCTTAAAGGAATACATGGTCTTAATGGCTGAAAGGAGCCACTAGACTTTAAGGATAAAAAAAAGTTTAGTTTTAGTGGAAGAAGGAGAGATATTAATTTCCTTCTCATATTCTTTTAGGAAATAGAGAAGCTGTATATGTGCACAGAAATGAAAGTCACTATCTTTGTTTTTCTGATATATATTCTCATATATTCAGTACCCTATATATTCTCAGTCTCCCTCATGAAATAAGACACCCCCACTCCATCAGTGAAAACTGATGACCAGCCAGTATGGAGGAAGGTTGGTGGCTTTATCACAACACAGAAGTCTTCAATATGTTATTCCCAAAGAAAAAGAGATTATAAAAAGAAGCTAAAGAAAACTTTGCAATTTGCTTTTTCTTTTTCTTATTTTTACACTAGAAGTCTATGAAGCAGTTTGAGGTATAATAAACAATAAATCCCATCTCTTACGGTACGGTGTGTGTATTTACTGACACCTCTTCCTGGGTGAGTATTTTGGTGAACATTCCAGAGAAAATTTAATTGTGTTCTTCTGATTAGACTTCTTAGTGGAAGATATTAGCTAAGAATTCATTTAGGAAATCAGCTGTCTTTGTAGTTGAATAATGGCTTTTACTGGTAATACATGAGTTTTTAGAAATATTTTATAGCCTCTGGAGGAAGAAGAGGAAAAAGGAAATCAAGTGTGGAATAACAACAAAGACGTTATATCTTTATTACTGTATAATTTTATTTGTAATAAAAAGTACTAACCTTTGAAACAATAAAAACCTTGGAAAATCAAAGGTAAATAAGACAGTAATGCGAAATGGTCTGGAGAATTATGTCAAAAACCCTCTTAAACTTATACTTCACTTCTGACCTATAAAATACTTGATATACTTCTATTATATCTTATGTTCCATACTAAAATTCTGATAAACTGAGACACGTTTACATTTGAAGTAAAACTCAAACCTGAATAAACTTTCTATGCCTCTTCATTTTCCCAAACTCTGAAGCAGTGATGAATTATACCTTTGTCAAAATTGGGGGGAAAATGTGATAAGAATATAAAGGAGTAGCAAAACAAGTATTTTATATGTTAATCATCTTGTAATGAATTAAAAAGCAATATAGTCCCCCTTTAGGTGGGCGTTTTCCATCGGAGTGCTTTCATATTTTCTATTTGTCTTTTCCTCTTTTCTATTATTGTTACCTGAAGACTAAGTATTAAGGCTAAACAAAGAACGTATTGTAATCAGACTGCAATTTTTTTCAAATTATTCTTCATTTTATAAACATGAAAATAAAAGTCATCATGCATGACACAGACTCTAGATATTTTTTAAAATAGATTAATATGCATCCCTGTGAGTTGGGTTATGATATATAAAAAGAGAAAAATACTGAGGCTTCTGAAAGTCTAATGACTGTTGATAAATATAATTTTTATTACCCATGAAGAAGAAATATTTAGCTCCTGGGAAACAGACTGTAGAAGACTGTGTTTGTACATTTATACACATACATGCAGAGCTCTATATAGTTTGTAGGTATAAATATACGTACTTACACAAAAGGATGTCATTTCAGGGTGAAAACTGAGAAAAGAGCATATTAGAGACAACCAGCTGAAAACTCATTAGACAAACTTGTTGACCAGACACTTTAAGAGGTCAAGTCTGGGAGCACTTAGATTTCCTTGCAGTGAAGGAACCTTTGTAAATGATATACCTGTAAATTACAAACCTATTCAAAAATTTAACTGTCGGAATCAAATCACGTTACTGAGACCAACTGGACCAGCACACTCATCAAAGCAGCTATTTGTGCACAGCAAATAATGAGAGGAGGGGGAAGTAAAACTAACAACCTTCCAAATTAATTTTAAAGTTGCGGCCTATAGCCTTGATCAGACATAGAACATTACAGCCAGGCTTATAACAGAACAGATATTTGAAATAAGATCTTTATAAAAAAAATTAAGAATCTATGACTGCTAGAGTTTTGGTTTGCTATCTATAAGGTATAGATATACTACTTCTGCTCTTTCCAATCATCACAAGCTGAGGCCTGAATACAGACACATAACATTATGTGGCTATAGCCAAATCATTCACCTATTTGATCCTGATTTTCTCAAACTAAAATCTGAACATTAAAATAGATAGCCCTAAAATAATTTTTTAAAGATTTTATTTATTTATTCATGAGAGACACAGAGAGAGGCAGAGACAAGCAGAGGGAGAAGCAGGATCCATGCAGAGAGTTCGTGTGGGACTTGATCCTGGGACTCCACGATCACACCCTGGACCAAAGGGAGATGCTCAACCACTGAGACACCCAGGCATCCACTAAAATAATTTTTTAAATCCAGAATGCATTTTTTTTCCAGAATGCATTTAATCTACAGCATAGAGACTTAGGGCAAAAGAAGAACAAATATAAAAATAAGATAAGGTTTTTGATTAATATACCAAAACCTATAAATTGAATGAGTGCAATTTTTAAAGTAGTACTAATGCTAATGAATAATAAAATTGCCAAACATGAATAATGCTAACCCTATGTCAGATACTGTCTTTCTATACATGCTCATATTAATCTCCATAAAGCCCTATGAAGTCGGCAAACATATGGTACACAGAAAGGTTAAGTCACTTGAAGAGTTTTGTAAATACTAAGTAGAGAAGCTAAGAGTCAGATGCAAGCATGTGCATTAACAACCTGGGTTCTCCTGCCTGTAGAATTCTACCCATTCCAACATCTGTCTTCTCAAGGTGAAATGAACCATGTTTCTGGTATACCTTCTTCCCTACTTTGTCTTTAGCCTTATCAGATCCCCTTTCCCCAATTTAGTTTTTTTTTAAGATTTTATTTATTTATTTATTCATGAGAGACACACACACACGGAGAGAGAGAGAGAGAGAGGCAGAGACACAGGCAGAGAAGTAGGCTCCATGTAGGGAGCCTGATATGGGACTTGATCCCGGGTGTCCAGGATCAGGTCCTGGACTGAAGGTGGCACTAAACCACGGATCCACCCGGGCTGCCCTCCCCAATTTAGTTTGTACTGATTCTAATTATACTTTAGGACTATATTTCAGTCTTGCCTCAAACCCTCCTCAATGCAACCTCAAGGCATAGAGGTTGAGACTTGGTACTTTTTCTGGAGTCAGTCACATCTGTTTCTCTTTCATACCTACATTTTAAAATGAGAATAATAGGCCGCCGCCCACCGCTGCTGCTATCATGCCAGCCCCTCAGGTCTCAATGAGGCCGGGTGATGCTCCAGAATGGGAGACAAGCCAGTGTGGGAGCAGATTGGATCCAGCTTCATTCAGCATTACTACCAGTTATTTTATAACGACAGAATCCAACTAGGTGCAATTTATATTGATGCATCATGCCTTATGTGGGAAGGACAGCAGTTCCAGGGGAAAGCTGCCATTGGGTAGAAGTTGTCTAGCCTTCCGTTCCAGAAAATCCAGCACAGCATCACAGCACAGGACCATCAGCCCACGCCAGACAGCTGCATCATCAGCATGGTAGCAGGCCAGCTCAAGGCTGATGAAGACCCCATCATGGGGTTCCACCAGATGTTCCTATTAAAGAACATCAATGATACTTGGGTTTGCACCAATGACATGTTCAGGCTTGCCCTGCACAACTTCGGCTGACCTCTTCCCAGCCAGCCACTCATGCTGTTTCCTCCTCCCTCTTCTTCCTGATAACTATTCACACTCCTCCAGATGCTCCAAATATACACAAATGAACAGGGCCGTGGTGGGAGCGGGTGCAGTGTGCTGCTACTACCAAGGTATTGTGCATGATGTTTGGATACTAGACTACTTGCATCTGACAGGAGAAGTTTGTGTTGTACCAGCGCATGCCTTGGAAAGACTTAAGTAATGCAAAAGGTTGTCTTTTTTTTTTTTAATCTACTGAGAAGTTGCTCTAGTAACCCAAAAAAGTGAAGGAGAAAGCAGCTGCCTCACCGCCCAGATATTGACTGCCCAGATATTGATTTGTTTGGGATGCTTCAATGGCTCATGATATAATAAAACCACAAAAATTTTCTTAAAAAAATAAAATGAGAATAATAATAGTAACTGCTATTAAGTTTACTGTTAGAATTTCATGCAGATTAAGCCTTTGTGGAATACCTAGTAAATAAATAGTGCTAGAAATATTTTTATCTCTCTTGTCTGATTCTGCCCATTAAGAGTAAACTTTCCCACTTTTTAGGAGAAATTAGTTTCGATATTTATTACAACCTAAGGTATGTCCTTTAGTGTTTAAATTACAACCATTGTTTTCAGTCAGCAAACTTTCTTGAGGATCTGGACCTTGTGTAAAGGAGAATCATAAGACGTATCCTTGGTGAGTGCTTACAATCTGATTGAGGCAACAACCATGTTAAAATTCAATCCTGGCAAATGCTTTAAATATTGTGAGAGATGTAAACAAAAGTCTAGGGCAGTAGAGAGTGGGCTGTTTCTTGAGGTGTAGAAAAGCATACTTCTGAAGCTAGTCATATATGAATCAAACCCTCTGTCAATTTCAAACTCACTTCGACAATTTTATCTCACTGAAGTCTCAGATTTTTCATTAATAAAAGTATACTTTGTGTATTCAAGATAATGAATATTATTTGCATAAAATAGACAAGCATTTATGGCAAATAAGATGATCAACAACTTGATGTCATATTGACATTTGATGGATATTTTGGTCTTCCATGGGACCTATCACAATCCTAAGCCATGGGAAGCTTTCAACATGTAAGTGGACACATGTATATTTATGTCAATTTACCTTGTGTGTGTCAATTTCCCTGTTTATCCAAGTTTATAGACTTCTCTGATGAAGAGTACCTGCTTTTGTTCTGTTTAGTGTCACAAATGGAATTTATCCTTGTTGGAAAACATGGCTATCCATTTGCATTTTGTCTATATAAGGTCTAGTAAGGGCAGGAAAGTGGGAATGCTAAAGAAGTTTAAAAGTCCTACCATTAATCTCTCCTATTGTAAGAGGCCTTTGACATGTGTCCTAGAAAATCTGTGAATGACCCAGAATGAAGAGGGAACCTGAAAAAAGGGGGATGAGAAAGAAGTTCGTAAAAAGCTATGCTGTTTAACTATGGCTAACTTTTCTATTGCACCCTTGTTAGAAGCTATTTCTCATTGTCCAAAGGGTCAGAACATTGAGACCTGGAACTCTAGGAAAATATAAGAAATATGTTGGTTCATCCCACAGTTGATTGTTGGTGATATTGACCAGTGTAACTAATGGGACCAGTGTAACTAATGGGAGCAGTCATTTCAAAAATAAGTGATTAGCAGTAAAATCACTGATGCTACTTAGGGAACCCCCAAAAAGAAGCCTTACACTTGGAATTTGGTAAAGAGATCACTGTCCCTGGGCTCTGAAGTCTCACTTTGGAGTCCCTTGGAAGACTAAAAAGTTTATTGTTCAGCAAGTGGCAATAAAAGCCATATGACCCAGAGAATATGGCAGATCACAGCAGGTGAAAAAGATATTAAACTGCAAAGAAAATAAGCCATGAAAAGAATGCAATAGTGGTAGAAATAGCAGCAATATCAAGAGTAGAGAAAATTTATTGTGACCCATCAAGTTCTAACTCTGTAACAGTTGAATATTGAACTTAAAAACCATTAAGACAGCCCAATGGAAAAATTGGCAAATGAGTTAAAGCAAGGTACTTCACAGAAAAGAACATCCAAATGACCGATAAGCATATAAATGGATTCTTAACATTACTAGTCATCAGAGAAATACAGATTAATACTAGAGTGAAATATTAGATACTCAACAGAATGAACAGAATTAAAACAAAACCTAACAATACCAACTATTATTGAATCTTCATTTCATTTCCATCATAATATCTGAAAACAAATCAAATGTCTATCAGTTGATAGACATCAGAATGGATGAAAATTTGCAGTATATTCATATATAGAATTACTGCACAGTACAAAAAAGAATGAACAATGTTAATGAATTACTCATAATATGAATGATCTCAAATTTATACTTAGTGAAAAAGTCAAAGAAAAAGTGTTTATCATAGGATTCCATTGATATAAATTTCAACAACAGACAAAATTATTTCATGGGACTAGGAGTCAGAGTACTGTTAGGGAGTACTAATGGAAAAGAATACAAAGGGAGCCTTCCAAGATGCTGAGTATGTTTTATATATTGCTTTGATTAATAATTACACAGGTGCTTACAGGTGTCATGTGTGGTAAAAATACATTGGGATGTATACCTAAGATTTGTGTACTTTACTTTATGTATATTATACCTTACAGAATTATTTATTTATTTTTCTGAATTTTTTTTTTTTAGAGAGAAAGAGTATGAACAGGGCAGAGTGGAGAGCAGAAGGAGAGGTAGAGAGAATCACCAGCAGAGTCCATGCTGAGCATGGAGCCCATCACAGGGCTCGATCCCATAACCCTGAGATCAGGACTTGAGCCAAAACCAATAGTTGGAGACTGAACTGATTGGGCTACCCAGGTCCTCCCAGATTTTTTCTAAAAACAAATCAAACAAAAAGAAAAATAATTTTAATCAAGAAGCCACTACTGCCAACCAGCAGAGGAAAAAATAGGAATCTCAAGGAAAGGACAACTCGTAAGAGGATTGAGCTTTGTATATAAATTGAAATTTATATCTAGACACATACAGTTAAGGAGTTCTCCCACTTATTAGTGAGAAGCTGTTGAACAAAGCCACATATATCTCATATATGTAATAATTAATTATACACATGACTGAGATTAGTAGCCTCACCTGTAAGTTTTGGCTCATCTCAACTGATTGATTTTCTTTTTAAAAGTCTAAGTTAAAGAATACTACTCAAGTCATTAAGCTCTGATAATTAATTTGATGATTTTCTAAATAGAAACACTGTGTTTCTAATTATTTACATTTCCAATTTTTGTAGTAATTATCTCAATTAAAAATATAAACGTTGGAGCACCTGGGTGGCTCAGGCACCTGCCTTTGGCTCAGGACATGATCCTGGGGTCCTAGGATCAAATCCCACATCAGACTCCCCATAGGGAGCCTGCTTCTCCCTCTGCCTCTCTCTCTCATGAATAAATAAATAAAATCTTAAATAAATAAATTAAATTAAGTAAACCATAAATGTTGAAATTCCTTAAGTAACTAAATATAGTAAGTCTTTCCAGAGATTAAAAACTAAATGGCCAAAGTCTTCCCCCACAATGGGTACTTGGCAATGTTGGCTCTTAGATATCTGTTTATGATCTAGGCAGGCTGGGATGACAGGGCACATTGACAGGTCATGATTTTGCCACCACTCTGCTCCCCATGGTGTAACACACTGGGGGCTTTTTTCTTTTAGTAAAAAGTTTTTTTTTTACTAGACTCTTATTCTTACTGAGAATCAAAATCATCCCTTATTTGATAGCTTATTCTCCTTAGTTTCTAGCACAGTTATATCTTAAGTTTTCCTCATTTAACCTCACTCTAGACATGATTTTAAAGAGCTTACAATGATATAATCATAAATATAGATATAGAGGACCTTGTTGATTTCAAAAAGGAGAAGAAAAAACAAAGGTGAGCATGTCAAATTGAGCCAGCATGAAATTTAAAGCATAAATCCTAAAGTGCTATGTACTTTCTAGCACTGAGCATTGTTCCACCTGAGTGCTAACCCCTAATCAGCAAAACATAAAAGATTCTAGGGGCTGCACTTAAATTTGGCTGTCAGATTTCCAGCAGCCAAATCTGATGTGTTGTTGTTAGTGTTCCACATACGTTGAATATTGCTGAAGGAAAATGAGAATGGAGACATCATAGAGATAAAACTGGAAATCTGCACCTGGATCATGGCCTTCTCTGAGAGAACTTGAATTCTCTTTTTACAGCTTATTTTGACCTATGAGCTTACGCTATCCTAGTTCCAAAGGCCTTTTTGTTTCTCACCTGGTTTTCTGCTCCCAATTATCCAGAGCTAACACTTCCAGTTCTGGTTTGTTTTTATTCTTTATTTTTAATATTTGGCTCTGGAATTCTCAACTTTGTAGTGATGAATAAATATTGATAACCCTGTGTCCCTTACCAAATTAACAGTAATTTAACACTTAAGGCAAACATATAATTCAATATTAGTATAGGATGTCATACTAAAGTGTCTTTTTATTTATTTTTTAAAGTGTGTTTTTAAATAATAGTGACAAAAATAAAACATTAGTAAAATAATTATAACCTGGCCTCTTGTGCAAAATTATGTAGGGGCTGGACATGATATTCTGTATAATTTACACTCCAGGTAACATAAGTTAATCACATATGGGGAGAAAAAAAGAGAATGAATTGCTGGCTGTGCATACCAAAATCTGAACAACTTAACAATTGTTATTAGATAAGTAGAAGTATGGAGCAATTAGTATTTTCTTTCTACTCCTACATTTTTTAATTTTTGTGAAGAATTTGAATTTCTTTTGTAATCAGAAAATACATATTGAACAACAAATACCTATTAATGAGCATAAGTAACCCAAAAGAAATATCTTTAGTACATAAATTTTCAACCTCTATAAATTACGTACAATTTCTAATAACAATTGTTATTAGATAAGTAGAAGTATGGAGCAATTGGTATTTTCTTTCTACTCCTACATTTTTAAATTTTTTGTGAAGAATTTGAATTTCTTTTATAATCAGAGAATACATATTGAACAACAAATACCTATTAATGAGCATAAGTAACCCAAAAGAAATATCTTTAGTACATAAATTTTCAACCTCCATAAATTACCTACAAGTTCAAATTTTCAACCTCTATAAGTTACCTACAACTTGTAGTTTAACCTGTAAGTTAACCTCTATAAATTACCTACAAGTACCATAAAGTACCTACAAGTTCTATCATTGCTTTATAATAGGCCAAAAAAGATAATTACAAACATTGTATCAAATGAACAGACCAGCCAGTATCTCTCTGCTTATTTTCAGCCCAATTCACATAGCTGCAATCATCTACATCTCTCTGTGTGTCTGCTCATATCTGACTTCCTCTCCTACTGTTTACATAGACAGATGATAAAATATTTTATGTTTTGCTGATTAGGGGTTAGCACTCAGGTGGAACAATGCTCAAAGTAGCTGCCATTAATGTTTTATTCTAGACAATTCATCAAAGATTTAAAAAGAAGAAAAGAAAGAAAGAAGGAGGGAAGGAAAGAAGGAAGCAAGCAAGCAGAGAGAAAAAAGAACAGAAGGAAGAAATAAAGAAGAATGAAAGAACGAAGGACACTATTCTTCCATAGAGAGAGCAGGATTTAGATGACAAATTCCTATTATGTTAAGGGTAGTTACAGGACTGAATTTCTTCCCACATTCACTGAGGTTAAATGGAAGAATTTGAGAGCCTGCTCCCTGAAACTTATACAGCAGCAAAAATTTTGTCTTTTCAGATTTTTCTATATGTATCCTCCCCAAAATCCTGTACTTAATGTATCACACTCATTAAATTCGATTAGAGCAAAGTTGAATAATTTTTTTTAACTCTCCACTAATCGTTTCATAACAAAGTTGGGTGATTTGTGATTCAAAAAAGATGTTAGATTTCTAGTCAGGTAGGGCTCAGCTCACAGTTACTGATGGAAGAAAAGTAAGATACAGAATTGAGTTTCAGAAATCAATGCAAAATAATAAAAAATTAAAATGGAGAAGGAGTCTATCAATAGTACTGCTGTAACAAAGGGGAGGCTTGTTTGATATTGATTAGCTACTGTTAAATAATGCATCCACTGCTTCCCAACAGTGCAGACTCTAGCTGAGTTGTTTATTGCAAGGGGGGTAGTTGGACAGAATGAAGCAATCAATACTAGTGCTATAAACACACTTGAAGATGCAGTTCTGCAGCTCACATCACAGTAGTTCTCAGGCCAGTAAGCTGTAGTGGCCTGGAAGGTGAGGAGGCCATTTCTACACAAAATTCTTCAGAGTCCCCTATAGAGAGCACGGATATTTGGTTTCTGTCAAGATATAACTAACTCAAGATGTTATATCTGAATGCTTTCTTACTCTTCATATACTAATGTTATATCTGAATGCTTTCTTACTCTTCATATACTACAATTCATATACAGAATTCACAGCTCAGATGAGGTATGCACAATTTATCAGCCACTTAGAAGATATCAAACTTGCTGCTATACTTAATTACAATTGCACTTTTCCTTTTTGAAGAAAGGTAAAGAAAAGTTCTAGAGAATCTTTCATGGGAAAGCTTATCTTCCAGACATTATTGTTAATGAAACCAAAGATGAAAGATAGATTTGGCAGATATCGCAAAAGTTATGTCTTAAATTCATCTTCCCACTAATTAATCAGTTGGTCTTTATTTTATTTTATCTTACACCAGAAAGGATGCAAATGGTTTAATCTGTGATAAAAAATGTGATGAACAAAACACAAGCAAAGAAACAAGGGTAAGAAAATGGAAGGCTAGGAAAATGCATAAATAGTATAAAATTAGGGCATAAATATAATGGATGGTCTCAGCAATACACTGGAGCTGTGCATACCAACTGCGCACATTTTTTTCTCAGCTCCATTGTTGTACCACCATCTTTGTAGCTTAAAATCACCTTGGTGGAAGAATTTACACTTCAGAAGTTGGTAAATACCACAAAGCAGAATTTTTCTGTTTTCCTCAGAGATCTAGTTGTGAAACCTTTAGCAGCACCAAGAATGGGCTATTTGGCTGTAAGCTTAAGAGTACAAAAGAAAAGGGGAAATGTCAGTTACACAGTTCAAAGTCAATAGAATAATTTTATTTAATTTGTAAGAATTTCTGACTCATCTTGTCACTAAGCACAGGTACTTCTTGCTTAGGCTTCTCACAAAGAAAGTATTATATGAAGACATGGAAAATTCTCTCCAATTTCTAGGCTCTGACTAAATTCAGCAAAATCAACTGTGCTATGAGTAGGGAGGTTTTAATATCACACTTTTAAATTGCCATTGTACCAAAGTTATATAGGAAACTAGGCAAGATTTTTCTCATGAAAGAACATAATTTATTACTTTTTAAAAACTCACACCACTTTCCAAAATAATTCAATTTGAAATTTAATAGCAATGAGAAATTAAGTAATCTTGACTAGAGAGGAATTACGAGAGAAGAGGAGAAGATAGAAAGTGTCACTTATATGAGTAACTCTCACAGCCTGGGCATGTTGTCTAACTGGATGTTTAATCTTTGGTTACTAATTTGATGGGTTTTATTTCTGGTGAATCTCTATATCCATCTTTTGTTGCTGTCAGAAAATTTCAAAGTAGTTTACAACTTGTTCTATATGTATTTACATTGACACACTAGATAACATTTTTAAAGCACAAATTTTATTCTTACTAAAAAATAGTCTGTGTTTTAAAAATCTTTATTTTAATTGTGTGTATATGTACACATGTGAACATTTTCAGATTTACCTGACCCTTTAGGTCAGTATTTTATGTCCTTTCATTAAACTGATTTTTATAGAAGTGTGGAGAGAAAAGGAAAAAAATTCTGTAATATTGATAAATCTCCACCCTTTCTTATAAGCTGATTTATTTTAGCTAAAAAATTTGGTCTATTTTTCTTCTCTTTTCTGTTTTTAATACAAGTGTTATTTGTTCAGACAAGGGTGTCAGTATCATTGGCACTTCAGAAAAGGAAAACACTTGTCAACACTTTTACTTTCCTTCATTCTCACTCCTTTATGCATTACAAATGCACCCACTGGAGCGCAAACACATACACACCTATCTTCCATGTCACTCACATGTAACAGTCAATTTCCAACTTCATCTTTTACTCTGTGTTAAACTGCAATCCATTCACACTCCTGATGAAAAAAACACTACTTAAAATATTGGGCAATCATCAACTCTACCTCTTTTACATTACAAGGAGTAATGGACAAAAATGATCTTTAGAAGTTTGGCAAGTACATTACAAATCAAAGGGATATAATATATATTTTATTAATATTATTGGTTGTGGAAATCAATACTCATTATAAGAAATTTTTAAAATAAAGAAATGTACCCCCCCAAAAAAACTATAAAATAAAATTATATAACAAAGAGATATTCACTGCTAATATTTCAACACCGCTCATCAGAATATCTCTATACATATAAATATGCATTCAATTTTATAAACATGATTATGAGTGTTATTTTAAGGTTCTTTACTTGAAAATATTGTAGATATTTCTTTGTACTATGGGTTTAAAAAATTTGGCTATTATTGATGATGAATCTCAAAGCTTATTGCTTCATAAATAAGAAAAAGATTCCTAAAAAAAAGAAAGAAAAATATTCCTATATGCTTTAATAAAGGATAAATATAATAATCTATTATTAGGAGATTCCAAATTTCTTTATCATTTAAAATAGTGCTGGACTGTCTGTTAGGAACAAGATTGGGTAAGAGAAGAGCTTGTCATATATGGTTCACATCCCATAAAAAAAGATACATTTGGAACTGATACACACAGAACAGAGTGAGTGCTTCCAAGTCTTCCTTTATGTGGAGCCATTCAACAACTAGCTTGATACAGCTTACACCGGTGTCAGGGATAGATCTAAGTGCTTGATAGATCCTGCCTTCAAAGAGCCTGCAGAAGAATACAAAGATAGATGTAAAAAACAGAAAATTTAAAATAATGTGACAGAGAAATTGAATCGGGATTCTTCTGGGGAGAATTGAGAGAATTTAATGGTTGATTGGGTGAAGAAGAGTATTTCAAAACTCAATTTGACATTTTCAGCTTTAGAAACTCACAGGATGAATGAATAGTACAGATAGAAATAGCATGGATGTTTCAGGTTTGGATTATGTAAGTTTAAGATGCCTATGGTGGGGAAAATGTGTATGTGATTTAAAACTATGAAGAGGGTAGATCACATGTTAACTGTTCTCACCATAATTTAAAAAATACAATAAAAGAAAATTATGCCTATGAGAGTTCAAAGAAGTAATATCCAGTGGATATTTAGAAATATAGTTCTAGATTTCAGGAAGGAGTTCAGGCCTGGAACTAAAAGATCAACTAACTGGAACATGTTAATAATGGGGAAGTGTCTACAGATGAGTCAGTGGACCTAAGCAGGAATCAGATCATGACTTGGCTGGACTTTATCAAAGGGAAAGAGAGAGAAACATAAACAAATGCTAGAGAAATCATTCTGATTTCTACTTGGACAACCAATGGGACAGAAGGCAGAAGGCGGGAAATCAGTTAAGAGACCACCATGTAAATCTGGGTAAAAAGTTATTATGGCTAGTGGAGTAGAACAGTGGACATGAAAAGAGGTGGACTAACTCAAAAGGTAATAATAGTTTTTTAAGAATAGCCATGCACTTCCCCACATTCATGCCTTCAATCAGTTGCAAAGTTGGGCTCCAATGTGAATTTTTTCTAAATAGAAATCTGGTTTTCCTCTCAGTATATTGCCGATATGCCAGGCTGGGAATTATTTATCAGCTAAATTCATTTATCCCAGTAGCAGTCATTGCCACTAGTTAAGCAGCTTATCTCTTGGGGCACTAAGAAAACATGAAAACAGATAAGTGAGAGGTCTTCTTTCAGGACACACCTAAAGAAGGAATCTGAGATGCTCATTTAGGATGTTGAAATTCAGGGTGTTTAAAAATACCATATAGCTATTGTACTGTCTTTTGTACTCAAGTGAATAAAGAAAGCTGTATAGAGTACTCTTGTTTCTTTCTGTAGGTACATTCCTATATCACGAGAGAGCCTAGACATAATCAAAGGAATACATAAGCTCTGCATACTTTTCATAAAAGGATACATAAGGCTAGAGGCTGATAGACTTTACCACCACATGGCAGAAGGCCAACAAAATATTAAGCAAGTTTCCAACAGCATATTTCAGGACCCCTTGGAAATTGTTTTAACTAGAAGCATGAATTATAAAGTTAATTTCCACTGTCAAATATATGAAGAGGCAAAAATGGGACCTGTCAGTGTATTCTGACAATTATATACTTGGCTTGGCTCTAGTAAAAATGTAACTATGGACTTTATAGATGATTTTAAAAATTGTTATTTTAAGGAGAAAGAGAAGATGGCAGAAGAGTGGGGGACTGACGCTTCATCTGGTGCCTTGAATTCAGCTAGATATCTATCAAATCATTCTGAACACCTGTGAATTCAACCTAAGATCTAAGAAAATAATCTGCATTTCTAAAAATAGAAAAGCAACCACTTTTTGCAAGGTAGGAGGTGCAAAGACATGAATCTGAGGGGATATATCAGAAGATAATCCACAGGGGATGGGAGCCTCCGTCAGCTGGCTCCAGAAAGTGATGTAGCAGTAGAGTGCAAATTCTTAGAAATCTGCTCCTGTGAGGGACTTTCCTGCTTGAAAGGTGCTGAGATGGTGAGTGGGGCAGAATCCTAGGTGGGACAGTGTGGTCTCAGGATCCCCAGGGCCACAGAAAGAATGGGGGTACCTGAGTGTGGCAGAGTTCCCAAGCTTTGGAGTGGGGAAGCAAGCTACAATTAACCAGCCCCAGAGTGGCTTCTCAGATAGATGTTGCCATAAACCCCTAACTACAGCACTATTGGGCGGGCAATGGCTCTCTAAGCAGGGGCCCAGCAAGCGACAACCAATGTGAGACCCTGTTTCTTCCACTGGGAAGAGCTGCAGTGGTAAGTGCATGACTAGGCAACCACTCCCCGAGCAGGGGGTTAGCAGGCCTGGAGCTGCAGTGAGACCCCCTCCCCGACCAAGGGGGATTACAGGTGTGCATAGCCGGAGTCTGACCTGAATTTGATGCACAAAAAAAGGATGGACTTCTTTTCACTGAGGGTGTACTAAAGAGTGAAGGCAGTGATTGTTCAGCTCTGGGGCTGGAGATTGGGGCATGTCCATTTTTATAGATCACATACAACTGAAAAATTTTTGCTCTAAGGGAAAAGTAGTATATAGAATTTGAGGTTATTTTTCTCATGAGTCTTTAGTCTTTTACTTTAAATTTTTTTTCCTTTTCAATTAGTTTCTTATTTTATCAACTCTTTAAGTCTTTTTTTTAATATTCATTTACATTTTACAGATATATTCTTCAATTTTGGCTGCCTTTCACTGTATTCCATTTTATTTTTGTATATACATAAGTTTTTCTTTCTTTACAGTTTTGGGATTTAGTGTTTTTTAACAGACCGAAATACACCTAGGACCAAGTCGATCATCTTGTTTTGTCCACCTGTGAGATTATATTCTCTCTTTTCTCTCCCTTAGTTTTTCTTTTCTTTGTTGGTTTCTGATCTCTTCGAATTTGTCTAGTGTGTGTTTCACTGGGATCATGGCTGATATTTTTTATTTTGTTCTCTTGTTCATCAGTTTTTTCTCTGGACAAAATGACTAGAAGAGATATTCACAACAAAAAAAGAACCAGAGGTAATATTCTCTACCATAGAATTAACTGATATGAATATAAGTAAAATGTCAGACCTAGAATTCAGAATAACGATTAGAAAGTTACTTGGTGGGCTTGAAAAAAAGCATAAAAGACATTAGAAAATCTCTTGGTGAGGAAATAAAGCTAATCAGGCTGAAATTAAAAATGCTTTAACTGGGATCCCTGGGTGGCACAGCGGTTTGGTGCCTGCCTTTGGCCCAGAGCGCAATCCTGGAGACCCAGGATCAAATTCCACATCGGGCTCCCGGTGCATGGAGCCTGCTTCTCCCTCTGCCTGGGTCTCTGCCTCTCTCTCTCTCTGTGTGTGACTATCATAAATAAAAATTAAAAAAATTAAAAAAAATAAAAATGCTTTAACTGAGATGTAGCCTAAAATGGATGCTCTAACATCAAGGGTAAATGAGGCAGAAGAGAGAGTCAGTGAGAGTCAGTGACATAGAAGACAAAATGATGGAAAGAAGGAGGAGGAGGAAAAGAAAGAAAAACAACAAATGGACCATGAAGGGAGGCTTTGAGAAATCAGTGATACCATAAAGTGAAACAATATTAGAATTATTAGATTCCCAGAGGAAGAAGAAAGGGGAAGTACAGAAGGTATATTTGACCAAATCATAGCTGAAAACTTCCCTAATTGGAAGAAGGAAGCAGCCATTCAACTCCAGGAGGCCCAGAGAACCCTAATCAAAAATCAATAAAAATAGGTCATCACCTCAACATATAATAGTGAGGCTTACAAATTTCAGAGATAAAGAGAAAATCTTCAAAGCATCTTGAGATAAGAGTTCCTAAACATACAAGGGTAGGAATATTAGACTAGCATCTGACCTATCCACAGAGACCTGGAAGGCCAGAAAGGGCTGGCATGACATATTCAGAGTAATAAATAAAAAAACATTCAGCCAAGAATATTTTATCCAGCTAGGCTGTCATTCAGAATGGAAGGAGAGTTAAAGAGCTTCCAGGACAAACAAAAACTAAAAGAATTTGTGATCACTGAACCAGCCCTGCAAGAAATATTAAAGGGGATCCTGTAAGCAAAGACAGAACCCAAGAGTAACACAGACCAGAAAGAAACAGAGACAGTCAAAAACAAGGACTTTATAGGTAAGTAATGCAATGCCACTAAATACATACCTTTCAATAGTTACTCTGAACATGAATGCTCTAATTGCTCAAAGGCAAAGACAAGACGAATCAGGTGGGATAAAAAGGAAGACTCATCTATATGCAGCAGAATACACATCCCTCTAAGTGCACATGAAACATTCTCTCAAAACTGGTACCAAAAGATTGGGATTATTCCCTTCATACAATGCTTTGAAACTTGAACTCAATCTCCAGAGGAAATCTGAGGAACTCAAATATTTGGAAGTTAAAGAATATCCTATTAAAAAATGCATAGGTCAACCAGGAAATTAAAGAAGAATTTTTAAAAATTCATGGAAAGAAATGAAAATAAAACACACCTAAATCTTTGGGATGCAGCAAAGGTGGTCCTAAGAGAGAAGCACATAGAAATATAAGCCTTTCTTGAAAAATTAGAAAAATCTCCAATACACAAGTTCGCCTTACACCTAAAGAAGCTAGAAGCTAGAGAAAAGAACAATAAATAATGCCTAAACTAATCAGGAGAAAAGGAATAATAGAGATTAGAGCAGAACTCAATGAAATAGAAACCAAAAGAACAATAGAATAGATCAATGAAACTAGAAGCTGGTTCTTTGAAAGCATTAATAATATCAATAAACCCTTAGCCAGACTTATCAAAAAGAAAAGAGAAAATACCTAAATTAAAAAAATCATAAATGAAAGAGGAGAGTTCACAACTAATACCAAGGAAATACAACTTTAAGAACATATTATGAGCAACTATATGCCAAAAAATAGGCAATCTGGAAGAAATGGATGCATTGCATAACTACTAAAAATGAACTAGAATACCTGAACAGACATGTGGCCAGCAGGGAAATTGAAGCAGTCATCCAAACTTTCTCAACAAACAAGGATTCAGGACCAGATGGCTTCCCTGGGGAATTCTATCAAACATTTAAAGAACTACTAATACCTATTCTTCTGAAGCTGTTTAAAAAAATAGAAATGGAAGGAAAACTTCCAAACTCATATCCCTTGTGAATATGGATCCCAAAATTCTCACCAACATACTACCTATTAGGATCCAACAGTACATTAAAAGGATTATTTACCATGACCAAGTGAGATTTATTCATGGGATGCAAGGGTGGTTCAACATTCACAAATCATTCAACATGATAGACAACATTAATAAAAGACCAGAACCATATGATCCTCTCAATTGATGCAGAAAAATCATTTGACAAAATACAGTATCTCTTCTTGATTAAAACTCTCCACAGTGTAGGGATACAGGCAACATACCTCAATATCATAAAAGCCATTTATGAAAAGCCCACAGTGAATATCATTCTGAATGAGGAAAACTGAGAATTTTCAGGGATGCCCACTCTCACCAGTGTTGTTCAACATATTGTTAGAAGTCCTGCCTCAGCAATCAGACAACAAAAAGAAATGAAAGGCATTCAAATTGGCATAGAAGTCAAGCTCTCACTCTTCATGGGTGACATGATACTTTATACGGAAAACCCAGAAGATTCCACCCCAAGATTGCTTGAACTCATACAGGAATTCAGCAATGTGGTAGGATACAAATCAATGCACAATGCACAGGATACAAATAGAAATCAGTTGCATTTCTATACACTGAAACAGGAAAAAAAGAAATTAAAGAATTGATCCCATTTACAATTGCACCAAAAACCATAAGATACCTAGGAATAAAGCTAACCAAAGAGGTAAAGGATCAGTAGTCTAAAAACTACAGAACACTTCTGAAATAAATTGAGGAAGACCAAAGAAATGAAAAATACTTCATGCTTATGGATTGGAAGAATAGATAGTATTGTTAAAATGTTTATGCTACCCCAAGAAATTTGCACATTCAATACAATCCCCATCAAAATACTATTGACATTTTTTCACAGAGCTGGAACAAATAATCTTAAAATTTGTGTGGGATCAGAAAAACCCCTGAATAGCCAGAGAAATGTTGAAACAAAACTAAACATAACAAAACAAAAAACTCTACAACTAGTGACATCACAATACTGGACCTCAAGCTGTATTACAAAGCTGTGATCATCAAGACAATATAGTACTGGCACAAAAACAGACACAAGATCAATGGAACAGAATAGAGAACCCAGAAATTAATCCTCAACTATATGATGATCTAATCTTCAACAAAGTAGGAAAGAATATTTGATGGAAAAAGAACAGCCTCTTCAATAAGTGGTGTTGGGAAAATTGGACAGTCACATGCAGAAGAATGAAACTAGACCATTATCTTACACCGTACACAAAGATACACTCAAAGTGGTTGAAAGATCTAAGTGTGAGGCAAGAATCCATCAAAATCCTAGAGAAGAACACAGGTATCAACTTCTTTGATCTAGGTCACAGCAACTTTTTGCAAGACATCCATGAAGGCAAGGGAAACAAAAGGAAAAATGAACTATTGGGACTTAATCAAGATAAGAAGCTTCTGCACAGCAAAAGAAAAGTTAACAAAACTAAAAGACAACCTACAGAATGGGAGAAGATATTTGCAAATGACATATCAGATAAAGGGCTAGTATCCAAGATCTATAAAGTCTAGTCAAGGAAGGGGCAGAAAACATGAACAGACATTTCTCCAAAGAACACATACAACTGGCCAACATGAGAAAAATGCTCCACATCACTTGCCATCAGGGAAATACACATCAAAACCACAATGAAATACACCTCACACCAGTCAGAATGGCTAAAATTAACAAGTCAGGAAACAACAGATGTTGGAGAGGATATGGAGAAAGGGGGAACCCTCTTGCACTGTTGGTGGGCATGCAAACTGGTGCAGCCACTCTGGAAAACAGTGTGGAGATTCCTCAAAGAGTTAAAAATAAAGATAGCCTGCAACTTCACTACTGGGTATTTACCCCAAAGATACAGATGTAGTGAAATGTTGGGACACCTGCACCCAAATGTTCATAGCAGCAATGTCCACAATAGCCAAACTATGGAAGGAGCCATGATGTCCTTTGACAGATGAATGAATAAAGAAGATGTGGTCTATATATACAATGGAATATTACTCAGCCATCAGAAGATATGAATACCTACCATTTACATTAACATGGATGGAACTGGAGGGTATTGTGCTGAGCAAAATAAGTCAATTAAAGAAAGACAATTATCATATGGATTCACTCATATGTGGAATATAAAAAAAACAGCTCAGAGGATCATAGGAGAAGGGAGGGAAAACTGAATGGGAGAGGGAGATGAACTATGAGAGCCTCTTAACTATAGGAAACAAACTGAGGGTTGCTGGGGGGGGATGGAGTAGCTGGGTGATGGGCACAAAGGAGGGCAGTTGATGTGATCAACACTGTGTTATATGCAACTGAAGAATTATTGAACTGTACATCTGAAACTAATGATGTACTATATGTTGGCTAATTGAGGGTTTTTTTTTTTTTAATGTTATTTCACTGTTTAGTTTCACCGCATCCCTGTATCCACTGCCTTTCTGAATCCTTGGTCTTCTGGGTGTCCTTATAAGTGCTTCCTTTCTCATATAGCAATCCACTCTTTCTATTTATTTCTACTTTCAAATTTCAGTCTCCTCAGCATATCTAATTGCATTTCAGACTTTTAGAAGGGAAGTGACTGTTATAGCCCTTTGGGGCCTTTCCCTGGGCATAGGGCAATCTTGTTGTCTGAAGCAAACACTGAAATGAATCACCTAATAAACAACTGATTTTTAAAAGGAACTATTTGAACACAAAGCCCTTATCCTCAAAATGCATAATTACCACAATCCTGTATCTGTAATACTGCTTAGTTGCAAGGTTTGGACATAATAAATGACCATTTATTTATTTTACTTATTTAAAAAAAACAGACTTAACTAATTCCAATAAATGAATGCTTAACAGTATAATTTCAGACTGTGTGGAAGGGGTTCTTCTCATAAAATTGTATGCTTTGTGCCTGTATTCTATATGTATATAAGAGCATCCCTAATTTAAATGCACATACATACACCAGTCTTAAGGTCTTTTAGGGATGTGGTACAGTGCATGTGTATGAGTGAGTTGGAGGTATAGAGGTACTACCCATAAATGAGTAGTTCTTTGCTAGATGTTAGGGGAAAACTAGGGTTTAGTAAACACAAGACTCAGTTCTCAAGAAGATGAGGTAGATATCTAATTACAGACATACCTAAATACAGATAATTATTAATGTAGGATGTCTGGAGATTGTGACCATTATTGAGTATGATGACTGATACAAGAAGTGCCCAGCGTAGAGTCTAATTACTGAAGTGTCAAGAAATTAGAAATAAAAAAAAAAGAAATTAGAAATATAACATGTCTAATGCACATTTGGAAACCAGAAACAAAGATTGTAAGTTTTCAAGAAATTACTTAATTATTTAGTTGAGGGAAGGTAAAGAAGAGGTCTTGTTTGAAATGTTAAATGCATATTTTTCCTTTAAAATAAACTTTCCTGGGGGCACCCAGGTGGCTCAGACGGTTAAGCATCTGCCTGCCTTCCGCCCAGGTCATAATCCCAGCGTCCTGAAACCAAGCCCCAAGTTAGGCTCCCTGCTCATTGGAAAGCCTGCTTCTCCTCTCCTTCTGCCTGCTGCTCCCTTGCTTGTGCTCTCTCTTTCTCTCTGTCAAATAAATAAATAAAATCTTTAAAAATAAGTAAGTAAAATAAACTTTCCTAGTGCATGAATATATATGTATATTCATTTAGGGCACAGATGAATATAGTTATATGTTCTATAATGAAAAAGGAAATAGACCAGGGACACTGATTACAACATTTTCATCAACCCATCAGTATGAAATCTAGTTTTTTGTGTGTTTCTGTTTCAAGATACCTTATTTCATATACACTTTGATTCATTAGCCTTGAACTCACAGCCAATAGCAATATAACTCAGGACTAAATGAGGCTTATCTGGCATACTTTCTCCTTAAGACACGTCACAGGGATCCCTGGGTGGCACAGCGGTTTAGCGCCTGCCTTTGGCCCAGGGCGCGATCCTGGAGACCCGGGATCGACTCCCACGTCCGGCTCCCGGTGCATGGAGCCTTCTCCCTCCTCCTGTGTCTCTGCCTCTCTCTCTCCCTCTCTCTCTCTCTCTCTCTCTCTGTCTCTCTGTGTGACTATCATAAATAAATAAAAAAATTAAAAAAAAAGACACATCACAGCCTTTCTATTTTTAGGAGTGTTAGATAGTGTTTCAACACCATGCTCAAAGGCCATTTTAAACAGTGAAATCACCATCCAAAAAACAACAAAAAATCCAACCCACAAATATGCAAAAAATGTGACACTCAATAGACTGGGAAAAGAACACTTGTTTATGAGTGTGAGAACCAAAACAAAAAGACAGAGTATAGTCTTGGTCTTCAGTTGGGAAAGTGCATGTTGGGCAACTTAAACCTTCCCCTACTCTGCCTATGGCTGCAAATGATGCAAAAGCACTGCTAGTATAAATTTTGGAATCACAAACATATGTTAGAAAGCAAGTGAATTACAAAATAGAATTTGTAAATAAGGAAGTTTAACTACATATGAAAAAACAATGGACAAACATTGGACATCACATACCACAGAAGGAAAAGAAACAAATGAACAAACTTACCTCCTAGGGGTAGTTTTCAGGCTGCAAAGAAAAAAATAGAAAAGGAATGCGTTATTGAGTTGAAGAGACAGACACAGTTCAGCAAAGCTGATGTAGCTAGAAATTATGAGGCAGATTACTAGAAAACAGGGACATATATGCACATGCACATACATACACACATACAAAGAGTTCTAGACATCAGCTGAGGAATCCTCTGTGTCTTTGATGGAGTAGTGACTAAAGTCAATGCCTGGAATCTACATGTTTGGAAAGAACATCCAGAAAGCAATCAAACAATTCTCAGAGCTACACAGGGATGGGTACAATGTGTGTTTCTTCAGCCAAAGTGAAGGGGCCTCCTTCTATATGGAGCATTAGAATGAGTCCTCAAAAGATGTGGCCACTCACTCTAGTGGAGAAAATTAGCCCAAGAGTAGGGACTGCTATGTATATGACATACCCAAGATAATAAGTAAGCCTAACAGAATTGAAATAATCTGCATGTAACTGCATGCTAGTACAAAATTCAACATTTCTTAATGCAAGGAAACAAACTCTAGTGCTCAACATATAAATTTACTATATCTGGTAATCAATAGAAACTTACCAAAGAAGTAGGGACATAATCATGATAGGAGGAAAATTAATCAATAGTAACAGGCACAAAAAGAAGAAACAGTGTAATTGCAAGACAAGGTCTGAAAGCAACCATAGATGAATAAAGAAGAATAAAGAAGATATAGATATAAATATAGATATAGATATGTATATGATGGAATATTACTCAGCCATAAAAAAGAGTGAAGTCTTGTCATTTGTAAATACACGAATGGACCTATAGAGTATAAAGCTAAGTGAAATAAGTCAGTTAGGAAAAGACAAATACCATGCAATTTTCAATCATATGTGGTATTTAAGAAATAAAACAAATGAAAAAAACATCCAAAATAAGAGACAAACAAAAAAAACAGACTCTAAATACAGAGAACAAACTGGTGGGTGCCAGAGGGGAGGCCAGTGGGAGTATGGATGAAATAGATAAAGAGAATTAAGAATACTCTTGTCTTGATGAGCACTGATAAACGTATAGAACTGCTGAATCATCATATTGTACACCTGAAATTAATATAACACTGCATATTAATTATACTTCAATAAAATAGTAAAATAAACTGCTATTAGGGTATTATAAATATACTTAAGAATGTAAATGAAAATATAAACATAATAAAGAAATAGAAGATACAAAAATGATTCAAATGGAAATTTCAGAGATGAAAAATTTAAAATCTAAGAGAATCCATAGGAGAAATAGACAAATAATAGAAATTTCAATACTCTTCTCTCAGCAACTGATAGAACAAGCAAGCAGACAAAAACTTTTATAGTGATATAGCCCTATAACTATTAAAAAATTTTAATTCATAATTAAAGATAATTCATAATTCATAATTAAATTTAATTCATAATTAAAAATTTTAATTCATAATTAAATTTTAATTCAAAATTCCAAACAGCTTAACCAGTGAGGTATATTAAATATCTAAGAAAAAAGTGTACTAGGTTAATAGACATTCTTTCAGAAAATAGAACTGGAGGCAACATCTCCCAGTTTGTTAAATGATGACAGCATTATTCTGCTAGGAAAACCAGAAAAAAAAAATAAGAAGAAAACTATAGACATATACATAAAAATGCTTAACAAAGTAACTGTAGCAATATATAAAATAGATAATATAGCATGACTTGGGGGGTAGATTATACAAGGAATGCAAAATTGGCTTAATATTCAAAAATAAAACAATGTAATTACTATAATAATAGAATTTTTGAAATAACACGTGATTATCTCATTAGGTGCACCAAAGCATTTGAGAAAATTCCAACACATGTTCATCGTAAAAATTCATAGCAAAATGTGAATAGAAGGGAACTCTTCAAGCTGATAAAAGACACAAAGAAAATCTTCAGTTAACGTCTTACTTAACAGTGAAATACACAATGATTGCTTTGATCCCCTAAGACTGATAAGAGTGTCCATTCTCATCTACTCCACTTATATTTGTCTTGGAGAACTCAACAGTGTAATAAGGTGATGAACAACAACAACAACAACAAAGCATACAGTTAGAAAAGAAAGACATAAAATTTCTATATATGCAGACAACATTATTTCCTAAGATAGCATAAGGAATCTACAAACCAACTATTAGGGTGATTTTAGCAAAATCACAGGTAACAAAAATCAATTTATTACATATCAGAAAAAAATGAAGTTAAATAAACAAGACTATTTACAATGACATCAAAATTTAAATGCTTAGATATAGATTTAACAAAATTTATGTGTAAATTTCTGTGTAAAATATGACACAGAAAACTGTAAAACATTCCTGATAGGAATTAAAGGAAGCCTAATTTCATAGAGGGATATAGCATATTAAACAGAACAGAGCACTCAATATCCATAAGATGTCAGATGTCCCCAAAACTGATCCATAGTCTCAACATAATCACAATTAGGAAATATGACTTACTGATTCAATATTTTTATGGAAAGTCACTGAACTTAGAATAGGCAGAAAAGAAAGAGAGGAATGAAAGAACAAATTTGGAGAACTTCCAGTATCTGCTACCAAAACTTACTAGAAATAAGTCAGTCAGAGCAAGACAAACACCATATGATTTCACTTCTATGTAGAATTTAAGAAACAAAACAAAGGAGCAAGAGGAACAGAAAGAGAGGGAAACCAAGAAAAAGATTCTTAAATGTAGAAAACAAATTGATGGTTACCAGAAAGAAGATGGGTAGGAGATGGGGTGAAATAGGTGGTAAGAATTAAGGAGTGCATTTGTGATGAGCACTGGGTGATATATGCAATTGTTGAATCACTATGTTGTATACCTGAAACGAATATAATATTGTTAGGCTCACTAATTGTAATCTAGATAAAAACTTAAAAACATTTTTACTAGACTGCTACAATTACTAAAAGAGTGAGTAATGTAAAGTCCAAAAGTAGATCCACATTGATGTAATTACTTGATTTTTGACACAAGCATTAAAGCACTTCAAAAGTCAAAGAAAAATCTTTCAATAAATATTGAGGAAACTACTGGATACCCATATAGAAAAAGAAAGAAAAAATTTTGAATATTACCTGACATGATATGTGAAAGTTAAATACAGAATTATCATAAACATAAATCTAAGAGCTGAAGTGGTATAAGAAACAGGAGAACATCTTTGTGAACTTGGGTTAGGCAAAGATTTATAACAGGATGCAAAGAGCTTGAACTATGTAAGAAATATTCGTTAAACAGTTTCAGTAGAAATATTCATTAAATGGACTTCAATAGAACAAAAAAAAATTTGTATTTCAGAAGACAATTATAAAAAAAAATGAAAGTGCCAGGCATGGACTTGGAGAAAATATTTTCAAAATACACAACACATTATAAAAAATATTCTTAAAAATTATTCTGCTATTTGTTAAAACAGTAGGGAAGACTTTGTTCAGAACTATTTCAAGTGGTGTTAGGATTATCACAACTAAGAGGAATCTGGCCCAAATCTAAATAAATACAGCAAAGATAGCTGGGGACTTACAGACATCAAGCAGGTGAAGGGGTTGGTGGATTGAAAATCACTTATGAAGGGATTTAAGCGTAGGGGTATTCTTGCTAAATTGTTTTAAGACCATCTTGTCTGTACAAGATTCTTGCTGAAGGCAGGCCTAGGACTTAGACACCAGAATGGAGAGTGAGGAATTTGATTAGATATCAAGGGTGATCAGATATCAAAGATAGAGGATTCTCTGTCAACTAATTTAGCAACATTCTTGCCCCAACTGGACTGTGAGGGCTGAAGACAGGGCCCAAGGATGAGGCCAATCAGAAAGAGAGCCAGGAGCGCTATGGCAGAAGAGGTGAGGCCAGAGGAAGTGTCAGGGACAGGCCGAATCTCTGGGGCACTCCAAGGCCCCCAGTAGGCCACCTGGACCCTGCCATGCCACCCCAGCCAGTGGGAGCTCTAAGCCAGGCTGGAGCCCCTTTTATCCCCGACTCGACCCATGCATCCAAGCCTCACAGGACTGCTGAGTCACCCTGAGCTCCCTCTGGGCCCATTGGGCAGCTGAGGCTAGTGTTTTTCTCTGGTCTCAGGGCAAGAGAACACCCTGATGAAGGCCAGTGTCCTGATTGCACCCACCCTGGGCAGGTGCAAGAGATCATGGGCTCCCTCTGCAGGAGCAGAGGAGACAGCTTACAGGTCATTTATAATTTTGACATGACCTTGAGCAGGTTTGCATGTAATGGAAAGTGATGGACTTCTTTCAACATTCTAGATAGCAGCAAGACCAGTGAGCAGTCTTGGAATGAGCTCAAAAGGCTCCCTCACCGTTATTACCCAGTTGAGAATTACCCACACTGGACCATCATAAAGAAGTTACTTCCTATGGTGGATTGGTGAACCAAAGCACATGATCTCCCATGCCAGCAAAAATTCAGAAGTTTCAGATAGTCTAGGTGGTTAGAGAGCTCAATGAAATGCTTAGGAAGGGATGTTCTTCAATACCCGCTACCAAAATAACATTCCCCTTTTCATCTTTTCTGCAGGCATTGGTGATATCCTGGAGGAGATCATCCAACAGATGAGTGTTCCACCTCATCATCCACAATGTATCTAATTACATGGACTTTGAGAAAGAAAGTTTCCTACAGGGATTCAAGGGCCAGCTCATATGCACACACAACAGAACAGCTCCATTTGTGAGAACTCCTGGTACTTCCAGCAGCTTCAGAGCAAAACCAATATCCTCCGGCTGAGAGACTCCATGGGAGACCTCATTATGGCTGATGGAGTTCCAGGTTTGGAGAGCATTCTTAAGATTGGCTTCTTAAATGACCGGGGTGGAAGAGTGGTGGGAGTGCAACACAGACTCCTATGACATTGTATGTGGTCAACAGGCCACATTGTGGGTATTGGTTCATGACAGGGGGCTCCTGAGTGCGCAGGCATGGGGCTAGGGGCTACAGCTCATGGAGAAGAGGGAAACTTACCTAGAAGCCACCCTGCTGGGAGCACTGTTCCATTCTGTGTGTACAAAGAAGAGTATAGGGTGGGACACTTGCTGAGCCCCTCCCTGTTTTCATAGCACCTTCTGCTGTATTCTCCAGAAGCAAGCGGGAGTCCCTACTAGGTAGGAGCACCAATTAGATGAACACAGGACCTATAGGATGATAGCATTTTAGAGGCCAACTGGTCTAGGGATTCTTTTTTCACCAAATGTTTAAACATGGGAAGCTGTTCTTCAAACAAATCTAATGTATGAAACAGATCAAAATTAAAAAAAAAAAAAAAAAGAGGGAGGGGAGGGGCAAGATGGCGGAAGAGCAGGGTCCCCAAATCACCTGTCCCCACCAAATTACCTAGATAACCTTCAAACCATCCTGAAAATTTACGAATTCGGCCTGAGATGTAAAGAGAGACCAGCTGGAACGCTACAGTGAGAAGAGTCCGCGCTTCTATCAAGGTAGGAAGACGGGGAAAAAGAAATAAAGAAACAAAAGGCCTCCGAGGGGGAGGGGCCCCGCGAGGAGCCGGGCTGAGGCCGGGGCGAGTGTCCCCAGGACAGGAGAGCCCCGTCCCGGAGGAGCAGGAGCTGCACCAACCTTCCCGGGCGGGCGGAAAGGGGCTCGCAGGGAGTTGGAGCAGGACCCAGGAGAGCGGGGATGCCCTCGGGCTCCCGGGGACACTAACAGACACCTGCGCCCCGGGAGAGTGCTCCGAGCTCCCTAAGGGCTGCAGCGCGCACGGAGGGACCGACCTGAGCAGCTCGGAGGGGCTCGGGAGCGGCTCCAGGGAGGGGGCTGCGGGGCGGGAGCGCAAATCCAACAACACAGGCCCCGGAGCACAGGGCGCCGGGACACAGCCCAGGATCCGGCCTCCCCCCGGGACAGGCAGAGGCCGGGAGGGCCCAGGACAGCAAGGACGCTCCTGCCCCGAGCTGAGCAGATCAGCGGCCCCGCCCCGGAGCCTCCAGGCCCTGCGGACAGAGAGCCGAGAGCCCCGAGCCCCGAGCCCCGTAGTTCCTGCGGAGGCTGAATCCAGGCTTCCAGAGTTGCCATAGCAACTGCAACTGTTCCTCCTGAGACCTCACGGGGTAAACAACCCCCGCTGAGTCCTGCAGCAGGCAGGGGCAGAGCAGCTCCCCCAAGTGCTAACACCTGAGAATCAGCACAGCAGGCCCCTCCCCCAGAAGACCAGCTGGACGGACCAGTGATACTCCCCCGTGTTCCAATACAACTTGTTTTTGGCCACTCTGCACTGAGCAAAATGACTAGAAGGAAAACCTCACTTCAAAAGAAAGAATCAGAAACAGCCCTCTCTCCCACAGAGTTACAAAATCTGGATTACACTTCAATGTCAGAAAGCCAATTCAGAAGCACTATTCTACAGCTACTGGTGGCTCTAGAAAAAAGCATTAAGGCCTCACGAGACTTCATGACTGCAGAATTTAGATCCAATCAGGCAGAAATTAAAAATCAATTGAATGAGATGCAATCCAAACTAGAAGTCCTAACGACGAGGGTTAACGAGGTGGAAGAACGAGTGAGTGACATAGAAGACAAGTTAATGGCAAAGAGGGAAACTGAGGAAAAAAGAGATAAACAATTAAAGAACCATGAAGACAGATTAAGGCAAATAAATGACACTCTAAGGAAGAAAAACCTACGTTTAATTGGGGTTCCCGAGGGCGCCGAAAGGGACAGAGGGCCAGAATATGTATTTGAACAAATCCTAGCTGAAAACTTTCCCAATCTGGGAAGGGAAACAGGCATTCAGATCCAGGAAATAGAGAGATCCCCCCCTAAAATCAATAAAAACCGTTCAACACCTCGACATCTAATAGTGAAGCTTGCAAATTCCAAAGATAAAGAGAAGATCCTTAAAGCAGCAAGAGACAAGAAGTCCCTGACTTTCATGGGGAGGAATATTAGGGTAACAGCAGACCTCTCCACAGAGACCTGGCAGGCCAGAAAGGGCTGGCAGGATATATTCAGGGTCCTAAATGAGAAGAACATGCAACCAAGAATACTTTATCCAGCAAGGCTCTCATTCAAAATGGAAGGAGAGATAAAGAGCTTCCAAGACAGGCAGGAACTGAAAGAATATGTGACCTCCAAACCAGCTCTGCAAGAAATTTTAAGGGGGACTCTTAAAACTCCCCTTTAAGAAGAAGTTCAAGTAACTCTGAACGTGAATGGACTTAATGACCCCATCAAAAGGCGCAGAGTTTCAGACTGGATAAAAAAACAGGACCCATCTATTTGCTGTCTACAAGAGACTCATTTTAGACAGAAGGACACCTACAACCTGAAAATAAAAGGTTGGAGAACCATTTACCATTCAAATGGTTCTCAAAATATACCCTAAAAACTACAGAACACTTCTGAAAGAAATTGAGGAAGACACAAAGAGATGGAAAAATATTCCATGCTCATGGATTGGCAGAATTAATATTGTGAAAATGTCAATGTTACCCAGGGCAATTTACACGTATAATGCAATCCCTATCAAAATACCATGGACTTTCTTCAGAGACTTAGAACAAATTATTTTAAGATTTGTGTGGAATCAGAAAAGACCCCAAACAGCCAGGGGAATTTTAAAAAAAGAAAACCATATCTGGGGGCATCACAATGCCAGATTTCAGGTTGTACTACAAAGCTGTGTTCATCAAGACAGTGTGGTACTGGCACAAAAACAGACATATAGATCAATGGAACAGAACAGAGAACCCAGAAGTGGACCCTGAACTTCATGCTCAACTAATATACGATAAAGGAGGAAAGACGATCCACTAGAAGAAAGACAGTCTCTTCAATAAATGGTGCTGGGAAAATTAGACATCCACATGCAGAAGAATGAAATTGGACCACTCTCTTGCACCATACACAAAGATAAACTCAAAATAGATGAAAGATCTAAATGTGAGACAAGATTCCATCAAAATCCCAGAGAAGAACTCAGGCAACACCCTTTTTGAACTTGGCCACAGTAACCGGAGAAGGACAAACAGTGTATGTTCTCATTCATTTGGGGAATATGAATAATAGCGAAAGGGAATATAAGGGAAGGGAGAAGAAATGTGTGAGAAATATCAGAAAGGGAGACAGAACATAGAGACTCCTAACTCTGGGAAATGAACTGGGGGTGGTGGAGGGGGAGGAGGCTGGGGGGTGGGGGTGAATGGGTGACGGGCACTGAGGGGTACACTTGACGGGATGAGCACTGGGTGTTATTCTGTATGTTGGTAAATTGAACACCAATAAAAATTAATTTATAAAAAAAAAGAAAAGAAAGAAAGAAAAACAAAACAAAAATGAGGCTAGAAGATTCTGTCTGAAATTTGGTCAAAGAGAGTCCTTGTCAACAATTACAACTCAATGTCAAGAAGACAACTAGATTCGAAAAAGAAAGATCTGAATGAAAATTTAACAAAAGTTGCTAAAAAAAATCACAAATAACTTAAAAAGTATCCAACAGTGTTATTCCTTAAAAATTCAACTTAAAACCACAATGAGATACTAGTTCATACATAAAGGGGTTTAAATTAAAGTGCTGACTTAGATGTGGAAAAAGTAAAAATCTTGTATTTTGCTATTGGAAGTGCAAAATGATAGCTACTTTGTAAAATATTTTGGAACTTTCTCAAAAAATTAAATATGTGTTTACTATATAACACAGAAATCCCATACCTATATGCTTACCAAGACAAATGAAACATATGTCTACACAACAATTATACATGAACGTTTAGAATAGTTTTATTAGCCAAACCAAAAAACAACTCAAATGCTCAACTGACAAATGGATAAATATACTGTGTGTATCCATTCCATGGAATACTCCACAGCAATAAAAAGAAATGAACTTGTTTGATGACAATTCTCCACGGGTTTTCTATACTTCTAGTGGCAACTTTTTTCCCAGACTGTCTTTTAAAGGTTGTTTTTATGAAAAACAGCCTGAGACAACAAAGATAGTGTCTGTATTGTGGTGCTGTTTCCTGACTAACATAATGAAGATAATGTCTTCCTCCATGGTTAAAATTAGGCAAGTTTGCTAGCAGTTTTGCTGACAGATTCATAAGCTCACAAGGCTTCCCCTATGTTATAGTATTTAGTTAAATAACTTATTAGATCTGTATTTCTTGATCTTGAGTCTCTATAGATTTCTGTGAAATCTTCTCAACAGAGAATTTTTAAATAAAGTATTTCTGGGAGGAAAATCTTTTTTTCCCTATGAAGTATATATTTTAGTTGAACAAAGCCTTTTGATTTTGTAACATTGCAAAGCCAAGTATGCAGAGATTAGTAGGTTCTTGAAAAATTAAAAGTATTTTAAGATGTATTTGGTTAACAGAATAACTTGGGTTTCTCTCCCAACCTTGGCATTTGCCTCATTCTTCACATACCACTGATCTTAAATTACATAATGGACACAGATATAATGGACAGTCGGTCACAGCAGGCAAAAATAGATTCACCCAAACAACTAATTACATTCAAGACATTCTTTTCTGTTTGTAACAAACAGAAGCTTTGCCTGCATTTGACTAGTTCTGAATTTTTCCGTATATTGATATTTTTTTAAAAAGAATATTTTTAAGGATAGGTACAGCAATAGTAATGTAATATAATTTGATTTCACATAGTACTCTTAGAAACTGAATTAAAGTAATTCTACTTTAATTTGTAGGATACTAGACAATTATGTGCAAGTTTCCAAATTAAACCAGTAGACCAAATCCTGTCACAAGATCTTGGCTTCTCTCAAGAGTGCAAACTCTCTAGCACATGACTCTTCTATGCAGTAGCACTTATAATGAGACATTTCAGATTCTAACAGTGGAGTATTTGGAAGAAAATCTATACTATGACTGAATAACATTGGTTTGCATTCCTGCCTTTGAATTTTTATAGTTCACGTTAAAAAAAATGGCAATATGGTATCCATGAAATGTGGTTGAGTGGAACGTTGGGAAAGCTGAATGCTAGAGCTGGTACAACCAATTGCTAGCTGTCATCTTTGTGCCAGTCTTTGCATTTTCTTGACCTCATTTTTCTCATCTGTAGAAGTAGAGAGTTAGAATAAATAACATGCTTCCTCTCATGCTAAAACTCTGAGGTAAAAATGATTATACAAGCCAATCATCATTCTTTGCATTTTATGTATAAGAACTCAGTCCTCAGAACCATCTTATGAAGTAGGAATTATTATTATGACCATTTTACAGATAAACAGAAGTATTATAATAAAACAACCAACTAATAAGTGAACCTGCCAGGCATATGAACCTTTATTTGTATTACCTTGGAATCTTCCCATTTCCTTCCTGCCCATCTCTATCTCAGTCTCATCCTCCTTTCTCATCCTTCCACACAACCCTAAGAGTTATCTCTGGGATTTGTAAAACGTGGATGGATACACACTTGGAAAAAGTGACAGAAATTCAGAAAAGAGATGAAGACTGTAGGTAGAGTTTTTAGATTTATCAGCTTCTAGGACAATTCCAAACCCTGACTCTGGATAAACTCTACCATAAGGATCAGACATATAAGAAAAGAGACCTAGGGCAGGAAACACCAATAATAAGTCAGTGGACAAAAAAAGAGCTTGGTGGTGGTGGTATTCCCCACTACTATATGTTTTCTCTCCACTCCCAGAATGAGGATTGCATTTCCCTGCCCAGTGGGAGTCAGGCTTACTCATGTGACTAGCTTTGGCCAATGACAGGTGGCAGAAGTGAAATGGCAGAAGCTTTCATGTCCAGTTTATTCTTTGCTGGACTCACTTTTCCCTCTGCCACTGTGACCTGCATGCTTCAGAGAGACTGCCTTGACTGCCTGGCTACCTGAAGAGAATGAGACAAACAATGATTATACATCCTAACTGAGAAATCAGTCTTTGTTCTCTTCAGCACTGAGATATGAATGCATTGGTGAGAATAAGAAGGAGGGCCCAGAAAGGTAAAGGCTGAACAAATGAAGAATTGTGTCACCAAATTCACATTTGAAAGCATGGGGAGCAAAGTCAAGAGTGTCAAATGCTAAAAGAGATGGAGTTATAGAAGACAATTGCACCACCTTTTGATCTTATTGAGAGCATTTTCAGTGGAAGAGTAGGGGCTAAATCAGACTGCAGTGGTTGTTGCCAGTGCAAACTCAGGGAAATGAAAGTAGTAATATAGAGAACTTTTTTTAAAATTAAGAGAATAAGAGAGATACATAGGGAGATAGAGTTGGGGAACACTGGAGCAATTTGTGTACATAGGAGGTGACAAGGAGTTTTGTTGTCATAGGTACTAACTTTACCCACTAGTGAATAAATCATAGGAGACAAACAGAGAATATAGGAGTTGAGGGATTGCCATTATGGAGCCAAGCTGCCTGTAATGCAGAAAAGTCATCAGACGGTGGGAGGAGGTATTTATAACTACATGAATTTTCCTGTTTACAGTTACCTAAATAAAATTTTTGATTAATAAAATAAATTCAACATATTTTCTCTCCAATATACCTTTTCAAAGGGTGAAATTCAGTTGCAAAGAATTACTTTATTGTTATTACTCAAAACATTATAAATAGTAGCCAATTACTGGGTAAGCATCATAAGGAAGGAGATGGGATTGTATCATGACACAGGGTGACTTAGAGTACAACATGCAAACATTTAAAATCAAGGAGTTAGTTGTGTATAGTACACAATTACTTTTTTCCTGAACACACACATATTTTCCAGTGAGTTATGTAGTTCATGCATATCCCTGAATGCCTGTAGTATATGTAGGTCACATCTTTATAATTTGTAATGGGCTTATCTCTAAATACATGAGTGCACAGACCATGAGGCTATAAGGTAATAAACAGGATGTCTAATTACTTGTTTTTCCTTTTTGTATTTTAGAACAGGGGAAGAGACAGAGAGAGAGAGAATCTGAAGCAGGTTCCACTCCCAGTGCAGAACCCGACATGGGGCTCGATCTCACAACCCTGAGATCATGACCTGAGCTGAAATCAGTCAAATGCTTAACTGACTGAGGCTCCCAGGTGCCCTAGTATTTGTTTCTCTTTTATGTCTGAATCAAAATGGAATCTAAGAGAATCTTAAGTAAGTTATAGGCCAGTACCCACCGTGGAGTTTGAATCCATACTCCACCACTTACTATCTTCATATCACTAATGAAGTTACTTTACCTCTTTTTATTTCTGTTTACTTATTACCCAGTCATAACTACAGAACTAACACACACATCATATTTATATAAACCCATTTTTTAAACCCATTTTTAAATTCAAAGCTTATTAACATGGGTATCTGGGAGACTCAGTCAGTTAAGCATCAGCCTTCAGCTCAGGTCATGATCCCTGTCCTGGGATCAAGCCACATGTCAGGCTCCCTGCTCAGTGAGGAGTCTGCTTCTCCCTCTCCTTCCTGCCCCTCTCCCAGCTTGTTCTCTCTCTCTCTCTTTCAAATAAATAAATAATAAAATAAATAAAATAAAATAAAATAAAATAAAATAAAATAAAATAAATAAAATAAATGAAATAAAAAAGTTTATTAACATGCCCAGAAATTTTCTATAAGGAAATTTATATTTAAAATCATTTGTTTGTTGGTAGAAGGTAGAGGACATGGAAGGAGCTTGCTGAAAATGCAAATCATAAAGGACAAAGGCTGCAATCAGTGCTGAAGTCTCCCTACCTTAATCACACTTACAATGATGGAAAAGCATGGGGAAGGAATTGAATGGTTTAGTTTTTTAAAAACTAGTATAGAAAGCCCAGAGGGAAAAATGATGAAAAATTGTTTCCCTTGTAGTAGTAATGCTAACATTTTATAAACATTATAGATTTATTCATAACAGTAATAATTCCTAATGTTTATAACATATTTCTTACTTTTTCTAAAAAATGCTGTATGACTAATTTAAAATATGTATGAATTTAAGGTCATTTTAATTTCAGATGAGCACTTCAGTTTTTTAAAAATGTGAAAGCAAAGATGAGTGGAACAACAGCTTTTTAAATTGGTCAAATATATATGATACAAGAGGAGTACTTAACTGAGTTTATGTTACTGTTGAGAACAGAAACTGATTCTGAAATTATTTTGTTTCATTGTCCCAATGATTATTATTAAGTCTTGACTTTAATAAGACCCCAATATTAGGAGAATATTTGTGACACTGCACAAATTGTAGAACCATCACTATAGTTTTAATTGGAACATGACTTATAATCACTGTCTGTGTCTGTCTCTTGCACATAAAGACACTGAGGCCTGGAAAGTTTTACTTCATAGAAGATCAATTATTCATATTAAATGTGAAATAAATGACCACAAATAGTTTTAATATTGCAGTATCATTACTTGTTACTTATAAGTAAGGCTGTATTTATAGCCCAGCTCTAGTTTCTAATCTTAGTTTTTTCATTTCTATTCTTGCCTCATAGAGAAAGAGCCCCCAACTCTATGATTTAAGATTCACGTTAATGACTGCCCTTTTAAAAAAATATTTTATTTATTTATTCATGAGAGACACACAGAGAGAAAGAGAGAGAGAGAGAGAGAGAGAGAGAGAGGCAGAGACACAGGCAGAGGGAGAAGTAGGCTCCATGCAGGGAGCCCAATGCAGGACTCCATCTCGGGACTCCAGGATCATGTCCTGGGCTGAAGGCAGGCACCCAACAGCTGAGCCACCCAGGGACCCCCCTGACTGCTTTTTTTGTTCTGTGATTTTACCTCTTTTTCTTCAGGCAAAAATCTCCCATGAATGTCACAGGATGCTCTGCACATCTGATGCATTGAGAAGGGTACTCTTATTTCACAAAATATTCATGAGATCATTATTAACACATAATTAGTTTGAGGAAATAAGCAGAGCATGAATTATAGAACAATAACCAAACGCACAGGTAACTAAATTTACCCACTAGTGAACAAAGCATAGGAGACAAACAGAGGATATAGGGGTTGAGGGACTTCCATAAGGGAGCCAAGCTCTCTGTAGTGTAGAAAAGTCATCAGACAATGAGAACATGCATTTTCCTGTTTCCAGTTACCTGAATAAAAATTTTAATTAATAAAATAAATTAAATATATTTTCTCTCCAATAAACCTTTTCAAAAGGTGAAATTCAAATTGTAAGAATTACTTTATTATTATTACTTAAAACATTATAAGTAGTTGCCAGTATAGAAATGGGAGGTGATATAATGGCATTTGATCTGTGAGTCCATCCACTGAAAAAAATTGTCCAGATAGAAGGCATTGAAGGTGTGTGTGTCCTTTGTTACTTACAGTATATTTCACTCCAAATGAAACAAAGTGCTAAGGCTCATACACTGCTTGAGTGTCCCTCACAGAACGCCAATTAGCATCTGTGCCCAGTGGCAGCCCAGCTCAAGCACAGTCTATAGGTGCTCACCCATTACACACAGCAGGAAGTTGTATTGCTCTAAAACCACAAGCCACTGCTTTGATGGTTCAGGAGACCTTGGCCTTTTAAACGTATAAACAACCTTTCTTTTCTAATCTGGGCCATTAGAGGGAAATGCTGTGAAAGCCTGTATTCTGAAATAACCAGGTTTGCTCAGAGTCATGACAGTTTTCAATCTTGCTGCCAGTAACAGAAGAATAGTGTTAAACTAAAAATAACATGGGTGCAGAATGTGCCTTGGGCACCTACTGAGGCCTAAAGGGTTTCAGATTAATTTGAAACCAAGCGAAGGTGGATTTTCTCTCTGCTTTGGACCTTTTGTGGGTATTGTAATCAGGGGGTAAATTCATCTGTCTAATGAGCTCTAGGCACAGAAAGAAAAGAAACTGTGTTCAAGACTAAAACACTCATCAGGCAACCCTATGGCTTTTCTTTTCTATGTTATAATCAGCACTTCTCTACTGATTCTGTGCCATTTCTTAGAGTTTTTTCCCATTGCTTAGGATTCATTTGCAATCAAGCACTATAATTAAAATTAATTAATTAATTAATTAATTAATATGGTTCAGTTTTTAATACTTTGGAAGGTGCTAACAAATTAAAGACAGATAATGAGTATCATAATCTGGATATCCAATAACAAATAAGTTAGTTATAGTGAATGAAGTTGTAATTTTCACTCATTGTTTTTTGGGTCAGTCAATTGAATGGATAGATTATGATAGATCTAATAAATAAGTCTTTATGTTCTGAAAAGCCCTGAAACTTAAGGTGTTTAAACTGTCTTTCCAAAATTAGAGCTATTTGTTAACTCTCATATCATTCCAGTGAGTGCCACTTTCTAACATTTGCATCTACCAGAGCCTCAGTTTTGTGCATGTTAAAAGTGAAAGAAAAAAATGCTACACTATGTCCTTCTAAAAACAGAATGAAGCATACCCAAAGTCTGACTTTAGACTTTGTAGGGAGAAAAAGGACAAGAGTCTGCAAAAGAATAGATGCTCCTTTGGTCTAAATATGAGACTTCAGTCCCACAATTCAATGCAAATCTTTTCCTAGGCAGGACAATGGGAGAAAGACAGAGTGGCCCAGTAAATTAGGGCAATGTAACCATCATGGATGAATCTACAACAAAAAGCTAGTGCATGACCCATTTGGATAAATCTACAGCAAAAAGCACTCCTGTCAAGATCCAAAGATTGATCATGTAGAAAGATGAAAGATTTTAGAAGAAAGATTTTATAGCTTTATTGATGTTGGTCATTTTAGTACTGTTTATTTCATTTATTAGTTTCCTTTTTAGGAGGTATTTATTTCTCTCCAAAAGAGAACTTTCAAACGAATTCAGCACTTCAGCGCTAATGCATACAATTTGTTTTATGATACTAGATATACAATTTCAGGTGATTACGAATTTTTAGAATATGTTCAAATAGATTTATCTATGATGAATTATCAATTTATGATACAGAAAATTATTTACCCAAAGACTTAGAAAATAAAATGGTCTAGGGACTAAATATAGAACTCTTATTTTCGAAACCCTTTGAAAATCTTCCATAAATATTAACATAATGAATATATATCTTAATCATCTTTGTATATAATGGAATTCAATATAGTACTGACATATAGTAGGTGCTTGAGAAATATGTATATGTCAAGTTAATTAATTAAACCTGATGATAAGGGGATCCCTGGGTGGCGCAGCGGTTTGGCGCCTGCCTTTGGCCCAGGGCGCGATCCTGGAGATCCAGGATCGAATCCCACGTCGGGCTCCCGGTGCATGGAGCCTGCTTCTCCCTCTGCCTATGTCTCTGCCTCTCTCTCTCTCTCTCTTTGTGTGTGACTATCATAAAAATAAGTAAAAAATAAATAAATAAAAAATTAAAAAGTAAACCTGATGATAAATAGTAAAAAAAAAAAATAATAAATCTAATGATCAACATTTGCAAAATGCCTAGCATACATAGTATAGAGTTAAACTTGTATTTTCATATGCAAAAAGATTTTATATCTAATATCTCTTTTTTTCAATGTCATTATTTATTCTTATAAGAACCCCTGAAAATAGGGGACCTGTTTTACTATCCTACATTGTATCAGATTTTGTCACATATAGTCATATAAGTAACACTTTATGTTGACTGTATATTGAGAAGACATTCAACATTAGTTTGTTTTATGATTTCTTTATTTTCCTCTTAAATTTGATCAAAGAAAACAAGGCCAGTTAATAGACAATTTTTATTTCTTCTCCTACCTACAGTTAGAGAGTTCACCACACATACACACACACACTTACAGTCCCCCTATAACTGTCTACAATAGTAATTCTCAAACTTTTGGTCTCAAGGCTCTTTGAACAGCCTTAAAGATTTCTGAGGACCACAAAAAGCTGAGTTCATGTGAATTATAATAAGCAATATTTACAGTATTAGAAATTGGAGAAGAAACCTTTTAAAAACTATATCCATACACTAAATAAAATGATAAATATATTACATGTAAAGATGAACAACATATTTAATGAAAATAACTATATTTTTTAAAAAAAGAACTTGGTAAGAAGAATCACATTGTTTTATAGTTTTGCAAATCTCCTAATGTCTGGCCTAATAGAAGATACAAGAGTTTTCATATCTGCTTATGCACTTAATTTGCTCTATGTTGTTTTGTTTAAAGTATATGAAAAGTCCTGCTTCACACATATATGTAGTTTAAAAAGCGAGAGGTATTTTAGTGTCCTACTTAAAAATCTTTATAGAAATTCTGCTTAATTATTGCATCAAACCTTGACAAGTGGGGGCAGCCCTGGTGGCTTAGCGGTTCAGTGCCACCTTCAGCTCAGGGCGTGATCCTGGAGACCCAGGATGGAGTCCCACGTCGGGGTCCCTGCATGGAGCCTGATTCTCCCTCTGCCTGTGTCTGTGCCTTTCTCTCTCTCTCTCTCTCTGTGTAATAAATAAATAAAATCTTAAAAAAAAAAAACTTGACAAGTGGTAGTTTCTTAAATGTTCATTGCAAAATGGATCTGAAATCCTTTCAATCAGCTTCTGTCTTCTCTTACAATAAAATCCAATGATCTATCTTATGCTTTGAAGAAATCTTTTAACTCACACCTGATTTTGTAACACCTTGCATTAGTAATTTGGAAAATATTGGTTTGCTAATTTATATAGACTTTACAAATGTTGACATAGTTCACTATTTAATATTTAAAAATCACATTGGTTAATATTGGCCACTGATCTCATCAGAATAGTCTTTAAATATTGGAAAGCTGTCAAGCTCACAGTGGCAGATGTAAATTTTCCAAAATTATAATTTTAACTTGAAAACTCTAATTTTGTCGCTGGCCACAAATACACTCAGCTCTTTTCTTGAAATAATGGGTCACTTCCTTCATCTTCCCAAAAATGTCAGCCAAATATCCAAATTAAATGTGAGATGATGGATGCATTAATTGACTTGATGATGGAGGAAATCCTTTAATAATGTATACACATATATATCAAATCATCACATACCTTAAATATCGTACTCACTGTTTTATTTGTCAATAAAACTGAAAATAAATTCTACCTCCAAAAAATGAACAAACATAATCATAGTTTGTAAGTTATTCATTCAAATAAAATGACATTCCATTTAAAAAATGGCTACCTCAGCTCATAACTCAGTCACTCAAGTGCTTTTCCTAGAGAAAACCATCATTCTGTCATAGACAGTATATGTGCTTTAGGAGTACTTTCCATTTGGTGACATGAAATTACAAAGATATACATTTGAGGGTTGAGATTTAATGAAATTTACAATTGTCACTGCTTCACCAAGGGCATTATTAAGTAAAACTAGCTTTTAATATTCCTGTGACTATGTGGTGATGAAAAATGCAATGAGTACCAACTAGTACAATATGGGCTGGTGCCCTGATTTGGGCTTAGGTACCAGCAAGTTCATATCTCCCTTCTTCTACATTGTTTTTATATCATCATTGCAAATGTCATCAAGTGAAAGATACTGTATTATTATAAAGATATTTTTGACCTCATTAGACCACTGAATGTGTTCCATGGACCACGCTTTGAGAACCACTGGTCTACAAAACAAAGAGGTGTTTATGAAGGTAACATAATGTAGTTGAAAGAATTTGGAATCATAGTGACCTGAATTTTAAGTCCAGTAGCATTTCTAACTTGTTAGGCTATTTGGAGAAGCTTTCTTATCTGTTTAAGACTTGGTTATTTCATCTACCAAATGAAATCACAAACATAACTGATAGAAAGGGTTGGCAAACTACTGCTCATGGGCCAAATCCCACTACTGCTTTTTAAAATAATTTTGGTAAGAGACACTGAATTAATTTGGATTTACTGTGGTCATAATACTCAGTACAATGTAGTTTATGAACACAAATGCACATTTCAGTGCTAGATAACTGAAAGAGAAAGTAAGAAAGAGAGAGAGAGTAGAAAGAATGAGAAAAGAAAGAAAATCAAATTTTCTAACCTTTAGAGCTGTGCTCTCCAAATGGTAGATACTAATCACTTCTTGATACTGAACAGTTGAAATATGGCTAATCCAAGTTAAAATGTACTTTGCCAGAGAATCTATTTCTACTCAGCTCTGTGTTGTTGTCTACTATAATTTCATTTCAGTTTAAAGGATTTCCTTTAGTATTTATTGGATAACAGTTCTAGTGGTAATAAACTATCTCAGTCTTTATCTGGGAAAGTCTTTAATCTCCTTAATTTATTTTCTTCATTTTTTAAAGACAGTTGCCATACACAGTATTCTTAGTTGACAAGTTTCTTTTTTTTTTTTCCTTTTAGTCATTTGACTAGATCATTCCATTCCCTATTGCCCCTCTACTGAGAAATCTACTGATGTTTTATAGAGGTCACTTGTGTATGATGAATTGCTTTCTCTTGATGCTTTCAAGATTCTTTGCTTATCTTTGACTTTAGACAGTTTAATTGAAATGTCTCAGTGTAGTTGTCTTTGGATTTTTTTTTCTTCTTGGAGTTCTTTGAGCTTCTGAACGTATATATCCATCTCTTTCCTCAGATTTATGAAGTTTTGACAATTATTTCTTCAAATAAGCAATCTGTCCCTTTCTCTCTCTTCTAGGATTCCCACATTGTGTATATAGGTCTTCTTGATAATATCTCATAAGTCCCTTGATCTCTTAGCTTTTCTTCGTTTTTTTTCCTTTTTCATCCTCCAATTTGATGATTTCAAATGAACTATCTTCAAGTTCACTGATTCTTTCTTTCTTCTGCTTCTGAGGTCTGATGTTGTACCCTTCTAACAAGTTTTTCAATTCAGTTACTGTATTTTTCACTCCAGAATTTATTTGGCTCTTTTATATAGTTTCTGTCTCTTTGTTGATATTTTCACTTCATTCATTGTTCCTTGATTTTTTTTAGTTGTCCATTTGTGTTCTTTTTTCAGCTCACTGAATATTTTTATGAACATCTTTATTTTGAATGCTTTGGCAGGTAGTTCAGAGATATGTTTCTTTAGAGTCAGAAACTGGAGTTCCATTTTCTTTCTTTGATTATGCCATACTAACCTATTTCTTTCTCTGTCTTGTGATCTTTTATTGAAATTTGGAAATTAAAAAAACTAAACTAAACATTATTTATGTGTTGACTATGTACAGGAAGACCTTTACCAATCACCCTAAGCTAGAGATTCTAGGACCTCTCAAACTTTTGCTCACATCTTGCTTCCCATGGTCTCTGCCTGAGAAACTGCAACTTTAATATGCATCATACTTACCTCTGTTTTCAGCAGCTTCCAAAGTATGGTGCTGTGTCCATAAATGCTCTGAATCAGGTGAGATCAAAACCAGTCCCTTAAGCAGCCCTCAAAGAAGGAAGAATGTTGGATACATGGCCCATTCTTTTGTTTCTGTCTTAACAAAGGAGCCCCCTAGGAGGGCTTTCCTCTGAGTTTCTATGCAGTAAGCTACCATAGGAAGTGTACAGCCATATGACAAATGCTGCAAATTTTCCCACCTTTTTCACTAGAATCCTCTCTTGGTTTTACATGGCTGGGGTATTGTAGCTTCTCAGCTGGTCTCTAGAGTTCTCCCAGAGGTATTCTCGTTCATCTGTTGTCATTAATTGAAGGCCTACAACTTTCTATTCTGCCATCTTGCTTCTTTGCAATTAAAGTTTTATTGTAACACAGTCATGTTCATCCATTTTTTTGTATTATCTCTGTTTTTGTACTGCAACTTCAGAGTTGGAAGTTGTGTCTATAAAGCCTAAATATCTAGTCCCTCATCGAAGAAGATTTCAGCGTGTGAAAAAATGAGGTAGACTTTCAATCTTTTCCAAAGTAAAAGCTGAAATCTTTGCCATTCCTCACAAGACCTTAGAGTCTGGTTTATGTTATATTTATGACCATCTCCCTTTCTGTCCTACAGTTGACTCTGTTCACTTCAACAACACAGGTATTTTTATTCCTCAAACACTCCAGGTACACTTCTACCTCAAGCCCTTGGCACATATTGTTCCACTGTCTGGAATGCCCTAACAACAAATACCCACAAGGCTAGCTCCAATGCTTTCAGATTTTTACTCAGAAGTCATCTTCTCAGTGACTAGCCATCTAATCTAAAATATCAACTCCAACTCTTAACATTTCTTGTCCTCCCCTCACTTATTTTTTCCCCTGAACATAATTTATTCACTATCTTCCCACCTACCATTTACAAAGCTTTTAACTCCCTCTATAAAATATAATCAGTGTGTTTATGTTTTATTTATTATAGTACCCCTAACACCTTAAATAGTATTTGGTATATAGTAGGTGTAACAAAAAATATTGTATTAATAAATGAATAAATGTGAGAATACTTATATCATTAAAAGTGCTGAAAAAAATAAGTTACATATTACTATACTTTTCAATTCAATATGCCTTAATTGTAAAGGGTTTCTAGTATACACTGGACCAATTAAGCAAGAAAAACACAAATTCAGTTTTAAGCTCTACTTGGTTTTGAAATAAAAGTATTTGTCCTACTCACAATTTCCAAAATTCCAAATCATGTCATCATAGTACTATACAAATGGAGGAAATTTACTTGACTCTCTCTTTTCCTTCTTCCAAAAAAATGAAGAGTTCAATGCAAAGGAGTAAAATAAAAATTAAGCAAGGGCTGTGATTTAATTGTATTATATATTTGGATATTATACCTATTTGGTATTCTGCACTTCTTAATGCCATCTTTGGCATCTAGAATGGTCAGATTTGTTAGGATTTCTAAGAGAGCTTCAACAAAGCAATGTACTTTCAATCCTTTTTTTCTCGAAAAAAATCACAGTGTTCACAGCTGAGCTCCAACTATACATCCTGCAATCCATTTACCTCAGACCACAGAGGGCCAACTACGTTGTGTGTGGCTTCTCTTACAACCCAGCCATTAAACTTCAATAGGTTTTTCCTTTCCTTTTTAATTATATGTCATGGGTTTGATGTCTTTTTAGTTTTTTATGCATGTTGTATTCTATAGGAACACACCCACTTCTTAGTTGTATCTATCGTCTCTTTTTATGAAGAGAATATATTTTGATAAAAGAGAAGTATTCAAAATTGCACTTGGCATTTGTAACACAGCAAAAGGTAGCTGTAGTCCTGTTTTATTGTACAACAATCATGTAAACTCCAGCTGTCAAGTCGTCTGATCAGTTCTTCAATAGGAAAAAGGGGCTCTGCTAAATCCTGCCCACATGCTGATGTATACCCGTCTAATAACTGTTTTTTCCCTCTTTATGAATTTCATTTAGAATTTTTCTGGGACTTTCAAGGAATATCTTTAAAGAAAGATGTGACTGGAATTGCTAAATAATAACATTTTCTTTTGCGGGTGTGGAGAAAACACAATCTGTTTTAATTTATACTGAAGCAATGATGAAACCTATCTGCTGTTCTTGGGATAGTTTCTTAACTTAGTCCACAAAGGCTTTTTCTTTCTTTGAATTCTTGCAATAAAGATGTTAGAGATTGACCTTAAGACATCAACAGAGCATAGTGGGCAAACAGATCTATAAGACAGGATCTTTGGGAACTATTATTTTAAAAAATCCTCATTAAGCCAAAAACAGAAATATGGAGCCCAAATAACTTGCTCAAAGTTTCCCAGAATTTGCTGTGCTTTTTCTCCCCCAAAATCTAGCACTAGGAACCAGATCTTTAGAATTAAAATTCAAGTCCAGTTCCTTGAATTTTATATACATACACACCAGTGTGTACACACCTATCACACACATTACAAAAAAATGGCTTTCTCACAGGAAAGAGAGATGGATTGAAAATATTGTTGCTTCTGCTATTGCTATTTTTCTACATATTGTTGTTATCATTATTAAGGAATAAGTGTTCAGGAAAAGAAGAAAGAATCCTCAGAGTCCCAAAGATTGAGAGCAAAGATAATTTTACTTTTGCATACAGATTGCCTATCTGACACATGGTAGATTGTAAATAAATGCAAATAGATAGTAATCTTTAGCCATTAAAAACTTTTAGCTTAGCATAACTGGTTCATTTGACATAATTGGAATTCAGTAGAGATGTTTTACTTTATTCTTCGTCATAGATTTGTATTCAGTGAACTAAGTAACACTGTAGTAGTTTGGAAGATTTCATTAATTTCTAACCAAACAAAATCAGGACATTTTCCAAGGATTTTGTAGTTTCTAACCTTTGGAACCCAACTAAGCAGTTGTCTTGTCTCAGATTATGCGTGGTTTTATAATTAATATAGTTATGTGATTATTTTTACTGATATCCATTAAACTAGGCTCAGCAATAGAACAAAGCAATCTTATAACTTTGCATTTTTTCTTTTTAAAGGAAACAGTGATATTTGGGTATGGGCCAAAGTCATATGAACATAGTTTGTCAATAAATAAATCCATGTCAGTGCAAGAAATTATATTAGGTAGTGATAAATAAAGGAAATATATTATTTGGACACCTCCTTTCAAAGAATTTTTCAGACTAACCACATATTTAAAAACCAGCATGACTTAGTTTCACTTGGCTAAAAAGTTATACTTTATGAAATCTGACTAAAACAGTGAGGCTCATTCCACAAAAATCTGTCATGTTATTTTTCATTTAGATATATAGGTTTGAATATAATCTGATTTCCAGATATGGTATGCTGATTTCTAAAGTCACTTGTAAAATTACCATTTTAAATTCCTAGAACTTCTGCAATTCCATTAGTGAAACATAAAGAGTTGTCTAAATTTCTAATCGGTAACAGCAAGAACCTCAAATTTTGACACTAATTTTCATAGCGTAAGTTGTATTTTATCAATAGCTATTTGGGCTATAAGATTTTTAAATAATGCTCTCTGAGATACCTTAAGGTATAGGAACTATGAAATCATCACATAAGTTACTCTTGTATGACTTCCAGATCTTTGTCACAATTACACACTCATCACATATACCTTTGTTTCATAATTTATAGAATTTAAAACTGTGTGAAACAAGTTTCCTCATGTAAAAGTAGTCATAAGGTAGATTGTGTTATAGCAAATGGAATTCCACTGAGTTGGTCTCATACTTGGATTTTGATCTAAAATAAGCTCAGTAAAATCCAAAGTTATCCATTTAAAAAGAATTAATAGCTTTTTAAACATGCAATTTTATCAATTCTCCAGCACCACTTAGCACTTGAAATTATTTTTTCCAGCATTTAGTCATGCTAATATGATATTTTCAAAAATTTAAATATTATGCCAATTGTAAAGTTTTTATGGTCACAAACATTGACTCTAGAATGGTAGGCAGAAATGTCTCCAACATAATCTCAAGTCACTGAGGAGAGACAAGTATAATATCAAGGATTTGTAAAAGGAATTTCTCAGCAGAATAGATTTTACATTTTTAATTTCTTAAATATAATTGGGTTAAGCTAATAGAAACTACATTTTGTGAGCAGTAGAAGAGTACTGATAATGGCTTAGAAAGTAGAAAAATTAGTTCTGGATTTCCTATCACAGTTGGATGATTAAAATTAATTTTACAATATTTGTAGATGCTTAAATTCCTTAGGGAAGAGCAATCTAATTCAAAGAAATCTTGATGGTGTATACTAGACTGCTAAGAATTCATAGATAATGATGATGTGATTTTTACACCTCCCCTTTGGAAAGAGTAAACTGAAGACAAGTGGCCATCTTAAGTGTAGTTATGATTAAGCTCATATATAAAGATTTTTTACTCTAAATGCCTAACATGTTATGGTTGAGTCCATCTCTGCCAACATTAAAGCCTCATAATAAGCCTTAACTAGATTTGAGTTTGTTTTCTGTAAAAACTATGAACAATAAATTAACAGAAAAGAAAAATACAAACTACAGCAGCAGCAGCAAAAAAGCATCGTTATTATTCATTCACCTTAGTGGAAAATGGACATGTTCAAAGATGGGAGAAAGCCACTCAAGGGAGAATCCACTCAAGAGCTATCTTTGGCAGCTCAGTTCAGAAATGTGTTTGGGATGTTTTTATACCTGTGACATAGGTTAGGAAAGAATGGGGGGAAAAAAGCCACTGAGAAAGTGGGATGTGCAAAAATAAGATTAATAGTTAACATTGGTACAAAGGCCCATTAAAGAACACTATAAAATGAGAAAATATTGTATGTGTGCATTCTACATTTTGCATTTGTGTGGGCATTTTAAAATTTAAAGTTCAGTTTGAATTAAGTAAGTATTATATAAGTTTTGAGATCTTGAGCTAGCAGTTTTTTCTTGAGCTGGTATTTTTTCAAATCTGCTGATTAACATATGGGTAAAATGCAAGTAAATATTATTTTCAGTGCAAACTGAATCTACTTCAGCAATCAGTGGCTATGCCCTAGCTGGTATTCCCTTATTTATCCTATTCAGCTAGAAACATACCCTGTCTTAAAGGGTAATGTCAAAATTTGAATGACTCTTTCTGCTTTCTCAAAATTCAAGAAGATAAGGTGTTGACACATAACTGAGAGCTTATGGAATATAACTAATAACCATTGGATCTTTTCAATTAATATCTTAAATCTTTCATCATTTTTAGAGCAAAATATTTTAAAAATAGTGAAAGAAACAGATTTGATTTTGTACCTTTCTGGTGTTCAAACTGTGATAGATGAAAAAAGGAGCAAAACTCAAAAGATAGGCAGTGAGAAGATAGAAAGAAAGAAGGACCTAGATTGTACGTGTGTAGATATAAGTGCCTAGCTCCGTCTGTGGTGTGTACAACCCACACTACATAAATTAAGCTAAGATTCATCCTTCTCATGAAAAGGTTTACATAAACCAAGAAAAGTATTTCATCCTAGCAAAGAGAGAGAAAGAAAAAAAAGCTAATAAAAAATGATTTTTTCTTTACATCAAGTAGTCCTAATAAGTAATACTTTGATGACTTAAGAATAACCTCATTAAATGTCATATGTTTTTACTTTCCCATTGAAAGCATTTACATTTAAGGACTAATGGTGCCTTGAAAATAAATTTGGGTTTTTCCCAGCCCAACATGTTTAGATACTAAAGAAAAAGATTAAACTATAATTTCACTTATTTTACTAAAAGAAAAGGAAAGAAAAAGTTCTCCTAAGTAAAACTATTTTCTGTTTCTATTCAAATAGTTTTAATATTTCATTTCTTTCCTATTTTATGATATTCACTAGCTCAGATGAAATCCATAAGTATAAATGAGAATTGCATCATTTTTATTATTTATCAAGTGAAATTCTATCTGGATTTTGTAAACTTTTTGAAATGCTCCTGAAATGATTATTACCAAATTAGTTTAGGCATTTATAGTTAACTTTGAGAGATTTGAGATTTAAAGTAAAAAATAAATTTTGGAAATTAATATAAAACTGAAAACATGATGAAGCACATAGGAATTCAAAAAGTAAGGGAAAGAAATAAAAGTATGGGAAGGAAGTAAAATATTGAATTTATTTTCCCAAAGATTGTATTAGGAAAAATAAAATGTTATATTGCAAAGATTAGCCATAATTTAAAAGAGGCCCACAAAGAAAAGACAATGTTTCCCCAAAAGAAATGAATTGTTAAAGATAGAAATTCAGATCCCAAATCCTTTTCAACTTGGCTTAGACTAGCTTTATAGGGATCTGACCCTGGTTAGATTTACATGCTTAAAACAGAATGAGATGCTGCTGGAGGGGAGGGAGTGGGGCATGGGGTAACTCAGTGATAGGCATTAAGGAGGGCACTTAATGTAATGAGCGCTGTTATATGCAACTGAAGAATCACTAAATTCTACCTTTGAAACCAATAATACACTAAATTCAATTTAATTTAAATGAAAAAATAAAATAAACGGAATGAGATATGAATAAAAATTCTTATTGGTTTGTTTAACTGTAGGTAGACTATCTGGTCCTTCTGTGGAAGAACCAAATGAGTAGTGAATCAAATCAACTGTATCTTTCAGTTGCTTACAATTATTTGTTTTCCATAGGCCAAGGTAAGCTCTTAACTCTTAAGACTTCCATGAATATCCTTGTCCACTCTGAGGCATATTTTCTGTTTTGTGCATAACCACTCTTTTAATTCCTAGCTTGTTTATAAGAAAATTCTAGCTTTCTGTTTCAGAAAAATCTAGCTAGAATTTATATATCACACCATCTGCAATAAATTTATGTTGTCTGTTGTATATTTGTCATAGAATCAAATGCTGCATTCCAAAAGAAAATGAAGTGCACAGTGGTTAAGGACTCACACTTGAGAGTTCCATGAATATGAAATGATATCTTCACATTGATATCAAGTATTGGTTACTTTGGACAATGTGTTGAATACCTCAGATTCTCAGTTCATAGAGTTATTACAAGCATTAACTTAAATTATCTAAAGTGCTTAGCACCCTTTCTGGAACACAGTAAGTGATTGAATGTTAACTCTTATTATTATCAAGTTAAAATGAAGGAAATACCTCAAGAAGTGCATCGAGTAGCACCAACATTAAAACACCAGTCATGTGGGCACAATGCAGTCCAAGTATGCACAAAGCCTATGAGCCAGATCTGACTTATTGCCTGTTTCTGTAAATAAGGACAATATAGCTTACTGTTGACTTTACTGTCTGTACAATTTGACTTTGCAATTTGACTACCTATAATGCCTTTTAAAATTGTGTTCACTTCAGCTTTATTTAAGAATATTCTTTACCACTGCTAGCTCTCTATTTTTGCCTTGTTTCTAATCCAACTAATACTTACCCCATTTGTGTTACCAGCTCATCCTCATTTACTTCTTTCCTAATGGAAACCATGTCTTCTCACACTTAAGTAAGAATTTAATTACTTTCTTTCTGCCTTGGATCAAGGAATTGTTTGCTTGTTTATTTGTTTGTTTACAAATGCCTATTACCCTGAGTTCTACTGTCATCACAATACATAGTGAGTAAAAATTCAAATAGAACTTCTCAGTGACAGTAATAATCAAAATCAGCATTCAGTCTTGACCACTGAAGTGAGGATGATTGTGAGTCTAGGATCTTTGCCACATCATACTAAAAAGATATACCACTTCTCTGACAGGTCACTTTCAAGTTGGCTCTAATTTAATGTGCTCTCAGAGCTATGTATAGGAGAAAGCTTCCCAAGATGTGGTATTTGAATAATTGTCTTTTCCAGCTTCTAAGGCTTATTTAGATCTTACTTTATTTTTACATTCTCAGCTATTTCTTAAAAAGTAAAATGGAAGATAAATAGGGTATGAATCAAACATAATGCCCTAAGCAGGTCTTTATTTGTCACATTGTATCAGTTCTGGGCTGAAAGTTAGACACCACAAAATTACCAGCCACTAGAATAATTTGTTATTCAATATAACACACTAACATAACCTGAAAAGGCCTCTGATCATGCAAAAGGACAAGGAAGAATACAGAAGTCTGTGAGAACAAGATCCTTCTTAGTCTCTTCAAAGTTCTAGAATTATCTGCGTATATTCATGCAAATCAGATATATTTTTATGACTATCCAGTATTTATGGAGTTGTTACTAGTATTATAGCTAGTTTTAAGAGTTAGAAGGAATCTGGGAATTGGAGTTATTTGAAAGGCAAACTTGAATCAGCTGGCAGGTTTCTAATCAATAAAATGAGGATGATAGAAATAATCTTGCCAAACTTCTATGGGACTATAAGTGATTGATGTGAAGCTCCTCTCACAATGGCACTTGGTAGGTGCTAAAGCGAGGATGGCTGCCACTTCTTCTCCTGTCCTGTCCTCACTGGCAGTGCTATCTCTACCACCACCACTAAAAATACTGAAAAAAGTGATACAAGCCATATACATTATACTGGAAAAAAACACATTTGGCCCTAAATATTTAAACTTGTAGCCTCAACTCTGAAAGTATCAGCAAAGATACACTTGATGCATTTCAGTTTACAAATGGAATCTCAAGTCAGCACTTAGAAAAGTGACACAACCCAACAGCCTATTTGGATGACAGCAGTGGGGAGGATTGATGCAGATGTCTCACTTGTGTAATCACTTGGTGTGAGGTCTGCAAACTGAAGCTCTCTTCTCTGAACCTTACCAATTGAACATTCCCCAAAGTAAAGAGACTTGGTTTAATTCCAGCACAAGCAACTGAGAAATGGCCTCTGTGAATCAAATGCATTCGGATCAGTTTGGATTAATTTATTGTGAAATGGAATGAATTAGATCTAGTTATTGTTCAGAAGCCTAAAAGTTGATTCTCTGTTAGAGGTTGTTCAAGGTAAAGATCAGTCTGCTTTATATCCAGCCTCAAATTTATCTGTCTTATCATTGGTGATCCTGTTGCCCCAGGGTTCATGGAATGCAGATGTTGTACATAAACCAAAGGGGAAAATGAGGATGTAGTAAACCAGAAATTCCTGTGTAAACCAGTTTGTAAGATCTGTGAGCAAATATACACAGCAATATTGTGGAAAATACATAAGAATTATTTTACTAAAAAGTACATTATTTACTTAATGTTCTAAGTTAACAAATATAAATATATTTTTAACTATTCTTGTGAGTATAAATCATAGACTAATGTATTTTTTCCACTTATATTCATTTCATTTAGAATTATTCTAGTCCCTAAAATATTGTGTTTCTAATTTTCTGTATTTCTTAAATATTCAGGATTATTCCATTGTGTCTGATAATATATATATATATATATATATATATATATATTTAAACTATAGGAATTTAAGATATATATATAGTGATTTATACATGTTATCTATTTATTTTAAAAGGAAACTGATATGAAATTTGTGGAACCGGTAGGTACTTTCTCTAAACTAGGGGTGATAGAAAGGGAGGTGGGCGGGGGGTGGGGGTTGACTGGGTGATGGGCACTGAGGGGGGCACTTGATGGGATGAGTACTGGGTGTTATTCTATATGTTGGCAGATTGAATACCAATAAAAAATAAATTAAAAAAAAGAAGAAGAAGAAATAGGCTCTCAGGGTCAAGTCATTTGCTAAAGACCACGGGCCAGTTTGTAGCAAAGTAAAGGCCTAAACACAGTTGTTAGGATTGCCATGAGGTGACTTTTAACTCCACCCTGAATCTGCCCAAGGATTCCAGATAATCCGGAGTAGATTCTGGGAATGTATTCAGTTAGTGTGCTCTTAGGGTAGGGTAGTCACTTGTCACACCACTGGATTTTATATTCCAATATGGTAGCAATCCAAAAGAAAACACTTTAATGGCACCATCTCTACAAAAGAGCATTACAAATCTCTTCAAACACAGAAACTGCATACATGTTGGATATCCTGTGCTATCAGTAAATGAACCTTTCACATAGTCCCAGGCCTGACTTCAATCTCAGAGTCAGAGTCTTGGTTGACTGCAAAGAACCCAACAAAACTGTCTCCAAGTGGGATGCCTGGGGGGCTCAGCAGTTGAGTGTCTGCCTTGGGCTCAGGGCATGATCCTGGGATCCTGGATTAAGTCCCACATCAAGCTTCTTGCTTCTCCCCCTGCCTATGTCTCTGCCTCTCTCTGTGTGTCTCTCATGAATAAATAAAATCTTAAAAAAAAAAGAACTGTCTTCAAGTTGGTAAGTGAGAACCAAAGACCTTCCCTGTCCTGATGATGTGTGTGGTGGTCATCAGGGGCCCAGGAAGCTGCTCAGCAAGGGAAGACCAAGGATACAAATGCTCCACAGTATAATTGTAATTCAGCAACTACCTGCTAAGGCATTTACCTAAAATACTGTCCCTGGAAGGACTGGGTCCACCAATTCAGACATGACCCAAAGTGTCCTCTCCCGTACTTAGAAATACCAGAAACCAGAATTGTCATTCCAAGATTGAACTGTCTCTAATTTGGATCTGTTCTTTTGCATTCCAAATACCTCCCATGAAGCACCCTGAGTACAAGGCCGCATTCCAACACCTCAGAGCCTTTGGTCACATTCTTGGGGGAGGGGCTTGGGCTTCACATGCCACGTATGATTCATACCAGAGTAGTATGTTTTCATTATCTGAAGCTAAACAGATTAATATACATTTATGAAACCCATTTGTCTCTTGAAAATTTGGCTCAAGAGAATTTTAATAATCCCACTGGATAGTGGCTTAAAGAACCAACTTCAGCATCTGTGCATCAGTAAGCCAAGGAGCAAGGCACAAAAGAAGAAAGAAATGTCAGTAAACAGACCGAACTTTCTCTATTTTAGGGCTTTCTTGGAACAGCTGCTCACTGTCACGTTTCTAACTAAACAAGTAACCTCACATGCTTCTTGTGAGGCATAAGAACTGCCATTCTCCAAGCAGACAGAATGCACTAAAAAATGGTAATGAAGCTTAATATCAGAACTTGCTAATTTCTAGTTGCTTAGTAGATGTAGTGAGGCAATGGAAAAGAGGTGTTTTGACAGACTCTACAGAAAACAGGCTTTATATGAATTTTACACTGGACTGGATAGGAGGTGAGGATAAGAAGGAAAATGGGAAAATACAAGCAGGAAATCCTTTTAACCTCATTCTGAAATTTCAGGATCATTTCTTTGATGAACTGAATCATAGGACAACCTCCTACTGGTGTAAATATGTTATTAATTGGAAGATAATATTTCTCAGCTTATTACCTAATATGTGTCATGGTGATAATCACTAAATTTAAATTAGGCACACGGTTTGATTTTTTTTTTTTCTGATTTGTGGGGTAAGCATTACAATCCAGTGTAAGAGTAAATTACCTTTGGTTATACACAATATAAATCATCTTCACAAAAAAGATATTACATTAAACTGAAACTGTTCCTGAAAGTTCTTCATGAACTTTTAATATGGGATCATAAAAGACACGTATATTAACTTTACACAAAATTGCACCCTTTGGATTCTACTGCCTATGTTAACTTCATTTCCAATTCCTCAATTTTATGTATACGCTTTTCTCAATGATTGTAAGAGAAGAATGGTATGATAAGAAGGAATACGATAGTGAAGACCTATTAAAACATAGAACATGTGATCCTTTTTTTGTGAGAAACAGAAGTGGATTGTCTAGAAGCTAGATTGGCACACCCAATGCCCTGGATTTTCCCTAGCCCCAGTTTTTCCACTTGTGAAAGAGGGGATTAGCTTTGTCCATCTTAAATTGCTCTTCTACTCTTCCATGATTTTTGTGACTGAACTCACACTATGGGTGTTAGAAATTTCAATTTGTCAGCCAGCTTCCATGTGCATCAATTTATAGATTTGATTCTGATTCCCCTTGTTGACACCCCTGATGAGGAAGGGTAGGCAGGCCTAAAGCTACTACTTCCCCATATTTTTCCTCTATCTACATGAAAGTATGCAAAGAAAATAGGTAATGCAAGCTATTTGTATTGTCGATAAAGAATGGATTATTCATAAGATTTTATTAAATTTTAGTAGAAAATATCATTTACTATCTTACTCACAGATCTCATTTTTAAGGCTAAGACAGAAAATTTGTTTGTGTTTAAAGAAAAGTGTTTTTTCCCCAGACAAATGTGCATGCATTCATCTGTCAGGAAGTAGAATCTATACAATATGACATGTTCTCCTTTCTACTTTGCAGCCAGGAGACTGAAAGCTAGATTCAGTAACGAACTGCATTAATGTGACTATCTAGAGTGTCTAGTAGTATCCTTCTTCTCTGCTTCCTTCAAGCTACATCAATCTATTTTTTCCCTAATTGCCCTTTTTTCCTTTGTATTTAATTTCATTAATTTTCAATACATTAGGAAGAAAATAAACCCTAGTTGCAATTGTAATAAACAATAATATAATTAGTTAAAGTAAATTATTTCCAGTAAACACAAATATAATACTGATTAACATTTTGAATATTCAAAATATCACGTCATTGGAGAAAATACCCTATAAAACAGAAATCATCATTGTAAAGGTATTTTCCTGCATATTTCTAAGCCATAATAATCAAAAAGTATAAACAGTCATTTGTAGTTTTAAGCCTATGGCACAAAACACTTGAAGTCACTTTAGTCGACACCAAACTGATAAGTGAGTCTGGGACACTGAAAGACTACACCTCAATTCCAGCCAGAAAAGGAGGAGGACAAGATAAATGTAAATAAAGCTTGGGAACAATTCAGCGAAGTGACTTGTTGGAGATACAGTATGAAATGTAAAAATTCTGCAGTTTTCCAGACATCATTTGCCTAATGTAAGATTTGATGTGATTCAGATTCATCTTCACCTTATTTAGGGGAGTAGGATCCAGAAGAGACAGAGACCCTCAGAATAACATGTAAATATCTCAGGCCTGAGAAAAACAGGGCTCCAGTTTTTCTTCCTATGAAAACTATCTTATGAGTGAATAACAAACACATCATAAAGGAAAATTTAAGAAAACCTTGAACTTACAAGGTTGAAAAGTAGGGAGAAATAACATGAACAAAAACCATACTAATTTGGACTCCCATCCTCTGACAGCAAATCATTTACTGTTCTTCTGACATGAAATATGAATTTGACCTAGAAAAAATTTTAAGAAAGTGAAAGTAGTATATACAGTATATAGGGTTTCTAAAAATTGTCTCCCTAAATCCATGTATACAGCCGTTGTATATAGTTCTTCCTAAAGTTTAATTCTGATGATTAATGTTCACATCCATTCAAACATTTTCAAAGCATTTTATTAGATTCTATAGGAAGAAACTAAAATGAATAAGATACAGCTACTGTCCTCCAATACCTAATCTAATTTATAGTCACCTCTTCATGCATATCTGAGTTTCTTAACCAAATGCAAGGACTTCCTTCCTTTTCTCTTTCCTTTCCTTTCCTTTCCTTTCCCTCTCTCCCTTCCTTTTGTCTCTCCTTTCTATTGTTATAGTTATGGTTGCTTGTTTTCCTTATTCCAAAATTCTTTATTTCTTTTTATTATCCACCATTATTCCTCAAAATATTCATTTCAAAAAAAAGGTAAGCTTTTTTTCTTCCTTCAACTTTAGAATTTTATTCACTCCATCTCCCCAGTGAGGACTTATCAACATAAACCATCTCTATGTACTGAAACCCTACTCATCTTTCAGGATCCAACTCAAGTCATTCCTGTGTTGGGCCTTCACATTAAAAAAATGACATCCATATGATTTCAAAAGAAAACAAAACAAAAAATGGCATCCAAATTATGGCTTTATCATTTCCTACCTGTATGACACTGGACAAGTTACTTTACTTCTCTAGCTTCTGTTTTCTCCGTGTAAAATAGAGTTAACACTTGAAGGTTATTTTAAAGGTTAAGTGAATAAATATTGTTTAGCACAATGTAAATTGCTTAGCATAATGTGGTACATAGTAAATTTCTACAAATAGGGATACCTGGGTGGCTCAGAGATTGAGAGCCTGCCTTCAGCCCAGGGCATGATCTTGGAGTCCCAGAATTGAGTCCCACATAGGACTCCCTGCATGGAGCCTGCTTCTCCCCCTGCCTGTGTCTCTGCCTCTCTCTCCCTCTGTGTCTTTCATGAATAAGTAAATAAAGTCTTTAAAAAAATGTTTTCTACAATACTTGCTACCATTTTTGCCAATAATGCCAAAAATAAAATGACCACTTCCTCCTCAGAAACCACATATTTATCCTTTTCTAATGTCTTTTATTAGTATTCCTTTTTCCCTAATCAGTTCCTCCCTCATCATGACATGTACTTTTGTTTTTATCTTGACAGAAATTTGATGAATTATTTTTTAGGAACCTATGTATTGAGGTTTCTACCCTCTAGAAATGCCTCCAGAAACACTCCCATTTATCAATCTCCAGCTTAGATTTGCCCATCTCCCAAATCAAGCCATTGCTTGGCATAATTTTGCTTCATTCAGGATTCATAGACTTTAGCCTTAAGGTACTTTATCATATGTTTTTAATAAATAGTTTTGTGGATATTTCATTTGCCCTAGTCCATTATAAACTTTTTAAGGTTGGAAAATACTGTTTTTTAGTTTTTAGCATTTAGTTTTCAACCCCTTTTATTTCATAGTTTGTCCATACATTATTCATTGTTTAATCTATCCATTTGCTTTTCCCTTCACTCACACCAGAAACAATGGTTAAGAGTTCACAGTTGTTGAACACCTTGACAAAGATTTCAGACTTTGAGTCCCTTGGCCACCTGCTGTGTTATCCCTATTTTCCTGGCTTTCTCAACTGTTTTTATGTATGTTAAATTAAATATGTAAATATACAAATGTTATAAGATCACCTAGCAGAGTCACCATAGATGTTAAGTAATGTCAATATTATTCCATCTTCATTAACAAATTATTTGTTTAAAAAAAAAAGGAACTCCAAGGAATGTTATACTCAAAATAAAGGTCTCTGATCAGTAGTTAAAACCTTTTTAAAGGCAGCCATTGGGGGAATACAAAGAAACAAACAAAAATCTAGGGAACAATAAAACTGAAAACCGAATACAGGAAACATCAACTTTTTTGTTGGAAACTGTTGTTTATTTTGTTTTGTTTTAAAGAATAAATAAGATAATTTGGATTGCTGGTAAAACAGAACTTTCCTCCTGTGACTAGAAAGCAGGCTACACTTTCCACAGATCCCAGTGTTAGACCACATTTCTGATAGCTGCAGGCTAGATCATTTGTGTGTGTGTGGCCTGAAGGAACCCTGAATTTCTCTCTTTTCTTTCAGTTTGCTGTGTCAGCAGAGTTGGCATGTACCAGATTTACATTCAAAGTCAAATTTTACTTACTTGATCTAAGGCCTCCAAAATCAACAGTCTACCAAATGAAGAGTACAGGCGCATTTGCTTTCTGTCTTTCCAACCTAGAATTAAAATTATTTTAAAATATAAACAAGCATATGGGCAGCCTAACTACTGTCAATACTATTTAGAGAATATATCAATTTAGTCCAATTTTTAGTTTACATTTTAATGATTCAATATTAACAAATAGGAAAGCTTTGAAACCTCATTCTATTAGCTTCCAAATCAGCTGCTCCCTTACAGATGTTTAGGTCACTTTAGAAGAAACAACTTTGAATAATAGTAAAAGTTCATACTTTATTTTTTAAATTTTTTATAGAGAAATTCTAGAATCAAAAAATATTAATGACAAATCATCCTTATGATTTCATTTCAAAGTTAAAGCTTAGGAAATAACTTTATTTTTTTCTCCCCATAAGGAAAATCAGACACATAAAACTCTAAATATGGTCTGTCCTCACTATACCATATACCACTTTGTAAATTTGAGCAACCTTCAAGAAGTATGGCATGCCGAGCTCCCTAAAGAGCTGGAGCATGCACCACCCGGCAGGGCCCCCGGGACCAGCCAAGGCGGTGGCTCAGGCAGCGGCTCTGCATGGAGGGGGCTGCGCCAGTGGGGTGTAGCCCAGGTGGTGGGTCCGGGCGGAGGAGGCTGCGTGGCCCAGGAACGCAATTCCAACAGTGGAGAACCCAGAGCCCAAGACAACAGGGACACAGCCCAGGATCCAGTGCTCCCCTTGGGACAGGTGGAGGCTGGGAGGACACAGGACAGCAAGGATGCTCCTGCTCTGGGTGACCCTGAGCTGTGCAGATCAACTCCCCTCCCCCCCCCCAGAGCATCCAGGCCCCTGCTGACTGGGAGACTGCGGTAGTTACTGCTGGAGCTGACTCCAGGGCTGGAGAGCTGACTCTACCACTGTTGTTGTTCCTCCTGGTGTCACCTTGTGCCTGAGACTAAGCAGGGGCGTCATGGAAAAAGGGCCTCATAGGATAAACAGTTTCCACTGAGCCACGCACCTGGCAGGGGGCGGACAGCTCCTCTGGGTGCACACACCTGATAATCAGCAAAGCAGGCTCCTCCCCCAGAAGACCAGCTAGAAGAACAGGGGAAGAGCAAGTTCTTGACCAAGCAGCATTGGGAAGTTCCAGGGGAGGTCGAGGGACTTACAGTATATAGAATCAGAGGATATTCGTCCTTGTTTTTTGTTTGTTTCCCCACACCTTTTTTTTCTTTTTCCTTCCTTTGTCCAGAACAACTTGTTTTTAGCCACTCTGCACAGAGCAAAATGACAAAAAGGAAGAACTCACCACAAAAGAAAAAATCAGAAAGAGTATTCTCTCCCAGATTTACAGAATTTGGATTATAATTTGATGTCAGAAAGCCAATTCAGAAGCACAATGATAAAGCTACTGGTGGCTCTGGAAAAAAGCATAAAGGATTTAAGAGACTTCATGACTGCAGAATTTAGATCTAATCAGGCTGAAATTAAAAATCAATTAAATGAGATGAATCCAAACTGGAGGTCCTAATGATGAGGGTTAATGAGGTAGAAGAATGAGTGAGTGACATAGAAGACAAGTTGATGGCAAGGAAGGAAACTGAGGAAAAAAGAGAAAAACAATTAAAAGATCATGAGGAAAGGTTAAGAGAAATAAATGACAGCCTCAGAAGGAAAAATCTATGTTTAATTGGGGTTCCAGAGGGCACCAAAAGGGACAGAGGACCGAAAGTGTATTTGAACAAATCATAGTTGAGAACTTCCCTCACTTGGAAAGAGAAACAGGCATCCAGATCCAGGAGATAGAGAGATTCCCCACCCCCACCAAAATCAATAAAAACTGCTCAACACCTCAGCATTTAAGAGTGAAACTTGCAAATTCCAAAGATAAAGAGAAGATCCTAAAAGCAGCAAGAGACAAGAAATCCCTAAACTTTATGGGGAGAAGTATTACATTAACAGCAGACCTCTCCACAGAGACCTGGCAGGCCAGAAAGGGCTGGCAGGATATAGTCACGGTCCTAAATGAGAAGAACATGCAGCCAAGAATACTCTATCCAGCAAGGCTCTCATACAAAATAGGAGAGATAAAAAACTTCCAAGATAGGGAGTAACTGAAAGAATATGTGACCACAAAACTAGCTCTGCAAAAAATATTAAGGGTGACTCTGTAAAAGAAAGATGAAGTCCAAGGAAACAATCCACAAACACAGGGAATGAATAGGTATATGATGAGACTAAATTCATATCTTACAACAGTGACTCTGAACGTGAATGGGCTTAATGATCCCATCAAAAGGCGCAGGGTTTTAGACTGGATGAAAAAGCAGGACCTATCTATTTGCGGTCTACAAGAGACTCATTTTAGATATGAGGACACCTACAGCCTGAAAATAAAAGGTTGGAGAACCATGTACCATTCAAGTTGTCCTCAAAAGAAAGCAGGGGTAGCCATCCTCATATCAGATAAATTAAAATTTATCCCAAAGACTGTAGTAAGAGAAGAAGTGGGACACTATGCAACAAAAGATCTATCCAACATGAGGACCTAACAATCAAAAATATTTATGCCCCTAATGTGGGAGCTGCCAAGTATATCAATAAATTAATAACCAAAGTTAAAACATACTTAGATAATAATACAATAATACTGGCAGACTTCAACATAGCACTTTCTGCAATTGATAGGTCTTCTAAGCACAACATCTCCAAAGAAACAAGAGCTTTAAATGATACACTGGACCAGATGGATTTCACAGATATTTACAGAACTTTACATCCAAACGCAACTGAATACACATTCTTCTCAAGTGTACATAGAAATTTCTCCACAATAGACCACATAAAGGGTCACAAATCAGGTCTTAACTGACACCAAAAGATTGGGATTGTACCCTGCATATTTTCAGACCATAATGCTTCGAAACTAGAACTAAACCACAAGAAGAAGTTTGGAAGGAATTCAAACACGTGGAGGTTAAAGACCATCCAGCTAAAAGATGAAAGGCTCAACCAAGAAACTAGAGAAGAATCAAAATGACTCATGGAAACTAATGAGAATGAAGATACAACCGTTCAAAATCTTTGGGATAGAGCAAAAGCCGGCCTGAGGGGGAAATACAAGCATCCCTCAAAAAACTGGAAAGAACTCAAATACAAAAGCTAACCTTGCACCTAAAGGAGCTGGATAAAGAATAGCAAATAGATCCTACACCCAGCAGAAGAAGAGAGTTAATAAAGATTCGAGCAGAACTCAATGAAATAGAGACCAGAAGAACTGTGGAAGAGATTAACAAAACCAGGAGTTGGTTCTTTGAAAGAATTAATAAGATAGTTAAAACATTATCTAACCTTATTAAAAACAAAAGAGAAAAGACTCTAATTCATAAAATCACGAATGAAAAAGGAGAGATCACCACCAATGCCAAGGAAATACAAACGATTTTAAAAACTTATTATGAGCAGCTATATGTCAATAAATTAGGCAATCTATAAAAAATGAACGCATTTTTGGAAAACCACAAACTACCAAAACTGGAACAGGAAGAAATAGAAAAGCTGAAGAGGCTGATAACCAGGGGGAAATTGAAGCAGTCATCAAAAACCTCCCAAGACACAAGAGTCCAGGGCCAGATGGCTTCCCAGGGAAATTCTATCAAACGTTTAAAGAAGAAACAATACCTATTCTACTAAAGCTGTTCTGGAACATACAAAGAGATGGAGTACTTCCAGACTCCTTGTATGAGGCCAGCTTCACCTTAATTCCAAAACCAGACAAAGACCCCACCAAAAAGGAGAATTATACACCAATATCCCTGATGAACACAGATGCAAAAATTCTCAACAAGATACTAGCCAATAGGATCCAACAGTACATAAGAAGAATATCCACCATGACCAAGTGGGATTTATCCCCAGGATGCAAGGCTGCTTCAACACTCATAAAGCAATCAATGTGACAGATCACATGAACAAGAGAAAAAACAAGAACCATATGATCCTCTCAATAGATGCAGAGAAAGCATTTGACAAAATACAGCATCCATTCCTGATCAAAACTCTTCAGAGTGTAGGGATAGAGGGAACTTTCCTCGACATCTTAAAAGCCATCTACGAAAAGCCCACAGCAAATACCATTCTCAATGGGGAAGCACTGGGAGCCTTTCCCCTAAGATCAGGAACAAGACAGGGATGTCCACTCTCACCACTGCTATTCAACATAGTACTGGAAGTCCTAGCCTCAGCAATCAGACAACAAAAGACATTAAAGGCATTCAAATTGGCAAAGAAAAAGTCAAACCTCCCCCTTTCCAGATGACATGATACTGTACATAGAAAACTCAAAAGCCTCCACCCCAAGATTGCTAGAACTCATACAGCAATTCGGCAGTGTGGCAGGATACAAAATCAATGCCCAGAAATCAGTGGTATTTCTATGCACTAACAATGAGACTCAAGAAAGAGAAATGATTAATTAAGAATTAATCCCCATTACCATTGCACTCAAAAGCTTAAGATACCTAGGAATAAACCTAACCAAAGTGGTAAAGCATCTATATCCTAAAAACTATAGAACACTTCTGAAAGATATTGAGGAAGACACAAAGAGATGGAAAAATATTCCATGCTCATGGATTGGAAGAATTAATATTGTGAAAATGTCAGTGTTACCCAGGGCAATTTACACATTTAATGCAATCCCTATCAAAATACCATGGGCTTTCTTCAGAGAGTTGGAACAACTCATCTTAAGATTTGTATGGAATCAGAAAAGACCCCAAAAAATGAACTAGGGGTGGTGGAAGGGGAGGTGGGTGGGGGGTGGGGGTGGGTGACTGGGTGGGGGGCATTGAAGTGGGCACTTGACGGAATGAGCACTGGGTGTTATTCTGTATGTTGACAAATTGAACCCCAATAAAAAATAAATTTATTTATTAAATTAAAAAAAAACAAGCCCAAATAGCCAGGGGAATATTTAAAAAGAAAACCAGAGCTGGGGGCATCACAATGCCAATTTCAAGTTTTACTACAAATCTGTGGTCAACAAGATGGTGTGGTACTGGCACAAAAACAGACACACAGATCAATGGAACAGAATAGAGAATCCAGAAGTGGACCCTCAACTCTATGGTCAACTAATAATTAACAAAGCAGGAAAGACTATCACTGGAAAAAGAGACAGCCTTTTCAACAAATAGTGCTTGGAAAATTGGACAGCCACGTGCAGAAGAATGAAACTAGACTATTCTCTTATACCATACCATACATAAAGATAAACTCAAAGTGGATGAAAGATCTAAATGTGAGACAAAAATCCATCAGAATCCTAGAGGAGAACACAGGCAACACCCTTTTTGAACTTGGCCACAGGACTTCTTGCAAGTTACATCCATGAAGGCAAGGGAAACAAAAGCAAAAATGAACTATTGGGACTTCATCAGGGTAAGAAGCTTTTGCACAGCAAAGGATACAGTCCACAAAACTCAAAGACAACCTACAGGATGGGAGAAGATATTTGCAAATGACGTATCAGATAAAGGGCTAGTTTCCAAGATCTATAATGAACTTCTTAAACTCAACACCAAAGAAACAAACAATCCAATCATGAAATGGGCAAAGGACATGAAGAGAAATCTCACAGAGGAAGACATAGACATGGCCAACAAGCACATGAGAAAATGCTCCGCATCACTTGCCATCAGGGAAATACAAATCAAAACCACAATGAGATCCCACCTCACACCAGTGAGAATGGGGAAAATTAACAAGGCAGGAAACCACAAATGTTGGAGAGGATGCAGAGAAAAGGGAGCCCTCTTACACTGTTGGTGGGAATGTGAACTGGTGCAGCCACTCTGGAAAACTGTGTGGAGGTTCCTCAAAGAGATAAAAATAGACCTGCCCTATGTTCCAGCAGTTGCACTGCTGGGGATTTACCCCAAAGATACAGATGCAATGAAACGCCGAGACACCTGCACCCCGATGTTTCTAGCAGCAGTGTCCACAATATCCAAACTGTGGAAGGAGCCTCGGTGTCCATCGAGATGAATGGATAAAGAAGATGTGGTTTATGTATACAATGGAATATTACTCAGCCATTAGAAACGACAAATACTCACCTTTTGCTTAGACATGGATGGAACTGTATGGTGTTATGCTGAGTGAAGTAAGGCAATTGGAGAAGGACAAACATAATATGGTCTCATTCATTTGGGGAATATAAAAAATCTTGAAAGGGAATAAAGGGGAAAGGAGAGAAAATGAGTGGGAAATATCAGTGATGGTGACAGAACATGAGAGACACCTAACTCTGGGAAATGAACAAGAGGTTGTGTAAAGGGAGGTGGGCGGGGTGTGGGGGTGACTGGGTGACGGGCACCGAGGGGGGCACTTTGGGCGATGAGCACTGGGTGTTATGGTATATGTTGGCAAATTGAAGTCCAATAAAAAAATAAAAATTAAAATTGAAAAATGAATGGGCCCAGGGCCTCTTGTAATGCTGTCATTATATGGTGTTCATGTAGCATGATCCAAGTTTAAGAAGAATGAACTTATAACTAGTTATCACCCAAGATAAAAGCTAGAATGTCAGAAAATTGGCAAACTATTTTGCTATTTTTTTATTTCAGTATTTTAAAAAATTAAATTGATTTATTCTCATGGTTTTGCATGAAACAGAATGGATCAATATATAGATAATGCTGTTTCACTTGCATTTGCCTTGGTTTAGGCTCAGAATGCAAAATAGATATCAAATATGTGTAAGATATCAAATTTATAACTTGGAATAGCCAAGTGAAAAATGTTATATGTGGAAGGAAAGATACACCCTCGATTATGTAGTATAATTATGAAAGTTGTTATGGCTGTGTAATAAATTACACCAAAACTCCATGACTTAAAACAATTATTTATTATGCTTGCAGTTTTTGAGGATAAGGCATAACATATATGGTTTATCTTGATCCATGATGTCCAGATCCTTAACTTCATAGACTCAAAGGCAAGAGTCCAGAATAATCTCTAGGCTTATTCATCTGCCTAGCAAAGCAACCTGCTTGTCGGAGTCTGTCTGCATGGGCTTCCTTGCAGGATAGTGGCTGAGTCCTAAGGGAAGCATCCCAAGAGAGAGGGAGCCGACCTTGCTTTAAATGTGACAAGCCCACCCAGGTTTAATGGAAGTAGACTTTTCAGGTATGTTTCTCTTTTCTTTTTTTCTTTGAATGTAATTGACACACCATGTAACATTATTAGTCTCAGGTGTACAACACAGAAATAGAAGTTTATACATTACGCCACACTTACCACAAGTATGCCATCTGTCATAGATCACTATTACAATATCACTGACTAAATTCCTTATGCTGTGACTTTTCCCCCCTTAACTTAATTCATTCCATAACTGGAAGACTGCATATTCCATGTCCCTTTTTCTATTTTCCCCACCCTCCCACCACCTCCCCACTCGCAACCATGGTCAGTTTGTTCTTTGTATTTATAGATCTGATTCTGCTTTGTTTCTTTATTTTTTTTAAGACTCCACATATGAGTGAAATTGTGTAGTATTTGTCTTTTTCAGTCTAACTTATGTACTTCTAGGTCTGTTCTTGATGAGGGTAGCAAGGTTCTAAAAGCCACAAACACTCTTATCAAGATATAGAGCATTTTTATTACTCCAAAAATTTCCTCATGCACCTTCCAATCAATTCTAACCCACTATCTCCCCCAGTTAATGACTTCTTATTTATCGAACCATTAGTGCACCAAAACTTTGTTCAAAATGTGTTGTTTATTTATTACATTCACTATTTTAATAAAATGTTTATTTATTACTATTATTGTAACTTTACAGCATGATATATTTCATATATTTTCTATATCTTGCATATGTAGTAGGTTTTTTTCTTTTTTTTACTTTTTCTTATTACTGAGTAGTATTCCATTGAATACACATTTTTAATCCATCCTCCTGTTAATGGGCATTTGAGAGCATTCCAATATGAGATCATTTATGAGTAATGATGCCATGAAATTTGTTACAAGTCCTTTCTTGATCATATATTTTTTATTTTTTTTAAGATAAGTATCTAAAAGTAATTTTTTGACTCATGGGTGTATATTCAACTATATAAGAAACTGCAAAAACATATTCTGTGGTAGTTGTAACATTTTACACAGACACCAGAAATGCATCTTCGCCATTTGTTGTCAGTCTTTTTTCTTTTTAATGTCAGCCGGTCTAGTGGATTCATAGTAGTAGCTTATCATGGCTTTCATTTGGATTTCTTTAATTACTAATAATGCTGAGCACCTTTAAATATGCCTAATTGATACTCAGATGTCTTCTATTGCGAAGTACCTTATTTTGATCTTTGCCTATTTTTTACTCTTTGTTTTTGTTGTTGTTGTTACTGAGTTATAGGAATGCTTTACCTATTCTGAATATGTTTGGGGCTTTTTTTTTGTCAGACTATGTTTTGAGAATATTTTCTTCTTCTAGTTAATGGCTTTATTTTTCTCTTTCTTGATGTCTTTTGATGAAGTTTGAAATTTTATGTAATCTATGGTTTGTTTTTTGTTTTGTTTTGTTTTGTTTTGTTTTTTTACTGGTTACTAGTTTCTGGGTCCTATACAATAGTTACCTCCATTAAAGTCATGAATATATTATTCTATAATCTATTTTAGAAGATTTATAACCTCAGCATTTATAGTTGGACATATAATCCATTTCAAATTAATTTTGTTTAGGGTGCCTGGGTGGCTCAGTTGGTTAAGCGTCTCACTCTTGATTTCAGCTTAGGTCATGATCTCATGGGTTGTGGGATCTCCATGTTGGACTCCCCACATAGCAGGATGTCTGCTTGAAGATTTTCTCCTTGCCCTTTCCCCCCACATTCATGCTCTCTTTCTTTGTGTCTCTAAAATAAATAAACTTTTTAAATAAAAAGTAATTTTGTTTATTGTAGAGGTACAGGCTATAGCTCCAGTTGTTTCTGCGTCATTTGTTAAGAGGTATGTGTATCTAGTATACATATATATATTGTATATATGTGCAAAGTATGTATATATGTATGTGTATGTATATATATCAAGTTGTTTCAGTGTCATTTGTTAAAAGAACTTAAAGATTTATTTTGCTAGCTTTATTGAAAATCAATTAACAATATGTGTATAAGTGTATTTATGGACTACATATTCTGTCCCATTTAAACTACTCAATTATTCTTACTCCAGTACCACACTATCTTGCTTACTGTAACTTATATAGCAAGAGTTAAAAGTCTAACATTTTTTCTTCAAATTTAATTTTCTTTTTTTTATAATTTTTTTTAATTTTTATTTATTTATTTATGATAGTCACAGAGAGAGAGAGAGGCAGAGACACAGGCAGAGGGAGAAGCAGGCTCCATGCACCGGGAGCCCGACGTGGGATTCGATCCAGGGTCTCCAGGATCGCGCCCTGGGCCAAAGGCAGGCGCCAAACCGCTGCGCCACCCAGGGATCCCTTCAAATTTAATTTTCTAAGTTCATTTGTTTTCTATATAAATTTTAAAATCAACTTGTCAGTTTCTACATATGTAATTCCAGGATTTTTATTGGTATTGCATTAAATCTGTAAGTAAATTTAGGAAGAATTAACATATTAACAATATTGAGTTCCCTGACCCTTGAAGGTGGTTTACTTGTATACTTTTTGAGATATTCTTTACCTAATAAAGTTTTTATACTTTTTCTTGTGGAGGTCTTCTCTTGCTTTTGTTAAATATATTAAGTTTTCATTCTCTCTAAGGATATTGAAAACAGCATTAGTTTTTGTTCTAATTAAAGCATTCTAGTATTTAGACATACAATTGAGGTTGGCTCAGTCAGTTAAGTATCTGCCTTCCACTCAGGTCATGATCCTAGGGTTCTGGGAACAAGCCCTTCCTATTCCTTGCTCCTGCTTGTGCTCTCTCATGCTCTCTCTCTCTGTGTCTTAAATAAATAAATAAATAAATAAATAAATAAATAAATAAATAAATAAAGATTTTATTTTACATTTTATTAAGGTTTTCATTTTAATGCCAATATACTTAACATGCAGTGTTATATTCATTTCAGGTGTACTGTATAGTGATTGGACAATTCCATGTATCATCCAGTGCTCATCACAACAAGTGTCCTTCTTAATCCTCATCACGTATTTCACTCCTTCCCATGCACCCTCCCCTCTGGTAACCATCACATTGTTGTCTATAATTAAGAATCTGTTTTTTGATTTGTCTCTCTCTTTCTCTTTGTTTTTTTCTTTTATTTGTTTTCTTTCTTGAAATCGACATATGAGTGAAATCATATGGTACTAATTTCTTTCTCTGATTGACCTATTTCGCTAGCAAAATATTGCTATCTCGTGGCAAATGGAAAGACCATTCTTTTTTATGGCTGAATAACATTCCATTATTCTACTTCTTCTTTATCGATTAATATTACATTGTATTGATCGACATTTGGACTGCTTCCATATTGTAAACAAGCTGCAATAAACAGAAAGGTATATGTATTCCTTTGAATTAGTGCTTTTGAATTTTTTTGGGTAAATACTCAATACTTCAATTACTGGATTGGAAGGTAGTTCTATTTTTAACCTTTTGAGGAATCTCCATCCTATTTTCCACAGTGGCTGCTACAGTTTATATTTCCACCAATAGCTCACAAGTGTTCCTTTTTTTCAATACCCTTTCCAATACTTGTCATTTCTTGTGTTTTTTTATTTTGGTCATTCTGACAGGTGTGAAATGATATCTCACTGTAATTTTCATTTGCATTTCCCAGATGATGAGCGGTGTTGAGTATCTTTTTTGTCTGTTGGCTGTCTATGTCTTTGGAGAAATGTCTGTCCATGTCTTCCACCTATTTTTAATTGGATTATTGTATTTTGGGTGTTAGTTGTATCCATTCTTTACATGTTTTGTATACTAAAGCTTAAAAAGAATTTTAGAATACGTAATTGTTTCTCTTACAAAAGCCCTAGCCCAGGGCAGTTTAATATTAAGGAATTGGGGCACCCTGGTGGCTCAGTGATTGAGCGTCTGCCTTTGGCTCAGGTCGTGGTCCTGGAATCCTGGGATGGAGTCTTGTATTGGGCTCCCCACAGGGAGCCTGCTTCTCCCTCTGTGTGTCTCTCATGAATAAATAAATAAAATATTTTTAAAAAAATAAACAAAATCTTTAAAACAATTAAGAAGGAATTGATGAGCAAAAAATTATACTCACTTTTATAATTTGTCTGGTAACAGTTATTTTTTATTTGTATGTTGATTTTTAATTTTATTAGTCAAATATATTGGCACAGGTAGAAATAGAGTGAAATAGATATAAAGAACTTATATCAAATGGCAATTCTTATCCAAATTTATCTGATCTATCCTCCACATTCCATTCACTAGTCCAACTCTTTTTTTTTTTTTTAACTAGTCCAACTCTTTAGAGCAGATACTCAACACAGAACAATTTCTCATGGTCCATATTCTAATTATTTCCTTTCTAACATTCTGTACACCATATTTAAAATTGCTCCACTATTTTTTATTTGCACTAATTTGTTTGCACAAGAATATTATTTTTTTCCTAAATGACCTAACACATCTATCAAATGCCTGGGTACAGCAACTAGTCCATCGTATTCTTCCTGGTGCTCTCTATCTTTCTAGCCCTGGTGCCCTAGCCTGAGATTGCTCTTTGCTTGTCTTCTAGGCTGAATCCCCTATTTCTTTCATCATTCATTTTCCTTAAACATGTCCTCTAGTAGCGTCCCAAAAATGAATAAGGGGAATGCATTAGACAGGTCTTTTTTTTTTTAATTTGTATGTTGTAAATATGTGTTTAGTCTATCTCTGCCTTTGTTTTTGTTTTTTTTTTCCTTTTTGATAAAAGAATTATGAATTGTAAAGAGATTTACCTCGGAATTATGAAGTCATTATTTCACTGTCTACTAGCTCTCAATGTTGCAGTAGATAGACAGGTTTTTGATTTTCATTCCTTTGTATATGAAACAGTTTTCCCTCGAAAGTGAGTAGGTCTTTCTGTCACAATAAGGCTCCTTTACATGAGAACTTTGCATTTCTGGTGCCAGGATCCAGTGTCATTTATCAGGATGAGATTTGTGGCATTCAGTTCTGAGAGTTACTTTTTTGATTTGTTGATATTTCTTTCCCTCTGATTGTTTCCTATTTCCTCTTTAATTAATTAATTAATTTTTTAATAATAAATTTATTTTTAATTGGTGATTCAATTTGCCAACGTACAGAATAACACCCAGTGCTCATCCCGTTGAGTGCCCCGCTTAGTGCCCGTCACCCATTCACCCCACCCCCTGCCCTCCTCCCCTTCTACCACCCCTGGTTCATTTCTCAGAGTTAGGAGTCTTCATGTTCTGTCTCCCTTTCTGTTATTTCCTACCCATTTCTTCTCCCTGCCCTTCTATTCCCTTTCACTATTATTTATATTCCCCAAATGAATGAGACCATATAATGTTTGTCCTTCACCGATTGACTTACTTCACTCAGCATAATACCCTCCAGTTCCATCCACGTTGAAGCAAATGGTGGGTATTTGTCGTTTCTAATGGCTGAGGAATATTCCATTGGATACATAAACCACATCTTCTTTATCCATTCATCTTTCGATGGACACCGAGGCTCCTTCCACAGTTTGGCTATTGTGGACATGGCTGCTAGAAACATCGGGGTGCAGGTGTCCCGGCGTTTCATTGCATCTGTATCTTTGGGGTAAATCCCCAGCAGTGCAATTGCTGGGTCGTAGGGCAGGTCTATTTTTAACTATTTGAGGAATCTCCACGCAGTTTTCCAGAGTGGCTGCACCAGTTCACATTCCCACCAACAGTGTAAGAGGGTTCCCTTTTCTCCGCATCCTCTCCAACATTTGTTGTTTACTGTCTTGTTAATTTTCCCCATTCTCACTGGTGTGAGGTGGTATCTCATTGTGGTTTGGATTTGTATTTTCCTGATGGCAAGTGATGCGGAGCATTTTCTCATGTGCTTGTTGGCCATGTCTATGTCTTCCTCTGTGAGATTTCTCTTCATGTTCTTTGCCCATTTCATGATTGGATTGTTTGTTTCTTTGATGTTGAGTTTAAGAAGTTCATTATAGATCTTGGAAACTAGCCCTTTATCTGATATGTCATTTGCAAATATCTTCTCCCATTCTGTAGGTTGTCTTTGAGTTTTGTTGATTGTATCCTTTGCTGTGCAAAAGCTTCTTATCTTGATGAAGTCCCAATAGTTCATTTTGCTTTTGTTTCTTTTGCCTTCGTGGATGTATCTTGCAAGAAGTTACTGTGGCCAAGTTCAAAAAAGGTGTTGCCTGTGTTCTCCTCTAGGATTTTGATGGAATCTTGTCTCACATTTAGATCTTTCATCCATTTTGAGTTTATCTTTGTGTCTGGTGCAAGAGAGTGGTCAAGTTTCATTCTTCTGCATGTGGATGTCCAATTTTCCCAGCACCATTTATTGAAGAGACTGTCTTTCTTCCAGTGGATAGTCCTTCCTCCTTTATCGAATATTAGTTGACCATAAAGTTCAGGGTCCACTTCTGGGTTCTCTGTTCTGTTCCATTGATCTATGTGTCTGTTTTTGTGCCAGGACCACACTATTTTGATGACCACCGCTTTGTAGTACAACCTGAAATCTGGCGTTGTGATGCCCCCAGATATGGTTTTCTTTTTTAAAATTCCCCTTGCTGTTTGGGGTCTTTTCTGATTCCACACAAATCTTAAAATAATTTGTTCTAAGTCTCTGAAGAAAGTCCATGGTATTTTGATAGGGATTGCATTAAACGTGTAAATTGCCCTGGGTAACATTGACATTTTCACAATATTAATTCTGCCAATCCATGAGCATGGAATATTTTTCCATTTCTTTGTGTCTTCCTCAATTTCTTTCAGAAGTGTTCTATAGTTTTTAGGGTATAGATCCTTTACCTCTTTGGTTAGGTTTATTCCTAGGTATCTTATGCTTTTGGGTGCAATTGTAAATGGGATTGACTCCTTAATTTCTCTTTCTTCAGTCTCATTGTTAGTGTATAGAAATGCCACTGACTTCTGGGCATTGATTTTGTATCCTGCCACGCTACCAAATTGCTGTATGAGTTCTAGCAATCTTGGGGTGGAGGCTTTTGAGTTTTCTATGTAGAGTATCATGTCATTGGAGAAGAGGGAGGGTGTGACTTCTTCTTTGCCAATTTCTATGCCTTTAATGTCTTTTTGTTGTCTGATTGCTGAGGCTATGACTTCCAGTACTATGTTGAATAGCAGTGGTGAGAGTGGACATCCCTGTCTTGCTCCTGATCTTAGGGGAAAGGCTCCCAGTGCTTCCCCATTGTGAATGATATTTGCTGTGGGCTTTTCGTAGATGGCCTTTAAGATGTTGAAGAATGTTCCCTCTATCCCTACACTCTGAAGAGTTTTGATCAGGAATGGATGCTGTATTTTGTCAATGCTTTCTCTGCATCTAATGAGAGGATCATATGGTTCTTGGTTTTCCTCTTGCTGATATGATGAATCACACTGATTGTTTTACGAGTGTTGAACCAGCCTTGTGTCCCGGGGATAAATCCTACTTGGTCATGGTGAATAATTTTCTTAATGTGTTGTTGGATCCTATAGGCTAGTATCTTGTTGAGAATTTTTGCATCCATGTTCATCAGGGATATTGGTCTGTAATTCTCGTTTCTGGTGGGGTCTTTGTCTGGTTTTAGAATTGAGGTGATGCGGGCCTCATAGAATGAATTTGGAAGTACTCCATCTCTTCCTATCTTTCCAAACAGCTTTAGTACAATAGGTATGGTTTCTTCTTTAAACGTTTGATAGAATTCCCCTGGGAAGCCATCTGGCCCTGGACTTTTGTGTCTTGGGAGGTTTTTGATGACTGCTTCAATTTCCTCCCTGGTTATTGGCCTGTTCAGGTTTTTTTTTTTTTTTTTTTTTTTTTTTTATAAATTAATTTTTATTGGTGTTCAATTTACCAACATGTTCCAGGTTTGGTAGTTTGTGGCTTTCCAGGAATGCATCCATTTCTTCTAGATTGCCTAATTTATTGGCATAGAGCTGTTCATAATATGTTTTTAAAATCGTTTGTATTTCCTTGGTGTTGATAGTGATCTCTCCTTTCTCATTCATGATTTTATTAATTTGAGTCTTCTCTCTCTTCTTTTTAATAAGGCTGGCTCAAGGTTTATCTATCTTATTAATTCTTTCAAAGAACCAACGCCAGGTTTTGTTGATCTGTTCCACAGTTCTTCTGGTCTGCATTTCATTGAGTGTGCTTGAATCTTTATTAACTCTCTTCTTCTGCTGGGTGTAGGATCTATTTGCTGTTTTTTCTCTAGCTCCTTTAGGTGGAAGGTTAGCTTTTGTATTTGAGTTCTTTCCAGCTTTTGGATGGATGCTTCTATTGCAATGTATTTCACCCTCAGGACTGCTTTTGCTGCATCCCAAAGATTTTGGACGGTTGTATCTTGATTCTCATTAGTTTCCATGAATCTTTTTAATTCTTCCTTAATTTCCTGGTTGATCCTTTCATCTTTTAGCAGGATGGTCCTTAACCTCCGCCTGTTTGAATTCCTTCCAAACTTCTTGTTGTGATTTAGTTCTAATTTCAAGGTATTATTTTCTGAGAATATGCACGGGACGATCCCAATCTTTTGGTATCGGTTCAGACCCGATTTGTGACCCAGTATGTGGTCTATTCTGGAGAAAGTTCCATGTGCACCTGAGAAGAATGTGTATTCAGTTGAGTTTGGATGTAAAGTTCTGTAGATATCTGTGAAATCCATCTGGTGCAATGTAACATTTAAAGCTCCTATTTCTTTGGAGATGTTGTGTTTAGAAGACCTATCGAATGTAGAAAGAGCTAGATTGAAGTCACCAAGTATAAGTGTATTATTATCTAAGTATATCTTAACTTTGGTTATTAATTGATTGATATATTTGGCAGCTCCCAAATTCAGGGCATATATATTGAGGATTGTTAAGTCCTCTTGTTGGATAGATCCTTTAAGTATGATATAATGTCCCTCTCATCTCTCACTACAGTCTTCGGGGAAAATTTTAGCTTATCTGATATAAGGATGGCTACCCCTGCTTTCTTTTGAGGACCATTTGAATGGTAAATGGTTCTCCAACCTTTTATTTTCAGGCAGTAGGTGTCCTTCTGTCTAAAATGAGTCTCTTGTAGACAGCAAATAGATGGGTCCTCCTTTTTTATCCAGTCTGAAACCCTGAGCCTTTTGATGGGGTCATTAAGCCCAATCACATTCAGAGTTACTATTGAAAGATCTGAGTTAAGTGTCATCATGATATGTATTCAGCCTTGTTTTTGTGGAGTGTTCCACTGGACTTCTTCTTAAAGAGGAATTTTAAGAGTCCCCCTTAAAATTTCTTGCAGAGCTTGTTTGGAGGTCACATATTCTTTCAGTTCCTGCCTGTCTTGGAAGCTCTTTATGTCTCCTTCCATTCTGAATGAGAGCCTTGTTGGATAAAGTACTCTTGGTTGCAAGTACTCTTCCTTTCTGGCCTGCCAGGTCTCTGTGGAGAGGTCTGCTGTTACCCTAATATTCCTCCCCTTGAAAGTCAGGGACTTCTTGTCTCTTGCTGCTTTAAGGATCTTCTCTTTATCTTTGGAATTTGCAAGCTTCACTATTAAATGTCGAGGTGTTGGACGGTTTTTATTGATTTTAGGGGGGGATCTCTCTATTTCCTGGATCTGAATGCCTGTTTCCCTTCCCAGATTAGGAAAGTTTTCAGCTATGATTTGTTCAAATGCATATTCCGGCCCTCTGTCCCTTTCGGCGCCCTCGGGAACCCCAATTCAACATAGGTTTTTCTTCCTTAGGCTGTCATTTATTTCCCTTAATCTATACTCATGGTCATTTAATTGTTTGTCTCTCTTTTTCTCAGTTTCCCTCTTTGCCGTCAACTTGTCTTCTATGTCACTCACTCGTTCTTCCACCTCGTTAACCCTCGTCGTTAGGACTTCTAGTTTGGATTGCATCTCATTCAATTGATTTTTAATTTCTGCCTGATTAGATCTAAATTCTGCAGTCATGAAGTCTCTTGAGTCCTTTATGCCTTTTTCTAGAGCCACCAGTAGCTGTATAATAGTGCTTCTGAATTGGCTTTCTGACATTGAATTGTAATCCAGATTTTGTAACTCTGTGGGAGAGAGGGCTGTTTCTGATTCTTTCTTTTGAGGTGAGGTTTTCCCTCTAGTCATTTTGCTCAGTGCAGAGTGGCCAAAAGCAAGTTGTATTGGGAAAATGAGAAAAAGAGAGGAGAGAAAGAAGGAAAGAAAAGAGAAAAAGAAAAAAGGGAGAAAAAAGCGAAAGAAAAATAAAGAAAGGAAAAAAGGGTGGGGGAAGCAAACAGAATTCAAAAAGCAAAAACAAAACAAAAACAAAACAAAAAAAAAAACAAAACACGGGGATTATCTTCTGATTCTGTAGACTTTAAGTCCCTTGACTTCCCCTGGAACTGGTCCGTCCAGCTGGTCTTCTGCGGGAGGGGCCTGTAGTGCTGATTTTCAGGTGTTAGCACTTGGGGGAGCTGCTCTGCCCCCCGCCTGGTGCAGGGCTCAGTGGGGGTTGTTTACCCCGTGAGGCCCCAGGAGGAACAACTGCAGTGGCGGGGCCAGCTCTGCAGCCCTGGAGTCAGCTCCCGCAGTAACCCTGGAGCTCTTGGTCCGCAGGGCCTGGAGGCTCCGGGGCGGGGCCGCTGATCTGCTCAGCTCGGGGCAGGAGCGTCCTCGCTGTCCTGGGCCCTCCCGGCCTCTGCCTGTCCCGGGGGAGGCCGGATCCTGGGCTGTGTCCCGGCGCCCTGTGCTCCGGGGCCTGCGCTGTGGGATTCGCGCTCCCGCCCCGCAGCCCCCTCCGCGGAGCCGCCGCCCGAGCCCCTCCGAGCTGCTCCGGTCGGTCCCGCCGTGCGCGCTGCAGCCCTTAGGGAGCTCGGAGCACTCTCCCGGGCGCAGGTGTCTGTTAGTGTCCCCGGGAGCCCGAGGGCATCCCCGCCCTCCTGGGTCCTGCTCTAACTCCCTGCGGGCCCCTTTCCGCCCGCCCGGGAAGGTTGGTGCAGCTCCTGCTCCTCCGGGACGGGGCTCTCCTGTCCTGGGGACACTCGCCCCGGCCTCAGCCCGGCTCCTCGCGGGGCCCCTCCCCCTCGGAGGCCTTTTGTGTCTTTATTTCTTTTTCCCCGTCTTCCTACCTTGCTAGAAGCGCGAACTCTTCTCACTGTAGCGTTCCAGCTGGTCTCTCTTTACATCTCAGGCCGAATTCGTAGATTTTCAGGATGATTTGAAGGTTATCTAGGTAATTTGGTGGGGACAGGTGATTTGGGGACCCTACTCTTCCGCCGTCTTGCACCTCCCTCAACCTATTTCCTCTTTCTAAAGTATCTATTAATTTAATTTTGGGCCTTCTTAGCTCAATTTCAATTTTCAAATTTAGTATTCTAAGTATTTGCATTACTTTTTGTCAATTTTTCCTTCTTCTCTGAAAGATATTATCAACATTATCTTCTTCCAATTTTTTTCCTTAAAGTTCTCGCTTTAAAAATATTATTTAGCAACAGATTTCTTCTTATTTTAAGGACATCTCTTTTAGAATGTTTGCAAGTGTTTTGTTTAAAGTTTCTCTGATCCCCTGTAATCTGTTTCCTTCCTTCCTTCCCATCTTCTTTCCTTCCTCCCTCCCTCTTTTTCTTAATTTATGTTTTACTCCTGCTAGTTTGAAAGGTTTTTTTCCTTTTTCATATTTCATTAGTCATTTTACATTTAAGGGTGAGATAGTAAGACTGCTCAAAAGTCCTGAGTGAACAAGTAGAAATTATTGGATGGGCGTTACTGTTGGGCAATTAAGTAGGACCTTTATCTTATTCTGGAGAGAAATGTCAAATTTGTTAAATGTTTGCTTGTCTAACCATTCAGTTTCCCCAGGATGGATTTTTTCCAGATTTCTGTCTATGGGAGTGGCATTTTAAATCTGGTGAGAAGGGCTCTTCTCTTACTCCTCTTATTTTTAGTCCCATACAACATCTCTGCCTTTCCTTATGACTGGGGCTTCAATAGCTTGCTTTCTTGCATAGAATGAGGCTGTGGTATCTGACAAGAGTTAGGGTCAAGCCATTCCCTGTCTGGGAAGAGTAGGAGAAACTACTTGGAGATGGATTTCAGTCAATGCCCTGTTCTCAGCTGCCTCCTGTGGGGCCTGCATCTCAAAATGGTGGCCTTCTCAGAGGTTCTGTGGAACAAATTGACTTCTGCAGACTCTCAAATTATAATTTTTATAATTACTCTTACTTGGTCAAACCACGCATCACTTTTCTCTGTTTTTCTAAAATTAGTGTAAACGTTTTGCCACCAGAAGACTCCCCATTGTCTTTATGGGTGAAAAGATGTTTTTGAAAAATTCCTTTGCTATCATTTTATTTGGGTTTTAGTAGGAAAAAAAGATTGACACATGTTGTTAATACTCCATGCTTAATTAGGACTCTGTTTGAATATGAACTGACTTAGAGTCTCACAATATTATGATGTTAATTTAGTTAACCTCCCATGAGAATGCAATATCCAGATATATTAGTGTTGCAATTAATGAAGATGAACCTTAAAAAGGAGATATGTATAAATTAAATAGCTATGTTCAGGAATGTTAAGCATAACATTTTCTCTATATAAATTCAGAATATAAAATATGTGATCTTTTTCAGCAATTTCTGATTTCAAATATACTATCTCAATTATCTAGATGTTAGATGGATAGACCATAGATAGATTGATAGACAGATGTGTATGTTGTGTATCTCACCACTGCTGAAATTTTTAAAGTGACAGACCTATTCTTAAAAGACATGAATAAAAATGCAGATAGATGAGACATTCTTGTCATTGCTGTCAGTGTCTGATTTATAGATGATAAATATAGCCTAAAAATTAAGTTGTTAGGAAACTCACTTCTCTCTGCAAATCATAGGCTGTCATAGCATAGAAATAGGAAATGGTGCTTAGGATGGACTTCATGCTATAAAGTGGATTGTGCAGCAGCTTCATTCCAAAACTAAAACATGGAGAACACTGGATATATAATTATGTTTGTATTTGGCTCCTTTTCACTTGTGTTCTTTTTCTTGGCTTCAGATTATATAAGAATTAGAATGTCTTTGGTCATTTATTTACTAATGATGTTCAAAATTGGCAGTTTGTAGATTTAGAACTATAGAACAAACCCTAGATTAACTGAGCTATTAAACATCTTTTGTTAGAATATAGAGGGTTCTATTTTATCTGCCAAAACAGATATTAGGTACATTCTTTTCATTAAAGCCTGCCCACATCTTTCAGTAAGGAAGCACAACTAGGAATCAAATCCACTGATCTTGTTACAAAAGCAATGTTTACCCCATAACAAGATATTTTGATGTTAGTAATATAATATATGAGCATATTTCCAAAAGGAACCTGATTAAAGCATAGGTAAAATTCAGAGATAAATAAACATCCAAGATACATCTTTAAAATAACTGGGACTCCTTCTCAGGATAAATAACCATCAGTTCAAATAACTGAAAATTATCTGTAAGTCATAGTGAATGGAGAAAAATTTAGTTACTCTCTATTATCTTAAAGCTTATGGCAAGATAAAACTCAAAGTTTAATTTTTAATCTCTCTATATATCAATATATATTTAATATAAACAGATATATTAAAGTTTGATTTTAATATTGGAATATGTCATGTAGGGCTGTCCTGAAGAGCTAGCTTTCTCTCAGACTAGATGTGTATGTTGTTGTACAGATAAATACTCATCTACTGGTCTTTATGGTTCAAGTGGCCCTAAATAGTAAGAGAATGGTAGACTTTCCTTGAGACTTTCTGACAAGCTGATCCTTAAAATCCATATAACCTAGGAACTATGCTCTTACAATTAAAGGAGCAGGTAGCCTGTCCTGAAAATTTTTCAGGCATTTATAAAGTTCAGGCTTACAGGACATTTTTTACTTTTACTACTACCATAATCTTAAAAAAAATCAAAATAGCATATGCCAGTAAAAATAAGCAAATATCTGAAAACTCTCATACAGTGTTTGTATTTTCTGGTTCAAATGTTGTTCATCACAAATTCTGACAAATTTTGATCAAGAACCTGTGGGAAAATGTGGGAAAATATAAGAGATATATAATAAAAATTTTAAATGGAAAAATAACTTTAAAAACAAATATAAAAGGAATTAATATCCAACTTTCTCCTTCTTGGAGAATATATGAAACTGTTCTTATTTTATCCAAATTAGTTTCCAGAAACTTAGTGATGGAAATTTAAGAACTTTGCCCTCTTATTCTACATTTAAGCCAGCAAATGCATAAGAGTACTGTGGGAGAGCTACATCACCACAGGGTTAACTTTGTACTCCAAAGTATCCTATCCTATGCCTGAAACACACTGTTCTATCAAAGTTCATCCTGGTTATTTCCACTCATGATTAAATAATTCTAAAGGGATAAAAGTAATGGCACTTTATATATACATCTTTTCAAACAACAGAGCTGCTTTCAGTTTCTAAGCTATAGAAACCTGGACAAAGTCATAAATTGTTCACTCTACCAATATTCCTTTCAATTTATTTATTTTTATTTTTTTAAATTAAAAAAAGATTTTATTTATTTATTCATGAGAGACACAGAGAGTGAGGCAGAGACATAGACATAGGAAGAAGCAGGCTCCATGCTGGGAGCCAGATGCAGGACTCAATTCCAGGACCTCAGCATCACAACCTGAGCTAAAGGCAGACAACCACTGAGCTACCCAGGTGTCCCTCCTTTCAATTTATTTAAATTCTCTTTGCTCAACCATGCTAAGTGAGCAAAACTGTGTGAAAGTGATGACTGCATGAAACAAATTCAGTATGATAAAAAATTAACAGAGAAGTTTATTTTTCTTTATTTATTTGTGATAGTCACAGAGAGAGAGAGAGAGGCAGAGACACAGGCAGAGGCAGAAGCAGGCTCCATGCGCCGGGAGCCCGACATGGGACTTGATCCCGAGTCTCCAGATTCGCGCTCTGGGCCAAAGGCAGGCGCTAAACCGCTGCGCCACCCAGGGATCCCCAGAGAAGTTTAATATTTATTTAATTGTATTGTATTGGACAATTGTTACTATGCTGCCAGGTAATTGGAGATAAATTAGAGTCAACATCATGAAAGATAGTAAAATGTATTTGCTCTAGACTCCCAGTTAGGTTTAAGATCAAATCTCAGCTCTGCTACTGACAAACTGCACAATCTGGGTTCTTAACCTCTCCAGGACAATCTGGGTTCTTAAGCTCTCCAGGACTCAGTTTCCTAGAAAATGGAGATAAACCTAGTTCTTTGTTGTAGGGTTTACTAAGGGAACCAAATGAAATGATACAATAGAAGGCTTAGCTTGAAAATTGCTAGCATCCTACAGATATTGGTAATTCATTTTGGCTATAATTAGCATCACCTTTATATAATCTGAGTGTTTATGAAGTCATATGGGAGAAAGAAATTGGAAAGATTCCCTTTCTCAGACTCCCTAGATTCATTTCCTTCCTTCTTAGAGACCATATATTGGTACAAGTATGAAGCTGAATTCTGAAGTTTACACAAACAGGGACAACTTCTTAGTGGACAACAAACTAAAGAAGAGGATCAGATTAATCCTGTTGTTGCAATTCAGGAATTGGTTCCAGCCAGTACTATCTCTATAAGTAATTTGCTTAACAAGCTAAGAGTTTCTGCCCAATAGCTTCCTCTCCTCTCAGAAACTCCTATCCTTGATACAAATATTAATCTTTCTTCTCCAACCAGGCCCACTCCCAAATTAAAATGTATCCTTTCTTCTGTTCAAATTAATTTAGACTAGACTATTCAGCTAAATTATCTATGAATTATCTGAAAGTTGGAATAAAGCTTAATCCTCCTGTGATTAAGCTATTTATTGTTTCCCCCAGTTTACCACCTGTTTAGACCTTCACATCTTATACATGCTACTCTCTCAACCTATCCTCTTCATTTACCTACTACAGAAATTCCTCTTCATCCTCTAAGACACAGTTCTGATTTTACCTTCCCTCTAAAATATCCCAGGATCACCAGGACGGAGCTAGTCACTTTTCCACTATGTTTCCATAGCTATTGTTTTGTAGTTTCAAATCATAGTGTTGATCACCATATCAATTAACATATATACTTCTCTATTAGGCTGTTTGATTCTTCCTTGTAGCTTTTAGGTACCTAGCCCAGGCCTGGAGTACAACAGGTTCTCAATAACAGCTATACAGATGAGTGTTATTGATTATTCTCTTCTAAAATCAATGGAATGGCTTAGGACCTAGAGAAATATTCACCAAGTAGCATATTCTTTTCTCGCCATGGCAAGAATAGGTACAAATGAACCTAAAACCAAACCACTTAAATCTCTGGAATAGAGAGTGGGTGGTACCTTTGATTTGTAGAAATGCTGTGGAAGAGTAGTATCATAAAGAGGATGGGACAGAGATTTTAAAGTCAGAGAAACTGGATATAAGTATCATCTTCAAATCTGCTACCTAAGAGCTGAGGAGCTTTGCACATATTACCCTCCCCACTAATCATTAGTTTCGTCTTTTACAAAAATGTAGAGACATTGTGAATATTAACTGAAATGATGGATAAAAAGAGCTGAGCAAAGGTTTGGCACAAAGCCTGAAAGAACATAGTGATTGCTGTAAAAGTTTTGCCCTCCATGACCTTGGCCCTGGGCTAGGGGGCACTGGTGTCAGGGAGGGGTGCAAGTGAAAAAATGTGTACCACTAACAAGGAATGTAGCACAGGACTGCACATAGGCACTAATTAAGGAAGAGCTATACCCAAACTTCTTATTTAGAGAATCAAATTCAAAATGCACACTTTATGTTGTGTAGAAGCTACCCATTGATGGCATCTAATCTATATGTGTGTGTTTTGTTTTAATTTTTAAAATAGAAATCTTTACTTCTTTCCCCATAAATATTTTGATACATTTTGGTTTCCAAATTAAGAGAAGACATGGTACAATAATATAAGTGTTTTATCAGATTCCCACAGGAGCCTATTTTTAAAATAAGATATTTAGTATAAGTTTAAATAAGATTATGTTTAAAAAAAGTCTTGAAAAAACTTTCACCGTGCAAAAACAGACTTCATCTTAGTCAAACAGAATCAAGAAATTTCCTTAATCACGAGTAGGTTATTATGCCATAAGATGCCAGTTAGTAATTTTTTTTGATGTCTCTTTGAATCATTGGCCAATTCTATTGTCTTCAGACATAAACTAACCTTAGAAGATAATGGTGCTCAGAATAATGTTTTATTATGAGTACTGTTTTGCATCCTCCATTTTATATCCTGGCCTCTGCTCAGTAAAAAACTCTTTTTTAGCCCATCCTACAGCCAGAGTCAGGGTCCTCCCAGTACTGTGCTGAAGGAGCCACAGCCACGGCTCTGACTTCCCTGGTGGCCGTGGGCCATGCGTTACTCCACCACCAGACTGTGTCCTTAATTTTGCTGTGTGTCCCAGGAGAGTAGCTGTGAGGAGAGACCAGCATCAGTTTGTAGAGATTCTCCCCACAGCACAAGCTGATCAAAGTATGCAGTTTACTAAAGGACATTTCAGAGGGTCAATTTTAAATTACAGGCCAACACAACATATTAATAATCATTTACTTCATGGATTATGGTCAAATAATCTATTTTAAGACTTCATTACCACCTAGCAGAAAAAACATCCTAAAAATGTGCCAAAGTTTGTGCACCACAAACTTTGCAACCACAAAGATAAAAATTTCTACTTGGAGATAACTCTTAAAGTCCATCTAGGGTTCCTTCCTTCTTTCCCTCCACAGTTATTTATGCACTGATTAGAATTTTTCACTGAAATATGTTGCTTTTATTTTTTGTGTCAAACTCTCTTAATGGCCAGCTTCCCATAAAATAATTTATTCATGTAGTCAGCCAGCTGATGAACACATTTATTAAGCACCTATTATGAGCCAGGCGCTCTTGTAGGTGCTACTCAGAGCGGTGATTCTCAAACTTTAGCAAGAATCTTCTTAAATTCTGATTCAGAAAATCAGGGCTGCAACCCAAGATCCTGAATTACCAAGATTTGAAATTAATAGTTCTGGTCCACAGACCACCTAACATATTATAAAAACTTAAAATAAGATGCCTCAGAAGAGACCCAGTTTCCAATCCAGTGTTTGTTCATTAGATAACAGAGAAAACTATAAATAGGGTCAAGTTTTTCAACTACAAATTGGATTTTTTATGTATGTCTAGCTGATTTGATGTAATTATTGAAAAGAAGACTAAACACATGAAAAAAATCTGAAGAGTTTTATTTTTTAGGCTGCAGAATCATTATCTAATGACTAACAAAGTGATACCCAGAAAAGATCTTTTCTTGGATTACATGAAGAAATAAGATTTACTTTCAACCCTTATATTTAACTGTATTTCTTCAATTTTAATTGCAAACAGACTAAAAATGTGAATGTGTTTAAAACACTGGAATTGTGTTTTCTTCCTAAAAATTGCATACAGTTGTCATAGAACATTTTTTCTAGCACCATATTAACAACCTGAAGTTCCTGACCTGCTTTTTGAAAGCAGAGATCCACTAACCAGAAATTTCAAATGTAGTTTTCCATCTGGAAGGTGAGGTTTGGCAAGCAAGACCCCAGAGAAGACAGCATGGCATCATTCATGCATTCCTAATTTATCATTTAAATTTTCATGCCTGGAGAAATTTTTGTTGGAAATTTTACAATCCTAAAATGAACGCTGAATAAGGCACAGTTATTTCCAGGTTTTTGGGGACATTGCAAAACCACCCCAGTTAATTATTATAAAAGGCCTATGTCATGATGACCAATTTCATTTCAGTTTGATGCATAATGCTTTTTTTTTAACACCAAACACTGTGCTTTATCTCACTAAAATCCATGTTTTACATTTCTTATGTGGTAATATAAAAACTCAAGGGGACACTAGCTAATCTGTCTCTGAGATTAATACGAACAGAATGGTAGCTCTAAATTTAGATTTCTCTGAAGTTGTACAATGTTATAAATTTAAGTACTCTAGAATTTTTATGATGTATTTTTACATGATTCTCTACAATTGTAATATGTACTAACATGCTGAATGCTCTGATTTCCAGATTGTTTTCCAGCCTTTGCTTCAAATGCTATCTAAAATTTGCTAGCAATCAAAATTTGGAAATGTATTTTTAAATATTAAGCCTACAAATAATTACTAAATAAAAAATATACGGTTTTTACTCTTAAATTCTGCTTTGGGGCATCTGGCTGTAGTTTTAAAGCATGTATCCTACAAACAATTTCTTTTTATCGAGAATCACCTTTCATCAGCTATCTCTATCTCTAAAATGATAAAATAAAGGCTGTTCCTCTTCAAATATGAGGTTTTATGCAGTCCAACAGAATGTAAGACACAGACATGTTTGCCATTCCCCTAGCAAATATTTATCAAAATTGGCTACGGTTTGAGAGAAATTGTAAAATATGCTAAAAATGATATGCCTACATTCTCCTATATTCATTCTTGTGAGGGAAAAGTGGCTGAACATTCTTAGTTGGCCTCTTCAATTTTACTCTGAAAATTCCCTTGTGCTGTAGGTTCATTCAAAGTCAGGAATATGGCTACATAGTTTTTCATTGTACTCAAGGGAAGTTTATGGAAAAGTTATAGAAATAAGCTACAAATGGAAACTTGGCCTTCTGCCAAACTGCATCTCTCTCTCCTGCTCTCATAACATTTCTTTTCCTCTTCCACACTCAATGTGTTCTTAGCATACAGAACATTTATCTAAAACTAATTTTAGAAATACAAAATATATCAATTACATCTCAAACAATATTAATAACTGATAGTTATAAAATATAGCTGTGTCTCAGGCATCTTTCTAAACGGGTTATGTTTATTTAATATAAATGATTTTCTAAATGTTTCTCATAGACTAAGTCATTTAACCCTTATGATAACCCTTATGAGGTGAGTACTGTTGGATCCCCATTTTATAGATGAGGAAATTAAAGCAAAAAGGAAAGACTTGCCCACAGTCACTCAGCACGCTGGTGGCAGATATAGAACTGGAGCCCAGGTGATCCTACACCAGAGTCCAGGCTCCCTGTACTTACTATATAGATTGTTCATGACAATTTACTTCTGTCTATAGAAACCTGAATGAATCATAAGGAACTCAGAGCAGTTATTGGGAAAAAAAAGGGCTAGATATGTTTTATATTTGACTTGACTTACACTAAGCAATTATACAATTATACAATTTTCTTAGATATTTTTATTTATACATTATGAACAAAATAGCATATAAAACAAAATGGTTTTTAGAAATTAGAAAAAAGTGTAACATTTGCTTGGATAACTTTCACTTTAAAATCACATTTATTTTTTTGGAAGAGTTGTGTTCCATGCCTTGAAATCACTTTTTAAAGAGCAAGAAGAAAATAAGAGAAAAGAAGTGAAAAGTAATATTTTCCAAAATTCATATGAATGAATGACATTGGAAATGCCTGTGTTATGCTTACTATTGCTCAGTCATAAAATTAAGATTAAAAACAGGAATTCTCATGAGATTACTAAGCCTTCCAGGTTTAAGAGGAAACAAAAACAGAAGTATATGTCCAATGTGTTTTTCCCTTATGAATGTAGTTTAGTTGAAAAGAAGAGTCACAGCCAAAAATTCCTGAGTAGTACTCCCAGTCCTGACACTGACTTGTTCAGTGACCCTGGCAATCTGCCAGGCCACTCTGATTTCATTTCCTTCTCTGCAAATTTATCAGAATACTTACCTACATCCCAGATGTTGGAAGACTTAATTAATGTCAATGTTTGTGTAAAAATGAAGTACTGTTACCCAATAAATGTTCAGTAATTCAGATTTTTTACTCCCACTTTTTGCAGGCTAGAGTACAGAAGAAACAACTTACTAAACTAGTTGGTAACATCAGACATTCTTGAACCTTTCTTTGCAGCAATAATTGTCAAAAATCATTTATTAACCCCTCACATAGTTATGAATTTCTGCATATAGTCACCAAATTTAACATACATTGCACTAAACATTTATAGATGAATATGTCCATTATATATCAAGAAAGCTGAAAAAAATGTTTAGTGGGGCAGCCCGGATGGCTCAAGGGTTTAGCACCGCTTTCGGTGTGATCCTGGAGACCCAGGATTGAGTCCCATGTCGGGCTCCCTGCATGGAGCCTGCTTCTCCCTCTGCCTGTGTCTCTGCCTCTCTCTCTCTCTCTCTCTCTCTCTCTCTCTCTCTCTCTGTCTCTCATGAATAAATAAATAAAATCTTTAAAATAAATAAATAAAAATAAGTAAAAAGTCACAAGGCAGAGTAAATAGGTGAAAGACTGCAGCCAGGGGCATAGATTCTGCTGAAAAGGTGCTTCTTGTGAATGGGAGAATACAAATAGTATCAAGACATTCAGCAAGGACACTGATTGCAAGACTCTATCAACAACTGAAACACAGAGAACTAAGTAAGAATCTGTGAGTTGGTAGATAGAACAAGTTAAAAATAATGAAATGCATTGAATTGTTTTCAGATTTCTCACCAGTAACACTACAGGTTAAAAAAACGGAGAAGTGCCTTCAAAGTCCTAATGGCAAAAATTTTGAATCTAAAATGCTATATCCCATAAAGCTATCAAGTATGAAAGAAAAATAAAAGTAATTTTACAAGTGCAAGGATTTAGAAAGCTTATTTTTACACAATTCCTGAAAAAAATCTACATAATATTCTCCGGCAAAATGAGGAAAAAGAAGGTATAGTATCCAAGAAAGAGTAGATTTAATTCAGGATTACAAAGAAAAGTAATTCAGGTTGGCAGTGGTCAGTTAACTTAGATCCAAGTAGAATATCTTCAAGAAGAAATACTTGAACAAATACTATAATTAAACATTTGAATTATTTTAGTGCTAGAGTGAAGTCATAGATTTTATTTGTCACTAAGAAAAAAAAAGCAATTAGAAATACCAGGGGGAAGGATGCCTGGGTGGCTCAGCAATTGAGTGTCTGCCTTGGCTCAGGTCCTGATCCTAGGGTCCTGGAATCGAATCCCGCATTGGGATCCTAGCAGGGAGCCTGCTTCTCCCTCTGCCTATGTCTCTGCCTCTCTCTGTGTGTTTTTCATGAATAAATAAATAAAATGTTTTAAAAAAGAGAGAGAGAGAAAAAAGGAATAACGGTGTGTGGGGGGGAATCTAATAAATCATTACACAAATATAAACCAGCATCAAGAAATACTATTTAAATTTGATAGATCAAGAAAAATAAATTTAAAAGTAATATTTAAAATTATAAAGTTATCACTAATAGATGTACTAAAAACAGACTAGTAACAAAAATTGGGAAGAAGAGTGAGCAAGAAGAGATAGAAAAAATGTATTTACTGTAAATTGAAATTCTTAATCTTTCATACCAGAAAATATTGTTTTACCCTTCCTGTTTTATGTAGTTAACAAATGAGCATAGAAGTTCATACCTACACAAATTCAGAACTGGCACTCTTTCTTTATGTGCAGTGGTTGAGTGAAAGCAGCACATATTTTAAAATAAAATAAATAGACTTTAAATCCTGGGTCTATTACTTATAGGCTGTACATTCATGGGACATTTATATAAGCTCACTGAACCTTAGTTGGAGAATAAATTACACTGTGAATGTTAAGAGCCCTGTACAGTGTTTTCTAAATAGTAGACTCGAATATTTATCAGTATTGCTATTATTATTTATAGAATCCTCTTGAAACAAGAACTCAGCATGTGGTATGGTTGATGACTACTTATCACAAGAGATGTGGCTTTATTATGCAAGTTGCAAAATAAGTTTTCCTGTTTTGCAGTGACATTTAATGTAACTAGTCTGAGTAAAATGAACAAAAACTGATTTACTGCCTCAGAAAATGAAGGGGGAATCCATAATACCTTGATCTTTGGAGAGCCCCCAAAGTACTCATTATTATCACAGACCTAGATGAAGTATTTCAAAAATTTAAGTAACACTTTAATGGAGGCTAAATAATATGCCAAATTTCTTTATTTTTATTTGAAATCATATAGTTATCTGTTGGCCATCCCTTTAATGGGCAGTTAATTTTATACACCTTGCTTAATCAAATTGGAAATTATATTTACTAGCTAATAAGTGAAGTTCCTTTGGTAGAAACAATTATTCGATAACATGGAGCACACATAAGGGAAATAATTGAAGTGGCTTCTTGGGATTTTTTTTCCTATATGATTACATGAAGAGGGGGTGGGTTCCCCTAGATTCCCTGGCCTCTTGCTTCACTCTTGGATCTCCAGGGAAATAGAGTGTAGCTTGGGAAGAGGAACTGGATACTCCTACCTTTGCGCCTTCTGCTTCTCCATCCTGAGCCAGAGGAGAGCCCACAGTCATCTGTTCTCTTCGTGTCCTTAGTAGTAACAGAGAGGTTTCAGCCACTCATTGCAGCCTATCCTATGTAGGTAAGTTCAGTTTTGGTGTTCCAAGAGTTGGGAGATCTTTGCTGCAAAAAGTAGAGTCTTATATTCTAATTTCAACTTTTATCAGTTGAAAATTTGAACTCCATCCACCTAACTTCACTGCCTTTCCCTCTCTCTCTCAAAAATTTTAACTAGGGCAAAGGAGGTTATATTTGCTAAGCCTGCTAAACTCTCAAAGTAGTACTTACTTGGAACAATTATATTCAAGCCTTACATATCATTGAAGCAACTTGTTAAACAATTACACACCAAGAAAAGGAGATAAACATAAATGTGAAAACTAATAGTGAATGTAAGTAGTTGACCACTCTGTAATTCTATTTCAAGATAAATTGGCATGTTTTGATTCGGGGCATCCTATCTTAGTCTCCAAAAAGTGATGAACTCAAGCAATAAGGTCCCAGATGTCCATCCTCACCTTTTTGTCCTGAATTGTGGAACTCCAGTACTCAAGGGGATCTATCCATAAGTTTCTCATTATTATAAATTTAACAACAGATTTGTAGCTGCTGTTTCATAATTCTTGCAAAATGTTTCCATTATTGACCTATCTAACAAAGGTTTAATAAAAACAAATTAAAAATAAGTATAAATGAATTCATGCTTATGTTCAGGGTACAATAATATTTGAGAATCAAATATATATTACTTTTTTATGTTAATGTTGATGGTACTAGACAAAGTTTAATTTTTCTTTCTAATGAAGTTAAATAGGGATGTCTGGGTGGCTTAGGGGTTGAGCATCTGCCTTCAGCTCAGGTCGTGATCCCAGAGTCCCAGGATCCCAGAGTCCCAGGATCCAGTGGGCTCCCTGCATGGGGCCTGCTTCTCGCTCTGCCTGTGTCTCTGCCTCTCTCTCTCTCTCTCTGTCTCTCATGAATAAATAAATAAAATATTTTTTAAAAATAAATAGATATAGTTGAATAAATTAATAAAATATAACTTCTCCTAGATATCTTCCTTAGGTCTAAGTATTCTAACAGCTTATTAATTAAAAATACTTTTGATAAATTATTATAAAGATAAGATAGTTCTTTTGAGATAATACAAATTGATTATATTCTGTTAAAAATTATTTTTTAGGTTTGAAATATTAACTAAAACAGACTGTAAACAGAAAGCATATTTAAAAACTGTAGGAGCTCAAGAAAGAAAGAAGAAAAGAAGAAGAAAGAAGAAGAAAGAAGAAGAAGAAGAAGAAGAAAGAGAAAGAAGAGAAAACAAAATAAAAGAAAAGAAAAAGAAAAGAAAAGAAAAGAAGAGAGAGAGCTTTAAGACCAGTCTTGACCAGTTATCACCTAATGATACAGAGAACAGTATTCTCTGTTATTCATATTCTCTACTCAAGGCATTATCAATTATATTCATTTTTAGTTTAAAAATTGTATGTAATTAATATCTGTGTATCTTAATCATTTTTTAATGTAAGAGAATTAATTCAACAACAAAAATGGTATATTAGGATATGTGACATGACATTGAGGCACTACCATATAATTCTTTAATTTTTGTTAAGTTAGTAAATAATTAATTAGTTAATTATGGCTTGATACTTATATAGAACCAGGAACTCAGTTTCTCATAATAGTTATAAATTTATTAAGAATTATTATTAAGAATTTTCTACCATATGATTTCACTCATATGTCGAATTTCAGAAACAAAACAGATTGAACATAGGGAAAGGGAAGGAAAAATAAAATAGGATGAAAATACGGAGGGAGGCAAACCATAAAAGACTCTTAACTATAGGAAATGAACTAAGGGTTGCTGGAGGGGAGGTGAGTGGGGGGGGTGAGGTATTGGGTTACAAGCATTAAGGAGGACTTTTAATGTAATGAACACTGGGTGTTATATGCAATTGATGAATTGCTAAACACTACTCTTGAAATTAATAATACAGTATATATTAACTAAATTGAATTTAGAGAAGAAGAAGTCAATAATTTCAGCAAACTTTTTGGTCACATACAAAAAACCATGAGCCTTATTTCAACTATAATTAGGTAAACTACTTTTTATTCAAAAATAAATCAGCATTTATGATTGATTTTAGATTTTAAGTAGTAAAACTTCCTTTATGATGGTAAACCAATTATAATATTTTAAAATTATTTAATTGTTAATTATTTCACTTCAGTAGTGGACATGATTTAAGGGCATATTCATAAAAAAACATATTTTTAATAAAAATTGGTTTCAAGGGGCAATGGGTGGCTCAGCAGGTTACACATCTGCCTTTAGGTCAAGTCATGATCTCAGGGTCCTGAGATTGAGCCCAGTGTTGGGCTCCCTGCTCAGTGAGGACTCTGCTTCTCCCTCTCCTTCTGCGTGCACCACCCCCCACTCATGTTCTCTCTCTCTAATAAATAAATGGAATCTTTTTATAAAAAGTTAGTTTCAAAACCTTGGTAGCATAAAAGGCGATAGCATAATTAGAATAGCATAATTGAAAAAAACACAGTTTAATTGGGAGAGATTGAAGAGACTTCAGATTCAATTCTGTGTTGTTGTTTTTTTTTACTGCTTAAATCTATAAAAATATTCAAATGATAATGGGTTTAAACTTTATTTTTTTTAAAAGCAACATTTTAATCTGCCTAGATATATATGTTACTTCACAAGGGCTTTCCAGGCATTTATTAGTGATCCTGAGGGTAAACTTTCCACCTCCCACCTTCATAGAACAGAACTCCATTCATAAACACAGGAGGCCCACACAGACATAAATACAACATATTTAATTTTTCTTGCACATCAGAAATTATACAAATTTTATTTGAATTTTAGGGAGAAATTCTGTCAATTTATAAGCCCCCAGGAATGTAAATCAATCAGTCTTAATGTACATCCATTAAAAATATTTTAAAGCACATAAAGTGCAAAAATAAAGTCAATCAAATTATTTTCTTAAAGTTTTTAAAGTGTAAAATATGTCACCAATGTTCTTAGATAAAAAAAAAAAAGAAATCCAAAACACAAACTGGGTATTTAAACCTATTTTATGAAGAAGAAAAAGAGAGAAAATAAATAAAAATGTGAAGGAAAGAAGTTGGAGTCAATAAAACAATAAATCGCTAGTTTGATCCAATTTTTTAACTTTCTTTATGGTTGTGTTGGCACCAAGTAGACACATACCATGTGTATGGGACAGGTATATGACTTATCTAGGGCTACAAATGTTTTTAGTGTAAAAGGAAAATAAGTCACCTAGTTTCATGCGCCCAAGTTTCCTGGAAGGTATACTCAGTGAGTTACTGGTTTGTGCAAAACACTGCTCAATATACTAGCTCTGAAGCATCTCACAATGCTTCAACTGGAAATAGAAAAGAATAATTACAAATGGGCCCTAAAATATGAAAAGTTTGCTTGAAAAGAATGTATTTTCCCATAAAATTTTGAAGTTTAATCAGTTATGCAAGGCAATTTGCAATTATGTATACATATATAATTTTCAGACCTTATTATGTATGATCTTCTGATACTCTTCCTCAAAGGCATGCAAAAACATTCTCAATGATTCATGTCTATTCTATTTTCCCATAAGTTTCATATACAGGATTTGTTGCATCTTTGTCTTCTTGGTCATCCCCTAAATGGGAACGAGAAAAATAGATGAAGAAAGGAAAACACTTACTTTTTTGTTGGCTCTTACTACCCAATCTTATTTCTCTGAGTGGCCTGACAAGCTTGTACCTTTACCATCTTTCTCTTATCAACCTTCATATGCAACACAATTTGAGCACATCATCAAATGATTTTAATAAGAGAAAATCACAACAAAAGGCTAAATTATAAATTAATAGAGTGTTGTATTGTTAACCAAAATGCATTACTTTTATGTAAAAGTTTCTCTACTTCTTTTTAACATTTTTGCCACCATATTATTTTACTACTGGAACATCTAACTACAATATTTCCAATATCAAGGAAAGAAAATGCACAATGTGTAATGGAAATAGGAAATAAAATCACAGTTTAGATTAAATTCACATACAAAATGTTACTTCCTACATTGCTGACTTTATTATTATTTATAGTCTTCCTTGTTTCATGAAAGAAATTGAAGCAACATTCAAAGTTACATACCCTAAAACAAAGGAAAAAAGCAGTAATACAAGGAAAAAGGGAAGGAAGAAAGAAAGAATGGAAATCAAGAATTCTTGGTCATATTTGTGATTTAAACTTTCAATCTCTCATTATAAAATGATATTATTTACATTTTAGACATGAGCAAAGTTGTAGAGTTGAATATAAGGGCAAGCAAGATATTCCTGGAGTTTTCATTGCTTTAGAATCACATTGAAGATGAGTATACTCACCAAATTACAGTGGCTAGGGGATAAGGGAAAAAAGGCTCTCATTAGTTTCTACAAACTTGATTCCTCTAAATTAAAGAGATGGAGAGGCCTCAAATGCTATTTTCCAAAGTGGTCTGCCTAGACATACTATGAAATAAAAATGTGAGCAAGAAAAACAAATAAATAAATGGTATCCAAATTGGAAAGGAAGAATAATGATATGATACAGATGAAATCATGCAGATGACATGACATTACACAAAGAAAACCATAATGACTTCACTGAAAAAGCATTATAACTAATATATGAGTTAAGTTGTAGAATATCAAATTATAATATTCAATATACAATAATCAGCATACAAAAATCTGTTACACTTCTATACACTAATAGCAAACTATTAGATAAGGAAATTAAAACAATCTCATTTATAATTATATCAAAAGAATATCTTGGAATAAATTTAACAAAGGAGGTCAGAGACCTATACACTGAAAACTAGAAGACATTTATGAGAGAAATTAAAGAAGATATAAGTAAGTGGAAACATAGTCTTTCCTCATAAGAATTAATGTTTTTAAAATGTTTATACTCCCCAAAACAATCTGCAGATTCAATGCAATTCTATTAAATTTCCACCAGTATTGTTTACGGAAATAGATAAAACAGTCCTAAAATTTATATGGAACCACCAAAGACAGAATATCCAGTAGGAAAAAGACAGTGTGTTCAACAAAGGGCATTAGGAAAACTGGACAATAAACTATTGACACTACATCAACATCGAACAACTTCTGCACGGAGAAGGAAACAAAACTAAAAAGCAATCTACTAAATGGGAGACACTTTCGCAAATGAGATATTCAATAAATTGTTAGTATCCAAAATATTAAAGTACTCATACAATTCAACACCAAAAACTAAATAATCCAACCAAAATATGAGCAGACATTTCTCCAAAGAAGACATAGAGAACCAGCAGACACATGAAAATATGCTCAGCATCACTCATCATCAGGGAAATTCAAATCAAAACTACAATGAGGGATCACCTCACACCTGTCAGAGAAAGAAAGAAAGAAAGAAAGAAAGAAAGAAAGAAAGAAAGAAAGAAAGAAAGAAAGAAAGAAAGAAAGAAGAAAGAAAGAAAGAAAGAAAGAAAGAAAGAGAAAGAAGAAAGAAAGAAAGAAAGAAAGAAAAGAAAGAAAGAAAGAAAGAAAGAGAAAGAAAGAAAGAAGAAAGAAAGAAAGAAAGAAAAGGAAAGAAAGAAGAAAGAAAGAAAGAAAGAAAGAAAGAGAAAGAAAGAAGAAAGAAAGAAAGAAAGAAAGAAAGAAAGAAAGAAAGAAAGAAAGAAAGAAAGAATTGGCAAGGATGTTGAAAAAAAGGAAATGGGAACGCAAGCTAGTGCAACCACTGTGGGAAACAGTATGGAGGTTTCTCAAAAAGTGTAAAATAGAGCTAGCCTACAATCTATTAATTTTATACTGGGTATTTATCCAAAGAATGAAAAAACACTAATTCAAAAGGATATATGCACCCTTATGTTTACTGCAGCATTATTTACAATAGCAAAATTATGTAAACAGCTCAACTGTCCACCAATAGATGAATGGATAAAAAAAAGAAGTGGTGTACACACACAATGAAATATTATTCAATCATAAAAAACTATGAAATCTTGCCATTTGCAACAACATGGATAGAGTTAGAAGTGTAATGTTAAGCAAAATAAGTCAGGGAAAGACAAATATCAAATGATTTCACTCATGTGGAATTTGAGAAACAAAACAAAAAGAATGAAAAAGAGAGAAAAACCAAGAAACAGACCCCTAACTATAAAGAACAAACTGGTGGTTACCAAAGAGGAAGTGAGGGGAATTGGTGAAATATTTGAAGAGTGCACTTACAGTGATGAGAAAGGAGCAATGTATAGAATTGCTGAATCATTATGTTATGCACCTGAAACTAATATATCATTGTAGTTTATATATATAACTATACTGGAAATAATATATACTATATTAGCTTATTATATATATTAGCTTATTATATATAATAGCTAAGCTATATATAAGCTATATTATATTATATATAAATATACTAGCTTATTATTTAACCATAATAAAAGGAAATTGTGTCATTTGCAGCAACATGGATAGATCTTGATGGCATTATGCTAAGTGACATAAGACAAAGAAGGATGAAAAGGGTATGATCTCACTTGTATGGGGGATGTAGAAAAAAAATGAACTTATAGATACAGAGAACAGATTGGTAGTTGTCCGAGGTGGGGAAGGGGAATAAGAGAAATGGTCAAAGGGTGCAAAAGACCCAAATTCCAGTTATAAGTAAGCCATGGGAATGTAATGTATAGCATGTTAATTATAGTTAATTATACAGTTTGCACATTTCAAAATTGCTAAGAGAATAGATTTAAAATTTTTTTATTACAAGAATAATAAATTCTGAAACTATGTTGATGTATATTAACTTGACTTACTATGATAATCATTTTACAATACATACAAATATTGAAACATTACATTGTATAACTGAAACTATGTAATGTTATATGTCCATTATATATCAATTTAAAACATCTACAGCCCTAGGAATTTTTTTCAAGACAATGTGGGTTACAATTTACCACCTTTTTCTAAGCAAGAGTAGAAGAGGTCCCAGAACCTATCCTGCCCAAGCCTGGTCACAGACTTCTGGCCGTTTCCATATACACATTTTCCTGAATCTTCCCCTCCTTGCATCCCTCTTTCCCTACATTCTTAGGTTATCCTGGGGCTGACCCCACTAGCTTCATATGTCTTAAGTTAAACCCAATCTCAACTCACCCTCTCTTCCACAGCTGAATTGTCCACCTTGGCTTTAAGGAAGGTGATTATAATTTCCTTGTTCCAGTTCCTTTCTCTGACCTTTGGACAATGATTCTCAAACTCTGTGGTTAAAGGACCTCTTACAACCTTAAACATGACTGAACACTCCAAAAACTTTTGTTGATGAGTGTTGCAGCTATTGGTATTTATCACATTAGAAATTGAAACTGAAAATATTTTTATTATCTACTATTTCATTTAGAAATAGTAGCAAATTCCCAATAATAAACATATTTGCATATAACATTCTAAATAGAGCTACATCTTCATTAAAAAAAAAGAGTGAAAAATCACATTGTTTTACATTTTTGCAACTTTCTTTAATGTCTGGCTTCATAGGAAACAGTGGAATTTTCATATCTACTTCTGTATTCAATCTATTGTGATATGTACTTTTGGTTGAAGTATATTAAATTCCTGGTCACACAAAGATACATGGTTGAAAAATTAGTAGTATTTTAATAATCTTCAGATTTTTGTGGCAATAGAGCAAATCTTGACAAGTAGTAGTTTCTTAAAGGTTAGATAAAATATGTAACATGAAAGTACACTGATGAATTCTTCATATCTGTTGCATCAAAATCCATTAGTCTTTAAAAGAATCGTTTACCCATGCATGATTTGTAGTACTGGTCACTAAGTTGTGCATCTCTTCTTCATTATGCAATATCAAAAATCACATTTACTAATATCATCATGGAGCTTGTTAGAAAAGTCTTGAAGAATTGGAAAGCTGTCAAGATCATAGTAGCAGACACAATTTTTCAAAATTCTAATTTTCACTTAGAAAGCTCAAGTTTTATCACAGGCAACAAATATTATCAGTTGCTTTCCTTGAAATGACTGTCTCATTTTGTTTATTTTTGAGAAAATATCCTCCAAATATTTGTGTATGAATAACTCCAGTTAATCAGGTATTTTTTCTTTTTTTTTCTTTTTTTTCTTTTTTTTCTTTTTTTTTAAATTTTTATTTATTTATGATAGTCACACACAGAGAGAGAGAGAGAGAGGCAGAGACATAGGCAGAGGGAGAAGCAGGCTCCATGCACCAGGAGCCCGACGTGGGATTCGATCCCGGGTCTCCAGGATCGCGCCCTGGGCCAAAGGCAGGCGCTAAATCGCTGCGCCACCCAGGGATCCCTATCAGGTATTTTTTTCAAGTAAAAATATGTAGCATGTACAAAGGGGTCCCTAATCCTTTATCCCAATGATTACACAAGTGCTTTTCTAGAGATACTCACTATACTTTGATATACAGAAAGGATACACAGAAATTTCACCTCAGAAGAAAAACTGGATTTTTTTCCTAATGAGAATGTATGGTATTGAAGAATAGAAACTGCTGACACAATTTAGTATTACTATGCTGATCCAGGCACTTGCAGCTTTGCCCATCCTTGCTTTCATACCATCACAGTGAAAGTGCACAGTGGAAAATCAAATCGCATCTAAGTATTACTTTGCAAATAGTGTGATCTTACAAATACCTTGAAACATTTACAGAGATTCCCAGGGGTCCATGGACAAGGCTTAAAGAATCTCTGGTCTAGGGTTTTCATCCTAAACCTTTATCAGCATATTCAAGGTAAAAAGAAATTGGAAGACAAGGACTTTTCTAGGAAGGAATAACAGTTAAGGAAAGTCCCAGAATAAATCTGGAAAGTTGGAAGATTTTGATCACATGAGGTTTTGATAAGGACCCACTCCTGAAACAGAGAATAAGAGTGAGAATTTTGAGCTGTTTGGAAATTGATTCCAATATTTTTGAGTTTCAGCTAAAATGATACACTCTAGTGAAAACAGCAGGGCTAATGAGAGGTGGAGACAAAGCCACTGATGTTTATCACAGATACCTTTTCTGCACAAATTCAAGAAGCTATTAGTGTGGATGGTAATGTGGTCTTTGTTTCTATGTCTTGGTACCTACTCAGGCTTCACTTTTTACTGTGACCTCTAAATCCATCCTTCTAAATCCATCCTAGCGATCAATGAATGTTTTCTGTAAAGGGCCAGATAATCTGTAAATACTGTATATCTTGTGGGTCATACAGTTTTTATTGCAAACTGGTGAGTTTTTAAAACTTTATGTATGGACACTGAAATTTGAATTTCAAAGAATTTTGGTGTGTCACAAAATATTATTCTTTTTTTTAAGATTTTATTTATTTATTCATGAGAGATACAGAGAGAGAGAGGCAGAGACATAGGCAGAGGGAGAAGCAGGCCTGATGTGGGACTCAATGCCAGAACCCCAGGATCATGCCCTTGGGCCAAAGGCAGGCGCTAAACCACTGAGCCACCCAGGCATCCCAAAATATTATTCTTTTAATTTTTTTTTCCAACCATTTAAAGAAAATTCTTAGGGTGCCTGGGTGGCTAAGTCAGTTGAGCATCCCACTCTTGGTTTAGTTCAAGTCATAATCCCAGGGTCATGAGATTAGCCCCATGTTGGGCTCCCACTCAATGTAGAGTGTGCTTGTTCCTCTTTCTCTGCCCCTTCCCCACTCACCCTCTCTCTATCCCTCTAAAATAAATACATAAATAAATAAACAATTTTTATAAAATAAAAGTAAATACAGAATATTCTTAGATTGTGTGCTATACAAAAGTAGATGGTGGTCTGGATTTAAACAGAGAGCACAATTAGGATACCTTGCTCTTACCCAAAAAGAGACTCTAATGATAAAAATTTAGAGTATTATGAAGGGTAACTTGGATAAAGACCTTTTAACAATCTTTAATTTCCTATCTTTGTTTCAGGCTGACCTTATGTTCTCTTATATATGTATTATTATTCTAACACTGCTGATAAAAAGTCACAAGGTCCTTTGACAAAAAAGAAGTCATGGAATATAAAATATATGGCATAACATAGCATAATACAATGAAATAAAGTGTGATAAGACAGTTGAAATTTTTAGTGAATTCTGTCAATTTTCTGACAAAGCTACAAAACTATTCCACAAAATTGTGTTTGCACAAAAAAAAGGGGGGGGGGAGAAAGTAAACAAACTTCCCTCTGCATTTGGCCCAAGACAGACTTAAAAAAAAACTAAAAACAGAAACATGAGTTTTTTAAGCAACTCGGTTCTGAAGTATCTAACTTATTAAACAACACCATTAGAAAACCTCAGATTAAGTAGCTGAGTTTGCTTTATGCCAGAAATACTCTTCTTGCCCACCCACCTCTTATGGGTCTAGGGGATCTTCCAGCCACATTTCAAATCTTCTCATCTCCGTAAAGTCTTCCCTTGTCTAAGCCATCTCTCCTACCTGAATTCCTAATCTTCATTTATGGTACTATTTATTTGACAATTATACTGACTTAGTATTGTCTTTCTGGTATTTTCTTAAACTGTTTTTTAACTCCTGAATGTTTAACTGCAAACTTCTGAAGAATCATAATCCTCTTTTAGTTTTCTTGTAATTTCTACGTTTAGCATAATGTCTCGTTCACTCACTGTAGGAGCAACTCATCAAATACCTGGTTAAAATCAAATGCAAGTAAAATAAAACAGTTTTTGTTTATGATTCTTTATGTTTTATCCGTTCAGTTTCTTCCTCATTCTCCCAGGAAGAAAATTTCCCTATTAGTATTTACCCTGCTTTAGATGTTTTTTAATTTACTCAAGAAATTTTTAAAATCTAACATGAAATTTACAAACTAACATTATTTAGTTTATTCAGCACATTGATACTATTGCCTAATTATGTGCCCTTCCTTTTTTTTTTTTTTTAAATTCTACTAATCTAAACTACACTGAGGTAACTTTTGATGTGTAAGAGGTTTTGAGTCATGCTGAGCTGGATTCTTACCGTGAACCAGGTTATTTAGATCATTCAAAAAACTTCTGTAGTATAGAATTCAAATACAGGTATACATTTAACATACAAGTAATGGTGTTGGAAAGCACCAATTTTGAAAACCAAATTACAATGCTCATCACAATTTTGCATGCAATACCCTTTGACCCATCAATTGTACTTTTAGCATTTGGTTTTAGGTACAGGCTTACAAAAGCATTTCAAGATATATGAACAAGAATGTTTACTGTATTACAATATAGAGTAGGAAAAATATGCAACAACCTAAATGCCCATAAGTAGAATTTGTTAAATACATATGCTATTTTCATAAAATAAAACACTGCATTGTATTTAAAATAAGATAGGTCTGTATGTGCTGATGTTGAAAAATTTCTAAAATTTATTATTTAGTAGTTTAAAAATCAAGGTGGTATGTGGGGCAAATAGTTTGATTTCATTTAAAAATATAAAAAGGACATTACTTACACAGGTTTAAGCAAAAAATATTATTTTCCCTAAGAATACATACAAAATTGTTACCTGTGATAATATTTAGTGAAAAATACTAGAAGGTCAGAGAAGGAGACTTCTGCTTTTTATTTGGTGCCTCTGTACACCATTGCCTAAATATTATCTCTTATAGAAGTATCATGAACATTGAATCTGAATTTGTAGCAGTGCTTGACTAGTAGCAAATGCTCAACAAATGCCCATTTCCTTTACTTCATCCACATGGCTAGTTATTGCTCAGTTTTTTCCAGGAAATATTTTTTTCCAAATTAGAAAGTACATAAGTAATGATGAATCACCAATTGGTGATGCTATTCTGCATACTTAATTTGCAAACCTAGATTTTTTTACTACCCCTACACAAAATTTATTCTTTTATTTTCTGGTTTGTTTTGAATTGACAAAATAAAAAAGTAAATCTACATTTGAACAAGTTTTTTTTTTTTCTCTTAAAGACTCTTCTTGTCTAAACTGGTATCTATATTTAGACACAGACAATTTTAAAAATACTCTTACTGATGATATTTCTTTAGGTAAAAACAGTTATATGATGCTGATTCAGCATGACTAATGAAAAAATAATTTATCTCACATCCTAATAGCCTGGTTAATCCAAAATAAAAATTCCCTTACCAAACCCACATGAAAGGAAACAGAAGGAAAGAGAAGAAAAGGGAGAGGGGAAAAAGGAAAAGGAAGGAAATAAATTAAGAAAAATCCTCTCTTCTTGGGAGGCCAGCATGACATATGCCAGAACAGAGGTCAGAGTGCATTAGAGAAAGTATAACCCATCCCATGTGCAGTAACTCTTGCTACATTTGAATTATTTCCTTTATACTCTATAAGACATTTTCACCAAAAAGAAAAAAAGATTTTTAATTATTTAGTCTAATTTGGATTGCCTACCAGAAACCGATAGAAATTACCTACTTTCAGTGTATTTCTATGACAACCAAGGAAAGCCAAATATTATTTAGTCTTAGTTATTCCAAAGTACTAAGACTCAGCCCTTGTAGATATTGACCTTACCACCACATGTCTGCTGCCAACTGTACCTCATGGCAACAATGAAGGCTTTGTGAAAGAAACATGGATTCCTCAGAAGTCTGTAAGACTTTCCTGGAATGTAGGTGGACAAATTCTAGTAAATACATAAGGCTTTATCAAACTAAACCTCCACTTAAGGCATACTCAGAGTGAGGGAAAATTTTAAAAAGCAGTATGTTGAAATTCTTTTATAAAAGGGCATAACCTGATATAGTAATGTTACAGAAACTTACTTCATGCTGTTAGAGCTTGGAGGGGAAAAAAGGCCCACAGAAGAAATCTCTAACATGGTTGTTTCACTTAAAACTGAATATGCAGGAAATTTTTCTGACTTTCCTAAGTTGGTATAAGAAGTTAATATATCTAAAAACAAAGAGCTGCAGGAAATGAATGAATTAGAGAATACATTTACCTTCAACTTCTCATATAAACGTAATCATGGAATATTCAAAATAATCCAATCTAGAATCAATCTTAAATCTTGTTTTGACCATTTTGACTCCCCTTCCCACCAACCATTATCAGAGCCAAAATATTAATCTGAATTTACTTTTTCCTTCCACATGGATTTAGCTAACTCTATGGAATAGAGTTTTTAAAAACTGAAGTCATGGTCTAATAGACATACTTGCGAATCATGGAGTATTAACTATTAGAAGTATGTGGAGAGTGCTAACGCAATGTACAGAACAGTAATATAGTTGGGGATATCATAAAGGTTTCTGAGAAGGAATACTCTAATACAATTCAGAGAACAAGTGGCAGATAGTCATGTAGGTAAGACAGGACATCCAAGTAGAGAAAATAGCATATGCAATGACCCAGAAATATGAAAGTTTTCATGAAAATTTATATTACAGCACAAGTTGCAAAAGAATAATCTTGATCATAAGGTTAGAAAAGCTTCCACAGACGGGGTCCCTGTGTGGCTCAGTCAGTTAAATGTCTGCCTTTGACTTAGGTCATGATCCTGGGACTCTGGTATTGAGCTCTGAGTCTGACTCCCTGCTAACCAGGGAGTCTGCTTCTCCCTCTGCTTCATGCTCTCTCTCTCTCTCCCTCTCTCTCAAATAAATGAATAAAAATCTAAAAGAAAGGAAGAAAGAAGGAAAGGAAGAAAGAAAAGAGAAAGAAAGAAAGAAAGAAAAAGAAAGAAAGAAAGAAAGAAAGAAAGGAAAGAAAGAAAGAAAGAAAGAAAAAAGAAAGAAAGAAAGAAAGAAAGAAAAAAGAAAGAAAGAAAGAAAGAAGAAAGAAAGAAAGAAAGAAAGAAAGAAAGAAAGAAAGAAAGAAAGGGAGAGCTGCCACAGAGTTTTGTTGCCACATTGGGTTTCAACTTGTTGTGAAGGTTGACCTGAGACTTTTGAAACAGTAATTCTGCACCTATATAAAAGATGTGGTACAAGAAACACAGGCATCTTTCCATAGACAACAAAAGTAAGATTAATTCATAATCTACGGACAGGTGAGTATGGTTAGAGAGGAACAGATAACTGTGAGAAAGGTCAAAGGAAATACATGAGTATCAATCAACTTTTCTTGATACAGGCAATGCATTTTACAAAGTGGAATATATATAAAGTGACAATGGATAAAAAAGACACTTTCCAATTTTATTCTTTGTTCTACTTTGGGTTATAGAACTGGAAGAGTTGCTTAGGCACAGTAATTTTCTCAGTATAGCTACATCTACCCTATAATATTTACTCAATTTTTGCAGTGCTTTTATAATTTAGTATTTTGGGGTTTTTTTAAAGATTTTATGTATTTATTCATGAAAGACACACAGAGAGAGGCAGAGGCAGAGGCAGAGGCAGAGGGAGAGGGAGAAGCAGGCTCTCTGTAAGGAGCCTGATATGGAACTCAATCCTGGACCCAGGGATCACATCCTGAGCTGAAGACAGATGCTCAACTGCTGAGCCATCCAGGCATCGCTATAATTCTGTATTTTGTTACCTCTATGATGTTTGTGAAGGGAATTATTTGTTGTTATCTGTTTGTCATTTTAACAGAAAAGTCACCATTTATCCTTCTCTTATCCTTTTTACCTACTTGCCTAACCAGTTTTTAAGTTCCTATTTAATGGGAAAAAATATTATATAAATTCATATTGCTAGCATAGCATCTTAGATAATGTAGGATATCAACTCTCTCTCCATTTTTTGTTTTCGGGTGTTATTTGGAAATGACGATCCATGACGGTTTTCTTTTAGCAAAACTCTGTACCTGGGAAATAGCTACCTGTCATTATCCAAAGCATAATATAATTCCATACCTGTTAGATTTTCTCTTATCATAAGTCATCAGGAAGCCTAGAGCTGTTAGGAGATCTACCTTTATTAACTGTGTCAAGCTATGGGAAGGGCATTTTTTATATTAACTTTCACACTGATTGATTCTCTTACTCAAGTTCATTTAAATGTTAAAAGATCATGTTTGTATAATTGTCTCAAATCCTTTATGAAAGCAGTGGGGTATAAATCAGAAGATAAACTCTACATACTGCAACATTCAATAAATATTCATGGTTAGTGATCATAGAATATGCACAGTTGTCAGCCCAGCATAAGAGAGAATATGAAAAATTTTGGTGATATAACTTTGCTGTGGCCATCCACTGCACTGTCTATTCAAGAAAGTATTTCCTCCCATTCTACTTCACAGAAATAATGAGATACCAGTATTAGAGTTTCTTCCATGGAAATTTCCCGGACTGAATGGAATAATTAAATAAGCCAAGTATCCTGAGGTTATCCAGGCTTCACTAATGAGGAACTGTCTTCTCCTTAAAGTCTAAACCTTTCAGTTTAATGGGGTTGCAAGCATTATCATAAGCCTTCCCTTTTGAGTTCATATGAAAATAAAATATGCCCTCTGCTAAATAATGGTATAAATAACTAATCCTATGCTGCTTCAATGGCTGGTTGAGGCACTAAAGATGAGAGAGAAAATAATATTGCACTTTTTAGAAAATGAAAGAATTTTTTAAATTACTATATTTGGTCACTGCGCTAAAGACTCCTGGCAGAAGAGTCTTTTCAGAATGACTCAAACTCTAACTTTAATATAAAACAATTAGCTAGAGTTTCTCTCCACCTCTTCTTCCTTCCCTACTTTTTTCCTTATAATAGATTGTTTATTTTAGTGGGTGGTATAGTATGTCATCAAGATCCCTGCTCCAGGGGTGCCTGGGTGGCCCAGTTGGTTGAGCATTTGATTCTTAGTTTTGGTTTAGGTCATGATCTAGGGGTCCTGGGATTGAGCCCTGAGTGGAGCCTATGTGGGTCTCTGTGCTCAGTGTGGCATCTGCTTGTCCAGCCCCGTCCTCCACTGCCCTGCACTCCCTTAGCCACCCCCCGCCCTTCCTGCATGCATGTGCTCTCTCTCTCTCTCAGATAAATAAAATAAAATCTTAAGAAAAGAAAAAAGACCCCTGCTCCAGAATTGAGGCATTCATCCCCCACCCAAGCTATTTAGAGTATTAGGGCTGATGACTCACAATAAGTCCTTTTATGAGGAACTGATTTCAGCTGAAGATTTCTCAAAGGCAACAGTAGAAGCCAGGAGAAATGCAATAATATGCTCAAGTGCTGGAAATAAATATCACTTTAAAATTCTGTGATCTGCTAAATGATGATTCAAAGGTGAGGTTGCTGTATGCAATGGACTGAATATTTGTGCTCCCCCATTCATATGTGGATTCCCTAATCCCCAGTGTTATGGTAATTAGAGGTGGACCATGTGGGAGGTAAATAGGGTAATTCAATTAAGAAGGTAAGATCCCTCATGTTGCAATTAATGTTCTTAAAAGAAGAGACATGACAGAGGTTGGTCTCCCTCTGAGCTCCAAAGAAAAGGTCATGGTGAGCACATTATAAGACAATGAACACTTATAAACCAAAAGAACTCTCATAATCAAACCTCCCTTGATGGCACCTTCATTTTAGACTCCTCAGTCTCTAGAATTATGAGAAATAAATTTCTGTTGTTTAAGTCACGGAGTCTATGGTATTTTGTTATAGCAGCCTGAACTGACTAAAACATTGGTAGTTAACTAGGAAGTGTTTAATAAGGCTAGACAATATTATGCATCGTATATGAAAATACTGAAAGCATAAAAAGAAAAAAGAAGCTAAAATTGGAATAGCTTGTTTTACCTCAAAGAAGACTTTGGAATAATGTGATCTGAAGTTTAAACTTGAGAGATGAATAGGACACTTGTCAAATAGGGTAGAATGAGATACAATGCCAAGGAGAACATGAGCCAAATCACAAATGTGTGGCAAACTGCAAATAATCTACATGGGATGATACATAATTGAAGCTGGCAGCAAATAGGACTGGAAAGATTTGACCTAGCCTAGGCAGCTACTGATTTTACTCAGTAGGATGTAATACGAAATATCAATGCCTTCATAAATGAATGTGATTTTACATTCTGATGATTTTATTCAGTAGTACGTAATAGGAAATATCAATGCCTTCATAAATGAATATACATGAATAGATTTGCATTTTTAAAAGGTAATGCTCACTACAGTGGCAAGGATATATTTTAAAAACTAAGGAGAATCTGAAAGCCAGGAGACATGCAAGAAGCCTGTTGCATTGGTCCCAAGCAAAAGATGAGAACAGGCTGAACTAGGTTAGTGGCAGAAGAAATTGATAATGAATGACTAATTTTAAAAACACTTAGGAGGCAAAGTCAAAGGATTTAGGATGCATGGGTGGAAGTAGATAAAGAAAGAAAGTCAAAGCCAGTTTCCAAGTGTTCTAACTTAAGTAAAAGGTTGAGAAAAAGGAGAAACTTTTATCTTGAACATGATCAGTTTAAGATATTAGATTAACAAAGAATTATGTAAGATAACCAGAGTTTAATAGGCTAAATAAATCTCAAATAAAACAAAACTTGAACAGTGGTTTCGTTGTGCATGGAGAAATAGCCTTCATCTGTCAGTGTGTCTGCAAAGTAATTTTCTACCTGGTTAGATTAGCATATGGAAATGTGTGTTTCTCCTTCCATGGAGAAAGAATGCTTAGGCAAAGAATACATAACAAGTCATAATACTTCACTCTGAATACCTGAATGTGGGTTTTCAATGGATAATTCAGACTGTATTTCATGCACTGTTCACCAATAATTTATAATATGTATAAATAGCCTTCTCTATTAGATTTACATCCATGCATTTAAATTAAGATCCACTTAGTCTGATGCCTCAGAGTCTAGCTGAAAATATGCCAAAAGTTTGGCTTTTAAGTTCTCAAGCTTTGCGGGGATTAATTCATCTACCAGAAGCACCGTAATTCCATATGTCCAAGTTTAGATATATTTGCTACTTTTGAAAGAAACAATGATGACACTATGCTGACTTTCAAAATGAATCAAATAAAAGGAAAAGCATAATTCAAAGCCAAATTGGGATTCATTTGCACATATTTGGGACTTAAAAGATTTTTGTCATCATTTGAGTGGAGCCCTGTTGGAAATTATTTATGAGTCATTTCCAGAGAGCTCTTTTCAGGATGCTCAGCTTTAAATTGCACTAAAGCCTTGTTTTGCTTTCCCTGATCATGCAACCAACTGACTGCCTTTTTATAATTGTGTCTCTAAAGCCCTGTCAGCAGGACAACTGTAAAGTCATCTTTAAATTAGTGAAAACATGAAGTCCAAGATGAAATTTAGTACTTGAATTCCCAACTCGAGAGGCTGTATTGTAAAAGAAGGCAGACTAAAACGAAATTAGAAAATTTCATCTGGACATAAAACCATTCATTCCTAAGACCCTAAAATGGCTGCCTGGGAGAAACTGTACCTTTTAAAATTTTTAATAGGACTCATAAATATCAAAGAGTTCTAGTGGCAAGTCTACAGAAAATTTTATAAGTATTTCATGACAAAAACGAACTTTTTTGTCAAATTGTATATATTGCTATTTTTCACTCATTCAAGAATGGATCTCTTTTTTTAAAGGTTATGTTATATTGTCTGTGCTGATGTTTCCCCAACCAATCAGCATACTATCTCTGAGTTCCTAGGGATGCTAAAATGTTCTTGAAGAAACAAATCTAAAATATTTTTATACATATGTATAAACACTTGTTTTAAAAAGGGTAGGCAGCTCTGGTGGCTCAGTGGTTTAGCACCACCTTCAGCCCAGGGCGTGATTCTGGAGACCTGAGATTAAGTCCCATGTCGGCTCCATGCATGGAGCTTGCTTATCCCTCTGCCTCTCTTGCTCTCTGTGTCTCTCATGAATAAATAAATAAGATATTTTTTTTAGAAAAAAAGGGTAGACTATCACATAAGACAAAAAGGAGGAGAGAGATGCTCTGGCAGTGACAAAGTTACATAAAATTATGTATATTGATCATTATTTATAGAGCTCAAAGTGAGCCATCAGGGTCATTATTTCAGACAATAGTGCTACTTTTAGCAATTCTGTCTTTTTGAAGTTTCTAAAAAAGTTTCCTCTATTCTGCATTTCTCTGATTTTCAAAGTCCAGAATGAATAGTATCCTATCAGTGCATCTGTAGAGATTTGAAACATATCCTCAAAGATCTCTCTTCTTTTTGAGAGATGGAGTTAAAGTTTTCTCCTAGAGTTTGAGCTCTGATTGCTTGACCAGTGGAGGTGATACTGTGCTAGTGTCTGAACCCAGGCCTTACATAACTCAAAACTTTCACTTTCTATATCTTGGCACACTTTCTTGAAATTCATACATAACACTATGAGGAAGTTAAGCTGTCCTATGGGGACACCTGTGCAAAGAAAAATCTACAGTTAGGAAAAAAAAAAGTAGATATTACTTTTATAGTAATAGATAGTTGTGTTGACCCAGCCAATGCCAGGTTAAATGGAGATGAGATATTCCCACTGAATCCTGCTCTAACTGAAAATTCATAAGAAAAAGATTTAAAAAATCAAATTTTTATATATGTGTGAGTGTGAATATATATATATAGTGAAATTTAAAACTAAAATAAAAGTTAATTAGCTGATTAGATATAATTAAAGGGAGGTGAATAAACAAGAAGTAAAAAACTGGAAAACTGCATCTAATGTGACACCAAAAGCAAAAAAAAGAATAGAAAATCATGAAGGAATGGTAAAGAAAAGTGGAGCTTTGGGGGCACATAGGTGGCTCAGTGAGTCAAGCATCTGCCTTTGGCTCAGGTCATGATCTCAAGGTCCTGGGTCGGAGCCCTGCATCAGGCTCCCAGGTCAATGGGGAGCCTACTTCTCCTACTTCTCCCTCTCCATCTGCCTGCCACTCCTCTACTTGTGCTCTCTTTCTCTCCCTGTCAAATAAATAAATAAAATCTTAAAAAAAAAAAGAAAGAATAATGGAGCTTTGTATTGATGAATGACAAATAAATAATATGGAATAATGGCTGAAAATTATCCAGAATTTAAGAAAGATATAAATTCTCCATTAAAATATCCAAAGTATTAATAGCAAGACATATCAGGACATACATATTTAGAATTTCAGTCTAAGTGAAAACCATGAAAAACAAAAATAAAATTTTAAAAAATACATCCAAAGGAAAAACACAATTTACCTACAATAAACTAAAAAAAAAATTTGATTACCTATTTCTCAAAAGCAGTAATAAAAGACAAAAGATAGTGGTAAAATATCTTCCACATATTAAGAGAAAACAACTATCAAACTAGAGCTGTATTTACAAAACACAATTATTCTAAAACTGAAGAAACAAAACCAAACCAAACAAAAACTTAGAGAGTTTATTATTATTAATTAGAAACACTATTCGCTCTCTCGTGACATGTCACTCATAATAGCTTCCTTCAAAGAGATATAAACTAGTACAAATCTGGACCTCTATCTATCCCTTTAATCAAGAACATTCAGGAAAATTTAAGAGCAACATCTTTGCAGAGTGAATCTCTTTTATTGCTTAGGAGTGAACTAACCACAGAAAGCATATCTTCTGTTCAGCTACTCTAAAGACATCACCTCTGCCCACTGTTATATAGCCTCCCTATCTAGTGAAGAACATATTGTGTCCTTTTATATGTATCCAAATGCCTTTCTCAATTGTCAGAACACGGGGAGGCAAAAAAGTGCATAACTTACTAGGGACCATATGAAAACTCCAACAATCACCTATAGATCACCCTCACTAAAAGAATATGTAAAGGATCAAAATATTGAAGAAAAGAATATGTAAAGGATAAAAATATTGAGGAAAAATAACTCTGGAAGGAAATTCTTGGATTCCAGAAGGAATTGTGAATACATTAAGTTATTTAAAATGTGGGTAAGAATAAACAAATAGTCGTTATATAAATCAATTATATTAATGTTTAATTTGTTGGATTTTTTGTTTCCAGAGTTTAAGTCTAGATAGCATTACTGTGTAGAACTGGGAGGAGAATGGTGACCAGAATTAAAATATCACAAGATCCTTTTATTGTTCAAGGAAAGGGTAAAAATTCTATTAATTTTAGACATTATAAAGTATAAAGTATATAAAGAATAATATAATTTTATTGGCAATGATCAAAAGATTTTAAAAGAAATTACATTGTCCAAACACAGTGGAAAACAAAATCAGAAAAAAGAAAATGACAGATCCTAAACAAAGGCAAGAGGGTAAAATTAGAACCAAAAAACAAAAAAAAAAAGAACAAATAAATAAAATTTCCAAATAAAAAGGTAGGATTACATATTAATATTAGAAATATAAAAATGTTTCAGAAACTGTAACAGAAATAAACTAGGAATTGATCACAACAGGTTTCAGATAAATATCCTAAATGTGTGAAAATTAGAAAATATTTTGAGCCAAATAAAACTATAAGTACAATGTGTCAAAATTTGACATAGAGACACAAAGGGGATATGGAGGGGGAAGACGGTGATGTGAAGATGGAGGTAGAGATTGGAATGATGCACCTACAACCAAGAGATGCCAAGGATTACCACAACTAGAAGTGAGGAGAAATACATATGATTGTTTCTCTCTCAAAGCTTCCAGAAGGAACCATTCCTACCAACTCCTTGATTTCAGACCCTAGATTCTAGAACAAATTGAGCCAGCTCTGTAAACCATATTAAAGTTTACAGAGGAGGGATCCCTGGGTGGCGCAGCGGTTTGTCCCCTGCCTTTGGCCCAGGGCGCGATCCTGGAGACTCGGGATCGGGTCCCGCGTCGGGCTCCCGGTGCATGGAGCCTGCTTCTCCCTCTGCCTGTGTCTCTGCCTCTCTCTCTCTGTGTGACTATCATAAATAAATAAAAAAAATTTTTAAAAAATAAAGTTTACAGAGGAAACAGCTGTGGCTAACTAGAGTAAATGGCAAAATAGCACCTGTAAATGCCACAAGTGTTTACCAGAAACAGAGAGGAGACTTTTCTCTATACAACTTTGAGTATGTCAAAAGTTTTGCATTATGTAGAGGAGTTTATTTTCTACAATCACAATAATCCACTGGGTTAATCTACCAAAATCGCTGCAGGTAGTGCTGATATTGCAATGGCAGATCCCCCCCTAACTTTCAGAGAAAGGTCTCAGAAAAATATCAGAAACCATCAACTTCCTGACTGGGCAGGATTTTGCTGTGCCCTCCCTTAGTTCCCTCATGGAAGAACAGATGACAAAATGTCTTAGAGTGAAGATATGCAAGTTTATTTCAAGATACACCCAGAACTAGGCAGGTGAATTTCTCTATTACATGTAATATGATGTTAGGCTAGACTGTGAATGCTAGCTACAGATACTACTGTATAACAAGAAAAGACCTTGTAGGACATTTCTTTAAAAAAGAAATCTCTTAGTAGACTGCAAAGTTATAACCCTCCATTCCAAAACAGGGTTATCCTTGGCCTAATTTTCAAAATAAATAATACAGTATCTCAACAACAATTAAAAAAAGATGGTGAGACACAGCTAAAGAAGTGCATAGAGAAAGATGTGTAACACTAAACTAGCACAGTAGATAAAATGAGTCTCAAATCAATAAAACAAGCTTACATTTTAAAAATGTAGAAACAGTTGAGTAAAATGAACCCAAAGGTAACAAAAGTAAGAAAACACATAACATAAACTAATAAAATAGAAAAAATAATTTAAAGATGCAACTGAAATCTGGTTGTTTAAAAATGTCAACATAAATAATAAACTTCTAACCAGACTATTCAAGAACTAAAGATAGAAAATACAAATTACCATTATCAAAAATGAAAGAAGTAATATCACTATAGACACTAGAAATAAAAGTCTAATAAGAAAATGCTAAGAACAACTCCAGGCCTAGAAATTAGACAGTTAGATAACTTAGATGAATTAGATGAGTTTCTTTAATGATATAAAATAACAAAATTTACTTAAGAAGAAATAGATAATTTTTTTTAAAGATTTTTAAAATTTATTCATGAGAGACACAGAAAGAGGCAGAGACACAGGCAGAGGGAGAGCAGGCTCCTTGCAAGGAGCCCGACATGGGACTCGTTTTTGGGACTCTGGGATCATGCCCTGAGCCGAGGCAACACTCAACCACTGAGCCACCCAAGAGTTCCAGAAATAGATAATATGAAGGATTTATTATTTAAATTTAAATATTAGTTTAAAAATGTTCCCACTAAGAAACAAAAACATAAAAAATCTTCCAGTGCTAAGTGATGTCACTAGTAATGTATACAAAACATTTAAGGGAAAAAATATAAATTCTACACAATTATTTCCAGAAATTAGACAAGAAAATGAAAATTTCCAACTTATTTTATAATGCCAGCATTATCCTAATACCAAAATACACCAAACACATTAAAGAAAACTACAAATAAATACTCTTTATGAACATAGACACAAAAATCTTCTACAAAATATTAGTAAATCAAGTCAGCAACATATAACAAAGAGTATTTGTTATATACTCATGTCATATATATATGTCATATATATACTCAGTCAACTCATGACTGAGTTGAGTTTATCTTGGGAATCCAGGCTAGTTTAACATTTAAATATCAATGTAGTTTAATATTGGTAAACTAAAGAATAAAAACTAAATGATCAATCAATCAAAAGAGAAGAAGTGGCCAGCTGCGGTGGCCCAGAGATTTAGTGCCGCCTTTGGCACAGGGCATGATCCTGGAGACCTAGGATTGAGTCCCACTTTGGGCTCCCTGCATGAGCCTACTTCTCCCTCTGCCTGTGTCTCTGCCTCTCTCTCTGTGTGTGTCTCTCATGAATAAATAAATAAAATCTTTAAAAAAAAAAACACACAAAGGAGAAGAAGCATTTGAGAAAATTCAATATTCATTGATGACAAACACTTTCAATAAACTAAGAGTTAGAGTGAATCTCCTGAACAACATCAAGGGCATCTATAAAAAAAAAATCTACCATTGACTTTATAAAATGAAGAACAAGATAAAGATATCAACTCTCACATTCTTATTTGACATCGTACTGAAAGTGATAACGTATAAAAATGAAACAAAAACAGATTTGAAAAGAAAAAACAAAACTTTCTCTATATTCATAGAGAACAAATGATTGTCTAGGTGGAAAACCCCAGAGAAAACCATTAGAATTCACAATTGAATTTAGTAAAATCACAGGATACAAGGTAAATATACAAAAATGATCTATATTATTATACTAGAAATAATCAAATAATTTCTAATAGTACTATTTCAGTAGCATCAAAAATACGAACTACTTAGGTAGAAATCTAAGAAACATTATACATACAGCAGAGATTAAGACAATATTATTTGATGAAGATGATGATGATGATGATGCTTAAAGATAAAAACGATTACAATAAAAGCAGCTAATATTTAGATAATGTCCATTCTATACCTAGCCCTGGTCTATGTAATGTTTATGGATCTGCTTGTGTAATTCTCACAACCTATGAAGTAAATATGATTATATCTCCATTTTACAAATGAACATATAGAGACACTAGAAAATATATGAGATGTGACTATTGTTACACAGGTAGTAAAGAATGAAATCTACATTTGAACACAGGACATCTGATTGTCTCTCTCCTCTTATTCAATGAATTATGCTGCCTTAATATGATCATTTTGTATTTTTAACCTTGCCCAGAAAGCAAATAAATATATTTTGTTTTTTGACAGAATACTAATATAGGATTTCAACATGAATGAATCTTAGAAAGCAAGAAACCAATGAACATTTTATAACATCAGTATACCATTTATAAAAATTTAAAAGCACAGAATAAAATGTACATTGTCTAAGAACATGTGGAATAAAATTATAAACAAACTCCAAGCAATTTCACTTTAGGAGGACTTAATCACAACTAGGGCCATGGAATGAAATGAGAAGTACACATGGAACTTCACTGTCAGTGAACTATTTTTTATATATAATATATATAGATATATATATTGGAGTTTGATTTGCCAACATATAGTATTACATCCAGTGCTCATCTCGTCAAGTGCCCCCCCTCAGGGCCCATCACCCACTCAATCCATCCCCCCGCCCACCAACCCTTCCACTACCGTTTGTTCGTTTCCAAGAGTTAGGAGTCTCTCATGTTTTGTCACCCTCTCTAATTTTTCCCACTCATTTTCTCTCCTTTTCCCTATAAAACATTCACTATTATTTATATTTACGTATGAGTGAAGGCATATAATAATTGTCCTTCTCTGGTTGACTTACTTCACTCAGCATAATACCCTCCAGTTCCATCCACGTCGAAGCAAATGGTGGGTATTTGTCCTTTGTGATGGCTGAGCAATATTCCATTGTGTATATAGACCACATCTTCTTTATCCATTCATCTTTCGATGGACACCGAGGCTCCTTCCACAGTTTGGGTTTGTGGACATTGCTGCTGTGAACATTGTGGACATTGCTTGGGGTGCAGGTATTCCAGCGTTTCACTGCATCAGCATCTTTGGGGTAAATACCCGGTAGGGCAATTCCTGGGTATTTACCCCAGGTAATTCCTGGGTAGCTCTATTTTTAACTCTTTGAGGAACCACCAGACAGTTTTACAGAGTCGCTGTACCAGTTCACATTCCTACCAACATTTGTTATTTCCTGTTTTGTTAATTTTCATCATTCTGACTGATGTGAGGTGGTATCTCATTGTGATTTTTGTATTTCTCTGATGGCAAGTGATGCAGAGCATTTTCTCATATGCTTGCTGGCCATGTGTAGATCTTCTTTGGTGAAATTTATGTTCATGTCTTTTGCCCATTTCATGTTTGGATGGTTTGTTTCTTGGATGATGAATTTAATAAGTTCTTTATAGATCTTGGATACTAGCCCTTTAGCTGCTATGTCATTTGCAAATATCTTCTCCCATTGTGTAGGCTGTATTTTAGTTTCGTTGACTGTCTCTTTTGGAGTGCATAAGCTTTTTATTGTGATTAAGTCCCAATAGTTCATTTTTGCTTTTGTTTCCCTTGCCTTCATAGATGTATCTTACAAGAAGTGCTGTGGCCAAGTTCAAAAAGGGTGTTGCCTGTGTTCTCCTCTAGGATTCTGATGGATTCTTGTCTCACATTTAGATCTTTCTTCCATTTTGAGTTTATCTTTGTGTATGGTGTAAGAGAATAGTCTAGTTTCATTCTTCTGCACGTGGCTGTCCAATTTTCCCAGCAACATTTATTGAAGAGACTGTCCTTTTTCCAGTAAATATTTTTTCCTGCTTTGTTGAATATTAGTTGGCCATGGAGTCAAGACCCCATTTCTGGGTTCTCTATTCTGTTCCATTGATCTATGTGTCTGTTTTTGTCAGTACTATACTGTCTTGATGATCACAGCTTTGTAGCACAACTTGAAATCTGGCATTGTGATGCCCCCAGCCTTGGTTTTCTTTTTCAATATTCCTCTGCATATTTGGAGTCTTTTCTGATTCCACACAAATCTTAAGATTATTTGTTCCAACTCTGTCAAGAAAGTCCATGGTATTTTGAAAGGGATTGCACTGAAAGTGTAAATTGACCTGGGTAATACAGAAAGTTTTACAATATTTATTCTTCTAATCCATGAACATGGGAAGTTTATCCATCTTTTTGTGTCTTCTACAATTTATTTCAGAAGTGTTCTGTAGTCCTTAGGGTATAGATCCTTTACCTCTTTGCTTAGGTTTATTCCTAGGTATCTTATGCTTTGGGTACAATTGTAAATGGGATTGACTCCTTAATTTCTCTTTCTTCAGTCTCATTGTTAGTGTATAGAAATGCCATTGATTTCTGGGCATTGATTTTGTATCCTGCCACGCTACCAAATTGCTGTATGAGTTCTAGCAATCTTGGGGTGGAGGGTGTTGGGTTTTCTATGTAGAGTATCATGTCATTGGCGAAGAGGGAGAGTTTGACTTCTTCTTTGCCAATTTGAATGCCTTTTATTTCTTTTTTTTTTTTTTTTTTTTTTTTTTTTGCCTGATTGCTGAGGCTAGGGCTTCTAGTACTACGTTGAATAGCAGTGGTGAGAGTGGACATCCCTGTCATGTTCCTGATCTTAGGGGAAAGGCTCCCAGTGCTTCCCCATTGAGAATGATATTTGCTGTGGGCTTTTCGTAGATGGCTTTTAAGATGCAGAGGAATGTTCCCTCTATCTCTACACTCTGAAGAGTTTTGATCAGGAATGTATGCTGTATTTTGTTAAATGCTTTCTCTGCATCTATTGACAGGATTATGGTTCTTATTTTTTCTCTTGTTGATATGATCTATCATGCTGATTGCTTTACAAGTGTTGAACCAGCCTTGCATCCCACTTGGTCATGGTGAGTAACCTCTTAATGTCCTGTTGGATCCTATTGGCTAGTATCTTGTTGAGATTTTTTGCATATGTGTTCATCAGGGATATTGGTGTATAATTCTCCTTTTTGGTGGGATCTTTGTCTGGTTTTGGAATTAAGGTGATGTTGAACTCATAAAATGCTTTTGGAAGTATTCTGTCCTTTTCCATATTTTGGAACAGCTTTAGTAGAATAGGTATTGTTTCTTTTTGAAATGTTTGATAGAATTCCCCTGGGAAGCTATCTGGCCCTGGACTTTTGTGTCTTGGGAGTTTTTTGATGACTGCTTCATTTTCCTCACTGGTTATTGGCTTTTTCAGGTTTTCTATTTCTTCCTGTTCCAGTTTTGGTAATTTGTGGTTTCTAGGAATCCACTTCTAGATTGCCTGATTTATAGGCATATAGCTCATAATACTTTTTTGAAATATTTTGTATTCCCTTCGTATTGGTTGTGATCTTTCCCCTTTCATTCAGGATTTCATTAATTTACGTCTTTTCTCTTTTCTTTATAATAAGACTGGCTAGGGGTTTATCTATCTCAATAATTTTTTCAAGGAACCAACTCCTGATTTTGTTGATCTGTTCTACAGTTCTTCTGGTCTCTATATTATTCAGTTCTGCTCGATTCTTTATTATCTCTCCTCTTCTACTTGATGTTGGTTTTATTTGCTGTTCTTTCTCCAGTTCCTTTAGGTGCGAGGTTAGCTTGTATATTTGAGTTTTTTTCGGAATTTTTGGGCGAGGCTTGTATAGCGATGTATTTCCCTTTTAGGACTACTTTTGCTGTATCCTGAAGATGTTGAACAGTTGTATCTTCATTTCCATTAGTTTCCATGAATCATTTTAATTCTTCTCTAATTTCCTGGTTGACCCTTTCATCTTTTAGCAGGATGCTTTTTATTCTCTATGTGTTTGAGTTTCTTCCAAATTTCTTCTTGTGATTCAGTTCTAATTTCAAAGCTTTGTGCTCTGAAAATATGCAGGGGACAATTACAATATTTTGGTATTATTGGAGACCTGATTTGTGACCCAGTATGTGTCTATTCTGGAGAAAGTTCCATGTGCCTTTGAGAAGAAGGTTTATTCAGTTGTGTTTATTCAGTGATGTAAAGTTCTGCATGTATCTGACATCCATCTGGTCCAGTGTATCATTTAAAGCTCTTCTTTCTTTGGTGATGTTCTGCTTAGAAGATCTGTCATTTGCAGAAAGTGCCATGTTGAAGTCTCTCATTAGTAGAGCGTTATTATCTAAGTGTCTCTTTACTTTGGTTATCAATTGATTGATAAACTTGGCAGCTCCCACATTAGAGGTATGTATACTCATGATTGGTAGGCCTTCTTGTTGGCTAGACCCTTTAAGTATGATATAGTGTCCCTCTTCGTCTTTCACTACAGTCTTTGAGATAAACTTTAATTTATCGGATATGAGGATTGCTATTCCAGATTTCTTTTGAGGACCATTTGAATGGTAAATGTTACTCCACCCTTTCATTTTCAGGCTGGAGGTGTCTTTAGGTCTAAAATGAGTTTCTTGTAGAGAGTAAATAGATGGGTCTTGCTCTTTTATCCAGTCTGAAACCCTGCATCTTTTGATAGGATCATTTAGCTTATTCAGGTTCAGAATAAGTATTGAAAGATTTGAATTTAATATCATCATAGTAGCTATGCGTCCTTGTTTTTGTGGATTGTTTCTTTGGGCTTCATCTCTCTTTTACAGAGTCCCCCTTATATTTCTTGCAGAGCTGGTTTGGTGGTCACATATTCTATAATTTCTGCCTATCCTGGAAGCTCTTTATCTCTCCTTATATTCTGAATGAGAGCCTTGCTGGATAAAGCAATCTTGTCTGCATGTTCTTCTCATTTAGGACCCTGAATATGTCATGTGAGCCCTTTCTGGCCTGCCAAGTCTCTGTGGAGTGGTCTGCTGTTAATATGATATTTTCTCCCCATGTAAGTTAAGAATCTCTTGTCTCTCATTGCTTTAAGGATTTTCTCTGTATCTTTGGAATTTGTAAGTTTCATTATTAAATCCAGAGGTGTTGAATGGTTTTTATTGATTTTGGGGAGGGGGTTCTCTCTATCACCTGGATCTGAATGCCTGGTTCCCTCCCCAAATTAGGGAAGTTATCAGCTATGATTTGTTCAAATACACTTTCTGGCCCTCCATCTCTTGTCGTTTTATGAAACCCCAATTATAGGTAGATTCTTCCTTCTGAGGCTTTCATTTGTTTCCCTAAGCCTTTCCTCATGGTCTCTTAATTGTTTTTCTTTTTTTTTTTTCCTCAGCTTCCTTCCTTACCATCAACTTGTCTTCTATGTCGCTCACTCTTTATTCCACCTCTTTAACACTAACCATTAGGATATCCAGTTTGGATTGCATATCATTTAATTGATTTTTAATTTCAGCCTGATTAGATCTAAGTTCTGCAGTAATGAAGTCTCTAGAGTCCTTTATGCTTTTTTCTAGAGCCACCAGTAGCTTTATATTTGTGCTTCTGAATGGCTTTCTGACATCAAATTGTAATCCATATTCTGTAACTCTGTGGCAGAGAGTCCTGTTTCTGCTTCTTTCTTTGTGGTGAGTTCTTCCGTCCAGTAATTTTTCTCAGTGAAGAGCGGCTGTATGAGCAAGCTGAGTTATGAATATCAATCATGATTTAAGCAAATTTCAGCCTAGATGAGTCTGTCGAGGTCAGAGACTAGAAAATGAACAACAAAGATCAGAACAAAATAAAACAAAAGGACCACTAAAGTGAAACAAATTTGTTTTTGAAAGACAAATTTTAAAACAAAGTATCAAATGCTAAAAGTCCAAAAATCCTAAAGAAGAAAAAAAGAGAAAAAGAAAAAAGAAGAGAAAAAAAAACAAAAATAAAAAGGAAAAAGAGAAAAACAATGGGATGGGGGAGTGGGAGGTGTTGGTGGTGAAGAAGTTGTAGTGAAGAGAGAATGTAGTCTACCTGAGGGGTTCTAGAGGGTGATCCTCTTGATTCTGAGTGTATTAAGTTCTGTGTGTTAAGAGATGCTCAATCCAAAATTTATATAAACCAGTAATACTTGTAGAAAGCCCCAACATTGACCATCAAAACACAAACAAGATAAAAGAGGGGGGCAGAATGGGCATGAAGAGAGAATAAAATCTCACAGAATGAACCAGCATGGTATTCCACTTGGTTGTGGGTGCATGCTGGTCATGTTTTAGAAGGTAGTAACTTCCACCATTGTAGAACAAAACAAGACAGAGAAAACAAAAAACACAAAACAAAAACCCATATCTTGTGTTACTCCCAAAATTGAGGATGTTGAAGGGAATCCAGAAGTGAGAAATATTTCTAAGACATGTAATTATAGAAATATGAAAGTCAAAAAGTAAGAAACTTAAAAATGAGGAGGTGGTAAAATATTGTAGTTAAGGTGGAAAAAGAGAAAAAATATTTTTTAGTCTGATATAAAAACGAGTTATAATGGGGAAAAGGAAAAAAAATTGTAAAAGCAGAGGACCCTCTATTTCTATATACTATAAGTCCCTCGACTGCCCCTGGACCTTTCCAGAGCTGCTCAGTCAAGAACTTGCTCATCCTCTATTCTTCCAGCTTGTGTTTTGGGGAAGGGGTCTGTTGTGATTCTCAAGTGTGTGTACCTGGGGGAGATGCCCCACCCCCTGCTGGGTACAGCCGTTTACTTTGTTTACTCGTGAGACCTTTGTTCCCTGGTGGCCCTGCTTATCCCAGGCACAAGGTGAAACAAGGAAGAACAACAACAACAATGGTGGTGGCCAGATCCCCAGGTCTGGAGTCAGCTCCCCAGTAGTAACTAATACAGTCTCCCAGTTTGCTTTGGCTTAGATGCTCCCCCGGGAGGGGGTGGAGGGAGAATCTAGGGATCTGCACAGCTTAAGGGTGCTGAATGGCAGGAGAGTCCTCTCTGTCCTGTGCCCTCCCCATTTCCATCTGTCCCAGGGGGAGTGCAGGATCGTGGACTTTGTTCGCTTGGTGCCCTGGGATCCCGGGCCCTGTGCGAGGGCCGTGGCTCCCAAAGGCAGCAAGGTACAGACACCTCTGTCTATAGCCGGCCCACCTAACCCAATGGTTTCTCCGGAATGCCCTGCTGGGTGCTCACTCCAGCCCTTTACTGAGATGGGGCCACAGTTTGCCATGTGCTTTCCCCTTGGCGCACCTCCTCTATCAGTGACTCCAGGGAACTGGAGGCTTCACTGCCCCTCTTGCGACTCTGCCCGATTTCCCTGCTAAGTGCCTTTCTGTCCAGGAAAAATCCAGCTTGGATTTTTAAAGTTCCTTCTTCTCCAGGGCTGGGCTTTCCTGTCCCAGAGTCTTTTGCCACCCTGCTATAGCCCGGCTCCTCACAGTCCCCTACCCCACTTGATTCTTTTTTATTTTTATTTTTTTTTCACCTTCTTACCTTGCTAGAAGTAAAAACCCTTCTTTCTGTAGTGTTCTGGTAGTTTTCTCTTTAAATTTCAGGTCGAATTCATAGGTGTTCAGGATGTTTTGAAAGTTATCTAGGTAAGTTGGTGGGACCAGGTGAGTTGAGAACCCCTACTCTTCTGCCATCTTGCCCCGTCCCTGGCAAAGTGAGATTCAGTGATCCATTTCTTAAATCAAGTGATGAGTTTATAGGTTATACTTTCACTATACTTAATAATATATTATATGTGTATAATATATTATACACTACAATAAAAAAATAGAAAAACACTCAGATCCTACATGAGATAGTTTTTCAGTTAATTATATAAAAATTAAGGTAACAGGACTAGTTTATTGACTTTATAAATATTTATTGAATATCTATTATGGACTTAGCATTGTGCTAACCAAAAGGAATTCAGAATTCTCAGATACATATCATATGATGAAAAGTTCTATGTAAAAAAATAAGGATAGAGGATAGAGTTTGATCATAGATAATAGATAATAGATGATAGATAGATAGGTAGATAGATAGATAGATAGATAGATAGATAGATAGATAGATATACAGATTTATTTACTTATCTTTCCTAGGAGTTTTTAGTTTACTTGAGGAAATATTAAATCACAAGCAAATAATATGTCATAATATGTCATAAATAACTTGTCAAAATGAGGTGTAGCAGGTCAATGGAGACAAAAAATCTGAATGTTTATGGGGCAGGAATACCCCTAAGGTATTCCTAAGGGGTAGGAATCACTCATTCAACAAATGTTTACTGATGGTTCTTGTACATCAGACCCTGTGATATGCACCAGAAATAAAGTGACTGGCAAAGATGGTGGCTTCTGACCTCAAAAAGCTTATCTTAAAAAATGGTGGAGTAAGATAGCAGTTAAATAATCATAATCAAGTGTAAAAATATCATAGAGCAGTACAACTGGCTAAGACAACTTATAGTTGCAAGGATACCTAGTTAAGAAAGTCAAGGAATGCTTTCCTATAGGAGGAACACTGACACTGAGGTCCAATGAAAGAGTAGAAAGATTAAAAACCTGCATGTGACAAAGGAAGAGCAAGGCAAAAGAAAGGGACTGAAAGATCTTAGTACAATGGGCACCTGGATGGCTCAGTAGGTTAAGCACCTACCTTTGGCTCATGTCATGATCCCAGGGTCTTGGGATAGAGTCCCATTTTGGGATCCCTGCTCAGTTGGTAGTCTGCTTCTCCCTTTAACCCTCCATCCTGCTCATTCTCTCTCTCTCTTTCTCTTTCTCTCTTTCTCATGTTTGCTCTCTCTTATGCTCTCTCTGTCAAATAATTAAAATCTTTTCAAAAAGAAAAGAAATCTCTGTGTATTGAGCAAGGGGAACCCATGGTCAGGATGGAGACATGGACAGCATATCCCACACCATTCAATGTAAGGTTCAAGATCAGAAAGATCTTGCCAGAAGAGCACTCCATAAATATTCATCAAATAAGTGGAAGACTCTGTAGTAATTGATTAATGGGGGCAAGGGAGGTCTTTTATTCTAATAGCATAATAGTAATTGGAAGTGATTAAGGATTTCTCAGAAGGGAAGGTAGTTGATATAAACAAATTTCTTTCATCAAATATTACTCTGCTTCAGTGTAGAGGGAAAAAAAATGGAAAGGGGCCCCACTGTACAGATCTTTTGTTGTTTGAAGGCTCTACCCAAGTCCAAACAAGTGCCAAGGTGGCAGCTTTACAGTTGAGGTATAGTGGAAGGAAGTGAGAAAGTGGACAGGTGCTAAGAAACTTTAGAAGGTAAAATTGTCAGAATTTAGAGATTCATTTCTACTATTCATCAGTCATAACTCATAAGAAACCAGTAGAGAAAAGACTTTTTCCAGAGTCCAACATAGACAATACTTTGTTGTCACAATAATGTTGAAAGCCAAGATTAGCTTCCAAAAGAAAAAAAAAAGAAAAGGAAAAGAAATCAAGATAGTATGGAGTGATAATTCAAATAAGAATGCTGGGTAGCTTTATAAGTCTTGCTGAAGCAGAACTCTTTTGTGTTGAACAAGCACTTTCAATCTAGATGGTTAATTACCAGAATTTATACCACTGTCTTGTCAAGTAATTTCTCCATTCTACCACACAGGAAATAACCAGAAGACGTAACTTACTCCAATTGGATGATCTCAGAATCAATAGTATCTTTTGCCCATCCTGACTTGTAGGCTCAGTCTAATCCAATAGATACTCCTTCAAGAGTGAAAGGACATTTACTTCAGACTGAGTGACAAGATTGGTACTCTAAATTCTGTGGAAAAACAAAATGTTCTCTACTTAAAACATTAGATATTACAAACCCGCTTCATTAGTGGACAAAACAGAAATACTAAGCCAAAACACATAAAGCCCTGATTTTTTTTCTCATCTTACTCCCAGCACATAAGTTCTGGCACTAATAACTATTACCCAGGGGCTGACAATATATGTTACAAAAAAATAGCAGACATATTCACAGACTGTCAAATCTCTGTTGCAGAACAAAGAGGGCTATGATTGTACTCCATAAAATAAAATAGTGCCCAAGGAATGAGCTAGATAGAGGCAACTGTGAGTGCAAATCTGTAAAAAGTAAGAAACAGAAGTCTAAAGTTATTTTATTGGGGTTGGGTATGTTGGATGATTAGAAATAAAAGATTTAGACCTCAGGTTTTCTAGTTTAAGTGAACTGAAAGCATGAGTAACTTAAAATATCAGAAACATATTGTGCTCTCCTAATACTCAGATAAAATTGTGTATCTGAAAAAATATGGTTGTTACTCTGCTTCATGGAAACTTCGGAATGTTTATTAATAACTGAATTGTTCCCTGAAAAGTATAGGAATTTAGAAAGCTGTTTTTTCTATTAAGCATTATTCAAAAGCATTGCTATTCCTAACACTACTGCCAAATCCATGTTTTTTTGAAACATGGAACTCTCATCTATGGAAACAATTCTTATTTTGACATAAATGGCATAAGTAGGCCATGTCTGCATCTTTTGACTAGCAAATGTTTGGATATGAACCAACTTGTCCCCTAACCCCCAAACCCACCATAATTAAATTACCTTTCTGTGGGATATTTAATCAATATTTCTAAAGAAAAGACTAACTTAACGCTTTATCTAAGTCAACCAAGTTGTAAAATATTTTCTACCATGACCATATGATAATAATCAAGGAAAAGAGTTTAAAGACTTGAAATTTTGTATTGTTCTGGTCATTCAAACAACTGGTATCCTTTTTGGTTTTGTTTGTTTCATCTTTGTGTTTTTAATGTAATTTTCTCCTATCCTTAACAAAGATTTTAATTCTCAAGGACTGAAACTTTATCTTCTATCTTCAGTGTTTTTTCTCCAGCATATAATGAATAACGGTTATATAGTTAAGAGTTACATCAGTTGTAACCTTACGGTAATTTTGTTATAATTGCTTTATTTTTATTTCTTTTTTCAGAACACTAGTGAATAAAAATGACTTGCTTATATTTAGAGAAGGCAGAAAACCATGTAAAACCAATGGAGGGCACCTTGGTGGCTCAATTGGTTAAGCATCTGCCTTTGGATGGAAAAGGGCCCCACTGTACAGATCTTTTGTTGTTTGAAGGCTCTACCCAAGTCCAAACAAGTGCCAAGGTCCCTCTGCCTATGTCTCTGCTTCTCTCTCTCTGTGTGTGTCTCTCATGAATAAGTAAATAAAATCTTAACAAAAAAAGATAGAAAGAAAGACAAAGGCCAACACATTTTATTCATAAAAAACAGCTAATAAATGTTTCAGGTTCTGAATTTCTTTTTTTTTTTTAAGATTTTGTTTATTTATTCATGAGAGACAGAGACAAGCAGAGACACAGGCAGAGACACAGGCAGAGGGAGAAGCAGGCTCCATGCAGGGAGCTCAATGTGGGACTCGATCTGGGGACCCCAGGACCATGCCCTGGGCTGAAGTAAGACACTAAACTGCTGAGCCACCCAGGGGCCCCAGGTTCTGAGTTTCTGTTACAACTACTCAACTCTGATGGAAATATATAAGTGGTGTTCCAATAAAATTTTATCTATAGACCTTGAAATTTGAATTTCATATAATTTACATATTCTATGAAACATTACCTTTTAAAATTTCTTTTGACCATTAAAACATATCTTAAAAAGCTTTGGCTTATAGGCCATACAAAACATGAGATTGCCTGGATTTGATGTATAGGCCTAAATTTGCCAATATAATTCAACTTTTTCATATACATATACATAAAATTCTACCATATTAAAAACAAAAAGACATAAAGACAAAAATATTTTTAATACATTAAAGATGGCATTTAGTAGCTAAATATATATGTGCAAATTAGTGTTGAATATTATTTAGCTCTTATCTATAAATCTAAGATTTTTGTTTATTTTTTAAATAAAGATGGTCAGCATCTTTTTATCAGAAGTTGTAATCTTACTTAACTATTTTTATTCCCTAAGAAACATTGTCAGGGAGGAAGAACTTTCTCAGCCCTTCAATGTTTTTCTATTAGGACTATGAATCAAACATGAGACAGATTAACAGGAGAAAATCAAATTTAATAGTATAAGTGTGGGAAATCCACATAGACATGGAAATTCCAAAGACAGGCAACATAATGTTTAATGAACTAAGAAGAAAATAGGGCACCTTAGGAGGAAAAGGCAAAAAAGATGATTATTAGCAAAAGGGTGAAAAGAGCTGTTTGGACAACAAAGGTGGCAACCTACCTATTATGTAGGTAATGTGGAGGCTGAGAAAATAAAAGCCATTCCACCTTAAGTTCAGCGTTAGCACAAGTACAGCCATCCCAGGCCCCTTGTGAATAAGAGCTGAACTTTAATTACTTCAGTTACAGAAAACAAAAAAAAAAAAAAAAAAAAAAAAAAAAAAAAAAACCAGCTTACAGCTTAACGCCCTAGAAAGCCCCACATTAGAATGAGAACAGAGCTCAACTCCCATGGTAGAAAGTCTCATATCAGAATGAGAACAGAGCTTAATGCCCTTGAAAGCCCCATATCAGAATGTAAACAGAACTTGAGACATTCCTCCACCCCTTCTGGAGGTCCCCTAGACCAGCCCATAAAACTAAGCTAGAAACTACCTTGGGGTCCAAGTCCCTGCTCCGCTGTGTCGGGTATACTTGGACCCAAGCTCGAGCTTGTAAATAAACCCTCGTGTGTTTGCATTGGTGTCAGCTCCTTGGTGGTTTCTTGGATACGTGATCTTGGGCACAACAGGTAAGTTTCTTAGGTAAAGAGGGGTCCCTGTTAATAGTTCTCTTTCTAATATAAGCAGGAAGTTGAGGGGGAGGTAAAAGGCGCTTCCTGAATCTGTTGGATTTTGATTGCTTTTAAGTCAAAATAATGTTCATGCCAAAGTGGGCCATCTTGAGGTAGCCTGTCTTTGGCTTCTAAAACATCAATAGGCAAAATGTTTTTAATATACTTAGCTTTCTAAAAAGTGAAAATGATTGCCTAGCTTATACTTTTTTCTGTTAAACTCAAATGAAACTCACTTTGGTGGGGAAAACATTGGTTTGCTCTCACTCTGATCTTCTCTGCAACCAGGATTCTAATCAAATTTTGGGAGAACAAATTAGAATATAGCACACCCCAGCACCAAGAGGAGATGTTCAGGGCTTTCCAACGATAGTCACTTTCTTTGTCTGCTTTAGAGATCACTACTTTACAGAAACAGCATTTAAGACTCCCAAATTAGAGTCTCTAAAATTCGTAACCATTTATAGAAGCAACTTCACAGAAATAATTGATTTGTCATATATGCCATAGAGTTATATAAGCTACAGTTTGAAACTGTCCTTAATGGTTATTTACCTAAACCATCACCACTCTGATGAAGTTTTGGAACATAGGTGAGATCCAGAGCTGATGATCAAGAAAGAATTCTTGAGACATCTTTGGTGCAAAATGGTGATTTTTAAAGCTTGAGGACGGGTCGGGACGAGTGGGCTGTGGGATGCCCTGGGCCTGTGAAAGGTGGCTAATTATATACTTGCAGAGTTGGGGGAGGTAAGCAAAAGGGAGATTTCAAAAGGATTTTCATATGCTAAGGAGGACCTACAAGGTACTGGAGACCTTGCCATTGTCAAATTAAAGATTGCTTTTCCCTCTAGTAAGGTATTAACATTAAGACAACTGGAAGCTTCCTGAAAAATGTCACACATATCCCATTCTTGGTGGAGGTTGTTTGCAGGACATCAACAGTGCTTTGTCCTCAGCTAGCCCAGCTCCCTCATCTACTACTACCACCACCACAGGAACTAAAGATTAAAAAGTTAGGACACTTGAAGATTGATTTGCCAAAGATTAGAAAATTATTAAGTGATTAGAATAGCTCTAGGACACAGCCTGGGTCGGGAGAGTCTGAAATGCAGTGCTCTCCCATCTATGAGAACTGATATTGGGCAAGCCATAGAGAAGTTACTGGTGTTCATTCTATTGTTTTGTATTTAGTACCATAGAGTCACTCTTGTCATTTCACTTTGTAGTGATTTTAGGAAGACACCTTGATGAGCTTTAATTTTCTTCAAGTTATCCATATAAATCATCCTTTCTAATATGCCTTTTGAAAAAGCACTTACAGCTGCTACATTGCTTAAAAAATAAAAATTATAGTATTTTATAGATACATAATTTTAAAAGCACTTAAATATCCTGATTTTCAGCATCAACTAGATGAAATATCAAGACTTCTCATTTCATTTGTCTCCTGAATGTTTACTTATGTAGTTATGTGTAGAAAGAGCCTAGACCTTAAATGAGGTAGATAAGTAGATTCATTAAATAAAATATTGCTGATACATTATATATACATGCCCAACCAAGCATGTATATATAATGTACCAGCAAACTAAGGACAAACAAAATAAATGTGGACTTTATATGAAATATACAAATTTTTAAAAACTATTATAATTGGGGATCTCAACACCTTGCCATAAGTATTAGTAGAACTGCCGGAAAAAATAGCAATGATTTGAAAAAACTGAGCAATATCATTAACTAACAATATGAAGTTGACATTTATAGACCAAGGTCCACCCAATAATACCAGAATACATATTATTTCCAAGTTCTCAAGGAATAATCACCAAAGGAGACCCCCTGGATCACAAAATAGACTTGATAAATGTGAAAGAATTGAATTATATATAGATTATATTCTTTAACCATAATCAAACTAGAAATCAGTTAAAGAAAAATGCAACAGGAAAATCATCAAACACCTGGAAATTAAACTACATTTTTAAAAAACCACTTAGACTAGAAAGCAGTCCCAAGGGAAGCAAAAAGATATACAAAGTAATTGAAAACAAAGCCACAATATATCAAAATTTGTGGGATGATCTTAATGCAGTATTGAGAGGGAAGTTTATAATACTAAACACTTAACGTTACAAATGAAGAAAGGTTGCAAATTAATTATAACTTAAGTTCCAATCTCAAGAAACAAGATAGAAAGGAGCAAAATAAACACAAAATAAACAGAAAGTATGAAATAATAAAGATAATAGAAATCAACAAGGCTGAAAATCTATTGTAAATGTTCTTTTTTAAATTTTGGTTTCCATATGTTTTTTGTGAAGTAATAGAGAAAACAAAGAAACCAAAGCTTATTTACAAAAAAATACCAATGAAATTGAAGACCATCTAGCTCTTGCTAGATATGGTATCTTACTGACAATGATAAAGACAGAAGACATGAGGATGCCTGGATAGCTAAGTGGTTGAGCATCTGCCTTTGGCTCAGGGCATGATCCCGGGGTCCTGGGATTGAGTCCCACATTGGGATGGAGCCTGCTTCTCCCTGTATCTCTGTCTCTGCCTTGCTCTCTGTGTATCTCTCTTGAATAAATAAATAAAATCTTAAAAAAGACATGAGTCACCCATATCAGGAATGAAATAGGGGATATCACTACAGATCCTCTAGTTATTAAAAGAATAACAAAAAGAATCTTACAAACAACTTTATACCCATAATTTAGGAAACTTAGAGGAAGAAATCAATCAATTTTTCAAAAATTACAATCTACCAAAATGCAAGCAAATGAAATAAACAACAGTATTAGCCCCATAGCCATTAAAGAGAGTTAATCATTATAATTGAAACGTTTCTGAAAAAGAAATCCTCAGGATCAGATGGCTTCACAGGGAAAGTCCATCAAACATTTAAAGAACAATTAACACCAACTTTATACAATCTTTCCCAGAAGAGGAAGAAACAAGTGCCAACTCACTTTATGAGACCAGTATTACCAAAACCAGATAAAGACAATACAAAAAATTAAAGTAAAAACCAACATCTCTCATGAACTTAAACAAAACAAAACAAAAAAGAAACAAAATTATAGCAAATCTAGTCACACAATGTATTTTTAAGAATATCCAACATGACCAAGTAGGATTTATTCCAAGTATAAAATGTTGGTTTAACATTTTAAAAGCAAGTAATATGGGGCACCTGGGTGGCTCCATTGGTGAAGTGTCTGCCTTCAGCTCAAGGTCCCTGGGACCGAGTCCCATTTGGGGGTGTGTGTGTGTGTGGGGGGGGGTTCCCTGCTCAGCAGGGAGTCTTCTTCTCCCTCTCCTCCATGCTCATGCTCCCTCTCACTTGCTCCTTCTCTCTCAAATAAATAAATAAATAAATAAATAAATAAATAAATAAAATATTTTTTTAAAGCAAGTGATTAAATTCATAATATTATCAGAGAAAAAAAGAAAAATCATTTGGTTATATCAATTGATGCAAAAAAAATATATCCCGCATATGACAAAACCCAGCATCTATTCATAATCAAACTCTCAACAAGTTATGAGTAAAGGCAAATTGCCTCAACTTAATAAAGAGCACCTTCAAAATCCTATAGTTGATATTACACTTATTAGTAAAAGACAGAATTCTTTCTCCCAAGATTAAGAAAAAGGCAAAGATGTCTACTCTCATCACTCTTAATCTACATAATACTATATAAATTTAAGTCACTGAAAAAAGGAAAAAAAGAAATAAGGGAAATAAGTATTTGAGGGGAAGAAATAAAACTCACTCCATTTGTAGCTGACAAGAGTGTCTATGCAGAAAATCCCAAGGAATCTAAAGACCAAAAACAAAAACTCCTAGAACTAATATGAGTTCACCAAATCAACAAACAAAAATCAATTACACTTCTATATACTAACAATAAACTTGTGGAAACCGAAGTGAAAAACATAATATCATTTGTAATTACTGCAAAGAACATGAAACAACAAGAATGTAGAGGGTCTATGTGCTGAACATTATAGAATATTGATAGACTAAATCAAAGAAGCCCCAAATTAAGGCTTCATGGATTTGAAGATTCAATACTGTAAAGCTATCAATCCTTCCAAAATAACATGAGTTTAATATAATTTCTAATTTCAGTAATTTGTAACTATGCTTAAAACTTATTCTAGAATTAAATGCTAGACACAAACCATAGAAGAGCTAAGTAGAAAAAGAGAAATAAAGTGGAAAGAATCAGTCTATTCAATTCCAAGACCACAGATAGTCCCAGTAATAAAACCTGCGCAGTATTGCTAGAGGGATAGACACATGGATCAATGGAACAGAGAACTCAGAAATGGTCAAACACATATATGTCCACTTACTATTTGATAGAGATGCAAAACAATTCAATGGAAGAAGGGTAGCCTTTAAAAAAAAAAGGTTTTTGAACAATTGGGCATCCAAAAGCCAATAAAAATAAACATTGATCTAAACTTCACTCCTTATATAAAATGAATTCAAAATGGATCAAGGACTTAAATGTAAATGAAAAACTTTTAGAAAACATTTAGAACATTTAGAAAAAAAGAGAAAATCTATGGGATCTAGGGCTAAGAAAAGAGTTCTTATGCTTGACACTAAAAACATGATGAAAAAAGGAAACATTGATAAATTGGATCTCATAAATATTAAAATATTTTTTCTGTGTGAAAGACTCTATTAAGATGTTGATGTTGAAAAGAAAAACTACAGATTGAGAGAAAATGTTTGCAAACTAACACCAACAAAGAATTACCAAGACTATATAGAGAACTCTTAAAACTCAATAGTTTTTTTTTAATTCACTTAGAATTTAGGTAAAAAAGAAAGAAAGAAAGAACATTATACCAATAAGGATATACAGATGGCAAATAAGAACATGAAAAAATATTTAACTTTACTATTCACCAGAGAAATGCAACTTAAAACAGAAGGGACTTCTGATTTCTAGTCCAGCATGTAAGCTTAGAAATTCCCACTCCATCATAACAAAAAGTAAGAAGCTGAAAAAACTGAAAAGAAATCAATAACTCTTTGTAGATCCATCAGAGAAGTAAGATCACAGGGCAAATTACTGCCTGAAAAATTGCAGAGACAGGCAAACCAGAGAATCACAATTTATTAGAGTGAAAATCCATGGGCAGAAACGTTGACAAGAACCAGTACTAGGGTAGCAAACCTTGAGCCATATTGATAAATTGCCAGAGGACCAGTGTAGATAAGCCATAGAGTTAAAATTCACAGAGGTACCATTTTAAGAAGGCCCCACACTTTGATGAGTTACCTCCAGGAACTCTACCATGTTCTCACAGTAAAGATCAGAAAAATACCCTCAGACTTAGGGCAGGGGGAGGGAAAACTAACCATTAATTTTTTTTTCACTCTTCAGTGTTATTTTTCTAAATTTTTATTTAAATTTTATTTCAATTCCAGCATAGTTAACATACAGTGTTATATTTGTTTCAAGTGCACAATATAGTGATTCAAAAATTCTGTGTATTACTCAGGCTCATCCATTTAAGTGTACTTTTTTTCCTTTTTTGTTCACATACCCACGTTTTATTAGTTTCAGGTGTACAATATAGTGATTCAACAATTCCACACATCACCCAGTGCTCCTCACAAATACACTCCTTAATCCCTTCACCTATTTAACCCATCCCCATCCACCTCCACTTTGTAACTATCAATTTGTTGTCTAAAATTAAGAGTCTGTTTCCTGATCCATCTTATTTTCCTCTTTTTTTCCTTTTGTTCCTTTGTCTTATTTCTTAAATTCCACATATGAGTAAAATCATATGGTATTTGCCTTTCTCTGACTTAATTTGCTTAGTATAATACCCTCTGGCTTTATCCATGCTCTTGCAAATGGCAAGATTTCATTTTTTATGTCAGACTAATATTCCATTGTATAAGTACACCATTTCTTGTTTATTCTATAATTGATGGACACCTGGGCTGCTTCCATATCTTGATTATTATAAAAAATGCAATAACCATAGAGATACATGTGTCCCTTTGAATAAGTGTTTTTGTATTCTTTGAGTAAATACACAGTAGTTTGATTACTGAATCTAGTGTAATTCTATTTTTAACTTTCTGAGTAATCTCCATACTATTTTCACAGTGGTAGCACCAGTATGCATTCACACTAAGTACAAAAAATGTTCCTTTTTTTCCATATCCACACCAAACCTGACGATTTTTGTGTTATTGATTTTAGCTATTCTCTCAAGTATGAGGTGATATCTCATTGTAGTTATGATTTGCATTTCCCTGATGGTAGGCGATGCATCTTTGCATATATCTGTTGGCCATCTGGATGTCTTCTTTGGAGAAATGTCTGTTCATGTTTTCTGCCCATTTTTAATTTGATTATTTGGTTTTTTGGGTGTTGAGTTGTATAAATTTTTTATATAGTTTGGATATTAACCCTTTATCAGATATATTTTATAGAATTGTGATTCTCTGTGTTTGCCTGTCTCTGTTTTAACCCTTTATCACTCATTTATAATTATTTCCTCCCATTCCATAGTTTGTTGATTGTTTTAGTTTTGTTGATTGTTTCTTTCATTGTGCAGAAGCTTTTTATTTTTATGTAGTCCCAATAGTTTATTTTTGTTTTTCTTTCCCTTATCTCAGGAGACATATTTGAAGAAAATCTCTATAGCCAATGTCAAAGAGATTACTACCTATGTTCTCTTCTAGGATTTTTTGGTTTCAGGTCTTACATTTAGATCTTTAATCCATTTTGAGTTTATTTTTGTGTATGGTGTTAGAAAGTGGTCCAGTTTCTTTATTTTGCATGTTCCTGCCTAGTTTTCTCAATACCATTTAGTGAGAGACTTTTTCCCATTGGATATTCTTTCCTGCTTTGTAAAAGATTATTGACCATATGGTTGTGGGTTTATTTCTGGGGTTTCTAGTCTATTCTATTGATCTACGTGACTCCTTTTGTGCCAGTACCATACTGTTTTGATTACTACTATAGCTTTGTATTATAACTTGTAATTCAAAATTATGATATCTCCAGATTTTTTTCTTTTTCAGGATTGCTTTGGCTATTTTGAGTCTTTTGTGATTCCATACAAATTTTAGGATTGCTTGTTTTAGTTCTATGTAAAATGCTGTTGGTATTTTGTTATAGATTGCACTACATGTGTACATTGCTTTGGGTAGTACAGACATTTTAACATTTGTTCTTCCAATCCATGAGCATGGAGTGTTTTTCCATCTATTTGTGTCATCTTCAATTTCTTTCACCTTTGTTTTATAGTTTTCAGAGTACAGGTCTTTCATCTCTTTGCTTAGGTTTATGCCTAGAAATCCTATTGATCTCAGTGCATTTATAAATGGGATTGTTTTCTTAATTTCTCTTTCTGGTGTTGTAACAGATTTCTGTACATTAATTTTGTATCCTGGAACTTGACTGAATTCATTTATAACTTCTAGCAGTGTTTTGGTGGTCTTTCAGGTCTTCTTTATACAGTATTATGTTATCTGCAAAGAGTGAATGTTTTACTTCTTTCTTATCAATTTGGATGCCTTTTATTCCTTTTTGTTGTCTGATTGCTGAGATGAGGACTTCCAGTACTATATTAAATAATAGTAGTGAGAATGGGCATCCCTGCCATGCTCCTGACTAAAGAAGAAAAGTTCTCAGTTTCTCCCCACTGAGGATGATATTACAGTGGGTTTTTTACAGTGGCCTTTATTATGCTGAGGTATGTTCCCTCTAAGCCTCCATTGTTGAGGGTTTTAATAATGAGTGGATGCTGTACTTTGTCAAATAGTTTTTCTGTATCTATTCAAATGATCATATGGATTTTTTTGATCATATGGCTCTTATACTTTCTCTTATTGATGTGATGTATCACATTGATAGATTTGTGAATGTTGAAGCATCCTTACAACCCAGGAATAAATCCCATATGATCATGGTGAATGATTTTTTTTATGTATTATTGGATTTGATTTACTAATATTTTGTGGAGGATTTTTGCATCTATATCTTTAGGGATATTGGTCTGTAGTTCTCTTTTGTTTTTTTACTGGTATCTTTATCTGGTTTTGGCATCAGGATAATGCTAGCCTTATAGAATGATTTTGGGAATTTTCCTTCCTTTTCCATATCTTCTATATTTGTTTGGCAAAATAGGTATTAACTCTAAATATTTGATAGAATTCCCTGTAAAGCCATCTATTCCTGGATTTCTATTTGCTGGGATTTTTTGATTAGTGATTCAATTTCTTAGCTGATTGTCAGTCTGTTCAAATTTTCTATTTCTTGCTATTTCAGCTTTGGTTGGTTATATGTGCCTAGGAACTTATCTTTTTCCTCTAGGTTGTCCATTTTCTTGGCATAGAATTTATCATAATATTCTCTTATAATAGTTTGTATTTATGTAGTGTTGGTTGTTATTTCTCCTCTGTCTTTTGTGGTTTTATTTATTTGAGTTATTTCACTTTTTCTCTTGCTAAGTCTGGCTGGAAGTTTATTAAATTTATTATTTTTTTTCAAAGACAAGCTTCTACTTTCGTTGATCTGTCCTATTATTTTCTTAGTTTCGGTACCATTTTTTTCTCTTCTAATCTTTATTATTTTCTTCCTTCTGATAACTATGAGCTTTGTTAATTATTCTTTTCCTAGTTCCAGTAGGTATAAGGTTATGTTGTTTATTTGAGATTTTTCTTTTTTCTTGAAGTAGGTCTGCATGACTAAAAATATCCCTTTTAGAACCATTTTTGCCACATCCCAAAGGTTTTGGAATGCTCTGCTTTCATTTTCATTTGTTCACATGTAGTTTTTAAAAATTTCTCCTTTAAGGAGCATCTGCATGACTTAGTAAAACATACAATTCTTGATCTTGGGGTGCATGTTTGATCCCCATGTTGGTGTAGAGATTATCTAAAAATAAAATCTTCAAAAAATTTTAATTAAAAATTTATTTATTCTTTTATTTCCTGGTTGACCCATTCATTATGGTGGGGTGTTTTTTGTTTGTTTGTTTTGTATTGTTTTATGATTTATTTATTTGAGAGAGAGAGCAAGAGAGCATGCAGCAAGTGCAAATAAGTTGCTGGGGGGAGAGACAGAGAGAAAGAATTCCAAACAGATTCTGTGCTAAGCATGGAGCCTGACATGGGACTCAGTCTCACAACCCTGAGATCATGACCTGCCTTGAAACCAAGAGAAGATGCTTAATCAACTAAGCCAACCCAGCACTTCTCATTCATTGTTTAGTAGCATGTTACTTAACCTCCATGTACTTGTGGTCTTTCCAGATTTTTTCTTGAGGCTGCCTTCTAGTTTCATAGCTTTGCAGTCAGAAAAGTTTCATGGCATGACTTCAAACTTCTTGAATTTCTTGAGGATGTTTTGGAGGGTAATATGGGATCTATTCTGGAGAATGTCTATGTGCAGGTGAGAAGAATGCATATTCTGCTGTTTTAGAATGAACTGTTGTGAATATATCAGTTAAATTCATCTGTCCTGGTGTGTCAATCAAGGTCTTTTTTTTCCTTGTTGATTTTTTGTTTTGATGATCTATCCATTGATGTAAGTGGGGTATTATAGTCTCCTACTGTTGTATTATTATCAATTAGTTCCTTTCTTTGCTAATAACTGTTTTATGTATTTGGGTGTTCCCATGTTGGGTGCATAAATTTTTTCAATTGTTATATCTTCCTTTTGTATTGTTTCCTTCTCTGTCTCTTGTTAGAATCTGTGTTGTTCTTTTTTTAAGATTTTACTTATTTATTCATGAGAGACACAGAGAGAGGCAGAGACACAGACAGAGGCAGAAGCAGCCTCCTCACAGGGAGCCTGATGCGGGACTTGATCTCAGACTTCCCTGAGCTGAAGGCAGAGGCTTAACTGCTGAGCCACCCAGGCATTCCAGAATCTATGTTTTAAAGTCTATTTTGTCTACTCAGACTTTCTTTTGCATGATAAATGTTTCTCCATTCTCTCATTTTCAATCTTCAGGTGTCTTTAGGGTTAAAATGAGTCTATTGCAGATAACATAAATGGGTATTATTTTTTCTTTTATCCATTCTGTTATCTTATGTCTTTTAATTGAAGCATTTATTCCATTACATTCAAAATAATTGATAGGTGTGTATTTATTGTCATCTTATTTGTTTTGTGATTGTTTCTGAGGATTTTCTCTGATCCTTTCTTGTCCTCTCTTTCATGGTTTGCTGATTTTCTTAGTGATTTTTTTAACCTTTCTTCTTATTCTTTGTATATTTATCAGTGGTTTTTGATATAAGATGACTGTTAGGAAAAAAAAAAAGATGACTGTTAGTTTCACCCCCTTGTCTTTCTTCTGGGACTCCTATAATATGAATGTTATTACATTTGATTGAGTCACTGATTTCTGAGTCTATTCTCATTTTGCATAATTATTTTTTCTCTTTTGTTTAGCTTGATTACTTTCCATTACCCTGTCTTCTGGGTCACTAACTTGTTCTGCTTCTTCTATCCTGCTATTCATTTCATCAAGCATGTTTCTCATTTTGTTATTGAGAAGTTTGTCTCTACTGTTATTCTTTGACTCTGTGTTAAGGGTCTCATTCATGCTTTCCACTCTTAAGTCCACTGGTTCTCCTTATGATCACTGCTTTTAATTCTCTGTCAAGCATGTCACTTAGGTCTCTGGATGTGACCTCTCTCTATCCTTTCATTTAGAATAAATTTCCCTGTCTTCTTATTTTGTCAAAGTGTGCCTATTTCCATCTTTTAGAAATGTCAGCTACATCTCCTCTTCCTGAGGGTAATGACCTTTTGAAGTAGAGGTTTTATATTGCCCTACCATGTATCCTCCCTGGTTCCCCAAGGCCTGGCTCTTCCAAGAGTATCTCCATTGTGTGCTGCATGTGCTCTGCTGTTTTGTTTTCTCCATTTTATCCTTCAGGCCAGTCATCTGCAGATGCTCTCTGCTTATTGTGGTAGTGTTTGATTCCTGGCCTGAATATGGTGCATTTTAACAATGTGTGCTCTGGTCTGCTTGCAAAATGAGACCTGCCACCACCACCACCACTTGATTCAAAACTCCACATGACTCTTGAATCAGGTTATAAGGTGTGACCAGGGGTTTAGGCTAAGGGGAGAGGTGCCATGGTGGGACTGAGGCAAGAGAGATGGAAAGGGCCATTCTATCAGAATGCAGGAAGTGGGCATTGGTGTAAGCAAGTTACATAGCAAATGTTGGCACTATGCTGGTTCCCTCAGGTGACCCTGTGCTTATGTTTAGTGTCTTTAATGGGAGAGAAATAGTGCTGGCTAGTACTTTTGTTCCCAAAGGGAGACCCCTTTGTGAAAACTGCCTCTCTGGGAGGTCCAAAATGAACAAATAACCTCTCTACCAGAGCCTCGGGACCTCTTCAGATCACTGTTTCCATGCTATATGTCCATGTGTTGTTTGCCTACCTTCTGTCCAAGAGAAATGCAATGACCTGTGGGCTCTATCCCAGGCAAACCCACTGACCTTTAAAACTCCAGACTTTAAGCCTTTCTGGTTACCAGAACTCACAAGATTCAACCCCTCCTTGATTTCCAAGCCAATTGCTATGGGGATTTATTCTTCCTGTGCAACTCCTCTTTGTGCTAATCTGTCTCTCACCCTTCTCTCCACTTGTGGCTCCCTGCCCCCTGCGGTAGCCATGATTCATTTCTCTCCCAGATCCTTATTTTTTAAGATTTTATTTATTTATTCATGAGAGACACAGAGAGAGACAGAGGCAAACACAGAGGCAGAGGGAGAAGCAGACTTCATGCAGGGAGCCTGATGTGGGACTCGATCCCAGGTCTCCAGGATCAGGCCCTGGGCTGAAGGCGGCGCTAAACCACTGAGCCACCTGAGCTGCCCTCTCTCCCAGATCTTGTCTCCACAATTCCTACATTCTTTGATGTAGCCTCTTCCTTATCTTTAGTTGTAGAGCATGTTCTCCTACTCTTCAGGTCAATTTCTGGGGTATTTAGGATGACTGGATAATTATGCAGTTGTGTTCTTGGGGCAAAGTGAGCCTAGAATCCTACTACTCTGCCACCAACTTCCAACATGAAAAATGTACTTTTAATCCCCTTCACCTGTTTCACCCATCCATTCACCAACCTCCCTTCTGGTAACCAACTCTTTGTTCTTATAGTTAAGAGTTTGTTTTTTTGGTTTGTGTCTCTTTTCTTTTCCCCCTTTGTTCATTTGCCTTGTTTCTTAAATTCCACATATGAATGGAATGGTATTTGTTTTTTCCTAATGATTTATTTCAATTATCCATTCACTTGGGCTGCTTCCATAATTTGCTGTTGTAAATAACACTGGGGTGCATGTATCTCTTTGGATTACTGGGGCTATTTTTTGAGGGGTAGGAAATACACAATAGTGTAATTACTGGATGATAGGGTAGTTCTATTTTTCAGTTTTTGAGGAACTTCCATAGTGATATACACAGTGGCTGCACTAATTTGCATTTCTACCAACAGTTCAGGAGAGTTCCTTTTGCCCCAGATCTTCTCCAACGCTTGTTGTTTCTTGTGCTTTTTATTTTAGCCATTCTGACATATGTGAAGTAATATTGTAGTTTTTGACGTGCATTCCCCTGATTATCAGTGATGTTTAGTATATTTTAATGTCTGTTGCCCATCTATCTGTATGTCTTCTTTGGAGAAATATCCGCTCATACCTTTGCCAGTTTTAAATTTTGGTGTTGAATTATATAAGCTATTTATATATTTTGAATACTAACCCTTCATTAGATATGTCATTTGTAAATATCTTCTCTCATTCACTATGTCGCATTTTAGTTCTGTTGTTTCCTTAGCTGTGTAAAAGCTTAATATTTTGATGTAATACCAATAGTTTATTTTTGCTTTTATTTCCCTTGCCTCAGGAGACATACCTAGAAAAATGTTGTTATGATTGCTATCAGAGCCATTACTACCTTTGCTCTATTCTAAGATTTTTATAGCTTCAGGTCTCACGTTTAGGTATTTCATCCATTTTGAGTTTATTTTTTTATATGGTGTAAGAAAGTGGTCCACTTTTATTATTTTGCATGTAACTGTCCAGTTTTCCCAATACCATTTATTGTAAAGATTGTCTTTTCTATTGCATATTCTTGCCTCCTTTGTTGAAGATTAATTCCCCATATAACTGTATGTTTATTTCTGTTCTTTTTTTTAAGATTTTATTTATTTATTCATGAGAGACACACAGAGAGAGGCAGTGACATAGGCAGAGGGAGAAGCAGGCTCCCTGTGGGGAGCCCAATGCAGGACTCCATCCTGGGACCCTGGGATCATGACCTGAGCCAAAGGCAGATGCTCAACCACTGAGCCACCCAGCACCCCTATTTCTGGGTCTTCTATTCTGTTCCATTGAGCTACATGTTTATTTTCTGTCAGTATGATAGTATTTTGATTACAAACATTAAAAATAAAACTTGAAATCTGGAACTATGATACCTTCAGCTTTTTTTTTTTCCTATTTCAAGATTGCTTCAGCTATTTGCAGTGTGTATGGTTCTTTTCTTTTTTAAGATTTTATTTATTCATTCATGAGAGACAGAAAGAGAGAGAGAGAGAGAGAGAGAGAGAGAGAGAGAGAGAGAGAGAGGCAGAGACGCAGGCAGAAGGAGAAGCAGGCTCCATGCAGGGAGCCCGACATAGGCCTTGATCCTGGGTCTCCAGGATTACATTCTGGGCTGAAGGCGGCGCTAAACCGCTGAGCCCCCCGGGCTGCTTGTGTATTATGGTTCTATACAAAATTTAGGACTGTTTCATCTAGTTCTGTGAAAAATGCTGTTGGTACTTTTTTTAGGGATTGCCTTAAATCTGTAGAATGCTTTGTGTAGTTAAGACATTTTTACAATATTTGTTTTTTCAATTCATGAGCATGGAATGTTTTTCCATTTATTTGTGTCATCTTTAATTTCTTTCATCAGTGTTTTTTTTAATATTTTATTTATTTATTCATGAGAGACAGAGAGAGAGAGAGAGAGGCAGAGACACACAGAGGGAGAAGCAGGCTCCATGCAGGGAGCCGGGCGTGGTACTCGATTCCGGGTCTCCAGATCAGACCCTGGGCTGAAGGTGACGCTAAACCGCTGAGCCACCTGGGCTGTCCTCATCAGTATTTTATGGTTTCAGAGTATAGGTCTTTCACCTCTTTAATTAGATTTATGCCTAGAAATATTATTATTCTTGGTGAGTTTATAAATGGGATTGTTTTCTTAAATTCTCTTTCTGCAGCTTCATATTAGTGTACAGAAATGCAACAGATTTCTCTGCATTGATTAGGAAGTCATTTATTAGTTTCTATTAATTTTTAGATGTAGTCTTAGGGCTTTCTATATATAGTATCATGTCATCTGCAAATAGTAAAAGTTTTACTTCTTCCTTACCAATTTGGATGCCTTTTTTTACTTTTTGTTTTCTGGCAACAGAGGCTAAGACTTCCAGTAGTATGTTGAAGAAAAGCAATGGAGTAGACATCCTTATCTTGTTCCTGACCTTAGAGGAAAATCTCTGTTTTTTCACATTTGAGTATGATGTTAACTGTGGATTTTTCAAATGAGACCTTTATTTTGTTGAGATTTCATTCCTCAAAACCTACTTTGTTTTGGGTTTTAATCGCAAATGGATGTTGTACTTTGTCAAATGCTCTTCTGCATCTAGTAAAATGATTTTTTTTCTTTTTCTTATTGATGTGATGCATCATGATGATTAATTTGTGAATATTGAAGCACCTTTCCAACTCAAGAATAAATCTCATATGATCATGGTGAATATTTTTAGTGTGCTGTAGGCGTTGGTTTTCTAGTATTTTATTGAGAGTTTTGTTTTTGTTTTTTGGGGTTTGGGTTTTTTTTTTTTAAAGAATTTATTTATTTATTTATTTATTTATTTACTTACTTACTTATTTTTAAAGATTTTATTTATTTATTCATGAGAGACACACACAGAGAGAGAGAGAGAGATTGAGAGAGAGAGAAAGGCAGAGACACACAGGCAGAGGGAGAAGCAGGCTCCATGCAGGGAACCTGAGTGGGACTGGATCCCCGATCTCCAGGATCATGCCCGGGACTGAAGGCGGCGCTAAACTGCTGAGCCACCAGGGCTGCCCTATTGAGAGTTTTTTATATTGACCAGTGGTTCTCTTTTTATGTGGTGTCTTTATCTGGGCTTTGGAATCATGGTAATACTGGCCTTACAGAATGAATTTGGAAGTTTTCCTTCCTGTTCTATTTTTTGAAAATGCTTGTAAAACATAGGTATTAACTCTTTTTTCAATGTTTGGTAGAATTCACCTGTGTAGTCATCTGGTCCTGGACTTTTCTTTGCTGGGAATTTTTTGACTACTGATTCAGTTTCATTGCTGGTAATTGGTCTGTTAACTTTTTTTTTTAATTTCCTGATTCTGTTTTGGTAGGTTATTTTTTTTTTCCTAATTGTTTTTTTTCCCATTTCTTCTAGGTTATCCAGTTTGCACATAATCTTTTGCAACATTCTCTTATAATTCTTTGTATTTCTAATAGAATATTACTCAGCCATTAGAAAGGACAAATACCCACCATTTGCTTCGACGTGGATGGAACTGGAGGGTATTATGCTGAGTGAAATAAGTCCATTGGAGGACAAACATTATATGGTCTCATTCATTTGGAGAATATAAAAAATAGTGAAAGGGAATAAAGGGGAAAGGAGAAAAAATGAGTGTGAAATATCAGAAAGGGAGACAGAACATGAGAGACTCCTAACTCTGGGAAACGAACAAGGGGTGGTAGAAAGGGAGGTGGGGGGTGGGGGTGACTGAGTGATGGGCACTGAGGGGGGCACTTGGTGGGATGAACGCTGGGTGTTTTTCTATATGTTGGCAAATTGAACACCAATAAAAAATAAATAAAAATAAATAAAAAATAATTCTTTGTATTTCTGTGTTGTCAATTCTTATTTCTCTTCTTTCACTTGTGATTTTGCTTATTTGAGTCCTCTTTTTTTATTGTCTGGGTAAAGGCTTATTGATTTTTCTGATTTTTCAAAGAACTAGCTCCTCATTTCATTGATCTGTTCTATTGTGGGTTGTTTTGTAGCTTCTATTCCATTTTTTTGTGAACTAATCTTTATTATTTCCTTCCTTCTGCTGTATTTTTTTTTATTCTTATTATTGTTGCTGTTTTTCTTCTTCCCCTTATTCCCTTAGGAGTAAGGTTAGATATTTCTTGGGGATTTTTCTTTCTTCTTGAGGTAGATCTGTACTGCTCTACATTTCCCTCTTAGAAGAGCTTTTGCTACATCCCAATGATTTTGGGGCCACTATGTTATTTTCATTTTTCTCAGTGTATTTTTTTATTTCCTCTTTGATATCTCAGTCGACCCATTCTTGTTTAGTAGTATGTTATTAACCTCCATGTATTTTTGTAACTTCTAGATTTTTTCTTCTGGTTGATGTCTACTTTCATAGCATTGTTTTCAAAAAAATGTATGTTATAACTTTGATCTTTTTGAATTTTCTGGGACTTAGTTTGTAGTCTAATATGTGATCTATTCTGAGAAATGTTCCTTGTGTGCTTGAATTAATGTGTATTTCATTGTTTTCAGTTAGAATGTTCTGAATATATCTGTTAAATTCATCTGGTCCAATATGTCATTCAAAGCCATTGTTTCCTTGTTGATTTTTTGTTTTGGTAATCTATCCATGGATGTAAGTGGAATATTAAAGTCTCTTACTATTATGGTATTATTATCAGTTATTTCCTTTCTGTTTGTTATTAACTGTTTTATGTATTTGGGTGCTCCCATGTTGGATGCACAAATATTTACAATTGTTACATCTTAATGTGAGATTGCCTTCCTTAATGATTATACAGTGTTTGTTGTCTTTTGTTACAGTCTATGTTTTAAACTCTGTTTTGTCTGGTGAAGTGTAGCTACCTTGGCTTTATTTTCATATCCATTTGCATGCTAAATATATCTCCAACTTTCAATCTGTTTCTTTAGGTCTGAAATAAGTCTCTTGTAGGGAGCATATAGTTGGGTCTTGTTTTTCTTATTCATGCTATGTATTTTGTTTTGAGCTTTTAATGCATTTGCATTCAAAGTAATTATTGGTGTGTCTTTATTGCCATTGTTACCTGTTTATGGTTGTTTTTGTACTTTTTCTCTATTCCTCTTCAATTCATTTTATTTTGTGTTTCACTTGACTGATTTTCACTTATTTTTACTACTTTTGTGATTAATTCTTTTACTGTCACTTATTGTCTTTCCTTTCCATTCAAAGATGACCCTTTAATATTTCTTGTACAGTTAGTTTAGTAGTTATGAATTACTTAACTTTCATTTGTCTTGAAAATATTTTATCTCTTTTTCTATTCTGAAAGACAGCTTTCCTTGATAGAATATTACTGACTGCAGATTTTTCCTTTCCTTGTAGCATTATGAATATATCATGCCACTATTCCTGGCTTGCAAATTTCTGCTGAAAAACCCACTGATAGCCTTATAGGATTTCCTTTGTATGTAACTGTTTCTTCTTTCTTGCTGCTTTGAAAATTCTCTATCACTAATTTTTTTCCATCTTAATTACTATGTATGTTGCTGTGCACCTCCTTGGGTTGATTATGTTGGGGAATCTATGTGCCTCAAGAATCTGGATTTCTGTTTCCTTACTTGATTTGTAGAGTTTCCAGCTATTATTTCTTCAAATAATTTTTTTTACATTTGTTTTTATTTAAGTTTTATTTGCCAAGATATAGTATACACCCAGGGCTCATCCCATCAAGTGCACTCCGCAGTGCCCATCACCCAGTAACCCCATCCCCCAGCCACCTCTGCTTCTACAAACCTTTATTTATTTCCCAGTTAGGAGTCTCTCAGGGTTGGTCCCCCTCCCTACTTTTTCCCAATCAGTTCCCCTCCTCCCCTTATAATCCCTTTTACTATTTCTTATATTCCCTGTATGAGTGAAACCATATGATGATTGTTCTTCTCTGATAGACTTACTTCACTCAGCATAATACCCTCCAATTCCTTCCACATCTAGGCAAATGGTGGGTATTCATCCTTTCTGAGGGCTGAGTGATATTACATTGTATATATTCTTCTTTTCTTCAACTTCTTTTCCATTCATCTGGAGAAGGACATCATGATTCCTTCTACAGTATGGCTATTGTGGACATTGTTGCTATAAACATTGGGATGCAGCTGTCCCAGCATTTCACTACATCTGTATCTTTGGGTTAAATGCCCACTAGTGCAATCACTGGGTCGTAGGGCAGGTCTATTTTTAACTCTTTGAGGAACCTCCACACAGTTTTCCAGAATGGCTGTACCAGTCACATTCCCACCAACAGTGCAGGAGAGTCCCCTTTCTCCACATTCTCACCAACATTTCTTGTTTCCTGCCTTGTTAATTTTAGTCAATCTCACTGGTGTGAGGTGGTATCTCATTGTGGTTTTGATTTGTATTTCCCTGATGGCAAGTGATGCAAAGTATTTTCTCATGTGCTTGTTAGCCATGTGTAGCTCTTCTTTGGTGAAATTTCTTTTCATGTCTTTTCCCCATTTCATGATTGGATTGTCTGCTTCGTGGGTGATGAGTTTAATAAGTTCTTTATAGATCTTGGATACTACCTCCTAATCTAAAATGTAAATATCTTCTCCCATTCTTCTCCCATTCTTTAGGTTGTCTTTTAGTTTTGTTGACTGTTTCTTTTGCTGTGCAGAAGCTTTTTATCGTGATTAAGTCCCAATAGTTCATTTTTGCTTTTGTTTCCCTTGCCTTCATAGATGTATCTTACAAGAAGTGCTGTGGCCAAGTTCAAAAAGGGTGTTGCCTGTGTTCTCCTCTAGGATTTTGGTGGATTCTTGTCTCACATTTAGATCTTTCTTCCATTTTGGTTTTTCTTTGTGTATGGTACAAGAGAGTGGTCTAGTTTCGTTCTTCTGCATGTTGCCGTCTAATTTTCCCAGCACCATTTAATGAAGGGACTGTCCTATTTCCAGTGAATATTATTTCCTGCTTTGTTGAATGTTAGTTGACCATGGAGTCGAGGCCCATTTCTGGGTTCTCTATTCTGTTCCATTGATCTATGTGTCTGTTTTTGTCAGTATCACACTGTCATGACGATCACAGCTTTGTAGTACAATTTGAAATCTGGCATTGTGATGCCCCCGGCCTTGGTTTTCTTTTTCAATATTCCTCTGCCTATTTGGAGTCTTTTCTTATTCCACACAAATCTTAAGATTATTTGTTCCAACTCTGTGAAGAAAGTCCATGGTATTTTGCCAGGGATTGCACTGAAAGTGTAAATTGCCCTGGGTACTACAATTTTACAATATTTATTCTTCTAATCCATGAACATGGGAAGTTTATCCATCTTTTTGTGTCTTCTATAATTTATTTCAAAAGTGTTCTGTAGTCCTTAGGGTATAGATCCTTTACCTCTTTGCTTAGGTTTATTCCTAGCCATCTTATGCTTTAGGTACAATTTTAAGTGGGACTGAGTCCTTAATTTCTCTTTCTTCAGTCTCATTGTTAGTGTATAGAAATGCCACTGATTTCTAGGCATTGATTTTGTATCCTGCCACACCTCCAAATTGCTGAATGAGTTCTAACAATCTTGCGGTGGACTCTTGGGTTTTCTATGTACAGTATCAAGTCATCTGTGAAGAGGGAGAGTTTGACTTCTTCTTTGCCAATTTGAATGCCTTTTATTTCTTTTTTTTTTTTCTTTTTTTTTTTTTTTTGCCTGATTGCTGAGGCTAAGGCTTCTAGTACTATGTTGAATAACAGTGGTGAGAGTGGACATCGCCGTCATGTTCCTGATCTTAGGGGAAAGGCTCCCAGTGCTTCCCCATTGAGAATGATATTTGCTGTGGGCTTTTCGTAGATGGCTTTTAAGATGCAGAGGAATGTTCCCTCTATCCCTACACTCTGAAGAGTTTTGATCAGGAACGGATCCTGTATTTTGTCAAATGCTTTCTCTGCATCTATTGAGAGGATCATATTGTTCTTAGTTTTTCTCTTGTTGATATGATCTATCACATTGATTGCTTTATGAGTGTTGAACCAGCCTTGCATCCCGGGGATAAATCCCACTTGGTCACGGTGAGTAATCTTCTTAATGTACCATTGCATCCTATTGGCTAGTACCTTGTTGAGAATTTTTGCATCTGTGTTCATCAGGGATATTGGTGTATAATTCTCCTTTTTGGTGGGGTCTTTGTCTGGTTTTGGAATTAAGGTGATGCTGGTCTCAAAAAATGAGTTTGGAAATATCCCATCCCTTTCTAACTTTCGGGAATAGCTTTAGTAGAATAGGTTTTGTTTCTTCTTTAAACGTTTGATAGAAGTTCCCTGGGAAGCCATCTGACCCTGGACTTTTGTGCCTTGGGAGGTTTTTGATGACTGCTTCAATTTCGTCTCTGGTTATTGGTCTGTTCAGGTTCTCTATTTCTTCCTGTTCCAGGTTTGGTAGTTTGTGGTTTTCCGGAAATGTGTCCATTTCTTCTAGATTGCCTAATTTATTGGTGTATAACTGCTCATAATATGTTTTTTAAATTGTTTGTATTTCCATGGTATTGGTTGTGAACTCTCCTTTTTCATTTGTGATTTTATTAATTAGAGTCTTTTCTCTGATTTTGAATAAGGCTGGCTAATGGTTTATCTTTCTTATTAATTCTTTCAAACCAACTCCTGGTTTTGTGGATCTGTTCTACAGTTCTTCTAGTCTCGATTTCATTGAGTTCTGCTTGAATCTTTATTAACTCTCTTCTTCTGCTGGGTGTAGGTTTTATTTGCTGTTCTTTCTCCAGTCCCTTTAGGTGAGAGGTTAGCTTGTGTATTTGAGTTTTTTTTCCAATTTTGGGGGTGAGGCTTGCATTGCGATGTATTTCCCTCTTAGGACTGCTTTTCCTACATCCCAAAGATATTGAACGGTTGTACCTTCATTTTCATTAGTTTCCATGAATCTTTTTTAAGTCTTCTCTAATTTCTTGGTTGACCCCTCACCTTTAATAGGAAGCTGTTTAACCTCCATGTGTTTTAGTTTCTTCCCGATTTCTTCTTGTGATTGAGTTTGAGTTTTCAAGCCTTGTGGTCTGAAAATATGGAAGGGACAATCCTAATCAGTGGAAACCTGGTTAGTGACCCAGGATGTGGTCTATTCTGGAGAAAGTTCCATGTGCACTTGAGAAAAATGTGTATTCAGTTGTTTTTGGATGTAAAGTTCTGTATATATCTGTGAAATCCATCGGGTCTGGTGTATCATTTAAAGCCCTTGTTTCTTTGGTGATGTGTTAGAATATCTGTCATTTGCAGTAAATGCCATGTTGAAGTCTCCTACTATTAGTGTATTATTATCTAAGTATCTCTTTACTTTGGTTAGTAATTGATTGATATACTTGGCAGCTCCTACATCAGGGGCATAAATATTCATGATTGTTAGGTCTTCCTAACAAAACTTGTTAGGTCTTCCTAACAAAAATTGTCTTCAACAATTTGATAGATTCTTTATAATATATTGTCCCTCTTCATCTCTTACTACAGTCTTTGTTATAAACTCTAATTTATCTGACTGAGGATTGCTAACCTCACTTTCTTTTGGGGAGTTTTGAATGGTATGGTTCTCCACACTTTCTCAGGCTGGAGGTGTCCTTAGGTCTAAAATGAATCTCTTGTAGACAGCAAATCGATGGGTCTTGCTTTTTTATCCAGTCTGAAACCCTGCATCTTCTGATGGGATCATTTAGCCCATCAGGTTCAGAGTAACCATTGAAAGATGTGAAGTTAGTGTCATCATATTACCTCTTCAATCCTTGTGTTTGTGGATTATTTCCTTCGGCTTCCTCTTTCTTTTACAGGGTCCCCCTTAATATTTCTTGTAGAGTTGGTTCTGTGGTCACGTATACTTTCATTTTCTGTCTGTCCTGGAAGCTCTTTATCTCTCCCTCTATTCTGAATGAGAGCCTTGCTGGATAAAGTATTCTTGGCTGCACATTCTTCTCATTTAGTACCCTGAATATATCATTCCATCCCTTTCTGGCCTGCTAGGTCTCTGTGGAGAGGTCTGCTGTTAATTTGATATTTCTCCCCATATAAATTAAGAATCTGTTGTCTCTCATTGCTTTAAGGATTTTCTCTGTATCTTTGAAATTTGCAAGTTTCACTATTAAATGTTGAGGCATTGAATTTTTTTAATAATTATGGTTGGTGTGGGGGGGTCCTCTCTATCTCTTGGATCTGAATGCCTGTTTCCTTTCCCAGATTTGGGAAGTTCTAAGCTATGATTTTTTCAAATATAGTTGTCCTCTTTCCCTCTCAACCTCTTCTGGAATACCAATTACACATAAATTCTTCCTTGTAAGACTATCATTTATTTCCCTAAGCCTTTCCTCATGGTGTCTTAATTGTTTTTCTCTTTTCTTCCTCAGCTTTCTTCCTTATCATCAACTTGTCTTCTATGTCACTCATTTCTCTTCCACCTCATTAACCCTCGCAGTTTGGACTGCATCTCATTTAATATATTTTTAATTTAGGCCTGATTAGATGTCAATTCTGTCCCAATGTAGTCTCTCGAGTCCTTTAAGCTTTTTTTTTACAGCCACCAGTCACTTTATAATTGGACTCCTGAATTGAATTTCTGACATTGTATTTAAACACAAATTATGTAACTCTGTGGCAGAGAGTATTGCTTCTGGTTCTGTCTTTTATGGTGAATTCTTCCTTCTAGTCATTTTGTAAGTGCAGAGTTGCTATATGAGTGGGCTGAGTCAAAAATACAACCATGACATAAGTAAAATACACTCCAGATGATTCTGAAGATGTCAGAAACCAAAAAATAAAAGAAAAGGAGAACAGAAAAAAAATAAAAAATAAAAAAAATAAAAGGAGAACAGAACAACATAAAACAAAAAGACCACTAATGTGAAAAACAAATTTTAAAATAAAGAAATAAATATAAAAAGCAAAAAAAAAAAAAAAAAAGCAAAGAAACAGAACAAAAGGATAATGAAAAGAGAAAAAAAGGGGATAGTGGTGGTGAGGAAGTGGTAGTGGAGCAAGAATGTAGTCTACCTGATGGGTCCTTGAGGGTGATCCTCTTGGTTCTGAGTGCATTTTGTTCTGTATGTTAGACGATGCTCAGTCCCAAATTTATATAAACCAGTAATACTTATAGAAAGCCCCAACATTGACCACAAAAACATAAATAAAAGAGGGTGGCAGAATGGGAAAGAAGAGAGAATATAATCTTACAGAATGAATCAGCATGGTGTTTTGCTTGGTCTGGTTGTATTTGGTCACATGTTAGAATGTACTAACTTCTACCATTGTAAAACAAAATGAAGCAAAAACAAAAACAAAAACAAATACCCATATCTCTTATATCTACCAAAATTAAATTGAATATGTTGAAGGGAATCCAGAAGTGAAAAATATATCTAAGACATGTAATCATAGAAATATGAAAGTCAAAAAGGAACAAACTTAAAAATGAAGAGCTGGTCAAATATTGTAGTTAAGGTAGGAAAAGAGAAAAAATTTGGAAAATTTTGGTCTGATATAAAGGCAGGTTTTAATGGAACAACAACAACAAAAAAGGACCCTCCCTCTACTTCTATATCCTATTTTCCCCTGGTCTTGGAGCTTCCCAGCGCTGTTTGGTCAAGAACTTGCTCTTCCCCTTTTCTTCCAGTTGGTATTCTGGGAGAGGGGCCTTCTGTGCTGATTCTCCGGTGTGTGTGCCTGTGGGAGATGCTCTGCCCCCTGGTCAAGTCGGGAGCTCAGTGTGAGCTGTTTATCTTGTGAGGCCTCTGTTCCCTGGTGGTCCTGCCCCACCCAGGCACAAGATGAAACAAACAAACAAAAAAATGACAGTGGCCAGATTTCCAGCTCTGGGGTCAATCTCCCTGCAAGTAACTAATGCAGTCTCCCAGTCCCCACTGGCCAAGATGTTCCTGTGGCACAGCAGGTGCACTGATATGCACAGCTTGCAGGGTGCCCATTGGCAGGAGAGCTCTAGGTGTCCTGTGCCCTCCCCACTTTCGCCTGTCCCAGGGGGAATGCAGGATCACTGGCTTTGTCCGCTTGGGCTCCCTGGGATCTGGGGCCCTTCACCACTGGACCCCACTCCTTGGTACTGTCTCTCCTGAAGGGAACACAGTACAGCCACCTCCGTCCATTGCTGTAAAGGTTGCTCTGGAGCTGGCCCTCCTAACTGACTGGCTTCTCCCAAATGCCCTGGAGGGCTATGGCACTCCAGCCCTTTACTGATATTAGACCTTGGTTTGTGGTGAGCTTTCCCCCGGGTGTCCTTACTCTAATAGTGACTCCAGGAATTTTGAGGCTTCACTGCCCCTCCTAAGATTCTGCCAGTTCCCCTGCTAAGCATTTTTCCATCAGGGAAAATTCAGGCACGGATTTTTAAAGTTCCCAGTTCTCCAGGGCTGGGCTTTCATGCCCCAGAGGCTTTCACTCTCTGCTCTGCTTTAGCCGGGCTCCTCATGATGCCTCTTCCCCACTTTCTTCTTCTTCTTCTTCTTCTTCTTCTTCTTCTTCTTCTTCTTCTTCTTCTTCTTCTTCTTTTCTTCCTTCTTCTTCTTCTTCTTCTTCTTCTTCTTCTTCTTCTTCTTCTTTTTGCCTTCCTGCTTTGTTAGAAGTGAAAACTTTTCTCTCTGTAGAGTTCTGGCTGTTCTCTCTTTAAATCTCAGGTAGAATTTGTAGGTGTTCAGGATGTTTTGAAAGTTATCTAGGTAAGTTTGTGGGGCCAGCAGAGTTGAGGACCCCTACTATACTGCCGCCTTGCCCTTTCTCTCAAATAAATTTTCTACCTCCTTTTCTTTCTCTTCTTTTTTGCAATCTCTGTTATGCAAATGTTATTACACATGGTGGTGCCACTGAATTCCTTAAGTCTATTCTCATTTTGCATAAATTTTTCTCTCATCTGCTCAACTTGATTACTGTCCATTAGTCTGTTTCCAGTTCACTGATTTATTCTCCTGTTTCCTCTGTCCTGCCATTTATTCCATCTATTGCATTTTAAATTTTATTTATTGTATTCTTCATCTTGACTGGTTCTTTTTTGTCTCTTCATTAAGGGCCTTACTAATGTCCTCCATACTTTTCTCAATTCTATAATTGAGTATCTTTATGATCATTACTTAAAATTCTCTATCAACCATATTATTTATCTCTTTTTCACTAGATCTCATGATGCGTTTTTTGTTCTGTTCTTTCATTTGGGACATATTTCTCTGTCTCCTCATTGTGTCTAACTCTCTTTGTTTGTTTCTCTTTCTTAGGAATTTCAGCTATATTTCCTGATCTGGAATATAGTGGCCTTAGGAAGAAGAGGTCATAAGTGTCCCCTATATGTGTGGCATATGTCCTGCTGTTGTGGGTCAGCCACTTTTGCCTTCAGTCCAGTTGTCTGCCATGGCTTTCTTTGCCTGTTTTACACAGTGTTTGTTTCCTGTAGTGTTATTGGAACAGTCTGGGGCTATTTTGGTCTTGAACTGAATCGGCCCAGGTGTTTGCCAGCAATGCAGTATCACTAAACTGATGGGCACTTTCTCTGTGTTGTTTCCTGATAACCCATCATTGGTGGACAACTCCTGCAATGAGACCAGCTGTCTGCCTACAGCCCACTGTTGGATACATAGTATGACTGGTCTATGTGGTTAATTCCCTCTCCTCAGGGCAGGAGTTATTTGGAGTGGTGCCTCTGCCAGGTTTGTGGCACCACTTTGGATGGGCACTGGCTGAGAATGTATTGGAGGGTGTGGATCTTTAATGTGTGTGAAAAGTAGAATTTCAGTAAGGTTTGTGTGCAAGTCCTCTGCAAGAGGGGACCAGCCACTGTTGCCAGGACCTAGTAATGCCTGGGTGGAAAGAGTGGATCCACCAAAGCACAGGTGGGCAATGTAAGCAAATTACGTAGAGTGTAGGTGCTGTGCTGATTCCCAAAGGTGTCTGTGTGGGAGGCAGATAGGCAAATAGCTTCTGCCAGCTCCTTTGTTCCTGAAAGGGCTCCCAGTGATCTCTGTTCCTTGAGTACATGTTCTGAGATTAATAACTCTCCCTCCTGTATGCCCTAGGCATTTTTGAAACTGCTGCTGCTATGCTGTACCTCCTTGAGCTGTCTATTTAATGGCATGGATTCAGTTTCCACTAGCCCTCTTGGCTGTCCAGGAGATGAGCCCACTGGTTTTTTAATTCCAGGCTTTAAGGCCCACTGGATATAAAAACCCCTGCAACTCAGCCTAGTCTCTAGTCTTTAATGCCAAATGTTATGGGGATTTGTCTTCCCTGTGTGAGCTTCCTGGTATGATTGTCTATTTCTCTCCCTTCTCTTGCCCATAGTGTCCTTGCTTCCCTCAGACAGACCCATGGGTTCACTTAGCTCCAGACTGCATGTCTACCTTTCCTACTCTCTTCAATGTGGCTTTTTCTCTACATTTAGTTGTGGAGTTTTTTCTTCCAGTCTTTGGGTTGTTTTCTGGGTTATTTACACTGATATGAAGGTCATCTAGTTGTATCCATACAATGATGTGAGTCTAGGGTCCTTCTACTCTGTCATCTTCCCAGCCTTCAATTCTTTCCCAAAATAAAAGATTTTAAAGTACTCCAGAGCATACTTTTTTATTAATAAATATGAGAAGCTATTTTACCAGAGCCTATATTATTGGAGGCTAATTTATTGGAGTTTTATCAGACCTAACTCCAGCCTCTTCTAGCTATTCTTTAACAACTACGGGGAGGATAGAAATACTGAGAAGCACTTGCAAATTTCATACCTCATGGCCACAGACTCAGTAAAGGACTGAGGACAAATCACATAAATTTAGAAGACTTTCTTAACCCCCACATCATACAGCTATACTACTGAAGATTTACTTACATTATAGTCACCTGTCAACAACAACAAAATTAAAAGACATATCACAGGCAAAAACCATAGTTTGAGGACGCAGATTGTCATAATCAGACCCAGATAAGGTAAGGATAATGGAATTAGGGATAGTGAATCTAAAAGAACTATGATTAATAAGTAAGGATAATGGAATTATGGATAGTGAATCTAAAAGAACTATGATTAATATGCTAAGGGCTCTAATGGACAAAAAGGAGATGATATCCAAGAAGAGGTGAGATGGAAATTCTAATGAAGAATCCAAAAGAAATGTCAGGGATCAAAATCTCTGAGAGAAGTGAAGAATGCCTTTGATGGGCTCATTATGAGGCTGGTTATGGCACAATTAAAAAAAAAATCTCTTAAGTTGATGAGATGTCAGTAGAAAGTTCCCAGACTGAAAAGCAAAGAGAAAAAAAAAAAAAAAAGACTGAAAAACAGAAAAGGAAAAGAATATCCAAGAACTCTGGGACAAATATAAAAGGTATAAAATATGTTAATGGAAATACCTGAAGAAGAAGAAAACAATAATGGGGAGAAATATTATGAATAATGCCTGAGAACTTCTCCAAATTTAGTCTCAGACATAAACCACAGATGTAAGAAGCCCAGACACACAAAGTAGGATATAAGCTAAAACAAACAAACAACAAACATTATACCTGAGCATATTAGATTCAAATTACAAAAAATCAAAGGTGAAAGAGGGAATCTCAAAAGAAATCAAAGGAAGAAAACACCTTACATATGGAAAAGTAAGGGTTAACATTACATCCGACTTGTCCTCAGAAACTGAGCAAGGAAAAGGGGAGTGAAATATTTAAATTGTTAATACAAACAATATCAACATCAATAACTTGAATCCTGTATTCTGCAAAATTATCCTTCACAGTGAAGGAGAAATAAAAACATTCTCAGACAAATAAATATTAGAGAACTTATTGCCAATAGACCTGTTTTGCAAGAGATGTTTAAAGAAATTCTGTACAAAAAAAGAAAATTATAAAGGTCAGAAACTCAGAAATGCATAAGAGAAAGTAGGAGTAGACATATTAATTTCAAACAGAAGAAACTTAATTACATGATGATAAAGAGCCCAATTGTCCAAGAAAACAGAAAATCCATAATGTGTATGACCTGAAGAATAAAGAATCAAAATCCAGTTTACAATTGCAGCAAAAAGAATGATACTTACAAATAAATTTAATAAAGAGTGTGAAGAACATATATACAGAAAACTGAAAGATCATGATGACAAAAATGGAAGAAGACATGAAGGAATGGAAAAATGTGCCATGTTCATGGATCAGAATTAATAGTTAAAATGTCCATTCTATCCAAAGCAATCTGCAGATTCAAAGCAATCCCTATCAAAATTCCAAATGTATTTTTCTCAGATACAGAAAAAATTTCCTAAAATTTATATGAAACCACGAGGACTTGTATGGAAACCCAAGTAGCCAAAGCAAACTTGAGAAATAAGATCAAAGCTAGAGGCACTACACATCCTAACTTCTAACAATATTTCAAAGTCATTCTAATTAAGACATTAGAGTATTGGCATAAAGACAGAAACATAGATCAATGGAATATAATAAAGAGCTCAAAAATAAACCTATGGATAAGATGAATTAATTTTCAACAAAGGAGTTAAGAATATACAGTGAGGGAAAGGAAAATTTTGGGAAAACTGGAGAATGCTGCAAAGCTTGATACTGGACTCCTTTTTTATACGGCAAGTGTGACTACACCAAACTAAGATGCTTTTGCACAGCAAAGGAAATCAGCAAAATGAAAAGGCAACCTACCAAATGGGAGAAGATATTAGCAAACCACATATCTGATAAGGGATTATTACCCATAATATACACAGAACTCATAAGCAGTTTTAAAAAATGGCCAGAGGACCTGAGCATTTTTTAATGCAAATGGCCAATAAGACATGAAAAAAAATGCTCAATATCACTAATCAGCAGGAAAATGTACATCAAAACCACAATGAGATATCACCACACACTTATTAGAATGGCTGTTATAAAAAAGGCAAGAGATGACAAATGCTGGAGAGGATGTGAATAAAAATCCCTTGTATGCTGTTGGTAGGAATGTAAAATGATAAAACCACTGGAGGTTTCTCAAGAAATGAAAAAATAGAACTATATGATTCATTAATTCCACTTGTGGGTATATGTTGAAAAGAAATAAAACCATTATCTCAAAATAGACACACACACACACACACACAAAATGGAATATTACCCAGCATTAAAAAAAAAAAAGAAAATCTTACCATTTGCTACAATATGGATAAACCATGTTGAAATTATACTAAGGGCACTTTGCTAAGTGAAATAAGCTAATGAGAGACAAATACTACATATGGAATAAAAAAGAGTTGAACTTATAGAAATAAAGAGTAGAAAAGTGATTTCAAAGGAATGAAAATGAGAAATAGGGAAAAATTAATTAAACAGTACAAACGTGGGGATCCCTGGGTGGCGCAGTGGTTTAGCGCCTGCCTTTGGCCCAGGGCGCGATCCTGGAGACCCGGGATCGAATCCCACATCAGGCTCCTGGTGCATGGAGCCTGCTTCTCCCTCTGCCTATGTCTCTGCCTCTCTCTGTCTCTCTCTATCATAAATAAATAAAAATTAAAAAAAAAAAAAACAGTACAAACGTTCAGTTACAAGATAAGGTCTGAAGAACTAAGATAACATGGTGACTGTAATTGATAACACTGTATTATAAAGTTGAAATCTGCTAAGTAGTAAAATTTAAATGTTTTTTAACTTGATGAAGGAAATCCTTTCATTTCGTATCTATGTATCAAATCATCATATTGTATATTTTAAATATTTTATAATGTTCTTTATTATACTTCAAAAAACTGAAAAAAGAAGAAATACTTGCACAAGAAGAAATAGAAAATCTGAATCAGTCTATATCCTTTTTTTTTTTTTTTGGATTTTATTTATTTATTCATGAGAGAGAGAGAGATAAGCAGAGACACAGGCAGAGAGAGAAGCAGGCTCCCCTGCAAGGAGCCCAATGTGTAACTCAATCCTGGATCCCGGGATCATGTCCTGAGCTGAGGCGGACACTCAACCACTAAGCCACCCAGGCATCCCTGAATCTGTCTAAACTATTAAAGAAATTAATTTAACAATCAATAACTTTCCAGAAAAGAAAGTACCAGGAGAAGATGGCTTCACTGGTGAATTCTACCAAACATTTAAGGATATTTTTTTTTCCTAATATCTTCTATTTCAAAAGATAAAATCAAATGAAATATTTCCTAACACATTGTATAAGGCCAGTATTAACCTAATACAAAGATCAAAGACTTCAAACGAAAAGAAAAGAAAACTATAGCCCAATATTTCTTACAGCTGCAGGCACAAAAATTTTCAATGAAATACTAACAAACTGAATTACAATAAAATATAAAAACAGTTATATAATGACCAAGTGGCATTTATCCCAAGTGTGCAAAGCTGGTTCATTATTTGAAATCTGAAAATAATTTATGGAATCTATCACATTATAAAGCTAAAGAAGAAAAATCATATGATCATATCAATAGATGCAGAAAAGGTATTTGACAAAATCCAGCACTTTTCTATGATTAAGAAAAAAAATGTCAGCAAACTAGGCATAAAGGAAAAATTCCTGAACTTGATTTAAAAATGTACAAAAAACAAACAGCTGATATCATACTTCATCGTGAGGAAATAAAAGTTTTCCTCAGTATAATAAAAGTTTTATCTTAGTAAGATAAAGAGTAAAGAAGAATGTCCCATTTCACCATTTCTTCTTAGTGTCATTCTGGAATTACTAGCTAATTCAATAAGACCAAAAAAAGGTAAATAAAATCTATAGAGCTTGTGAAATAAGAAACAATACTCTGTTTTCAGATGACATGATCATCTATGTTGAAAATTTGAAAGATTTAACAAATAAATAGGAAACAACTCCTGGAACCAACAAGAAATTACAGCAAATTGCAGGATATGAGGTTAATATACAAAAGTACATCATTTTCTTATATATTAGCAATAAACAAGTTGGATTTGAAATTAAAAACTTAATACTATTTATATTAGCACTCAAAAAATGAAACATGTAAGTATAAGTCTAGCAAAATACACGAAGTACCTCTGTGAAGAAAACTATAATACTCTGATAAATGAGTTAAAAGAACTAACAAATGTTCATGGACAGGAAGACTCAATATTGAGTCAGTTCTACTAAATGACAATACTGAGTCAAAATGTCAGTTCTTCCCAATTTGATCTACAGATTCAGTGCAATCATAATGAAAAATCCCAGCAGATTATTTTGTGGATAGTCATGAACCAATTCTAATGTGGAGGAATAAGAGACTAAGAATGGCCAACTCAATACTGAAGGAGGAGAACAATAATCAAGACAATGCCTTTCTGGAGAAACACCAGACAAATAGATCAATGTAACAGAATTTAAGGCTAGAAATAGACCTACATAATATGATCAACATTTCTATAGATGGTGTGAGAAGAACTAGATATTATATCCACATGTAAAAAGAGGAAAATCTGAACACAGACCTTTCACCCATCAGAGAAGTTTACTCAAAGTGGATCATAGGCAAAAAATATTAAACTCCTGGAAAATAACATAAAAGAAAATCTAAAGTTGAATATGGTGATTACCTTTTAGATTGAGCATGATTCATGGAAGAAATAATTGAAAAACTCTATTAAATTAAAAATTTAAAAATTCTGATCTGCGATAGACACTGTCAAGAGAATTAAAAGACAAGGCACAGACTGGTTGTAAATATTTACAAAAGACATATCTGATAATGTAGTGCCATCCAAGATATAAAACTTAAAATTCAACAAAAAAAACCTAACCTGATTAAAAAATGGACCAAAGACATGAACTTTTTTGATATCACATCAAAAAAGACGTACAGATAGCAGGTAATTAAAGGAAAAGATGCTCCACCTCATATGTCATCAAGGAAATGCAAAGTAAGACAAGGAACTACAACCACATACCTATTAGAAAAGTCAACATTCAGAACACTGATCACACCAGATGCTGGTGAGGATGTGGAGCAATAAGAATTCTGATTTATTCCTGGTAGAAATAAAAAATGGTATAGCCACTTTGGAAGACAGTTCCTTACAAAACTAACCATACAATCCAGCAATCTCACTCCTTGATATTTATCCATGGGAGTTGAACACATGCCCACAAATAAAACCTATTTTGGCCCTTAGTCATGTATTTCTTCAGAAAAGGCTAAGACTCATTACTGCAAAAGCCTATTGGCATGAAATTTAAGTTTTCACACATTCAGTTTTTTTAAACATAGCTCAAGTAAGTAGATTTTTAACCATTTAGAGTCTGCTTCCTTTTCATACCCCACAAAACTGCACCTAACATCTCTAATCACAGATAAACCCTTGAACTATAAAGACCCCAAACCAGTGCTACCTTTCAGAGCTCTATGATGAAAGGCTTCCCCTCCGTGCTACTAAATGACAATACTGAGACATGTACACTCTCTTTCCAATTTCCCTCTCCTCTGGAGCTCCTTGTCCTCCTCTCCTTCTGAATAATGACCCCCATGCAGAAGTTCCTGATAGTTTCTTCCCGTGAAGGACCTTCAAGACATCCAAATCTGGCCAAGCATCATCCAGTAAACTTGTGTGGGCTATTGCCTCAGGGTCATACCTTTTTCCTTGATCAGCCCTCAAATCCTTCTAATCCCCAGTGTGTTCATAAAATGCAATCACTAGGAATCCTTGTGGTGATAGAACTATTTTTTATTTTGGCTATAGTGGTAGATGCACAAAACTACATGTGATAAAATAGCATAGAATTGAATAAACACCCTCAATACAAATAAAACTTAGGAAATCTGAATAAGATCAATGGGTTGTGTTAATGTCAATTTCCTGATTGTGATATTATGTTATAGTTTCTCAGAAAATAATTATTGAAGAAAATTGGATAAAAAAAAACATAGTATCCTTCTGATTTCTTACAACTGCATGTGAGTTTTCAATTTTATATAAAAAAAAACGCCAACATTTAACTTTAAAAGAATCACCATGAAAAAATTTTAGGGTTACTTCTTACAGTTTAGTAGCATTTTAATTTTGAGGTATGTATGTTGGGGACACCACAATTGTTCTAGGACTTAGAGCTTTTTGAAGGTCCTGATAAAAGGGTCTACATTGTCTAGGTAATTTCCAGAAGAAAACACACAGAGATATGCAGACATACACACTGCCTGAACTCTGAGAATTTACAGTACAGCACAGAGATGTAGCATCCTACCCATGAAACCTCTGGTACCTCTCTTAGGCACAGGTTGCATTTATCACTTCCTTGCTCTGAAGGACCTCAGATATTCAGCCACTATTTACTTACTTACTTGCTTATTGCTGAGGCCATCTTTTTTCTTAATTTAGTTCCAACTTCCTAATCCTTACTCTCCTCCCCCAAAACTCTCTAGAATAGGATAAAGATTCTTAATTTTGCTCTTACCCTCCTTTTTTCAAAGCAGACCCATGTCTCCCTTTTCAGTAGTATTCCCTAATCTCAGTCCAGATATAGAAGATATTCTCTTTATCACAGTGCAGCGAGGACAGATTTTTAAAGACATCGTTTAAGAGCAAGAGCTCTTCCATTCTCAAATGTAGATCAGGTTCTGGAATATCACATCTTCCATCAGGAGAGGACTTGAAATAATCACTTGCAGGAAAAATCAATATTCCACTTGGTTCCCTGAAGAACTTTTCAATGTTCAGCTCGTCTCTTCTTCCAAATTTGAAGTCAGAAGACCGACAAGAAACACCTGAACAATAAAAAAAATAATAATTCTGGTTGAGTAATTGTAATAAGTATTTAAAGGAGAAAAGAAAAAAAACACAGGAATGACTGTGCAAGTGTATCATGTAAGGCCTATTGCTAATGATGACATTTAGATTTTTTGTTGTATATTTTTTATTGGGGTTCAATGCCAACATATAGCATAACACCCAATGCTCATCACACCAAGCCCCCACAGTGCCCGTCACCCACTCATCCCCACCCCCTGCCCTCCTCCCCTTCCACCACCCCTAGTTCGTTTCCCAGAGTTAGGAGTCTTTATGTTCTGTGTCCCTTTCTGATATTTCCCACACATTTCTTCTCCCTTCCCTTATATTCCCTTTCACTATTATTCATATTCCCCAAATGAATGAGAACATACACTGTTTGTCCTTCTCCGATTGACTTACTTCACTCAGCATAATACCCTCCAGTTCCATCCACGCTGAAGCAAATGGCGGGTGTCGTTTCTAATGGCTGAGTAATATTCCATTGTATACATAAACCACATCTTCTTTATCCATTCATCTTTCATGGACACCGAGGCTCCTTCCACAGTTTGGCTATTGTGCACATGGCTGCTAGAAACATCGGGGTGCAGGTGTCCCGGCGTTTCATTGCATCTGAATCTTTGGGGTAAATCCCTAACAGTGCAATTGCTGGGTCGTAGGGCAGGTCTATTTTTAACTCTTTGAGGAACCTCCACACAGTTTTCCAGAGTGGCTGCACCAGTTCACATTCCCACCAACAGTGCAGGAGGGTTCCCTTTTCTCCGCATCCTCTCCAACATTTGTTGTTTCCTGCCTTGTTAATTTTCCCCATTCTCACTGGTGTGAGGTGGTATCTCGTTGTGGTTTTGATTTGTATTTCCCTGATGGGAAGTGATGCAGAGCATTTTCTCATGTGCATGTTGGCCAGGTCTATGTCTTCCTCTGTGAGATTTCTCTTCATGTCTTTTGCCCATTTCATGATTGGATTGTTTGTTTCTTTGGTGTTGAGTTTAATAAGTTCTTTATAGATCTTGCAAACTAGCCCTTTATCTGATACGTCATTTGCAAATATCTTCTCCCATTCTGTAGGTTGTCTTTGAGTTTTGTTGACTGTACTCTTTGCTGTGCAAAAGCTTCTTATCTTGATGAAGTCCCAATAGTTCATTTTTGCTTTTGTTTCTTTTGCCTTCGTGGATGTATCTTGCAAGAAGTTACTGTGGCCGAGTTCAAAAAGGGTGTTGCCTGCGTTCTCCTCTAGGATTTTGATGGAATCTTGTCTCACATTTAGATCTTTCATCCATTTTTAGTTTATCCTTGTGTATGGTGCAAGAGAGTGGTCTAGTTTCATTCTTCTGCATGTGGATGTCCAATTTTCCCAGCACCATTTATTGAAGAGACTGTCTTTCTTCCAGTGGATAGTCTTTCCTCCTTTATCAAATATTAGTTGACCATAAAGTTGAGGGTCCACTTCTGGGTTCTCTATTCTGTTCCATTGATCTATGTGTCTGTTTTTGTGCCAGTACCACACTGTCTTGATGATCACAGCTTTGTAGTACAACCTGAAATCTGGCATTGTGATGCCCCCAGATATGGTTTTCTTTTTTAAAATTCCCCTGGCTATTTGGGGTCTTTTCTGATTCCACACAAATCTTAAAATAACTTGTTCTAACTCTCTGAAGAAAGTCCATGGTATTTTGATAGGGATTGCATTAAATGTGTAAATTGCCCTGGGTAACATTGACATTTTCACAATATTCATTCTTCCAATCCATGAGCATGGAATGTTTTTCCATCTCTTTGTGTCTTCCTCAATTTCTTTCAGAAGTGTTCTATAGTTTTGAGGGTATAGATCCTTTACCTCTTTGGTTAGGTTTATTCCTAGGTATCTTATGCTTTTGGGTGCAATTGTAAATGGGATTGACTCCTTAGTTTCTCTTTCTTCAGTCTCATTGTTAGTGTATAGAAATGCCACTGACTTCTAGGCATTGATTTTGTATCCTGCCACATTACCAAATTGCTCTATGAGTTCTAGCAATCTTGGGGTGGAGGCTTTTGGGTTTTCTATGTAGGGTATCGTGTGATCGGCAAAGAGGGAGAGTTTGACTCTTCTTTGCCAATTTGAATGCCTTTTATTTCTTTTTCTTTCTTCCTTTTTTTTTTTTTTTTCCTGATTGCTGAGGCTAGGGCTTCTAGTACTATGCTGAATAATAGTGGTGACAGTGCACATCCCTGTCATGTTCCTGATCTTAGGGGAAAGGCTCCCAGCGTTTCCCCATTGAGAATATTTGCTGTGGGCTTTTCGTAGATGGCTTTTAAGATGCAGAGGAATGTTCCCTCTATCCCTACACTCTGAAGAGTTTTGATCAGGAACGGATCCTGTATTTTGTCAAATGCTTTCTCTGCATCTATTGAGAGGATCATATCGTTCTTAAGTTTTTCTCTTGTTGATACGATCTATCACATTGATTGCTTTATGAGTGTTGAACCAGCCCTGCATCCCAGGGACAAATTCCACTTGGTCACAGTGAATAATCTTCTTAATGTACCATTGCATCCTATTGGCTAGTATCTTGTTGAGAATTTTTACATCTGTGTTCATCAGGGATATTGGTGTTTAATTCTCCTTTTTGGTGGGGTCTTTGTCTGGTTTTGAAATTAAGGTGATGCTGGTCTCAAAAAATGAGTTTCGAAGTAATCCATCCCTTTCTAACTTTCGGGAATAGCTTTAGTAGAATCGGTTTTGTTTCTTCTTTAAACGTTTGATAGAATTTCCCTGGGTAGGCATCTGGCCCTGGACTTTTGTGCCTTGGGAGGTTTTTGATGACTGCTTCAATTTCCTCCCTGGTTATTGGTCTGTTCAGGTTCTCTATTTCTTCCTGTTCCAGGTTTGGTAGGTTGTGGTTTTCCAGAAATGCGTCCATTTCTTCTAGATTGCCTAATTTATTGGTGTATAACTGCTCATAATATGTTTTTAAAATCGTTTGTATTTCCTTGGTATTGGTTATGATCTCTCCTTATTTCATTCATGATTTTATTAATTAGAGTCATTTCTCTTTGGTTTTGAATAAGGCTGGCTAATGGTTTATTTATCTTATTAATTCTTTTAAAGAACCAACTCATGGCTTTATTAACTCTCCTCTTCTGCTAGGTGTAGGTTTTATTTGCTGTTCTTTCTCCAGGTCCTGGAGGTGCAAGGTTAGCTTGCGTATTTGAGTTTTTTCCAATTTTTTTGAGGGATTCTTGTATTGCGCTGTATTTCCCTCTTAGGACTGCTTTAACTGTATCCCAAAGATTTTGAACAGTTGTATCTTCATTTTCATTAGTTTCCATGAGTCTTTTTAATTCTTCTCTAATTTCCTGGTTGACCCTTTCATCTTTTAGCAGGATGCTCTTTAACTTTCATGTGTTTGAATTTCTTACAAATTTCTTCTTGTGACTGAGTTCAAGTTTCAAAGCAGTATGGTCTGAAAATATTTTAGGGACAATCCCAAACTTTTGGTTTCAGTTAAGACCTGAGTTTTGACCCAGTGTTGGTCTATTCTGGAGAAAGTTTCATGTGCACTTGAGAAGAATGTGTATTCAGTTAAGTTTGGATTTAAAGTTCTGTAAATATCTGTAAAATCCATCTGGTTTAGTGTATCATTTAAACCTCTTGTTTCAATAAACAAATAAATAAGTAAATAAATAAATAAATAAAGCTCTTGCTTCTTCGAATATCTGTCATTTGCAGAAAGTACCATGTTGAAGTCTCCCAGTATAAGTGTATTATTATCTAAGTATGTCTTTACTTTGGTTATTAATTTATTGATATACTTGTCAGCTCCTGCATTCAGGGCATAAATATTCATGATTGTTAGGTACTCTTGTTGGATAAATCCTTCAAGTATGATATAGTGTCCCTCTTCATTTCTTCTTTGGGATAAACTTTATCTGATAAGATTGCTACCCCTGTTTTCCCCTGTTTTTTTTTTTTTTTTTTTTAGGAACATTTGAATGGTAAATCTCCAATCTTTCATTTTCAGGCTGGAAGTGTCTCTTAGGTCTCAAATGGGTAGACAGCAAATAGATGGGTCTTGCTTTTTGATCCAGTCTGAAACACTGCACCTTTTGATGGGATCATTAAGCCCATTCACATTCAGAATTACTATGGAAAGATATGAATTTAGTGTCATCATAATATCTATTCAGTCCCTGGTTTTGTGTATTATTTCTTTGGGTTTCCTCTTTCTTTTACAGAGTCCCCCTTAATATTTCTTGCAGAGCTGGTTGGTGGTCATATATTCTTTCAGTTTTTTCCTATTGGAAGCTTTTTATCTCTCCTTCTATTCTGAATGAGAGCCTTGCTGGATAGAGTATTCTTGGCTGCCTGTTCTTCTCATTTAGGACCCTGAATATATCCTGCCAGCCCTTTCTGGCCTGCCACGTCTCTGTGGAGAGGTCTGCTGTTAATCTAATATTTCTTCCCATATAAGTTAGGTATCTCTTGTCTTTTGCTGTTTTAAGGATTTTCTCTTTATCTTTGGAATTTGCAAGTTTCACTATTAGATGTTGAGGTGTTGAATGATTTCTATTGATTTTAGGGGGGAATCTCTCTATCTCCTGGATCTGGATGCCTGTTTGCCTCCCCAAGTTAAGGAAATTCTCACCTATGATTTGTTCAAATATGCTTTCTGGTCGTCTGTCCCTCTCGGAGCCCTCAGGAACCCCAATTAAACGTAGATTTTTCCTTCTGAGGCTGTCATTTATTTCCTTTAACCTTTCCTCATTATCTTTTAATTGTTTTTCTCTTTTTTCCTTAGCTTCCTTCCTTGCCATCAACTTGTCTTCTATGTCACTTAGTCTTTCTTCTACCTCATTAACCCTCATCATTAGGACCTCCGGTTTGGATTGCATCTCATTTAATTGATTTTTAATTTTGTCCTGATTAGATCTAAATTCTGCAGTCATGAAGTCTCTGAATCCTTTATGCTTTTTTCCAGAGCCACCGTAGCTTTATCATTGTGCTTCTGAATTGGCATTGTATTGTAATCCAAATTCTGTATTCTGTGGCAGAGAGTACTGTTTCTGTTTCTTTCTTTTGTAGTGAGTTCTTCTTTCTAGTAATTTTGCTCAGTGCAGAGTGGCTAAAAATGAGTTGTACTGGAAAAGGAAGAAAAACAAAAGAAAAACAAACAAACAAACAAAAAAAAACACAACAAGGAGGGGTATCCTCTGATTCTATATACTGTAAATCTGTTGACTTCCCCTGGAGTTTCCACTGCTGCTCGGTCCAGAACTTGCTCTTCTCATCTCCTTCCAGCTGGTACTCTGAGGGAGGGTCTGCTGTTCTGGTTCTCAGGTGTGTGTACCTGGGGAAGCTGCCCCACCCCCTGCCAGGAGCCCGGTTCAGTGGGAGCTCTGTATCTTGTGAGGCCCCTGTTCCCTGGTGGCCCCGCTCATCCCAGGCACAGGGTGACACCTGGTGGGACAACAACACTGGCCACAGCCAGCTCTCCAGCTCTGGAGTCAGGTTCTGCAATAACCACCACAGTCTCCCAGTCCTCACTGGCCTGGATGCTCCTGGGACCCAGGGCTCTGACCTGCACATCTTGGTGGTGCCCAGCAGTAAGAGTGTCCTTGCTGTCCTGTGCTCTCCCCGCCTCAGTCTGTCCCGGGGGAATGCAGGATCCTGGGCTTTGTCTGCCTGGCGCCCTGGGACCCAGGGCCTGTGCTTCTGAAATTGGGTTCCCAGGGCCACATCTCCAGAAGGCAGCAGGGTGCAGCCCCTTCCACCCAGAGCCACCACCTGATCTTCTCCCAAGGCCCCACTGGGTGTGCACTCCAGCCCTTTGCCGAGCTTGGCCCACAGCCTGTGGCGTGCTGTCCTTGGGCACACTTCCTCTGTTAGTGACCCTGGAAACCTGGAGGCTCCACTGCCCCTTCTGTGGTTCTACCAGAGTTCCCTAAGTGCCTTTCCCTCCAAGAAGAATCCAGCATGAATTTTTAAATTTCCTGCTTCTCTGGGACTGGGTTTTCCTGTCCCAGGAGGCTTTTGCCACCAATCCCCCTTCGACATTTAGAATTTGATCTAAGATGTGAAAGTTAAAGAGCCAATCATAAGAAGATGGGAGGGAAGTGGCAGTAAGAAGTAGCTGTGTCCCAAGAATGAATACAGGGTACAAAAAGCCCTGGGATAGGAGCATAGCCAGGACTAGGTAAGGGAAGCAAGGCATCTGGGATGTGTAATATAAGGAGGTGCTCACTCTCAGGGGTTGACTCTGAACCTGTGCAGGCCTGAGAGCAAGCATCACCTCACTCATAAGAAGCACTAAGTCTCAAGGCTATGTAAGCAGAATCAACCCCTGGAGTGTCTTTTTAAATTGCATGCCTTAGTGCCTTACATGCTTCATTAGTTCCAACCATAAATAAGGACAAGCTTGTGGTTTTGAGGAACAGAGAAAAAAAAAAAAGCCAGTATGTCTGAACGATGTTAAACTGTTGCTAAAGCAGTAGATATGAGCCAAGTTGAGTATGGATTTACAGAAAAAGAAACTTATATTTTGACAGTGATATGAAGTTACCAGAGAGTTTTAAGAAAGAAAATGCTATGATCTAGTTTGTATTCTGAAAAACTCACACTAACTTCTTTGTGGATTTAAGAGGGTAAGTTTGGAAACAGAAAGATTAGTAAGGAGGCTATTGTTGGGACCCAGGCAAGAAATGATGATAATTTGAACAATGTGATAGCAGGAAATGGAAAGTAGTACACAGATTAAAAATGAATTTTGGTAAAGTGTGAAAGTGACCGCTTGGTTATATGGATGTGGTTGAAGGTGTGAAATGTGGAGAACTGCAATTGTGAAGTACATTTTTACTACATGCTTTGAAACTCAACTGTGGATCAAAGGGTACTTAGAAAGAACACACAGCCAAATGGACAAAATTAATTCAAGTACATATCGTTGTATTATGAGGAGTTTTCCTCTTAGAAAAAGATTGCTAGCATCAGCTGCATTACAGGATTATATGCATCTTCAACTTCATTGAGTATTGAAAAATTACTCTAAAGAGATTGCATTAAACTTAATCTCCCAAATGCAATGTCTATTAGCATTACTAAAGAAAGATTCTAAAGAAAACACATGAGTTTTTAAACTTCAGCTGGTGCATGTTTACTTACAAGTTTAACCATTTCTCTCCTGCATCCCTTTAGATTTTTTTTTTGTACTTTAACCCTCTCTTTTCTTTTTTTTTTTTTAATTTTTATTTATTTATGATAGTCATACACAGAGAGAGAGAGAGAGAGGCAGAGACATAGGCAGATGGAGAAACAGGCTCCATGCACCGGGAGCCCGATGTGGGATTCGATCCTGGGCCTCCAGGATCGTGCCCCGGGCCAAAGGCAGGCGTCAAACCGCTGCGCCACCCAGGGATCCCCCTCTCTTTTCTATCCTGTCACTTCTCTCCTCACTCAGAATATAGCCTAGCACATTTTTTCCACATAATATACTGACTAAATTTGAATCTTTTTTTCACTTTTATTTTCACTATGCAGTGGGACCTTAAGCAACTTACTTTACCTGGCCAAGTTTTAGTTTCCTCATTTTATAAAATGGAAATAATACCAATACCTATCTCTGTTATTAGGAATGAAGAATAAATGTGAAAATATATAATAAGCACCTACAAAATTGCTTGGTACATAGTGTATGCTTAATAAATTATTACTTCACAGATAAAAGTGAAAGCTTATGATAAAATTCCTAAATTACTGCCTGTAAAGTGCCTGAATCATGCTTATTCATAATTCCTTTATTCTTCCATAACTAGACAGTGTTATTCTTCTGACCCAGTTTAATCTTTCCAGCCCCTTTTGGGTCTCTGTCCCACTAGGTATCTTCCATTTATGTATCTTCAGTCTCTCTTAACTAATGTTTCTCCCAGACACAAAAAATATAAACATTCAGTCTGCATTCTCTGTTTCCGATTTCTTATTCTCTTTAACTTGGTCTTCTATTGCAATAATTCTCTCTTTGATTATGTCTAATCTGTTATTTTATGTAGCTACAAATTATTTTTTTCAAATTCAATGATTATATTTTTTATTTTTGTATATATTATATTTGGTTATTTTTTAAACATATCTATTTTAACTACATTGTTACTGTTCTTTTGTCACATTCCTATTCCTTCTTTGATGTCTTCAATCATTTAAACATGTTTATTTATAGCTTCTACATAGCTTTATTATTTGAAGTTCTTGGAGGTGCAATTCAGCTGTTTATCATATTTGCTGACTCTTATTCATGGTATATTACTTACTCATATTTTTCACAGCTTTCTCATTGTAAATTCATCTTCAGTGACATTTCATCTGTGTAATTCTTATTTGACCCAACTTGAAGAAGTGAGGTTTACTTTAGCTTTAGGGTTGTCACTGGCTTGGGACCATGTTTGAATTTTTTCTCAGCTTTGAGCTTCCAAGACAGTGAGGGATATATAAAATGGAACTAAAAGCCATGGGAGGCAAAGACAGAAACTCTCAGAAAGAGGTTTTTTTCTCCTCACTTACTACACAGAATAAGATGAGCTTCTTTCTTTTCTTTTCTTTTTTTTTTCTCCTTTTACCTTGTATCCCTGGGAGAATTTTTCTCATGCATCCTTTAACAGATGTTTTAACCCTTCAGAGGTCCTAGCTTTATGTGGCAATGTTAATTCAACCCAGTTGGGTCCAAGGCCTTATCTCCTGCCATGTTTGTCGTCTAGGTCCCCAAAACTTGCAAAGTAAATGTCCCTTTTTGTCCGTCTATATGGTCCTGCCCACACTTCTTTCATTATATCCTGCATAATGTGATACTTCCTATCCCCATTATGTACAGAAACCCTGTACGACAGGGACTGCTTTTCCTCTAGCACAGAACTGAGCACGTTGCTGGCATTTGATAAATGTTCACCAAATGATTCAATGAATAACTGAAGGATGACCCATTTAGTCAGAAAATATGGGGTGGGATCACAGAAAACTAAATATAGAATAGCCTCAAGTTAGCTAATCATCTGTGGCTGGTAGAATAATTACTTTGTCAATCCATTCAAATCCCACAGTATATACAGTAAACTTAACTCTGAACATAATATATGCTAAAAAAAATATTTACTAAAAAGTATTTTTTTTATTTTTTAGTATCTTTTTCTTTGATATACATTTGAAAAGGTGTGAAATGAGGGCATGTAGGGTGGATGAGGTGGAGTAATGCTGCTTCCCAGTTACTCTAGTTCAATACAGCTGATGGGATATGAAATCTGAATGAAGGAGGGACAGAGAGCCAGAATTTGTATCTCACAGATATTCTACTGCATCCACATATCTCCACGGCCTTCTGTTTAACAAGCCCCCTTCTAGATATATTTTCCCAAGAACATGCTCTGAAGAACAACAGTCAGGATTCTTTCTTTCTTTCTTTTTTCTTTTAACTAAAGTATATTCTAAATCTCCTGAAACCCCTTCTGGTATTGTTCTTTAATTCATGTTATTGCTTTGTATCAGGGTATTGATTTTGATTTTAATATTCACTGAAAGTGAAATTAGACATTGTAAACTATGAGCTGTTGTCATATGTGAATCACTCAATTATATTTTAATAACTGTTTTGCAATGAGATAATATTCCTGTTTCTCTCCTTTGGGGAACCAAATTCTGTAAGATTTTCAGAACCCAGCTATCTCACAATGGATTTGCTTCCTCTCATTACCCTTATCCTGTCACCATATTTCCACTCTACTATTTAGCATTCTAAGTCTGGGTGCCAAAGTAAATAAGTAACGGTTCAGAATATCCAACAACTCTACCTTAATAACCACATAGCCACCAAATTAGAGAAATGCCATTTACCAGACATAGCTCACTTTTTTTTTTCCTTTCTTTAATTTCTGTAAGTTCTTTGGCAGTTCAGTCTGGAAAATAAAACCTCTTTACCCAAAAGACATTTGGTAATTTTAAACTCCCCTTTCAGATGGTCTCAAGAAAGAAATGGAACAGAGGTGGGGAGGTGGGGAGGGGCTCCTACGCCAGCTGTTAGAAGCAATCTTGGCTTTAAGAAGAATGTCTAATCCAACAACAACAGACTGGAAACGTTGGAGCTGTCAGTATCAGTGGAGCAGTTCCACAGAAGGCCAAACACCCACTGCCCAGGCTTTTCACGAACAATTCTCATCCTTATTTCTCTCTGTTTAGCTGGACCCCTTCAGCAGGGGCTCGGATTTATACAACAGAAGGTAATGTCAACAACAGCCAAGGCTGCCTCTTCAAATTACCTCTCTGCTGCCCCAGGCAGTGCTCAGCTCAGTCCTCTGGCTCATACTTCAAACCTGGAAACCCACTGAAAACCCCTGCTATGCGAGCCTTTGTATTTAGATTCAGGTGGCTTTATTTTCACTTTTCTTCCTTCCATTATGTGCAGGATACTCTTTCTGAAAGGCAGATTAGATGTTCAGCCACTCTGACTACATTTGATTAGAATCCCAAGAGATCCCCATTAAAAATCCACACAGGCTTTGGGGTTGCTTCCAGGGGGGTTGTTGTTGCTTGTTTTTGCTTGAAGCATAAACCAGTTTCTGGGCTTTTCTGTGCCTGGTGCTGCCCAGCTGGTGAGAGAGCCCCTGTCAGGCAGGCACTGAGGAGTTACATATTACATCAATTAATCTCAGCCACCTTTTTTTGTTCTAATCACACAATTAGAGTGTGTTTGGGGATGTGAGGTCTTGAGTTTCTGCATCCTGCTTCTATCAACTGCTTTTCCTCTCACATCTGCAATAACCAACATCTCAACTGGGAGTCTCTGGGGTGAAACTGAGCATCCAGAGGAAGAGCTGTTTTGATTGAGAGCCAGAAGGTCTAAATGTCTTCCAGTGGAGATGTACCTCTTTAGCCGAATATTACCATATTTAGCAACAGATGTAAAACTCATCTCTTCCCTCAAGGGTATGAAAAAAGAGCAAAAATCCCAGAAGCAGGACTACATTTTCACCCAACCCAGCTCAGATAGGCTGAGAGCTAAATGAAGAATGTGTTTCCCATTTGTATTCCCTCCCGGTGTTTCTGACAGGGGAGAGATCATTCATGTGCCTGGATAGAGGCAGAGGGGAAAAACAGAAAGAAATAAGATGGTATTTCATCTGGCATGTTCTGCAGACGCCAAATTGAGAGAAATGGCATTATCAAGCATCAGTTATTTATTCATCAGAAATTTATTAGGCATTTGCTATGTGCTAGGTTAATGTGCCTCATGGTATGGGTTTATTTTATTTAATCCTCAAAAAATAACACTATATTCTTGTCCTAAGGCAAAGATGATTCTAGCCCACATTTTAACCTGAGGCTTTTCCAGCCATACAGCCATTATGTGACAGAACAGAAATGTGAAGCCAGGTGTGTTTTGAGTTCAAAGTCTGTGCAATTTCAAGCTTATTATGATGCCACAAAATAATGTCAAAAAATTAAGGTTACTATTTCATTGAGTTGTAATGCCATTTAAATACTAAAATCATGGTGGTGATATAATCCAAAGAAAAAAGCTTGTTGTTAGGGTCATGGGCAGCCATATGTACAATAACTATCTTTTCAATATTGGATATAAAAGTAAAAGAAAGTAAATAAAACTTTAAAAATTAATAATGTTTGTTGTGACTCTGCTTTTGTGTAGGGAAAGCACTGCATTAAGCAGTGTTGGTGCTACCACAATAAATTAAGAAGGACCAAGAACACACAGCCTCATACATAATAACAAAATTACGTAATCAAAAAGGACAAATCAATAGCTTGATTTTTTGAATATCAAAAATATAAATATTTATACTTGTATGTGTACTTAATTGTGAAATTTTGTTTACATAGTTTTAAAATCTTTAACTCGGGATCCCTGGGTGGCACAGTGGTTTAGCACCTGCCTTTGGCCCAGGGCACGATCCTGGAGACCCGGGATCGAATCCCACCTGGGGCTCCCGGTGCATGGAGCCTGCTTCTCCCTCTGCCTGTGTCTCTGCCTCTCTCTCACTATCATAAATAAATAACAATTTAAAAAAATATTTAAAAAAAATAAAATCTTTAACTCAAGGAAATATAAGACAGTTAATTATCCAAATAGTTAATGAAAATCTACTTCATATGAGAAACTATGGTTGGCCTTGGAAATACAGAGATTAAGATACCTGTTTTACCCTGAGGAGAATTATAATTTACAAAAGTCTTCACAACAATTTTGCTTTCAATGGTCTTTAATAAACGTGTTCAATGGTCTTTAATAAACGCACCTGAGTGGCTCAGCCAGTTAAGCATCTGACTCTTGATTTCAGCTCAGGTCATGATCTCAGGGTCATGAGATCCAACCTGGAGTCTAACTCTCCAATCAGCCAGGAATCTTCTTGGAATTCTCTCCCTCCCTATGGCCCTCCCCTGCCTGTCTCTCAAACTCTCTCTCCCTCTCTCTCTCTCTCTCTCTCTCTGTCTGTCTGTCTCTCTCTCTCAAATAATAAATAAATAAATCTTAAAAAAAAAAAAAGAAAACACATACTCCAACTGGGTGCTGGATTGTCGTAAGCACTATGATCCTTGGAAAATCAGGGTAGTATGGTGGAAAAACTGTCAAATTAGGGCTTTGGACCCTGCCCTCAATCCTCAAACTTCAATAAATGATGACTATTTTATTCACTAAGTATAATTCTCCTTATATCTTTGGATGATAATTTCCACATCTATAAATCAAGAGGTGTGATAGATAAGAATGCCCTCTTAGAGTTATTATACCTTTAATTATTTAAAATTATATTTTGAAAAGGCTCACCCATAGATGATGTTGAAGACTTTGTCACAGTCAGCCACAAATACCAGGGTAAGAAAAGTAAGTTAAGACTAATTTTCTACCACAGCTACTTTTCTTACAAAATAATAGAATTCATTTCCTCTCTGCCCATTGCACCTCCGCATGGCTGTTAACCAGACTTCAACTTGACAGGTATAAAATTCCATCTCATTTCTTGCCCATCCTAAGCTCAAGTAGCTAATGAGCAGAAAAATGACCAGAAGACAGGGAAGAGGATAAAAACAAAGAACTAGGATGATAACAAAGAATGTGACAGTTGAGAACTAACTGATTGCCACTTGTTGACCTTTTCAGGGAGCTTCTTGAATAAATATATGTGGTTTAATTTTTTAACAAGGTTTATTCTTTAAGACCCTCACCCACCAGAATAGGAGAAAAAGATAAAACATGATCATTTATTAAAATGGTTTCCATCATTCAAAATCAGAAGAAGGAAAGATGAAGCATAAAGAAAAATCTAGGGCTTCCTAGAAAGACAACAGATAGTAAAAGATTAAAAACCTCTAAATTATAAGCTTTCTCTGGCATGAGCTTAATCTGTTGCCTTCTGTGACGATCACAGTTACAGTCTCACAGGAAGTTTCTGTCAGTGGTACCCAGTAGCACCTATCCGTGGATGTGTGGTCACCAATGAAGCCTCCCTGCAGTTGGTACAGCTGTCACCATGTTGCTGTTATGTGGTGTCACCCATTGATAGCAGTTACCAGCTTTCCAAGCCCCTGCCCTTTACCCTGTCATTTGGTCACCAACATTCTGAAGCCATATTTCTGTACAATACAATCCTCTCCACATCACCTCTACAGAGTGCCTCCATCAAAGAACCTAGAGTTTTAGAATGCTGGTCCTGGAAAAAAGCTAGAGATTGTTTTGTTTCTCATATCTCTCTACCTCACCCCTGTCAACACTCAACACACACACACACACTTTTTTTTTCATGAAAAAAGCCAAGGTCTCAAAGATATAAAGCACTTTGCCTCAGTGCACTGGTCCCTCGGTGTTCATTCCACCATTTACATCTCCAAAGAAAGGTAATTATAGGAGCTCTTTGGCATGTAGCTTCATCACTCAAAAGAGTTATACTAGGGAAGACACATAGTGCTGCACAACTTCACACTCTTTGCTTTCACTTCATTCTTATTTCACAGAAACAACTGCACAGGCCACAGAAAGTGTCCCAAGAAAATGTACTATTTGTCACTTCATAAAGGCCATGCATTAAATGACATTAAACTTGGGCATTAAACGACAATGACAAAGTAGTGGTAGAAAGAGCATGGTACTTGGCGACAGCAGGTTGTGTCAGTACTACTTATTAATTTTATAGCCTTATATAAGTCACACAAACATCTTCATGTTCTAAACTTAAAGATGATATATTAAAATAATTTTTGAACAATAAATGTGTTGGGAATACCAGATTAGGCAAAAGCCCCATTTTTAAAACATACACCCCCTCTGCAGAAGAAACAGAAAGCAGATGTGGAAACAGTTCAAACTACACTCTTGATTTTTCTACCATCTCCAAACTAGTTATGCAAACTAAGTTCAAAAAGGGACCCTAAATTTTTAAGAAAGAAAGTGTTTTTTTCAATAATCATAGCAGTTTGTCAAATGCACCCTGAAAGCTTTTTCTTTCATGAATTGCAGTCATAGCATTATTAAGCTGTGAACCTGGCTTTAAACCAGGTCTTCTAACTCTTATTCTAGTATCCTTATCAGTCCCTCAGTATCTGAAAATTGTGTGGTGAATCTGAAAGATTTTATGTTTTAGGAATGGTGTCCATGTGAATTTAGGATTGTTGTTTTTAAGTAGACCAAATAGAGCATTAATGGCTGAAGGGACCTTTTACTACTTGAAAGTCAACACCACGTTTTATGCACAGATAAATGGAAACCTGCATAGAAAATTGACTTGCAAGTTAGCAGCTGTCACATTCTTGGCTAAAATTCTTGGCTAAAATTCAGATTTCCTGATTTCAGATAACCTAATGACTATGTTACATCCACCCTAGGCACATGTACACCCCCATGCTAGCACACAGATCCATGATTTAAATTTTCTCCAACCAGGAAGAGCCTTCTTAGCTGACTCACTTTGAGGATCATATATCCCTTGCCAATAATAAACAAGTATATTAGCATGCATTATAACTCAGGTCAAGAAGGAGGGAGAAAAGGTGTGATGAGGGGCTTTTGGGTACAGTTTTCTCAAAAGACAGGGACCCAAGATAGAGGCAACACTTTCTTCTGCCTTTGGATGTTGTTAGCTGCGGATGAGATGTCTGCAATTGTTGAAGCCAGATTGTAATCCTTAGAAACCAGTCTTAGAATGAAATCAAGTTAGGAAATGAATGAATCTTGTATTATTTAAATTCAGAGTTTTATCTAGCAACATAATGCATTCTTACTGTTTTAAATCCCTTTGAGTTGTAATACCAGGCATTGTGCTTATATAATGATAAAACATCTGGATGGATGGATGGATGGATGGATGGATGATAGCTGGATGGGTAGATATATGACCTTATATAATTATGCAACTATAACTATATATTATTTAATCCTCATGACAATCCAGAGCCAAAATTTTTATGTGCATATTACAGAAAACAAAGATTCACCTCAGAGGGGTTAAATGACCTGCTTAAGGTTATATAGCTATTGAGTGACACAACCAATTTATACCCAACCTTACCTGCTGCAACTTCTACTGCTTCCTAATACCATTTGGAAATACAGGAAATACCCGAACAATAACAAATTGCTTCCATTTCAACGTCTAACAACACCAATAGCTATTTAAGAACAAAACTAAGGGTGATTATCCCAGAATAACTTTTTCTAAAAAAAAATAAAACTAATTTCTCTATGTATCAGTTATCCAACAGTTCAACAAGCAAGATGACTAGGATGACTACACCATTTACCATTTAATGCAGAACACTTTTGAGAGTGAAAAGACATGATTAATAATTAAGCTGTCACAATAGGCATATACCCAAATGTTCTGTTAATAGGGATATATGGTCAACCTAAACATAGCCAAAGTACATGCCCTGGGTCTCTCTGTCTTGGTTAAAGGCCTCATCATAAAAACACAAATGAAATGATAAGAATTGTCTTATCCTTTCCTGTGTAACTGAATCACTCTATTTCTGTACCCTTCCCTATTAGACCTAATAATTAATAATTTGTTCTGAAATTCAGAGGAAAAAATACAGTTCAAGAGTTTGGGGGTGAGTCGGGGGTTGGAAGCAAATAGTTCCAGAAAGAACTCAAGCTAGATAAGCAGTAATAATGGTACTTATCATTTTACCAACTGACAGGCAGGGAAGAACAATGTAGGCGAGAGGAAACTGTGCCATGAAAAATTGAAATAAAGAAGAAAACAAAATAGAGAGAAAATACAAAAGAGCTGGTCCTGAAAGAGAGCCGGTATCCAGGAGCGTATTTTACTTGCCCTATTTCACCATAACCCTGGGATACTTTTAATTACTTGGCTCTTTTACAAACAGCGCCTGACTATTTTGTCAGAGGGTCAAGGATAACAGCGGGACCTGCCCTTTCCTTGTGCTTAAAGGGACACCACCCCCATATACTTTCAGGGACACCCAACCTGGAACGACTAGTCAAGGACACGCATTTTTCCTGAGCGATCTTTCCCCAAAAAAAGCCTCTCCCGGAGACTGTGCCTGCTAACCCCGTGAGAAGAAGTCGGCATCATCAGAGGCTGTCTAATAAACCAGAATAAGATTTTGTCTGAGGTGCCTAGTCGATCTCATATTTAGTACTCACACTGAGACATGTCCAGACGATGGAATTAGAGGACATAAGAAGGAAAACTAATGAACAAAATGCTAGTGATAAAAGCAAAATAAAACAAAATAAAAACAAACTGAATTTTGGAGAAAAATAAGACATGACATTTTTCTTTTGCCTTTTTTTCCTTCCAATTGAGGAAATGCACCTTTTTCCTTAAATGACACCAATTGCACTTTATTAACTAAGCCATTGGATTAAAACATTCATTTTAAAAGCATCCAATAAGATTTAATCGGGGAATTTATTATACCGTACAGCTAATTAAAAGGATACTTCTGTAGAAAATTCCAGCCTGTTTCTTTATAAGAACTAAAAAATCATGTCCACAATAGGGTTAAAAAAGGAATATTAATTTGTTACGTCTTTAAGTTTTATATTTTGCTTCTCTCCTCAACTGTAAATCTTTAAGACTGCATAACCCCAATTAAGAAAAATAAAAAAGCAAATTGAGAGCCAGTATTCATAGAGGAATGTTGTTGGCTAAGGCCCCAGATATTTTTTTGTATCTCCAGTGAATTGCTTGTAAAATTTCCAGGAAGTTTGGGAAAACTTTGCATTGACATCACTCAGCAAACCTTGGAAAAGTTTTACCAGGGGAAAAACTGGAGGCCAAGCTGACCGTCTGGGTTAGTGATCCTGTGATATTTGTAGACTCGCTTAATGCTAATGAATTTTGCAGAAATCTTCATTCTCCCCTTCTTTCTTACATTTCTAGTCTGTTTAGGAATAAGTTAATAATTTAACCATATTTGTTTTATCTTTGCTCCAGTTTTCTACCTTCCCAGAGTTTTGTTATCTTTGTTAAAATAAATATTTTTTATTATGTGGAAAAGCAAAGAAACTAAATATTAGGTTTATTTTATTTTAAAAGTAAAAATATATAGTCAGCACAATTGACAAGCTTATACATAAAAATGTATTTTTTGGGCAGCCCCGGTGGCCCAGCGGCTTAGTGCCGCCTTCAGCCCAGGCATGATCCTGGGGACCAGGGATCGAGTCCCACATCAGGCTCCCTGAGTGGAGCCTGCTTCTCCCTCCTCCCTCTGCCTATGTCTCTGCCTCTCTCTCTCGGTGTCTCTCGTGAATAAATAAATAAAATATTTTTTAAAAATGTATTTTTTTATATTTAAAATTATGGTTGGGGATCCCTGGGTGGCGCAGCGGTTTGGCGCCTGCCTTTGGCCCAGGGTGCGATCCTGGAGACCCGGGATCGAATCCCACATCAGGCTCCCAGTGCATGGAGGCCGCTTCTCCCTCTGCCTATGTCTCTGCCTCTCTCTCTCTCTCTCTCTCTCTATCATAAATAAATAAAAATAAATAAAAAATAAATAAATAAATAAATAAATAAATAAAATTATGATTTGGAGGATTGTCTTTTTTAATTTAATTTTAAATGTGAGTTTCACAGAGAAATACTGCATTTTTAAAAATATATTTTTGAGAAAAAAACGTGAACTAAAATAATTATGAGCATTTACATGTTACATTGCTCACTACTGTATAGTCTTGATCAAGGATTTTTAGTAACAGCTTTGTTGAGACATGGCACATAGCACACAGTTGAACCATTTAAAACTGTGCAATTCAACAGTTTTTATTATATGTGCACATAGGCACAGATAGACATCATCACAGCCAAATTTACAATATTTTAGTTACCTTGAAAAAGAAAGTCCATACCTTTAGCTACAGCCTCCTTGTCTCCTACCCCCTACTTCCATCCCCAGTCCTAGGCAACCACTAACATACATTCTTTCTCTATAGATTTGCCTATTCTGGACATTTCACCTAAGTAGAGTCAGGTAATATGTGTTTTTTTTTATGACTTGTTTCCTGCACTCAGCTTAATGTTTTCAAGGTTTATCCTTGCTATGGCATGTATCAATATTTTATTCCTTTTAATGGATGAATAAAAAACTTTTTAAGCATCTAGATTTTAATTCTTTTTTATGTCTCTTTTTCAAATGGCTTAGAATGAAATTCTAATAAGCATCTTTTCATCTTTGTATTTAGTTGCTCTTCAAAAAATATTGATTTAAAAAAATATTGATTTTAAATTTTTAGCATTCTAAATTTTTCTGTATCTTGCTAATTCCTTCTATAAAAAATAATATATCAAGTAAGATACCATCTCCTTTGAAATCAATCAACAAAGAACTGAATGTTCAGTAAAAATATACATGACTATTCAACACAGATTTTTTTGAAGGAATGAATCAAATAAAAACTAGTATAGATATTCTGGGAGAAAATATACAACTGAAAGGATTTCAAGCATAATTTATGTTATTACATGATAGTCATTATTTATTGAAGACATTATTTATTATAGTGCTTACATGTGAGGTGCTTAGCCCTATATTTGTTACAGGATGTGCAAAATTCTTTGTATATTCATGTTTATTGAATCCTTATTTTTATGTAATCTACAATTTTTATGGATTAGATATCAACATCTCCCCCAGTTTACAATGGGGAAACAGGTTTTCTGAACATTCTGGATATTTCTCAAGACATATAACTAGCAAATAACAGAGTCTAGGTTCAAACCCAGAAACTAATTTCAAATCCTATTTTTAAAACCCAATTTTACTTGGAAAAATCTAACATATAAAAAAGTGAAAGAATTTTAGAGGAGATACTATCCACCGGGGTTCTGAAATTAACTTATTTATATAATATAAAATATAACTTATAATTACTGTATAATTACAGTATTTGATTTATCATATATCAATCCATTCATTAGCCCCTTTGCTAATCCATCAACCCATATTGGTTTTTTTATTCATTTCATAAAAAGGCCCAGTTTCTGACATTAGGCAACTCAAAGCATCAATCATGACTCACCTTCTTTATAGTTTCTCAGGCTAAGCTTTCATTTCCTCATCTGTAAAGTGGAAACAGTAATAGTACTATGGAAGATTATTTGTAAAAACAGCCACAATATTACTCCTGGAGCTATGCCCCATTATAACTCTTCCCAATAAGAGGTAGAATCAATTTCCTCCACTTGAATTAGGATGGACCTTGTGACTTGTGACTTGCTTTGGGCAATTGAAAAGCAGCAGACATCATAGTGTGCTTGTTTGGAACTTAGACTCTAGGAATCTTATGTGTGTCTACTGTTTCTCATAGAAACGTGTCCCACTGCTATGTGAAGAAGCTCAAGGCAGAATGCCGAAAAGCACAATACCATAAGGGGCTGAAAAAACAATACAGTTCATTCTAGACCAGCCAACCCCCAATAACCCAGCAGCTGACCACAGATTCGCAAAAGAATTTGGCAACACCAGGATAATCACCCAATGACTTCAAGCTTAAATTGCCAACCCACAGAGAATCATGAGCTAAACAAATAGTTGTTTTAAGGCACCAAGTTTTGGGGTAGAACACAACAGAAAACTGATATCTATGTCAGTTTGTGAGGTATTGTGAAGTATCTACTTACGAAGTATTGTGAGGATTCAAAAAGATAATACGCATAAGATGTTTTGAGTTGTGCTACCATACAGGAAATAATCAGTAAACATTAACAACTGTAATTATCATCATCACTGTTATTCAAGCATAAATGGCCACAGTTTCTAATGGTGACACTAAGATCCACTTCATTCATAACTGCAATGTAGTGTCCTTTATCTTTTTCTCTTAGAAATATTTCAAGACCCACCTTCAATGTCACAACCTTGGAGAAATCTTTGGGTTACTTGCCAAATAAGCTTTGTCTTCTCTTAAGTACTTTGTTCATTTCACTAAACCATATTGTAATATACATATTTGTTGGGTTTCTAAAAGATTCTATTTATTTATTTGACAGAGAAAAAAAACAAGCAAGCACAAGCAGAAGGAGCATCAGAGGGAGAGGGAGAAGCTGGCTCCCCACTGAGCAGTGAGCCCAATGTGGGGTTTGATCCCAGGACCCTGAGACCATGCCCTGAGCAAAGGCATATGGTTAACCTACTAAGCCCCCTAGGTACCCCTGTAATATACATGTTTGTATCAGTGGCTCACTCTAAACTATACTATAAGAATCCAGAGTGTTTCTCATTCACATTTGTGACCTTACCAATAGCATAGTACTCAATTAATATTTATTAAATAAATGGATAAAAATGAAAGACCCATTATGTTTTTCTTTTTTTTAAGATCTTTTTATTTATTTGAGATAGAAAGAAAGGGAGTGCAAGCAAGGGGAGGGGCAGAAGGAGAAGGACATAAACATATTCTACATCCAGCTCGAGGAGTCCTCTGCAGGGCTCAATCTCACAACTCTGAGATCATGACCTGAGTTGAAACCAAGAGTCAGAATTTTAACCAACTGAGCCACCCAGACACCCCAGACCCATAATGTTTTATGCCAGAAGCTCAAAAACCATATTTGGTGTCTTTATTCTATTCATATGGGATATCACTTTTGTCAGTTCAGTTCTATTTCTTTTCAAACCAAATAGCTTCTTCAGACTAATGACATCTAAATTCCACATCCATCTTGAAATCCTACATTTATAAATACATCAAACTCTATCTAAAACTTTCATCAGAGTCCAACCATACCTTACATTGCTTTAAAGTTACTTAAAAGATTTATGCTATAATACCCAAAATTATGGAACAATCTGTTAATGTATCTGTATGTTGTTAAATGAAGTCTTCACTCATGTCCAGGCAAACAACTAGCTTTTTCCTCTCCAGAGAAAAAGTCACTTGGTAAATATTTAGTGATAAAAGAATTAGTGAAGAAAAAACATTAGCCTAAATCATTAAAGCTCTGGGGGAAAATAGGTCATAATTACAAATCACATACAATTCACCAATCTTCTGACTTGTCAGTTCATCCTCAGTTGTTTGCCTTTACATCCCTTCTTCCCAGCTGGAACTGTAAAACATAAAAAAAAAAAAAAAACCCACACATATAAAGTAGGAATTAAATATGCCAGGGGGGAGGTAAAGGACATACTCTGCTGTCAGGTTTAATTAGTGACTTTTGGAGGTAAGTTTTGTAACACCTTTTATATGTAATATGTGTTTATCAGTTATGTTTCATCACTAGATGAGACCTAGTAAAGTAGATAGAGTACCCAGAATAGGGTCAGTGGTTACTTTATGGATTAGAAAAAGTAGAGAAAGGCCTATCAAGATGAATGACTCTTCAAGACTCATCATTCTTTTCCATCTCTATAAAAAGTGTATTATCCAAAATATACTTTTGATGAATCCTCAATAGTGAAAACAAGAAATCTGAAGGCAAGATCTCCAGCTCTCAAACTGTCTTCTCCCGTGGACCTGGAACCATAGCTTCTCTGTGGCTCCCTTTCATTATGCTCACTTGTCTGGCTACTCTCACTGTCCTTGTTTGGGTATTATATCCCCAAAGAAAACTACTACCAAAATATTCTGGACTGAACTGGGCCCTCCTGTAGCACCCTTTGCTTTATCTATCACCAGTAGGACTGTGTATCTGCCAGTAAAACAACGGATTTTGGTTTCTGTTTGTTTTGTTTTTTGCTTTTTCATTTTTGTTTTGTTTCATTTTCATTTCATTTTGTTTCCCTAGCCCTCACCAACATCTTAAACAGAAAAATTATTTGGTAAGTAGTGGGGAGATAAATGGGATATTCGATAATTCAAAGCTTTGCGCTTTGTGCAGAAAGCTTCCAGATGCCCCCTCAGGACTGTTCCAGCCTAACTGGGGAGATATGACACGTGTATATGTAAAATCAAATCACTTTATATATACATCTCTCTTCACTATGTCTATACAGTATATTGCCTAAGATATTATTGTTTCACCAATTTTGGTAAGGAGAGAATGGTAACATACTATTATGTTTTAGGAGATATTTAGACTTAATTGGTCCTAAAATAGCAGTCAAGATCTGCACACTGTCTAAATGTACAAATTAATTATTTAACTGAACTCACTTGATTTTTAATGTAGGTTATTGATTGGTAAGTTACTCAATAAAGTCAATATGGTTACAGCAGGTACCGCAGTCTCATGGTCAACAATGCAGCTCCAATTTCCTACTCACAATAATAAAAAATGGATAAGCATTACCTGCCAGAGCAAGAAAAAAGAAGTATGTCTCCAAGGAAATTTCCTATGTATTCTTTTCATTTTTTAAAGCTTTTTTATACCATTTTAAACACTTTTAAGTATGCAATCTGGTGACATTAAGTATATTCACAATGTTGTGTGATCATCATCACTATCCTTTACCAGAGGTTTTTCATCATCCCAAACCGAAACTCTACTCATTAAACAATGTTTCCATTCCTCTAGCTCCTAGAAACCACCACTCTAGTTTATTCCTATAGATTTGCCTATTTTAGGCATTTCAGGTAAGTCAGATCACACAGTATTTGTCCTTTTGTGTCTGGCTTATTTCACTTAGCATATGTGTTGAAGGTTCATCCATGTTGTAGCATGAATCAAAATTTATTCCTCTTTAGGGCTGAATAATATTCTATTGTATGCATACACCACATTTTGTTTATTCATCTGTGGTTGGACACTTGGGTTGTTTCTACCTTTTGACTATTGTAAATAAAACTGTTATGAATGTTGCATACACCAAGGTTATGTTAGAGTTTCTGTTTTCAATTATTTTGCATATATACCTAGGAGTAGGATTGCTAGTCTTATAGTAATTCTATGTTTAATTTTTTGAGGAAATGCCATACTCTTTTCTATAGTGGCTGCACCATTTTACATTCCTACATCAATGCACAGATATCCCAATTTCACCACATCCTTGCTAACACTTTTTTATTTCCCATTCTCATATATATATATATATATATATATATATATATATATATATATATATAATAGTGATTTTTATGGGTATGAAGCAGTCTCATTCTGGCTTTGATTTGCATTTTCTTTCTGGCTAGTGGCTTGAGTATCATTTCATGTACTTATTGACCATTTGTATTTCTTCTTTAGAAAACTATTCAGATCTTATCCTAATTTATTAGTTGGGTTTTTTTCTTATTATTGAGCTGTAGGAGTATTTTCTATATTCTAGATATTTATACCATATCAGACATGTGATTTACAAATATTTTCCTCATGCTGTGGGATAACTTTCCACCCTATTGATAGTGGCCTTTAATACACAGATTTTTAAAATTTTGACACAGTCCAACTTAATTACTTTTTCTTTTAGTTCCTATTTTTTGATGTCAGATCCAAGAAACCACTGCCAAACCCAATGTTATGAAGATTTTCTCCTATGATTTCTTCTAAGAGTTTTATAATTTTTTGTTATTATAGTTAAAATTTTAAATTCATTTTGAGTTATTTTCTATGTAATGTAACAGCCCAACTTTATTCTTTTGTATGTCTCTATCATTTTTCTAGTACCATTTATTGAAAAGACTGGCCTTTCCTCATCAAATGGTCATGGCATCCTCATTGAAAATTACTTGACCATATATGTGATGATTTTTCTGAGATTTCTAGTCTACCTGTATCTTTTTTTAAACTATTTCTTATATACCCAGAACCTACATATACTGGTTCTATGTACTCTGCAAAAGAGAAAATCAAGTGGAGGAGAAAAGATGGAATAAAACTTTGAAAAGATGCAAACTTAGTGAAGTTGTGAGAAGGTGTCACACTTTCCAGAGCAGAACACTCAAAATAGAATTTGTGGATACTTTATGGACTAGAAATGGTAGATTCCTATATTACTTTTTAATGTTCTTTCATAGACAATTATCCATCCAAAAATTATTCTTACTTCTTTCTACCATTTACTTACTAAATAGTTCTGCATTATAAGGCATCAATATTGATTATGAGTATCTCTAATGAAAACAAGATACACACGGGAGAAGCTGCACAAAAAATTTACACTATCTTTATATGCCTTTTCCTCTTTCCATCGCCAAAATTTTCATTCACTATTTAAGTTAAGCAGTTATAAATGGAGATAATAAGGAACAAATTTTGATCAGTCTAACACAACTCATTTCACATAGAATCTTCAAGGCTATAATTTGAGAATAAGACTGAACTCTTCAGAATTCCCTTTCATAGAGAAATTATGACCCTGAATAAATTCATTGATGTATACTCTGACTGGGAACTGCATGCAGTCTGATGGATTGAAGCCAGCCAGTTTAGGTTTTTGTTCAAGATCTTAATGATTATCCACAGAATTTTTCTTTCAATGTCCTAAGAACTTCCTACCTTAATAATCAGTAATGTAGGAAAAGACTCTTGGGATTGAAGCTCATGGCCAAGGAAGAATTACTGAAATTAGAAAAAGGTGGTTTTATTAAAGCACAGGGACAGGATCTGTGGGCAAGAAGAACTGCCCTGGGGTCATGAGGAGTGGCCCATTATATACTTCCAACTTGGGAGGCGTTAGGGATAGCCTAAGTTTCTAAGGAATTTTGGAAGCAAGGTTTCCAGGACCTTGAGGAGCCTGGGTGTTATTGGGAAATTATTACCATCTAATAAAACCTTAGTCATGAGACCCTTCAGATGTATACTTGGGGGATGATTGCCAGTGCATATCTCAGAGGGTTTTGAGATAAAGGAAATTTCTAAAGGAAATTTTATATATTAAAGTAAACTTGCAGGTTCCTGGGGGTCAGGCTAAGATTGCCTTCTGCCCTTAGCAAAGCATTAACATCGAAGCAGTTGAGTCCCTAGAAGATGTTTCAAGGACTTGTCAATGGGCCATAGCTAGTGAGGGAATTTAACAATTTCTCTTCTGCCTTTGTTTCCCACATCAATCAGCACTTGTCAAACATTAATAATAAATTCATCCATGTCCACTTGTTCATAGGCATAGACACTTATAAGAGTTGTTAACCTTCAAGTCTTACTATGATCTTTTCTACATTTCAGAAGAAACTCTCCAACATTTCCCATTCAAAGCCATTGTTCAAAGCCCACAGGTGCCTTGGCACTCACCACTCAGTGGAATTCTAGATTCTTCAGCTCACTTCCTTCCTTTAAATGCACTAGTGACCCAGCCCCGGGCAGAAAGCACCTCAAGATAGGGATTGTGTTCATCTTTGGCACAATTTCATCCATTGTGCTTGGCCCTAGATGTCTCTACCCTTATATAAATATTAAATAATAACAAGACAATGACTGTTCTTTCCTCTGGAGGGAAGGGGATGTTTTCCAGTATTTACTTTCACCTTCGTCACTTTCTATTTAAAAATTTTAACTGAAACCTTTATCTTTTTAAAAAGAACTGGAAAACATGCATGTATAAATGAAACCTTATTTTCTACACATTGTTATAGTACCTTAAAGAAAAATCCTAATTTTTATTACACTCTGGCAGATTATCATCAATGCTGTTTTGGATACTTAGAAAAAAATATTGGAAAAAATGAAAAAAAAACCCACATCAAAAATGAAATGAAACTTATTCTTACATAGTCCATGAATACTCCATACATTCTCATAAGCTCTGCACATAGCTGTTGCAAGTAGAGTAAACGTAAAATTATGAGGTGTAGTGTTTGTTTTTTTTTAACTACCCAGAGAGGAAAGCAGGTCCAAACTCAGGGAGGAAAATGTGAGCATTGTGAAATGCCATGTCTTCCTGCCCCTGGGAGGTTTATTTATTGGAAATTATATTGTGAGAAAAAAGTCTAAATAAATTCAGTCCCTAGTTATTATGTCACATGTAACTTCGTTTTAGAATATAGCACAATTTTGCAGTTATGTAAACTAAGCTGTCAAGCACTTGTTATTTTAAAGCTGGAACCAGGCAGCTCTCCTGACAGCCTTGCACTTCCAGCTCCCAGCCTGATTCATGGCCGGCACTGAGACACAGGAAGTTCGTGTCTGCTATAATCTAAACACCATGAAATGGAACATAAGAAGCAATGCAGAAGTGTAAAAATAGGCTAAACCCCATAACCCAGACAAGAACCATACAACACACTTGGAAGGAGGAGAAGGGAAAAATTAAGCCTGTGAAGTACCAGCATTAGCTTATTTACAATTAGGGATATCTAGGCCCAATCTGTAGGAGTTTGTAGGCCTCACTGCACAAGGAAGGACGCCTTGTTCAAAAATTGTTAAGAATTTCAAGACGGGGACAGCAGGGCATTAAACCAAGTGTGAGGGCCTCCTAACGTTCTGGTCCCTGGTAACTGCATAGGTCACAGAGCCAGGAAGCCAGCCCAGGCTACCTTTTAAACAGTTGACTAGTGAAGAAGTGACAAGATGTCATTACCTCAGAGGGATCCAACATCCCTCATCTGTATTTTTCTATAACAATATCATGCTTTTAGATTGTAAATACATAATGACATGCAATCTATACATTTTTAAGCTTTTAAAAATTTGTTTTTTAAAAGATTTTTTATTTATTTGTGAGAGACATAGAGAAAGAGGTAGAGACATAGGCAGAGGGTGAAGCAGGCTCCCAGCAGGGAGCCCAATGTGGGACTTGATCCCAGGACTCTGGGATCATGACCCAAGCTGAAGGCAGATGCTCAACCACTAAGCCACCTGGGTGCCCCTCAAGTCTTTTGAAAAAATGTGTGGTTGTGTAGTAAATGCAGTCAGTATAATTCTTCCTATATTTCTATATTTTTTTGCTCAGACAAATTTTACATTAATTTTATATTAATTTAACAAGAATAAAATCTGAACTCATTGTTTAGCCAGGAATTAGGCAATATTCACTACTCCAGGAATAGCCACTGGGAGTGAAAGGTTATTTAAAATACACTGTAATAAATCTGTTTGATTGTTTTTTGTTTAGGAGGAGGGAGTTTGGCCATATGTACCCTAAATAAAGCTAAGCTATCCATTGTTTCCTATAACAAAAAACAAAAACAAAAAATGTATATTTAATGCCTATATGTCTCAATTAAGGGAAAATTATACATTTGTTACACTGTACATACAAAGAAAAGAGACAAAGTTTTTTCTTCACAAGCAACAATTTACAGAAGTGAAAAAGCATGAGATTACAGAGGCTATAAAGTTATACAGTTAATCTGACCCTCAAAGCATCTTACTTTTTAGCAGAAAGGTGACGTTTTGGCAGGGGACCCTGAGCCACAGCCTCCAGCACCATCTACTTAGCTAGCTCAGAGCAGGGAGACAAGGGGCCCCTAAGGAAGCTCGTTGAAACAGTAACATTATCTGCCATAATTTGCCTGTAACAGAGGCCCTGTCATCAGGCAGTGGTAGGCCATTCTGTTTAAACTGAAGTAATTAAATCTCTCTGCTCTCATAAAAGTAAAATAAAATAAAAATACAACTGCCTGCTGCTGGTCAGCGAAATTATATTGAGTGGAGGTAAATTTTAATTTCACGGTGCAAGTGTTAAATTATTGCCCTCTAAACTGACTGCCAATTCTGCATGAAATCTCACCACATTTTAATAATTCGTCTTTTGTTTAGGGTGGAAAGAAACTTAGAAATAGCACATGTGTTACGATTTGAAGGGAGATTTTATGTGCAATTAGGCTCCTGAGAACCACAACGGCATAATGACATTTAGGTTTCCTAATTGGACCAAGAAGAAACTATCATTTCTGAAATGTTTTGGGGGACTTAAACTTTGTTCAACTTCTCTAGAACACTTGGAATTATTTTGATAGTGTCTGCTTATTTTCAAGGTTTCAATTTAATTTTAAAACTGCATTTTTATAGATGTGTATCTCCATTAATATGTGAGATTGTTAATAATCAGTCTCTTTCATTACATTGTGAAACTGTCAAGAAAACTGTCATTTATAAATGATTCTACATGAATTTTTAAAAAACTGTTTTTAGTGTAACTTTAACAGAACCTCACTCTGTGCCAAGACTCATAGCCAAATAAATATCAATAGGTAAATTATGTCTGTACAACTCATCAGTATAAAGTTTAATATTTAGAAAAAGTCAGTTTAGAATATGAATAAAAGTCTCATAAGTTCTTACTGATGAGCATTGAAATAGTCTCAAAATAGTATCACATATATCTCATAATTTTTGCATATATCCATCTAACTAGTGAAATCAAAATGTTAAACAACTTTAAATGAAGAAAGTAGAAAAAAAACCACTTTAGTTTGTTTTAATCAATATTTTATATCTTGCACGGCACTATGTTGTGTTCAAATCATTATTCAATACATCACTTGTAGTTCAATTGATTTGCTGCCCTTAGACATTCTGCATAGCAATTAACATAAAATGGAATTAAAATAGAATGTTGTGCAGTCAGATCTGAATAAGCTATACATAGTTTATCCCATACCCCAGGGTATCTGAAAAGACTACTTAGAGAGTGAATCAGCCTGACATCCTCCATATACTATTGACTTGTTGAATTCCAAATTCTTTAATCTGAATAAAAATAGCATTTTCAAACTGACTCAGAGAGATCCTGCTATATCCAATCAATAATTGCTTGGAGACAGAATGCATATTCACTGAATAGAGCATGGCATACAAAGCAAAGGTGGCAATAATATACATTGCAAAATTAAAGATCTAGATAACCAGAATTTAATTTATAGAATTTCTGTAACTGGAGTAAGAAGAAAATGTGTTAAGTATTAGGACTGTGGGTGATGGGAGAAACCTGGTAAGTCAGCTCGGAGTAAAATGTTTTTTTAGCCATATGGTAACTTTATTCAACAGGATTTTAAATTCTCGAGCAAAGAATGATAACCTGTGTTTATTTCAGATTTTCTAACTATTTCTTGACAGAAGCTTCCATATTTTATATGTTTATTTTAAGCATTTTCTTATTTACTATAAGATTTTTCTGTGAATCATTTTCCTTGCTTTTTATTTCAGGAAGTTCAAGGATGAAAGTATAGAATGGTCATAATCCTAAATGTAGCTTAAATCAATTTTATTCCCTAGACAAAAATCACCCCATTCTTCAGCTCCTCACAATAAAATTGGACCCACAGAACATAATCGAGAATATACATATATATGCATTAGAATGTATGCTTTTTTACCTACATATCTACATAGGCACATATACAAATAGACATATATATTTATATATATATATACATACATATATATATAGTGAATGTATATTCATTTAGTGTCCATTAAGGCAACAAATTTAAAAATCATAGATCCGGAAGAAACTTTGAGAAGTCTTTGAACCCTATCCATAAATAAATAATTTTCTTGCGTCATTTCAAAGAGATAGTAGACATTGGACAAATCTTAGTGATTATCAAAGCTGGATGATGAACTTGGGGTTTAATTGTTCTATTCTTTCTACAAGTGTGCATGTTTTACAATGTTCACACTAAGATGTTAAATACAGAAAATGGCAGGCTATGGTTGTTATGACTTTCTCTCTGTTTCATTGTTTTGCTTTTAGTAATTGTTTCTCCTCATTCAAAGAATCACAATTTCCATTCTTTATAAATAATACCTGGCATAAAACTTAATCAAAATTTGTCAGTTGATGTGTTGATGTTATTATTTAGACTAACATCACCAGTTTATTCTCCAAAATATTTTGTTATTTTGACATTCATGAGGCCACTATATCATTTACCAATGTTATTTGAGAATAATTATATATTGCAAATCCTTGAGCATATTTTATCCAATTTAAAATGTCATCAACTAACTATAAGATACACCATTATTTTATGCATCACAAAGAAAGAAGAACTCTGCCAATTAAACTACTGAAAATGCTCTCTCATCCCTTTATAATTTATTTTATTTTGCTCTTTTACTTGTATTTTATTAAAAACTCTTCTAGGATTATTTAGACATCATGTTTATCATAGAACACTGAAGCATACATAAAAGTGAAAATATAAAGAAAGTAAGTTGGTGAAAGTATTCCTAAAATTTCTTTACTTCCTAGTCTGACTAGGAAGTTTTAAAGTCCGCAACTCTGCACACTATCAATCTCCAGATCACAAAGAGCACTGATGATGCAATATTTCTTGGGAGGGTTCCATTCTTGTCTCCAGGAATTCAAGCTGCTGACACCTGTTCTGTAAATTTCTATGTGTGTATTTATGTGTGAATTTTACATATACAGTATTATTTTCCCAGCTGTTTATTTGAAAATTATCAAGCCTTCAGGAAAGTTGAGAAACTATACATGAACACCTGTATGTTTGTGTTTGTGTGTATCTGTTTGTGGTTTGTATGTGGCAATCATCCCCAAGCACACAGCCCATCAATATACATATGAAGGGTCTCACAACTAAGGTTCTATTAGACAGTAATAAATGACCTTTTCCTAATAATGGCTAGCCCCCTCAAGGTCCTAGAAACCTTGCTTCCAAAATTCCTTAGAGACTTAATGCTATCCCTGACCCCTCCCAAGTTGGAAGTATATAATAGGCTGCTCCTCATGACCCCAGAGCAGCTCTGTTTGCCCACAGGTCCTGTCCTTGTACTTTAATGAAGCCACTTTTTGCACCAAAGACATCTCAGGAATTCTTTCTTGGCCATGGGCTTCAACCTTAACATATTTCCTACATCAGGCATGACCTTGAGAAAGGTGGTCTTTTTTTCTGTCAAGGGCAATTCCCAGAGAGATCTGATAGCCAAGGGAATGAGTGTTTTAGTGCTGAAGGTGGTCAGGGTGGCACATCACTATATCACTACAAGATATTTGGATACTAGCAGGTATGAGCATTTTATGGAGTAGGTAGATTTGAGTTACATATAAATTTATATAATAGGGATTTATATGTAATAGATTGGTTGTGGAAAATCATTTAACTTTGTCAACTTGAAATACATTATTACAAAAAAAATAACAAGTATAATCATACTAAGATTAAACTCTAAGTTTTTATCCATAGTTTTGATACATCTTATACATGATAATGTCATTTCTATTATGGGTAAGTGAACATAACATACTGTCTAACATTATGGTGCATATACACCAGAAAAAAAAAAACTTGTCTATTAGTTAATTTCTTTCAAATTTGAACTCCTAGTATCCTGGTTTGTCTGTTTATTTGTTTAATGGATTTATTTAATGAGCTATCTCATTCAGGGTGAATTAATAATAGTTACTGTCAAGTCTTGTACTACATTAGAAGTTTTGTATAATTTTAATGAGTATTCACTGATGTTCATCCACTTTGAGAACACAAAAGTACAAATGTACAATTAAAGTAAGCTATAGATGTAGACAGTTTCAAGTTTTGTTTGGTTATCTTGAATACATTTATTTATTTAATAAATCTTTTCCTTTAATTTATCTTGGGCAGAGTTTAGGTAGTAAATATATAATGAAGAATTAAGTTTAGAAATATTGAGTTTGATCAATAAAGCAACAATAAAACCAAAATAGATTATTACCATGGCAATGGATCAGTAGAAACATAAAAGGAAAGCATCAAAATCAACCTGGCTGAATGAAAATTTCCCAAGGTATTAAGATCTTAATTAAATCTGAAAAGAGAGAAGGAGTCAGTCAAGTCAAGAAGGGAGGATGTAAGAGCCTGCGTGGCATAGTTGTTTGAGTGCCTGACTCTTGGTTTCAGCTGCAGTCATGAACTCAAGCCCCAAGCTGCTTGGGACTCTTTCCCCTGCCCCTCCACCCTGTGCTCTCTTTCTCTCTCTCTCAAAAAAATAAATCTTAAAAAAAAAGAAGGGGGTCGGAAGCAGAGGGAAGACCTTATGGACGTATTAGGCATTTATTAAGTATTTATTACATTCAGACACCCACCCAAATACTTTATATTTTATATCATAATCATCAAAACAACTCTATTGATCATATCCAAGATTGCTCTTCTTTTATAGAGGTTCTGAGACTTAGAGAAAGAAGGAATAAGTCCACATTCCCACACAAATAAGTAGCAGACCTCAGATTTGCACCTATAGGGAGGTAGAGAGTTATAAAACAACATTGTATTAAGAGAGAATGTGAGGGACACCTGAGTGGCACAGTCAGTTAAGGGTCCAACTCGGTTTCAACTCATGTTGTGATCTCATGGTGATGAGATTTAGCTCTGCATCCAGCCTCTTGCTCAGCTCAGAGTTTGCTTGAGATTCTCTCTCCCTCTCTGCCTCTCCTGCTCATGCTCGCTTCTCTCTCTCTCTCTCTCTCTCTCTCTCTCTCTCTCTCTGAAATAAATAAATCTTTAAGAAAAAAAGAATATGAGAAGGTCAGGAAATGAAATTTAAGAGATAGTCTGAAGCCAAGTTATGGAGTCTCTATGCTGAGTTAATGAGTTTGAACTTAATCAGGACAGATGACAAGATTATATTTGCATTCTAGAAAAATTACTTTGCTATCACTATGAAAAATACATTGAGGTAGACAGGAAGTGACTACAGAATTACAAGCTATAACTAAGAGTTATGGAAGTAAAGCAATTGCAGAATTAAGGAAAGAGGAGGCAGATTTTTAAAATTAATGAAGTTTTTAAATCAATAGCACTTGATTTCCAGTTATCAAAAGAGAGTAAGTTAAACAATAGAATCTACTAGAGTCCAGGTTTCTGGCTTGGGAAATTTGATGGATGAGTGAATTCACTAGGTAATCTAAACACCAAAAGTGTTTGCAAGGAAAATGACTCTTAAAGTTTTAAAATATCATATCCTAAAATGACAATATTTTTCCTAGAATATCAATGTTGCTATTTCTTAAGATCTTTTGACATGATTTCAATTTGAGCCCAAGGTTTTTGTTTCCATTGGTCCATTCCTTTCTACGTTTCAATATGCTATAGATCTTATTTCCTTGTTTTCTTCCAATCTTTCTTCCTTTTCTATACATCAGTAGTTCGGAGACACTTTTTGGACAAATCATCTCTTCTTGGGTATCAGTTATCTATTACAGTGAGACAAATTATGCTGAAACCAAAAGCTTACATAACAATGGCATTTATTATGTTACATAGCTTCTGTAAATCATGAGTTTGGGAACAGCTTAGCTGAGTGGCCTGGTTTGCTTTTGCTTTTTCTAATAAGATTGCTATCAAAATGTTGGCCAGGGCTGCATAATTGCAGCCTTGCAGAAGACTTATCATGGCTGGAGGGTCTACTTCCAAGATAGCTCATTCACATGGCTACTGGTAGATAGCCTCAGTTCCTTGACACGTGAATCTCTCCAGAGGGCTGCTTGACATGGTGTTCTTGTGACATTGGCCATTCGTTTCCACCAGAGGAAGAGAATGAGCATGGAGGAAGAAGATATAACACCTTTTATAACCCATCCTTGGAAACCACATACAATTAATTCTACTCTTTAGAAGTGAACGACTACATCCAGTCCACAACCAAGGGGAAGTGAGATAATGTACTTTAGCTAATAATAATATATCACTATTGGCTCAGAGATAACAAATGTACCAATGTCAGTGCAAGATGTTCAATATAGGGGAACTCAGAGAAAGGGGAGAGGTTATATGGAAACGTGCTGTACTTTTTGCTTAATTTTTTGTAAACATAATACTATCTTAAACAAATAAAGTCTAAAAATTTTAAAAAAGAAAATTAGAGACACTGGATGAAATGGACAATTCAATGTTGTATAGCAAGTGAACAAATATCAAATATAAGGGAAAGAAGGAAGGAAGGAGGAGGGAAGGAGGGTAGAGATTATAGTTACCTTTTTAAAAGTTTTAAAATTGTTCCTCTTGACTAATTTCTGCACTATCAACACCAGACTGTGATAATTATATATCTATTGATGTATTTGACCAAAATATTATTTTATATGACAATCTTAGGTCTAATGGAGATTCTAGTACACCAGAGGTATTTTCATGATTCACTGTCTTGGGTAGCTTTCGATCTCTCACCACTTCATAATAAAAGAGAATCATACAACTTAGTAGTTAACAAGACTCTGAGTTCAGCTAAATGAGTTTAAACCTGGTTCTATCACTTAATTAACTGAGTGACATCAGGTAATTAGTCTCCGGCACATAATAAGCATTTAGTGTTACCTACTACAAGGGTTTTACTGTTAAAAATTCAATATTAACTAGATTTAATGAAAGGATCTAATTTACAGTTCTTAAGTATATCTTTCCTGGGACTTTTTTTTCTTTTCTTTAAAAATCTTATTTATTTGTTAGAGAGAGAATACAAGTTGGGGCAGTGGCAGGCAGAGGGAGAGGGAGAAGCAGGCAACCAGAGGAGCAGGGAGCTTGACTCAGGGCTCGATCCCAGGACCCTGAGATCATGACCTGAGCTGAATGCAGATGCTTAATGGGCTGAGGCACCCAGGTGCCTCTTTAGGATATTTCTCTAACAGAATTTTTTTCATCAATATTGTTCATTTAGAAAACCGCTCTATACTTCAAATTGAAACTTTCCATTTCATATCTCTCAGGTTCTCTATAAAAGTAGTTTGGTTTTTAACCTCCATCATCTAACTTCCTTACAAACAGGAAGTTGAAAATACCTATCTTTCCTTACTTTGGCCAACATGGAGGCAAGGTTAGTGCATCAGGATCCACATAAGCAAAGTCATTGAACCCAAACCTCATAAACGCTGTGCCATGAAGCCACAGAAATGGAAGCCTCAGCAAAGCTATTCCCCAGAGAAGCTGTGGAAAATTAAATTAACATCGTATTGTGGGAATTTTCAGAAGAATACATGCAAAGCTTCCCTCCTTTGATGAAATGCTGAGCTCAAACTCCTGAGAAGCTTGACTCTGAGAAGCAACACACACTCCCAACATGAGGTCTTTCTATTTCAATTTTCCAGTTGTAGCACCCCTGAACACACAAATTTCAGTGGTGGTTATTATTAGATAAATGACATTAGTTGTATGCTTTCTATTTTACACTGTCACAGAAACTTAAGATTTCCCCCTTTCCATGACCAGCCTTGCTTTCATTAAAGTATCTAATGTATCTTTGAAAAAGCTTAAATGATTGAGCCAAAGGGAGGAGATAAATTTCTGATGACTCTTAAGATTCTAGGTCTGAAGAGAAGGATATTTTATTTTATTTTAATTTACTCTATTTACAAGGTACTGAAAACCCAGGAGCTATTAATTGATAATGTCTCTGTCACACATAAACCTTACTTGCTTCTATTAACTAGTTTCACTAATAACCAAGGTCATTTATTCCTTCATCTGTAACATAATTGATTAGATTTCCATTGCTGCATGACATTTTTTAATACCAGATATGCATCTTACTTTTCTGGAGCACTCAAAATAGCTTAAAAATTCTCTGCAAACTGAGTTGCCAAAGCTACACCGGAATTTTGATGTTTCCATTAATAAAAGATACATGCCTGCAGGAGGTACAGATTTGTGATCTCAGGATCCAGAGTTTAGGGGCAAAGGGAAAATGGCTTGCATCTGTACAATGATTAAACATAATGTTCAGAAAGAGGAACTCTAAAGTATCTATACAGATCTAACAAGACCTATTTGGACCTGGGGCTTGCCCCTGCCGGGTGTTTTTTCATAGCTTTATCTATGTCAGACACTGGGGCTCTCTATCCATTCTCACTTATCAATATGCCATGGTAGCTTCAGAGCTGGAAACAGGGAGATGATGGGCCACATGAAGAGAAACCTGATAGTCAGGGAGCCATTTCACCAAGTCTATACATAGACTAACCAAAATGCAATGTCAGGGAAACAAACCAACAAAAACAACAAACCAAATGTCAGAAAAAAACACAAATCAAATGTCAGGGAAAAAGTTAAGATGATGCCAATCAAGCCTAAAAATAAAATCTATAATTTAAAGAAACTTCTCAAAAGAAAAATAGAAGTAAACATACTTAAGAATCAAATATATGAATCCTATGCATCTTCCTCCTGGGTAGAATGTTTTCACTACCATGAAAACATAGAACTGAATATGATAGAAGCTGAGATACTGTGTCTCCACGAAGCTTTTTTGTGCTTTTAAGAAAACCTGTCAATTCATACAATCTAGTCCTTATTTTAATCATTATAATTTTTATTGTGCCTGTTCTATACATAAGGCATTATACTAGATGTAAAAACCAAGAATCTGTTGGGTACTGAGCTTCTTTTTTTTTTGTGAATTAAAATGCCTTTATTTTGTTCTTATAAAAAAATATTATTATAAACATCTAGAAAAATATGCCCCAAACCATAAGTAATATCTAGAAATAACCACTATTGACATTATGGGATATATTATAGGCTTTTAAATATCTATCTATATATATGAAAACATTATATATGTATCCACATAAACATATATATATATATATATCATATGTGTAATATAGTTTATATGTAATATTTATACACACACATAAACAGATGCATGCACACACACAAACATATAGCATTAGTTTGCTAGAGCTAGCGTAACAAAGTATTACAAATGAGTGACTTAAACAACGGAAATTTATTTTCCCTAAATTCTGGAGACTAGAAATCCAATAATAAGGTATAGGCAGGTCTGTGCTTTCTGAGACCTCTCTTTTGGCTTGCAGGAGACTGCCTTCTTACTGTGTCCTCAGGTGGCCTTTTCTGTGCATGTCTGCATCCCTTGTGATGCTTTCTCTATCCAAATTCCCTCTTCTTATAAGATCCAATCCAGTCAGACTGGATTACCCTAATAGCCTTATTTTAATGTGATCATCTCTTTTAGGGTCCTATCCCCAAATATATTCACATTCTGAGGTTCTGGGGGCTAGAACTTCAAAATATGAATTTTGAGGGGACACAGTTCAGCCTATAACATACATACATATGTGTATACATACAGAGAGTGGGGAGGTTTCTATTTTCATGTAAAAATGAGACCATAGTAGGCACCCTAATTTATAATGTGCTTGTTCATCTCTCTCCATTGATATATTTAATCATATATAATTAGCATGACTAAATGGGTCATTGTATAACTGTGATTTATTTACTAAGTTGCTATTATTCAACACTTATCTATATATCTAAATTATCTAACAATCTAAACTCTATAATAAATCTACTATTATTTGGAATTTTGAGTTTATTATTCCTTAGGAGAAATGACTAAAAATGGAATTGTTGGATTAGAGGTATGCACATGATACTTTTTTTAAATAGCTCTTTAGAAAGTTTTTATTAAGTTACAAGAGAAGTTTGGCTACTTTCCAACATCTTAATATACTATTAGTATTTATTTTATTCTTTGAAAATATGATAGATGGAAAATACTATCTTGGTTTTGTTTTTTTTTTGCATTTCTTTGTTTGCTATTGAATTTAAACATATTTTTATTCATTTTGTTCATTTATTGTCTATTTTAATTTATTAATTTTTAATCCCTTGCTATATCTTTGCTCAATATTCCATTAAGATGTTCATTTTTTGCTTATCAACTGGAAAGAAATGGTTCCATATCAGAATTGGTCATTTGCCTATAGACAGTAGAATTTTTTTTCAGATTTGTGGTCTGCTTTCTAGTACCATTTATAGTGATTTTCTACCATTCTGAAATTCTTGTTTTATCTCGTTCTGTTTTCATTAATGGCTTTTGTTGTTACGGTATCTGCCAATCTATGAACATTTCCCTATGGTTTTGCAATTGGCCATGCATAGAAAGGCCTGACCCCACAGGACAATTGTTCGTATATTCACCAATTTGCATAAAATATTTTATGGATTTTCTGGTAGTTTTTAATTTAGTTAAAGATGAAGTATGAGATAACAATGTAATATTGTCCATAAAATACGGTTAACTTGTTTTGTAGTACCATTAAATAAAACAGTTCGCTTTTTACTTAATGGTTTGATGGGCCATAATATTATGGCTTATTTTAATAACATAATACTTACCTATACTTGTCTTAATTTATTTTACCATTATAGTCTATTTCTAATCTACTTTTTTTTTCTTTTTGAAGATTTGTTTGTTTATTTGTTTGTTTATTTGAGAGAGAGAGAGAGAGAGAAAGAGAGCAAGCACACACTTGAGTGAGAGTTGAGACAGAGGAAGAGAATCTTATACCAGACACTTTGCTGAGTGCAGAACCCAATGTGGCACTTGATCTCACGACCTGTGAGTTTATGACCTGAGCTCAAAATAAGAGTCAGACCCTCAACTGACTGAACCACGTAGGTGTTTCTACTCTAATCTACTTCTAGAAAGATGCTATTTGTTATACCTTCATACCTGATTTAATATGTGATAGGATAAATGATTTTGTTTTCAAAATTTCCTAACCATATTCTTCCATATTTATTCTTCAAGATTAAGAATGATTTTATTCAAAAAGTAAACTACACCAAGAGTTTTTTATTAGAATTACATCTATAGATTAATTTTTAAAAATTTATACATTTAAATTATTTATTCTTACGGTTCAGGAAAATAACATGTCTTTTCTTTTATTCAGCTCTTATTCTATGACATTCAGTATAGTTTCATAATTACATATGTCTTCTATGTCTTTTATTAGGTTTATTCTTAAATAATTTATAAATTATTTGATATTGTGAATATAATGCTTATTTTTCTATTGCATTTTCTAATTGGTAATAGGGAAATATATAGGGTATATATGTTTTGGTATATTTACTAAATAAATGGCCACCTCTTTAAATTTTTATTCATTCAAATCAATTTTGCAATTGATTATCTTATGTTTTACATATCAGAACACTGTTAGAACACTGTTCATTGTAGAGGTAAAAGCAGGCGTTGGTATTTTCTTCTTGTTATTAAAAGAACATAGAGTGCACCTCTATTCACCATAATATCTGCTCTTGGTTCACAGAACATCTTATTTCATAGCTACACCTCGTTTACCATGGACTTGGTCTTTTAAAAAATTTTATAAGAATGAATGCTGAATGGCTGTCATGACAGATCTACTGAAGACCACCACTGGCTTTGTAGGATTGGCTAGTTGTAAAAATCCACACAAGTGGCTAAGAATATTGTACACAAAGATTCTTGATGTTCTTGAGCAAGTTCCTAAAAATGCAGCATATAGAAAGTATACAGAACAGATTACAAAAGAAAAGCTGAGCATAGTTAAGGTGGAACCAGATGATAAGAAATTAGAAGACCAACTTCAGGGTGGCTATTTAGAGGTAACTCTTCAGTCTGAAAATGAAGTAGGTCTGGCAAGAAAAATAGTACAGGGGAAACCATGGGAGCCTTTAGTAGAACCAATGGAAATGGGTAATATAATCACCATTAAATGATCAATGTGTTGATGGGAAACTAATGTAATTAAATGTCCTGTTACATTAAAAAAATAAATATTCTGTTATATTAAAAAGTAATTTTTGCTGAATTACAGCTGTTTGTTTTTTAATCATTTACATGGTGATACATTTTTCTCACTAATATGAGAAGTCACATCACAATATTTGCCAGTGTTTAACAAACCTTACATTCTTGGACTTAAGTAAAATCTACTATGTATAATCTTATTTTCTTTTTTCTTCTGTTATTTTTAATAGATGGTAGATAGTAGATGTCAAAGAACTTAAGCAACATATGTGTAAGTAATAAAACATAAGTTTAAAAAACACTCTCAATAAATCTCAACCCAGGCTAGGAATTAGAGCATTTCTGGGGCAGCCCTGGGCGAGATCCTGGAGAACCGGGATCAAGTCCACATCAGGCTCCCTGCATAGATCCTGCTTCTCCCTCTGCCTGTGTCTCTGTCCCCCTCTCTCTTTGTGTCTCTCATGAATAAATAACTAAAATCTTTTTTAAAAAAAGCATTTGTTATATCTTATGTCTTTCTATGTATGTCAGTCCCTTGTCTGTGTCCTACCAAATCAACCACTATCTTGAATTGCATTATGTACTACACTCTTCAAACACAGTATCTGGTTGAACATGATAATAATTTTTTTTAGAAATGTTTTATTTATATTCATATGGGAATATATAGTGTTCTTTCTTATGCTATCTTAGTGATGTTTAGAAGTATCAAGCCTCAGGAAATGGAAATATTATCCTAATATCATTTCAATATTATCTATATCTATTCCTTGAATGCTTGACAGAGCTCATTTTTAAAACCAAGAGTTTGGGAATAAATTCTTTTATGAGTTGTCTCACTCTTTATACTTTTTATTCTACTGAGGAGTGCTTTACTTCATTATCATTTGTTTTGTTTGGGGGTTTCCTTTTTTAATCTTTATTGCTTCACTTCTATTGATGCATATTTCACACATACTACACACACACACACACACACACACACACACACACATACATTAGCCCCAAATTTAAATTATATTTGCTTTTTATCTATTTAGTCTAATTCCTAATGTCAGAGCATGAATTTTCATTTGGCTTTCTTACTAGATTTTCTAGCTTTGGAGTTTAGCCATCAATTCTATTAAAGTCTTCTTTTTAATTTATTATTTTTTCCTGTATTTATTGTTTTATTCCTTTTCAAGTTAACAAGTTCTTCTCTCTTTGTTCTGGAGTTAGTCCTCAGTAGTGAGACCTTTTATTCAAACAAATCGTTACCAAAAACTTCAATTCAAGAGAACAAAAAAGGTAGGGGTGTGCTGGTATAAACAAAATGGAGACCTGGACTCACACAGACAACAGAGGGTGATAACAAATGCTAAAGATTATAGTATATGCTCTTCGCATTGCTGTGAATTTTTAAATAGCATGAAGTGTTGGTTTTTGTTCTCGTTGTCCCTATCAATATACATTTAAAGGGTGTTCAAAAAATTATTTTCCGAGGGAAAATGCATTTTAACCTTTAGTTATGAATTTACAAATACTGTTGCAATAGGTGAACAGACTGTGCAATTGTGATTAGGTTTGTCTTTGTGAGGTTGCTTTGTGGCTTGTGAGAGAGCAGTTTTGTATGTTTCAAACTATGCATTGGCGAATGTATTCATGTTTTCCTTATTACCAATATTTGTAAATACCTCATAAATATTCTAAAATAACATGTGTTTTCTTTGTGAAGATTATCTGGTATGTTTATGAATTAACTATATTATTCAGATTTTGTATTACAGTGGTTTTTCAACTCCTCTCCATAAATTCCTGCTTGGTATATCATATTATATACAGTGTCTATAATTTCAAAAAATTATATTTACCATTAATTTTATTGTACTAATAATACAATTTATTTTGAAATTTCAAATAACATGTAAAGATGTGAAATTTGTATATTTATCAAAAAGGGGCATAAGAACATCAGGATCACTACTCAATCATTTTGGCTACTTAATTGGTAAAGTATAAGACAAATACGTTGTACCTTCTTACTCTGAGATCTTATAGTTTCTCTTTATATTTATATGAGTTATTCCTTTCAATATGGTATAAAACCTTATATTCAGAGTGGTACATTTTTGCTAATCTTCATTCTATATCATATCTTCTATCTTAAGATAACATTCTTCTCTCACATTTAATGTGTGTCTACTTTGAGTTCTTTATCTGATATTGCTCACCTGCTTTCTATTGGTTTTCATTTGCATGCTATAGCACGATCTACCCTACATTTTCAACATCACTCTTTCATTTTTGTTTGAAGAGTGATGTTTGAGAGACAGAACATATATGAACTTTTTTTCTATTAATACAAAAGTCCTCATTTTTCAATAGAGTAATATATTTTACCTACCTTTATTTTGATAATTGTGCTTTTTTGTCTTCTCATGTTTTTCTTTATTAAAATACCTTATTAACTTTTTGCATTTTTCCATATTAATTCATTTGGTCATTCAAAATATTTATTAAGGACCTATGTGTCAAACACCATTGTCCAGTCAATTTGTCCCTCCCCTAATGATAACCGTAACAATGATAGCCAACATTTATCAAAGGATTTCCATAAAATAGGTACAGTCCTCAAATTTCTACATATATTAACAGATTTAACACAACAGTAAGTTGGTATCATTATCATACCCATTTTGAAGAGGAAAGAAGTGAAGAAAAAATATTCAGAGACCACTCAAAGTGAGTAGTTCCATAAGTGGTGGAGTTGGGAAATGGAATTGGATAGTCTGATCCCAGAGTTCTCTGATTTAAAAGTTCGGTTTTCTTTTTTTATTCCGATGGCTATCTCATCCTTAAGCATATTCGCACTTACCTTTAGCAACATGAAAGTGGAAAAAATTGTGTTTATTCTCTTAAAATTTCCACCACTATCTTTTTTCCTACAAGTCTAGGTCCAGCTCACCCTGTACACTCTAAACTCATGCTCTGTCTTTTCCACCATACCTGGCACACAATAAATAATTATGAATTTTGCTTAGACTTTTATAATCTGATTTGCTTGAATGGTTCTTCTTTTTAGACTACATCTGTTGTATAGGGATCTGAGAATAGAATATCTCAAGATTACACTTTACAGGATTTGGGTAAATACTTGAAATGTAAAAAAAAAATACTTGAAATGTTTTGTTATTATTCAAAAATAAGCAGTACTGCATGAATTATAGCTAGAAAATCTAGACAAACTATTTTTTAACCAATGGCTTTCAAAAAAATGTGTACTTCATTAAAAGAATGTTACATAATTTTGTTTAACACAATCACGTAAGTGTATCAATAATGCTATAAAATATTTATCCCTTAAGTATTTACTATCCCACAGCTTTAGATAATCCCATTTTATATATAAGAAAACAGTATAGGGTACCAAATAATTAATCACTTGAAATTGCAAGAATCGCCTTTGCAATCAATGGTCACACACTCTCACAATCCACCTCAGTGCGCACAGACTGGGTCCCGATATCCTCATCTCATCGATACACTCAGTGTAGCTGTTGTACACACTTTGTACACTTGCACACACCATGACAGTATTTTGTTCTGTTGATTTTTCTCCCAACACATAAAAAGTACATTGTTGGCTCTTTTTCTCCTTCTCAGTAACATGTCATTTAATCATTTGCTAAGTGTTTCATATGGATTTTAGGGTCTCCATAGTCAGAATATTTTTGCTAACTAGACAAAGAACGTGACTCTTCAAAATGCAGGTTAGGTATCCTGTTTGGGGGTTGGTACAGAAAGAACAGGCAGAGAAATGCCCTCTTGGCTGGAAGAAGGGAAAAGAATTGAGTACACATTGTAAAAGCAATTATTCTCTTTGCTGTAGAGTATACAGAGAGAAAAATAAGAAGGCCAAAGAATTACTAAAAAGGAATTTGCTGCTTCAGTGACCCTGTTAGCTACCTGTTAAGACCTTTTGCTTCCTCTGCCATTTCTAACTAAATCTCACCAAAAAAGAGAAATCTAAAGAAATGGTGGGAATTATGTTAGAACTGGGAATTTTCTTCTTCAGTGTCACTGTAGCTGTTATTCCCTGGCAACATAATTGTAACTAATTAGAATCTAGTTAGATACAGAGACAGCATTAAAAACCTTTGCTTATTTTTTCTCCCTAGATGGTCACAGTTTGCGCTTGTATCTGTTCAGGGCAGGAGAAGTTTCAGTTTCACAATTACATTTCAAATTTAGTTTTATCTGTTTGTTTTTTCTTCCAATAATTTGCACGCATTTTGACATTTTACTGTGGACTAAGTGAACCACTTTCAACACTCACTGCCAGGTTAACCACTGAGTCCACTCAATGCAGGATAAAGTGCATCTATTACCCTAGTAGCTCTAATTGCAGGATAGCCAGAGGGTATCCATTTGGTCTATAATTAGGTCATTTCTCTCTCATCCCCTGCAAGTGTGTATAATTATAAATTAATTTAAAATCCCACTGTGAGAAAAGAATTTCTCTGTAATATAAAGGAAAGACAAAAGCTGCAGGAAGTATCTTTAAAAACATTTTTGGCATTTCCTTCAAAATTAATCTTTGAACTGGTTTTTCATTCTACTATTCATTTTCCTGGCTAGGAGTTTCATCATTGTACATTTAAATTTTGGGTCAATTTAAAGTTATACTGCAGCCTTAAGTTTTTGATGCTTCCTGCAGAATTTACATTAGCAGATCAAAACCATTCTTTGGGGAAATAAAACCCGTTGAGAGGCCAGCTTCTGACTGATGTGTAAAGGTGTGGCTTTGTGCAAGCCCAGACAGGATGACTTGTTATGTTAGACATATTTCATTCTAAGTGCTGCACATTGGCCCTTTTAACACTTGCCTTTCTGTTTTCACGGTAAAAATGTTGTGTCTTATACTAGGTAAGATAAAACATTTTTTTTTAAAAATTGGCTCACACTGTACACTGCAGTAGCTGTTCTTTTCATCTGTTTGGCTGAGATGTTATTTTACTTCTGCTATCCAAAACCATGGTTAAATGCATTACCTCACATATTTTCGGAAAGGTGATTCAGGTAAAGATGTGCATGTCTAACAACAGGATAACCTTAACCAAGCCATTAAGGCAATGTTTTGACTGCTAGACTTCTTGTTTCTGTCAGGAAATCAATCTTTTTTGTGGACGTGGGGAAAATGTGTCAGGAGTTGCCTAACACAAAACTGTACATAAAACCCAAACTACATATGTGACCTTTTTTTAAATTTCCTAAACACTGAAAAATGAGAGAGACAGCAAGCAAGAGAGAAACGTTCTACCATCAAAAGAAGAGGTGATATATTTGAGTAGTTTCTCTAAGAATATTCTGATGAATCCATTATAATCCCTATAGAATGTGAAAAAAATTTTTTTACATACTTATTTTACTACTTTCCTGTTTCTGGCATTCCAGTTAGAGGTTAATGCTGGTAACATTTCACATTGAGACACTGTGCTAAGTTATTTATATTTAAGTCACCCTACGAGGTGTGTACAGACAAGGAAAGTGAGGCACAGGAGGCTAAGAAATGTGATCAAGGCCTACCTAGGAGGTCACTGGAACCCAGACATTCAGGTTTGAGAGACCTGCTCTATCTACCTGATGCCTTGCCAGGGTAATAGGAAAAAAGCCTGACCAGCCAGATGCCACACTCTATTGACCTAGGAACCTGACAGGTCAGGAAAGGCTTGACTGGTATTCTGTAAGTGCTCACCAACTACTTTATGGACTTAATTTATCAGTAACTTCTTAAATCTAGTGATAGTATATGATCAAGTTTGCCGTTCAAATGGCAATCTCTCTCCACAGAACATCTAGAGATATGTCATACCATCAGGGAATTCCATAGTTAAAAGCTGCAGAATCTACTTCTGATCAACTAACTCTAGTTTTGTGTTTACTCATCAACCAAATGAAAGTAAAATACAAAATGCTACTGAAATCATTCCCATCACACAGGCATTAAATTATCAATGTGATATTCTGTCATAAAAATAAGCAATAAAGAGGATTTTAGCATACATAGAGGGGAAAAGTCCATAAAACATCAAATTCTGAAGAAAACTACATAACTTTAGATTTTTTATTTTCAGAAAGTCATAATTCTTACTCCTATTGTTTAAGATTTTTAAAGACATTTGGATTCAATTAATAAATAACCCTGATCTTTATATTTTCTGAGAAGCTAATAAACCTAATTTATTTCCATCAAATCACTAACAATCAGGTGTCACCAAACTTGTTCTGTAAAGGGCCAGATGCAAATATTTTTGCCTGGTTTTGTGGGCTGTATGGACTCTACCACACATACTCCATCATTGCAGCACAAAATCTACCATAGAAGGCATGTTAATAAATGAATGTGTTACTATAAAACTTTAAAAAAACAATTGGTTGGCCAAATTAAGCATGCAGAACGTAGTTTGCCAATCCTAGATTTATAGGAAAGATCATGTATATTTTTTACCTATCATCTGGTACATAAGAATATATTTATAATAAATCAAATTACTTTTTCAACATGATAATAAACTCTAAGCAAGACCATTTCTATTTTAAAAAAAAAAAACCTCCCAGATTTTACACAGTAGTATAATAGTTCTGCAATTTTCCTCTAATTCCTATGTAATCACAATGGCTTATATTCCTTTATTTCAAAAAAAATTGATATTCAGACCCAACCAAAGTTCTAGAAAATTAATAGCTATGAGATCTGAGCCAACACTAGATGATACTACATTTGACTACATTTGACTCTAAGCGTTATCATCAGTATGGTCTGTGAGTCCATTGACCACAAATGGCAAAACACAATTACCTACAGCCATGTGCATGGCAACCAGTGCTTCTGCATCCCTTTTCCTCAGCCTGCAACCTTCTTGATGAAAATATACTCATTGTTAGTATCCAAGCCAACTTCCAGAACAAACTAAACTAAACAGGTTCATTTAAGCCAATGTATTTTATTGAAATCTTCCTGGAGAACAAAGAGGAATGAAGTGGTAAAACTGTCTGGCATAAGTGAACTTTATCCTTTGTCTCTAATCAGCTTTAGATTTGGGGTCCTCCAAATCAAAGGACCCACTTTTCCTGTCCTCCATAAATGGTTAAGAATTTAGAGACTTCTTAATGAATTAATGAGTCAGAGATTTCTGAACAAATTTATTGGACATGGCTCTGCTTTATATCTAAGATAAATCTTACTTTTTAGTAAAAATTTTTTAGGTAACTGGAAAGATTTCTAAGTGATTATTGAAAAACCATAATCACAATGAAATACTCTTTTTAGGATCATTGTCTAAAGGCTTCAGTTTTTTTCTAACTATATGCATTACTAAAGCAATCATTTCTCAATATAAACTATTTCAAGTATAAAGAAATTTGTTCTAAAAGTGACTGATTGATCTTAGAATCACGGGGTTTTTTTTTTCTTCTTCTTCTTCTTTTGTTCTTTTCTCCAATGCAGATAGATTGCCATTTTCTTATGGACACCTCAGAGTGTCTATTTATCTCAAATCAAATCACAGAATAGACACGGAGTGTCTATCTCAAATCAAATCACGGAATCACCTCAGAGTGTCTATTTATCTCAAATCAAATCCAAATCATGGAATTTATTAAATTATATAATCAGTACTTTTAGGACACTAAAAATAATTTTTAAACAAATATAAATTATAATGATTCCAGAATGGGTAGGAAATAAGCCTACATATCTTTTATGATTTTCTCCTGGGACTTGTTACCACGTCATGCACCCTCAGATTTGGAGCAGTCCTCTTTGGAGGATATCTGAAAAAGCTTAGCTATTAACACTAAAATCTGTGCCTCAGTCCTCCTTGTCTGTTTGCCCAGATAGGTCAAAGTCACAGAGGCTCAGGAAAACCCAAGAGGCCTGGAAACTCTGCAAACTAAGGTGCTCCTTAGTCTGCTGGGAATGAAACAGAAATCTGGCAGGAGGTCAGGAGAATTCATTAGCTAGGCAATGCAACACAGCCACTATGAGGCAGGGAGAGTGGGTTTAGAGTAAAAGGCTAATTACTCCAGTACCCAGCTCAATCTCCTGCTAGACTTACTGCTAATTAATTTTCTCTTCATTTTTACCTATCCGGTGAATCAGGGGCTATGACTCACTTTCTGCTTTTCCTCCTGTAACCATCACCAGTTTTTGCTCCATTAGCAAACTCTCTTTTGAATTTCTCTTTTCTAAAGGTTGGTTGCCTGGGCAATCTCATGGTCTTGACCTTGGGAAGATCTTTGAGCAAAAGGACTCAGAGCAATAAGCAGCAATTGGTTTAAAAAAAATGGGGACATAATAATGAATAAAGGGGGGGTTGCTACTTTTTTCTTTTGCTTCCCTCATAAGGAAAGAAAATTATTTTTTCATGTTTCTTAAATTTTTCCTATTTACTGAACAGTTCATGTAGACAAGGCATATTTCTAGAACCAGTGCTGGTCAGGGAAGTAAATGCCTGTGAGTAACCACAAAGAGGGCAAAGACAGCACTATTATTTTCATAATGTACCTTATGTGTTTTCTATGTGTACCTAGGCGACATACAACTCTACTATTAGCCTCATTAGGCTATTAGCTCCACTAGTCCACTAGTAGCTGCTACTAGCTTTACTAAAAACTCATTAGACATATGAACTTTTCAATGAAAATATCATGGTTTTGAATCCAACTGTATTAAATTTACTTTCCATAGCTAAAGTCTGTGGATAAATACACATCAGTTATGGATTTGAGGTTAGAAAGAACTGAAAAATGGATCAAGAAATTAATAAAAGTAAGGCTACAAAAATATTGTAGAGGAAAACAAGAAGATGTTCTTAAACTCCTAAGTATTAAATACTGCCTTTAGAAATAAACTCTACAGACTGTTCATGGTGGCCCCTGTATAATGTGGGCAAAACTGTTCAGATAGGATGGCACTCTACAGATCATGGATTCTTGCCATCTATTCCATGGAAACAGGAAGTTGAAGACTTGCTATCTTGCCTAAAAATCAAAGACCAGTCATAGCGGGGAGGGTGGCATTCTCATGAGTTTGCCACAGATCACTTGTTAGGGCTTATTTATTATACATCAGCTATTGCAACTGAAAAAAATTCCTGGATTAAATCTTTAATGTTTTGTGTTTTTGTTTGTTGGATTGTTTTATTGCCATAGATGTCATTCTCAACACTCCTCTCTCCTGTGATCCTTACTACATACTTCAGAAGGACATGGGTATCTTTGGAGAGGTAAATATGGAAATTTTGTGGGGTTTTTCTGGGAATGAGTAATACATAAAATATTAATGACATAGCCACAACTAAAACAACAGCAACCATATGATTTAATATCCACTCTAACAACTACCCAAATAAACCATTTCAGAATCAGTAAGCAAGGATACCATGACTTTCATGAAATAATAATAAAAAAACATGGTATCATCAAAATATCTGTACATGACACCATAAAGTCTTAAGCTTTAGATGATTACATATATTTGGCATTTAGTAACAATATATTCAACTGCTATAAAAGTATCTAGATTTGTCAACTCAATATAAGTTGATAAGATTTGTAGTAATGGTATTGATAGTATTTTGGAGGACAAATAAATTAGTTCATAAGTAATTGTTATAGCATCTTCATCAAAACAATTTAGAAATGTAAATGGCCCACAAAAGTATAGCTTATATTAAGGAGCCCCTGAGTTCTGGCTCAGCTTACGGGAGACAAGCTAGTATCTGGGAACAGAAGGTGGAGGGGGATATGGAGGAAGTTAGCTATACATCCTAACAATACCAAGAGACTCAAGAAACCAGGTACTGTGAAGGCTGGGAGAACATCTAAGGGACTGGAATAATCCTAGGCCGCCTCTAAAGATTATATCTGCTCTGAGAAAAACATTCAGGAATTTGGTTCCAGAATTAAATGGACCCAAAATATTCATATCATTCAGATATTCATGCCAGAAGCTAAGGGGATCTCAAAATAACTATAGAATAGTTTGGAAATATAGCATAGGTTTCAGTGGGTGAAATATAATTCACTCAGACTTCTTTACCCCTAATGAATCTTAATACTTAACATGGAGCTAAATGTCACATCCAACGTCAATTGTAAACATTTGCATGGTAATTATAAAAGATTCTTAGAAAACAGATTTAAATAAATGTGTCTTCTTTTATTATCTAGCCAAAAGAGAAAGTGTTTAGTCTATAGGACATAGTTGAACTCTTGCTTATCAATAGTTCTGACTCATAAACAAAAGAGTTGGTCCTGCTAAACTCAGAAACTAAGTAGAATGGAAAGAAGAGAGATTTAAAGTGCATTTTTCTCACAGATTAAAGTTGGGTGTGCTTGTCTTGGTCCCTTCCAATCATTTGCAAACTATGGCATCTTGAGTTTACTCATTCCATTTCTTGAGCTACAATTTCCTCATCTAAAAAGCAGATATGATGATACTTAACTTGCAGTAAAGAATAAATAGGATAATGTATGACATACTGCCTAAGAAATAACAGATAATCAAGAATGTCCCACCATTATGTCTTTATATACTGGGGATGGATATTTTAAAATTGGGGAAGCAAGCTATATTTAAATGTCAAAAAAGACTTTTATGAGTTTACTCAAAATATTCATAGAACTCTAAGAAAATAATTTCTTAGAAATTAATTGAAAGCTTCCATGTGTTTAAACAGAAGATCTTTTAAATAAGAGAAAATTCAGCTTTGTAATAACAAGGATTTATGTAACCATAAATAACTGAAATAAGCAGGAGAAATGATATACATATGTAGGCTTATTTTTCAAAAAAATTGAAAATGCAAATATTTGGTTATATTTTATTTTATTATTTTAAATGGAAATGTCACATTATCTTAGTAGTTAGTATGTTAATGAGCATGCTTACTATAATAGAACTCTCTAGGTTTTAATCACTACAACTAAAATTTTATTATTCATATGTTACTCCCTTTTGTTTTATTCTACCACTGCCACTACAATGATTAATTTAAATAACTTGTAGAAACCATGGAAAATAACTCACAGTATCTTAATAATTTATTAGAAAAATTTCAACAACCAAATATATTCAAAATTTCTATCTGCTTTGTTGATTCACATTCCCACGTTTTAAAAATAGATCTTCACTTTGTAATTCTAATCCTTCTCATTCCAGGTAAGGCTATCCTTGCTCCTAAGTAGGGTGAAAAGCCATCTCCCCTCTTAGATAGGGCGAAGACATTTCACATACAAAGATCTTGCTTCTTTTGCTTAAAACTCTCTGTGAACATTAAATTTCAGACTGAATATTTAAGGCAACTATGAAAACACTAAAATTACCTGAAAGGTATTACACATTAAACCATCATGGGCCCTTTCTTGCCTAAGTATTGGACCTAAGGGAATGGATATGGGAAGGAAGGAAGGAAGGAAGGAAGGAAGGAAGGAAGGAAGGAAGGAAGGAAGGAAGGAAAAACTAACATTGGGTGCTGTTGGAAGAATTCTTAAATCATGATATATCAAGTTCCTGAAGGGAAGAGCAAAGTAATAAGCAATGTGGCTGAAAGGTACCAAAGAAAACCCAGCCTACTTCACAATTTAGTCTTGGGGCAAAGCTCATCCCACTAATGTCCATCCTTCTTGCAGCCCCAGAGCACCCTTTTAATTTATACACCTGATTCTTCTCAGGCAAGTAGAGGATGTGAGTGCGGCCTTTGCCTGCTTCCCTCTACCAACAGTAATCTCACAGCTTGATGCGACAGCTAATTATTTGACTAGGACCATAAATCTTAACAGTTACTGTGGAGTTAACACCATTGAAAAAACAGAACCATTTAGCTGCAAGAACTCTATAACCTAGTTTGTACTCAGCCTCTAGGCAATAAGAGCCCACTGACAATTCCAAGTAGTAGTGCCAACATTATTCTTACAGAGCTTTAGGTAAGAAATTTTAAAAGCTTCTCTTTTCAGTGTTTTACTACCGTATTACCAGGAAAATATTCTTTAAAAAATCCTTCTGGTACAATTTTAGCCAATTTCCCTGTCTGGAGGTCAAGTGAAACCAGGTGAATTGAAGTATAAACTTCATAGGTTTATAGACTGTTCGTAGTGTTGGGAGGATCCTGAGAGATCATTTAGTCATCTCCTTTATTTTTCATCTAGGGGTTAAAATGTAGGGATATAGTTACTTGACCAAATTCACACAGTTAATCGCAGGCTCCCATGAGCTTTAATCATATGCAATATAAATAATTCTAAGTCATTAATCCCTTTACTTATAAGTCTTTCCAGTAAAATAGATAAGCTGAAATATGACTCTTGGTTTCAGCTCAGGTTGTGATCTCAGGCTCCTGAGACAGAGCCTCTGTCAGTGCCTCTCCCCCACTTTATTTCTCAAATAAATAAATCTTTTATTTATTTTATTTTTTAAAGATTTTATTTATTTATTCATAAGAGACACACACACATACAGAGACAGAGAGAAGCAGAGACACAGGCAGAGGGAGAAGCAGGCTCCATGCAGGGAGCCTGAGGTGGGACTTGAACCCGGGACTCCAGGATCATGCCCTGGGCCGAAGGCAGGCGCTAAACCGCTGAGCCACCCAGGCTGCCCATATTTCTCAAATAAATAAATCTTTTTTAAAAAAGTTGTGATGATGATTAAATGATCTCATGCACAATAATAATACCTAACATGTTTTTATGTGTCCACACTATTCCAAGTGCTCTATGTATACTAATTTAATTTCTCCAGCAGACCGTTTAGGTAAATACTATTTCTCATTTTACAGATGACAGAACTGAGGCCCTTATAAAAGTGTCAGGCACATAATGAGTAATCAATAAATTTGGCTGTTGATATTATCAGCATTATCACTATCTTTACCAGTTGGTGATTTACATGCAGATTAGCCTACAAAAGTTTTTTGAGCAGACTGGTTTGCTGCTGTGATACTTCCAACCTAGGGCAGTTGCCAAGCTCAGAAAATGTAAACATTAAGAAAAAAAAATCTCATCTGAAAAAAATCTGTAGCCCAAAGAAAATCATAAACAGCATTCCAGAGCCAAATGAAAATAACACTAGTATTCATTCTTCTGAATTATCTCCATGTTGCTCCCTTTGATTGTATGAATAATAACACTAGAAAACATTTTTCTCCTAATCATTAATGAAAATCACAAAAATTTCAATATGTTACTATAGTATTAAGGTTCATGAAATATATGGCATTCACATGTATTTCTTTTTTCCTGAAATGCTCTTGTACGTCTTGACAGCTCATTAACAATCCATACAAGCCTAAGCTGGGCTTACATGTGCTGGTAACCAGCTGCTCTCTCACCTCTCAGAATGTAGCTGCCACAGGCATGGACTGGCCAGTCTAAAGGGAAGGTGTATATAGAGAGACAATGTTTAGTAAGACTTCCTAGCTTCCCCTGCTGGCTTTTATTTTGACATATGGGGTTATAACCCAAAGTGCACAAGGATTAAAGATGTCATTTTATGTCAGTTGTAAGACAGAATACAACAAAAACTGAGAGCAAATGTACCATCATTTGTCATTGGTGACACTTCCAGAAGGGAAGATGCCATGGTCAAATCAAACAGCCACCTTTTCAGACAGGGTTTTCTTTGCCCACTCAAGCTGTCAGCAGTTCTTACTGGGGAATTTCACAGGCTGCAAAACTCAACTTCTTGCAAGAGAATGATTCTACTTCCCCACGAATGGGTAAATGCTCTGTGAATGGGTACGTATAACTTAGAAACTGTTGGAATCCCAGAAAAAGGAAGCCACCATAATAATTCCAAACCTGACATAATTGGTTTCCAACTAGTTACACCTACCTAGCATTTGAAGGATTCTGCTAGAACATAACAACTAAATTTATTTTTCAAAGTATGACCAATTCCAAATAATTTGCTTATATAAAGAGTAAACAATATGGAGTGCCTGCATGGCTCAGTTGGAAAAGCATCCAATTTTTGATTTTGGCTCAGGGTCATGGGATCAAATCCAGGGTCAGGCTCTCCACTCACTGGGGAGTCTGCTTTAGGAACCTCTCTCCCTCTCACCCGCTCACTCTACCTCTCTCTCTCTCTCTCTTTCCCTCAAAGAAATTTTTATTTTTTTTATTTTTTTTCAAAGAAATTTTTTAAAATAAAGAATAAACAATAAAAATGTATTGAATGACCAGCAAGGTACTAAAAAGAGGATTCTTCCACAATATATGAATTGGTTACTGATAGATTTTTACATTTAAGGAGCACCCACTCTATGTCGGAGAAATTGCTTTGTATGCCATATATGTTGTCTCATTCAGTCATTTTTTAAAAAGATGAACATTAGGCTCAGAAAGCTACCTACACATAAGCTTACACATAAGCTACCTTCACATAAGGAAGTGGCATGGCCAGAATTCAAACTTTCCTTGCTTGATTCTAAAGGTCACATTCTCAGGTCTTCTGGGTGGCTCAGTGGTTGAACATCTGCATTTGGCTCAGGTCATGATCCTGGCATTTTGGACTCCCTGCAGGGAGCCTGCTTCTCCCTCTGCCTATGTCTCTCTATCTCTGTGTCTGTCATGAATAAATAAATAAAATCTTTTTAAAAATTAAGAAAAGGATCAGATTCTTCCCTAATGCTCATTCTCTCTCAACATTTTCCAGAGGCATTTGTTCAGGGACTGGAGTGCTTTTTAACGATTGGCTGCAGATGATGCAGCTTCCCAACATTTTACTGTAGACATAGAGAAACAGTAATTTAAGTGTTTGAAACTTTAGAAATATTATGTTGAATATACTTTCACAGAATCGCCACTTCTTAGTTCTGGACAATAGAATATGTAGTTGTCTTTTTGAAAACTGAAAAAGAAAAAAACATATGTAGGAGGGGTTTTGAAAAGTTGGTAACTAACTTCCATAACTAATTCCAAAGTGGACATGTTGACACTTCTGATTTCTTGAAAAGTGGGTGGAAGATCACAAACTGGACTTTAAAATAAGTCTTACCTTTAATTATTTTTTTTAAATTTCAGAAAATAACATTGCTTTACACAGCCCAGTCAACTTCATAATTTATCAACAAAGTATGTATTGACTATGTTTAGTTTCACTTCTCATCACAGGATTATCCTTGATAACTGAAAAGTACTGAAATTCCAAGATTTCTGATTTTTGTGTCATTCTTCATTTGATATCTTTAAAGTGATAAAATTTTTAAGCTATATGTTTTAAATGAGGACAGGATCGGCAGATAAAATAACAAGTTTTAAGTATATTATTTTTTTTTAAGATTTTATTTATTTATGACAGAGAGAGAGAGAGAGAGGCAGAGACACAAGCAGAGGGAGAAACAGGCTCCATACAAGGATCCTGATTCAGGACTCGATCCTGGGACTCTGAGATCACACCCTGAGCCAAAGGTAGATGCCTTTAACCACTGTGCCACCCAGGCACCCCGAAGTATATTATTGATACCAAGAAAGACCAGACAATCTGAATGGGCCCAAGTGAGACAGATGGTGTGGTTGCTGAAGCATCACAATACTCTTGCAGCTGGGAAGGTAGGGCTATGACTCAGGCCACAATGGCAATCAAAAAAGCAAGGCATAAGCTATACATCCAAGCTTATATAAAATACAATTAATATTACTGTAAGGATGAAACTGAATAGAAACCTTGATGTCTCTTATGCAAACAAGAAAAAAAAATAAACTACCCTGAGTAATAACTCTATCAAATTGTTATTCTTACAGTAAATTAAAAACAAATCATGCACGTTTTGAAGGATAACAGAACAGCTAAACAAGAGAGAGATCTTGGCTAGAATCAATTTTTTAAAAAAGCACAGGAAAAAGTAAAAAATTTTAAATGCTTCAATTTTGTTTGATGGCCAATTTCAGAATCACTTTGAAAGATGATGCTTAAGAAATAAGAAAAATAAGTAAATTTCTATTCTTCAGATATGAAAACATATGAAAAACAATATCTGTTTTTTGATAAAAAGAGACAGCAGAGCTAAAGAAAAAATATTTATTGACACAATATTGCCTAATAACACACTTTCAAGTGCCCCAAAATAAAAATTGAATTGGTTGAGAGACTTATAGTTCTTGAGCAATTAATTAACATCATATTTTAGTATATTTCACATTATATATTTTTTCATTGTATATTTTTTATCTATAAAGATATGTTTATTGAAATTGTCTATATTTTTTTCTTTTCTGATTTTTTAATTTAAATTTTTAACAAGAAAGCTTTTATGTAAGTTATTTGTCAATCTAGCACTAGTTACTTGAAGAATACACAGATATCTATATGGATACGGAGAAATCTCTAAGTGGTTAAAACTACATGAGTCATCACTTATATTAAGGCTATCAAAACATCATTTTTTCCAGTAACTCCTGCACCACTCAGAGAGAACATTCATCTCAAATAGTTTTATTTATGATATTATTTATTCATTGAGGTGGTAAAAAATGCTAAATGTTTTTAAAACAATAAAAGTACTGGTTTGAATATTTATTCTTTAGAAAATCTGAATTAAAATGGAAATGAACTTTGGAAACTTGCTGTACTGCATAGATCTATTTTGGTATAATCAGGGGAGCTGGTGGACTGAATTCTTACACTCATATTTAATTATTATTTTTATTTGTGAAATGTAGATAGATAATGAAATTTTTAGAAGTATAAAATCTTGAATAATGTATTTGTTGACCTAAAGTTGGCTTGTTTACCAGATATATTTTTAAGACTGAATAAACTTTCAAGACAAAGCTACATGTTCAATTGCCTATTAAGATTGCTAGAAGAAAGGTAAACTGGATGAAGAAATTTGACCTTGGAGATTATGAATCATTGGAGACTCTTGATTTGATGCATGTCAAAGTATCTGTGTGAAAATAAAAATCTAAAATCATCCTTCATTAATGAAAAGACTGTGATTGAGCATTTTGCAGTCACAGTAATAGAATCTGATCAATGTACCAAACAGTAGAGACCTTGGTATTTGGCTGTAACAAAGTGACTTAAGAGATACAATTAATGATTTTCCTCAGCAATCTCCTGAAACATTAAGAAGCACAAAACTCAAATGCTCCCAAGGCAACATAAATTAGTGAGTCTGAGGAGGTAAGGGAGAATACCTGTCTAAAGGTAGTTATGAGGGGTGCCTGGGTGGCTCAGTCAGTTAAGCATCAGACTCTTGGTTTCAGCTCATTTCAGCCCCATGGAGGCTCCACATTGGGCATGCAACATGCTTGAGATTCTCTCTCTCTTTCTCTCTCTCTCTGCTCCTTCCCTACTCACACTTGCTTGTGGACACTCTCACTCTCTCTCTAAAATAAATAACCTTTTACAAAAAAGATTCAAATGAATAAACCAAAAGCTAAGACAAATAATTTTACAATTAAGGAAAAAGGAAACTTTCAAAGAGAAAATAATAAAAATCTTTAGACAAATACTAAGAGAATTTCTAAAACACAGACTTTCACTAAAGGCTATTCTCTAGAAAGACAGGACAGGTATTATGTAGGGAAACCTAGTCAAACAATGGCCATATAAACAAAAATAACCATGGCAATAATACATTTTATAGAATTTAATAAAACAAAGCAGAGTTTAAAATATTGCATTAAAGTGTACAAAGTGGAAAGAAAGTGATCACAATGAAAACATGATAAGATCCTGAAGTTTTCAGAAAGAGAATAAAGATACTAATTAGTTTGGACATTATTAAGTTATGTTTAATTTTACAATGTTTAACTTTTTCAGGTAATAATTAAAATGTAAAAATAGAGTAGAGAAAAATAGAATGACAAAAAAAACAAGTAATTTTAAATAGGAGAAGTGAAACCTAAAAAAGTGAGACAAATAGAAATAAAATTATATGGTATAAGTAAATCTAAATATTCAAATAATAATACTAAATATAAATAATCTCCATTTAAAATACAAAAGTTATCTCTTTATAAAAAACTGAGTTTCAAAATGTTGAAAGGAAATTACACAAAAAGTACAAAAGGTAATAATATTCCCTCCAAAAGTGTTGCTGGTGAGGCATATTACCATACTTAAAGCAACAACTATAACTAGAGACAAATGTATAGTCTATAGATAACAGTGAAAAATTCAGTCGACCAGGAAGATAATACTAAACTAAACTTTATAATACATAGAGCAAAAATTGAAAAAAAAAATATAATGGGAAATATCAGCATAGTGGAATGTTTTAATATTTTCCAAGAGTCATAATTTAGTAGATGTTGGAAAACTTGAGCAACACAATTCAGAAACTTAGGCAGTAATAAGATATTATAGGGAATGATTGAAGAATATTTTTTCAAAATCCTTGAAAATTTAGAAACATTTAAAGACATACCATGCCATTAGGCAAGTTTAAAAAATTTCAAAGAATCATGTATCAGGAAGAACATGTTCTCTAATCCTTTTTTTTAATTTTAATATTTTATTTATTTATTCATGAGAGACAGAGAGAGAGAGAGGCAGAGACACAGCGAGGGAGAAGCAGGCTCCATGCAGAGAGCTTGATGTGGGACTCGATCCTGGGTCTCCAGTATCGCACACTAGGCTGCTAAATGCTAAGCCACCAGGGCCGCCCTGTTCTCTAATTCTAACACAATTAAGTTAGAAAAACAACTTTCAAATTCCATAAATTGGAAATATGTAAAACATACTTTTGAATAGCGCACAGATATAAATATATAGAGAGAATAGAAATTTAACATTCTGAACTAAATGGTAAAAATATTAAATTTAAATACTTGTGGGACCCTGCTAAAAGAGTTAATGGTGGTTTTAAAAATTAAAAAAAAAATTAAAGATTTTATTTATTTATTCATGAGAGACACACACAGAGAGAGAGAGAGAGAGAGAGAGAGGCAGAGACACAGGCAGAGGGAAAAGCAGGCACCATGAAAGGAACCTGATGCAGGACTTGATCCAGGGACTCCAGGATCACACCCCCTGGGCGTGAAGGCAGGTGCTAAATCCCTGAGCTACTCAGGGATCCCTAAAAACTAAAATTCTTGTACTAAGAAAGAAAGAAAAATAACATTAATATGCCAAACATTTTCCTTAAAGAGTTAGGAAAAGAAAACAGAATAATTGCACCAAAAAAAGCAAGCACAAGTAAGAAAATAATAAACCAAGAGCAGAAGTTAATAAAATGGAAAGAAAATTAGTTCTTCAAAAAGAATAATAAACTTGAAAAACCCCTGATAATATTGATTGAGGAAAAAAAGGAACAAACAGTATTAAGAACTAAAAATAGGACATTTCCTGTCAGGCAGGAGAAACAGTCTATAAGAGAATATTAGGAACAACTTGATACAAATAAATTTAAAATCTTAGGTTAAAACTTAGGACAAGTTCTTAAAATAATGTAAATTTCCCAAACTACCTCAAAATGAAGTAGAAAACCTCACCTGTTCCATCTATTTTAAAAATGTATCTGCATTTTAAGATATCCTTACATAGAAATCACTAGTTTTTACAGATGTATTCAGTTATACATTCATGGAAAAAAAAATTCTTTCAGAGAAAGGGAAAAGAAAAACAGAACCCTCCCTATTTGTGGAAGTCAATATAATATTGTTACCAACACCAGACAAAAAGAATGGAATAAAAAATAATTACAGGCCAATTTCATTCAAGTACATAAATATAGAAATCTAAGTAAAATATAAAAAAAAACAAGTGTAAATAATATACTGACCACATGACCTCATTGAATTTACCTCAAAAACACAGGAGTGGTTCAACTTAACTCTATTAATTAAATGCACTATCAAAATAAAGTAAAAAAAATGGGATTACCTCAATATGCAAAATAACTACTGAACGATATATAATACCTTAGTCACAATAAAACAAAACATTAAGTTAGAAATAGAAGGAATCTTCCTTTCTGAAAACATTCCCTTCAAAATTGGGAGCAAGACTAAAATACCCACCATTACCATTTCAATTCAGCATTATCCTGGATATCTTAACTTCCAATATAGGATAAAATAATAATAAATAATAAAATAACAATAATAATAATACTTGAATATATAAGGATTGCAAAGGAAAGAAAAAACATTCCTTAATTGCAGATGATACGATTGCCTACCTGAAAAATTCCAAAGAATCTGCAGATAAATTATGTAAATAAATAAGATATATTAGGAAGATTTTTGAATATAGAATTAATATTCAAAGTTAGTTTCATTTTTATACACTTAACAGAAAATGCAGGTAGTTAAATATACCATTAGTCTTCTTTATAGCAACAAAACAGAAAAGATCACCCAGTGTGGTAGTATTACAATATAGCTTCAAAATGCTTTGATACCCCTTTTATCACATGAGAGAGCTTATAATTGTTTCTGTCAATGGAGTATAGCAGAAGTGGTGCAATATGTCTTCCAGAAGTAGGTAGCAAAAATTTGTGTAGCTTTTACCTTGTCTCTTAGAATATCTGTTCTTATGACAAAACAAAACAAAACAACAACAACAACAACAAAAGCATCTGCTCTTAACTACATTTGCTTATGGGACAATATCTTTGGAACAAAACAAGATCACTATAGAAGATCAATTTGCATTGAGAAACCAAATAGAAATTCATAAAGCCTCTGTTTTGTGTCTCCAGTTGAACATCAAGCCAACTGTTAGGATCATTTGCCAGTCATGTAAGTAAACTGTTATTTTTTAGACAATGAATTTCTTTGTTGTTGTTTTGTTGCTGTGCATTTGTTTAACCTAGTTTGAAATGGGTTATACGATATATAGCTTTAGGGTCCAAGGGTTCAAATGATGTTGTCAGGGCCTATCTTGCCATATCTGCTTCTCACTGTATTCTCAGATAAGCTCTTTCCAGGTGGTGAGAAAAATGGCTGCTAGCATCCCCCAGTCTTTATCTTGATGACTCCTGATATAGCCAATAAATCTTAAAATAGGCAGTAAAAGACTCTACTCAAGTCTTGTACAATGTTTAATAAACATCAAACAATCCACAATTTTGCATAGTTAAGCCTTCCAGTGACATCAACTCCACCTCAGTCACAATCTAATGAACTGACTAATGTTGTATGAAAGAACCCAGATAAGAACCAGTATACTCCCAATCCATAGAATTATAATGACTATAACAAATCATTGTTTTAAGCCATTAGCTTTGGGGTACTTTGTCATACAGAAACTTTAATAAAATACCTATCAATAAATACAGTAAAAATTGTGTAAAGTCTTTATGGAGAAATTTCAAACTTCAATTTAAAAAACACTACAGAAGATCTCAGTAAAAGGAGATAGATACAATGATGGGAAAGTTTACTATAATAAAGATGCCACTTCTTTACAAATTGTTTCTTAGATTGAATAAAAAGGCCAAAAGGCAAATTGCATGTATAAGTATAGATGGTAGATAGATAGATGATTGATAGATGATAGATAGATAGATGATAGATAGATTCTAAAATGTGTAAAAAAATAAAAGGCCAAAAAGAGCCAAGATAACTGGGAAAAAAAGGGAGGGATGAAAAAAAAGACAAAGGAGGAGGAGGAAGAGGAGGAAGAGAAGGAGAAAAGGGTGAAGGGATGGGAGAAGGAGTTGGAAGAGAGGGGAAGAAGAAAAAAGAGGAAAAATTGGAGATGTCATGCATACCAGATATCAAGAAATAGAATTAATCTACAGTAATTAATATATTAGTGTAGGGATAGACAAATTGACCAATGAAAGAGAAGAGAGAGCTTTAAAGCAAATCCATGCATATAAGAAAAGTTGACATAGAATATCTGTGGCATTTTAGATCAGTGGAGAAAGGATAAATTATTTAACAAATAATATTGGGTATATGCTCATACACAGGAAAGCAAAACATAAATATCACTTACATAAAAGTCAGTTCTAGGTGGATTAAGGCTTTGTATGAAAGCCAAATTATTAAGACATCTAAAAGAAAATATACTCCTTAATACTTTAAAGTAGATGATTTCTTAAATAGAGAAGAGAATACATCATAAAGAAGAACTTTAAGGGATCCCTGGGTGGCTCAGTGGTTTAGCATCTGCCTTCTGCCCAGGGTGTGATCCTGGAGTCCCGGGATGGGGTCCCGCATCAGGCTCCCTGCATGGAGCCTGCTTCTCCCTCTGCCTGTGTCTCTGCTTCTCTCTCTCTTTCTGTGTCTCTCATGAATAATAAAATAAAATCTTTAAAAAATAAAAAGTTAAAAGTAAATAAACTGGTCAAGTATTTAAAAAGAAAAGAAAAACTTTAATATATTGGACTATATTTAAGTCTGTTGGTCAAAGACACCAATGAAGTAAAAAAAAAAAAAACCCATAAATTGAAAGATACTGCAGCACATATTATTGAAAAAGGATTAGTGACTATAATTACAAAGAATTCCTGTTTATTAATGAGTAGCAAGAAAATGGCATATAACATAAGGAGACACTTGCAGAACATTGATAAGGAAAGAAAGGAACGGGAGAAATATTTGAAACAATAGTGACTGAGAATTTCCCCAATTTAATGTCAGACACCAAACCACATGTCTAGGAAACTCAGATATCACCAACAAGGACAAATGCAAAACGACAACAAACCCCTACACCTAGGCATATTTTCAAACTAAAGAAAATCAAAGATAAAGAAAATATCCTAATAGAAGCCAGAGGATAAAAACACCTTATCTATAGAGAAGCAACAGTAGGAATTAAAAATATTCCTTAGGAGTCTTGTAAGTAAAAAGAGAGTTTTTCTTCGTTTTTTAGATTTTTTTTTTAAATTTATTCATGAGAGACACAGAGAGAGGCAGAGACATGGGCAGAGGGAGAAACAGGCTCCCCATAGGAACCTTGAGGCAGGACTCAATGTGGAGACTCTAGGATCATAACCTGAGCCAAAGGCAGATGCTTAACCACTGAACCACCAAAGTGTCCCAGTGAAAAAAGAGAGTTATCTATTCAAAGTGTTGTAAGGGGAATCCCTGGGTGGCTTAGTGATTTAGCGCCTGCCTTAGGCCGGGGCTTGATTCTGGAGTCTTGGGATTGAGTCCCACATGGAGCCTGTTTCTCCCTCTGCCTGTGTCTCTGCCTCTTTCTCCCTCTCTGTTTCTCATGAATAAATAAATAAAAGCTTAAAAAAAAATAAAGTGTTGTAAGAAAAAACACAACAAGAATCCTGTACCCACTCTGTACCCAGTGGAATTATTCTTCTAAAGTGAAGGAGAAATAATTTCTCTAGGCAAACAAAAACTGAGGGAAGTTATAGTTAGTAGATCTGCCTACCAAAAAAATATTAAAATAGATTCCTGAAAGACAAGGAAAGTAATATAGGTCAGAAATTTAGATGGACACGAAGAAAGGAAAAGCACCCAAAAAAAGTGAGGGTAAAAAAAAATTAGTCTTATTTTTGACTGATCTAACAGATAAGAGTTTCCTCAAAATAATATCAACAATATATTTGATTATTATGATTATGTGTATATACCTACTCATGTACACTTATATATAAGTGAAATAAATAAAGACAATGATCCAAGAAATAGGAAGGAAGAATTAGCACTAATTTGTTATTATAAAGTACTTGCATTACCTGTGAAGTGGTATAGTGTTATCTAAAATTGGTCTCGGATTAGTTGTTAATGCCGATTGCAATCTCTAGGGTGACTAGTAAAAACGTTTTTCAAAAAGTACAACTAATACCCCTCTAAAAAGGAGATCTTGGAGTCATGTAAAATTCCCAATTAAAGCCACAAAAGGAAGAAAAAGAAAATAATAAAAATAGAAACAAAGAACGAGAGCAAAAAATAGAAAACAGTAATAAACACAGTCGATGTTAATTCAACTACATCAATAATCACTTTGAATATCAATGGTCTAAATGCACAAATTAAAATACAAGGATTATCAGAATAGATCAAAAAAGAAGAACCAACTATGTAATGTCCATAAGAAATCCACTTTAAATATATAAACACATATAGATTAAAGTAAATGAACGGAGAAATATACTATGCTAAACTAATGGAAGAAAGTGAGAGTAGCTTTAATTTGAGACAGAGCCGACTTCTAATCATGGATGATTATCAGAGATAAAGAGAGGTATTATGTAATAATAAAGGCTCAATTCTCCAAGAAGACATAACAATCCCAAATATATATATATATATCTAGCAACATAGGTCAAAATGCTAAGGACCATTCCTCTAGAGCAATATTCAGCAAAACACACTACCAAAAAGAATTGGACAAATCACAAGAATGTACCTCCTAAAAAGGCTATTTCTTTGGGTCTGGCCATTCCTTTAAACTTTCATATTCTATTTTTTGTTGGATTTTTTTTCTATATTTTGTTTGTCAGTAAATACCATCTAAATACACTAGTGGAGCTCAGCCTTTTTTTTTTTTTTTTACTTTCAAAAGTTGTCATTGATAACTGATATATTTTAGTATCCATTGATTGGGAATATATATGTGTGTGTGTGTGTGTGTGTGTGTGTGCTGATGTGTAGCACATACACACACATACACAAATGCACAAATTATTTGATCTCTAGGTACCATATCTGCTCTATGCCCCAGATTTTCAAGGCAAATGGTTAGGGACCTACTATCTTGTATCTTTTAGGATTTTTTTTTTTTTATCTTTTAGTGTTTGGTTGACAATAACAATTGGCAATAACATTGGCAATAACAATAACACAGATAATGGTGAAATTACTTTTCCTTTAAATGAATGCAGAAGGCAAAAATGGATAGAAATGCAAAGAGAAATAGACAAATCCACTATTATAATTGGAGACTAAAGACCCCTATATCAGAAATGGACACATACAGCAGGTATAAAATCTGTAAGGCATAACTGACCCAAACAACATTACCAATAACTACATTTAATTGACATCTATAACCTACTTGATCCAACAACAGCAGAATACACATTCTCAAGACCATATGGAATATTCACCAAGATAGACCACTGCTAAGCCAGAAAACACACCTTAACAAATTGAAAAATAGAGATCATGCAATGCCTGCTCTCAGAATATAGTGAAATTAAATTAGAAATCAATTTTAAAAAAGCTGAAAAATCCAAAAAACCTTGGATATCGAACAACACACTTCTAAATAACATATAGGTCAAGGAAGAAATATCAAGAGAAATTACAAAGTATTTTTGACTAAATGAATATGAAAATACAACTTTTCAAATTTGATTCAGTAAAAAGGAAATTTAAACCATTCAATGCCTATGTTAGAAAAGAAGAAATATCTAAAATAAATCATCCAATCTTCCACCTTGAGAAACTAGGGGAGAAACAGAAAAACAGACTCTTAAATACAAAAAACAAAGTGCTGGTTCCCAGAGGGGTCATGAGTGGAGAAAATAGATGAAGGGGAGTAAGAGACACCAACTTCTAGTTATACAATAAATGAGTCAAGTCACAGAAATGAAAAGCATAGGAAATATTTTCAATATATTGTAATAATGTAATAATGTTCTACGGTGACAGTAGCAATGCTTATTGTGATGAGCATTGAGGAATGTATAGAATTGTCAAATCAATGTCATACATCTGAAACTAATATAACATATGTCAATTATACTTCAATCATAAATAAAAATAAAATAAATTGCATATAAAAATTAAACTAGAAAAAATCTCAAAACAAATTAAATCCAAAGTAGGCAGAAAAAGGGAAAAATAAGAATTAAAGCAGAAATCAATGAACTTGCATACAAGAAATCAGTCAAGAAAATCAATGAAACCAAAAGCTGGTTCTTTGAAAATATCAGTAATAACAATAAAATCAATAAAAGAAAAAAGATATACAACACAAGTTGCCAATACCAGAAATAAAAGAGGGGACATCCATAGTGATTCTTTAGATATTAAAATGATTATAAACGAATATTATTAATAACCCAATGCTCACCAATCTGATGACCAACATAGAATGGACTAAGTCGTTAAAACACACAATCTTCTAAAATTCATAAAAGAAAAAATAGACCATCCCAATAGATAATTAAATAATCTGAGACACCTGGGTGACTAGCCGTTAAGCTCAGGGCATGATGCTGGAGTCTGGGGATCGAGTCCTGCATCGGGCTCCCTACCTGGAGCCTGCTTCTCCCTCTGCCTATGTCTCTGCCTCTCTCTTTCTCTGTCTCTTGTGAATAAATAAATAAAGTATAAAAAAGATAACTAAATAATTAAATAAAATAAATTAATTTAATTTAATTGATAATTTATAATCTTCCAAAGCAAAAAATCACCATATCCAGATGGGTTCACTATTGAATGCTACCAAACATTTAAGGAAGAAATTATATCAGTTCTCTATAATCTTCTTCAGAAGATAAAAACAGAGGAATACGTGTTAAGTCACTCTCTTTCCATGAGCAAACAAGAAAAAGACATTACAAGAAAAGAAAATTTTGTATTCGAGCAATCCCAATTAAAATCCTAGAATGTTATTTGTTGAATATATATAAAAAATTATTCTAAAGATTATACAGGGGGGCAAAAGATCTAGAATGCCAACATAATATTGAAGAACAAAGTTAGGAAACTGACAGTATGTGACTTCAAGACTTACTGTAAAGTGACAATAATCAAAACGCTGTGATATTGATGAAAAAATAGGTAAATGGATCAATAGAACAGAATTGAGAACCCCAAAATCAAGCTGCACAAATATAGTCAACTGTTTTTGACAGAGGAACAAAGACAATACAATGGAACCCAGGCAGTCTTTTCATCAAAGTCCTGGAACACCAAAAAATTGACTCTAGGCACAGACTTACATACATCACTTAAAAATAATTCAAAATGAATCTATAACTAAATGTAAAGTATAAAATTATAAAACTCCTAGAAGACAACATAGGAGAAAACCTAGATGACTTTGGGTATGGTGATGTCTTTTTAGAGACAATACCAAAGGTATGATCCATGAAAAAAATAATTGACCAGCTGGCTTCATTAAAACTAAAAACTTCTGTGAAAGATTATATCAAGAGAATGAGAAGATAACATACAGATAGGAGAAAATCTTTGCAAAAGATACATCTGATAAAATACTATTGTCTGAAATACATAAAGAACTCTTTAAACTCAAAGATTAAAAAAAATAAACAATTAAATTACAAATGAGCCAAAAACCTTCACAGATATCTCACCAAAGAACATACAAACAGCAAGTAAGCATATAAGATCCTCCACATCATAGGTCATCAGGAAAGCATTAATTAAAACAATGAGATACCTCTACACACCTCCTAGGGGGCAAAAATCTGCACATAGATATTTACAATAGCTTTATTCATAATACCAAAAGTTGGAAGGAACCAAGATGTTTTCCAACAGGTAAATGGATTAATAACTAAGTTATAGCCACACAATGGAATATTATTCAGCTCTGAAAAGGAATGAGCTATGAAGCCATGAAAAGACATGGTCGGATATTGAGTGTGTGTTATTTAGTGAAAGAAGACAATATGAAAAGGCTATATGCTGCATGATTACAACTATCTGACATTCTCAAAAAGAAAAAAAACTATAGACAGTTAAAAAAACAGTGATTTCCAGGAGTTGGGACAGGGTGAGAGATAAATGGAGCATAGAGGATTTTTAAGACAATGAAAATAATCTGTATAATACTATAATTATGTATATATGTCATTATATATTTGTCTTAACCTATAATATAGACAACAACAAGAGTAAAGGTAAACTATGGACTTTGAGTAATTATGATGTGTTAATGTTGATTCATTAATTATAATAATTATACCAGTCAAGTATAGGATGTTGATAATGGAGGAGACTAAGGAATTGTAGGAACATGGAATATATGGGAAATCTCTGTACCTTTTTTGTGTGTGATTTGAATTTAGTTTTTTTGTTTAATTCTGGTATAGTTAATATTCAATGTTACATTAATTTCAGGTGTATGAGATAGTGATTCAACAATTCCATACATCACCCAATGCTCATTACGACAAGTGCACTCCTTAATCCCTAACTCTTGTTTTACTCATTCTCCACCCACCCCCCTCCCACTACTACCTTTGACCAACCCTCTGGTAACCAGCAGTGTGTTCTCTATGGTTAAAAGTCTATTTCTTGGCTTGTCTCTCTCTTCTTTTTTTTTTCCTTTGCTGGTTTATTTATTAAGTTTTATATATGAGTAAAATCATATAGTATTTGTCTTTTCTCTGACTGATTTATTTCACTTAAGATTATACTCTCTAGATCCATCTATGTCACTGTAAATAGCAAGATTTCATTCTTTTTATGGCTGAATAATGTTCCTTTCTATATATACCACAGCTTTTTATCCATTCACTTATCAATGGAAATTTGGGCTGCTTCCTTCCATAATTTGGCTACTGTAAATAATGCTGCTATAAGTATATGAGTGTATTTATTGAATTAGTGGTTTTTTGGGGTAAATATCTAGTAATGCAATTACTGGATTGCAGGGTAGTTCTATTTTTACATTCTAAGGAAACTCCATACTTTTTTTCACAGTGACTTTACCAGTTTGCATTCCCACAAATAGTGCAAGAGGGTTCCTTTTTCTTTGCATCCTTGTTAAGACTTCTTTTTTGTATTCTTTTTTTTTTTAGCCATTTTGATTATATGAGGTGATATCTCATTATAGTTTTAATTTGCTTTTCCCTGGTAATAGTGGTGTTGAGCGTCTTTTCATGTGTCTTTTGGTCATCTGGATGTCTTCTTTGGAGAAATGTCTGTTCATGTGTTTTGCCCATTTTTAATTGGATTATTAGTTCTTTGTGTGTTGATTTGTATAAATGTTTTATATATTTAGGGTGTTAATCCTTTATTAGATATGTAATTTGCAAATATCTTTTCCCATTCAGTAGATTGCTTTTTAGTTTTTGGAATCAACAATCCTGAAGTTTGTATGCAGGCACAAAAGACTCCAAATAACAAAACAATCTTGGAAAAGCAAAACAGGAGGCATCACAATTCCAGATTTTAAGCTACAGTACAGAGCTGTACTGATCAAGATAGTGTGGTACTGGCACAAAAATAGACACACAGATCAGTGGACATAACAGAATACCCAGAAATAAAACTACAATTATATGGCAAATTAATCTTCAATAAAGAAGGAAAGAATACCCAATAGGAAAAAGACAGTCTCTTCAACAAATGGTGTTGGGAAAACTGGCTAGCAACATGCAGAAGATTGAAACTGGACCACTTTCTTACACCAAACCTAAATAAGCCCAAATTAGATGAAAAACCTAAATGTGATACCTGAAACCATAAAAATCCTAGAAGAGAGGACAAGCAATAATGTCTCTGACATCAGCCATAAGCAACATTTTTCTATATATGTCTTCTGAGGCTAGGAAAATAAAAGCAAAACTATTGGGACTGTATCAGAATAAAGACTGCACAGTAAAGGAAACAACAAAACTGAAATCTCTGTCCCTTTTAAATTTTGTTGTAAAGGGCAGCACCGGTGGTGCAGCGGTTTAGTGCTGCCTGCAGCCCAGGGTGTGATCCTGGAGACCTGGCATTGAGTCCCGTATCAGGCTCCTTGCATGAAGCCTGCTTCTCCCTCTGCCTGTGTCTCTGCCTCTGTGTGTGTGTGTGTGTGTGTGTGTGTGTGTGTGTGTGTCATGAATAAATAAATAAAATCTTTTAAAATAAATAAATAAATTTTGTTGTAGATTAGCCTAAGCATAAAACTTCTGGGAAGAAATAAAGTCTTAAAAAAACTATTCATCTACTGAGGAGGATATTTGATGGGATGAGCACTGGCTGTTATGTTAGCAAATTGAATTTAAATGAGAAACCTGTAATGTAAAAAAAAAATAAATAAAAATGAATAAAAATTCAGACTTTGGAAAGTGAAAAAAAAAGCTAGGAAAGATAAACACAAAGTTAGCTCTGAGAGTAGGGGTAAGAATTTATTAAGGTTGGAGATGTAGGTAGGTTTTAAAACTATCTGTAATTTTATTAATTTGAATAACATATACAACAGTGAAGCAGCATTTTGTTGGACTTGAGACCCTTATTCTCATGCATTGGATCCTACTTCCTCCTACTTTATCAAGAAATACATCATAAGATATTCTCTTTTTTCTCTTATGTAATCATTTCTCTTATAAATGTCCTTGTTCCATATAGTATGGGATTGTGAAATACAGAAACTAAGTCTTCTACATATTTTAATACTCATAGCACCTATTTTTAAAATTTTCTGCATTTTATGATTTGACATCTTAAAAAGCTTCCTAGCCAGAGAGATAAACCCCTACAAGGGCTATTTCCTAGAGCACACCTTTCAAATACAAACCAACCCATCCAAATCTATACTCCAACCACCTGGTTATCTAACTCTACACATCAATTTCTAAGTCATCTTTGAACCAAGTACCACCAGCCACAGATCCCTATAGCCCAAAGTTCCCAAGAATTATTTAATCTGAAGCTCTTTACTCAACTTGCCTTGTTTTTTCCCACAGAAACCCCAGTAAGAGCTCTGCCCTGGACTTCCTCCTGTTTCTTGTCTTCTGCCACCTGACCCAAGCTTGGCACCTTTTCTGTCCAGGTGGCCCTAGGTGGCATGCACCGACTCTTTTTCTAGGGCCTGTGACTATGATAAACCTCCTCCTTCTAAGCCTAGTTCTCATGTCTTCTATGGCTGCACCAACTATACCTTACCATCCTTAGAACAGATATAGAAACATTTTCCTCATCTTGCATTTTCTAACAAATAAATCAAAATTCTTGAAACTTACATGTGTCAATCATAGCTTTTGTAATGTTTCAGTATTTTGCATATTGCGCATGTTATATACAAATGTTTCTTTACCTTGGAATCAAATAAATATTTTTCAAAATAAGTTCAATATTTTAGCCATTTTTTATTATTGATGCTTAAGCTTTTTACACATTTAGACAGATTGTTTAAACCTTCAAAACACAAGGTTATTTGTTACAAATAGCCAGTTTCTGTACATGGTTCAAAGTATCTAAATAAAGGAGTTGGATTTCTCTATGGAAGTTCCTGGGTTTTGTCAAACTTGTTTTGGAAATCAATAAATAGATTGTAAAATCAGCTCAGGAATATTTTCAGTTTGACTAAGAAACAACTTGTTAACCTGGTAGGTCTAAAATCAATGTCATTTCCTAAGAACAAAGGCAATAAAGGTAGAAGGAAGGGAAGAAAAGACTTTTTTTCTTAAACTTTTAATTTAAATCAAGTTTTACTAAAATAATGTTGAGGAGGGGTGCCTGGGTGGCTCAGTGGTTGAGCGTCTGCCTTTGACTCAGGGCGTGATCCTGGTGTCCTGGGATCAAGTCCCACATCGGGCTCCCTGCATGGAGCCTGCTTCTCCCTCTGCCTGTCTCTCTCTCTCTCTCTCTCTCTCTCTCTCTCTCTCTTTCTCTCTCTCTCTCTCTCATAAATAAATAAAATATTTTAAAAATAAAATAAATAAAATAAAATAATGTTGGAATGAATGATGACCTAGTTTATTTAATGAAAATTTGAAGGAATTGTCTAATATAGTTCCTGGTCTGATTTGATTGTGTCTGGGAAGCTCTTATCATCCCACATGAAAAATCACATCCAAGTTACCAGAATATCACTGATGACTTATTTGGCAGCAAGTAGTTGTTGTGGCCTCAGACATAAACCAATGAATGGGCCAACTCATTGAGTCTGCACCAACCTGATATGTGCCTTCTGAACCACTTTGACAATTCGGGTCATTACAGTACATTTTCCATGGGTGGAAAAGTGTTATGGAAAACAATATGACAATATTTGACAATATCAGCGCTATGGGCTTGAATATTGATTCCATATTCTACATTATTACCTAATTATATATGGAAGAGGTCCCCACTAAAGTTTTCAAGAGTCAATTACTTGAGCTGTTAGGGAAACATTACTTTCATTTTGATCTATGTGCTATTGAAGCATATTTTATCAAACAAACACAAAAGCTCAAAGCTGCATCAAGTACTATGTCTCAAAAAAGGGTCAAAAATATGGAGCAAACTAAAGAGCTTACCTGACTTCAACTATGAATAATTTAAAAACAAATATCCAAAAATTTCAGTATGGATAGGCATTTTTTAAAAAGAAAAACAGAATGATGAATTTTGTGAAAGCAGAAAGGAGAAGAATCTACCCCTCTCCTTTTCCCCATTCCCAGCCCTTGTTTTTTTTTTTTTTTTATCACAAACCATATAAAGTAGTTATACTGAGTCCCAACCACAAACGACCTCTGGCTTTCACCTGCAAAGAGAATTCTATGCCAGGACTCATGGGACAGGAGGAGTGTCAGCCTAAATGCAGCTCAGGTTTATGCATATAAGCCAAATAATTGGTGAGTTTGGCCAATATTCAAGTTCATTTCAAAGTACTAAATCAAAGTGTTACAAGTTTGGTTTCAACATTTCAGAATGCTTATAGTAGTGAATTATAAATCAGTCACCTTCCTTCCCCTGTAATCAATCTAATCTAGGTGACAGAAGCAAAGTAGTGCCAGAACCTGGTCTGAATGGCAAAAATAAGCCAAAGAATTAGCACAGTAAATTTCATTGTTAACAGGTCTTCTGAGGAAAGAGGAAGGACTGAAAAGGAAAGGAAGTAATCTAACAAAGGAGACACCTGGAAGAGAAAGGAAAATCATTTCGTGGAGAATTGGAGAGAAAGAGCAGGAATAGAAAACAAGGGAAAATATCTTAACACACCCCAAAGTTAGACTAAATTGTAAGAGACAGTTGGTAGAATGGCCTGAACTTGAAAATAATTTAATGGAAGGAGAGAATACAGAAAAGACAAGAAGCAAATTGGAGCAAATGTGTGTTTCCCCAACGATATAGAAGCTTCCAGGAAGAGATCTATGAGGAAGGTGGGAGAGGCTGGCTGTGGCAAGAACCAGAAAGGATGTCTGAAAGCTTAAGAGATTAATTCCTTGGTTTCTAAACACTGAAAACAATGATGTTATTAGTTGAAGAAAAAAACTTTTTTGTTAAATAGATAAATTGTTTTTTAATTAACCAGAGATAACATTGATATATATCAAGTGAGTATAAATGCCAGTTATACTTTCCCAATCAAGACCATTTTGATAAACAAAATTACAATTTCTAGCACATCAACTCCTAGAACTTGGAGAATATTCAATTAAATCTGATTTTTTTTTGTAAACAAAAGGCAGATGTGAGGAAATTCTTTCTTTTTTTACTTTTTTAAAATTTAAGTTCAATTTGCCAACATATAGTATAACACCCAGAAGTGATGAAATTCTAATAAGCAAATGCATTACACTTTCTTTTTTCAAAACATAAATTGAGATGTCGTGATTAATAGTGACACCAGCCTCCACTTAGTGTCTGCAAAGGAAGATTCTTTCAGTTTAGAAGGTTTACTAATGCTGCTACATGATGCTAAATAGATTTTGGTCTAAAAGTCAGGGAGAGGTAGCTGGAGGTGGTGATCTTAATGAATGAAAGGGATACAAAAACAGGATTCTAGCAATTCAAGTTTTCTAAATAGATGAATAACAATGCTAAGTGAAAGCAAATTACATGCAAGCATATGATATGCTAAATGTTACTATCTTTAAAATGACATTGTTAAACATTTCACTTTTAGGAAAAAACAAAAATCAGTTCCTTTCCCCTATTCTCCATGTAGAAGCCCCAGTTACTATTAATTAAGGCTAGAATATTTCATCTTTTTATCTGACAGTTTCTTCTACTATGCTATAAAAAAAGAACTTAACTGGGAACTATGCAGCCTTCTCCACAGATTCTAAATAATCATGACTCCATAGATTATCTTCCAGGCTCTGGAAGCTGAAGAACAGAAAGCTTTTCCTAGAATATGGGGGGAGGGGAAATTCCTAAGCAGACTGAAGGCAGTTTTTCCGCAGCTCTCATGTGATTTTTAAGGGCCAGCCGGTCTGGAAAATGTTGAATTTGTTTGTAGGAAAGGTAAACACCGCTAGCATCAACAAGTTCCTTCCTTAGGGGGCTGTAGAGAAAATTGGTCTATAGATTAAGACAGTTCAGACAATTTATGGTGGAGTAGAAGTGAACCCCTTTGGCACCCAGGTTTTACCTCTGAACTGTATTAGAAAGCTGATAAATCTCTGTTGGAGGAATTATAAACTGTGTACTCAAGAGGTAAAGGAAATTAAAATTGATCTCTTCTATAAATATCTTAGAGAAAGTGATTTTTTTTAAATTAATAAGTAGGCCAAGAGGTTCAGTGAATTGAATTAAATGGCTCAGCCACATTGGCTAGATTGCTTGTTCTGTGTGACTTAACTGACTGGACCTATATAAAATGGTTTCATGGGTGATTGGTTACAAGTCAACAAAAATGTTTTGATTAAAACAGAATGGCTAAACATTTTCTGCATGTCCTATAATTGGGCCTACCAAATAAAAATGGAGGACACTGGCTACATTTGAATTTCAGATAAACAACGAATAATTTTTTGTATAAGCATGTCCTAAATATTGCATGCAACATACTTCTATCAGTCATTTGTTGTTTATCTAAAATTCAAATATAACTGTACATTCTCGATTCTTATTTGTTAAACCTGGCAAATTCACTTGTAATACATATAAAATAGAGTATGTGTTTTTTTATACTCTCACCCCCAAAAGCACACTGAATTTTATTTGAGTCAGTATAGCCAATACCTATGTATAGAACCCCAAAGATTAAGTTCTATTTATGAGAGGAAAATCCAGGCAGTTTTCTAAAAAGTTTGTTATGAGTTACTTTAGGGAATTGAATTGCCTGACTTTTCTTCTAGGTTGCATTTTATAACTATCTGGGGTGTTTTAAAAATCTCTGTGTCCAAGCTGCAGCTCAAACCAATTAAACCAGAATGTCTGGGTGGGGCCCAGGGATCTGTACCTCTTTAAGCTCCTCAGTGATACCGATATGCTGCTATCATTAGAATCACTGCTCTAGATGGTTCCAACCTACCGATCCACCAACCTGTGATCACAGAAACAAAAGATAAAGAGGTGACTAACACTTCTATTTGAGATGTCATTTAGGTGAGCAGAAAATTTGGTTGCTATTGCTCCTTCCAGCTTTGGAATTTATAAGAATATACACTGCTAATGATGATGGGGTGAGAAATAGAAAGATGAGGACCTTTTTTTTTTTTTTAAGTCTGAACTATATCTTCAAATATAGCAGGCTTATGAACTTTGGCTGCGTTTTGTGAACACAACTGTTAAAGTTGAACAGCCACAAATCTATGCTCTTATCAAGGGATTAAAATTTTATAGAGACATATATATTTATATTTACAGTCCAGGGATAGAAGTCACAATGTACAAGTACATTTCAAGTACATATTTCTCCATTGTTTTATCATATTTTTTCCAAAAAAAATTAATTAACAATGCCAGTCAGAGACCTCCGAAAAATTACAGAAAGACCCAACTTAATTCAATACTTTTTATTCAAATTATGGGTTTCTTTCAATTCCAGTGTGCTCTTAAAATTACTGAATGTTGCAAAGATCACTAAGGTTACTTTTTCCCAGCAAATGTAACTGACAGCTGAGGCAAATGCATTGCCTGAAGATTAATATAGAAAAATTCTTTCTGTATTTATCCTGGAAGTTGATAAGCCTGCTGCAGTGCTGCATGCTTTCAAGCATTCCTTGTCAGAAAGCCCAAAGAATTGTTATGTTACTAAACCCTCAACCCTAGCACTTACAAGGAGAATTCCAAAGCAAGCTTCTCTATCTTATCATACCCCACTGGCTCCATGCTGCATTTTGATACAGAGTATATTTACTTTCAACACTGACAACATTCCCTTTGCTCTGTTCATGTACCCTAAACTTCCTAGATTTAAAAATTCCATGTATACTTTTCAGTGGGTTGTATTTGTAATTTCAACCCTGAGAAGGATAAAAGAGTTAACTAAATCTTTCATTAGTAATGAAGGACTGATAGTCCCTATATATATGCTGATAAAAATTTTCATTCATCTGGCACAAAAAGAGATAAGGAATAGAAGCCATAACCCCCACCCACCCCCACCCAGTCCCTTATGAATACTAAACACTGTCTGTGCTTAAATATAAATATTTTCTTTTGATGGAATTGTGCCTTAAATTAAGGGGCACATCCTGGATAAGTGGCAAGAGAAGCCATCTGCCACCAGATTCATCCCAAAATGTATATGATCACTAGGGTTCTATTCTCCATACTCTTCTCTTCTTCCTTTGTAAGCTCTGAACCAAGTCTTTAAACATCTCCTATGTATGTATTACTTTAAAATATGTATTTCCATCTCTAAATTCTCTTTAAACGTACAATCTGGGGGGTGGGGCAAGATGGTGGAGGAGTAGGGTCCCCAAGTCACCTGTCCCCACCAATGTACCTAGATAACTTTCAAATCATCCCGAAAACCTATGAATTCGACCTGAGATTTAAAAAGAGAACAGCTGGAAAGCTACAGAGAGAATAGTTTCTGCTTCTAACAAGGACAACTCATTTTTAGCCACTCTGCACTTAGCAAAATGACTAGAAAGAAGAACTCACCACGAAAGAAAGAATCAGAAACAGTACTCTCTGCCACAGAGTTACAGAATTTAGATTACAATTCGATCTCAGAAAGCCAATTCAGAAGCACAATGATAAAGCCACTGGTGGCTACAGAAAAAAGCATAAAGGATTCAAGAGACTTCATGACTGCAGAATTTAGATCTAATCAGGCCAAAACTAAAAATCAATTAAATGAGATGCAATCCAAACTGGAGGTCCTAACGATGAGGATTAATGAGGTAGAAGGAGTGAGTGACATAGAAGACAAGTTGATGGCAAGGAAGGAAGCTGAGGAAAAAGGAGTAAAACAATTAAAAGACCATGAGGAAAGGTTAAGGGAAATAAATTGACAGCCTCAGAAGGAAACATCTATGCTTAATTGGGGTTCCAGAGGGCGCCAGAAAGGGCAGAGGACCAGAAAATGTATTTGAACAAATCATAGCTGAGAACATCCCTAACATGGGGAGTGAAACAGGCATTCAGATCCAGGAGAAAGCCTGCCCCCCCCAAAAAAAATCAATAAAAACCATTCAACACCTCAACAATAGTGAAACTTGTAAATTCCAAAGATAAAGAGAAAATCCTTAAAGGAGCAAGAGACAAGAGATCCCTAGCTTTTATGGGGAGAAATATTAGATTAACAGCAGACCTCTCCACAGAGACCTGGCAGGCCAGAAAGCACTGGCAGGATATATCCAGGGTCCTAAATGAGAAGAACATGCAACCAAGAATACTTTACCCAGCAAGGCTCTCATTCAGAATAGAAGGAGAGATAAAGAGCTTCCAAGATAGGCAGTAAATGAAAGAATATGTGACCACAAACCAGCTCTGCAAGAATATTAAGGGGGACCCTGTAAAAGAGGATGTCCAAAGAAATAATCCACAAAAACAGGGACTGAACGGGTATTATGACACTAAATTCATATCTTTCCATAGTAACTCTGACGTGAACGGGCTTAATGAACCCATCAAAAGGCACAGAGTTTCAGACTGGATCAAAAAGCAAGACCCATCTATTTGCTGTCTACAAGAGACTCATTTGAGACATAAGGACACCTACAGCCTGAAAATTACAGGGTGGAGAACAATTTACCATTCAAATGGTCCTCAAAAGAAAGAAGGGGTAGCTATCATCATATCACACAAATTAAAGTTTATCCCCAAAGACTGTAGTAAGAGATGAAGAGGGACACTATCCAACAAAGGATCTATCCAACAAGAGGACGTAACAATCATGAATATTTATGCCCCAAATGTGGGAGCTGCCAAGTATATAAATAAATTAATAACAAAAGTAAAGAAATACTTAGATAATAACACTAATACTGGGAGAGTTCAACACAGTGCTTTCTGCAAATGACAGATATTCTAAGCACAACATCTCCAAAGAAACAAGAGCTTTATTTTTTTTTAAGATTTTATTTATTTGGGGATCCCTGGGTGGCGCAGCGGTTTGGCGCTTGCCTTTGGCCCAGGGCGCAATCCTGGAGACCCGGGATCGAATCCCACGTCAGGCTCCCGGTGCATGGAACCTGCTTCTCCCTCTGCCTATGTCTCTGCCTCTCTCTCTATCTCTGTGACTATCATAAATAAAAAAAAATTAAAAAAAAAGATTTTATTTATTTATTCATGAGAGACACAGAGAGGGAGAGAGAGAGAGAGGCAGAGACACAGGCAGAGGGAGAAGCAGGCTCCATGCAGGGAGCCCGACGTGGAACCCGATCCCGGGTCTCCAGTATCAGGCCCTGGGCTGAAAGCAGTGCTAAACGGCTGAGCAACCTGGGATGCCCCAAAAGAAGAGCTTTACATGATACACTGGACCAGATGGATTTCACAGATATCTACAGAACTTTACATCCAAACACAACTTAATACACATTCTTCTCAAGTGAACATGGAACTTTCTCCAGAATAATCCACATACTGGGTCACAAATCAGGTCTTAACCAATACCAAAAGATTGGGATTGTCCCCTGCATATTTTCAGATCATGATGCTTTGAAACTGGAACTCAGTCACAAGAAGAAATTTGGGGAGGAGGGGCAAGACGGCGGAAGAGTAGGGTCCCCAAGTCACCTGTCCCCACCAAATTACCTAGATAACCTTCAAATCATCCTGAAAATCTACGAATTCCGCCTGAGATGTAAAGAGAGACCAGCTGAAACGCTACAGTGAGAAGAGTCCGCGCTTCTATCAGGTAGGAAGACGGGGAAAGAGAAATAAAGACACAAAAGGCCTCCGAGGGGGAGGGACCCCGCGAGGAGCCGGGCTGACGCCGGGGCGAGTGTCCCCAGGACAGGAGAGCCCCGTCCCGGAGGAGCAGGAGCTGCACCAACCTTCCCGGGCGGAAAGGGGCCCGCAGGGAGTTAGAGCAGGACCCAGGAGGGCGGGGATGCCCTCGGGCTCCCGGGGACACTAACAGACACCTGCGAGCGCAGGAGAGTGCGCCGAGCTCCCTAAGGGCTGCAGCGTGCACGACGCGGCCGGAGCAGCTCGGAGGGGCTCGGGCGGCGGCTCCGCGGAGGGGGCTGCGGGGCGAGAGCGCGAATCTACAGCGCAGGCCCCGAAGCACAGGGCGCCGGGACACAGCCCAGGATCCGGCCTCCCCCGGGACAGGCAGAGGCCGGGAGGGCCCAGGACAGCGAGGACGCTCCTGCCCCGAGCTGAGCAGATCAGCGGCCCCGCCCCGGAGCCTCCAGGCCCTGTAGACGGAGAGCTCTGGAGTTACTGCGGGAGCTGACTCCAGGGCTGCAGAGCTGGCCCCGCCACTGCGGCTGTTCCTCCTGGGGCCTCACGGGGTAAACAACCCCCACTGAGCCCTGCACCAGGCAGGGGGCAGAGCAGCTCCCCAAGTGCTAACACCTGAAAATCAGCACAGCAGGCCCCTCCACCAGAAGACCAGGGGGACGGACCAGTTCCAGGGGAAGGCGAGGGACTTTAAATCTACAGAATCAGAAGATACTCCACTGTGGTTTTTGTTTTTGTTTTCTCTTTAATTCCCCCACCCTTGTTTCCCTTTCTCTTTTTCTTCTTTTCTTCCTTTTTTTTCTTTTTCTCTTTTATTTCCTTCTTTCTCTCCTCTTTCTCCTTTTCCCAATACAACTTGTTTTTGGCCACTCTGCACTGAGCAAAATGACTAGAAGGAAAACCTCACCTCAAAAGAAAGACTCAGAAACAGCCCTCTCTCCCACAGAGTTACAAAATCTGGATTACACTTCAATGTCAGAAAGCCAATTCAGAAGCACTATTCTACAGCTACTGGTGGCTCTAGAAAAAAGCATTAAGGACTCAAGAGACTTCATGACTGCAGAATTTAGATCTAATCAGGCAGAAATTAAAAATCAATTGAATGAGATGCAATCCAAACTAGAAGTCCTAACGACGAGGGTTAACGAGGTGGAAGAACGAATGAGTGACATAGAAGACAAGTTAATGGCAAAGAGGGAAACTGAGGAAAAAAGAGACAGACAATTAAAAGACAATGAAGACAGATTAAGGGAAATAAATGACAGCCTATGGAAGAAAAACCTACGTTTAATTGGGGTTCCCAAGGGCGCCGAAAGGGACAGAGGGCCAGAATATGTATTTGAACAAATCCTAGCTGAAAACTTTCCCAATCTGGGAAGGGAAACAGGCATTCAGATCCAGGAAATAGAGATCCCCCCCTAAAATCAATAAAAACCGTTCAACACCTCGACATCTAATAGTGAAGCTTGCAAATTCCAAAGATAAAGAGAAGATCCTTAAAGCAGCAAGAGACAAGAAGTCCCTGACTTTCATGGGGAGGAATATTAGGGTAACAGCAGACCTCTCCACAGAGACGTGGCAGGCCAGAAAGGGCTGGCAGGATATATTCAGGGTCCTAAATGAGAAGAACATGCAACCAAGAATACTTTATCCAGCAAGGCTCTCATTCAGAATGGAAGGAGAGATAAAGAGCTTCCAAGACAGGCAGGAACTGAAAGAATATGGGACCTCCAAACCAACTCTGCAAGAAATTTTAAGGGGGACTCTTAAAATTCCCCTTTAAGAAGAAGTTCAGTGGAACAATCCACAAAAACAAGGACTGAATAGATATCATGATGGCACTAAACTCATATCTGTCAATAGTAACTCTGAACGTGAACCGGCTTAATGACCCCATCAAAAGGCACAGGGTTTCAGACTGGATAAAAAAGCAGGACCCATCTATTTGCTGTCTACAAGAGACTCATTTTAGACAAAAGGACACCTACAGCCTGAAAATAAAAGGTTGGAGAACCATTTACCATTCGAATGGTCCTCAAAAGAAAGCAGGGGTAGCCATCCTTATATCAGATAAACTAAAATTTACCCCGAAGACTGTAGTGAGAGACGAAGAGGGACACTATATCATACTTAAAGGATCTATCCAGGAAGAGGACTTAACAATCCTCAATATATATGCCCCGAATGTGGGAGCTACCAAATACTTAAAAGAATTATTAACCAAAGTGAAGAAATACTTAGATAATAATACACTTATACTTGGTGACTTCAATCTAGCTCTTTCTATACTAGATAGGTCTTCTAAGCACAACATCTCCAAAGAAACGAGAGCTTTAACTGATACACTGGACCAGATGGATTTCACAGATATCTACAGAACTTTACATCCAAACTCAAATGAATACACATTCTTCTCAAGTGCACATGGAACTTTTTCCAGAATAGACCACATACTGGGTCACAAATCGGGTCTGAACCGATACCAAAATATTGGGATCGTCCCCTGTATATTCTCAGACCATAACGCCTTGAAATTAGAACTCAATCACAAGAAGAAGTTTGGAAGGACCTCAAACACGTGGAGGTTAAGGACCATCCTGCTAAAAGATAAAAGGGTCAACCAGGAAATTAAGGAAGAATTAAAAAGATTCATGGAAACTAATGAGAATGAAGATACAACCGTTCAAAATCTTTGGGATGCAGCAAAAGCAGTCCTGAGGGGGAAATACATCGCAATACAAGCATCCATTCAAAAACTGGAAAGAACTCAAATACAAAAGCTAACCTTGCACCTAAAGGAGCTAGAGAAAAAACAGCAAATCGACCCGACACCCAGCAGAAGAAGAGAGTTAATTAAAATTCGAGCAGAACTCAACGAAATTGAGACCAGAAGAACTGTGGAACAGATCAATAGAACCAGAAGTTGGTTCTTTGAAAGAATTAATAAGATAGATAAACCATTAGCCAACCTTATTAAAAAGAAGAGAGAGAAGACTCAAATTAATAAAATCATGAATGAGAAAGGAGAGATCACTACCAACACCAAGGAAATACAAACGATTTTAAAAACATATTATGAACAGCTCTACGCCAATAAATTAGGCAATCTAGAAGAAATGGACGCATTCCTGGAAAGACACAAACTACCCAAATTGGAACAGGAAGAAATAGAAAACCTGAACGGGCCAATAACCAGGGAGGAAATTGAAGCAGTCATCAAAAACCTCCTAAGACACAAGAGTCCAGGGCCAGATGGCTTCCCAGGGGAATTCTATCAAACGTTTAAAGAAGAAACCATACCTATTCTACTAAAGCTGTTCAGAAAGATAGAAAGAGACGGAGGACTTCTAAATTCATTCTATGAGGCCAGCATCACCTTAATTCCAAAACCAGACAAAGACCCCAACAAAAAGGAGAATTACAGACCAATATCCCTGATGAACATGGATGCAAAAATTCTCAACAAGATACTAGCCAATAGGATCCAACAACACATTAAGAAAATTATTCACCATGACCAAGTAGGATTTATCCCCGGGACACAAGGCTGGTTCAACACTCGTAACACAATCAGTGTGATTCATCATATCAGCAAGAGAAAAACCAAGAACCATATGATCCTCTCATTAGATGCAGAGAAAGCATTTGACAAAATACAGCATCCATTCCTGATCAAAACTCTTCAGAGTGTAGGGATAGAGGGAACATTCCTCAGATTCTTAAAAGCCATCTACAATAAGCCCACAGCAAATATCATTCTCAATGGGGAAGCACTGGGAGCCTTTCCCCTAAGATCAGGAACAAGACAGGGATGTCCACTCTCACCACTGCTATTCAACATAGTATTGGAAGTCCTAGCCTCAGCAATCACACAACAAAAAGACATTAAAGGCATTCAAATTGGCAAAGAAGAAGTCAAACTCTCCCTCTTCGCTGATGACATGATACTCTACGTAGAAACCCCAAAAGCCTCCACCCCAAGATTGCTAGAACTCATACAGCAATTTGGTAGCGTGGCAGGATACAAAATCAATGCCGAGAAATCAGTGGCGTTTCTATACACTAACAATGAGACTGAAGAAAGAGAAATTAAGGAGTCAATCCCATTTACAATTGCACCCAAAAGCATAAGATACCTAGGAATAAACCTAACCAAAGAGGTAAAGGATCTATACCCTAAAAACTATAGAACACTTCTGAGAGAAATTGAGGAAGACACAAAGAGATGGAAAAATATTCCATGCTCATGGATTGGCAGAATTAATATTGTGAAAATGTCAATGTTACCCAGGGCAATTTACACGTTTAATGCAATCCCTATCAAAATACCATGGACATTCTTCAGAGAGTTAGAACAAATTATTTTAAGATTTGTGTGGAATCAGAAAAGACCCCGAATAGCCAGGGGAATTTTAAAAAAGAAAACCATATCTGGGGGCCTCACCATGCCAGATTTCAGGTTGTAATACAAAGCTGTGGTCATCAGGACAGTGTGGTACTGGCACAAAAACAGACACATAGATCAATGGAACAGAATAGAGAACCCAGAAGTGGACCCTGAACTTTATGGTCAACCAATATTCGATAAAGGAGGAAAGACGATCCACTGGAAGAAATACAGTCTCTTCAATAAATGGTGCTGGGAAAATTGGACATCCACATGCAGAAAAATGAAATTAGACCACTCTCTTGCACCATACACAAAGATAAACTCAAAATGGATGAAAGATCTAAATCTTGTCATGTGAGACAAGATTCCAACAAAATCCTAGAGGAGAACACAGGCGACACCCTTTTTGAACTTGGCCACAGTAACTTCTTGCAAGATACATCCACGAAAGCAAAAGAAACAAAAGCAAAAATGAACTATTGGGACTTCATCAAGATAAGAAGCTTTTACACAGCAAAGGATACAGTCAACAAAACTCAAAGACAACCTACAGAATGGGAGAAGATATTTGCAAATAACATATCAGATAAAGGGCTAGTTTCCAAAATCTATAAAGAACTTATTAAACTCAACAGCAAAGAAACAAACAATCCAATCATGAAATGGGCAAAAGACATGAAGAGAAATCTCACAGAGGAAGACATAGACATGGCCAACATGCACATGAGAAAATGCTCCGCATCACTTGCCATCAGGGAAATACAAATCAAAACCACAACGAGATACCACCTCACACCATTCTCACACAGTGAGAATGGGGAAAATTAACAAGGCAGGAAACAACAAATGTTGGATAGGATGCGGAGAAAAGGGAACCCTCTTACACTGTTGGTGGGAATGTGAACTGGTGCAGCCACTCTGGAAAACTGTGTGGAGGTTCCTCAAAGAGTTAAAAATAGACCTGCCCTACGACCCAGCAATTGCACTGTTAGGGATTTACCCCAAAGATTCAGATGCAATGAAACGCTGGGACACCTGCACCCCGTTGTTTCTAGCAGCAATGTCCACAATAGCCAAACTGTGGAAGGAGCCTCGGTGTCCATCGAAAGATGAATGGATAAAGAAGCTGTGGTCTATGTATACAATGGAATATTCCTCAGCCATTAGAAACGACAAATACCCACCATTTGCTTCAACGTGGATGGAACTGGAGGGTATTATGCTGAGTGAAGTAAGTCAATCGGAGAAGGACAAACAGTGTATGTTCTCATTCATTTGGGGAATATGAATAATAGTGAAAGGGAATATAAGGGAATGGAGAAGAAATGTGTGGGAGATATCAGAAAGGGAGACAGAACATAAAGACTCCTAACTCTGGGAAACGAACTAGGGGTGGTGGAGGGGGAGGAGGGCGGGGGGTGGGGGTGAATGGATGACGGGCACTGAGGGGGACACTTGAAGGGATGAGCACTGGGTGTTATTCTGTATGTTGGTAAATTGAACACCAACTAGAATTAATTTATTAAAAAAATAAATAAATAAAAATAAAAACTGGTTGTAAAAGAAAAAAAAACAAGAAGAAATTTGGAAGAAATTCAAACACATGGAGGTTAAAAAGCATCCTGCTATAGATGAAAGTGTCAACCAGGAAATTAGAAAAAAAATTAAAAAGACTCATGGAAACTAATGAAAATGAAGATACAACAATTCATAATTTTTTGGGATTCAGCAAAAGCAGTCCTGAGAGGGAAATATATCACAAACAGTCATCCCTCAAAAAATTGGAAAAAACTCAAATACACAAGCTAACCTTGCACCTAAAGAACTGGAGAAAGAATAGCAAATAAACTTCAATCTTATTTCTCCAAATATGCATATACTATATCTCAATCCCTAGGCTAGAAATTGTGAAGAAATTTTGACACATCAACCTTCACATTATCAGTGAGTTTACTCACCCATTTTTCTTTCATAAGTGTTTCCAATTATGTCCTTTTATATACATTCCTACTTCCAACTCCTTGCATCAGGCTTCCTTAGCTCATACCCAAACTACTACTGGGTTCTTTTATCTAACCCACATATATTCCTAATAATGAACTTTCAGGGGCAAAATAATTTTAAAATTTCAGATATTACCATTTTCTACTGACCAAACCACACCATACTAATGATATAGAAATCAGAGTCTGAGAGTGGAAAGGGATCTTAGCAAATACTTTGGGATCTCAGGGACACCCCGGAAGTTTAAACACTACAATTGTAGGAATAACCAAAGACAGATTTAGCTATCACAACAAAACACCACAAAAACCTGCATCCTTAAGTAAAGTTCAATTTTTGATCAGATTAATGCCATCCAACCCTACTGTATGGTTCTAGGGTCCAGGATAAACTAGAATAGGATAAACCCCCTTGGACCAAAAGATAATATTCAGAACCCACACAGTGATTGTTGTTGAATAAAACATTTACCAGGCATACCAAGAACCATAATTAAGAATGACCACCAAAAATAAACTTTCTAATTAAGTTTTTAAAGTTATCAAAGATGGACTTTAAAACAGCTAAATTTAATACCTAAAAAAAAGCAAAATAGAATATTTTGCTACAGCACAAAAATCTATTAAAAAGAATAAAATAAAAATTCTAGAATCGAAAATGAGATAAACTGAAACTTAGACTTTGATAGATGGGCTTTACAGCAAATGGATAGAGTACAAGAAAGTATTACTGAACCTGTGAAGAGAAACTGAAAAAAATATAGGCTGGGTGGGCCTGAGTAGCTCAATTGGTTGTGTCTGACTCTTGTTTCTGGTTCATGTCATGATCTCAGGGTCCTGAGATCGAGCCCCACGTTGGGCTCTGTGCTCAGCGTGGAGTCTGCTTAAGACTCTCTCTCCCTCTCCCTTTGCCCCTCCCCACTGTGTACTCTCTCTCTCAAATAAATAAATAAATCTTAAAAAAATATATAGGCTGAAACATAGAGACTTAACCAAAAGAGAGAATAATAAAGAGATCTCTGTGTCCATCCATATATGAGATGGAAAAATTATAACATGTAACTGGAGGCTCAGAAGAAAGAGAGAGACCAAAGAAGAAACAGTATTTGAAAAGATAACTTTTCAACCAACTGACAAAGAAATCAACATACAAAAAAATTAACATACAGATCTTGGCAAAGCTATGACTCTCAAGCACAATAATCACATGTGCACACACACAAAAGTCCCCACAACTAGTCACATCATAGAAAAACTGCTGAAAATCAGAGACAAAATAGAATGCTTTAAAAAATCAAAGAAAAATGTGCAAGAATTTATTTTCAACAGACTAAAACTAAATAATAATAATAATGATAATAAACACAGCTTTTTTTCTTCAAACAGAGAGAAAATGATCCAAGTAGAAACAGAAATACAAGAAAAAGTTTATAGCAACAGAATATATCTGAATGATAGGAATGTAGTATAATGATTGAATTTTATGATCAAATAGAAATAGATAGCTCTTCAGTACGTGTACTCCAGTACAAGTATCCTCAGGTAGTGTTTTATCCATGAGGGCAAGAAAGTTGTCTTATTCTCTATTGTATCAGAGTGACTAATACAGTGACTGCTACTAAGTAAGTACTCAAAAAACATCTGTTAATTGAATGACTCAATGAATACTATCTACAACTCTGTGACTTTAGCAATCGAGATACAGTGTTAAGGGTAATGGACTGAGATGAAAATCCATGTTTATTTTTTGACAATGAAAGTAGGAAGGAAGGGAAGGGACAAAAATTTCACATAATACTGTGGAGTTAACACAGAGAAAGATAGGGTGAACATTCAACCCTAGAGTGACCATCAGTCCTAATACATTGGAAGGAAAAATTTTTAGCTGTGGTACAGAAAATGCAACCAGATTTCCCTTTGGAAATCTTTAACCATTTGTCATTTGTGGATGGATACTGTTTCATAGTTCACAGTAACAATTTTAAGAGCAACAGGGTAAGGCTAATAATGCCCACAATGAAAATCACTATAAAGAAAAAGAATGAAGGGTAGTGCATATGTTAGCAGGTTTAAATCAGTGAAACTCACTGCTGTTACCCCATGAAGTTGGAATGGAATGGCTGTTCCGGTAAGTGGGTAATGTGACTCCCTGTTACTATCACCTCAGGGTGCAAACAGCATGGCACTGCTATTATCATTCAAGGGTAGTCATGAGCTCATGCTATTTTCTTCTACAAGTTTGAGAAAAGATATGTTGCTGTCACCACAGGGTAATAGTAAACAAGTGTCATGGTATTACACAAGCAGGCAGGAAAAAAGGAAACAGACTTGGATCTCTTAAAAAGTAACTACAGTTTCAGAAGTTTCAAAAATAAACATTTGGTGAGTCAGAGCTTAAATTTTCAGATCTCTCATTTAATTAGGCCTTGCATACCTGTCTTTGTGTTTGGATAAATAAAAAAGAATATGTAAATTACAGGCTATGGGATTGTGCAGACAATAAGCTCCAGCAAGAATTGTTCCCTTTTTCCCACTAAAGTTTTAGGTAGTTCTTATATTCATCAATTACATGTTATAAAAAGCAAATACCTAACTGCTGCTAATATTTATAAATTAAGTTAGGATTATTTGGAAAAAATGTATTAGTTTAGCATTAACTGAACTCAAGGAGGGATAAATTCCTTTTTAAATTCTATCATCTGCTCCCTATTTTCATAGACAAATTTTGAAAGTCTACACACACCCACCCCCCACATACAATCTTGAATAAAATCTATCTAGGATCTTCCTCATTAGTAAATGACATGCTTTTATAATTCTTTCTCAACCAGTGAGTTTAGTAGATTAGTCATTTTAGACTTATTTCTGTCCTTGTTTGTCACATCTACGTCACAGGGTGTTGGAAGGATTAATTAGTTAACATGCAAGATTCTTTGAAGATGAAAAGCACTCTGAAATTGCTAAGCAGTGCTAACATTCCACCATAGTACATATTTTTCCTTTTATATTTGTAAAAATTCATCCATCTCCTGTTAACCTTTTCTGCTAACATTATGTACTCAGATGGCCTTTTAAAAAATTTACTAGCCTTATCTTTTCCTTCATGAGGCTTATATTTATCTACTTATGTCCTCATTTCTTTCTTCTCAGTTATCCCTATTAACTTTTTCTCTTACTAACATGTCCTGATATAAGTGATGAAATCTTACTAACTAGTTATCTTTTTCCTATTTACATTTTTTGTGTGCTTATTGGAATTCGAAACTGGAATGCCTGAAGATCACTACAGAGAAAGGGAACACTCACTATTACCAAATCATAGAGGTTTAGGCCATGAGAATCATTAATTCAATTAAATATAACAGTCTAAAGGGCAAGCAAATCTGGGCAATTCACTGAGCAAGGAAGAAGCAATTGCTTTTTTTCCCTCCAACTTCTAGATTTTTCATAGTAAGGAGTTATTTTAAATGTCTGTTATGAAACTGAGGTATATACTCAGAGAAATATTGATGAGGTGCCCTCAGGAATTCCAATTTCTGAGCCTGTATGCAGCTGATGGTGTCTGCAGCCCCCAAGCAGTGCTCTGGACACCAGGGGAAGAAGATTCCTTGAGCAGAAACAATCTGCGATTAAAAGGCATATTTCTAGTAACATTCTAAACTGAGAAATATTTATCTAGAGTTACCACAATTATTTTAACTACCTACATCTGTAAAACAGAGGTGATTATCTAGAAGAAGACTCTGGGGTTTTAATGATATCATTATTACTGTAATTATTATTTTGTCATAGGAACACATAAGTTATACCCTCAGTAAACTGTTAAGTATATAATACCGTATGCTTTAACTGAGGCATAGATGCTAACATATCTCTAGGACATATTCATCTTGTATAAATGAAACTTCATGCTCTTTAACTAGTACCTCCCCCAACCTCTAATGTGTCTTCATGTTGCAGCTTTGCCTCCTTTCATTTCAGTTGAAGAATTCCCTTTAGCACTTCTAATAAGGCAGAGCTAATAAACTCCCTTAGTTTTGGTTTGCCTTGGGAAGTCTTTATTACTCCTTTATTTTTAAAATATACTTTTACTGAATGTAATATCCTTGCGTGGCACGTTTTTAATTTTCTTTCAGCACTTTGAATATATCACCTCACTTTTTTCTAGGCCTGCAATATTTCAATCAAGGAAATCCACTGATATTCATGAGGGTGTCCTTCTTGCTGCTTTCAAAATTCTCTCCTTCTTTTTGACTTCTCATAACATAATTATGATATATCTTGGTAAGCCTCTTAAGATTCAATCCAGAATCCTCTGGGCTTTATGAACTTGGATGTCAAATCCCATCACCATTTTGTGGGAAGTTTTCACTCAGTTTACTTGTTCAAAATAAACTTTCTGCCATTTTCTCATTTTTTTCTTCTTTGGGACTCACAACAATGCATTCTTTTCTTTTCTTTTCTTTTCTTTTCTTTCTTTTCTTTTCCTTTCTTTTCTTTTTTATTGGAGTTCAATTTGCCAACATATAGCAAAACACCGAGTGCTCATCCCGCCAAGTGCCTCCCTCAGTGCCCATCACCCACTCACCCCAACCACCCTCCCACTTCCCCTTCCACTACCCCTTGTGCATTTCCCAGAGTTAGGTGTCTCTCATGTTTTGTCACCCTCACTGGTATTTTCACTCATTTGCTCTCCTTTCCCTTTATTCCCTATCAATAATTTTATATTCCCCAAATGAATGAGACCATATAATGTTTGTCCTTTTCCAGTTGACTTATTTCATTCAGCACAATACCCTCCAGGTCCCTCCACGTCAAAGCAAATGGTGGGTATTTGTCGTTTCTAATGGCCGAGTAATATTCCATTGTATACATAAACCACATCTTCTTTATCCATTCATCATTTGATGGACACTGAGGCCCCCTCCACAGTTTGGCTATTGTGGACATGGCTGCTAGAAACATCGGGGTGCAGGTGTTCCAGCGTTTCACTGCATCTGTATCTTTGGGGTAAATCCCCAGCAGTGCAATTGCTGGGTCGTAGGGCAGGTCTATTTTTAACTCTTTGAGGAACCTCCACAGTTTTCCAGAGTGGCTGCACCAGTTCACATTCCCACCAACAGTGTAAGAGGGTTCCCTTTTCTCCACATCCTCTCCAACATTTGTTGTTTCCTGCCTTGTTAATTTTCCCCATTCTCACTGGTGTGAGGTGGTATCTCATTGTGGTTCTGATTTGTATCTCCCTGATGGCAAGTGATGCAGAGCATTTTCTCATGTGCCTGTTGGCCATGTCTATGCCTTCCTCTGTGAAGTTTCTGTTCATCTCTTTTGCCCATTTTATGATTGGATTGTTTGTTTCTTTGCTGTTGACTTTAATAAGTTCTTTATAGATCTTGGATACTACTGCTTTAACTGATATGTCATTTGCAAATATCTTCTCCCATTTTGTAGGTTGTCTTTTAGTTTTGTTGACTGTTTCTTTTGCTCTGCAGAAGCTTCATATCTTGATGAAGTCCCAATAAATTATCTTTCATCCATTTTGAGTTTATCTTTCTGTATGGTGTAAGAAAATGGTCTAGTTTCATTCTTCTGCATGTGGATGTCCAATTTTCCCAGCACCATCTATTGAAGAGACTGTCTTTCTTCCAGTGGATAGTCTTTCCTCCCTTATCGAATATTAGTTGACCATAAAGTTCAGGGACCACATCTGGGTTCTCTATTCTGTTCCATTGATCTATGTGTCTGTTTTTGTGCCAGTACCACACTGTCTTGATGACCACAGCTTTGTAGTACAACCTGAAATCTGGCATGGTGAGGCCCCCAGATATGGTTTTCTTTTTTAATATTCCCCTGGCTATTCGGGGTCTTTTCTGATTCCACACAAATCTTAAAATAATTTGTCCTAACTCTCTGAAGAAAGTCCATGGTATTTTGATAGGGATTGCATTGAACGTGTAAATTGCCCTGGGTAGCATTGACATTTTCACAATATTAATTCTGCCAATCCATGAGCATGGACTATTTTTCCATCTCTTTGTGTCTTCCTCAATTTCTCTCAGAAGTGTTCTATAGTTTTTAGGGTATAGACCCTTTACCTCCTTGGTTAGGTTTATTCCTAGGTATCTTATGCTTTTGGGTGCAATTGTAAATGGGATTGACTCCTTAATTTCTCCTTCTTCAGTCTCATGTTAGTGTATAGAAATGCCATTGATTTCTGGGCATTGATTTTGTATCCTGCCACGCTACCAAATTGCTGTATGAGTTCTAGCAATCTTGGGGTGGAGGCTTTTGGGGTTTCTATGTAGAGTATCATGTCATCAGCGAAGAGGGAGAGTTTGACTTTTTCTTTGCCAATTTGAATGCCTTTAATGTCTTTTTGTTGTCTGATTGCTGAGGCTAGGACTTCCAGTACTATGTTGAATAGCAGTGGTGAGAGTGGACATCCCTGTCTTGTTCCTGATCTTAGGGGAAAGGCTCCCAGTGCTTCCCCATTGAGAATGATATTTGCTGTGGGCTTATTGTAGATGGCTTTTAAGATGCTGAGGAATGTTCCCTCTATCCCTACACTCTGAAGAGTTTTGATCAGGAATGGATGCTGTATTTTGTCAAATGCTTTCTCTGCATCTAATGAGAGGATCATATGGTTCTTGGTTTTTCTCTTGCTGATATGATGAATCACATTGATTGTTTTACGAGTGTTGAACCAGCCTTGTGTCCCGGGGATAAATCCTACTTGGTCATGGTGTATAAATTTCTTAATGTATTGTTGGATCCTATTAGCTAGTATCTTGTTGAGAATTTTTGCATCCATGTTCATCAGGGATATTGGTCTATAATTCTCCTTTTCGGTGGGGTCTTTGTCTGGTTTTGGAATTCTGTGATGCGGGCCTCACAGAACGAATTTGGAAGTACTCCATCTCTTCCTATCTTTCCAAACAGCTTTAGTAGAATAGGTATGGTTTCTTCTTTAAACGTTTGATAGAATTCCCCAGGAGCCATCTGGCTCTGGACTTTTGTGTCTTGGGAGGTTTTTGATGACTGCTTCAATTTCCTCTCTGGTTATTGGCCCGTTCAGGTTTTCTATTTCTTCCTGTTCCAGTTTTGCTAGTTTGTGGCTCTCCAGGAATGCGTCCATTTCTTCTAGATTGCCTAATTTATTGGCGTAGAGCTGTTCATAATATGTTTTTAAAATCGTTTGTATATCCTTGGTGTTGGTAGTGATCTCTCCTTTCTCATTCATGATTGTATTAATTTGAGTCTTCTCTCTCTTCTTTTTAATAAGGTTGGCTAATGGTTTATCTATCTTATTAGTTCTTTCAAAGAACCAACTCCTGGTTCTATTGATCTGTTCCACAGTTCTTCTGGTCTCGATTTCATTGAGTTCTGCTCGAATCTTAATTAACTCTCTTCTTCTGCTGGGCATACGGTCCATCTGCTCTCGGGAACCCCAATTAAACGTAGATTTTTCTTCCTCAGGCTGTCGTTTATTTCCCTTAATCTGTCTTCATGGTCTTTTAATTGTCTGTCTCTTTTTTCCTCAGTTTCCCTCTTTGCCATCAACCTGTCTTCTCTGTCACTCATTCGTTCTTCCACCTCGTTAACCCTTGTCGTTAGGACTTCTAGTTTGGATTGCATCTCATTCAATTGATTTTTAATTTCTGCCTGATTGAATCTAAATTCTGCAGTCATGAAGTCTCTTGAGTCCTTAATGCTTTTTTCTAGAGCCACCAGTAGCTGTATAATAGTGCTTCTGGATTGGCTTTCTGACTTTGAATTGTAATCCAGATTTTGTAACTCTGTGGGAGAGAGGACTGTTTCTGATTCTTTCTTTTGAGGTGAGGTTTTCCTTCTAGTCATTTTGCTAAGTGCAGAGTGGCCAAAAACAAGTTGTATTGGGAAAAGGAGAAAAAGAGAGGAGAGAAAGAAGGAAAGAAAAGAGAAAAAGAAAAAAGAAAAAAGGAAGGAAAAACGAGAAGAAAAAGAGAAAGAAAAAGAAAGAAGGGAAAAAAAGGGTGGGGGAAGCAATCAGAAATCAAAAAGAAAAAAAATCACGAGGGAGTATGTTCTGATTCTGTATACTTTAAGTCCCTTGACTTCCCCCGGAACTTTCCAGTGCTGCTTGGTCAATAATTTGTTTTTCCCTTGTCCGTCTAGCTGGTCTTCTGGGGTAGGGGCCTGTTGTGCTGATTTTCAGGTGTTAGCACTTGGGGGAGCTGCTCAGCCCCCCGCCTGGTGCAGGGCTCAGTGGGGGGTTGTTTACCACGTGAGGCCCCAGGAGGAACAGCCCCAGTGGCGGGGCCAGCTCTGCAGCCCTGGAGTCAGCTCCCGCAGTAACTACTGAGCTCTGGGTCTGCAGGGCCTGGAGGCTCCGGGGCGGGGCCGCTGATCTGCTCAGCTCGGGGCAGGAGCGTCCTCGCTGTCCTGGGCCCTCCCGGCCTCTGCCTGTCCCGGGGGAGGCCGGATCCTGGGCTGTGTCCCGGCGCCCTGTGCTCCGGGGCCTGCGCTGTGGGATTCGCGCTCCCGCCCCGCAGCCCCCTCCGCGGAGCCGCCGCCCGAGCCCCTCCGAGCTGCTCCGGCCCCGCCGTGCGCGCTGCAGCCCTTAGGGAGCTCGGCGCACTCTCCCGGGGCGCAGGTGTCTGTTAGTGTCCCCGGGAGCCCGAGGGCATCCCCGCCCTCCTGGGTCCTGCTCCAACTCCCTGCGGGCCCCTTTCCGCCCGGGAAGGTTGGTGCAGCTCCTGCTTCTCCGGGACGGGGCTCTCCTGTCCTGGGGACACTCGCCCCGGCGTCAGCCCGGCTCCTCGCGGGGCCCCTCCCCCTCGGAGGCCTTTTGTGTCTTTATTTCTTTTTCCCCGTCTTCCTACCGTGATAGAAGCACGAACTCTTCTCACCGAAGCATTCCAGCTGGTCTCTCTTTAAATCTCAGGCTGAATTCGTCGATTTTCAGGATGATTTGAAGGTTATCTAGGTAACTTGGTGGGGACAGGTGACTTGGGGACCCTACTCTTCTGCCATCTTGCCCCAGATCTTCCCAAATATTTTGAATGGTTGTATCTTCATTCTCATTAGTGTCCATGAATCTTTTTAATTTTTCCCGAATTTCCTGGCTGACCCTTTCATCTTTTAGCAGTATGGTCCTTAACCTCCACGTGTTTGAAATCTTTCCAAATTTCTTCTGTGATTCAGTTCCAATTTCAAAGCTTTATGGTATGAAAATATGCTGGGGACGATCCCAATCTTTTAGTATCAGTTAAGACCTGATTTGTGACCCAGTATGTGGTCTCTTCTGGAGAAAGTTCCATGTGCACTTGAGAAGAATGTGTATTCAGTTGCATTTGGATGTAAAGTTCTGTAAATATCTGTGAAATCCATCTGGTCCAGTGTATCATTTAAAGCTCTTGTTTCTTTTAAAAGATCTGTCTATTGTAGAAAGCGCTACATTCAAGTCACCAAGCATAATTGTATTATTATCTAAGTATGTCTTAACTTTGGTTATTAATTGATTGGAATACTTGGCAGCTCCCACATTCGGGGCATAAATATTCATGATTGCTACGTCCTCTTGTTGGATACATCCTTTAAGTATAATATAGTGTCCTTCTTCATCTCTTACTACAGTCTTTGGGATAAACTTTAATTTATCTGATATGAGTATTGCTACCCCTGCTTTCTTTTGAGGACCATTTGAATGGTAAATGGTTCTCCAACCTTTCATTTACAGGCTGTAGGTGTCCTTATGTCTCAAATGAGTCTCTTGTAGACAGCAAATAGACGGGTCTTGCTTTTTGATCCAGTCTGAAACCCTGCGCCTTTTGATGGGGTCATTAAGCCCATCATGTTCAGAGTTACTCTGGAAATATATGAATTTAGTGTCATCATGATACCTATTCAGTCCCCGTTTTTGTGGATTGTTTCCTTGGACTTCCTCTTTCTTTTACAGAATCCCCCTTAGTATTTCTTGCAGAGCTGGTTTGGTGGTCACATATTCTTTCAGTTTCTGCCTATCTTGGAAGCTCTTTATATCTCCTTCTCTCAGAATGAAAACCTTGCCGGTTAAAGTATTCTTGGTTGCATGTTCTTCTCATTTAGGACTCTGAATATATCCTGCCAGCACTTTCTGACCTGCCAGGTCTCTGTTAGAGGTCTCCTGTTATCCTAATGCTTCTCCCCATAAAAGTTAGGGATTTCTTATCTCTTGCTGCTTTAAGGATCTTCCCTTTATCCTTGGAATTTACAAGTTTCACTATTAAATGTCGAGGTGTTGAACAGTTTTTATTGATTTTAGGGGGGAATCTCTCTATCTCCTGGATCTGAATGCCTGTTTCCCTTCCCATTTTAGGGAAGTTCTCAGCTCTGATTTGATCAAATACATATTCTGGACCTCTGTCCCTCCTGGTGCCCTCTGGAACCCCAATTAAACATAAATTTTTCCTTCTGAGGCTGTCATTTATTTCCCTTAACCTATCCTCATGATCTTTTAATTGTTTTTCTCTTTTTTCCTCAGTTTCCTTACTTGCCATCAATTTGTCTTCTATGTCACTCACTCTTTCTTCTACCTCTTAACCCTCGTTGTTAGGACCTCCAGTTTGGATTGCATCTCATTTGATTGATTTTTAATTTTGACCTGATTACATCTAAATTCTGTAGTCATGAAGTCTCTTGAATCCTTTATGCATTTTCTAGAGCTACCAGTAGCTTTATAATTGTGTTAAGAATTGGCTTTCTGACATTGAATTGTAATCCAAATTTTGTAACTCTGTGGGAGAGAGGACTGTTTCTGATCCTTTCTTTTGAGGTGAGTTTTTCCTTCTAGTCGTTTTGCTCAGTGCAGAGTGACCAAAAACAAGTTGTACTGGAAAAAAAGGAGAAAAAGAAAGAAAAAGAAGAAGAAAAGGGAGTAGGGGACAAACAGAAAACAAAAAACAAGGGGAGTATCCTCTGATTCTATATACTGTAAATCCCTCAACTTCCCCTGGAACTTTTCAGTGCTGCTTGGTCAATAACTTGCTTTTCCCCTGTCCTTCTAGTTGTCTTCTGGGGGAGGTGCCTGCTGTGCTGATTCTCAGGTGAGTGCTCCTGGGGGAGCTGCCCAGCCCCTTGCCAGGTGCATGGCTCAGTGGGAGTGTATATCCTGTGAGGCCCCTGCTCAGTCCCAGGTACAAGGTGACACCAGAAGGAACAAGAACAGTGGCGGTGGCCAGCTCTCCAGCCCTGGAGTCAGCTCCCATAGTCACTACCACAGCTCCCAGTCCGCAGGGGCCTAGTTGCTCTGGGGGCGGGGCCACCGATCTGCACAGCTTGGGGCCACCCGGAAGCAGGAACGTCCTTGCTGTCCTGTGTCCTCCGGCCTGTGCCTGTCCCTGGTTGGGGGGGACACCGGATCTTGGGCTGTGTCCCCCAGTGCCCTGGGGCTCCGGGGCCTGCACCACTAGAATTGTGCTCCCGGGCAGCGCAGCCCCTCCTCGTAGAGCCCCCGCCTAAGCCGCCGCCTGAGCTACTCCCGGGGCCCTGCCGGGCTTGAGCTACAGGCCTTTAGGGAGCTTGGCGGCAGTGTGGGAAGCGTTCTCCCCGCAGTTGTTCTGTTAGTGCCCCTGGTAGCCTGAGAGCATCACTGCCCCTCCTGGGATCCTGCCCAAGCTCCCTGCGAGCGCCTTTCCCTCCGGGAAGATTGGTAAAGTTCCTGCTTCCCTGGGACTGGGCTGTCCTGTCCTGGGTGTACTCGCCAGCCGGCTCCTCGTGGTGGCCCCTCCCCCTTGGATGCTTTTTTATTTTTTATTTTTTCCATCTTCCTACCTTGATAGAAGTGCAAATTCTTCTCACTGTAGCATTCCAGCTGTTCTCTCTAAATCTCAGACTGAATTCGTAGGTTTTCAGGATGATTTGAAAGTTATCTAGGTAAGTTGGTGGGGACAGGTGACTTGGGGACCCTACTCTTCTGCCATCCTGCCCCATCTCCCCTATTTATTTTCTTAAAAATATTCCCACAGTCCCTGCTTGCTTTCTTTACTCTTATTCTTTTGTTGTTGTTGTTGTTGTTGTTGTTCCTCTGAGTAGGTAATTTCAAGTGACCTATCTTCAAACTCACAATCTTTCCTCTGTTTGATTTTGTCTGTTCTTAAGGTCTGTATTGAACTTTTCATTGAAGTCATTATGCTTTTAAGCTACAGAATTTCTGTTTTGTTCTTTTTTATGGTTTTTATCTCTTTGAACTTCTTGTTTTATTCATGTTTTGTTTTCTTTGATTTAATTTTCATTCTGAGTTCCCTTGTAGCTCACTGAAAAATAGCCTAAAATAAAATTTTAATATATTTTAATATACTAAATCACCAATATTTTTCCTCTATCATTATACATAATTAAATATCAGTATGTTTAAAACTCTCAAAGCTGGATAAATGAGGTACACAGGGGGATCCCTTGGTTGCTCAGTGGTTTAGCGCCTGCCTTCAGCCCAGGGCCTGATCCTGGAGACCTGGGATCGTCCCACAGTCAGGATCCCTGCATGGAGCCTGCTTCTCTCTCTGCCTGTGTCTCTGTCTCTCTCTGTCTCTCTTTTTTTCTCTCTCTTAAATAAATAAATAATATCTTTAAAAAATGAGGTACACAAAATATCCCAAATAGAACTTTTCTTGCCATTTCAATCATTCTTCAATAATATGTCAGCATTCTTAACAGAAAGTCCAATATATTAAATATATTTCCCTTTCTATTGTGGGGGATCGAACTGTTACTAAGTATTCATCTCTTCTCTATAGCATAATTTTCTCTCTGTACCTATTCCCATGTGACTTACAGAGATCCCTGTGACATATATCATGGCCAACTAGAAGCTTTCATAATTCATAAATTTGCATAATTCACAAACTGCATACAATTGCATAATTCAAAAATTTGCTATATTTCTAAGGTTTTAAAATGATAGAGAACAAAAATGTCATATAACTACAAGGACAAACATGACAAGGGAAAAAAATGGCAGACGTGATCAGCAAAAACATTTTAAGGGTGGAGAATGCATTGGTAATGGGTTACTTTCTGAAAGGAGCAGATAAAGTTGAAACACACATGTGTTCAGAAACAAATGCCACAAAGAAGCAATCTGATTCCTACTACACACTCTAGGAAAGTGTGGAAATTGGAGGTAACATAACTTCGAATATTGGAATATACATATATCCTAGTAAGAGATTAAAGAGTTATTTTCTGTAGAAACTGGTCCCCAAATTTTTAATTGGTTTAAAGAAATCTACTCTGTGTTGGCTGGCTAATGTATAGATTAATGATCAAATTTTCCAATTAGCTGTTTAGTCCTTACTACACCAAATATGAGCAGATACAAAGATATCATCAGACATTGGAGGAAAAGATAAATACAAAAAAACCCAGAAGATTTGGAGACAAGAAAAAATAATAAAATCTAAATTGTATTCTCTTAGAGCTGAGAATAATAACTATAAAATAAAATAACAGATTTCTATAGAAGGAGCTTTCAATGAAAAAGTAAGATTTCATAGAAATGAAAAGTTTGATGATAGAAATTTTGAAAATAGAAAAATCAGAAGAGGGCAGCCCCAGTGGTGCAGCGGTTTAGTGCCACCTGCAGCCTGGGGTGTGATCCTGGAGACCCAGGATCGAGACCCACGTCGGGCTCCCTCCTTGGAGCCTGCTTCTCCCTCTGCCTGTGTCTCTGCCTCTCTCTCTGTGTGTCTCTATGAAAAAATAAATAAAATCTTTAAAAAGAAAAAAAAAGAAAAATCAGAAGATAAGGTTGAAGAAAAGACAACAAAAATGTAGAAGAAAAATACAAAGAAATGGAAAATAGGAGGTAACATTTTAAAATAACAATCATGCCAAAACTAACATTCAACTAAGAAAATAAAACAAAGGAGGGAAATAATCAGAAAATCATGAAGAAACTATCCAGATTTAACAATGACTTTTCACCAAAATGAATGAAAAAGATATGCACCAGAACACATCACAGTGAAATTGCAGTTCATTAGGGGGAAAAAAAATTGAAAACCTTCAATAGAAAAACAATCAAGTCACATGAAACATTCAGGAACCAAATAGCAACACATTTCTTAACTAAAATGCTGGAAGCTAGGAGACTATCTGACAATGTAATCATATTTTGAGAAGAAATGATTATCAGTTTAAAACTTGATTCATAGGGGCACCTGGGTGGCTCAGTAGTTGAGCATCTGCCTTTGGCTCAGGGTGTGATCCTGGAGTCTCAAGATTGAATCCCACATCGGGCTCCCCGCAGGAAGCCTGCTTCTCCCTCTGTCTATGTCTCTGCCTATCTCTGTGTCTCTCATGAATAAACAAATAAAATCTTTTCTTAAAAAAGTTTATCAATAGCTTCAGTGGTATTTGCAAAATTTTACTTCTTAAATGTGGTGATACATACATGTATATTTGTTCTATTATGTTCAGTACCTGAAGATATCTGAATGCCTACAATTTTAGAGTGGGAGGCACAGGCTCTCAGTGATGAAATGAATATGTCATGAGGATGAAAGGGACAGCATAGGGAATACTATCAATGGTATTATAACAGCATTGTGTGGTGACAGATGGTAGCTACACAGATAGAAAGCATCATGTAACATATAGAGATGTTGAATTACTTTGTTGTAATCTGAAACTAATATAACATTTTGTCATCTATATATACACATGTATATATATATATATGAAATAAAGGAAATAAAACATAATCAATTCGGTTTTTGAAGACATTTTAATTATGAGATGAAAATATAAAGATATAAAATATAATCATAGCATCCAAGCATGGATAAATGCCTTAGCTTTAAACAATATCTATGTAGTCATAATTACAAAAACTGAATAGCGATTTAACCAAAATTTTCAATATGCTTTTATTGGAAGGATGGAGAATAGACATGATTTTGTAGCAAAGAGTTTTTGTAGATGACCTAATCACTTTTCCCATAGTGGCAACCTAAAAGAGAATGTCAAAACCCAGGGTTATATTTATTTAGGAATATTAAGATACAAAAATTAATTAATTAATTAATTAATTAAAGGAATATTAAGATACAAAACATTCAGAAATATAATTGCCTCTGAGAAGCAAGACTCAGAGATTTGAAAGGGTAGATAAAAGACTGCTATTTGTTTTTTTTTAAGATTTTATTTATTTATCCATGAGAATACACAGAGAGGAGAGAGAGAGAAAGAGGGAGAGGCAGAGGGAAAAGCAGGCTCCATGCAGAGAGCCTGACGAGGGACTCGATCCCGAGTCTCCAGGATCACGCCCGGGGCTGTAGGCAGCGCTAAACCGCTGCGCCACTGGGGCTGCCCAAAGACTGCTATTTGAATGATAAGTTCTGAAGGACTGTTTGAGTTATAAACAATATATGTATATTATTTCAATAAAAATACATTTTAATTTTAAAAAGTTTATAAAGAATCTACTTCATACAGAACAGAGTCTATAACCTAAAGTGAGGATACACCTAATACTGACCTATAGATGCTCATAGGCATGGTTTGAGTCCCATCCTCTCTGACATATCATCTGCAGTTGTCCAGAGAACTAATATTTTATCAAATGAACTCAACTGTAAAATTCCAAAACATCAAAATAAATTTTAAAAAAACACTATCATCTTCACTACCTGGGAAATCAAAACCAAACAATAAACATGATATAGAAAAAAATGAAATCCATAACTGTGACTGCTCATGTTACCAGCCTTTTGTGGAAAAGCAGAAAATAGAGATGCAACAGATGATTAGGTAATGTCATTTCTTACATATGCATTTATTCTCTAGTGGTTTATATAGCCAGGCTTGTTTTGAATGACTCAAGAAAAGGAGTTGCTCAGCCCCACTATCCATAGAAACCTATCCTGTGTTAGCAACACAGCACCTGCAGTGATACCATCATACAGATGTGCTACATGGGCTGAGAAATAGGAACAACTCTGGGGGGAAAAAAGAGAGATGGGGAAATAAGTTTCTGAAAAAGTATCCCCTGATACTAGCATACCATGTAATTTCCCAGGATTAAAAAAAAAAAAAAAAAAAAACACTTAGAATCTAGAGAAAATGTTTTTCCCATCCTAAATTTTGTACCATTACACCTACATTAAAGGCAGTCATAGTACAATGAAGATTTAAGGAAATGTCAGCAAGACCCCTAAATCCAAAACAACTTATTAGACATGTAGAGAAAAATGAGAAAATGATCCATACTGCAATATCACAGAAAATATTTTTATCCTATTTATCTGCATGTAAATATAGTGAGCTGCAATGCAAAGACAATCTCCTAAATTATTTTTGTCAAATTCTTCTTTCTTCCATTCCAGAATGATCTTTCTTCCAATATTCACTTTCTTATGGTCTTTTTAGCAGCAAAGACATAGTAAATGATGAACTCTGCTTTTTTACTTTTCTTTCACCAGTTTGAGAACTTCATTCAGTTTAAACTTTATTGGGTACTGTGCTAGGCTCAGATGATACACAGAAAAATAAGATCAAAATAGAGACTACTACTGTTACTACTAATAGCTAACATTTTAAAAATATTTATGTCTTAAGCATTAAACTTAAATTACTTCTTTTAATTCTCACAATGAAATTTGTACTTCTTGGTTATGTGGCATAATGACTTGGTGCGTCAATTTTCTAATCTATAAAAATGAGAATGACAATAGTTAGACAACAGTTATAAGTAATCACAAAAATAAATCAGCCAGTATATATAACAGCACATATAACCTATTATTATTATAGGTGATATAATCCAGATCCATGGTTTTGAATGCCATCCATATGCTCAAGAGTCCCCAGTCTAGGTCACTAGTCCTTATCTCTTCACAGAACTTCAAGTTTCCAAATGCCTGATTTCTTCTTCACATGGATGTCTAGTAGCCATGTCAACATTAACATAGCCAGTGACACTTTTGATTTCTTCCCCTTCCCAGAAGAAAAGCCAGCTCTTCAGCCAGTGGACCCAGGAAATGACAGTAAACGAGTTAATGTACCACAGATTACACAGCCAAGTGCCCTAAATTCAAGTCCATCATTTAACTAGTTGTGTGACCTTGGGTAAGCTATTTACTGTCCTGGTGCCCTAGCTTTCTCATCTATAAGGACTGGATATAACGATAGTAAGTTCCTAGAGCTGTGATGAGGCTTCATTGAGTTAGTGTACTTACAATGCTTAAAACCATGCCTGTGGCACACAGTAATCACTGTATGAATGTTATATGCTATTATCATGATCATACGAATCATTATCATTTTTCTTATTTACCTAAATGAAATAGCTAGGAGTTACTTTTGATTTTCTTCTTTACCCCTTACACTAAATCCATCAATAAATCCTATTGGCTTTGTTCCAAAATGTATCTCAAATCCGGTGATATATGCACTACTACTATGTTCCCATACTGGGATCAGCCACCAATACATCATGCTTGATGGTCACAATGGCCTCCCAAGCAGTCTTTCTGCTTCCACTCTTACCTGTCCCCCACTCACAATCTATCTCCAAACCACAATAGTTAACTATCTCAAATGGTACAGCAGATCTAATCGCCTCCTGGTAAAAACTTCCAGTTCAACACTCACCTCACATTAAGGATGGCAACCAAACTCTTCACTAAGTAGAATGTCTGAGGACTGAGAACACAGAGCAAGATCACCACGGTGTGACCTGAGATAAGCAATTATAACATTCTGTGCTTTGCTTTCCTCATATACAATATGAGGATAATGCTAGTAATTAGCTCAGCTCATAAGCTGTACGGAAGATGAAAAGAGTGCATAGATGTGCAATGCTCAGCCTAGTACCTGACACACAATGCACAGGGTATGCATGATTCATATGTATATTCACATTTCCCTCTTCCTCTTTTCCCCCTCAGCTCTTACTCTCCAGCCACTACTGCTTTTCATCTGTTCTTTGAATGGACCAAGTTCATTCCTGCCTTCAGATTTTTAAAGAGTTCCCCTTTCCACCCGTAATGTTCTTCTAGCAGATCCTCAGGTACCTGCCTTCTTGTCCACAAAAATCCCTGACTTTCTGACTAATAAATCACCAAATGTAAAGTAGACACACTGTCACATAATCTGATTGTATTCTCTGGATAAACTGTTTAGTATCTGACTTTATATGTGACTTTTTTTTTTAAAGAGAGAGAGAGCATGAGTGGGGAAAGAGGGGCAGAGAAAGAGGAAGAGAATCCCCAGCAGGCTCCACCCCCGCACAGAGCCCAATGCAAGCTTGATCTTATGACCTTGAGATCATGACCTGAGTGGAAATCAAGAGTCAGACACTTAACCAACTCAGCCACCCAGGTGCCCTTTTATACATATCATTTTACTTATTTGTTTACTAATTCTCTCCCCTGCATACACATAAACACACGAGAAAGAGAGCAGAGATGGAAAGAGAAACTCAAACTCCATGAAAGCCAAGATTATGCTTGTCTTATTTCCTGCTGTATCTTCAAAGTCTAGATTGGTCCCTGTTCTATATGGAGTGCTTGATAAATATTTATATTTTTCTGACAGGACACTTTATTTAAGAACATCTTGAATACTAACATCAGCTAAGACTAATAACATTGGTCCTGATGTCTCTGAAAGTTAAAGTAGCAATAACATAGGATGTTTAATGAATATATGGATGGTAAAGGTATTACTATTTTGTGCATATCTGAGGTGAATATATCATAATAGCATAAATGCTAAGATATACACAATTTTTCTACTTAGATGTTTTAAGCACAAGATTTCATTTAATCCATGAGTTGTATAAAGACTCTCTATAAACATAATGTCAATAGACAAATCAAATATGTAGCATATTGCATTTGCATATCATATCATATGTACATTTCTTGACAAAATCTTGGTTTGCTGAACAGTCTCCAGAGTGGCTGACAAGGGGAATTTGTTAGGATGATATTTAGTGAGGCTAGATTCAGTTGCAAATTGTTTTCTCTCCTTGCAGATGTGAATTAGCTGAGGTGTGAAGTCATCGTCATACTTTGGCACATTACTGGAGGATTTCTAAAAAAAATAAGCAAAGAATTAAACTGTGGGAGAGCTTGCAGTGCAGCTGGAAATAGCAGTCTCTGATGAGTGAGCTGAGCCAACAACCAAAATTAAATAATGCTCTGCAAAGCAATCCTGCCTCAAGCACTCCATTGCACTGCTTCTCTGACATCCTCTTGCTAAGGTCAGCAACCAGGACAAATTTAAGTCTGACAAATACTGCCCGTCAAGGACTGACATGGAGCCAGATTTAAAACCAGATGCCTACTTGGAAAAGAAATTAGGAGGCAGCCTGAAACATGTTACATGAGAATATTATTCATTTGATCATGCATTAACTAAAACATCAACCATTTCAGTCTCAAAACTTTGAGTAATCAGGAGTGATGCTGTGAATGTACACGGCAGTAATTAAGTAAAGTGCTGTGTTCATGCAAGACGAATAACTATGCTGCAAATATCTCAAGGAGGCATGTAGAAACCATGACTTAATAAGCTACTACCCAAAACAGTTTTGTCTATTAATGCTTTGTACATTTTTATATAGACACTAATGCTTTATAAATCTAAAAATGGGCCCATGCATTTCATAAAGGAATCATTTCCTTATTTTCTATGATGAGCATCTTTCTTCAAACAAGGACTCATGGAATTTCTCAGTTCTTGAAAACTTTATTTGGGTGGGGTGTGGGACAATCCATACAAGTATTTACTGATGATTCTTCGTGCTCCAGTCTGTTTCTAGGCATTCAGAACTATAACTAGGCAGTGGGGTATATGGACTCTATGTCACAGCTATCTTCATGGTCATAGACTTGATTGGGACCAGATACTTTTATTCTCTGGAATTTAAATTTTATTACTTCTGGTATAGCATAACTTGGAATCAAAACATAAATGGAAATAATTGGCAAAATGAGGTAAGTGACAAAATTAAAAGTTCTCAGTAAAGTTCTGCAATCATAATGTATCAGAAATACTAAAATGTGTTTCCAAATGTAAAAATTAGTGTGAAAGCAAGAGTTGAGGACATTGTGGGACATTCCTTAAATCACTAATACTTTTTAAGTTATTGGATTTTGATTAATTTAAATATAAGGTTTTTTTTTAAGATTTTATTTATTTATTCATGAGAGTCACACAGAGAGAGAGGGAGAGAGGCAGAGACACAGGTAGAGGCATAAGCAGGCTCCATGCAGGGAGCCTGATGTGGGACTCGATCCTGAGACTCTAGGATCATGCCCTGGGCCGAAGGCAGGCGCTAAACCACTGAGCCACCCAGGGATCCCTAAATATGTTAAAACCTAAAAATTCATTAAATATTTCTAATTATTTTCACACATTATTTGGAATGACTTTAAGTTTAAAGCATATTAAAAACAAACTAATAGCATTTTTACTGTCCATAGAAATGTATAGTCTTCTTCTGAAATGAAAAATTCACAATAATTGTTTGTCATAGAACTTACTTCTGGGCTAAAAGTTAGTTAGTACTGGACAGAATGGCTAATTAAAATGACCAAAGATATTGGTGAAGGACTGGGTAAGTAACCAAGTGGGTTTCTGTTGTCCAGAAACACCTGCAAATGTTCTAAAGTGTGTTGGTCCTTGTTCTCAAATGCTGTCTTTTCCTGTTTCTGACTTAAGAATTCTCATGACCTGGTTAAACAAATACTCAGTGGAAGGATAGCCTGTATTTCATGATAAAACACAGGGGAAAATAATATGCACCTTGTCTTTCTATGACTAATACAAAAATCTAATCATTCACTCCATCCCATGGCCCACATTGGGTTTAAACAGCTAGAGCCTGTCTGCCAGGTAAAAAGACTTAATGTCCCTCTTGAGAAGAAATTAACTGCTAAAACAGACTGGAGTGAAATGGAGTTTTGTCTTCCGTCCTCAATATAGCCATTTTTCTCTTTTAATCTTGTTCTTCCGTTGAGGCAGAATGAAAACTTGGATCTTTGCCTTGAGATAATTTCACTTCCAAGGCTCAAATTCTGGAACCCTGTTTAAATGCAGAGGTGAGCTACCCTTATAGCAACTCTAAAATCAGTCAAGTCCACTACTCAAGACCAGGAAAAGAATAAAGTGGTGTTCTACTTCCTAAGTCACACATTCCTTTTGTGGGATCCCTATGCCTTTTTCCTTATTCAGCAAAACCTTGCAAGATTAGTTTATATTTCAAAACTAACATAGCCCAGACAATGCAATGGTAGGAAAAACACACATTCAGGTGTTTGACTCAGGCTTCCCCAGCCAGCATGGCCATGGCTTTTTATCCTGGGATATCAGGAAGAAGAATGCTGCAGGGCAAAGAAGTCCTGTTTTAGCCTTTGGCCAATTGACCATAAAGAATTCTTCTGCCAAGAAGACTTATCTCTTACAAAATGATAATTGAGTTCTACAAAGTAGAAATGTAGGTTTACTACATAGGAATGTAAAAGGAAACCTGGTATATTAGTAAGAAACAGAATCAGGAGGATAGATGATGATGATAGATGATGATGATGATAGATGATAGATAGATGATAGATAGATAGATAGATAGATAGATAATAGATAGATATGAAGAGATTCATTATAAGAAATCGGCTCACACAATCATGGAGCTGGCAAATCCAATAACCTGAAGAGTGAGTCAAGCAAGTTGGAGAGCCAGAAGAGCCAATGGTATAGTTGCAGTCAAAGGCTGGCAGGCTTGAGAACCCAGGAAGAGTTAATGTCCCGGTTTGAAAACCATGAGGCAGGACGAATTCTCTCTTACACAGGAGATAGTCAGCTTTTTTGTTCTATTTTGGCCTTTAGCTGAGTGAATGAAGTTTACACACATTATGGAAGGCAATCTGATTTACTGTCTATCTATTTAAATGTTTATCTTGTCCAAAACACCCTCACAGAAACACCCAGAACAGTATTTGATTGACAATCTGGTCACCTCTCAGCCCAGTCAAGTTGAGACATAAAATTAACATCACAACTGAGGTGTTAGTTCATCTGATTTGCAGGGCACACACCAGCATAGTCAACTGGCTTCAAATCTATATCTAAAAAAAAAAAAAAAAAAAAAAAAAAAAAAAAAACCTATACCTAGTCCACTCTTGGATCCTATTCACAATAAATATAAGAATGTTTAGATGCTTCCTCTCTTTGTTCTTCTTCAACGTGCTATCAGATCAAACCACTTCTATTCCATGGATTTAGTTATAACCTAAAAGTGTGGAGATCCAGATATGACATTGATTTACATCATGTCTTTATAAATATCTCCTTTTCTGTTCCTCCTCACCCTTTTGTGTTTTAATCAATGCTCAGGCACTCAAAATACCTAATAAACTTTCATTATACATTATCAATAAACTTACAATCTATGAAATCAGTAGTTGGTATTTCTTGATATAGCTTCTTAAAAAATGAAGTCACCTGATCTTTGACAAAGAAGTAAAGGAAATTCAATGGAGACAGTAGTCTTTTCCATGAACGGTGCTACGATTGTGGGGGGAAAAACTCAGACACAGATCTTATACCTTTCAGAAAAATTAGCTTAACATGGAAAATAGTGCTAAAAGACCATTAAAAACCAGTAAAAGTTTGAGAAAAAAATAGCATAAAATCCATATGACTTTAGGTTTGGCAATGGTTATATTGATATAATAACAGAAGTATGACCCATAAAAGAAAAAAATTGGTAAGTTGGTGTGTATTAAAATGAAAAACTCTTGCTCTGCAAAAGATATTTTAAGAGAATAGAAAAACAAGCCATACACTGGGAGAAAATATTTGCAAAATGTATCTGAAGCCAGGTTGTTCTCCATAGGAGTTGGAGTTTATAAATAAGCTAGGAAAGGAGGTGCTTTTTATCCATCTAGTAATAGACCAGATTTCAAAACATTAGTATGAACTCATATTTAACTTCATATAGTCATACAAATAAATATTTATAAAAATTTGTATATATGCAGGCTAATGAATATCATACTTTCCCTTCCTCTATAAGCTCAGTGGGCCTAAAAGCAATAATATGTAAGAGCAATGGGTACTTCAATCACTCAGACTTGGTTTCTGAAACCATCGTCCAATAAAAGGAGCCAGGGATATATGGAGAAATTGCTGGTGCTAGGACTGAAACAGTGAATATATAATATGAGCATCCTGTGGTGCTAGACAGTGAACTGTTTTTAAAAAAGGTAATAGTGTAATGTCAAAGTAGCATAGCAGTCCATCTGAAATTCCCAATTACCAAAGCTGGGACAACGTGAGCAACAAAGTAAAGTAGCATTGGAGTACAGAACTCAAAGCAAAAATATAACATCTTTGAGTCCATACTGATATGAATACATCATCAAATAAATGAGGGAGAAGAAATACTTCTCATGCAGAAGAATTAATTTATGTAGATATTCTGCTCTTGAGGAGGTAGAGAAGAGGATAACTCCTGAAGTAAGGGCTTCATACAGGGACTTCCTTCCAGAAAGTATAGTATAAATGGGGAGTCAGGAGAAACCTGACCAACACCACCACAGCCAGGTAACCAAGAATAGCATCAGAGTGATGTTATGTTGATAGTAAGTGCTCTTGAGATGATAGGATGAAAATGACATTTAACTTCTCTGATCTTCCTCCCAAAAACCCGTAACTCGAGTCTAATCATGAGAAAAACATCAGACAAACCCTATTTGAGGAACTTTCTACAAAATATCTGAACAAGATGCCTCAAGACCATCATTCATAAGGGAAATCTGAGAAAATGTCACAACCAAGAGAAGCCTAAGGAGACATAGTGACTAAATGTAATACAGAATCCTGGATGAGCTCCTGGAACAAAAAAGGACATGAGATAAATCTGAGGAAATCAGTATAAAGTATGATTTTTAGATAATAATGTATCAATATTGATTCATTAATCATAACAAATGTACCAAACTAATGTAAGATGTTATTAATAGAAGAAGCTGGGGTATGAGAACTCTCTGTATGATCCTTGCAACTTTTCTCCAAATCTAAAACAGTTCTTTAAAAAAAGATATATGGGGCAGCCGCAGGTGGCTCAGCAGTTTTTGCACCACCTTTCAGCCCAGGGTGTGATCCTGGAGACCTGGGATGGAGTCCCACGTCGGGCTCCCTGCATGGAGTCTGCTTCTCCCTCTGCCTATGTCTGTGCCTCTCTCTCTCTGTGTGTCTCTCATGAATAAATAAATAAAATCTTTAAAAAAAATAAAATAAAAATAAAAAGATAAATATATCATCTAGTTATATTTCCTTTAAATTTCATTCCAAGAATTCTATTATTAAGACTATTATCCAAAAATCTATTTTGAAACTTATTTTATAAATATCACTATATTCAAAATAAGTTTATAACATTTGTTTTAAGGAGTCAATGATACTAATTAATTCATCTTTCTCTCAATTTCTTTTAGAAGATTAAAAAAATAATTTCCATTGAAAATCTGAAAATTCCAAGTATCTCAGGTGTTACCCTCCTATAAATTGAAGCCTCCTATAAATTGAAGAGGCTGTTTCAGACCAGTCATATGTGATGGATTTTTTTATGGTGTTGGCTGAATTTATTTCCCAGGTTCTAATGCTTTTTAGTGTTATGTTTCATAAATGCAAATGCCAAAAAAAAAACCTAAAATGGAATAAAATAAAATATGAGAAGCCTAAGTAGATCTTTGAATAAACTAAGTTAATTTTTAGATCATTTCTAAAATAGGCAAGTAGATTATACCCTATCTCCCTTTTGTTTAACCTCAAGGAAAAACATTCAGATTGTCTTTCACATATTCAATAATTCCTTTGTTAGGGTCCTTTTTTTGAGTATGAATTCAATCTTTTATGCTTCTGTCTAATACCATTTCTTCCTATTATTTTTTTCAAGTAAAGAGAGAGAACAGTTATTGGCCACTCCCTGCATAGCAGTCATGCATGTGTATATAAAGATTATCATTAAATAACCATTCTATTCTCTTCAGGTTAAATGAGTAGAATTCCTTTAATCTTTTCAATTCAAAGCCAATCCTTTTGTTTTCTTGTGGGTTGTTATTATCTGAACACTTTTCTAATTTGCTCATCTTTAGTCCAGCACCAAAAAATTAAACTTGACATTCCAGATAATATATTTGAAAACCCCTGTGTGATCTTTGAGGAAAAATAATCTATGAAAAGAATAAAGGTTATCTAATTTCATCATTAAAAATGAATTTTACTGAAAACATTTCCAATTAGAATTTTATCCTTCCTTTTGTACATTTGGATACAAAAGGGAATGTAAAACCTGATAGAATATAACTTTTTAAAAGAACATCCCTTTCATGTGAATATTAAAATGTAGGCTAATTGTTGGGATACTCATGCAATGGATTGGTTGGCAAATTTATTCCACTATATAGTAGCAATAGAAGGAAATACTTGATATTTTGCCATCCCTGGCAGCTCTCATTTCAGGCAGCAAGATTCCTTGAACTGTGAAAAGGCTTTCCTGCTGCTCACAGTATCTGTAGCCACATAGCTTTTGGAACAAAATTTACTGCTTTTGTCAAACAAGCCTAAAGAGACATGACATTGTCCTCTGGGCTCTGCAGGAGATCCTCTCCCATATGGAGGCTTGGTCATTTGGGCCTATATATGAATAGGATTAACTCATCGCTATCACAAAGGAAAATATATGTAAAGCACTTAACATAGGCCTGCCATCTACTAAGGACTCAGAAAAACAGCTAGCTCTTTAAAAAGGAGTTTGCAAATTACAAATTTAAGGCCTTGTAACCACAAAAAGGTTTTGGCTTTGGTTTTTTTTGTTTTGTTTTGTTTTGTTTTTCATTTTCTAAATGAGAATTTTTTTCTGATAATTTCTCTTTTTGCTTGGTTATTTGGAATTTATCTTAAATAAACAAGACTCATGTCCTCAGAGATTTATCAGAAGTGAAGTTGACACTTGGTCTCAGCTCTAAATGGTGCCACACCCATAACCAGTTTGTAAAACCACATTCTAACCTGGTGGTTAATGTAGTAAGTGCCCTGACTTTTGGCCATCCTTTTCTCTTTCATCAGAAGGTACTAGTTTCCTGCAACTCTGACCTCGGAGCTCCTTGCCAATGGCCCTGGCTTCACTCTTCTGTTCCAGTCTCCATTTCCTCCCCTCCCTGCCTCACAAGCCATGGAATAAAGCCCCTTTCTCTCACTCACAGAATCTGAGCAACCTCATCCTTACACTTACCATGGTCACACCTGGTCTATCATATGCCAAGATACTGACAACCACCAATTCCAGCAGAGTCAGTATTGTGATTATGTGTGTGATTATTAATAACAGAGAAATAAGTATGGATATATGGGCATAACACCATGTCCCCATGAGGGTGTCAAAGACACAGATTGAGGCTGTTTATCAACCTCTTCTTGGGCTCTCTTAGGAAGCCCCTGAAGACATAACCCATATCTTTCAAGTACTCAGTGGATCCTCATATAATACAGCATTACAGCATCTCTAAGGATGATAATTAGTAGGCTAGAGTTTTCAAGACTACCATAATGGTAGTCAAGAGTAGATAAGACATCTAGCAGTGCTGGGGACTGGAAAAAATTTCCTAAGAAAAAAGCAGTACCCTAAGTCTCTGTTAATCAAGATTGCTCTGTAAACAATGTGAAGTTGAAGTAATGATTTCAGATCAACAAAATACTTCTGGCTAACTTACCCAGGTAAATTGAGATACATTTGGCATTTGTCACATGAGACATCTGGACAACAAAACTTTTCATAGGGACTTATCAAAGAATTTCCTCTTTAGGGATTTTCCTTTTCAAGGATAATGATGTTTTTTTTTTTTTTAAACTTAATCCCTCCCAATTTTTACTCATGTTTGGACATGTTCAAACAAAGATGCACAAGCCCACATCTGTTGCTAAGAAACAATTCTACTTTGACATTATTTTTTAAACATATATGCATATGTTTAAAAAAATAAATTGAGGGTTCAACTTTGGATTTTCAGTGTATTTGAATCTTCTTGATGGAAAGGATATACCACAAATTTGGCTTATTTACACGGTTCTCAATAAAGCAGCCCATTGGGGGAGTTATTTGAAAAAAAAGAACAAAATAGCTATAGCACCAGGAGCCCAAATAATCTGTTTGAGGGCTGGAATATAGCTTTAATCTCATACCTTGAGAAGCCTTGTCAGTGGAAAAAAAAAAAAAACCCGGTATGATATCTTGGTCATGTCGTCTATCAGGAACCATGTTCAGACCCATGGCGTGCATGGCAGGAATCCTCCCGTAGGAATGCAAGTAACGTTTGCTCAGCCCAACACATTAGGGGAAACGAACAAACAAACTCAAAATGGTATATGGAGGGTGCTACCCTGAATCAGATTTACATCTTTTTACAAAGAGATTGCATTTTTATTTTATTTTATTTAAAAGATTTTATTTATTTATTCATGAGAGACACACACGGGAGGGGGAGGGGGGAGAGAGAGAGAGAGAGAGAGGCGGAGAGACAGGCAGAGGGAGAAGCAGGCCCCATGCAGGGAGCCCAACGCGGCACTCGATCCTGGGTCTCCAGGATCACACCCTGGGCCAAAGGTGGCGCTAAACCACTGAGCCACCTGGGCTGCCCAAGAGATTGCATTTTTAAAACTGTGCTAAGGGGGCATCTAAACCACAAGTCTTCTGCTTCTCAGTTGCCTGTCACAGAGGGTCACCTGACTCAATAAAGAAAACCTTTCCATTTTATAAATAGAAAGGGCATTACAAATATATTTTGCCTAAAGAAAAATATTAATGAGATAAATAAACCCAAAATTTGGTAAAGTGTCAGCCAAAATATGTTCATCACTGTCAGTCTGAGTCAATCATGCAGCATTCTGAAGTTCAGAACAGCTGGAGGCCATTGCTAAATTGGGATTATAAAAGATGTCTTCATACTCAGGATCTGAAATTCCAAGAAGAAGCAGGATGACTTTTCCCTACTCTGTATAAAAGAAAGACTGAAAATTACCTGGAGGAAAGCCTCTGTGGGTGTTTTATTTTAGTTATAATCTGGAGCCAAATTGCCTGGGTTTAAACCGTGGATCCCCTAGGTGATTCTACAGCGGTTAGCAAATCATTTACTTTCTCTGAACCTCAGTATCATCATCTATAAAATGCAGATAATAATAAAAACTTCAGCAATTTTGTTAAGGTCAAAATAAAGTTAAGAGTTCTTGGGTGACTGTTCAGCATGCAGATCAATAAATATTAGCTATTATTAATAAAAATGCCCATAGCATTTTCCTTGAGCCTCTTCTATGGAACATACCACTCACAACACTGGATTTCAATCCTACATGTGTATATCTTGCCATTTCAAAATATTGGGAGGCTCTGTTTTGAAAGACACAGATCCCCACCCCTCCCCTCTTAAAAAGCCCGTTTGCACTCCCCTGTGCGCGACTTCCCCAGCCCACCACTTCCCTGCACTCTCCCTCCCCTGCTGGTCAGGGAACCTCACCTGAGAGCAGCATCCCATTAAAAGCCCGTTTCGCCCAACTTTTGCCTGGCCTCTCTATTTCATTACCGATCGGATTAAACCTGACACTTTGTACATGAAACGGTGGCAATACTATTATTTATTCCTCCCGATAAAATGGGAAAATATGCAAAACACTCAGACACACCGAAAAAGAGACACACACAGATGTACACAAATCCACACACACAGAATCACCAAGCACAAGAACAGTACTTGACAGGACCTAAAATAGAAGGTGAGTTGCTGCAGTTTACTGAAATTAAATCAGCCCAGGGTTGCACAGACCCAGCCAAGACCTATTGACAGAGGCTTTAAAGAAACCCTGCTAGATGCATTTCAAGTTATTCTCTAGCCCCAGAAAAGGAGCATTTAAAGATCTATTGGGTTTTAAAAGTATTTTCCTGATGACTTAGTGATAGGTGTTCCAGGGGTCTAAACTGTTTAACAAACCATCCAAACCATGGTGGCTTAAAACAACAATCATCATTTACTCTCTCTCAGTTTCTGGAAGTCAGAGCTTCAGGAGTGGCTCAGCTGTTCAAATTCTGGTTCAAGTGCCCTCAGGACATCTAGTCAGATAGGAGCTTGGGCTGGGAAATCACCAGGATTCTTCTGTCATCCGCCTGCTGCCAGGGCTGGACAGACCCAAACAGCTGGGGCAAGACAGATGGCTTCCTTATCTCCTTTTACTCCTGTGTTTCTCTCTGTGGGATCTCTCTCCAGCCTGGTGTTTCAAGGGAGCAAACTTCTCACATGTCAGCTGAGGGCTTCCACGTATGTGTAAGAGAACAGGACAGCAGCAGCCTAGAGGTCACCCAGTACCACTTCCACCATGTTCTAATCATTAGCAGCCAGTCACTAGGTAGGCCCTCATTAGGAGAGAGGAATTATATTCCTTCTTTTTAAAGGTGTTCAAAGAATTTCCAGATGTATTTTAAAACCATCTCAGCGTTATGCCTAATAATCACTTGTTTTCATAAGTACTGGATGGGTTTTACTCAACATAATAGCAAGTACAGACTTTTCTTCCTTAAAAAATTTTAAGCTCAAATATATGCCATACTTCTTCATTTTTTATATATACTGAAATAATTCTTAAACAAATCCTTTGCAAAATGAAGAAAGCTATAAATAAATAGAATAAAACACAAATATCTGAATGAAATGTTCATAAAGGCATAGAAAATGTTATCAGATTTCCTGTGCCACTTTTTTTTTGCTATTCCATTGTATAATATCTCTCAAAAAAGATAAAGGTTGGTGCTTTAAATAAATAATATTCACAATTTTAAACATGGGTAGAAATCATGGATGTGGAAATAAACAACCTCTTACCTTCTCTTACAAAATCATCACCCCAAAATCTCCGAGACTGGGAAATTTGACTTGGGAAATAATTCTAGTTGTAAGCTGATGGAAACTAGAGTAATTATTAACTAAACAAAAAAAAATAATAATCTTTGCATTCTTGTTTGTGCCTCATGTAATATTTCTACCATCAATTGATATGCCACCACCTGTATTAACACTAAGATGTTTGTTTAGTATGCGACAGGTGTTAACACTAAGAATCAGAGCCTTTTAATTAGCAAAACTCATTTTGTGTAGAGTAAGTTAGGCTTTTATCAATTAAAAAAGTTCTTTTTGAATAATAATGAAGATTTAGCCCAGAACTTGACTGTTGCTATAAAGGTGACATTAGGAAAAAAAAAAATCACTAAACCCAGGAAAGAGAAACATAAGCCAATGTTTATACTCCTTCCACAATTTTCCCAGAAAGAATTCTAATGGATTTCCTGAAGGGGGGTTAAATCTTAGAACTCTAAATAGGGTAGCAAAAACAGATACGAAACATGGAAACCAAGATCAGGCCAAGAGTAAAAGGAGTTTGTAAAAAGCAAAATGCACATGATGAGACTTTTAAAATTTTATTTTCAAGGTTGAACTTGCCACATGATATGGAATCAATGTACTAATGTATTATTTCAGATCATTTCTGCATTTTTCTTTAATAAATCATGATGAAGAAATTAAAGAGAGAAATTCGCAGTTCTAAATGTGCTTGATATTTCCCAATACTTTTCATACTAAGATAACCAAAATAATTTAAGAACTAAAGAAAGATACTTTTCACAGAAACATGTGTCTTTGTCTACCAACTATAATATAGAAAGTAAGTGTCTATTCTTGTGTAGAATGTTAAGGCTGAGGTCAGAAACTCCAGATAAGAACTGTTTAGTATAAGGTTTTGCCGCTGAAATAAGGACAAGAGAGAAATTACAAAGTTGAATTGCCAAATATACTACATATATAGCATCCTTTTTATTATGGATAACAAAATTAAATTTTAAAACTGAGGTATTTTCTTTAGATGTGTTATTTTCCTAATTCCTATAGCTTAGAGTTAGATTGGCCCTATTGGCCAGCAGAGATCCCCACATGGGCTCAATCTCATGACCTGTGCCCAAATCAAGAGTCAGATGCTTAAATGACTGAGCCACCCAGGTGCCCTAATTAAGTGTACACCTTAATTACACTTAATTGTTTAGTGTTAAGTGTAAATACACTTGTTTATTTACAATCAAATTGTAAATACAATTGTTTTACAAATTTACAAATACCTTGTTTAAAATACAATCAAATTTGAAATTATAGTTTTACATGTGTCTAGTTAAAAGCCATAATGGAGGCCAGGACTAAAGCGAGGATGACCGGCTCTCAGATTTGTTAGCTTTCATTTCTCATAGAGTACAAAAAGCACCAGAAAAAAAGTGATATATTGAGCTTCTTCATCTTGTGAACACCAGAGAAAGCTGAGACATGGAACCAGGGCTTACCTTCTTGGGTACTCCATTTCTAAATCTGTATATTGACTAATTAACTAACATCCCTCCAGCTCTCAACTGTTAGGATTATTTGAAGCCAATTCTATAACCTCTGTAATAAATCCTAAAGCATAAAATGAAGTGCCAAAAAGAGTTAACCAAGAAACAACTATTATTTAAATTCCCCTTTGAAGACTCTATTTGGTTATAATATACCCAGCCCGGTGCATGAAGACTACTCAGTTTCTATTGCTAAGCAGACACATTTACAAGGTCACCACTAATTTATTCATAAAACATTTATTGATATTCAGCTAAATACAAGACATGGTAGCAGATGCTAAGAAAGAGGAAGGTATAAGCCAGTTTCTCCCTGGAGTTGCATGTACAGGGATGTGAGACAAGCATGCTTCAGGAGATAAACCATTATATTGTACAGTTAAAAAATAAAACAAGTGATTGTGATATTAGGGCAATCATACACCAAGGGGAAATCTCTAACCATTTTGCTAAATGTAGCAATGGCTGAGAGGGCTGCGGCTTTAGTCTCCTATTAATCTCCTTCAGCATCCTGCAGATAAATAAACATAAAATCTATACAAGAAATGGTGTGCTTGCCATGCAAATACACTTTAAAACAAGTCCCATAGTTTTTATATCCAAACAATTAATCACACTATTGTGCTATTCCTGAATAAAAATGCTAGACCTGCACTTGGTTATGGTCACTTTTTAAGGAAACCAAATTTAAGTGTTGAATAACTGCTCAATTCACAATCTGGGGCTTGTATATACTAGCCTGAACAAACATGCATTAAAAACAATGAAAAGGATATTGTGGGCTCCACCTGAAAGTAAAAATGTAGAGTTGTGCCTTTAAAAAGGAAGATTTATGAAACCGGGTCATGAATTTAGAGCAACACATTATACACAGGAACCTAGTCAAAAGTTTCCCCTTCAGTCACTAAGGTCCCTTTCCATAAAGATGCCCTGTTTCCAAACAGAAACTTTCCAGATTATAGACACTTTCCAAAGTGATCTATCCAGTCAGAAAATAATAGATAAACAGGTAAGATCTACAGCAATATGTGCAAATGGAGGAAGAACATTTTTGTAATGTTCTAATTTTTACTGTGTGTGACCCACCATAGCTTACTTAGTCTTTATCCGAAATGTTCTTTTTTACTGTCATTCTCTTTTTCTTCTTCATCCCCCCACGACAGACTTCAAAGAACCCAGATAGAAAGGTCCTGCTATATGACAGAGGAGGAACACAGCTGAGATGAAGAAAACAAGGGGACAATTGGTAACTGAGGAAGCTGAAGAGGATAAGCCTCCCAGACCCGAGTGAGAACTGGAGACTTCATCCTGTGGTCAGTAGATAGCCACTGAATTGTGTCCAGGAGGAGAAAGGTGGTAGGGGACTATCATCAACCAGAGCTTCTAGGCTCTCTCAGCTCAGAATAGAGGCTACACCAGGGCAAGATCTAGAATGGGGATCATCAGCCTGCCATGAGGGCCCAGCACTTTGAACAAGAGAAGACGCTGGCTTGACCTGGGCTGATAACAGAAAAGGAGCAATTCGAGAGGAGCTTTGGATGCAGAATTAACGGATTTGTGAGTAGACTGTATTTGTGGGCTTGCGAGTTTGGGGTTTAAGTGTCATTTCACACTATTCCTGACAGATCTTCAGGTCTTTGTTTTCTTTACATTGTCCCCTTTCTGGAAGGAGAGAGTGTGCACCAATTCTAGCACTGGAGGTGAAGGTGGCATTCCTATTTTTCCACTACCTAGTGCCTTGGAATACCGTTGACCTCCTAAGAACCCAAATTCAAATTGAGTACATTCTTATATTTTTTTTAAAGATTTTTTTAAAGATTTTATTTATTTATTTATCTATTTATTTATTTATTTATTTCAGAGAGAGAGAGAGACAGAGAGACAGAGAGAGACAGAGAAGCACGACACAGGCAGAGGGAGAAACAGGCTCCATGCAGGGAGCCCAACGTGGGATTCGATCCCGGGTCTCCAGGATCACGTCCGGGGCAGAAAGCGGCACTAAACCGCTAAGCCACGGGGGCTGCCCCATTCTTATATTTAAAAGAATATACTTTTTAAAAATTCACAGTAATAAACCCTTTGTTTTCATTTGCTTCTACCATGTCTATTACTCAGTAGGATCTGAAACTGAAATTTCAAAATATCTTGAGAAATAAGATGCCTCTTATGCTCCTGACCACATGGAAGCAAAAATAATAAGACAGGCTGAGAGGCATCATGTTTACAGAACAATTCTTAAAATAAAAAATAGAGATTAAGCATTTGAAGTTCTGAACCCCTTTTCAAACTGAGCCACATTATTTCCATTTTCAAAATCATAAACTTGTGAAGATTTCTGAGTTATTGTTGGCATTACTCAAATGTATGTTTTACAACCAACTCTTTTTGAGGGCTTTATGCCAGCTTGTTTTTCATGGTGCCTAGCCACAATTAAAATAGGTTGGATTTTGAAAAACACTCATTTGTTAGCATAATATCAGTATAAAAAAGTGTATTATAATCATTGCTCTATGTAGATCAATCTTCTTCCATTAAGTGTTACATCCAGAAAGTATTAACTTCCATGAAGAATATAAACAGTAGTAATAACTGTGAGCAATTTGATGATGGGTTTTTGGTGGAATGGTTCTGGAAAGATGACTAAATCTCCAGGCATAAATTTCTTGAAACTAACAGAGCACAATAGATATAAATTCTTAATGTGACAAAGAATTATCCTCAAATAACACAAAAATATGAAGTAGAAATAGCAAAATGATGAACAAATTCAAATTCCCAAGAACAAAATCTCAAGAAGTCATTTGCTACAGGCTCTTTTCAAAAAAAAGATTTGGTTTTAAACAATTTGTAAACATACACAAACAAAAGATATTTTAAAGCAAGATTAAGAAAATAGGCAATATGTAATGCAAGGAACTCAATGGAGAGATTATAATTGTCACTATACCAGTTGTCTCCTTCTGTGCCTGTGGAAGATGCTTTTCTCAGCCCTTGTGCATAATGTACACCAAGGAAATGTGAGGGAAAGTGGCATGTGTCACTTCCTAGTAGAGGCAATGAAAATCCTACATGTGATTCTCCAGGGTCTCTCTTCCTTGCTACTTCAGCTGAGAAAGATGTGTGTTCTTGAGAATAAGGGGTAGAGATTACCTCCACTTGATATTAGGCAAAATATCTGAATGGAACAAAATTCTTGCCAATCTACTCAGGGCTTTTTGTTTATCCCGTTAAACCATGGATATTTGAGGGGGTTTTGTTACCACATAATCTAGAGTGTACTGACAATTATTGTTAGTGATTATTTTGAAAAGGAAAAAGAAAACTGTTCACCAAAAGGCACGGATTGATTAACAATGATATAAAGCATAAACTAAGTAATTACTCACAAAATGTTATTGAACATTAGATTATACTTTTTGACTAGTTATATCTATTAAATGCTCTACATGCATTATCCCTCTCAATCCAGACGTGGAAAGTGGAGTTTAAAGAGATTAAGTAATTTACATTATTTCAAAGAAATAGAGCAGGACTTCAGCTGAATGGATCTGGTCTTTGAGCGGTACTTTCTGACTGTGATCTCAAAGAAGAAGGTTTACACAGGGCGTCACCTGGTAAAATTACCACGACTCAGCAGGAGAAGCTTTTCCTGGTTCTGAGTAGACTGGAACTTGGCCCATGAATCTTTAAGTAAGGAATATAACAGACAACTTATTTGATAGTAAAAATTAATAAAAAGAACATGGGCTGTAGGGTTTGACAGACTTAGGTTTAGATCCTCGAGTGATCACTCTTTCTGAATGAGATATTTAAGAAAAAATCCAGTGGCACCTGGGTGGCTCAGTTGGTTAAGTGGCTGCCTTAAGTTCAGGTCATGATCTCAGGGTCCTGGGACCGAGCCCAGTGGTGAGATCTCTACTCAGTGGAGAGTCTGCTTCTCCCTCTGCCCTTCCCCCTTGCTCATTCTCTCTCTCCCTCTCTCAAATAAGTAAAATCTTTAAAGAAAAAAAAATCCAAGTGAATGCAGTGTCAGATGGAATCCAGTGCTCCCTAGGACATACTCTCATCTTTTTCTATTTTTCTTTTATTTTTTATTTCAAAGTATAGTTGAAATATTTCAACTAATAGTATCCTGAAGTAATTTTAAACTTAAAGAGTTGAAAAATGACATTCACTGAGATTAAAATTGTTGACATTTTATCCCATTTGTGTAGTCTCTCTCACACACAGAGATACTGTTTTGTTATGAAACATTTAAAAGTTGCAGACTGATGTCATCAAAATGTAACGTAAGAGACCCCAACCTCTATCCCCCAACAAATGACAATTAGACAGTTATCCATGAACAAGAACAGTTCTGAAAGAGCTCTGGAGACCACTTAAGAAATTTTAGCAACACAGTGGAACAAAAAATCTGAGGATAATTTCACACTTAACCAACATTTGCCTCATAGGTATCTGTAATCACTGACACCAGTCACTTGAATTCCTCTCCACCCCCCACTCCGACCTACCGCAGACCTTGTTGGAGCCATGGAACCAGCAACCACCTCAGGCTCTGTGGTTTCACAAGGGCAAGATGCCAGCCTAGATCCCACAGCTGCCCCCCTCTGCTGTGTATAGACTCAGGGCTAGCCCTTTTGGCTATACAGTTGTGTATGCTGCTGGCCTGATCCCCATTCCCCACTTCTACTGCATTATACATACCCAGGGGAAATTGTGCTGCACCAAAAAGGAAAGCCTATAGTCAGGGCCTCCAAAGATGCTTGAGAATCCAGACCAGCCTATACCACCATGCTCACCTATAGCTGGTCCCTCCAGCTACTGACCTGTGTGTTCATAGCCTGACTCTCATCACTAGAATCCACTGCAGTGCACATGCTTATGAGAGAGAATGTGAAGCCATGGGAGAACATGTCAACAGCTGGGGCCCCTGCAGCTGCCAGTGAGCCGGCAGTTGGTCCTAGACCACGCTGTCTGCCCTTCTCTCCAGCGCTAGATGCATGTCTGCAACTGGCTCCTGCCACTAAATAAGCAAATACACTTGGCCCCTGCATCCAAGTGTGTCAATCACCAGCTCCAGCTCCCACCACTGCCTGCCCTCATCCCTTGTTGCTAGCCCTGAGGTGCCACTGAGTGCCTCAACAGATTTTAAAGCAACTATAGACCCCACACAATATTTGCCAAGGACCAACAATTGTCAATGCTATGGACACCAGTGGCCTGAGCCAAAGGGACATCATGCCTCCACAGATGTGATGATACCACACACATCCATACCTGGCACCCTTCATCACTAAACACGGACGGGGTCATAACACACTCCAGCATGCCCCAACTCATAGATGAAAGTCTTCCCTAGCCAAAGCAAGTCCATAAAATCTGGAAGAGGTTACTGTTCCTTTGAATGTTTAGACACCTACACAAGGCTACAGGTATCATGAAGAATCAAGGAAACATGACTCTACTGAAGAAATGTACTAACCCTCCTATAACGGACCCCCAAAAGAGGAGATCCAGGAGTTTCTCAACAAATAGTTCAAAAGAATTAGAAAGTTACAAGAGAACAGAGAAAAACAATTTAACGATATCAGGAAAATAATACAAGAACAAAATGAGAAGTTCCACAAAGAGGCAGACATCATGAAAAAGAACCAAACAGAAATTTTGGTAATGATGGAACTGAAGAATTCCACAGAGTTTCTACAGCAAAGCTGGCCAACCAGAAGAAAGAATCAATGAGCTAGAGAAGATCAATTGAAAGTATCTAATCTGAGGAACAAAAGAAAAATGAATGAAAAGGAATAAAGAAAGCAGATAGGATTTACAGGATACTATTAAGACAAATAATGTATTTATCACTGAAGTCCCAGAGGAGAAGAGAAGGAGAAAGAGGCAGACTGTTTACTTAAAGAAATAATGGCTGCAAATTTCCCAAACCAGGGGAAAGATTTGGACAACTAAGTTCATGAAGCTTATAGGTAATCCCCAAATTTCAATCCAAAAAAACCTCCTCTGAGACACATTGAAATAAAACTGCCTGTCAAAGAAACAGGATTTTAAAAACAGCAAGAAAAAAAAACTTTCTCTCCAATAAGGAACCCCCCCCCAAAAAAAAGGAAACCCCCATAAGGTTCTCAGCAGACTTCTTAGCAGAAGCCTTGCAAGCCAGAGAGAATAGGATGATATATTCAAAGTGCTGAAAGAAAGAACTAGCAACCAAGAATACTTCATGCTGCAAAGTTGTCCTTCAGAAATAAAGGCAAGATAAAGACTCCCTAATAAATAAAAGCTGAGGGAATCCATATCAGTAAACACCCCTTACAAAAACTGCTGAAAGGAGTTCTTTAAGCTGTTAATCAGTGACATGAAAACATATGGAAATATACAACCCACTGGTAAAAGTAAGCATATAGTCAGATTTTGAATACATTATCACTATAATATGATGATGTATTAACTATTTAACTAGCATAAAGATTACAGGACAAAATAATAAAAATAGTTATAGCTATAATATTTTTAATGAATACGCAATATAAAAATAAAAATTATGACATTAAAAACATAAAAGAGGGTATTAAAAGGTATTAAAAGAGGGTATTAAATTCATACATGATTGAAGCTATCAGCTTAAATGTCAGCATATAGGATATATATATATTTTAGATAAGTTTTATAGTAATACAAAGCAAAATGCTGCAAAAGATTCACAAAAGAGCATAAAGAGAAAGGAATCAAAGCATACCAATACAGAAAATCATGAATTCAGAAAGGAAGGCAGCAAAAGAGAAAGAAAGGAACAAAGTCAACTATAAAACAGTCAGAAAATAATTAATAAGATGCCATTAGAAGGGCATAACCTATCAACGATTACTTTAAATGTAAATGGATTGAATTCTTCAACCAAAAGACAAAGTTATTGAACAGATCAGAAAACAATAACTAACTGCTGTCTACAAAAGACTCACTTCAGCTTTAAGGACACACATAAATTCAAAGTGAAAGTATGGAAAAATATATCCCACGCAAGTAAAAACTAAAAGAGGGCAGGGGTAGCTATATTTATATCAGACAAAGTACATTTCAGCCAAAATGGGTAACAAGAGACAAAGAAGGCCATTATATAATTATAAGGGGGTGAATAATCATAAATATGTTATAAATTATATATGGATATGTGAAATTTATAACACTGCACCCAGTGTTATAGTACTTCAGTATATTAAGCAAATACTAATAGATCTAAAGGGAAAATAGAAATATAATAGTAGGAGACTTCATACCTTGCTTTCAATAATGGGTAATCTAGACAGAAAATCACCAAAGAAATGTTGGATTTTCACCATACTTAGACCACATCGACCTAACAGATATATACAGAATATTTCATCCAACAGCAACAAAGTACATGTACTTCTCAAGCACCCACAGAACATTCTCCATGATAAATCACAGGATAGGTCAATGATAACAAAAAAAAATCTTTGAAAATTTAAGAAGATTGAAATTATACCAAGTATCTTTTCTAACCACAATGGTATGAAACTAGAAATCAATAACAGGAGGAAAACTGGAAAATTCACCATTATGTGGAAATAACTAACACATTCCTGAACAACCAAGAGTTCAAAAAAAAAAAAAGAGTCAACAAAACAAAAAAAGTAATAGAATTATATCCAACTAAAAAGCTTCTGCCCAGCAAAAAAGGCAACAAAATAAGAAAATTTATGAAAGGGGGAAAATTGCAAATTATATATCTGATAATGGGCTAATATCTGAAATATATAAAGAACTCATACAACTCAAGAGCAAAAGAAAAAAAATTAATTAAAAAATAGGTTGAGGTACTGAATAGGCATTTTTCCAAAAATACATGCAAATAGCCAACAGAAACATGAAAGTTACTGGACAGGGCAGCCTGGGTGGCTCAGCAATTTAGAGCCACCTTCAGCCCAGGACCTGATCCTGGAGACCCAGGATCAAGTCCCACGTCGGGCTCCCTGCATGGAGCCTGCTTCTCCCTCTGCCTGTATCTCTGCCTCTGGGTGTGTGTGTGTCTCATGAATAAATAAATAAAATCTTTTTCTTTTTTTTAAAAAAGGTACTGGACATCACTATTCATCAAGGAAATGCAAATCAAAATTATAGTGGGATATCACCTCACACCTAATGGCTATCATCGATAAGACAGATAACAAATACAGGCAAAGATACAGAGATTGTGCACAGTATGGAAGGTCATCAAACAATTAAAAATGGAACAACCATAAATCCAGCAATCCTACTTTTAGTTTTAATTAAAGGAAATGAAAACAGGATATTAAATAGATATTGCCACTCCCATGCTCATTGCAGCATTATTTACAATAACTAAAATATGGAAACAATCTAAGTGTTCATCAATTGATAAAAATGTGACTTAAATATATACAATGGAACATTATTCCACCATGAGAAAAAAGTAAAATGCCCTCAAAGTTCATCTATGGTATCACAAATTGCAGGATTTCCTAAGTGTAATCAGTCAGACAGAAAAAGCCAAATACTGTCTGATCCCACTTATATGTGGACTCTAAGACACTCAGAAAATAGAGCCGTGATTACCAAGGGTTGAATGTGTGAGAAGTAAGGATATGGTCAAAGTAATTAGTTAAAAAAATTCTGGAAATTTGTTTAATTTATTTAATCCCAATGAACCTAAGTAAGTTAGTTGCAGACCTCATGTCTAGATGTATATGTCACAAATACAAAGATCTATTGTTATGTAACTAAACTATAATTATAATATTCAGGAAATTAAACATTGATCTAATATATATTCAAATTTTGCCAGTTGCCCTAATAATGTTCCTTAATCTGAAACACTTCATCATTCTTTATGTTTTCATGATTTTGACATGTTTTAAGAATAGAGATATCATTTTGAGACATGTTCTTCACTTCAAATTTCTCAGATATTTCCTTCTGTTTAGATCCAGATTATGCATTTTTAAATAGAATGTCACATAAATAGTGTTGTGTTCATATTCACTTGCTTATCTGTTTGTTGTCTTTCCCATTTCTGCTGCCTATATGACATGACCTATGTGGTCCCAATGCCATTATATAAAAGCCATAAAGGACTTTACTTCCAAACACATAACAATTAGTAAAAATCATGAGTAGCATAAACATAAATGTCAGATTTTTTAAATGTAAAAGTCACAGTTTTAAAGGAATGAATTTGAAATAAATGTCTTCTATTTTTAGAGGAGAAAAAAATCATTGTCTTAACTGCACTGCATAAAATGCATTACAAAAAAAGTTGCCCATATGTGAACTAGTAAGAAAATTGAATAAAATTAAGCATCTCACCCAATTATTTTGAAGTATCTCAGGTGAAACTTCATGCTTGATGTAAATTATTATTCATCGCTTATTTATTTTTCTGCTCCATTTAAGTGAATATAGAGTCCAGAAAACCTACCTCTGACCAAAGTGTAGATCCAAAATATTGGCCCTATCACCCCAACAGCGAGAGGCCAATCACTGCTCACAATACACAACTTACAGGTTTCCTGATGACCCTGAGGCCCAGATGTGGAGAAATGTGTACTTCATGTGACTGAGGATCTGCTTCCACAGCTTAGAATGCATATGAAGGTTTCTAAAATAGCATCCCAGCAGGTTGAATAAGTCACATATAAAATAGTCTAAAAATGCTACTGATGTTCTTGACACTCATTGTCCAAATTGTTTTTTTTTTAAGATTTTTCTTTATTTATTCATGAAAGACACAGAGAGACAGAGGCAGAGACGTAGGCAGAGAGAGAAGCCCTAATAATGATGCAGGGAGCTCATGCAGGGAGCCTGATGTGGGACTCGATCCTGGGACTCCAGAATCATGCCCTGGGCTGAAGGCAGATGCTCAACCTTCATTGTCCTCATTGTCCAAATTCTTAAAGGAGATACACAAAGAAGAGTTTACCGTTGGGCAACCTCAGAAAACTATCACTCATTTTCCCTGTCTGGCCTTTTGTGTTTTGTTTTGTTGTTGTTTTGCATTGTTTTTTGGGTTTTTCAGATAGGTAAAAGAAATAGCAAGGGGTTATGAAAATCCCTCATTAGTAGGGGAAACAGAAACATAGGAATTTGCCTAAGATTTATCTTAAGAATGAGGTAGATGCAGTATATGATAATTAACCTTCAACCATGACCATACAGTAAGACGCAGATCTAACTAAAAAAGGCTTTGCATCAAATAAGAATAGTTTTCATGTTGTAGTCTACAGATACTTAAAGTATTACAGCAATGAACCATGTCCTTAAACTGCAAGAGAAGTGTACATGTTCTTGGAGAAGCTCCATAGCATTAATTAAACCTGCAAAATGCTCAAGTTGGACTAAAAACAACTTGAGTGATGTGGAGTGGTTGGTGTGCTGTGATCACAGGGGTCCTGACCCACTTCCCTCATTAAAAATGACTGGTCTATTTTTGCTTCTCTGAGAGCTGATTTCTTATATCTAGAAGGCTCTTTATCTCTGACCACCCCTCCACCATGTTCCCAACCCTGGGTTTTGTTTACTCTTCTCTGTGCTTTGTCTTTGTCTATATTCTGGACCCTGGAAGTTGCTCCGTCCTCCGTGATCTTGTCTACTATTTTCTGCCCATCCATCCCTATGTCAGACTGGCAAAAATCCTACCTTACTGCAAGAAGATTCCTGTTCTGTGAGTCGTTGAAAACATTTATGATAGCCTTTTGCAATACGCATCATTAAGGTCAATCGAAACATTATGAGTAACTTATATAAAGCCTTCAAGTCGATTTAAGCAAAATATAAAGGTTCTAACTTCTTATTAAATCTTCAAGCACACATACATTATAAAATAAAGTGAATGCACTCTGTTATTCAACTGGGCAATTTTGAAATGAATATGCCCTTGGATAGTTTCCATAATTGACTGGGTCATATATCTATATACTTTTTACATAATGGAGAAATTATCATTGTTTACATATGAAATATGGATACACAGGTCAAGTACTGGCTTGGTGAAGGACAAAGCAATGACAATTATTTTGTTCTTCTTTAATTCCTTTGCAATGATAAATGTTTCATTAAGTTAAAATGCCAAGCTACAGAGAAGTGGAAATTCAAGGATTCAGCCAAAGAAATGATGGTTTTTTCCATGGAAGATCAAAAATTATATAAAATAATTAGAACTTTTTATTAAGGGGAAGGCACATGTTCTAAGAACTGGCCTAGAATCACAATTATGACTGTAGGCTTCAGTCGCACTAACATTTGACTGGTTCAGTAACTGTTTTTGCTGGGGGCACAATAAAAAAATCTTAATTTAATTTTTTCACTATTTTCAGGGTCAGATATCCCCAGCAGGCACTAAAGCATTTGCCCACTGACCTGCACTTTTCAGAGGAATGTGAAGGAGCAGTGATAACTAGAAATCTACTGAGCTTTGATTCTGACCCTCCATACTCCCCCTGGCAATGCATTTAAGTCCCAAGCATAAAAAACTGAACCTCTACTCATGGATTGACATCATGAGAATTCTGCCAGCCTGAAGAAAAACTTAATCAATTCTGAAAGAGGAAAGACAGAGTGAAAATGTCATGTGTAAGGTAGTCGGGGTGAGAACATCTTGCATTTGTGTGCACTTGTTTATAAAGTATTTTACATAGATTATTTGATACTCCCATCCATTTTGTGAGGTACAGCCAAGTATTGTTAGCTTTTTTGGCAAATTATAATCATTTTTCCTTATTTAGCATACGAAGAGGAAACATTGGGGGTTATGGTGTTACATATAGCCCTGTATAGAATGGGGTGAGCTCCCCAAACAATCCTTCAGGCACCAGTTCTACATCTTCCCACCACTGCTAATGTGAGCCAGGAGTTGAGCCATGTTACTGAGATGGCCTTTTGCTAGTTCTGAGCACTCAAAAGTGCAAGATGGCCTTCCTGATTCCTGGCCTCACACTTCAGAGAAGTTGCCACATATTTAGTGCTCTACTTTCTTTTATTCAGCAGCTTCTTTCTAAAGCTTATCAACTGGGGAGAAATTTGCTTTCCAGTGAGTAATATGGATGCACCTCACCACTGTCGTTCCACGCCTGTACTCCCAGCTTGGCAGAACAGCCAGAGGAAATGAGAACAAGAGCAATTTATATAGGCTGTTCATGTTTCCCTTTCTGGGATTTGGTTTCCTTGTATTTAAAATGAAGGACTAGGACAAAATAAATCTCTGAGATCCAAGCCAATTCAAACATGAAAGGTTTGCAGTTTGTTAAAAAATATTTTTAAGTCAATCTTTCTTATAAAACTTATCTGTAAGGCCATGGAAAGTCTTTCTCGAGGTTCCATTAATTTATACTTTCACTGCCAATGAACATTTTGATCCAAACTCATATCTAAACAATCCCACAGCTATTATCACAGCCTTGTAAAGAGCATCTGAAATGCTAGTAGAGACAACTCTTACCTATAAATGACTCAGGAATATAAACAGCATGTGCAAATGCCCCTTCCTCCCTTTGTCTCCTCACCTCTGGAACCCCTGGTGCTCCTGCCAAAAAGCCATTCTGGGCAAGCAAAAAGCTTTAGAGAAATTGGAGGTTCAGAAGTAAAGAAAGGAAAGATACTGTGAAAAAGGAAATGCAGCATGGAGCTGACCAGGGACAGGTACGCAGAATGAGCTGACCTTCACTAGCCCAAAAATATCTTTCCCCTACTGTGCCTGAAGTTTTGACTTCACTTTGGCATGCTGACTGAAATCGCATCACTGAGACATGCTTTCTGGATAATAAGCAGTTTTTTTTAATGCAACTAACTTGAGGAGATTTCAGAGACTGTCAAGCCCTTCATGCATTTGTGTGAGTTCGTTGTTTTCCTCCTAACAACCCAGTTGAGATCAACAATCCTGAGTTAATCAGAGTTTTGAACAAATGGAAAGGAAAGGCAGGTAACTTTGGCGAAAGCTAATTTGAGAAAAGGTGCTAATTTTGGCTAACGTTGATGGAGAAGTTTAGAGGTCTGTAAATTAGGGCACTAGAAAGTAGAGGAGTTGCAGAAAGTTCCTACCCAAGAAAGCAGGTATTGGCCACTTTGCCAGATGCTTCATGCTTCTGAGAGTTAGATAATATTACTTCTTTTACAGACAAAGAAACTGAGGCTCACACAGATAAATGAACTTGCCCAGGTCAGGGATAGATCATGTTACTGCCAGCATTTTCTGCCTCATGCTTACTCTCTTTCTTACCATCCTCCTTTCTGTTTTCTTACCATCTTCTTCTTCACTTAAATGAAGAGGAAAACATCATTCAGCTGCAATTTCTCTGATCCAACCTGGAAAAAAGTATGTTTTGGGTTCCAAGTAGACAATTTATAAGTGAGCTGTAATTGAGATACAATTGTTCTTATGCTGAGTAATTCATTCACTTTCGATTTTTTCCATTTACATGATTGATGAAAATTGTTCAGATAATTCCTTACTTGTAATCTTGTCTAATTATTACACAGTACCATAGTCATTGTAAAGTACAAACTCTTCTAGTAGGGACTTTCCTGTACTAGTCATACTAGGAATGCAGTAAATGAATGAATATATAAATGTGAATGAATAAAATCTAATCAAAATGGCCTACTCAATAATATAGTTGCATGCAGTTAATTTTCAGACTAGACACCACAGAAAACCATGGGCTACCTCTGGCTCTGGCTGCCAACAAATGACTGGTCACAAGCAACTATTGGTGGCATCGTTCATGTGGTTTAGAATGAACAGCCTGGGCATGAATACCTTTAATATCTTCTGGGATTTGTACTCCCCTTTTTGGGGGTCACTTTTTATTCTTTATTTTTAAATCCAAGAGTTTCTTTTGAGCAGAGGGTTGATAAGAATGGAATAATTCTGGGACCCAAAATAAAGGGTTAAACTTGAAATTTTCAGAGCATTGGCAATTTCAGGGTCAGAATAATGTGTAGAGGGTACATTGTATCACAAATCATGACTTCAAAAAACCATAATCACATGGAGTTTAGTAACTGAGGTATTAATGGAATAATACCATTCTGGTGCATTTTAGGAGCAAAATCTTGAATCTCCCTCTATTTCCATGACCAATCTTTGGTTCAATCTAAGGGAAAAGACTGACCAGTAGATAATGATAGATCTTTTGCAAATTGAGCTATCTGAAGCAGCACCTCAAAAAAATTACTTAATAAGGCAATATATCTGTAGTGACATAATTATTTCTAGGGCATGATATAACTGTGGGAAAATATGACAAATTTTATTTGAGCCAGGATTCCTTTGTCTAAAGGAAGGAGCAGAGGTGCTCTAATGGACAACAGGAACTGGATATAAGTGAAAGGATGCAGTTAGTCAGGAGCTATGCAATAAAACTTCTTTTGTTCAAACCCCAAACCCACCACATCCTACCTGTGCAGGCTGGGCAAGTTATCTAAGCTTCCATTATTTCAAAGTAGGGACTGATATAGCACACACTGTAGGAAGGAATCCTGAGACCTAAATTAGTTAGTATGTGTAAAAGTACTTGGTATAGAGTAAGCCCTCAATCAATGTTAGCTTTTTACTCCATGCCTCAGTATGTGTGAGACCTTAGTGAAGTCCCTGCTTCTGGGGATCTCACTTGCCCCATCAAGATAATACAGTGAGTCAGCACTGAGCCTAGGCCATGTTCTCCAAGAAGAATTAGTGACTCTCCAGGGGAGTAAGTATTCTTCTTTGTACCCCTCAAAACCATAGCATAGAATACAAGTGGGGGAGATCATGAAGGTCACTGCAAGTGTTTCCCTGTCAACAAAGGAGACTTCTGAACTGCTGCTTCAGTTAAATTATAAGAAATCTACTACCAAGTGGTTAGTCCACCCTCTTAGCTTGGATATGTGAAGTCTAGGCCAAACATTGCCCACGGAACTGGAAATTTAGGCTTTTGCTCCCAAAAAGCTCCCAAAAAGGTAACAGTTAATCAATGCCTCAGCCTACTCTACTGTGATGACTGACGTGTGGTGGTATTTTTTTAATTCATGATTTATGATTCAATGCACCTGCTACAAGTTATTCTGATCTTGAAATTTTCTATGCTCTTAAAATTCCAAAATTAACTTTCCTTCTTTGCTCCAGTAATGTCCTTCCCTGAAAACATTCCTTTACATACCCATGAATTTCACCTCCAGTCACAACTCATTGCCCTAACAGTCACTCCTGAGGCTGAGTCTGTCATAACCTCTTTAGGGTAGAACTCTCCTATCAGCATTTCAGCCCAGAAAATTCCAGGCACAATTGCCTTCTGGGGATCTAAATCAGGTTATGGTAATGTGACAGCTCATTCAATATCCTACAACTCCCTAGTCTCTTGCCATCAACTCTCATTCACAAATTCATATTTTATAGAAAAACTTTAAATGAGAGCTTAGATTAGGCGAAGATTGTAGTTTGTTCCAGATACCTGCTGGGATTTACATGCTCCATGGAGGAATCTGACTAATCTAAACAGCAATTAAACACATTCAATCTTGCTTAAAAGTATGGGTTTCTCAGAGAAGGCAGGCTGATTGCATGCAAAGGACAGAAGTCTGGAACTTGAATGAGGCATCCATAGGTTTCAAGTTTCAAACTTACTTTGAACACTATGGCTACGCCACAGCTCTTTTGCTTTAGGAAGAAAATGCCTATGTGGAGACCATACCATGTTCAGGTAGCTTATACTTTTGAGAATCTTGGAATATTTGACTATGGAAAGAGTATAGTACATGGCCCGACAGCTGAGTGGAAGTCAGAAGCCTAAATCAATGAGCTTTGCTGCTAAACCACTAAAATGGATATAGGTTCTTGGAGAAGTCACAACTCTAATAGCAATCATTGTTCTCATCTATGAAATGAGGATAGGGTAGGATGACTCCTAGATCTCAATCCATGATTTTAAAACCCAAAGGCTTTTCCATGTACATTCAGCAGCCAAACCCAACTGGCAAGTCCTAAAGAGCCAGAGTCTAAATGTAATTCTCCTAGTAAAACTGGCATGCTTATGGTTCTATACTTGTGCACTCTCTTTGGAAGTATATTTACAAGATCTTTTCCTAACTTTAAAGTGATATAAATTGAATTTGTCCTTTCATAGGAGTAATGAGATAGATTTTCCGTTTTGAAAACATATCTGTAGGTCATATCTTAATGTGAACTTACTAGTTGTATCAAGAACAAAGATTGCTTTTGCCCAAGACAGTAGAGCTTGTCCTAAACTTTTTTTTTCACAATTCTCACTTATGAAATTACAGTTTCACATAGCAAGACACTAACTAAGGAGCACATGTTAACTCTAAAAAATCTAATCCCAGTTCTACATCTCAAATAAGTGGTCTTATTTAGCTTCCTAAGAGTAAATAGAAAAGTAGAGGTGGTCTTTAACATACATTCCTGCTATAGAATTCTGTGATTCAGGAAAATAAACTCTCCTCATTTCAACTTAAATTCTTGTGGGAAAAAAATCTCATATGGGGAAAATGCGTATCAGATAGACAGAAAGGTATCTATAAATACTTGTTTAATATAAAACAAGTGAAGCAGAGGTACCCATTGAATTCTACTGCACTCAAATTTATTATGAGCATGAGGAAGAATAGAACATATCAAAAGATGAATATAAACCTATGGCATTGTCTTTTCTGACAACTCCTCAACTATTCACTTAAAAATTCACATTAGGAGTGTATACCTCCCACAACAAACTCATGTAGCTTGTATGACATGTTTGCAGCTAAACAGAATACTTTAAAAATAATATCATGTTTTTTGCACTATCACAATATGAGTCCTATAGCTATATCCTTTGAGATTTTCAGTTGCCACAAATGTACCTACTCTCATGCATAGCTAAAAGATTCCAGAAAGCTTATTGTTGTGTTTGGGATTGTTCAAGAAAAGACAGGCATCAAAGAAGCTGTCCAAATCAGGACTGTAGCCAGAGAAATCTCAGGTATTTCAGAACTAATGTGTTTTACAATCTGGTTAAAAAGCAATCTCCCAAGTTACTAAAAGCTGTCGTGTTTTCTGGGGAGAGACATTAACAGGCTGTGTGACCTTGAGCAAGTCGCTTAGTTTCCTATTTATAAAACCAGGAACCTAAACACATATCTTTTCCAGCTCTAAAATTCTTTATCTCCAAGAATCTATGCTTTCTTGCAGATGAAGTTAATCCTGACACAGATGATACAGTGTAGTTCAGATATAACCCAAACAAAATCACATCTCCCCCAGCACAAAAACGTCAAAAGCAAGCAGGATTTACATGGGAATTAGATCTAGCCTCAGATTTCAACATTATGGGTTCTCACCAGAGTGCCCTGAATTGTCCTCCACACTCTTCAACTGCACAGTAAATCTTCAGGATGTGAGATCAGTGCTAGCTCAGATAAATAAATGAATCAATGTTAAGCAAATGTAGTAAATCATCAGTTTCCCTCACCTCAGTCTCCCTTCCCTGCCAAATTCCTATGGAAACAAACAAACAAAAAAGTCAGCAGAGAAAGGAAAGCAGAAAATATTTTTGGCCCACGACATGATTTGTGTGACCAAGATTGCCCTACATTTTATCAGCATGGCCTCCACCTGCCCTCCCACCTAGCAGAACTATTTTCAGCACATAGGCCAATGCTTATTTTTGTAGATGTATTAAGCCATATCTCCTGTTATGCAGTTTTTGTTAAGGAAGTTATTCCTTAAGTCCATCCAGCTGTTTTCTCAATTGTACCTTTAGGAATAAGGGGACAGGAAGCCTGAGAAGACATAGATAATTCAGCCCTACCCCTCACAGCTACAACCCAAGAAAAATATCTCACAGGAACTTACCTAATAGCAGATCAGCAACGCATCCTTGTATGAAGGACAGTCATTTCAGTTTCTTTACTTGGACATTGTTAAGTCCTGAATAATTACTTTTTTCATTCTAATTTAATTTGCATTAAGCCCAGTGTGTTTAGTTTTTGAGACCTAACGCTCAAATCTGGCAGACGTTGGCCTGTGGTTAGGAATGCAAGACTCCTGGGAAAACATCTGGTCTCATTCTGAATAAATGCCTGAATCCACTACAGTCTCATCTGAGAACTCTGAAAGTCCTTCCTAATGAAGTATATGCTGTACATACATTATTTTTTAAATAAAAATAGATTAACAAATGACTACTAAAAGAACGATGAATAGGAGAATGTTTGATACTTTACTTTGAATTAATCATTAAAATTATTCATAAAATTATCTTATTTTTTTAAAGAACCACAAGCCAACTCAAGGCATTTCATTTGACAAATAATTTTGAATGGATTGCAGGCATTTTTAGCTTTCTCCTTTATCCTCACATTGTCATGGTGCAAAGTATAAAGTGCTGAATAATCTTTTTATATAAGTACCTATCATGTGGTTTCTAAGGAATGCAAAACATCATAAAAAACACTACAGAGGTACTGAGTTATAAATTAACTAATAGATACTGTTAATAGATACTGTTAGATTTTCACTAACATACAAACACGCACACATACCAACACATGTATATATATATGTGTATGTATATGCATAAAAGTACATGTGTGTATGTATACACTGGGCAATAAACTGGAGTGTTTCTATTTCAATTTATGGGATATATATGAGAAAAAACAATTTTTCCAAACTAATATTGATACATCTCTAGCCAGTCTTAAGAATACCTTCTTTATTATAAACAGAACCTCCAAGAAAACACTAACTTAATTCTACTTATCTTTAAGTGCCAGAAAACTAAGAGACTGTGCACACTTAAGTTGATAAAATGTTGTTGAAGCATCCAATGTAAATGGATATAGAGTTCAGTTGAATTTAATGAGAGTAGTAAGAATGATACAATCCTTATATTTTTGCATTTTCCCTTCAAAAGTTTTGACTCCCAAATGGCACTTGACACTTATGGTATGAGAAAACACAAATGGCCCAAAGCAATGTGTGTCAAACTCAAGGCCTAATCCCTCTGTCTTAATTCAGTAATTCTCAAGAGTTATAATTGGTTTTATTCTAATCTGGCATGGACAATTAACTGGTATTTTATTTTTTTAATAAATAAATACAGTAATATTGTTTCACCCCATTTTTTAAATTAATTGTCCACAGCAAGTAGTTCCATGGAATAATGTATTCTCCTTTTCCAGCTCTACTGAAAATATTTAAAATTTGCAAAAAGTTACATTAAAAGATCTTATTAACAGGAGAACCAAGTTGCTACAACATTCTAGTATTTAATCTGAACTGCAAAGAATCACTGAGAATTATTGAATTACGTAAACTCATAAAAGTCATATCACCTCACCATATAGGATCCCTGGATTGTGTGATACTGGTGATACATGATAACTTCTTCATTTTCTGAGACTTACCTGAATTCCCTGAAATTGAACCTCTCCCCAAGGTTCTCTGAACACCTTATTGGTATACATGTCTCAATCTTTCCCTTCCCTCACCCAAGCCCCACCAATGCATAGAAGTTGCTAAAAATATCTTCTCTGTGGAACATATTTGTAACAATTTTGACCTGGTGGTTCCACTCCAGGCATTTCAATACCAGGGACTCTTTGACCTTCAACCTTGTGATGCAATCTAAAAAAATAAAATATTATAGGATAAGCTTTTATACTAGTAACTTACATACAAAACCATTCTCTCCTTGAGCTTTACCCATTGCAGACCTGCAGCCTGTAAGGTGGGCGTCAGCAAAAAGATGTGGGTGAAGAATGCAGAGTCAGAGATGGGCAGAGGTTGGTCAGACCAACTACAGAGTACTGAAAGCCATGGTCAATGATAATGTTTTACCTCCAAAACAACCAGCCACTCCGAGCAAACTCTCTGCTTTTTCTCCAAGAAGTCTATGTTTTGAAAGTTCTACATCACAACTTCCTAGATTTCTTCTTTATATTCAACAATACATAATTGGAAATATTGATATAAAAGCAAAAAAGTCATTCATAGTTGTACAAGAAATCTGCAATTACATTTCTCTTAATAATATAGTTCATATATATAACATCTTTGACTATGAAGAATGGACCGATAGCTCATTCAGAGGCAAATCCGCTTTAAAAATGAGATTTCGGGATCCCTGGGTGGCGCAGCGGTTTGGCGCCTGCCTTTGGCCCAGGGCGCGATCCTGGAGACCCGGGATCGAATCCCACGTCGGGCTCCCGGTGCATGGAGCCTGCTTCTCCCTCTGCCTGTGTCTCTGCCTCTCTCTCTCTCTCTCTCTGTGACTGTCATAAATTAAAAAAAAAAAACCGTAAAAATGAGATTTCACTCTGGCATGACATATTGAGACTCACTCCCCAAAAAAAATTATCAGAATTATTAAATATATATTAAATTATTAAAACCATTAAAGTATAAAATATATTAATAATTTATATATAATTTACATAAAATCTATACAAATTTGTTGAAAAAAAAAAACCCTACAAAAAACACTAAAGAAAATTTTTCAGGATAAAAGCAAGTGATAAATATAACAGGGGCACCTGGGTGGCTCAGTGGGTGAGCGTCTGACTTTGGCTCAGGTCGTGATCCCAGGGTCCTGGGATCAAGCCCTACGTCGTGCTCCCCTGCAAGGAGACTGCTTTGCCCTCTGCCTATGTCTCTGCCTCTCTCTGTGTCTCAAATAAATAAATAAATAAATAAATAAATAAATAAATAAAATCTTTTTAAAAAAAGACATAATAACAAACTAAACCTGAGAGACATCTATAAACACACTACCAAACAGCAGAAGAGCTTTGCCCCTAAGTGTACATGGAAATACACTTTTCCAGAATAGGCCATATGCTAGGCCATAAAACACATCTCAAAACATTTTATTTTAAAAAATGTTTTATTTAAATTAAATTTAATTAACATATACTGTATTATTAGTTTCAGAGGTAGAATTTAGTGATTCATCAGTTGCATAGAACAGCCACGGTGTCCTCCTTAAAGCCCATCACTCAAAAAAAAAAAAAAAAAAAAAAAAAAAAAGCCCATCACTGTTACCTCATCTCCTTACCCACTTCCCCTCCAGAAACCTTCAGTTTGTTTTCCAGAGTTAAGATGGTAATACTTATCAACTCATTGTATGAAGCTAGTATTACCGTGATACCAAAACCAAAAACTTCACAAAGAAAACACACTACAGACAATATCCCTTATATATATAGAAACAAAAATCCTTTATAAAACATTAGCAAATAAAATCCAGCAACATATAAAAGGAGTTATACCTCATAATCAAATTGGATTTATCAAAAAATGCAAGATTGGTTTAACATCTGAAAATTCATAATGGGAAAGCATCATACCAATGAATTAATAAAACCAAAATCACATAATTATATCAATAGTTGCAGAAAATACATTTGACAATATCCAACACCCATTTCTGATTTTATATATATACAGACTCAAGAAAGTAGGAATACAAGTGAAATTTCTCAATGTAATAAAGGGCATCTACGAAAAACTAACATATTTACTGATGAAAGACTAAATTTTTCTTAAGATCAGGAACAATAATAAGTGCCTGCTCTCACCACTTCTATTCAACATTGTACGGAAAATTCTTATCAGAACAATTAGGAATGAAAAAATAAATAAAATGCATTTAGGTCAGAAGGAAAGAAGCAAAACATTCTATTTGTGTATGACATGATCTAGATATTGACAATTCTAAGGAATCTACCAAAAACTGTTAGAACTAATAAAAGAGTTCAGCAAGGTTGCAGGATACAAGATCATCATAAAAGTCAATTGTATTTCTATACATTAGCAATGAACAATCTGAAAATGAAAAGAGAGCACAATTCCATTTACAACAGCATTTAAAAAAATAAAACACTTAAGGAGTATATTTAACCAAGGAGATACAAATCTTATACTCTAAAAACTATAAAACTATTGAAAGAAATTTTAAAAGATCTAAATAAATGATAATTATTCATATTCATAGATTGAAAGATTTAATTTAAGATGGCAAAATTCCCCAAATTGGTTTATAATTCAATGCAATCTCTATCTGAATCCCAGCTTTTGAAAATTGGCAAGCTAATTCTAAAATTCATGTGGAATTGCAAGTGACCTAAAATAGGCAAAACTATCTTGAAAATAAAGGATAAAGTTGGAAGACTCACATATCTTAATTTTAAACTTACTACAGAAGAACAGTAATCAAGAGAGTGTGGTACTGATGTAAAGGTAGATCTTTAGTTAGTCAAATAAAATTGAGAGTTCAGACATACAACTGATTTTGAGAAGGGTAAAAGATTGCTCAATGAGGAAAGAATAGACTTTTCAACAAATGATGATGGAGAACTTGATAGTCTTATGAAAAGTATAAACTTACATGCTTTATTTCACATCACATACAGAAACTAATTCAAAGTGGATCAGAGACCTAAATGTAAAAGCTAAAACTTTAAACTCATCAGAAAACATAGAGGTAAATCTTTATGACCATAGATTTGGCTATAGTTTCTTTGGTATGACACCAAAAAGCACAAACAAAAAAAGAAAATATTAGACAAATTCTACTTTGTCAAAATGAAAAGTTTTGTGCCTTATTTTTTAAAGATTTTATTTATTTGAGAGAGAGAGAGAGTGCGTGTGAGCACAAATGGGGGGAGGAGCAGAGGGAGAAGCAGGCTCTAGCTGAGCAGGGAGCCCAATAGGGCCTTGATCCCCGACCTGAGCCAAAGGCAGACACTTAACCAACTGAGCTACTCAAGTGCCCCCCCAAAAAAAAAAAACTTTTGTGCTTTTAAGGATGCTATCAATAAAGTGATTTTGTGCTTCAAAGAACACTACCAAGAAAGTGAAAACACAACCTTCAGGATAGGAAAAAATGTTTGCAAATTATATATCTGAAAAGGTATTTGCATCCAGAATATATAAAGAACTTTAACAACTCAATAATAAAAAGATAAGTGACTCGGATAAAAATGGGTAAAGTCTCTGAACACACATTTCTCCAAAGAAGATATAAAATGACCAATAAACATATTAAAGAATGTTCGACCTAATTTCCTAATTGGGAAATGCAAATCAGAACAATACTATATGATTTCATCTATACTAGGATAGTTGTAATCAAAATGTTGAATAATAACAAAAGTTGAAAATAATGCAGAGAATTCCCTCAAACACTGCTGAAAGGAATGTAAAGTAATAGAGACACTTTGAAAAACAGTCTGGTAATTCCTCAAATGGCTAAACTTAGAGTTACCATATGACCTAGAATACCACTACTAGATAATTACCCAAGAGAAATGAAAACATGTCCACACAAACACTTGTACACAAATGTTTAATAGTATTATTCATGATAGCCCAAAGGTGGAAACAATCCAAATGTCCATCAACTGATGGATGGATACACAAACCTGGTACTGCCATATAATGGTGTATTTTTTGACAGTAAAAAGCAATGAAGTACTAATACATGCTATAACATGGATGACCCTTGCAAACATTATTCTAACTGAAAAAAGCCAGATGCAAAATATCACATAGCATATGATTCCATTCATATGAAACTTCTAGAACTGAAATACAGAGCAAAAGTAGATTTGTGGTTGCTTAGGGCTTAGAAGAATGAGGAATGGAAGAAGAATAAAGGATAAGGAGTTTCTTTTTGCAGTAGTGAAAATTTTCTAAAGCGGACTATGGTAACAGTTGCACATATCTGTAATACACTACAAATCACTGAATTGTACCCTTTAAAAGAGTGAATTTTATGGTATGTGAATTGTATCTCAATAAGATTGCTAAAAATTCACAAACTAAAAATATCTTTGTCTTTTTTTTATTGTAAAAGTTACATATCTCAGTACTGGTAGTAATAAAAATAGTTTTAAAATCTTCAAAATAAAATATAGCTAAACTAAAAGGAACAATAGCTGCTTATAAAAATGTAAACAATACAAAAATGAATAAAATAGACTCATAGACGTGGTGCATGGGGGTAGAGCAGGAGGCAGGGATATAACTTTAAAACATGACTTTATTCTTTGATAAAGAATAAAGAATGATAGGGTCATTTTTGTGCAGTTCTGTTAAACCTCATTATTTAAAATTGCTTTGTCAAAATGCCCCACATTGCTATGGAATTGCCCTCCTTGCTACAATCAATTCATCTCCCAAATTTTTTGATCTGCTAACAGCTTTGTTGCCACATTGCAAGAATCTGTAGTCCATTCTTTCATTTCAGCCCATTAAATTAGTTGTTTTTTTTTTTAAATCCAAGGTTTAGTACCATTAAGCTTCTACTGATTTAATTGAGAAAAGAGAGTAAGTTAGTTGCTTACCCTAAAACTTAATCGTTCTCTGCTCTCTCTATTCTTTGCTTTTGCTGGCCAAAGACTCACATCCTATTTTGAGATTTGGCTTGTTTTTTTGTTTTTTTTCTTTTCTCTCTCAGTCAGCCCTTTGAGACACTCTGCCCATATTTTTCCAATTCTGCTTACAACACTATTGTAAATGTTTATATATGCCTTTAAAATAAAATATTAAAATTTTAATATCTTTATCAAATACTTGTATACAATTATTGTTACCATATAACAATTTATATAAAATTGTTATATAATTCTATTCAGTAATGACAATGTAGTTTTAAAAAATGTGTTGTATTAATATAGAAACTTAGACTAAAGGGAAAGCCTAGACTAAAAGATATAAAAAAAAATTAGAGCATACATCCAAAGGGTTACATAGTTTGTCTTTTTATAAACCAGGAAAAGAGCTAATTTTTATTCAGCTTGTAAAACTATGTGCGGCACCGTTGTTTGCAAAGTAAAGTTCTCTACTCTTTGGACATTTACAAAGATTTTTCAACCCATGACTGCTAAGTGTGTTCTCAGCTACTAAGAAGGTTGCTTTGGGATTATTCTTGACTTTATTTGTTGTTGTTGTTGTTTTTCTAATTACAAAAAAATACATCCATTGCTCAAGTTTTATGTATAAACGCTACTAAGCTTGCTGCTGCTCTAATAGCATTATTCTCAAAATGATATGATAAGCATTATTGCAACTAAAATTGCAACAGTAAAGCCAATGGCCTATTATTTCAGAGCTAACACTAGTAAAATAATACAAATTCAAGAAAGAGTAAAGAACACAAAGAAATCCAATGCAGATGTTTCAAATAAAAGTACTTCAACAAGGGAGTTATGAGAGAGTTGTAGAAAATGTTAAGGAATCTTAGCAAGGAATATCGAGACACCCAGACTTGGAACAGTGAAAAACTGTGAACACCAGGAGGGCTGAAAAGGCAGGGAGATGAAAATGTGCTGTCAAAGCCCTGTGAGAGCATCAGGAGGGCAGAGACACCCAGCAGGAACTTCTGTCACTGCGGAACACGAGCACAGGCACAGACACGGGAGAGGAGGGAAGATCATCCCAGATCTATCTCTTTCCTCTGGGTCTTTGATTTTCAGCCAGTGTCTGCCATTAGCCGAATCTAAAAGAAAACTGCCAGTCATGGAGCCCAGGAAATGAAGCCTATAGGAATATCTGCCTTACACATAAGGGAGAAAAGGCCAGGACAGAGAATTTATCTGTAGAGGCAAATGTAGACTAAGCTAGTATAGGTACTAAGTAAAAGGAATCCAGGAATCTCAAGAGATATCCCTGCACCAAATATGCAGGACCCAGAGGTAGCTGCCATTTTTTTAGCTCTTCTGAAAAAATAGTATTGCTTCCAAAACGTATTTCTACTAGTAATTAGAATGTGCATTTTCCTTTGCTGTATCCTCGAGATTTCACCTCTGATGAAGAACCCTTTTATCGTGGTCATCCTCTAATTATCTAGATGATGTATAAAAATTTTCCTGGGAAGAAATTAAGAAGTTGAAATAGACACAATGACATTCCTCTTATGGGGTCTGGATTGAATACTAGAATGGTCAATTGGACTGGGGAAGTCTAGTTATTGGTCAAGAGTCAACAGGCTCTCTTTTTTTTTCTTGAAGCTATTGCCTGTACATAGGATAATTATCACTGACATCCTTACTTAATTTAGTCTCAAAATGCAGGGCTACCTGGCCATTACCTCATAACTGTTGTAATAACTAAGCTATTAATTATTACTCACTGAGCGGTGCAGAAGTCATCGCAGAATATATTCAAATCTCTGTTGTGCCTATAGCCCTGATCATAAAGCAAGCACTTAGGAGGTACATCATGTTATTTGGTCTGTCACACAATATCAGCATCATTGTGCTGGTGCCAGTGAGGGTGACAGCAGGAAAATAATTCCACTGTGATGACTCAATTGAAGAGACTTTAGTGAGACAACTATAGAGGTGTGCACAGGGTTAAGGGTACCTACAAAGGACTGAGGCACCCAGAAATTTTTAACTGTGGGAAGCTAATACCACCCTTAGGGGAGAAGAGGCAAAGATGGGTGATGGATAATGTGACCAGATCCCTGTTGAGGTGGAACTCTGGAGGAAGAACAGAAGCTGCACACAAGTGGAGTGAGACAACTTTTTCCAAATACAAAACATAGAAACAGGGAAGAAGGTAAATTTTCCCACTTCTCTCTCTTTCTCCACCTAGCCTCTGGCTGGCGCTTCACACTGGTAGCACGTCGCTACCTGATACTGGCAAAGGCACTGGGGTAGTATGGTCTGTTGGAGCCAGATTGCCTGGTATTCGGCAAGACAGAAAAAAAGCAGGTTGGCCTGGGGGGGGTGTCTAATGGAAAATAGCCAGCACAGCATTCCTTCATAAGTAACTCATTAAAAGTACTATGTAACAAGTAAAATATTGGGAGAAGCCTAGATTTGACTCTTTTCCAAGGGGATTTAATTACTGAAGTGCCAAAATTATTATGTATATCACAAATGCCTTAATCAAACCTAAAATCAGCTGCTTAAACTTTCCATTTTAGGACTGACAGTGTGGTTCAGGCATAGAAATACTAAGACTACAATCCGTTTTGAGGAATTCTGTATATTAAATACATATTTAGTGTATATCTTCTATTTTTGTCTTATCAGTAACCTCTTTCAAAAATTTTTTTGAAGTAACTCAACTTTATTTCCTAAACCAACTAAAGTACGGTATATTATTTTGAAAGAGTGGGATTGTTAATTATGGAAATTACTTCAAATATAAATTGAGTACTATGATTCGGCATCAAAGCACAGTGGCAAGGGATTTTCTATGTCATCTTTTTTTTGTTTGTTTGTTTAGTATGCCCAAAATTATATGCCTCCTTTCCACTCCACTATATTGCTTCTGTCACATCACAAATAATATGATCAATTAGAATGTTCCCATGGTCAGATGCATTGTATTTCTAAATTTGACATTTTAACTGCTTTTTCATTTTATACTTTGGGCAGCAAAATTGGTTATAGATCCAAAATATAAACCATATTAGTAAACTATAAGAAGAAATACTGCATCACAAATGAAAATTTCACCAAATAAACTTTCATTTAATTGTAGCCTTTAAAAAGACAGCATCCCTCAGTTTAATCTTCAGATACAATTGTTGCCATACTTTTTGCTCTCTTACTGTTAGAGCTACATCTAATAAGGTTAACTCTTCCTTTGATATAACTTGAAACAAGCTGTTTACACAGTTGTAGCTATAATGACTCCAGAGACTTTAAACTTCTTGATATTTTTAACATTTCAATATCTAGGACCAAAAGTAAAATATATTTTATATTTTAAATATGTACTTGGATCTCTTATGATTGGTAATTTTATAATCTCCTGTGCCTTTAGAGAAAATGTTTAAATAGTTATTTAAACATATCTTTTCCGAAACACAATGAAACATGTTAAATGGCTTCTACTTCAAGACAAGTCCACATCCACCTTTCCACTTTTTCCATGTCTCATTGAATGGTACCTCACATTCTCACATAAGTGCACATGCACACATTCACAAGTCCCTTATAAACAGATGGATTAAGGTTATATTGATGATTCAGAAACTGTGTAATTACTGTAAAATAAAAACAAAAGACCGTATTGCCAGAGCAAAGTAATTATATAGGTGAGTGGCCAAAGACCCAGTTCAAGTCAATGAGAGGCTTCTAGATAAGTTGAATGAATGCATTTTCTTAACTAAACTGCAGAAAAAAGTCCCACTTCATAGAACTCTGCAAACCCACTGAAAGCACTGACTGCTGAGCTCATGCTATGTTCTGTGCACACAGAGAGCAAGTGCGGCATTTGCTATGTTTCTTTTGGCCATACTGATCCTCTCAGTGAAATAAACCTGCCACAGTGCACCCCTACCTTGGACATTAAGACTAGGGACACGCAAGGCAGTCCTCTGCCTAACTTTAGGTTTTCCACACCCCTGTCACCAAATGAGCAATAACCTGTCAAAGATGGCAGAGGTATCTCCCGAAGTGCTCCACTTGCAGGGGTCTTTCTTCCTACTTCCTTACTTGAGGGGGTCCATGGTCTATCACCATACTCTCCTTCCACATAGCCTAAACGGAAACACATCAACCAGTAGGTCCAGGAAAAGCCACCTGGACACTTGGTGTTTGGACTTCTCCATCTACACTTACGTTTTCGGTTAATTCATAGCTTTCAATGCCAGCACTAAGCCTGTGACTCACAAACTATTATCTTTACCCTGGGTGTCTCCCACGAACTGCACGTGAACACATCCAAATGTCCTTCTGTATTCAGATGTCTAAAAAGTATTTCAAATAGAGCATGTACGAAACTCAACGCCTGGTCTTTCCCTAAAACTTTCTCTCAGGTCTCAGTTATAGCCACTCTTCTTTTTCGACACTTAGACCTGTAATCTGGAAGACATCCTTGGCTTGTATTTTTCTCCCATACCCCACATACAATACACTACCAAATCCAATTGTTTTCCAATTCATCTAGAATCCCGCTGCTTCTCACTGCTGGCACTGACTGCTATGATCTTGCCTGAGTACCCTTACTGTTCCCCTGTGATAATTGCAATAGCCTTTTCAAACTGCTTTTCTTGCTTTGACTCTTGCCCTCTTGCTATTATTATCAACATTGCAGTCAGTGTGGCTCTCTTAATATTAATTAGATTAAGTCATTGCTTTCCTCAAAACCTTCTGAGGGCTCTCCACTTTAATCAGACTGAAAGCAAAAGTTCACAAAATCTCAGATTAGTTAGTTCCATATCATTCCTTGACCTTATCACCAATTCTCCCCTCAATCCAGTCACTGTAGTTATAGTTGTCTCCTTGCTGTTCCTGGAACATTCTTAGACACATCTCAGCTTTGGTCTCATCAGACCTATTGTTTCCTTGGATTGAAGCACTCCTTATCTGATATCTCCTTGGCTTGTTTCTTCACCTGCTTCGGGCAGGTCCTTGGCCAAATATCATCCTCTCAAGAAGACCCATCCTGATTCCTTTATTCAACTTACAATTGCAACCTCCATTTCCAGTCAGCACTTCCAATACTCTATGCCTTGTTCTATTTTTTTCCATGGCTCTTATCATCTGTATTTTCTATGTTTATTTATTTTAAGATTGTATTTATTTATTCATGAGAGACACGAGAGAGAGAGGCAGAGACATAGGCAGAGGGAGAAGCAGCCTCCCTGCAGGGATCCCAATGTGGGACTCGATCCCAGGACCCTGAGATCATGCCCTGAGCCAAAGGTAGATGCTCAACCACTGAGCCACCCAGGTGCCCTGTGTTTTGTAAGTTTATTCCTTGTTTTTCTCTCCCCACTAGAATATAATTTTCCTGTGACCAAGTATTGTTACCTGTTTTTTTTTTAATTATCATTTCCCAAGTACATGGAACAGTACTAATCCTTGACAAAGCAGGATAGAATATCCAATGGGAAAAAGACAGTCTCTTCAACAAGTGGTGCTGGGAAAACTGGACAGCAACATGCAAAAGAAGGAAACTTGGCCACTTTTTTACACCATACACAAAAATAAACTCAAAATAGATTAAAGACCTAAATTTGAGAACTGAAAACATAAAAATATTAAAAGAGAACACAGAGCAACTTCTTACAAGATATGAATCCTGAGGCAAGGGAAACAATATCAAAAATAAACTATTATAACTACATTGAATTAAAAAGCTTCTGCACAATGAAGAAAGCAATCAATAAAAATACAAGGTAACTTACTTGTTGGGAGAATATATCTGCAAATGACATACCTGAAAAGGATTAGTATCCAAAACATATAGTGAACTTATAAAACTCAACACCTAGAAACCAAATGATCCAATTAAAAACTGGGCAAAAGGCATGCATAGATATTTTTCCAAAGAATACAAACAGATGGCCAACAGTCACATAAAAAGATGCTCAACCTCCCTGATCACCAGGGAAATACAAATCAAAGCTACCATGAGATATCACCTCCCACCTGTCAGAATATCTAAAATCAATGACACAAGAAACAACAGGTATTGGTGAGGATGTGGAGAAAGGGGAGCCCTCTTACACTATTGGTCGAGATGCAAATTGGGGCAGCCACTCTGAAAAACAGTACAGAGGTTCCTCAAAAAATTAAAAATAGAACTCCGTTATGATCTAACAATTGCACTACTAAGTACTTAACCAAAGAATACAAAAATTCTAATTCAAAAGGAACATACACCCTGATATTTATAGTAGCATTACCTATAATAACCAAATTATGGAAGCAGCCCAAGCATCCATAGACTGATGAATGGATAAAGAAGATGTGGTATATATAATGTCATATTGCTCAGACATAAAAAAGGAATGAAGTTTCCATTTGCAAGAATGTGGATGGTGCTAGAGATTACTCTGCTAAGTTTAATAAGTTGGTCAGAGGAAGACAAATACTATACGATTTCCCTTTATGTGGAATTTAAGAAACAAATGAGCAAAGGAGAAAAAAATAGAGAGGCAAACCAAGAAACAGCTAGAGAGAATAAACTGATGGTTATCAGAGGGGAGGTGGGTGGGGGATGGGTGAAATAGGTGACGGGGACTAAGGAATGCACCTGTTGTGAGGTATAGAACTGTTGAATCAGTGAGGGAGGGGCAAGACGGCGGAAGAGTGGGGTCCCCAAGTCACCTGTCCCCACCAAATTACCTAGATAACCTTCAAATCATCCTGAAAATCTACGAATTCAGCCTGAGATTTAAAGAGAGACCAGCTGGAACGCTACAGTGAGAAGAGTTCGTGCTTCTATCAAGGTAGGAAGACGGGGAAAAAGAAATAAAGAAACAAAAGGCCTCCGAGGGGGAGGGGCCCCGCGAGGAGCCGGGCTGAGGCTGGGGCGAGTGTCCCCAGGACAGGAGAGCCCCGTCCCGGAGGAGCAGGAGCTGCACCAACCTTCCCGGGCGGAAAGGGGCTCGCAGGGAGTTGGGGCAGGACCCAGGAGGGCGGGGATGCCCTCGGGCTCCCTGGGTCACTAACAGACACCTGCGCCCCGGGAGAGTGCTCCGAGCTCCCTAAGGGCTGCAGCGCGCACGGCGGGGACGGAGCAGCTCGGAGGGGCTCGGGCGGCGGCTCCGCGGAGGGGGCTGCGGGGCGGGAGCGCGAATCCAACAGCGCAGGCCCCAGAGCACAGGGCGCCGGGACACAGCCCAGGATCCGGCCTCCCCCGGGACAGGCAGAGGCCGGGAGGGCCCAGGACAGCAAGGATGCTCCTGCCCGGAGCTGAGCAGATCAGCGGCCCCGCCCCGGAGCCTCCAGGCCCTGCGGACCAAGAGCTCCAGGGTTACTGCGGGAGCTGACTCCAGGGCTGCAGAGCTGGCCCCGCCACTGCGGTTGTTCCTCCTGGGGCCTCACGGGGTAAACAACCCCCATTGAGCCCTGCACCAGGCAGGGGGCAGAGCTACCCCAAGTGCTAACACCTGAAAATCAGCACAGCAGGCCCCTCCCCCAGAAGACCAGCTAGACGGACCAGTTCCAGGGGAAGTCAAGGGACTTAAAGTCTACAGAATCAGAGGATACTTTTTTTTTGTTTGTTTGTTTTGTTTTGTTTTCTTTTTGTTTTGTTTTGTTTTTTGTTTTGCTTTTTGATTTCTGTTTGCTTCCCCCCACCCTTTTCTCTTTCTTTTTCTTTCTCTTTTTCTTCTCTTTTTTCCTTTTTTCCTTCCTTTTTTCTTTTTCTTTTTCTCTTTTCCCTCCTTCTTTCTCTCCTCTCTTTTTCTCCTTTCCACCAATACAACTTGTTTTTGACCACTCTGCACTGAGCAAAATGACGAGAATGAAAACCTCACCTCAAAATAATCAGAAACAGTCCTCTCTCCCACAGAGTTACAAAATCTGGATTACAATTCAATGTCAGAAAGCCAATTCAGAAGGACAGCTAATGGTGGCTCTAGAAAAAAGCATTAAGGACTCAAGAGACTTCATGACTGCAGATTTTAGATCCAATCAGGCAGAAATTAAAAATCAATTGAATGAGATGCAATCCAAACTAGAAGTCCTAACGACGAGGGTTAACGAGGTGGAAGAACGAGTGAGTGACATAGAAGACAAGTTGATGGCAAAGAGGGAAACTGAGGAAAAAAGAGACAGACAATTAAAAGACCATGAAGACAGATTAAGGGAAATAAACGACAGCCTGAGGAAGAAAAACCTACGTTTAATTGGGGTTCCCGAGGGCACCGAAAGGGACAGAGGGCCAGAATATGTATTTGAACAAATCCTAGCTGAAAACTTTCCTAATCTGGGAAGGGAAACAGGTATTCAGATCCAGGAGATAGAGAGATCCCCCCCTAAAATCAATAAAAACCGTTCAACACCTCGACATCTAATAGTTAAGCTTGCAAATTCCAAAGATAAAGAGAAGACCCTTGAAGCAGCAAGAGACAAGAAATCCCTGATCTTTATGGGGAGGAGTATTAGGGTAACAGCAGACCTCTCCACAGAGACGTGGCAGGCCAGAAAGGGCTGGCAGGATATATTCAGGGTCCTAAATGAGAAGAACATGCAACCAAGAATACTTTATCCAGCAAGGCTCTCATTCAGAATGGAAGGAGAGATAAAGAGCTTCCAAGACAGGCAGGAACTGAAATAATATGTGACCTCCAAACCAGCTCTGCAAGAAATTTTAAGGGGGACTCTTAAAATTCCCCTTTAAGAAGAAGTTCAGTGGAACAATCCACAAAAACAAGGACTGAATAGATATCATGATGACACTAAACTCTTATCTGTCAGTAGTAACTCTGAACGTGAATGGGCTTAACGACCCCATCAAAAGGCGCAGGGTTTCAGACTGGATAAAAAAGCAGGACCCATCTATTTGCTGTCTACAAGAGACTCATTTTAGACAGAAGGACACCTACAGACTGAAAATAAAAGGTTGGAGAACCATTTACCATTCAAATGGTCCTCAAAAGAAAGCAGGGGTAGCCATCCTTATATCAGATAAACTAAAATTTACCCCAAAGACTGTAGTGAGAGATGAAGAGGGACACCATCTCATACTTAAAGGATCTATCCAAAAAGAGGACTTAACAATCCTCAATATATATGCCCCGAATGTGGGAGCTGCCAAATATTTAAATCAATTAATAACCAAAGTGAAGAAGTACTTAGATAATAATACACTTACACTTGGTGACTTCAATCTAGCTCTTTCTATACTCGATAGGTCTTCTAAGCACAACATATCCAAAGAAACAAGAGCTCTAAATGATACACTGGACCAGATGGATTTCACAGATATCTACAGAACTTTACATCCAAACTGAACTGAATACACATTCTTCTCAAGTGCACATGGAACGTTCTCCAGAATAGACCACATACTGTGTCACAAATCGGGTCTGAACAGATACCAAAAGATGGGGATCGTCCCCTGCATATTCTCAGACCATAATACCTTGAAATTAGAACTAATTCACAACAAGAAGTTTGGAAGGACCTTAAACACGTGGAGGTTAAGGACCATCCTGCTAAAAGATAAAAGGGTCAACCAGGAAATTAAGGAAGAATAAAAAGATTCATGGAAACTAATGAGAATGAAGATACAACCGTTCAAAATCTTTGGGATGCAGCAAAAGCAGTCCTAAGGGGGAAATACATCGCAATACAAGCATCCATTCAAAAACTGGAAAGAACTCAATACAAAAGCTAACCTTACACATAAAGGAGCTAGAGAAAAAACAGCAAATAGATCCTACACCCAGCAGAAGAAGAGAGTTAATTAAAATTCGAGCAGAACTCAACGAAATCGAGACCAGAAGAACAGTGGAACAGATCAACAGAATCAGGAGTTGGTTCTTTGAAAGAATTATTAAGATAGATAAACCATTAGCCAGCCTTATTAAAAAGAAGAGAGAGAAGACTCAAATTAATAAAATCGTGAATGAGAAAGGAGAGATCACTACCAACACCAAGGAAATACAAACGATTTTAAAAACATATTATGAACAGCTCTACGCCAATAAATTAGGCAATCTAGAAGAAATGGACGCATTCCTGGAAAGCCACAAACTACCAAAACTGGAACAGGAAGAAATAGAAAACCTGAACAGGCCAATAACCAGGGAGGAAATTGAAGCAGTCATCAAAAACCTCCCCAAGACACAAAAGTCCAGGGCCAGATGGCTTCCCAGGGGAATTCTATCAAACGTTTAAAGAAGAAACCATACCTATTCTCCTAAAGCTGTTCAGAGAGATAGAAAGAGATGGAGTACTTCCAAATTTGTTCTATGAGGCCAGCATCACCTTAATTCCAAAACCAGACAAAGACCCCACCAAAAAGGAGAATTACAGACCAATATCCCTGATGAACATGGATGCAAAAATTCTCAACAAGATACTAGCCAATAGGATCCAACAACACATTAAGAAAATTATTCACCATGACCAAGTAGGATTTATCCCCGGGACACAAGGCTGGTTCAACACTCGTAAAACAATCAATATGAGTCATCATATCAGCAAGAGAAAAACCAAGAACCATATGATCCTCTCATTAGATGCAGAGAAAGCATTTGACAAAATACAGCATCCATTCCTGATCAAAACTATCAGAGTGTAGGGATAGAGGGAACATTCCTTGACATCTTAAAAGCCATCTACGAAAAGCCCACAGCAAATATCATTCTCAATGGGGAAGCACTGGGAGCTTTTCCCCTAAGATCAGGAACAAGACAGGGATGTCCTCTCTCACCACTGCTATTCAACATAGTATTGGAAGTCCTAGCCTCAGCAATCAGACAACAAAAGACATTAAAGGCATTCAAATTGGCAAAGAAGAAGTCAAACTCTCCCTCTTCGCCGATCACATGATACCCTACATAGAAAACCCAAAAGCCTCCACCCCAAGATTGCTAGAACTCATACAGCAATTTGGTAGCATGGCAGGATACAAAATCAATGCCCAGAAATCAATGGCATTTCTATACACTAACGAGACTGAAGAAAGAGAAATTAAGGAGTCAATCCCATTTACAATTGCACCCAAAAGCATAAGATACCTAGGAATAAACCTAACCAAAGAGGTAAAGGATCTATACCCTAAAAACTATAGAACGCTTCTGAGAGAAATTGAGGAAGACACAAAGAGATGGAAAAATATCCCATGCTCATCGATTGGCAGAATTAATATTGTGAAAATGTCAATGTTACCCAGGGCAATTTACACGTTTAATGCAATCCCTATCAAAATACCATGGACTTTCTTCAGACAGTTAGAACAAATTATTTTAAGATGTGTGTGGAATCAGAAAAGACGCCAAATAGCCAGGGGAATTTTAAAAAAGAAAACCATATCTGGGGGCATCACAATGTCAGATTTCAGGTTGTACTACAAAGCTGTGGTCATCAAGACAGTGTGGTACTGGCACAAAAACAAACACATAGATCAATGGAACAGAATAGGGAACCCAGAAGTGGACCCTGAATTTTATGGTCAACTAATATTCGATAAAGTAGGAAAGACGATCCACTGGAAGAAAGACAGTCTCTTCAATAAATGGTGCTGGGAAAATTGGACATCCACATGCAGAAGAATGAAACTAGACCACTCTCTTGCACCATACACAAAGATAAACTCAAAATGGATGAAAGATCTAAATGTGAGACAAGATTCCATCAAAATCCTAGAGGAGAACACAGGCAACACCCTTTTTGAACTTGGCCACAGTAACTTCTTGCAAGATACATCCATGAAGGCAAAAGAAACAAAAGCAAAAATGAACTATTGGGACTTCATCAAGATAAGAAGCTTTTGCACAGCAAAGGATACAGTCCACAAAACTAAAAGACAACCTACAGAATGGGAGAAGATATTTGCAAATGACGTATCAGATAAAGGGCTAGTTTCCAAGATCTATAAAGAACTTATTAAACTCAACAGCAAAGAAACAAACAATCCAATCATGAAATGGGCAAAGGACATGAAGAGAAATCTCACAGAGGAAGACATAGACATGGCCAACATGCACATGAGAAAATGCTCTGCATCACTTGCCATCAGGGAAATACAAATCAAAACCACAATGAGATACCACCTCACACCAGTGAGAATGGGGAAAATTAACAAGGCAGGAACCACAAATGTTGGAGAGGATGCGGAGAAAAGGGAACCCTCGTGCACTGTTGGTGGGAATGTGAAATGGTGCAACCACTCTGGAAAACTGTGTGGAGGTTCCTCAAAGAGTTAAAAATAGACCTGCCCTATGACCCAGCAATTGCACTGCTGGGGATTTACCCCAAAGATTCAGATGTAATGAAACGCCGGGACACCTGCACCCCGATGTTTCTAGCAGCCATGTCCACAATAGCCAAACTGTGGAAGGAGCCTTGGTGTCCATCGAAAGATGAATGGATAAAGAAGATGTGGTTTATGTATACAATGGAATATTACTCAGCCATTAGAAACGACAAATACCCACCATTTGCTTCAACGTGGATGGAACTGGAGGGTATTATGCTGAGTGAAGTAAGTCAATCGGAGAAGGACAGTGTATGTTCTCATTCATTTGGGAAATATGAATAATAGCGAAAGGGAATATAAGGGAAGGGAGAAGAAATGTGTGGGAAATATCAGAAAGGGAGACAGAACATAAAGACTCCTAACTCTGGGAAATGAGCTAGGGGTGGTGGAAGGGGAGGAGGCCGGGGGGTGGGGGTGAATGGGTGACGGGCACTGAGGTGGGCACTTGACGGAATGAGCGCTGGGTGTTATTCTGTATGTTGGTAAATTGAACACCAGTAAAAAATAAATTTAATACTAAAAAAAGAACTGCTGAATCACTATATTGTACAGTTGAAACTAATATAACACTGCATGTTAACTAACTGGAATATAAATAAAAACTTTTTAAAAAGAATAGAAAAATGAAGAAATAGGACAAGTTATTTTTTAAACAGGACTCATGAATCTTGGTTTCAAAGACTATCACATCCACAAAAAAAAAAAAGGCTGCTATGCCAAAGGAACCATCAGAGAACTAGAAAGTCCTTTTGGAATTTAAAAATATATTTGGTGAAATTTAAAAACCAAAAAAAAAAATGATGCAATTGCATATCAGTTGCTTCAGAAAACTCAACTGGTATTTGAAATCTCATCTTGAGTAATTCTGCCATAATTTTAAAAGAAAACAAGATAGAATGTTAGAAGAGAGCTTAAGAGACAAGAAATATGGATCCAGAACATACAATATTGACTTATTCAAAGTGTCACGAGAAAAGAATAAATGGTAGACAATAAATAATCAAAAAGGAAAAAAGAAAATCCTGAGCTGAAGATGGACTTGAGTTATCAGAACAAAAGTGCACCCCACGTATCAGAAGAAAAGGTGCATTAAATTAAAATAAAATATGTATATAAATATCTTCTTTTCAAAATTCTATATGGAGAAGAATCCAATTTCCTACAAACAAAAATTGTCACCTAGATGAGAAAGACACTCAAACTAACCTTAGATATCTTAATTTTTAATTGTAAATACTAAGAAAATATCTAACAATTGACATACTAAAGAATGTGTCTTTAAATGTATAGATTTAATATGTGTTTCTACACTGTGACATAAAAGTAATTAGTTAAAAACAATTTAATACTTATGTGAAATATGTTCTTCAATTGCCTTTTCTCACATAAACATTTTAAACTGAGCAAAGAAACTCTTCAGGAAAAAAAGTATTGCTATTTTTCTCCTCTTGGATAAAAATTCTTAATTATCTTAGAGTTTCCATGGACTAAAGCACCACAATGAAAGGTATTAGGAAGGAACTCCAAAGCACGTTGAAAGTACAACTACATTTTAAGTCAGAAATAAGCATACTACATCATATTCATGCACTCAGATCAAATAAGACTGATTAACAATTGCTCACAAATCTTGTACATTAATTTGAAACAAGATCTATGTATTTACACAATGGAAGCTGATTTACATTAATCATGTGGGAAAGTATGAAATAACTGTAACTTGAAGAATGAAGTATACATTTGTATATGAGATATATATATATATATATATATAAATATGTATACACACAGACACACACACACACCGTTAGCAATTACTGAGAATATCCCCTATAACAAACCAAAGACATAGTTAATAGATAATTATGTGTCCTCGGATTTTTGCTTTTGAAGCTGATGTACCTCACTCTATTTTATATTCCCCAAATCATAAAGGTTCTCAAACACATTATCCATCATTATGTCTACCTATTTATGGCTTCAGTTAAATAGCTATTAGTAGATCATTAAGGGAACATATTACTTCAAAATATTCATTTTATATTCACCAGAAATAGTATTAGCATAAAAATGATTTGTACAACTATGAATATCAGCATAAAGCAAATAAGAAAAAAATCACTTATATTATACAAATTTTAAATATTGAAATCAAATGACGTGAGTTTAACTTATTCTACTTTCCTACAATGATAGCTATCATTCTGAACAAAATACGTTTCGCATAAAATATTCAATAATTATTTAGGTTCATAACACACATATATACACAAACCACATTTCTAGTTTATAATTTTAATTCAACTGAATTAAAGTTAATATGATAAAATTGTACATATACCCATATACACAGTACAGAAACAATTGTTTATACACTAGTGTCACAATTACTGAAGGCATTCTGATTAAGGATAAAAGAATCTATAGTTTTACAGATGCCACCTGAACATTTAGGTGAAAGATGCACTACAAAGCTGGAAAAAAATAATGTGCAGAATAGTTTTCCATCTATATCTCTCTTGTGATCATTTTAGGTAGACAACCTAAACATCAATCCGAGTTTCCTTTCTCTATGTATTGTTAAGTGTTTCCCAGTGCTAGAACACTTCTTTGAACCAATGTTCAGGTAAGAATCTCATGCTTCTCAATGGTTTCGTCTGATCATTGAAAACCCACTGAGTGTGGCCTTTGTTGTCTTTCCATTAGAAAGTAAGTGTAACATCCATAACCAGTGACAGTTATCATCCCTATCAGATCCCTTTCACTATCTTTTAAGGTAGGGGAGAGGTCACCAGGTGTACATTTCCTATTCTATATTGTTTTATAGCTTTCCTCACTTATAACAAATACTTTAGTATCTTTTAGTTTGTCTAGGAGCACTAAATCTCTCAAAGCTTCTTTAAAAGAGGTATTCTCAGATTAAAATCATTTATTTCGATGTTTTTACCAAATGAAGTAAAAGGTATTAGATAGTGAACGTCATTTATGATTTGGCTGATAATATCTCCTCTACTGCTGTGATAGAAACATTCTGTGCTCAGATCCAGTACATACCATGTGCATTCCTCTGAGGTCAGAAGCTCAAAGCAGAAGAGCCTGTAATCTATGTTTTAGAGGCTATTCCTTTCAGTTACAATAAATTATAATTGAAGATGTGCAAATTATAAAGACCATTAGAACATACCATCCTTCTCTGTTATCCTACTTGAAATAAACACATAGAAAAACACTATATTTTGAAAAAAAACCTCATCTCTCAAAGCACATGTTTCAAATGCTTCTCTAGCAAATTTTTGAAAAATGGTGATGCCACTTACTGAAAGGTGTGATAGCGTGACTTGATATTGGAGAACAGAATAGGCTGTGGAAATTATAGCTGTTTCAACATATCGTGTTCACCTAAGGTGGCCTTTTATGCAGATACTACACACCGATGAGAGAAGTAGATAAAGGGACTTGTAATAGGGTAAGAAGACTGCTATGACAGACAACCCAATATCATTCCACGTATCTTTCTATATTCTAAAGTTTTCCCAGATGTACACTTCTCTCATTTAACAATCACTGAGCAACTACATTGTCAGGCAGTGCACATCTGGAATATGCATAGAAAGCAAAGACAAATAGTCCCTTTCACAAGATCACTGACGTCTGAGTGACAAGGCTGCTCCATTAAGGTGCTCTGATGAGGCAGTGCTAAACATGACCATCACCATGAGACACACCCAATTTTCACAGTGAAGCCCATTTAAATGGATCTGGCTCACCAGCTGGGAAATCTGGTATCAAGAGACTTTAATAAAAAGGTTGAAATATAAATTTTGGAAACCTCTATCTCTCCAAAAGCTGCCTGTCAGAAAATGTCTATAAAGTTGTAGCAAATCCCAGAAACCAGAGATAAACAACTTTCCCATGAGATCCATAAATTATGAAAAACATTAAACTAAAGAAAACTGCCAAGTTTCCAAAAATTACATGTTTTTCTAAGCTTTATCTGAAATTCTGGTCATACCATGAGGCCAGTTAGAAAATAAAAAGTAACCTATCCATGAACCTTGCATGTCAGAGTTGTCTAATATTTCCAACAGAATTCTTAGACAGGATCACATTTTGTTTTGAAGTTTTATATGTAAAGTTAACCACTCGTACTTACCCTTTATCTGCTTTAGAGATAAACCTTGGACCTAAGGTTGAAGTTTGGGTCCTCTTTCTCATATCCTACAGGATCCTGGACTTCTCCTTGAGAGGATTCACCCCACAGTCCTGTGGCAGCATGCTTTCTTCCCTCTCCTCCCACAGTCCAATCTTTTTATGAAGTTTAGGTCCATGTCTACCTTAGTGACCACTCTGTGTCCCAGTGCTTGACAAATAGAAAGTACTTATAAATTTTTCTGAATAAAAGAATAAACAATAAATTAATGTGAGCCTTGGATTAAAACAATATTTTATCGGTATCTTGACTTAGTATCTCACTCAAAACTGATTTTGTTTAAAATTTCCTTAAGAGTTTACTTTCATATTCACATCTACAAGGTAACTAATAATAATTAATAATCAAGATAACTAATGTCAAGAGCATGACTTTGGAGTTGAGCTTTCTAGATCAAATCCTGGTTGCATTAGTGACTTCAACTTCTCTGTTACTTTAACATACTTCCTTTTAGAGTACTGGTGAGCATAAAATAAGAGAAATATTATAAAGCATTGAGCCCAATACCATATTAGATGCTATTTTTGTTTGGCAATGTTATTTTTCCTAGCAAAGTAAAGTGTTCCACCATGCAGGAAAACAGACCACGCCATTGATTGCTGTGTACAGCACTTTCAGGGGCTTTGCCTAAAAATTAAGAATGGATCTATGCCCAAAATTAGGTATATATTTTCTTTCTTTGTCTACTCAGATTACATTGCTGATTATTTATTTATTTATTTATTTATTTATTTATTTATTTATTTATTTTTTGACGTTGCTGTTTTAGAAGTAGCAACAGACTTTAACAGAACAAATATTTCTCTAGCTAGCCCCTCCTCCAATTTCTGCATGGCATATCTATAGAAACCAATAAGAATAAAACAATAATAAACTTTACTTGAACCACAAAATGCCATGCTATACATAACATGCTTTCCTTTACAGCTAGCTTTTGTGTAATGTTGTTGGTACAGCCTTTACATAAGGTAGTTTAATATTTCCACATCTGGAAAATGTATACACGAAGATAATAAAAATTATGTTGTTTAATACAGCAAAAACAATTTAAATTCTAAACCTCTATTACTTGCCTACTTTAATAATTTAACAAAGCCATCCTCTGTTCAAGTATTCATACTTTTTAATTTAATATGATTTGGTATATATTTTTAATGTTTATAATGGAGAAGTCTTTATCTTCCTATCAAAAATGTATTTAAAACTACCTAAATGATGAACAAACATAAGAAAAAAGAGAGCAAGCAAGTAAAACAGCAGTTTAGGGAAGGATGTTCACCAGAATGTTAACTTACAGGTGTTCCTATTTTTTAATTATATAACATTATAGTGTTTAAGTTATTGACTATATATGTTGCTTTTTCTGTTACACAAACAAGTTTGAAAGCCATGATATATAGGACAAGATATTCATTTGTCCATCTCTATAGAACCTATTGCAGTGCAATGATAATTATTTGTTGGATAAATATGAAAATATATGAAAAAATAAATGAAAAGAATCATTAAAATATCATACATCTTATCTGAAGAAAAAGCAATGAATTGGCAGCCTTGGTAAATAATAAACCTTGACAAGAATATTATGGGCCAAGATCCCCTTTGCACTAAGAGAAACCGCTAAACAAAGCAAATTCTTGAGAAAAGTTTAGAACTTGACAGGATTGTGTTTTGCTTCCTCGCTTTCTTCTCTTCTCAGTTTCTCACTTGAACCCTTAGGACTCTCTTATTCTCTCCCACTTTTAACAAACCCGTTTTTACAAAATTATTTGTATCTGTCATGTACATGTTGCCTTGAATTCAGTTTATTATTCCTCTTCCCAGGTGTCTTGGTGAGGCTTAAGTTTGGCTAATCTTCTGCTGTGGTCAGTTTTTTTGGTCATGAAGACACCTCTGTGAAGGAAAAATACATTACTTTTTCTCTACTTCTTGAACTAGTGTACTGTGAAAATTATGGAATGCAATGTTTTTAAAATCCATCACCAGTGACCAAGATCCTGCCTCAGCACCTTTGGACTTGCTAATCTCACTAGCATTTGATATTTGAGCGCTCTTCCTCAAATGTCTGCTTCTCATCTCTTTCAGTTTTTACTCAAATGTCAGAGCCTTTCATGGGCATTCTATGTAAATATGCAGCCCCTTGACCACTAGGATTTCGTGTTTCCCATTTCCTTCCTTAATTTTCTCCATAACAGTTATTAACATGCTACTTCTTCTATATTCATCTTATTTATTGACTATGTGCCCTCAGTGAAGCATAGATTCCAATATAGTGCATATTTTGTTCCATAGGCACCCAGGGAGAGAAAAGTTCCCAATGTGTAGTGTTTATCAAGCCTCCACCTACATCATATTTGCTCTTGTCTTAGAAGTCAAAAGAAGTCACAGGGGCAGGTCAGTCAATGTGGGAGGGCCACAGAAGCGCATGAATACAGAGAGAGGTGACTTTCTGGGACTCTTTCTTTGATAATGTCCCACAGTAAGTTGAGGAACCACAAGAAATCTAGTGTAGCTGACCAACAGAGAGTGGTAGGAGATAATAAATCCAAAAAGGAAGTTAAGTAAGATTCAAATCATATAGGGTCCTATAGGCCAGGAAAGGTCTGTTTTTGAAGTGGATGGAGAGATACCATAATGTTCTAAGCAGGGAAAAAAATTAATTTAATTTACATAGTTCAGTCTGGCTACTTATAATTCATCAATATAGACGTGTATTATTTAATAGGATGAGAATGCAAGTAGGAAGCCAGTGATCCTGGGGAGAGACAATTGTGGTATGCCCAAGGGTGGTGGCAGTGAGATACATGGATGAGCAGAAGATCTTTAGGAGGTAACATTGAGACCTTGGTTAGATCTGGAGGATAAAGACCATTGAGAGCCTCGGTCTCTGCCTAGTAACCAACCTTGATTCCTACAGCTCATGTAGTTCCCAGGACCCCTGAAGGGCCTTGTTCAAAGTCAGCATTTGCTTACAAAAAAAAAAAAAAAAAAGGATCGTTAACAAATTAATCACCACTTTCATTTTTAACATCAACCATAACTGCCTAGACACAGGCAGGGGCTGCTAAACTAATTCAGGTTTTTCATGGCACTCTGGGATGTTTTGCTCCTGTACTTATTGTCCCATTTGTCTCTTGCTGTACAGCAAATTACCTCAAAATGTAGTGACTTACAATAAGAAACATTTATCATCGCACAGGAATCAGGATGGTTCTGACTCAGGGTCTCTCCGGAGACTGCAGATAAGATGTTGGCCAGGACTGCAGTCATCTGAAGGCTTGACTGAGTTGAAAGATCCACTCCTACGGCAGCTCACTCATATAGCCAGCAAGTTGGAACTGAACGTTGGCAAAAGGTCTGTTTCTCCTCAACCCTGGTGTCCATGCATACTTCTCCACAGACCGCTTACACATCATCACAACACGGCAGCTGACAGCAAAAGCCTCCTTTTTAGGACCTAGTCTTGGAAATTACACATCATCACTACAACCGCATTCTATTAATTATAAGTGACTCACAAAGGCCAGTCCACATCCAGAGGGAGGACAATTAGGTTCCACTTTCTGAAGGGAGATGAATCAAACAATTTGCAGGCAGACTATAAAAACCACTAGAGTACTAACAATAATCACTATGTTTTGAGTCCCTAACAGGTATGAAGAACTGTGCTTGCTATTCTATATACCCTCTCTCACCTTCCCCTGAGTCAGACTTGCACTTTACAGATAAGGAGACCTAAGGTTTCAAAGGAGACCTTTGAAGGTTTATTGACTTGTCTAAAATATCAAGGCTAGAAAGTGACAGGGCCAAGACTCCGAATCCAGTCATTATGACTCCAAAATTGTTTCTATTTTATACCACCACTGGGCCTTCATCCTTTCCCCCAACCACATATATAACTTTAAAAAAAGGCTCGGCATTTCAGAAAAACAATCACATGTAATTCATCATCTGTTTATTTCAAACCTTCTGCTACACAGAAGCACTGACTATTTTCTTAAAAAAATAACAGTGTATTAATTTGATTCTATCTAGAATTGTGATAATCATTAAGAAATAATTTACTTATTAAACAAGTTAATGCTATAAATAAGATTACATTTAAAATGCGATAGTTTGGGGATGCCTGGATGGCTCAGCAGTTGAGCGTCTCTGCCTTCGGCTCAGGACATGATCCTGGGGTCCGGGATTGAGTCCCACATTGGGATCCTTGTGGGGGGCCTGCTTCTCCCTCTGCCTATGTCTCTGCCTCTCTCTCTCTCTCTCTCTCTCTCTCTCTCTCTCTCTCTCTGTGTGTGTGTCTTTCATGAATAAATAAATAAAACCTTAAAATAAAATAAAATGTGATAGTTTTCATAGACATTGTGTGAAATTAAAAATCATAATATTTTCAGTAAAGCAGGTCTAGTAAGATCATATGTTCTAAAACTCTTAGAAGAACTTGTCCCTTTTTGTACTGGAAACAATGAATGTTAAAACTTCTCCTAAGATACACTTTTTAATTGGTTTACTATTCAGGCTTTCTTCTCCATCCTCTGTGATTGTATGTTTTCCTTACTTTTATTTAAACGTAGTATGATTGAGACTATTTCAATGCCTTGAATCCAAAAAACTAACAATAGGATGCTAATAGAGAAACATCTTAGAGTGTCTTCTGACAGTTGTAACCTAAGAAATGTAAGCTACAGCTGCACTCTCTTCTGCTGAATTTGGAGATATGCTCAGCTCAGATAGTGCCTACTACAAAAACTAAGCTTATTTTAGAGGGCCCTGAATGTCTATCCTGAACAACGTTAGCTGACATAAAGAAAAATGCAGTAGAATAGTGCCTCCATAGCTCTGAGAGAATGAGTTAGAGCTATATTCCCCAGTCTCTAGCCTGTGGCAGACGCCTGCCTTCCGTATCAGTTCATACCTGCGTCTGGGTGAGGACCAGGATGGCCTGAGAGAGGCCAGGGGCATGTCCATGTCCATTTTCTTTCTGGAATTCCTTTTCAGATCTCCCACTGGGAGTTTGAAATCTTCTCCAGAATGCATTATCCATTTTTTTGCCTGCCAAGTCACTACCGTCTCTCTCTCTCTCTGTCTATTGAGTTTTTGCCTAGTTCATGTACAGTACACATTATTTTAGATTTTCTCACTCACTGTCTTCCACACTTCCCTTCCTTACACACACACACACACACACACACACACACACACAATCAGGGAAAAATCTGCCTCTGTCTGTCTTAGATGTGGTTTCTACTAATTCTGAAAGTATACACCCTGAAAGAACATGAATAATAGTAGCTAATATCTATAGAAAGAGCTCACTATGTGCCAGATGCTCTTCCAAATGCTGGTCACATGTTATCTTAATCCTTATCACAACCTGTAAGGAAGGTAACACTGTTACTCACATTTTATAAATACAGAATCAAGGCACAAAGAATGAGTGATATTCCTATTATCCTGAAGCTAATAGTGGCAGACCCAAGGTTCAAAGCCCTGTTCTTAATAACTCTACCCCAGCTGCCTCTCGAGCTGTCCCTGGCCGAAACAAAAAAGATGCAATCTGAGTGCTGAAAAAGGTTTAACCTTGATCTCTAATGTGCAGATTGCTTTTGCTCTTTCATTTCAGGAAGTTTGTAATCCTATTAATGCATGGTCTGTTATACCACAGATTTGAATAGAGCATGGATCAAATCAAACCCCTCAAAACACAACTACACACTAGCCAATAAAGGCCAGTAAAAGAATGGTATATATTTATATCTCCATCATCCTGAATATTATAACATCTAATATTTATATTTTATATCAGAGCTAAAGAAAGAATTTGAGATGAACAACCACCCTGTGAAATGTATTGGAGAACAGATGTCTCTTCATGGCTTTGGGGCAGATGTCCTGAGCAATTGCAATTCTACCACTTACAAGTTGCTTATTCTCTGTGCCTCAGCTTTCATATCTGTAAAATGGGTACGATAACAATACTATGTAGATTTGAGAATGAAAGGAGTTAATAATATTAAGCTATTAGAACAGTGTTTGACATACACATACACACACACACACACACAAAACCTCTTAAATCTGTTAGTAGGTATTTAACTTTAACAGGTACTATTCTCACCCCCATTTTATAGATAAGGAGACTAGGGGAAGGAGAGATTAGATGATTTGCATCAAATCATATAGCAAGTAGTTAAAGCAATTTTTTACCTCAAACTATTCTTTTCGCAACACACATTCTTATAGAGAGACTAAAAGAACACAACTCCATTTTCCAGTTTTTCCAGTTTGCATCAATCAGCCTCACTGTATCCCTTGTCCTTTCTACCTCATGCCCTGAAGCACCATGTTATGGTGCCATGTTTACAACATTATTTCACCTGCAGAACAACTCTGGTGAAGACAGTGATGTTTGCTGATCTACCACGTATACTTTTTGGAATTACCAAACTATGTGAACAATTAATATTTTCCAAGCAAACAAGCATCTCCAGATTTAGAGACAATATCCTAAATTATTTAATGTTCCACAGTGAATTCTTAATTTTCCAATGCCATTTTAGAAATGCTGCTGAGTGGCAGACTGTCATCAGAGGCAGCCATAGGATAAGAAGGAGAGAGACACTCAGGCTATGGGATTTTGACCTTTTGCTCTTGCCTGTGGCTGCCCATGGGGGAGGAGATCATGCTCTGCTAGAGAGACAAGTGCACATACAATCAACTGATAAACCCCACTGGTGACACGCCCCCTCTTCCCAGAGGTCCTTCAGGCAACCTGTATGAGATACACTGTCCCCTTTCAGTTGTTCCTGTAGTGAGGCTCTTATTTTCACCTGTGCACAAATATGAGGAGTTTTGTTGGAGGAAGGGATAAGAAAATCATCACTCCTAAGTATGGCCCTATGTGAATCATGGACTACTAAAAGTTGCCATGTTCAACAGGTACTGAATATAAAATAGTGCAAATTCTCCTCTGGAATCTCACAGCATGCTGGGAGCAATGTGACCAAATTCAATTTCTGCAGGAGTGGGATCAAAAAGAAGCTAAGTTGGGATCCCTGGGTGGCGCAGCGGTTTGGTGCCTGCCTTTGGCCCAGGGCGTGATCCTGGAGACCCGGGATTGAATCCCACATCGGGCTTCCGGTGCATGGAGCCTGCTTCTTCCTCTGCCTGTGTCTCTGCCTCTCTCTCTCTCTCTCTCTCTGTGACTATCATAAATAAAAAAAAAATTAAAAAAAAAAACAAAAAGAAGCTAAGTTAATGTGTAAACAAGAAAGTATTTTTTTTTTAGAGGGTGGACCTTGAAATTTGACCTTGCTATTGAAGAAAGAGTGTGAAACAGTAGACTATTCTCACATAGTAGGAATGACTGCTGGGACAGAGAGGGACCCAAGAGGTTGAAGTATTTTGGGAGCTGAGGGGCTATTTAGTGATGTGGGTGTCTATGTTGAGGAACTGAAGATCAAAAACTTCAGAAGTTATGGGAAGACAAATGGGTGATTATTCAATGGAAAGATAATTTTCATTTGGATGCCCTTGATACTAAAAGGTCTTCAAAATGCTAAGTTGAGACAGTCCAAAGATTTCTCTTTGGGCTTCATTTAGAAAAACATTATATGAGTGTTAACCAAGGCATGCTAACATACGTCAGCTGAAAGAATGATAATTTAAGTTTTATATAAATATTTCTTAACTCCACATTCCATGCTGGATAATGGAGAAAATGATATCTTTATTAATCAAGTATGTTCATTCAAAGGAAACAAATGTAGCATCATCCTATTTTTTTTTACCTATTTCCATTTTATAACTTTAAACATATTTGGGGGCATGTTTTAGATAGCTTACCTTAGAGACTGGGTCAGAAGATTACCTCTCAAAATCAATTGAGAGAAGCATGGTATTTCTAGACCACAGTACAAAAAAGCACAATGTCATAATATAAATAACACTGTACAAAACAGAAACCTAGTTGGAAAGCTGAGGGTTATTTCACAAATGATAAAAATTCACCATGATGTGATTCTTGAATCTTTATTACCCATCTTTCATTTTAAATATAGTTTATTTCCTTATTTTTTCATAAAAATATTTTATATTTTCCTAAAATAAAATAGAACGTGATTTATATGTGAGACTATTTCACTTATCATGGGTTCCGATTTAAGAGAAAAATATTTATTGGAGAATACAAAAGTTGGAAAAGCAATAAAAATGAAAATACATATTCAAATTATGTATCCTTTGAAAGAGCATATTTGTACATAAAGTCCATTGAACATAAAGAATCTTACATAATTACCTTCTTAGTACCGTTTTGGGCACATTTTTTTTATTTCAAGTTTTTATTTAAATTAAAATTAGTTAATATATAATGTAATATTAGTTTCAGGAGTAGAAATTAGTAATTCATCACTTACATATAATACCCAGTGCTCATCACAAGTGCCCTCCTTAATGTCCATCACTGCCTCCCTTCCAGCAACTTTCAGCTTGTTCTCTATAGTTAAGAGTCTGTTTTATGGTTTGGGGCACATATTTTTGACCAAACATTACATACACATGCATGCATGCACATAAACACACACTCAAGTCCCAAAGGAAAAATTAATTCAATTACCCAGTTAATATGAGCTTTTCTTCCCAAATTCTGCTTTTTCCCTCAGTTCATCATTGGCTCCATTTTAGGATATGTTAGGCAGAAAAAAAAAAAAAGTTTTTGGCTAGCTTCTGAAAGGTAATAAGCTCATTTCCCCTCCCTCACATTGACACAGCCCCAGGTTGCTTGGGAAGGCAAGTGACAGGCTCAGTGTCACCTCTCCTTTCGCTGATAATAATGATCCTCCCTTACATGCTTAGCTGCTACCTCCTGAAACCTGAGGCATTTTGCCTCAGGCTATCTCTCTTAAGAGAAATTGGACACAGCTTAAAGATTTGATTATTCTGACTTCCACAGTTCATTAAGATAGTACCATAAGCACTGAGTTCAGGGATACCCAGAAGTGCCCCAGTTCTGCACAGCATTTAGCTCTTATTTCTGGTTATTTGCATCTGTCTAGAAAGTGAGCCACATAACCCAATCATGAACATCATACACAGCATTTATTAGTTTAATAGAACAGAGGTCATCCCATTTATGCTCAAACCTGGTAACTATTTCATCTTCCCACATCCCATAGTCCTTTTTCATGCCATCACAGACTAATACTTAAAAAAAAAAAAAGATAAAGAACAGTAGAACACTGCATGCACAGGAATAACAGGTGTCATAAGCAACTTTCCACCTCCCCTGTCTGTTAGCAACATCAATGTCTCCTCAACCATGATGGGCTGGCAGTTGCAATGGATTAGGGGGCCTAAGTGCTTCACCTACTAGCCAGGGTCTGTCTTCACAGTCCTCCCCTACTAGGACTTTTTGACATTTCTTCCAGAAAACATTTTTTGAAAAAAGAGAGAAAGGGTCAAAGCTTCATCTGAAGTAAATACACTGACAATTCTTCCAAACCATTAGTTTTCCTGTATATATTGCTTTGCACTAGTGTTTTTACTCCAATATTTTCAAAAAACTGGCAACTCAGTTCCCAGAAACAGGATAATTGCCAGCCCTTTGTTTGCCTCTCTTCCTTTCCTGACCACATGGGAAGTTAGGGCTCTGATAAGGCATCACTCACCTATGGCAGAATCATAGTCTCCAGTTCCTCTGGACAAATGAAAGAATTCCAATTTATCATAGCTCCAGAATTTGGAGAGGACAGCAATAGAGACTGCCAAAAAGATCCAGCCGCCTGACCAATCATTTTCTACTAACTAATATGTTTAAATGATTACTCAATACCTTGGAAAGAAAAGGAGAATAATGCTGCTCAGTCTGTAAAAACAAGGCATTGTCTATATAGAAACAAGACACCCTGATTTTTTTTTTTCAGTTCTACACTTAAAGAGAATCCCAGACCAGAATGCAGGAAGATCTCCTGGATGACCTTCTTTCCATTTCCTGCCAAAGGAGGAATAGGCTCCTGAGACCATCCAGCAGACTGTGAGGAAGTCAGGGTTGCACGTCTCCAAAAATTTTAGGGCTGAGCAAGGTTTCGTCATTAAGACAAATCTTGGCACTCTGACCAGGTCATTGTTTAATGAGAAAAGAGATAAATGCTTAAAATTTCACCATGGATTCAGAGTCAAAATGCAAGAAGGCAAAGAAAAATATATTTTTATAGACAATAAACTTTAGGAATATCAAAGAGTTCCCATGTAGAGCAGGGATCTACCAAATGAGTAGTCGGTAGAGGCTGAAACTTAAGAATTAGTTGAAATAGTGCTGGACGTGAAACAGAATTGGAATGTGGCTATGTAGCTAGTGCACAAAATAGTTCACAAGCCATTTTGATAAAAGGAAAGGAAGCAAATGCCTTTCTAGTACTAACACCCCCTACCCTACTCTGATTTGCCTTGGCTCACTTAAATTAAAAAAAAAGAAGCAGGAGTCCTTATTAATTCAACAGCATTTTGATGGTAGTAACAAAAACCAGTATTTATATGGTAGATTTGATACTTATAATAAAAATGTGGGCCGAGAGCTGGCCTCCCTACCCCTACTTCACTCTTCTTTTTCAATTCATCCTCCACATCTTGTCAAGATGACCTCTGAAATAAGTATGATGATTCTATGCCTCCTACCCCCGTCTATAATCTTTCTGTAGCATACAGTGAAGTTTTCAATTTTTCTGACTGTAGCTAACATAAATATATTTTATGTCCTGACAAATATGTGTGCAACCCTACTTACACAAGTAAAAAGTAGATTTCGTGGAGAATGGATTGGTGGTGGACAGGAGCTGGAGAGTGATGCAGGTGAGTGTGGCTAGAAGGGGACAGCACGAGAAGCTTATGGTGATGCTATAGTTCCACACCTTGATTGTGGTGATAAATACATGAGACTACGCATGTAGTAGAATCACACAGATATATACACATCCAGACAAATGAATGTGTGCAAAACAAGTGAAATCCAAGGAAGCTGTATAGATTATACCAATGTCAATGTTCTGATTTTGATAGTACTGCAATTGTGTAAGATGTTAACGTTGAAGAAAGTTGAAAGAGAGGTGCATGGGAACTTCCTGTGAATTTCTTTGCAATTTCCTGTTAATCTATAGTTGTCTCAGAATAAACAGCATTCATAGGTGATGTACTCTGATATTTTCTATTCTCAGTGTAGAGAATTTAGGAATATAGACAAGTAAAAAATTAGAAATGAAAATCATCATTAACCCCATACTCTCTGGCATTAATCACTAGTATTTTTATATTTCCCTAAAGAGTTTTTATGCATAAATATACATATATATATAAACATTCACACACATTTTATATTATGGGAAACACAGTGAATACATGGATTTATGTTATTGTTTTTTGATTTACCATCTATTTTGAACATTTTCTATGTCATTCAGTATTCTTTAAAACACATTTCTAAAAACTTCACTATAAGGTTTTATGTTGACCTGTTCTCCTGTTTGAATACCTAGCTTGTTTTCAGCGTTTGCTACTATAGATAATGCTGCAGTGAGTGTTCCTGAATATGCATTTTCACAAAAATCTCTCACTATCCTTGAGTGATACTGTTTTCATTTCTAGTTTGACAGACACAACAATAGTATTAGTTTGCATTGATTTTTGGGGGATGATAATAGTTGATGGAGTCTACAGGGTACCAGACACCCAGACGCCCCCTTGACATGCTCACTGGGGTCAGGCTTTGGAACAATGCGACCTGGACTGAGAGAATGTGAGCTGGCTTCCTATCAATCAAATGTTTGTTCTCCTTTTACTAATGTTGAAGATAAAGTTCTTGTAATAATAAACATTGATCATATTTCACAAGAAAAAATGCAGTCCTACCATTTCTGGGCCATACAAATGTACACCCAATTTCACTTTTGGCAAAGCTCTGTTCTGCCACCCACTACACAAGGCCTCCTGCCAGGGCTACCACCACTCCAGTGCAGGCTGGCCTTCTCCTGGCTCTCTCCTTCCAACCGTGTCCTGCCTGCCCTCATTCTCTCCATGTTCTCCAGAGTAGCAGTAAATTTCAGCCTCTCTTTGGTCCCTTAGCCCTTTCCAGCCATGGGGACTCTCCAGAACTGGCTCTCCTAGGGCCCTTCGCTTCTAACAATGAAATCAGGTGGCCCCAGGAGCTATTCCACTCCTCCACTGCCCAGCAGGGCCTGTGAGCACTAAGGCAGAGCCACATTCTCTTTATCCTTTATTGGGCATTACAAATGAGGAGCCCCTCAAATACCACCTGCTTACAGGGGCCCAAAGCAAGGGCAAGGGCAGCTGTCCCCAACTTTCCTCTCTTTCCAAAGGATCTTTCTTTCTCTTTCTAGAGGTAGCACAAATAACACCTCTTTCCTGGTAAAGAGAAGCAGATAAATATAGCATTAACTTTAAGAGTGTTAGAATAGGAATTGGGTCAGGGTTCTAGCCCTAGGGCTTCCATTCCCTAATCATGTGAGGACAGGCACAAAACAGGATGTCATTATTTCTCTATGATTTTCCTTGCCTCCAAATGGTGATATTTGTAGTTGCTTGAACAGAATGAGAACAACATGAAGTCCTCATGATGACCATGCTCTGTAAAATGGTACCATTATTGCAAGTGGACCGTAGCATTGTTGCAGATGGGGGCAGTAGCATGGCAAAGTACTCTACAGTGTACACAGGCACCTTTGCAGGCCGGCCACCTCACGAATTGTGCCTGGGAGCAAATGCATGGACAAAGAACAAAGGCAAACACTCACACCCCTTGCAACTTTGCTGCCCAGCATACTCCTCCATGTGGTGCTGGCTATCATTGTGCCCAAAAGGTAAAAATAGCTCCACTTTCAAGCTTCACCTCAATAAATTAGGACAAGGGTTAGAGGCCAAGGTTCTAGTGGAGGGAACTTTGTAGCAATAATGGGATAGCCCCTTGGACTAAGGAGAGGTTAGTCCTGGGGCACAACCTTCACTAATTTGCCTCTACTCACTTCATCTGGCTCTGACTATACCACCTACCTAAAGATCAGATGCATGTTCCTTAATATTGAATGGTCTTTGAAAAATGAATATGTTCAACAGAATCTATTTATTTTGGGAGGAAATGAATATAATTCTAGTCAGTGTTCAAAAGACACTATTTTTTTTAGCCTGCACAGTAGCACATGGTTAAGCTAAGGTAGTGTGTCAAGCCAAAGTCTTTTGTGAATCCAGGGCAAAGCTCTTTTTCCAATGACATAAGGTAATTATGAATAGAAGGGTGATCCTCCTTCAAGTCCAGCAGGAGCTCAATTCTGACTATTCATATTGGTCATACCCACTCAGAATGACAAAATTATTTGATGGACAGTAGAAAGATATGCATTATTCACAGAAGCATCTTCAAAGGAATTCCATAAATTATAGGTTTCCTGAAACTGAAAGTTCCCAGTGAGCTGGCAGTGAATGCCAGGGGTGAAGAGGTATAATCATCATAAGTACTGTTCCTGATTAATTTGTCCCTTATAGGTGGCTACATAGGAGAGCCCCAGGAAGAAGGATTTCTCTCTGCATTTTCTCAGAACTGGCTTTAACTCTTCCCAGAGACTGCCTACATTCTCTGATTCTTGACTTGGAATTCACATATTGCCCTAGAGCTTTTTAGAATCCCACTGCCAGGGTCACTCCTGAGAGATTCTTCATCGATCTGAGGTGGGGCCTGGGCATCAGTATTTTTTTAATCTCCCTAGGTGATTCTAATATGCAGCTACCCCTAAAAATAGTAAACTAACCATTATAATTTCTTAAGAGATTTGCACATTTTTTAGCCAATAAAGTTGTGTTCTTGAATAACTTGCCCTGTCTATTTAGATTCCAGGTATATAAATCAATGTCCATTTAAGTCTGAGTTCTCCAGAGAAACAGAACAAATAGAATGTATATATAGAGAGAATTATTTTAAGGAATTATTTAATGTTATTATGGAGCCTGTCAAGTCCAAAATTTACAGGGCAAATCAGCAGACTAGAGACCCAGGGAAGAGTTGATACTAAAATTCAAGTCTGAAGGCAGCCTAGAAGCAGAAATCCTTCCTTCTCAAGAGACATCAGTCTTTTTAGTTAAGGCCTTCAAGTGATTGGTAAGGCTCATCCACATTTCGTAGGGTAATTGGTTTTATTTAAAATCTACTGATTTAAATGTTAATCACATCTAAGAAATACACTCATAGCAACAACTAGGCTGATGTTTGACCAAACAGCTGGGCATCATATTCAGTCAAGATGACACAAAAAATTAATCATTACAGTAACCTTCAATGGAAGTATTTGGACAGAACAGAACATAGGTGACTCAGCCCTTAGCCATCTGGAAAAGTGCTTTAACTCTGTGCTCCTCCAACTCTTTAGTTATTTACTAAAGATTATTTAGTTAATGTTTGTATCTCCAAAGAGAACAAGTGTGGTTACTACTAAGTGATGGGCTCCAGTAGGGCTGGAGAGTGCTGGGGAGGAGTGCAGAAGCCGTTTGAGATCGAAGTCTTTGAATCAGTCGAAGAGAGGTCACTAATAAGATGTCAGAAAAATGGACACCTGAGGTTAGGATCTAGAAATAATGTAGCAGCCTCCACTGCCACTTAGGTACTTTAGATTGGGAGCTGAAGGCTCTCCATCCTAAGGCAAATTCCTGACTCAAAAAAAAAAAATTCCTGACTCAAAAGTTTCAATTCAGGCAGAGAGGGAACGGGAAACAAGTGGGTAACCAAATGCAAACCCTGTAAATGAGCAGCCAGAGCTAGACCTATAGGGAAAGACCTACTCACCATGACAGGCCAGGAAGAATCACTGTGACATCTATAATATGTCCTTAACACCATTGTAGGCCAATACCAGTTCATCCTCCAACTGTATGAATAAAATATAAGACTTAAAAACAAGGCGAAATATGATATGCCAATCAAGGAACTCTTAGGAGTTCATTGTGTTAGATACCTTCCATGGACTGCACCAGGGAACACGTTTGCTTTCTGATTTCCAGCAAGAGATGGATCAGAAAACTGAAGGCATGGAGAATCATGAGGTTGGTGAGTATTCCCCAGGATCCCATTCTAGGGTGGCTATAGGCTAACCTATAGCATCCCTCTACCAAATTACCTAACAAACTCCTCCTCTTTTTCTCTTCAAGCCCAGGCTTATGAAGGTGCACACTGGCACTTATTCTAAGGGACTTCAAGTCAACAGGGTTAGGGAAAGGTTGAGGGGTGCATTCTGAAGGCAGTGGAAGGTATCTAGCAGAAGGAACTTGTATGCGTGTATACTTGTATACGTGCCTTTCTCATTGGTTCCTCTTTCCTATCAGGACACTGATGATACAGGACCATCTACAATGAATGTGAGACTCAAGCTGCCATTCAGAATGGATGGCAATTATCCAACTTGGTTCAGAAGTGAGGCCACTATACCAATGACTTAAAGCTAGATTATACCTCTGTCATGCCCCTCCTGCATGATCTTGGAAAGGTAACCTCTGGGCCTCAGTAAAGTAAGGATAGTAATATGATTTCCTAAAAAGAGGTGTAAGAACTAAATAAGTTAGTACATTTAGATCACAGCAAAATACCTGGTATATAAGCATACCTTCTAATCTCCAAGTGCATTCTACACACTTTTGAGGGTCCCAAGACTTTTTAAGGGGAAGGGGGTATCATGTGGTCAAAACTATTTTCATAATAACACCAAGATATTATTTGCCTTTTCCACTCTGACAACATTTGCACTGATGAAACAAAAGCAGTGGTGAGTAGAACTACTGACCACTTCACACAGATCAAGGCTTCAAAAGGTAGTAGGAACCAGTCATTGTAGTCTTCATTGCAACACAGTCAATAAAAAAAGTCAATGCACATAAAAACTCAAGAATATCCTCAATATGATAAGTAAATTGATTAATTTTATTAAATCTCAACTCATGAGTACATGTCTTTTTAATATTTATTATGACAAAACAGGAAGTATGAATAAAGCACTTTTGCTGCATACCAAAGCAGAGGAAGTACTTGTTCAATCATTTGAACAAGCCACTTTTTCATGGAATAGATTTTTACCTGAAAGAACTATTGACCGATAAATTATGGTCCTTCAGATTTGGGTATTTGTCAGGCATTGTCTCTAAAATGAATGACATGACCTTGTCATTTCAAGGGGAAGACTAACAGAACTTGCCAATGATAAAAATCTAGTTCTCAAGTAAAAATGAGAATGCTGGAAAACTTGTATCTGCCACCATAGGCTTCACAGTTTCCCAATAGTTAGAGGCTATTGTAATGAGATGGAGGGATGATATAACAAATGTGATCTTTGATGTTGTTTAATGGAATAAGTCAGCATTTGGAATATCAATACAATGCAGTCAACTAGTATTTTCCAAATGACCAATGCACGAAGCTACAAAATTACACACAGGTAAAAGATCCATCCAAAGTGCACAAATAGGCCAGAGTATTATAATGTAGCAGAATATGAAAATTTTATTGGTAATGGTTTCAGATTCTATACTTGCAACTCATTTTTAAGAAATTACTTCTTGTCAGGGATCCGTGGGTGGCTCAGCGGTTTAGCGCCTGCCTTCGGCCCAGGGTGTGATCCTGGAGTCCTGGGATCGAGTCCCACATCAGACTTCCTGTATGGAGCCTGCTTCTCCCTCTGCCTGTGTCTCTGCCTCTCTTTCTCTCTGTGTCTCTCATGAATAAATAAAATATTTTTTAAAAAAAATTACTTCTTGTCAAATTCTAGTGTAATATCACAGAAGAATATTCACAATTATTTGAAAATGTTATTAAAACACTTCCCTTTCTAACCACATATCTATGTGAGGACAGATTTTCTTCAGCTTTTTCAACCGAAACAACATATTCCAACAGATTGAACGCAGAAGCAGATGAAAGAACCAGCTGTCTTCTTTTAAGATTTGCAAAAACAATGTCACTCTTCACAAAAATGTTTTGTTTCAGAAAATATAATTAGATTTCATTAAAAGATTTACTTTAACTTGAAGAGATTTAGCATTGTTATGTTAAGTATGGTAATAAATAAATGTTTCCAAATTTCTCATTTTTAATTTCAAATCTAATAAATACTGACGGAAATTACCCACACAAACAAAAATTCTTTGGTATGTTCAATAATTTTAAAAAATGTAAAGGGATCTCAGGATCATAAAGTTTGAGAAATACTGATCCAAGTTATCTTTATCACACAACTGAAGTTAGTCGGAGAACATTCCATTTCTACCACTTCTGAGCTATTACTGGCCCTTCAAGCTGTACTCCCTGCCCATCATTCAGCAGGCACATCTGAAGTGCCCTTAAGTCCATGGAGCCCTTTCTGGGCACTGAAAACACACATCCCCCTGTCCCTTACTTCTGCTGATTTTATGTCTATACATCATGCCATGTTCTTTAGTTCTCCAATGTTACACATCTTATCACACCAATATGATTGTAGTCTTTGAGAATAGAGACTGCTAAGGAATGATTTTCCTGTATTGAGCACGTGAGTAACATATCTGCATTATCTAATTGAAATGTGATCATACAATTTGAATGTATGTATCGGAGAGGATCATGAATAGGCTTTTGCCACACAGCTTCCTCCTTAGAAATTGACCTTCTCTCATGACCCATACATTTTCATCTTTGTGTAAATGAAGAAACTTCTACACACAATTGTTCTTTATTTGCTAACAGGACTTCTCTTAAAGTTGGCTAATGCTTAGCTCCATAAATGCTAATTGGAAGAAGGAGCATTATCTGATCCTGGCTCTTTATTATTACACACTTTTGAAATGCATCTCCCAGAATCCCATGACCAATTCCATTCTCTGAAATGGAATTCCATTCTCTCTGGTCCCAACAAGAATATTTTTAAAGCTGGATGTGACATGAGATAATTGTGAAAATGTGTATAAGTTAAAAAAGTAATTTTAGGGATCCCTGGGTGGCGCAGCGGTTTGGCGCCTGCCTTTGGCCCGGGGCGCGATCCTGGAGACCCGGGATCGAATCCCACGTCGGGCTCCCGGTGCATGGAGCCTGTTTCTCCCTCTGCCTGTGTCTCTGCCTCTCTCTCTCTCTCTGTATGACTATCGTAAATAAAAAAAAAAAAATTTAAAAAAAAAAAAAGTAATTTTAAAACCACAAATGTGTAATAATTATATTAGAATGCTGTGATTATGGATGATTTTTTTCTGTTTCATAAATTTTCTTTAATTAGATTTGTATTAATTTTTTACCATTCCATTGTATATTTAAAATTCAGTTATACATTTCTTTTTTTTTAATTTTTATTTATTTATGATAGTCACAGAGAGAGAGAGAGAGAGAGGCAGAGACACAGGCAGAGGGAGAAGCAGGCTCCATGCACCGGGAGCCCGACGTGGGATTCGATCCCGGGTCTCCAGGATCGCGCCCTGGGCCAAAGGCAGGCGCCAAACCGCTGCGCCCCCCAGGGATCCCAAAATTCAGTTATACATTTCTTAAAGGGAACCTATACCAGTTGGGATTTGTGAGTACATATATCAAAAGCCAACTGTGAGAATTAGAATATAAATGATATTTCAATAATATTATTTTAAAAACTGTGGTTTACTTAATATGTATTAAATATTGGATAGTGGGAGTTCACAAAACATTCTGGGAAGTTTAGGGAATAATACTGGCAGAAAACTGAGCAGGTCTAGTAGCTCAGAACCCAGCCATGGCTACACCAGAAGGTCTGGGTAGGCCCCCAGTGCTGGGGCTACCTCTCCCGACACTCACCAGCACTATAAATTCCTACAGATCACCTCACAGGGGTGGGAAGGAGCATATGATTAGCCAAGTCCAGGTCACACCAGTGGCAGGAAGTGGGGAAAGAGGATTGTTTATCCCCTCCTTTTGCTTTTGTTGTGGATCTTGGCCTTCCCTTCTACCAGATCTGCATAATGAAGGAGAGCTCCCAAGTAGAAGGGTGTTCAAATGCTGGAAAGCCCAAAACTGACACATGTTCATATATAGTACTATATAAAACTAAAGCATTTGAAAGGACTACAAATAAAAATTACAGTAAAGTTCATTGCAATTAGTTAAATGAATAATGTTCTTCATTCACTTAAGAAGAAAACTATTTTCTGCCTTTTGAGGATAACGTTGAAAGGCTCAGTTCCATTAGGCTATATCCTATGGCAGCAGATTCCTCAGCTTACCATCATCACTCCTTTTAATTATTCCAAACCCTGTCCATTCTTCAAGGCCAATTTGAGGCCTGAAGTGGCATTGTTTTTTCCTGCTAAAACAATCACCTATTCATCAGCTGAAATACATGTATTTGCAAATATTCTAGAATTTAAATAAAAGCAAATGTTAAGATAAGAGTAATACTGATACCAACTACACATATTGAGGAACGGTATCCCAGAAGCTGGTGTTAAGCAGTTGGTGGTCAACAGGAACATGTTTCAATCACTCATAGTCTATCAGGAAATGTATCAAAGTGACTTACTGTATTCACCTAAAGCCAGTAGGTTCCAGTTCAAGTCCTACCTTCTCTATTTCTTGACCATGTAACCTTGGGTCAATTTACTTAACTCTCTAAACTTGCCTTATTGCATAATCACTTGATAAATGTTAACTATGATTATTATACATTGATCTCTATTCAGATTTAAAGCTTAATTCTTCCTGTAAAGTAATAAGCATCCCTTTTAATACCTCTGGTTTCAGTCTGAGTAGCAGGTAACAGAAATTTACTTTGCTTGATATTTAAGTAACTGCTTAATATTAGAAGATAATTTTACTATTAGGTAACATTTTCTTAAATGGCTTCAATTGTTTCATTGTTTTGTCCCAAGTTTTAACTGGTTCACATAAAATTCAGTCCATTTACGGTTACATCAAGCATTTATACTTGCAAAGCTAAAATGCAGGATAAAGATATGATTCCTTCCCTGGAAAATGGTACTCAGACAAGCAGGAAATATTAAATCTGCTTAGGAAGAGGAAGAGGAAATGAATTTGCATACTAGGGGGAGAAGTGCAGACCAATCACAAATAATTCACTGCATTTGTGAACACCTCCAAAGTATTCTGAAATGTTATTCACTGCTGAGAGAGGAAATCTGAGTTGACGTGTTATTTTCTGAGCTGTTTATTAATGCATTGACTGTGGAAGAAGCTGATCAGTCTTCAATCCCATCCTCCAATTCAAAGTCAATGTCTTGTCACCAGCTCTCCTTGCTAGCTGAGAGAAGAGGAAAACTAAGATTCTGGAAATGCTGTTAAGAATAGTTAAGAACAGAAGAAACCTGATCTGAGCTCCCCACCCCCTCCCCGCCATCCTTGCATGAGTATAACAAAGCTTATGTGTTCAGTGGGAGCATCTGAAGTGGAATTTCCATTAATCTTGGGCCAAAAAAAAAAATATGCCTTCTGTTCAGCTACCAATCAATCAGCCCAAATGAAGGAGGCAGTTAACGTTTTTTACCAAACTGAACCTTTCTGCCTCTGGACTAATATCAGAGCTAAATAAATTAATCAGGCACATAGTGACAGCAGAGCTTCAAAATGTAATCTACATTGATGGCTTCTAACTCCGCAGTTCCAGTTAATGGAAAAAACAGACCTTACCAGGGGCTAAGAGATAATCTTGCTGCCATGGTAAAGAGCATAAATGCTATTTCGACATAACATAGTAAAATGACCAAAGCCCATCTCTCCCTTGAGAAAAGGGAAGAAAAAAAGGGATTAAAATGTATTTTGTGAGATTGGAGTTAGAAAGAACAAAGGATTTACTGATACCAAGAGGTGTTCAAAATTAGAATCAGTCACCTAAGACCTGATTTCAGTTCCTTTGATTGATTCCTCCTCCTTTGGCATTTTTAAAAATCAGACTAACTTGGGTGCTATTCTACAACTATAGCTCCTGACCAGAAATGCACTCAAGCAATTTTGTCAAATGTAAAATGGGAGCCAATAGCTTTAAAAAAGAGTCAGTTTCAAATTCTCTCAGACCAAGCACAAAACTTTCTCCCTATCTCTGCCTATGCTTACAGCCAACTGTTTAAACTAGAATCCACAGAATAAATCTACAGGATACCAGATATTTGAAAATTCAATTCACCAAGCATTTATTAAGCAGCTATTAGGGCAAAGTGCAAATTAGCTAATTTAGCTAATGCTAAATGTTGTAGATAAAGTGTGAATGCATATCTAGTTTATGCCTTCACACAGCTTAAAACCTTATTGGAGAGACAAATATGCAAACAACTAGAGTAAAGAGCAAAATTACATAAGGAGTAGAAATGGAGAAATAAGCAAATGCTGTGGAACATAATTGGGATGACTCTCACAAGGCTGTGGCCTTGTCATCTGCAGTAGATAGTTGCCAAAGTAAATGACCCAATGGTTGAATTATTGCCACCTTCGTATTATAATTCTGCACATGTCACTTTCCTGAAGAGCCCTTAATCGGCACTTTCACTTCATTCATCATGATTGCAAAAACCTGACTGCAGAATATTTGCAGAAAGTTGTTTTTTCACCCCTGACCAGTGTAGTTTGGAAAGTTATTACCTTCAAAGAAAGTAGAGGCTCATAAAACAGTGTAATTTGCCTCTTCAAGGTCTTTGCAAAAATACCTGATATGTATTGAATAGTATTTTGCAAATCAACATATTGAAAATTTCTAATTAGCATAGTATGGGATCATATACCTCATCATTTTTCTTCCCTTTGATCTCTTCCTAGTTGTAATTAAACAAATTGTGGCTATTTATGCCTTTTTCATGTTCCAAGAATAACCTTCCACTCTTTCTATCAGAACCATTAGAAAAAAATAAAGCCTTAACATTGCCTTGGATAATCACACCATGATCTTATTTGAGCCCATAATTAAAATCCAGTTTAATCCATAGCACATAATTAATCTAATACAGCAGGCCTTAGTGAGAGGCTATCATAATAAATGCTGCTCATGTATCTGATGTAAATGACTAAAAAGAACTATCCCACCTTCCTCAGCTTCAAAAGACCCATAAAACATTAGAACCATAAAGAACATTAAAAACTTATTTTTATAATCCAAAAGAAGAAATAATTACTAGGCACTATGCTGCAAATATATTACTTTACCCTACCTTCACCCAATAAGGTATACATTATTGTTCCTCTCCTACAAACAGATAAAGAAATTTGGAAGGGTGGAGTTAGGATTTGAACCGAGGTCTCTTGAACTAGGTCTCTCTATCTGGTGATCTGGTTCCTGCCTTATGGCGACTCTCCAAGTATCAACTGAGTTGATGAAATTTTTATGACAGTTGAGAAGCCAGGTTACTCCCACCTGCTGGCTATGAGTCCAGTGCTCTGATGGTTACACAGGCTAAGTTCAGAGAGGTATGTGCCAGGAGGACAAAAACCTGGCTCAAATCTGATGCTGCTCAAAAGAGCAGCTATTAAGATTATCATAGGACATGTTTCCTATACCTTTATTTTTCCTCTTTCTTATTCTTTATTCTAACATTATGTTCTTGATATCAAACCAGAGTGAAAACTTTAATTCACCTTCTCAGAAGTGGCCACTTTTTGGTGTGCAATAGTATGTATCACTTTAGACACTCTCTGTGCATGTCTATTCTATAAAGACATCTTTTCCATTAATATAATCATTATATTTCATTCTGTGATTTCGTTTTTTCACTTAACATGTATTAGAGCTCTTTTCATATTGTATTCACGTAACTCTCACATTTTCCGCATCACATTCATATAATCCTGCTTATTCATTTGAACTCATACCGAGTGTCCCATTGTATGAATGCACCATGATTTTGTCAATGACATTTAGTTTGTTCCCAGGTTATTGTTTTTACAAATGGCAATGTAGCAAAACAAAATTATAAAAGTAGTAGAAGAAAATACAGAAGAATTTAAAAGAGAAAAAGAAAATCTATTTTCAATAAGATATAAAAACCCAGAAAATAAGATATTCTCAGTCTTCAAAAACAATACCATTCCAAATTATTCAAAATATAAGACATTGGAAGAAAACACTTGCAATGTAAATATCAGAGGAAGGTTAATTTCCAGAGTATATAAAGAAATGTAAATAGATAAGAAAAAAGTACTATATTGAAGAGAATACAACTATTTTATACAATTGAATGTGATATTTTCTTTTGTCTACTTATTATAATTAGTCACAATAATATATTTTCTAATGTTGAAACATCCTTGTATTCCTAAGTTCAATACACCATAATCAAGTAAAATTTTTCTTTTAATTAATTATGATTAAATTTCTCCAGTACTGCATCAGATTTGTTCATGAGATTGAGGTATAGTTTATTTGAGGGAAAAACATATTTTTATTATTATTTATTATTTTCAACATTTTTCTGTTATACAGGTTTTTTTTAAAATTTTTATTTATTTATGATAGTCACACAGATAGAGAGAGAGAGAGAGGCAGAGACATAGGCAGAGGGAGAAGCAGGCTCCATGCACCGGGATCCCGACGTGGGATTCGATCCCGGGTCTCCAGGATCGTGCCCTGGGCCAAAGACAGGCGCTAAACCGCTGCGCCACCCAGGGATCCCTGTTATACAGGTTTTTGATATGTTTGTCTGAAAGTGATCATTTTTGAAAAGTGGAACATAATTCACATTAATTCAAACAATTCTATAATATTTTTTCTATTTAACATTCATTCTTGTTGGTTTCTGTCTTTTTTTTTAAGCTATTTATGTATTTTTGAGAGAGAGAGAGAGAGAGAGCATGAGTGAGGGGCTGGAGGCCAGGGGCAATGGGAGAAAAAGAATCTTAAGCAGGACCCACGTATGGTGTGGAGCCAGACCAGGGCTTGATCTCACAACCCTGAGATCATGATCTGGGCCAAAATCAAGACACACTTGATTTTGACACTGACTGAGCTACTCAGGCACCCTGTCTGTTCCTTCTTTTTAATTTTTTTTATTTATTTTATTTTTTTCCATTGGTACTACTGATCAGTTTTTCTTTATTGCATTTTTCCCTTCTAGTGATCCAGAAGTGATAAATTCTAACATTCTTATAGTCATAAGTCACTCTTAAAATTTCTACACACAAAACTAAATATGCTTATTTCAGTATTCTCTTTAGAAATAGAAGGATCCTTAGTGTGTTGTCACACTCACTCTTCTCTCACCACACCTGGGTTGATAAACACCACTGATTTTAGTTCTGGATTGTTACTTACTCCTTATTTACTGTGACCATCATTATTTCTTAACTTTATTTTTCATTTTGATGCTGCTATTGAATCATTTTTTCAGGGATGATTAGTGTACAGTAAATCCTGAGTCCCTGCATGTATCAAATTGTCTTATTTCTCATGAACTTGAATGCTCTTTTACCATGTGAAATTTAAGGTTGAATGTACATTCCCCTCTCTTGGCAGAGAAGGAAGTAAAGAAGGGGTATGTGCTCAGTCAGTCAGGTAGACCCACTTTTGGAAAGGGCTTCATTGTCTTCATTAATGAGAATTCTGCCACAAGTGGGATTCTTTTTCTTCTGTAAGTAAGTTGTTTCCCTCTTTTCTGAAAACCTGTGCTTTCTCCAGGTGGTCTCCAGGTTTGGTCTTTTGTCACTCATTGTACACAGACCTGGAAGTATTCTTGTATTCTTAAGGCTGACAATTGTCTCCCCTTTGTGGAAATTATCTTTTACTATTTCTCCAAATAGTTAAGAGCAGGTTATCCAAAGATAACTTATTCTCTAACCTTCCAGTTCTCTTCTACATATAATCTTTTAAAGGCTTATTTTATGTTATAAAAGGAAGTGGAGTCAAGAGGGGAAGAGACATGTGTCCTCAGCCCTCTAGAAGCAGCCCCTTTTTGACTTCAGCTCTTTTGTGCACATGTAGGATAAACTCCCCAATCTGTGGCATGGCTTCTAAGACCTTCTTCTATTCCCAGGTTTGGTTTCTACTTATCCCTTCCAAGTTGCCTCTCTCTGCCCTCCTTCTATCATACTCTATGCTATAATCATATTGAGTCTCTTTTATTTCTTAATACAATACATCTCCTTTCACCTCTTGGTTTCTGCTCTTACTCTGTCTAGGAACTAATCTTTCTTTGGGTCTATGATCCTGTTTCCTCATCAGTACAATGAAGCCTGGGAGTAAATTATCTTTAAGAGTCCTTTCTAACTCTTACAGATTAAAATTCTATGCAAACATAGCCATTGATATCTGAACATTTTCTTCTTACTTCCTCAGCATAGTGCAGTGTCACACAGTCTAAAGAAATATGCAGGATGCAAATGCTTAATTTTTACCTTAGTTCTCTATATAACACCTCAGACTACAGAACTTTAATTGCAGCCAAAGTATTTCTCAAACGCTGAGTAAGAAATTAATATATCAGCACAGCATGTCAGGATGGGGATTACTAAGAATAGTAGCCCAGCTACCTCGTTAATATCTCTTTTAGTTTGGGGCCCTGATGAAGAAATGGCTTCTGACAGAGCCTAGCAAATTTTCATCAATTAATAGAAGAAACTCAAATCCTGACCTTGAATTACAACACTTTTAATAGACATTTTAAAATTTTCCTCTCAACACCAGGGGCAATATATGTGAGCATGTGCAACCTTGCTGATAACAATTTGCCCTCTTATAGCTTAACAGAGAGAGCAGACAAATAGTTTGCCTTGAATTCCAGTCACACAGCCATTTCATTCCCATGCTATGGGGCTGGAATAATTTTCTATATCCTGCTGTAAATATCACTTCTCCAGGACAACTCATAATGTCTTCTTAAGTTCTACCTCTATCCTTCACTCCTCAGTTTGTTTCTTATGTTTCCCTTCCCCCAGGAATGCCTTGCTTTCTGGAGACTTAATGCCATCATAATCCCTATGTCATAAAAGACAAAACCTGTCAATAAACGCTGCAGCTGTGGTCATGGAAAAGGAGGATATTCTCTTTAAATCATCATCTCTGAAATGAAAAAATGTCTGGTCCAGAAAGACATCATATGCAGTCTGGAAAGGTCTTCACCAAAGTCACATGGGAAGTGGTGGTTTCACATTGCTGCAAACACTGTCGTTATTGTTCACAATGATGAATAGTTTCAGTTCTCACTAATATGAAATTCCACCAAATGAATATCCTGGAAAATAATCTAAAACTCCAAGAATAACACAAGTATGAGTTTACTCTCAGGGTATCTAAGGAGGCCAATCTATTGACCTTTTCATCCCCAGAAGCTATGGGGACCATATAATTTATCATCCACACTGAAACAGGATTGAGTTTATTATTATTATTAGCAGCTATTATAGGCCAATAGGCACAAATAAGACTGTCTTGGCAAAAAGGAATATATCCTACCATAGATAAATATACTAACTGCAGAATCAAGTCTCTACATAAATCACTTGTCTTACTGCATATTGTGATTCAAAGAATTAACCAATTTTGTTTGCTCTTAGAGAGGAACATTTATTCAGCACTCACTCTTTATGTTTCCACAAGGAAGCACTTGAGTGGAACTTGCCCTCCCTGCCTCTCATTCCTGTCCCCCAGCTCATTTGGCATCTGGTGATGAGTGACTTTTTAACTAATGAGTCAGTAGAGGAAACTGACGTCAGTGTTTTCTGCTTACCCTCCTGAAAGCCAGCCTGCCTACAGTGGACATAATGCTTGATTCTCTCTCTGCCTTGTAGTTGGTGCCTGCTACAGATAGCAACTTGGAGATGCCCAAGGCCACCAGTGACAAGGGCATAATTCCATCTAATCCAGGTGGAACATTTGAACAAGTTCTTTTGCTCACAAATCAAGACACACATTCTCCAACTGGACTTATCAGTAAAGAAGCTGACTTTTGATCTATATTTATCTTTCTTCTGGTTCTTAACTCTCAATTACTGAACTTGAAAGAAAAAAGTAATGGGTGTTATGTTTTGACACCTAAAACCATTTTGTTTGCATTGCTAGAAACAGAAGCTGGAAACGGGAGAATCTTGAGGATGTATAAGAAAAAAAGCAAGCATAAAATTAGGTAGATAAGCATCTCATCATTTATGGTAAAATAAATACCCTATATTTTATTTTAAAAGTAATTTGAATATAAGATATTTAAAAGGATTTCAGCATCTTATTAATTTTCACACACAGACACACACACAAACCATAAAAAGATTCAATCATAGGAATTTTTCTTTTTAAAGATAGAAATCCTGGCAGAAGTACTGGAGAGACTACATAGTATCTTCAAGTATTTCTGAAAGTGGGAGCTTCCAGAAATGCAAATCCCATAGACACATCATCACAGAGAATCTTATAGTACCTATTTTACATACACATACATGTTCATACACACCATGCATGCACACATATCATACACAGTCACACACATACACATCATTCTAAACATTAACACAAGACAAAGATGTCTACCCTCATGACTTTTATTTAACATAAAAATGAAAATCATAGCCATAACAATCATACAAGAAAAAGAAATAAAAGCTTTCCAAATTAGTAAGGAAGAGGCAAAAATGTCAATATTAGTAGATATGTGGTATTATACATAGAAAACCCTAAAGACTCCACTAAAAAAATATTAGAATAAGTGAATTCAGTAAAGTTGCAGGATAAAAAATTAATATTCAGAAATCTGTTGCATTTCTATATACTAATAACAAAAGATCAGAAAGAAATTCCACTTAAAACTGCAGCAAAAAGAATAAATTACATAGGAGTAAACTCAATTGAAGAAGTGAAAGTTTCCTTAAACTTGGGAAATTATAAGGCAATGATGAAAGAAATTGAAGATAACATAAATAAATGGAAAGATATTCATGGGTTGCAAGAATTAATACTGTTAAAATGTCCATTAAAAAAGCAATCTACAGATGCAATTCAATACCTTTCAAAATGTATTTTTCACAGAACTAGAAAAAATAATCCTAAAGCTTGTAAGGAACCACAAAAGATCCTGAATAACCAAATCAATTTTGAGAAAAAAGAACAAAGCTGGAGGTATTACAGTCCCAAATTTCAAGATATACTATAAAGATATAGAAAGCAAAACAATATAATACTGGCATATAAATAAATACATAGATCACTGGAACAGAATAAAGAGCCCAGAAATAAACTCATACTTAGATGGTCAATTAATCTATGACATAGGAGGCAAGAATATACAATGGGGTAAAAAGAGCCTTTTTAATACATTGTGTTCAGAAAACTGGACAGCCACATGAAAAAGAATGCACCTGGATTACTTTCTTACAGCATACAGAAAACTAAACTCAAAAAGGAATTAAAGACCATAAAACTCATAGAAGAAAATCCAGGCAGTAATCATTTTGACTATGGCTCTAGCAATATTCTTTTTCTAGATAAGTCCCCTCAGGCAAGGGAAATGAAAACAAAAATAAACTATTAGGACTACACCAAAATACAAAGCTTGTACACAGTGAAGGAAAGCATCAACAAAACAAAACAAAAAAGTAACCTACTGAATGGAAGGAGATATTTTCAAATGATATATCTCATAAAAGGTTAATATCCAAAATATATAAGATTTATATAACTCAACACCAAAAGCAAAAAATCCAATTAAAAAATGGGCAGAGGATCAGAATAGACATTTTTCCAAAAAAGATATACAGATGACCAACAGACACATGAATCAACATCACTAATCATCAGGGAAATGCAAATCAAAACCACAATGAGATATCACCTCACAACAATCAGAATAGCTAGCATTCAAAGGACAAAAAATAAGTGTCAGCAGGGATTGGAGAAAAGGAAATCCTGGTGTACTATTGGTGAGAAGGTGTAAATTAATATAATCACTGTCTAAAACAGCATGGAGGTTTCTCAATAAATTAAAAATAGAAATATCATTCAACCCAGTAATTCTAGTTCTGGTTATTTACTCTCCCCAAAATGAAAACATTAATTTGAAAAGATATATGCACTTCTATATTTATTGCAGCACTGTTTACTATAGCCAAGATATGGAAGCAATCCATATCCATTGATAGATGAATAGATAAAGAAGATATGGTATACATATACAATGGATTACTTGGACACAAAAAAGAATGAGCTCTTGCCATTTGCAATAACAAGGATGGACCTAAAGAGTATTATGCTAAGTGAAAAAAGTCAGACAAAGACAAATACCATATGATTTCAGTTATACGTGGAATCTAAAAAACAAAACAAAGCAGAAATAGAGCCATAATTGTAGAGAACAAACTGATGGTTTCCAGAGGGGTTGAGGGGTGAAGGGAATGGGTAAAATGGGTACGGAGGGGGGTGGATAGAGGCTTCCAGCTATGGAATGAATAAGTTACGGCAATGAAAGGTACAGCATAGGAATTTAGTCGGTGGTATTGTAATAGCATTGTGCGGTGACAGTAGCTACACTTGTGGTGAGCATATATAACACTTGGGTTGTCAAATCACTATATTGTACACCTGAAACTAATATAACATTGTATGTTGACTATACTTCAATTTAAAAAATCAAGTTTGTATCATTTTCCTTTATTTCTAATGTGAACAACAGCTGAAGTTAGTAATAGACTTGGAAAGAGCATCTCCCTAATGAGCAGTTACCAAGAAAGTAGCATAGTTATTAGGGCATATGCTGGTCATTTGTTCATGTCCTGTCACAGGGTACAATAATCTTCAAATGTCCAGTACTCCTAAATGTTTGTCTCTTGTTGATGAGACAAAAAAAAAAAAAAAGCAGATTCTGTTTAATTGCTACAGCCAACTACTAACTATTGCTAGGTAAACAATACAAACAATTAGTGTAACATTACTTCAAAGAATACAAATGAAGTTCAACTATTTTTGTCAGATTTGCTTCAGATTATTCTATTTCTTTCTTTGCTTTATTATTTCTTAGAATTTGGAAAGGCAAATTAACTGCAGCTGTTTGAATTAAGAAACTTCTAATTTCTCCTGCTAAGTTATGGCAGTTGTATAATTAATATTTTAACTTGTCTGCTGCCCTACCAATTGGAATAGCAAATGGCTTTTAGATAAGGATCAGTTGGCACTAGATATCACCACACACTTGTACTCAAATGCTCACCTAAACTTTGTGTTCAGAGAGCTGTAGGTGTCAGTTTATATAAATCTACCAATAAGTTTGTACTTTAAAATATAACAAGGGTGGGAAAAGGAAGGCAGTGCACCAAGAATTGACACCAGATTTAGATTTGTGCATATTTGGGGTACTTATCTTCCCGAGTCTTTATGTTTCTGCTAAAATATTCACCCCTGTTGGTCTAGTTATAGCCCCAGAGGCATACGGAGCACATGCAGTGAGGGGGAAATGTAATGCTCAAAGATTACCCATGTGGAGAGAAACGGGCAAATTTGACTTTTTGCCAGCTTCATCACTGAGCAAAAACATGTACTTTTCACTGAGCAAAGGTTTGCAAATTTTGCCATAAACAAAACATATTTTTATTGCATCCTGAGTAATGTCCCATGATAGAAGAACATTTCCACCTCAATTTAGAATTTTTGTCTCACAAAATACTAAAACTTTGTCAAGAGGGGATCCCTGGGTGGCGCAGCGGTTTGGCGCCTGCCTTTGGCCCAGGGCGCGATCCTGGAGACCCGGGATCGAATCCCACGTCAGGCTCCCGGTGCATGGAGCCTGCTTCTCCCTCTGCCTGTGTCTCTGCCTCTCTCTCTCTCTCTCTCTGTGACTATCATAAATAAATAAAAAAAATTAAAAAAAAAAGATTAAAACTTTGTCAAGAGGCAAAATATATAACCCCAATTAATTTGGGGAACAAGGAAACTAAAGGAAGGGAGGAGTTTCCAGACTCTTCCATATAATTCTTCTGTAAATCTAAGACGGGACATTTGGAAACCCCCAGCATAAACTAGGTGCTGTCTTGGGGGGTCTGGGGGTTTTTCATGAGCACAACGCAATGTAACTTCTGGATCAGGAGGGAAGAAACTAAATAATAAATTGTCCTGACTCTCAGCCCAAAACAAGTCATATCTGCAGTCCTATGTACACAGCACTAGAACGTACTCAACAGAACTGCCCCCACCAATCAGTACTTGTACATCGTATTTAATTGACAGAGATGCAGATTAAGCCTTCACTGGGAAGCTCTGTAAACTGTACAAGTGTCCCAGAAGCACACCAACCAGACTTTTTACTCCACATGAGGGAAAGAACCCAACTCTCATATACATCTTTCTCTATTACTATACTATAACGCTCATGAAGACATAGACCAGGTCTTATTTACATTCACATGTCTCCAAATGCTCAGGAGGATCTAGCACATAACACATAGTGGGTTCTAATGAATGGTTTCTGATTTGTTCTACTTTTCTATGCCTATGTCTTTTAAGATAATAAATCAATCTTAAAGAGATCATGTTTCCTGGACCTGATTAAGAGAACTGACCCCATGTTTACTGGAAAACTCAGGATTTCCCCTGAGAGATTCATCCCACCAAAGGGATTGGTCCTAAGGCCATCTTCACAAATGAGTTTTCAGCCTACAGTTATATCCTTTCTTTAATGATTTGAACTGACCCAGGATGTCATAATGACCCTACTAACAATAATCCAGATAATACCAATTGTGGAGTGTAAATTAAAGAGCCCTTCTTAGTGTAGGAAGTTTTGAAGTACCCTATAGCTCCATAGGTCTTGCCATATTCCTGAGGCTGTGTATGCACAAAACCAATAATGTCCACTCTCAAAAGAACTAATCAAGGGAGTGAATGAATTGCACATTCTGGAGAGGTGTCAGCATACTTGCAATGTCCATTTCTGTGCTTAGACAACTTAAAGGGGGTGAGAACGCTTCCTTGTATCACCAGAGAAGTGTAACTGACAAATGGTAAAATTTCCAGCTCAGTCTTTAGGGAAAATACGAGAAGACAAGAAGAGCGGAATAAGGCAATCAGAGGCTCTCTTTCTGCACATGCTGGTACAAGTGTTAATCTAAGAAAGAAGCAAAAGAAGCAGATCTCCAATGGCTACTTATTCTAACAGATAAAAAGCCTACTCTGAAACAGAGATAGAAGAGAGGAATTCCTCTCTAATTGTTTTCCAAAGAAAAGAGAAGATAGATAAGATTAATAAGATCTTTTATTATCTTTTATTAATAAGATTCTCTGTCACAGTGAAATTAGGTATTTTCCACAATCAAAAATTATTTGGAATTTCTGAAGGGAAAGAAAAATCACAGAAGTAGGAAATAATGGACATGAACTACTTTGCCCACCTTCTACTTCCTTCAATATAGAAAATATTGATCTTTTTCTTAATTAAAAACAATAAAATAAGTAAATATAGTTTCTAAATACATCAACAATCAAAAATTAAGCTAACATAGGTGTCAGATATTTTTCAAACATTTCACTTATTACTTTGAATAATCACTTAGCACTTTAAACCAGTCCAATTCAAGGATACCATTGAAATTATTCTTAGGTCTCAGAAAAGTTAAACTTACAATTTAACTAATTAGATATTTTTGTCTCGACATAGAACACATAATGGATAGTCCACTGCCTTGATCCTTCTTGATAAAAGAAGGAGAGAGGTATCATGAAAACTGAAAGATACTAAACCTCTCAAATTCATCTTGACTGTCTCAGCATCATTTCTCATATATATCCAAGTCTATACACTAAACAATTTCCACAAGGAAGTGTGAGAACTGTATTTCTAGTGATATACAATGAGTTTCTCAGACATAATGAGAGAAAAGAGAATTAATTTGATATCAAAGACATCCAAAGGAATATTTGATATCTCTAGCACAACAGAAATACAAATTACTTCAGAAATTTTTAATGGAGTGGTATACAAATAATCTCTTATCAGAGTATAACTCAGAATTATACAGCCTGAGTTGAAGTTCAAACTGAATTTATGAGCATAGCAACCAAGAATGAAATAAAAAGGAACTCATTAAAAAAAAAAAAAGGAACTCATTGAGGCTTTTAATTATCATAGTTTATATAGTCACACCACTTCCTATAAAGGGGAAAGTATATATTTCAAGTTAGAAGAATAAGGTTGAACATAAAATTATGTTTATTCCATGCCTGACCCTGGAGGAGTCAATTAAAACTAAGAATTTATAAAAAAAAAATTATCGAGGAGCTAATACGCTCTAGGCACTGTTCTCATTTTTATATGTGTAAAGTCATCAACATTCAAAATGACATAAGCATTATTATTAGCTTTATTTCATAGATTGAGAATCTAAAACACAAAATGGTTCAGTAAGTTGCAGAAAGTTGCAAAGCCAGTAAGTGTCAGAAGTGGATTTCAAACCAAGGAAGATTCAGATAACAGACCTCACATTCTCACCCCACTATACTATCTCTCAACTTAAGTTCATTGAGTCTTAACTGCAACATGTGGAAAGATACCATCTACATTATGGTTCTGAAGACAAAATTTGAATGCATCTCGATAAGGAGCTAAAACTCACAACATGTGGGCACTATCAATAAACTGTTAGCATAACAATATCCATTGTGTTGCCTAGCAGAAATCCCTGATCAAATCCATTTTTTGATGTAGCAAGAATATGGGTTGTGAGAGAGGAAGAAGAAAGCAGTATTAACAGAAGGAACATCATGCTCCCATATATTCCAGAGAATTTAAAGATGCATAACCAGAGAAAGAGATGGTCCCAAGAGGGAAAAAAATTCTGTAACAATAGTAGTAACATGTAAAACTGCTTGTAATTGTTATGAAAAGAATAACAGGTCTGTATATTATTCTAATATGAAAAAAAATATGTGTGTTCTTACACTTAGAACACGGGAGGCATGGAAGAATGTGCATTAAGATGCTGAGTGATGGCACTTCGCTTAAGGCCATGATGGAATAATAGGACCAGACTTATTCTCCTACCTTAACCAAATATAAAACTAGATAAAAATGTATAAAACAACAGTTTTCAAACATTGGGCAACAGGCAGTGCAGGACAGTGATCCCTGAATGAAGGAAAACAAATGAGACGAGTCTTGGAAATGCCCCAGCTCACTGCCTGGAGAGTCGCCAGGTGTCATTGCAAAAAGGGAGAGCCAAAACGAAGTCTAGCAGTCTCACTAATGGAGGAGACAGAGTTCAGAATTTGAGGAGGGTAAGTAACACAGATTTTACAGGATAGAGTAACAAAGAGGTGAGAGATACATAAAATTAAAGCTCCAAAGATCCTAAGAGGGGTCTACTTGAGTCATTGGCCTGATACCATCTACACATACATGTAAAGAAATTACTGAAGTCAGAGAAAGAACTACCAAACAGTATATAGAACAATACCTGAAGCACACATAGAGCTAGGAATGGTTTACATTTGCATCACTCATAGTAAAGAGTAATATAATACAAGGGCCACCAAGTATATTCCACAAAACATTATTGCCTTGGCAAAGAGAACTAATTAGCCACAGACAAAAAGTTGCTTTGGACTTAACTTAAAAATGCTTAAAAACAATACTTAAGAAAATCCAATTGATATCCAACTATCAAAATCAGGTCCCAAGTCACCTGGATAACTCACTGGTTGAACATCTGCCTTTGGCTCAGGGCATGATCCCAGGGTCCTGGGATCAAGTCCTGCATCAAGCTCCCCGCAGGGAGCCTGCTTCTCCCTCTGCCTATGTTTCTGCCTCTCTCTGTGTGTCCCTCATGAATAAAAGTAAAAAAAAAAAAAAAAAGAAAGAAAAAGAAAGAAAAAAAATCAGGCTCTAGAACAAAACTACTGAATAATTAAAGGAATACAAAAAACACCCAACATTCACCAAAACAAAAATTGCCAGGAATGTAAAGAAGCAGAAAGATAATCAGGAAGCAAAAAAATCAACAAATCATAATAATAATTTCAATAATGATAATTTCAATAACAATAATAATCAATAGACCCAGAATGTATACATATGATAGATTGGTAGATAAAGACATTAGCATAGCTATTTTTTTAGCATAGCTATTAAAAGCATAGTCTATATGCTCAGAAAGGAAGAGAGAAGCATATATGACAAAGAGAAAATTGGACAATATAAATAATATCCAAATGGAACATCTAGAAATGAAAAATAAATTACTTGGAATGAAAAATCACTGGACATGAGTAACAACATGTTAAGCATTACAGAATAAAAAATCAGAAAACTTGAAGACAGCAAAAGAAATTATATAAAATCAAACACATAAATAAAAAAAGACTGAAAATATAAGAACAGAGCATTAGTGATATTTAGAACAACATCAAGTGGCCTCATATATGTTAATTGGATTCCTAAGAACAGAAGAAAGAGTGGAAAAAGATAAATTTAAAGGATTTGATTTAAAAGTATAATCTCAAAATTTGATAAAAAATATAAACTCAAAGTGAAAAGTAAAAACTGTACCAATTCTCATCATAATCAGTTTCCAAAAACACAATAATGAGAAACACTTAGTAGCAACCAGAAAAAGAAAAAAATCTAACTAAATACAAATAAAGTTGAAAATAAGAGTGAAAAAGTGATAAGAATCAGAAATGAATCCATGAAATTGAAAACAGGAAATCTGTAGAAAACAACAAAGAAACCAAAAGTTGTTTCTTTGAAAATGTCAATAAAATTGAAAAACCTCTAGCTAGGCTATTTAAGAAAAAAATAAAGTTATAAATCACTAATACAGGGACATCACCACAAACACCATGGAAATTAAAAGGATAGTAAAGAAATACTATCAACAACACTATCCCCACAAGTTCAAAAACAAAATAAAATGGACCAATTCCTTGCAAGACACAATTGGCAAAAACTGTACAAGAAGAGAAGATCTGAATAGCCCTGTATCTATTAAAGAAATTGAATCTATATTAATAACTTTCCAAAAAAGAAAGCACCAGTGGGCTCACCGGGTGTATTTACCAAAAACAAAAACGTTATACCAATTCTCTATAATTTCTTCTAAAAGACAGAAGCAGAAGGAATACTTCCTAACTCATTGTATGAGGCTAACATTACCCTAATAACAAAACCAGCCAGATACATTACAAGAAAAGGAAAGAACAGAACAAAACGTCTTATGAACATAGCTGAAAAAAACTCAACAAAATGTTAGCAAGTTAGATCCAACAATATATAAAAATAACTATATACCAAAACCAAATGGGATATATCCCAGGTATGCAATTCTGGTTCAACATTCAAATATCAATTAATGTATTCTATCATATCAACAGACTAAAAAAATACTCATTCATAGTAAAAACTCTTAGGAAGCTAGGAATACAGTGGAACTTTATCAACCTGATAAAGACTAGCTACAAAAAAACCTACAGCTAACATCATACTTAGTCATGAGAAATTTTAAGCTTTTCCACTAAGATAAGGTACAAGGCAAGGATCAACATCATTCTGGAATTCTACCTAATGCGATAAAACAAGAAAAGGAAACAAAAGATACACTAGCTCAAAGGAAGATGTAAAACTGTCTTTGTTTGCAGATGGTATCATCTAGAATGTAGAATATCTGAAAGAACTAGCAAAAATATCCTGGACTAATAAGCAATTATAGCAAGATTACAGGATACAAGGTTAATATATAAAAGTCAATTGCTGAACGGATGGAACTGGAAATTGCAAACACAATGCCATTTACATTAGCCTCTCCAAATATGAAATACTTAGGTATAAATCTTGCATAATATATACAAGATCCATAAGACAAAAATTATAAAACTCTGTACAAAATCAGAGGAACTAAATAGATACTCCATGTTTAAGATTAGGAAGATTCAATATTATCAAAATGTAAGTTCTGTCTAATTTAATCTACAAACTTAGCACAATATCAATCAAAATCTTAGCAGGTTATTTTGCAGATATTAATAAACTTATCTTATTAATAAACTTGAAGTTTATAAAGAGAGATAACAGACCCAAAATAGTCAACTCAATATTGAAGAACAACCATCCAATTTTAAGACTTATTAGAAAACTATAGTAATCAAGACAATGTGGTATTGGTGAAATAATAGGTAAATCGACCAAAGGAACATAATAGTCTACCACATAAAAATATTCAATGATCTTTGACAAAAAAGCAAAGGCAACACAATGAGAAGAATAAAATGTTTTCAATAAATGCTGCTTGAACAACAGGACTTCTACATACAAAGAAATTAATCTAGACAGAGATTTTACATCCCACTAAAAAATTAACTCAAAATGTATCATAGACCTATATATAAAATACAAAACTATAAAATTCCCAGGCGATAATATTAGGAAACCTAGATGATCTTGGATATGGTGATGCCTTTTTAGCTACAACACCAAAGACACAATCCATGAAAGAAATAATTGATAAACTGGACTTCATTAAAATTAAAAACTTTTGCTCCTCAAAAGATAGTATTAAGAGAAATAGAAAACAAGCCACAGATGGGGAGAAAATATTTGCAAAAGACACATTTGATAAAAGACCATTATCCAAACTATACAAGGAGGGACACCTGAGTGGCTCAGTGGTTGAGCATCTGCCTGCAGCTCAGGGCGAGATCCTGGGATCTGGGATCGAGTCCCGCATTGGGCTCCCTGCGAGGAGCCTCCTTCTCCCTTTGTCTATGTCTCCTCTCTATTTCTGTGTCTCTCATGAATACATAAATTTAAAAATCTTTAAATAAATATATATATATACAAGGAACTCCTAAAACTCAAAAATAATAAAACAACCCAATTAAAAAATGGGCCGAACACCTTAACACCAAAGAAGCTATACAGATGGCAAATAAATGCAAGAAAAGATGCTCTACAATATATGTCAACAGAGGAAGTGCAAAATAAAACAACAATGGGATACCACCACACACCTATTAGAATGGCTAACATTCAGAACACTAATAATACCACTGGAGAGGATGTGGAGCAACAGGACCTTTCATACATTGCTGGTGATAATGCAAAATGGTTTAGCCATTCTGGAAGACAGTTTGGCGGTTTCTTATAAAACTAAACATACTCATACCATACAATACAGCAAACACGCTCCTTGGTATTATCCCAAATGAGCTGAAAACTTATGCCCACAAAATACCTACACACAATGCTTATAGCAGCTTTATTCATATTTGCTTAAATTTGGAAGCAAACGCCCTTTAGTAAATTAATGGATAAATGCACTGTGGCATATCCAGGAAATGGAATATGTGAAGTCATGGAGGAAATTTTTTTTTAAGATTTTTATTTATTTATTCATGAGAGACAGACAGAGAGAGAGAGAGAGAGAGGCAGAGACACAGGCAGAGGGAGAAGCAGGCTCCATGCAGGGAGCCCGACGTGGGACATCACGCCCTGGACTGAAGGCGGCGCTAAACAGCTGAGCCACCCGGGCTGCCCCATGGAGGAAATTTAAATGCATATTACTAAGTGAAAGAAGACAATCTGAAAAGGATTCCTACTGCATGATTCTGATGATGTGACATCCTTTAGAAAGCAAAACTATGGAGACAGTAAAAAAGGTAAGTGGTTGTCAGAGGTGGGATGGAAAGAAGAGATGAACAGACAGATCACAGAGTATTTGTAGGTCAGTTAAAATACTCTATATGCCATTGAAATAATGGATTTTATCCAATTTATCTAAATCTATAGAATGTAGAATACGAAGAGTGAATCCTAAAGTAAACTATGGACTTTGGGTTACTATGACGTGCCTATGTAGATTCATCCTTGGTAAAAAAAAATGTACCATTTTGGTGAATGATGTTATGTTGATAGTGGGGAAGTGTATTCGTAGGTGGAGGAAAATGTCTGTATCTCCCTTTCAATTTTGTTGCTAAGCTATAGCTGTTCTTAAAAAAAAGTCTTTGAAAAAATATTTGGCGAGAAAACAATAGAAATATATCTTCGAAGCATAGAAAGAAAAAAATATATCAACCTAGAATTCTATACCAGCATAAATTCCTTGCAAAACTGAAAATGAAATAAAGATGTTGATAGAGATATAGAAGCTGATAAATTTATTGATCAGACCAGCACTATAAGAGAGGTATAAAAAATATATTCAAGCAAAAGGAATATAATACCAGATGGAAATATAGTTGACCCTTGAATAATGTGGAGATTAGGAGCATTAACTCCACACAGTCAAAACTTCATGTATAACTGTTGACTTTCCCAAATTTGAACTACTAATAGACTTCTAGTGACTGGAAGCCCTTTGGGTAATACTAATAGTCAATTAACATATGCTTTGTATGTTACATGTATTATATATTATAGTCTTATAATAAATAGCTAAAGAAAATAACATGTTATTAAAATCATAAGGAAGAGAAAATACATTTACAGTATTATACTGTAAAAATCTGCATAGGTACAAACCCATGTTGTTCGAAGATCAACCATACACATCTATCCTGTGTAATAAAAATCACTGGAAGTTATCAATGCAGATAAATATAAAATAGTATTTTTCTCATATTTTGTATGTCTTCAAAAGAAAACTGACCAATGAAAGCAAAAATTCAAAAACTTTGATAAAATGGATAAATGTCTTGATATTTACAAACTACCAAAGTTCACTAAAAAAGATAATAATACATAACCAATACAGTTAAGCAACAATAAAAATAAAAGAAACTTATTTATAGTTAAAATTCTTCCCACAAAGAAAATTCTAGGACCAAGTGGATTTACTAATGAATTCAACCACTTAAGAAAGAAATAATACCAATTCTATTCAAACTGTTCTAGAAAATAGAAAAGGGGAGGATCCACTTCCAACTGATATGGGCCAGCATCGTTCTGATGCCAAAACCAGATAAATACATTGCATGAAAGGAGCCATAGATCAATATGCCCTGTGAACACAAGTCCTTTGGACACAAAGTCCTTAAGAAATTATTAACAAATAAAGTCCAACAATATACAAAAGGATTATATGTCATCACCAAGTGGAGTTTATACCTGGAATCTAAGATTTGCTCAACTTCCACAAACCAATCAATCTAATTCATTCACCATATCAACAAACTAAAAAAGAAAACTCATAACCATCTCAATGAATATAATTAAACAAAATTTTACAAAATTTAGCACTCACTCATAGCTAAGGAAAAAAAAAAACCCTCTGCATATTAGAAATAAAAGGAAATTTCCTCAACCTGGTAAGTGACATTACAAACAAAACAAAACAACAATAACAACAACAACAACAAAAACACAAAAAAAACCAGCAGCTAAAAGAAAACAAAAAATCCTTCATCTAATATCATATTTAATGGTGTCATTAGATGTTAATAGAATGACTGAATGATTTCCCTTCCCCTAAACAAAAATGTTTATTGTCATTACTTCTACTCATCGTTATAACGAATGGCCTATCCAGTATAATAAGGTTAGTAAAAGAACAAAAATGCATATATATCAGAAAGGAAAAACTTTATGCAGAGACACTGATAATTTATTTAGAAGATCCTTAAGTTACCACCAAAAATCTGCTAGAACCAATAAGTAACTTTAAAAATGTCACAGGATACAAAATCAATATACAAAAGTCATTTTGTTGCTATTTACTAATAATGCTCAACCAGAAAATTTAATTTTAAAACAATCTTTTATAAAATTATGAAATACTTATTGAGAAATTCAACAAAAATGTGTAAAGCTTAGGCACTGAAAACTACAAAACATTGCCAAAATTAAAGAAGATCTACATAAATGAAAAGATATGTAAGATTCAATATTGTTAAGAAACCAATTCTTCCCCAATTGATCTATATATTCAATGTATTTCTTTTTTTTAAGATTTATTTATTTATTATTTATTTATGAGAGACTGAGATTGAGAGAGAGAGAGAGAGAGAGCGAGAGAGAGAGAGCGGCAGAGACACAGGCAGAGGGAGAAGCAGGCTCCATGCAGGGAGCCCGACGTGGGACTCGATCCCGTGTCTCCAGGATCACGCCCTGGGCCGAAGGTGGCGCTAAACCGCCGAGCCCCCCGGGCTGCCCATATTCAATGTATTTCTTTTTTTTTTTTTTTAATAATAAATTTATTTTTTATTGGTGTGCCCGATGCGGGGAAAAGGGAACCCTTTTACACTGTTGATGGGAATGTGAAATGGTGCAGCCACTCTGGAAAACTGTGTGGAGGTTCCTCAAAGAGTTAAAAATATTCAATGTATTTCTAATCAAAATTCTAGTAGGATTTTGGTAGAAATGCCAAGCTGAACGTAAAGTGTATACAAATATTCAAAGGACCCAGAATACCTAAAACAACTTTGAAAAGGAAGAACATAATTGAAGGTTTTACACTACCAAAACTTACTAGAAAGCTACACTGTCATAAGACAATGTGATGTAATAGCATAATGATTATTTTTCAGTGGAACAGAATGTAAAGTTCAGAACTAGATACACGCTTCTAAGATTAATTGCTATTCAACAAAGGGGACAAGGCAATTCAATGGGAAAATAATCTTTTCAAGAAATTGTACAGAGACGATAGATTTTCATATGTAAAGAGAGAAAGAGAAACAGAAAGGAAGGGATGTAGAGAGAAAGGAAGGAAGAGAAAAGAATAGAATATTGACACTTGCTTACTTCACACCATACTTGAAAATTAATTCAAAATGTAGCATAGACTATAAAACTGTAAAATTTGTAATAGAAAACATTAAAGAAAATCTTAGTAGACCTCATATAAAGCATGTTTTTTTTTAAATAGGCTACAAAACAAAGTAGGAAAGAAAAATTGATAAATTTGAATTCATCAGCATTAAAATATTTTGCTCTTCAAAAGATACAATTGATAAAATTAAAGGCAAGCCACATGTTTCAAGAAAATATTTGCAAAATATTTATATGATAAAGGACAGAGATGTAGAATATACAGTTGGCCCTTGAACAACACAGGAATTAAGAGCACTGAACCCCATGCAGTTAAAAATCCATAAATAACTTTTGACTCCTCAAAAACTTTACTAATAGCATACTGTTGACCAAAAGTCTCACCAATAACATAAATAATCAGTTAATATATGTTTTGTATGATATATATAATATACAGTATTCTTACAATAAAGCTAGTCAGAGGAAAGAAAATATTATTAAGAAAATCATAAAATAAAATACAATTACACTACTGTACTGAATTTGTTGGAAAAAATCTGGATATATGGGTACCCACTCAGTTCAATACCATGTTGCTCAAGAGTCAACTGCTTACAACTCTATACTATAAAGATAAAAAAATATGTAATGGGCTTAAGATTTGGATACTTTACCAAAAATAACAGGCAGATGTCAAATAACCACATGAAATAATGCTCAAAATTAATATTCATTAAAAGAATGGAAATTAAAACCAAAGTGAGACACCACTACATACATACTAAAATGACTAAAACTAAAAAATATTACAATATCAAGTGTTGGTGTTGATGGGAATCCAAAATGAACCAACCACTTTGGAAAACAGTTTGGCAGTTTTGTACAAAGTTAAATATAAATTTACCAGATGACTAAGTAATTCCAGTCCTAGGTATTTACTGAAGTGAAATAAAAATTTATATCTAAAGAAGTCTTATATATTACATGAATCTTCAAAGTAGCTTTATTTACAATATCCAAAAATTGGAAACAATCCTTATGTCTACCAATTGGCAAATAGATAAACAAATTTTAATATATCCAGATAATAGAATACTACTCAGAATCTAAAATGAGGATCAGACTACTGATAAATATAACAATATTGAATCTCAAAAGCATTATGGTACTTAAAAGAAGTCAGACACTAAAGACTTCATACTATATGATTTCATCTTTACAAAATTCTAGAACAAACAAACTGTATCAGTAGCATATATGTGGTTGCCAGGGCCAAAAGTTGAGAAGAGTGGGTTTAAAATGCTCCAGATTATGGTGTGGTGGTAATTATGTTACTGCAAATATTTTTCAAGACTCATATAATTATAAAGTTAAAAGAGATTAATTTTATGTGTAAATTATACTTCAATGAACCTGACTGTTCCACCCAAAAAAACTTTGAATGATTCTTACAAGTTATTATGTTTTTTTTCTCCTCCCTTTTTCTGTGGTTTTCAAACTTTCTATAATACGTATGAATTGCAATAAAATATAATACATGTGAAAATTCTATAATCATTAAAATTTTAATTGTCTAAGTTAACTTAAATAAGTAAGAAGAGCATAAAAGAATTAAAGGGAGTCATAAAATACACATCATATGTGTATAAAGAATTGAAAATGGGACTTCCATTCCCAGAAAAATAGCATGTTAAATATGTGAAGAAATCCTCTAATCACCAACTCATAAATGATGGATAAAATAGTCAAAAAAATAAACCAAAAACGTTTTAAATTTGTGTGAAGAAAATAATCTAAGTCTAGATAAAACAAGTAAACCAGAAGGAAAACAAACAAATAAACAACAACAACAACAAAAAAAAGAAAAACAAAACAGGAAAGGAAAGCAATTTAAAACAAAGAATTGAGTAAGATCTGAAATATGCAGTTTTAATTTGGGCATCTGTTCATCTCTGAGGCCCCAAGGCCTCTGTTTAAAAAGGCCACCACTTCAAGAAAACAAGAAACTATGCTGGGATCTCTAAGCAGAATATGAGATCAGGTCATGAACTTTTCAAATAGCCAGAAGTCCTGAATGAGAATATCCTCCAGTGGGTACACAAAGTTCATTTTATATATTGACCAAAGTTTCAACTACCAGAAATATATAAAAAGTCTAAATGTCTGTGCATAGAATAACACAAATGTATAAAGCAAAAATTGTCAGAACCTCTAGAAGAAATAGAGAAATTCTCTATCATAGTAAAAAATTTTAGAATACCCCTCTTACAGCTTGATAAATTACAAAACAAAACAAAAACTCAGAAAAGATATAGAATACAACAATAAAATTAACAAGGCTGATTTCATTCACACATATAATAAAAGTACATTTAATAAATAAGGAACATGCATTATTTTCAATACCCACAGAACATTTATGGGATGTTAAGCATCTCCCTTTGGCTCGGCATGACCCTGGAGTCCCGGAATCGAGTCCCACATCGGGCTTCCTGCGTGGAGTCTGCTTCTCCCTCTGCCTGTCTCTGCCTCTCTCTCAATGCGTCTCTCATGAATAAATAAAATCTTTAAAAGAAAGAACATCTATAAGAGTTCACTATGAAGAAGTCTCAACAAATTTCAATGATTTGGTATACATACCAAATTGTCTATTTTTCTCTTCATCTATAATCAATTAGGATAGAACTTGTCATCAAAAATGTAATATTAAGGGGCCCCTGAGTAGTGCAGTTAGTTAAGTATTCAGACTCGAGATCGGCTCAGGTCTTGATCTCAGGATCCTGCCATTTTAAATATAATTAAATATTATTATTATATATTTAACATATTAATTTAATTTCTAATTAATTAATTTGTGATTAATTAATCATATATAATATTAAAAGAAGAGTTAATATCTATTCTTCTCAAACTATTCCAAGAAATACAAGAGGAAGAAAAACTTCCAAATTCATTCTATGAGTCCAGTATCACCCTGATACCAAAACCAGGAGGAGACAGCACAACAAAAGAGAACTGCAGGCAAATATTTCTGATGAATATAGATGCAAAAATCCTAGACAAAACATTAGCAAACTGAATCCACAATATATTTTTTACAACCATACACCACAAGCAAGCGGCATTTATTCCCATGATGCAAGCAGGGGTGATTTAGTTTTTGCAAAACAATCAACGTGATACATCACATCAATAAGAGAATAAAACCTATATGATCATTTCAACAGATGCAGAAAAAGCATTTGACAAAGTACAACACCCATTCATGACAAAAACCCTCTGCAAAGTAGGTCTAGAGGGAACTATCTCAACAAAATAAAGGCCTCATATGAAAAACCCACAGCCAACATCATACTTAATGCTGAAAATCTGACAGCTTTCCCCTAAGGTCAGGAACAAGACAAAGATGTCCACTTTTGCCACTTTCATTTGACATGGTACTGGAAGTCCTAGCCACAGCAATCAGGAAACAAAAAAGACGTAAAAGGCATCCAAATCAGTAAGGAAGAAGTAAAGCTTTCACTATCTGCAGAGGACATGATACTATGTATAAAAATCTAACACCTTGAATAGCCAAAGCAGTCTTGAAAAAGGAAAACTGGAGGTATCACAATTCCAGATTTCAATTTATATTACAAAGTAGCAGTAATTAAAACAGTATGGTACTGGTATAAAATAGACATATAAATCAATGGAACAGAACAGAAAACCCAAAAATAAACCCACAAATATAAGGTTAGTTGATTTTCAACAAAAGAAGAATGAATACACAATAGGAAAAAGGTAGTCTCTTCAACCAATGGTGTCAGGAAAACTGGACAGCCATCCACATGCTGGACCACTTTCTGGCACCATATGCAAAAATAAATTCAAAATAGATAAAGACCAAATTGTGAGACCTGAAACCATAGAAATCCTTGAATAGAGCACAGGCAGTAATCTCGGACATTGGCCACAGCAACATTTTCCTAGATATGTCTTCTGGGGCAAGGGAAATACAAGTTAAAATAAACTATTGGGTTTACATCAAGATAAAAGGCTTCTGCACAGTGAAGGAAACAATCAACAAAACTAAAAGGCAACCTCTGGAATGGGAGAAGATAGTTGCAAAGACATATCCAACAAAGGGTTAACATCTGAAATATATAAAGAACTGATACAACTCAACACAAAACCAAATAACCCCATTTAAAAACGGGCAGAAGACATTAACAGACATTTCTCTAAAGAAGATATCCAGGTGGCCAATGGACACATGAAAAGATGCTCCACATCAATTATCAGGGAAATGAAATAAAAACTACATTGAAATTATCACTTCACACCTCTAAGAATGGTTAAAATAAAAAACACAAGAAACAGGTGTTGGTGAGGATGTACAGAAAAAGGAACCCTCTTACACCATTAGTAGGGATGCAAACTGGTACAGCTATTGTGGAAACTAGTATGGAGTTTCCTCAAAAATTCAAAAATGACACTACCTATGTGTTATTTACCTCCAAATTACATAAACACCAATTGAAAGGGATACATGCCCCCCTATGTTTATAGTAGCATTATATGCAATAGCCAAATCATGGAAGCAGCCATAGTGGCCATTGATAGATGAATGGGTAAAGAAGAAGTAGTATATATCTACAATGGAATATTACTCAGTCATAAAAAGAATGAAATCTTGTCATTTGCAACAACATGAATAGAGCTAGAGAACACAATGCTAAGAGAAATCAGGGAAAGATAAATACCATATGATTTCATTCATATATAGAATTTAAGAAATAAAACAAACAAGCAAAAGAAAAAAGAGAGAAACACAAACTTAGACTCCACTATAGAGAGCAAATTGATGGTTACTCGAGGGGAGTTGGGTGGGGAGATTGGCGAAATTGGGGATGGGTATTTTTACAGAGTATATTTATCATGATGGAAAAAAATAAAATAAAAAGGAACATTACGACGTGTAAATGTACATACGTATATTAAGAAATTTTAGGGGCACCTGGGTGGCTCAGTGGTTGAGCATCTGCCTTCAGCTCAGGTTGTGATCCTGGGATCCTGGGATCAAGTCCTGCATCAGCTTCCTCACAGGGAACCTGTTTCTCCCTCTGTCTATGTCTGTGCCTCTCTCTCTGTGTCTCTTGTGAATAAATAAATAAAACCTTTAAAAAAGAGAGAAAATTTTAAAACAGCAAAATAACTCATGGGTCAAGTAAGAAAAAAATACATACTTAAAATTGATGATGATAGAAAAATACTACTTCTAAAAATGTGAGATATATTTAAAATTACACATACATTTGGAAAAAAAAAAGGGCTGAAAATAAATAAGCTGACCATATCATGTAAACATTTTTCTTAAAAAATGTTCTGTTAGAATAACCCTTCCTAAAACAGAAGAGAAAGAAAAGAATAAAGATAAGGAGAGAAAATAATTCAACAAAAAGGATTTTTTAACATTATAATAATATTAACTATATTGCCTTTTTTACTTTCATCTCTGTGACTTATTTATTTTATTACTGGAAGTTTTCACCTCTTAATCCCCTTCATTTATTTTTTTTTTAATGTTCCAAAATTGTTTTGTTGAAAAGACAATATATTGGTCAAATTTGGCAAGCTATATAAAGCATTTGGGAAGACACAATATAGGAAATGAAAAGGGGATAGTGTGACTTTGCAGAAATGAAAAGGATATATTTGGCAAGGGACACATGAGAACTTTTAAAGTTACTGGTATTGTTCTTTCTTAAATTTGATGAGTATAGTATTGTGTACATTTCTTATAAACTGTACACTGTCATATGTGCTCTTATATTTATGAGTGTGACTTTTGTGGGTGGGTATGAAATGTTATTACTTTATACTCACACTTTACACATGTGAACAGCATGAGGTATCCATATAGAGACAGGCATATGCAGTGAAAGAGAGCTAGAGAAGGTGGAAAGAGAAAGAAATGAGAGAATTAAAAAGAGGAAATGAGTTACAGAGAAGGCAACACAGACAGGAAAAGGAAGAGAGAGACAGAGACAAAGCAAACCAAAGACCTAAATCAAGAGAGTTAGTGAGGATGAGGGTAACTAAGGAGCAGAGTTTTGTCCTTGTTGCTGTTTGTGAGACAAGCACAGCACAAATAGAAGGAGGCTGTAACTGGACTTCTAGACAAGGGTTCCTAATGTCCTTCATGTTCCATCTCATAAGAAAATCTATACTTAATCTTCTTTTCTCAAAACATGATATGGGGATCCCTAGGACTACCAAGACTTTTTTAGGAAACCTACAAAATAAATTTGTTATGCAGGGAGTAGTATCAGTGGAGAAATAATCTACCTGAGAGACCACAGTACTCCTCTCCCTTGTCTGTTATATGTTCTGGGCCCCTGGGAAAGGTATACAATTTGTATGAGAGATGGACTTTGGGTTTCCTACCTTTCTGGAAAAGGAAATATAGGGAAGTGAACCATAGTGAATAGGGGTTGGTAAAATTCTAAGGAAAACCCTGACCATCAAATACAGAATCTGCTACTTTTAAATTGCCGTGACATCTAAGCAACCATACATGTCATGGAAAGATCTAGTTGAACTACGGATTGGGTTGCTGTACTGTGGGTGGTGGGAAGGATGGGCTAAGTGGGTGATGGGCATTAAGGAGAGCACTTGTAATGTGTGCTGAGTGTTATATGCAAGTGATGAATCACTGGATTCTACCCTGAAACTAATAATATAGTATTTGTTAACTAAATTAAATTTATTTATATATCTTTTAAGACTTTTAATTTATTTATTCATGAGAGACAGAAAGAGAAAGAGAGAGAGGAGAGAGAGGCAGAGACAAAGGCAGAGGGAGAAACAGGCTCCATGCAGGGAGCCCGACGTGGGACTCGATTCTGGGTCTCCAGGATCAGACCCTGGGCTGAAGGCTGCGCTAAACCCCTGAACCACCCGGGGTTTAATTTTAAATTTAAATTAAAAAAAAAAAAGAAATCATCTGCATTAGATCCTGTATCCTGTGAGTTCTTTAGTCCTTATACTAAAGTATCAGATATCAAGTCAAGGGGGCTCCAGCAACAGGATCCTCACAAAGAAGGGGAAATAGGCTTTTCATATAAAATAATTAAATGTGTTTATCAAGGGCCCCACCCTGTGCTAGTCTATGTCTTAGGAGAATACAAATGAAGCATGGACCATATCCTCCACTACCAGAAAGTATTCTCACACTTTGCTATAAAACAACAAAATACTATATAAATAAATGCTATATGTGCAGTCAGAACAACTACTATAATTGGGAAGGGGATTTCTGTGGGTTAGAGTTTAAGGGAAAGATGATTTAAATACCTAACGCTTGATCAAAATCCAAACAGGTGAGAATAGGAGTGGTGGGCCTCAGACACCAGAATGTGCTCAGTTAATGAATTTTTGCAGAACCTCTATAAGCCACCATCCAAATTGGTGGTGCATAGGCGGGTAAGGGGCCAGGGAAGGCATCACAGACAAGATTGTCACCTCTATCTTAAAAAACGTGAAGGAGGTTTAAGAGAATGTGACATGCTTAAGAAATGACAAGCTCAACATAGCCGAAATTCATGGCTTAGGAAGAAAACATTGGAGCAGTGGGAGATGAGACTGGGAAAGCAGACCCAAAGTCCTTCAATACCATGCTCCAATATCCAATTATGTCCAAGCTCCTGCAAAGATGTAGTTTGCTTCAGGGAAATCTGACAGGCCACAACAGGAGAGTCAGTTCAGACCTTACCTGTTTTGAAAAGCCTCCTCCTGTTTGAGCTCCCATTATACCTCCATTATGGCATAAGTATCAGTAAATAAAAATAAAGTATCCAAGTACTTATGTGTCACTTGACTTCAGTGACACAGAGTTGATGGGTGGGAAGTCAGTCACAGGCAAGGAGAAAATTGTGTGCACAAATATAATGCTCATCCTGGAAAGGCTGGGATATCCAAAGTAGAACCAATGCCTAAGGAAACACAGTGGCTGAGCACAGATGAAGGGAATTAACCAGGAGCCTGGTTTCTGTACTTAGAATAGGGTTTTCAGGGCAAAGCCTAGCTCTTAAATAAGAACACAGGCTAGGGTGCAGTACCCAAGCAGGTGCAGCAGTCAAGATGAGATCTGTTAAACCAACTGGTAAATAAATGACCAAGAGGCAGTCCCAAGAGTCTGCAGCGAGGTTGAATCTATAGCATCCTCTGTGGACAGGCGAGGGCTGCAGTGACCTGACACCACCTCGGTGTGTAGCATGCTGTGTGGGGCACCAGTGGAAAACAGCCTGTGGGTCTGAGGAGTAAAAAGGGAGCATGCTGCAAGGAGCAGAACTAGCACACAATATAAGGGAAAAAAGACAGACTCATCCTGCAAAATCTATCACATTACCTTTATGGGTACATAAATTTATTTTTTTTTCCTTTTTGGATCCTGAGTCCTGCTGTGGAATATACATGTTGTGAAATTCTAGCACATTATGAGAACACAAACTTTTTCTCTTACCAGTAGGATTTATCAGCATAGAATCTTTTACTTGAAGCCAGAAAAATTTTCAGTATAGGCAGGAACAGTGTAATGAACCTCTGTTCATGAATAAAGGCGTTTTTCACCTGCTGAGGCCATTAGTCATTATCCAGGGTCTCACTGTGACATGCCTGGTAGAGAAACCAGTCCACTGAAAATAAGATAAATTGATAATTCCAGGTTTGCAGGATGAGTAAGCCTCCCATCAAGACTCTTCCTTTATACATTTTTAGGTTAAATGAACAGGTGCTATCATTACCATCTATATATTTACATATACACCTTTATAAATTCCAGTCACTCTTTGAGGGAACAAATCAGTATGGAATATAAAAGAATGAGCGTTCCTTGAATACTTTGTTAGCTGTCTGGGGTTTGCAGTGCCACTCATCTCTTGCCTGGTGGAAGCCTGATTGGGGGAGCATAGACATAAACAAAAATAAATCCCAGTCATTATCAGTTTACAAGAATCCACAACTCCAATTGCAGGAATCTCTGATAAATCTGGTTTGGAAAACACAGCTTAGGTCGGGTAATTCCTTGAATCTTTATCTTGGAATCAGCCTACTTGGTCAGCTCTGCAGAGACAGGACAAAGACCTATCCAACTCCAAGAAATCTGACTTATTCAACTACAGGATGTAGAACCTAAGCCTGTCCCGTAGGCCCAGATGCCAAGGGGATCAAGAGGAAGACAGGCCAACTACTCCCAAGGAAAAGGAAGTGGGAAAGAAGACAAGAAAGCCTGCTATTACCTTTAAGACAGCACTGAGCCCATCAGGGAGAATGACCATAGCTATGACTGTCAAGTGCTGACAACCAGATGACCAATGACTGAGGAGGAATGAGTAAAGAGGTTGAGAGACAATAAACATTTCCAGTGTTCCCTCTTCCATCTTTGACATAGACGGAGGTAAGAATGTGAGAATAGGAAAATGAAATCTCTCATCGCACTGTCCATGTGTTGCCTGATTGAATCCTCACACTCACCCATACAGCACTTATGTGGTTATCTCTATTTACACAAATAAGGAAATGGAGATTCAGGGTTTAAGTTACTTGCACAAGGCTAAAAAGTAAATTGGAATGTGCAAATTTAGGGATGCCTGGGTGGCTCAGTGGTTGGGCCTCTACCTTTGACTCAGAGCATGATCCCGGAATGCTGCGATTGAGTCCTGCATTGGGCTCCCCACAGGGACCTGCTCCCCTCTGCCTATGTCTCTGCCTCTCTCTGTGTGTCTCACCTGAATAAATAAAATCTTTTTTAAAAATTTAAAAAAGAATGTGTAAATTTAAACCTAGATCTAATCCAGGATTCATTTCATGTTCACTTCATTATACCTGGATGACTGGGGCTGCCTCAACAAATTACCACCAATTTTGGTCTATCATGGATAAAGTGGCTATGCATATTTGCATACAAGTCTGTGTGGTTGTATGTTCTGTTCGATTTTCTGCAGAGGAGTGATATCTAATTAACTTTTTAAAACAGACTATGAGTAGTACATTTATTGAACCTTTATAGATATATCATTATCACCTTAAGTCTATTTATACCAAAGTTGACTCTTGCTCTTGTATATTCTTTGGATTTTGACAAATATATAGTAACATGTAGTCAGTATTAAAGTGTCATACAAAATAATTTCAATGTCCTGAAAATCTGCGTTTTGCATATTCATGCCTCTTTCCCACTAATTCCTGGCAACCACTAGTTCATGTCTCCATGGTTTTAACAGTTTCCAGGATGTCATGTAATAGAATTATACAGTATGTAGCTTTTCCAGATTGGTTTCTTTCACTTAGTAACATGCATTAAATTTCCTCCATATTTCTTCATGACTAATTTTTTTTGCTGCTAAATAATATGCTATTGTTAAACATGACACAGTTTATTTATTCATTCACCTATGGTAGAACATCTTTGTAGCTTCCAAGTTTTAGCAATTATAAGTAAAGCTGCTACAAAATTCATGTGCAGGTATTTTGTGAACATAAATTTTCAACTCATTTTGGAAGACATCAGGGAGCATAATTGGTAGATCTGTAATAAGAGTGTGTTTAGTTTCATAAGAAACTACCAAACTATTTCAAAGTCGCTGAACCGTTTTTGCATTCCCATTAGCAATGAATGAGAGTTCCTATTGCTGCACAGACTCATCAGCATTTGGTATTACCAGTGTTTTGGATTTTGGCCAATTTAATAAGTATGCAGTGGTATCTCATGATTTTAAGGTGGATTTTCCTAATGACATAGGATGTGAAGCATCTTTTCATACTTTCCAACTATGTTTTATTTGGTGAGGTTCCCCTTTAGGTCTTTTGCCCAATTTTTTAACTGAGATGTCCTTTTTATTATTGTGTGGTTTTAAGACTTTTTATGTATTTTGGGTAAGTCCTTTATTAGATATATCTTCTGCACATGTTTTCTCCCAATCTGTTCTCTCATTCTTTTCACAGTATCATATGACACAGATCAAAAGTTTTTTAATAAAGTCCAGCTAATCAATTATTTGTATCATGGACTCTGTCTCTGGTGTTGTGTTTTAGACGTGATAGCCATACTCAAAGTCAGCTATATTCTCCTACATTTTCTCCTAGGAGTTTTAGAGTTGTGTTTTACAATTAGATCTATGACTCTTTTTGAGTTAACTTTTCTGAAGGATATAGGGTCTGACTTTAGATTCTTTTTTTTTTCATATTTGGATGTCCAATTGTTCCAGTAGCATTTCTTGGAACTAATTTCTCGTTGTATTTCCTTCACTCATCAAAATCAGTTGACTGTATTTATGTGGGTCTATTTCTGGGTTCTCTATTCTGTTGCATTGATTTGTTCATTTATTCTTTCACCAATATATCACAGTGTCTTGACTACTATAACTTGACAGTAAATCTTAAAATGAGGTAATGGGATCCCTGGGTGGCGCAGCGGTTTAGCGCCTGCCTTTGGCCCAGGGCGCGATCCTGGAGACCCGGGATCGAATCCCACATCGGGCTCCCGGTGCATGGAGCCTGCTTTTCCCTCTGCCTGTGTCTCTGCCTCTCTCTCTCTCTCTCTCTCTCTCTCTCTCTCTGTGTGTGTGTGTGTGTGTGTGACTATCATAAATAAATAAAAATTAAAAAAAAATTTTAAATGAGGTAGTATCTGGATGCCTGGGTGGCTCAGGAGGTTGAGTGTCTGCCTTTGGATCAGGGCGTGGTCCCGGGGTCCTGAGATCGAGGTCTGCATCGGGCTCCCTGTGAGGAGTCTGCTTCTCTGCCTGTGTCTCTACCTCTCTCTCTGTCTCTAATGAATAAATAAATATAATCTTTTTTAAAAAAATCAGGTAGTATCAGTCTTCTAACTTTGTTCTCCCAACTTTGAGGTGACTATTTTAGTTTTTTGTCTCTCCTTATAAACTTTAGAATTGGTTTGTTGGTATCCACAAAATAACTTGCCAAATTTTGATTGAGATTGCATTGAATCTATATATCAAGTTGGACAGAACTGACATTTTGAGAGTGTTGAGGCTTCCTAACCATAAACATGGACTATCTCACCACATATCTAGTTCTTTGATTTTATTCATCAGGGTTTCATAGTTTTCTTCATATAGAACTCTTACGCATATTTTGTTAGATTTATATCTAAACATTTTTTTTGGAAACGCTAATGTAAATGGTATTATATTTATAATTTCAAATTCTATTTGTTCATTGGTATTATACAGGAGATTAAGTCTTATACATTAACTTTGTATTCTGCAACATTGCTATAATCATGTATTTGTTCTAGAAGTCTGTAAATTCTTTCAGATATTCTACATAAATGATCATGTCATCTGCAAAGACAGTTTTATGTCTTCTTTCCCAGTTAGTATACCTTTTATTTCTTTTTCTTGTCTTAGTGCATTACATAGAATTCCAGAATGATGTTGAAAAGGACTGGTAAGAGACTACATCCTTGCCTTGTACCTGACCTTGGTGAGAAAGCTTCAAGTTTCTCAATATTAAGTATGATATTAGTGATAGGGTTTTTGTAGATAGTTTTTATCAAATTGGGAAAGTTCACCAGCATTTCTAGATTACTGAGTTTTTATCATAAATGTGTTTTGAATTTTGTCAAATACTTTTTTCTGCATCTATTAAGAAGAGCATGTGAGGGGCAGCCCGGGTGGCTCAGTGGTTTAGCACCACCTTCGGGCCAGGACATGATCCTGGAGACCCCGGATTGAGTCCCATGTCGGGTTCCCTGCATGGAGCCTGCTTCTCCCTCTGTGTCTCTCATGAAGAAGAGCATGTGATTCTTTTTCTTCTTAGCCTATTAATGTGGTGAAAAACATTAATAGATTTCAGAGTATTAGATCAGCCTTTGCATTCCTGGGATAAACCCCACTTGGTTGTGGCATATAATTCTTTTTAGAGACTGTTGAATTTTATTTTCTAATATGTTGTTGAGAATTTTTTCACCTATGTTCAGGAGAAATATTTGTAGTTTTCTTTTCTTATAATGTATTTGGCTGGTTTTGTTATTAGGGTAATGCTGAATGGGTTAGAAAATATTCCCTCAAGTTTTATTTAGAGATGGTTAAGAATTGGTATCATTTCTTCCTTAAATGTTTAGTAGAATTCACAAGTGAACCAATTGCTGCCTGATATTTTCTGTTTTGGAAGGTTACTCACTATTGATTCATTTTAAAAATAAATATACATCTATTCAAATTCTCTATTTCTTCATGTGTGAGTTTGGGGAGATTCTGTCTTGCAAAGAATTGGTCCATTTCATCTTGGTGATCAAATATGTGGGCACAGAGTTGTTTATATTATTTTTTATTATCTTTTTACTGCCTGTGGGATCTGTAGTGATATCTCTTTTGTCATTTCTGATACTAGCAATTTGTGTCTTCTCTTTTTTTCTTAGCTATTATGGCTAGAAGCCTTCTCACTTTATTGATATTTTCAAAAAACCAAACATTGGTTTTGTCGATTTTCTCTCTTGACTTCTTGTTTTCAATTTCAATGATTTCTCCTCTAATTCTTATTTCTTCTTCTTATACTTTCATTTTTGTGTAGTTCAAAACATTTTGTAATTTTTATTGAGATTGCTTCCTTGACCTTTGAGTTATTTAAAAGTGTATTGTTAATCCCCACATATTTTTGGATTCTCCATGTATTTTTTAGTTATTGATTTATAGTTTAATTCCTCTAAAGTCTGAGAGCAGATATTGTATGATTTCTATTCTTTTAAATATGCTAAGGTATGTTTTATGGCCCAGAATGTAGTCTGTCTTGGTGAATGCCCCGTGTGGGTTTGAGGAGAATGCGTATTCTGCTGTCACTGGGGAAAGCGGTCTATAAATGTCAATTGCGCCCACCCGACTGATGATACTATTGAGGTCAACTATGTCCTTATTAATTTTCTGCCTGCTGAATCAATCCATTTCTGATAAAAGGCTAACATCAACTATAATAGTGGATTCGTATATTTCTCTGCAATTTTATTTATTTTTGCTCACATAGTTTGATGTTCTATGGCTAATTCCATAAATGTTAAGGATTATTTAGGATTATTTTGTCTTCCTAGAGAATTGATCTCTTTATCCTTATGTATGCACCTCTTCAACCCTGATAATTTTCCTTGCTCTAAGGTCTGCTCTAAAGTCTGAAATTAATATAGTTACTCTTACTCCAGATTTCTTTTGGTTAGTGTTAATATGACATATCTTTCTCTATCACTTAACTTGTAGTCTACATGTCTTTTTTTTTTCATTTGTTTTTATTGAAGCTTGATTTGCCAACATATAGTTTAACATCCAGTGCTCATCCCATCAAGTGCCCTCCTCAGTGCCCATCACCCAGTTACCCCATACCCCCACCCACCTCCCCTTCTGCAACCCTTTGTTTGTTTCCCAGAGTTAGGAGTGTCTCTCATGGTTTGTCTCCCTCTCTAACTTTTCCCACTCAGTTCCCCTCCTTTCCCTTATAATCCCTTTTACTCCTTCTTATATTCCTCATATGAGAGAAACCATATGATGATTTTCCTTCTCCAACTGACTTACTTCACTCAGCATGATTCCCTCCAGTTCAAGCCACATCAAAGCAAATGGTGGGTATCCATCCTTTCTGATGGCTAATATTCCATTGTGTATATAGACCACATCTTCTTTATCTATTCATCTGTTGAAGGACATTGTGGCTCCTTCCATAGTTCGGCTATTGTGGACATTGCTACTATGAACATTGGGGTGTAGGTGTCCCAGTCTTTCACTACATCTGTAACCTTGGGGTAAATATCTAGTAGTGCAATTGCTGGGTCATAGAGTAGCTCTATTTTAACTTTTTGAGGAACCTCCACACTGTTTTCTTTTTATCTAAAGTGCATTTCTTATAGAAACCTATAATTTGGGTCCTATTTTTTGACCCGCTCTGACAATCTCTGTATTTTGATTGGTATATGTAGATGATTGACATTTAAAGTGATTACTGATATATTTTGATTATATATATATAATATTTTTACTGTTTCTTATTCCATGACCTTGTTCTGTTTCCATCTCCATTTTCTACATTTTTTATCTCCCTTTTGTGATCTTAATTGATCACTTTCTTTAATTCTATTTTCCATCCTTTCTAGCATATCAGTTATATCTCTTTTTTTCCACTAGTTACCTTATAGTTTGCAATATATGGTTTTAACTAATCCAAGACCACTTTCAAAGAATAGCACACCACCACATGGGTATTATTATTACTCCCCCTCTCCTCTACCTTGTATTATCACTCTCATTCATTTCATTTATACATAGCCACAATTATCGAATACATTGTAACTATTATTATTTTGAGCAAAGCACAATATGTTAGAACAAGTGAAAGTAAGTAAAATAGCAAAAGATTTCATTTTACCTTCACTTATCCCTTCTTTAATGGCCTTTTCTTTTTGTGGATCCAAATTTCTAATCTCTATCATTTTTCTCTAACAAGAAGTTCTTTTAACATTTCTTGTTAGTCAGATCTACTAGCAACAAATTCATTCAATTTTTGTTTGAGATATTTATTGAGATCTTTATTTCTCCTTAACTTTATTTCTCCTTTCACTTTCTTTTATTTCAGAGGTACAGAATTCCAGTTTGGTAGGTTTTCTTTTTTTCATCAACACTAAATATTTTACTCCAGTCTCTTCTTGTTCACATGGTTTCTGAGAAGTCAGGTGTAATTCTTTTCTTTGCTTCTATATGGGTAAGGTGTTTTCTATCTTTGATTCATAAGTTTTCAGATTTTTAAAAATCTTTTATTTTCTGCAGTTTGGATATGATATGCCTACATATAGTTTGGGGTTTGGAAGGTGTTGTGTTTTTTTTTTTTTTTGGCATTTAACCTGTTGTTGTACTCTAAGCTTCCTAAATCTGTGGTTTAGTGTCTCACATTAATTTGAGGGAATTCTCAGTCGTTATTGCTTTAAATACTTCTGTTCCTTTCTCTCTTTTTCTGATATTCCCATTATGTGTATGTTGCACCTTCTGTAGTTGTTCCACAGCTCTTGGATGTTCTATTGCATTATTCTCCATCTTTATTCTCTTAGATATTTAGTTTTGGAAGCCTCTATCGACATATCCTCAGGATCTGAGATTTTTTTTCCTCATCCATGTCCAGTTGTTAATGAACCCATCAAAGGCATTCTTCTTTTCTGTTACAATGTTTTTATCTCTAGCATTTCTCTTTTATTCTTTCTTAGAATCCCTTCTCTTAGTTTTCTTAGAATCCCTTCTCTTAGTTTGGCTAGACTCTGGCAAAATCCCAATAGTTTAGGCTATGGTAAAATACTTTCTTCTGAGTAGGCCTTGTTAAGAACAGAATGATATGGTGTGTTTCTTTTTTTTTAAGATTTTATTTATTTATTCATAGAGACAGAGAGAGAGGCAGAGACACAGGCAGAGGGAGAAGCAGGCATCATACAGAGAGCCTGATGTGGGACTCGATCCAGGGTCTCCAGGATCACGCCCTGGGTTGCAGGCAGCGCCAAACCGCTGCGCCACCGGGGCTGCCCGATATTGTGTATTTCAAAATGCTTGCTTTTCTCCCTGTTGAAAGCGTGAGGGGATTATTCTCAGATAGTCATTGTAAGAACCTGTTAGAGCTCCTGGAGGTAAAACTCAACAACTCACTTAGCATTATAGCTTCTAGGTTTATTTTTAAGTATATTCAAAAACATTTTAACCATTTCTAAACAATGTTTTTTCAATATACTTAAAAATAATGTAATTATATTATTATTTATTTTATTTTATAGAGAGGGAGAGAAAGGGGGAAGGGGCAGAAGGAGATGGAGAGAGAGAAGAGAAGTCTCCACACCCAGTGTGGAGCACTATATACTGGGCTTGATCTCATAACCCTGAGATCATGACCTGAGCCAAAAATCAAGAGTTGGACACTTAACTGACACCCAGGCACCTCGATGCAATTCTATTATTAAGTGCAAGTGTGATGATATATGTTAACTAAAATTCAGAAAGTTTATATGTTCCCTATCAAGCCTATAAAATGAAAACAGATAGATGACCATTCAAAAGAATTCTAGGAATATTCCATTAGATAAATGATAGATGATAGATAGATAGATAGATGATAGATAGATAGATAGATAGATATAGATAGATAGATAGATAGATAGATAGATAGATAGATACTACATCTTCCTTATTCATCTTCTATCAATAGACACTTAGGTTGCTGTGACAACATGGATGGACTTAGAGGGTATAATGCTAAGTGAAATAAGACTGAGAAAGACAGATACTATATAATTTTACTCATAAATCTAAACAAACAAACAAAAAGCAGAATCAGATCCATAAATACAGGCAACTGATGGGGTTGCCAAAGGGGAGGAGGTATGAATGGCAAAATGGATGAAGGAAATGGCAGATGCAGACTTCTGGTTTTGGAATGAGAAAGGCATGGAATAAAGGGCACAGCATAGGGAATATAGTCAATATTGTAATGATATTGTAATAGCATTATATAGTGACAGGTGGTTGCCACACTTGAGGTAAGTTTAAAATAACATATAGAGGAGTTGAATCACTATGTGGTATACCTGAAGCTAATGTAACATTTGTCTCAATTATACTCAAGTTAAAAAATTAAAATAATTCTGGGAAATGTAAAAGTAATTTTAAAGACCTTAGTTATCATCAAAACTCGTATAAATATTTCAGTCACAGATCTCCTGGATTACACCACATCATAAAAATGATGAGGCACCATTCTCAACTATCATCATTTACCAATACGTGATTAAATATTTTAGATCCAGAGCAAGATTTATGTACTTTTAGAAACCCATTCAGTGAGAGACAAGTGCCAGACGATCCATTTTTTTCCCATGGACAACAAGACAAGCTCACCTTATCCTCAGGGTTAATACATCATTGAGAATTACAAGCACTTATACTTGTCCATCTTCTTGGATCTGAATATTGTCCCCTTTTAATGTGCTCAAGGGAAAACCAGAGAAAGTAAGATTTCTGTGCTCTGAGGATGGTAGTATTTTTTTAAAGGTTTTTTGTTGTTGTTGTTACTGTTAATTTTAGATACCAAACTCTTGCAAATATCAAAAATTCCTATTTTCTTTCAAAAAGTAGTGGATCTGTTAATGCTCCAGAGAGAAGTGTCACAAAATACATTTTAACTCTGTGACTTGTAAAGCCCTATCTCCTTCTAGACCAATGTTTCTTTCTTTCCTTCTTTCTTTCTTTTTTTTTTTTTTTAGATTGATTGATTGATGAGAGACACAGAGAGAGAGGCAGAGACACAGGCAGAGGGAGAAACAGGCTCCAGGCAGGGAGCTTGACATGGGATTCGATCCAGGGTCTCCAGGATCACACCCTGGGGGGAAGGTGGCGCTAAACCGCTGAGCCACCCCAGCTGTCCTAGACCAATGTTTCTTAACTGATATTCACTCTCACCCCTTTAAGGAGCCTTTTTAGACACTTTTTCCTAATCACAACTCCAACCACCCCATATAATTTTAATACTACAGATATACTATATGTATACTATATGTACCATGGCCCTTGGTTCAGGACCATGCAACACTGAATATTAAGTTTTTTGCTCCACTCCCAAGAACTAATTGTTGTCCCTTGGGAATAATATAATAGCCCTTGTTGAGAGTCATGCTGTAGCTGCTAAGGCTATTTCAAATCAGTTTTGGTGGAATATTTTTATGACAGGGCCTGTATCTAGATTATTTCATAGGTAGTAATGACACTTAAAGGCCAGAATGTTTACATCAGATTTTCTGCAGGAGGTCAAGCTCAGGGAGACCTGTACCTTAGGAAGGACAATGGGAGTTGAAGAGAGCATCTGGTTGTACCTTTTTCACCAACTTTGTGCAGTCAACTGCCTAGAAAGTAAGTCCTCCTTTGTGAATTCCCTAAGGACTAGAACAGTGAGAGGGAACCTCAGAGTGTCTGTCTTGCTCACTACTATGAATTTATCTTATTTCCTTGAATGTCATACAACAGGATTCTCAATGTCTTGGCTCCATCCAAAGCTGGCCACAAAGCTCGTGGAAGAGGTTGACATAAGCCTGGACCATTTCTCCTGTGCTTAAACCAGACCCAAATTTAAGAAACTTAAGATGACAATGCAGGGCTGCCCGGGTGGCTCAGCGGTTTAAGCGCAGCCTTCAGCCCAGGGCATGATCCTGGAAACCCAGGATCAAGTCCCATGTCAGGCTCCCTGCATGGAGCCTGCTTCTCCCTCTGCCTATGTCTCTGCCTTTCTTTTTCTCTGTGTCTCTCATTAATAACAAATAATTTTTTTTTAAATGTTATTTCAGGTAAACAGGTATGACTGCTGCCCTGATATGTTAATTAAAGCTGAAACCACCCAGGCAAACAAACTTGTTCCTGCCTTTTCCACCACATACTAATTTGCCCCACCCCCCATGCTGTCCACATATTTCATCTACTTTAGTTTGCCTGAAAATCTTGCAAGCATGTGAACCTTGAGGTTTCTACTAACAAAGTAAAGCTTTTCACATCTTTAATACTGATGACTCCAGTTGAGAGTCAACCATTCCTGGTCCTGAGACCACTATGGTTTCGTCCAAGCACAGGGCTCTGGAAACAACTATGACTAGTAACATGAAGAATGATTTTCATACTGACCAAAACTTCTAGCTCCTTCCCAGAGTATCTCAGAATTCTAACACCAACAAAATTATAATGTAATTTAAAAAAAACATAATCATTCTATAACTGTGAAATATGTAATAAAATGTTGTGTAAGGAAAACCAACATTAATATTAACAAAGAAGAAATTAGGGTGCCTGGTGGGTTAGTTGGTTAAGTGCCTGCCTTTGACTCAGGTCATAATCCTGGAGTCCCAGGATCCCAGGATGGAGCCCCACATTGGGTTCCCCACTCAGCAGACAGCCTGCTTCTCTCTCTGCCCCTACCCCTGTTCATACTCTCTCTCTCTCTCTCTCTCTCTCTCTCTCTCTCAGATAAGTAAATAAAGTATTTTTCATAAGAAGAGATTAGATTTTACCTGCAATATCTATCAATGGTGTGAAAAATAATTATATCTTATGTTTCACTTTCCCATATTTTGCCTCATGACCAGATTTCAGAGTTCTAAAATTTAACTCTAGATTTTGTAATTACCTATTAAAAATGTACCCAAAAGGTGTTCTACCCTTCCTGCAGATATATTTCTGTCCATTGTATCTCTTCCTCCTGCCCCACGACGCTCTTTTCAAGATCCTAAAAACAAATGAACTTATCCACATGCCCACCTTCCAGCATTATCCTTTTGCTATGAATTCAGCCCCCTCCACTCATACAGAAGCATGGTCAGTCATCCTAATCATATATTCCCTTGTACTAATGAATTCAGTATCCAGGAGAATCTGATTCCTTGAGACTTTATGTATTTCATTTATCAAGGGTTAATAGAAATGTTTTTGCTTCTTGGAAGAAGAACTGAGTGGAATTCCCACCATGGCAGAACTTCACTATTAGATATTAATGCTCTACAGACCCAGTGTGAATTAACTGATTTTATGATTTAGCAATTATAATGTGAACACTCAAAACCATATCCCAAGAGTTATTATACTTAGTTTAATATAGTTAGACGATGTGGTTGAGTTTTAATTGCAGTGAATTTGAAATAGGGTAGTGTATTTTTTAGACATAAAATTTCGCTTTATGGGTAAATTGCCTTTGTAATAGGGTCCTGCCTTCATTCAGAATATCCCTCCTTTGTCTTCCAGCCTTCATTGACCTCTCTTGTAGAGGATCCCAATTAGACTAGGAAATCTACTAAAATGAGTAAAAAGGTCAGGGGAGATGAGGGAAGGGTGAGACAAAAAGAGAATGGGAATAAAAGAGAGAGGGAGAGATACTTCACCCAGAGGGCTCTATTGCCAGATATTGAATTTCACTCCAAGTAGCTTTAGCAAATATGGGTCCTTTTCATACAGTACCTCAAGGGATTTCATTTGGAACTTTGAAATACTTTGCTAGTGCAGAATTTCACAGCTTTGCTACAAACAGGAATCTGATATTTATGATTAACACTTTTATAGACGCTCCAGGCCACAGACTGTCGGTGATCACAAGCATAGAAAAAAATAGTCAGCAGAACTGCAAGATTTATGCATTGATCTTAAACCATACTTACTGTCTGGACCACACACGTGGTCTTGGTAATTGTCTTGGTAAAGTTATCTTTTTACCAGGACAATGTATATTTCTTCTCTTCCCTAAATTAGAAGTTTCTTGAAGACAGGGGCTGTATTTTTTTTTTCACTTACATATTCCCTACAAGGTCCAGCAAGTATTATAGTAAATACATAATAACTATTTTATCAGCAAATAATTACTAGTGTGTGATATTAAAATAATACACAGGGAGTTCACCATATTAAAGTCATCTCAGGCAAGTTACCTAAAAAGCAATCCTTTTAACATGCTGTTATTGGTATCACCATAAGAGACAGATTTAATTAAATACTAACCAACCTTCTCCTCCTCCCCCCAAAAAATAAAAATAAAATAGTTTGGGCATAAACAAGGAGACGACAGAAGCTAATAACAATAACAATTTAAGGTTGTTTCTCCTTCTCTCCACTCCCCACCTCTAGATCACCTGCTCCAGCTATGCACTGAGAAGATAAAATTTCTTTCTGGGCATTTAATTATGGAAGGCAGTGAAAACTGACCAAGAATGTGTTGAGGAATAAGAATACAAACCTTCCAGCCCATCTCCTTTGCCCAGTTACAGTTCATAGGGAGACTCCTTAACAGACTCACCTGTTTGGATAGTCTCAGTGTATAAATATCAGGAAATAAAACATGCAAATCTGAAAATATTTGGCCTTCTCCAAATTATTAATAAAGTCCCAAGAAAAATATTCACCCAAATGGACTCTAGTTTAAAGATAGTGCATTTTCCTCAAAGCTACTATTTTTTGTTTATCCCTACTTATTTCCAGGCTTGAATACCTGAGAGAGTTACTCATGACTTTCTGTTGCAAACTTGTCAATGGCTGATTTACCACTTAAAAGGAAGCAGAATACCGACAGTTGTATGAATGCAGATATCTCACCAGAGACTCTTCTGAGGCTTTGGGTAATGTTCACTCAGGGTTCCATGAAGGTTTAGGCCAGTGCTAGAGGCAGATTAGCAAAGAAATATCTGAAAACTGAAAAAACTGCATGTTTCCCTCTATCTTTAAAAGCATGGAAATTAAAAAAAAAAAAAAAGCCTCTCTCTACAAGCTAAGAGGCCATGGAAAGAGGTGATTCGCTTCTTTTCCTTTAAATATGTCAACTAAAAAATATATATGTATATTGTTTGATAAAACACAAGGGGAAATGGTTTTTCTTCCTTCTGCAAAAGAAGTGTAAAAATAAAACAAAGCAAAAGCCTTGGCGCTTTGCATTTTATCACTGATCCCAGGCACTGTTGATCACATGAAAGTCCCTAGGGTCCAGAGAAGCAGAACTATCCAGCCATAAAATTGGCAAGGACTCAGACAGGCCTGCAGGGGAGCTTTGCACCCTTGAGGCCAGGGTCTCAAAAAAGTGGCATGCACCCAGGTTACAGAACCTTAGAGATGCAAATTACTGCTGTTCTATTCCAAATGGCTCTCCAGAACTAAAACTGAAGAAGGGCGAGGTTTGTTAAGATCTACCCAGAGATATAAGAACTAGGAGCAAGAATTCAATGAGGTTTCCAGTTTCCATTTCGGTAAAGCAAAAAGAGGTAGACTAAAGAAAAGTAAGCTGCGCACCTGGGGCCTGAGGAAAAGTTTCACATTTCTTTCAGGATTTGTGAACAGCTAGTCTTTTCTCAAATGGTCCCAGAGCTTAAGGTTAGAGAAATCTTTGTGGGGATCTGACTAGAGGCAACAATATATACTGTACAATGCTTCAAATTACTCAATACAGGCAGTTACCTATTTGGTCCTTGCAAAGGGTCCCCTCATTCACTTGTTCATGCAACAGTAGTCACTGAGTACCTACTCTGTGCTGGTGGCTGAGATGCCCACGGAGAGCAAAACCCACAGAGCCCTACCCATATGAATCTCACAATGCAGCAGGGAGAGAAAACTAGTCAAATTACCACACTAAACACTACAAGCAATTGCCTATTAACAGAAAAGGATAAGATGTTGTGAGAGCATATGATAGGGTCCCCCAGAAAAGTGTCACTGTAGAAAAGTTAAAAATTAAATGTTCATATGGAGGTGGAAAAGAATGTGTCATAAGATGAGACAGTACCATGTGAAAGAAGAATTGGCATTTTTTTGACAGGTAACCAAATGCTTCAACCATCATCAAATGTTTCAATACTGGTCTTTATGGCATATTCAACCCACTGCAACCCCCAATAAGTCTAAGCAAGACCAATGACTACCATTTTAATAAACACTTGCTAACAGAATATTCCAAGATCACATATCAGGTGTACCTTGAACTAATTAACAATTTAGTTTTAGTTGAGAAAAAGTTCACTGCAGGCACTTTTACAGTGAAGACAAAGTACAAAGTTCTTTTTGCATGTCTTAACACATTTTTAAAAGATGAATGTCCTGAAGGAAACTGAATACCAGGAATGATTTGATAGAAGCAGAATTTAATTTTAACCCTCACATCTTATATTTTGAAAATGCTTAATGAATCTGATTGAGATCAGTAAAATATATATGCATAGGCCACAAAAAAAGGAACAATGAAAAATTAGTATTTCTTAGTCTAGCTCCTCAGAGTCATTTATGGTGATTAAATGAGTTTTGATTAGATATCCATAACAGTAATATCAAGCATTTTAACTAAAAAAACATGAGTTATATTTGTTTTTTCATATGTTTGTTCCTACATCTGCAATATTTGTAATATTGTAAGTATGATTTTAAAGAATGTGAAAAATTCCTTGACAGCTACTATGGTAGACTGCAAAAATGGCACCTGCACTGTGTCCACATTCTGTGGTATAACTTTGTCTTGCTCTTATCCTTTGGTTATGTCATTCCAGCTGAAGACACCCAAGGTCAGCAGGCAGCAAGCAAATCTCAAGCATATGAAGGAGCCCAGATAAGACCAGTGGTATCACCTACCCACATCCCAGACACATGAGCAATAAAGCTTACTGATGCATGTAGTTGAAGATCATGGGTATTTGTTATATACCATTATTATAGCAATAGTAAAGCAACAACCATCTCAAAATAATCATCTTTCCAGCACACTCAATTCTCTTGCCTGCATACTCTACATCTCCCTCCTGAGAAATTCCATCTATTGATTTATCTAGCTTTTTACTTCCTCCATTCCAACACTTCAGTGGCTAAGTAATGCTGAAGAAAATCACAAAACCAATATTATGGGGCTTTTAGGAACGGATGTTATCGCATCTCACCCATTATCTCACACAACTGAGCAAATTTATTCTCTCTCTGATGAGATCCCACACCCATTCTCCTCAGGAGCTGCTTCAAACTTTGCTGGTGTTCCTCAAGCCTCTATCTTCTTCACTATATCCTTTATCCTAAGATAAATTTGCTTCCATTTTTCTTATACCCGAGGTGAACACAGAGACCCATGTTGTCCAGCTTTGGAGAGATGTCTAACTCAATAAAACATAGTCTGCCTCCTCAAGAAATTGTAATGTAACTATAATTCTTCACTGTCCTTCTCTTAGAATACAATAAGGAAATTCAAATGTATAACTAACTGACACATTTATTATAATTCTTTCCTCACATCTTCAATCATTCAGTCCATCTCAAAAAACAACAACCAAAAAGAATCTCCAAAAATTTTAACCAACCCCCCTAAAGCTCTCTCATCCATTCTAGCCAAACAACCCCTTTTTCCAATTCCTTCTATGTGTTCAAAATATACTATCTTAGGCCCAAATCTAGACTTGCTGAATCCAGATTTCTGTGGAAGAGGCTGGGAAATTTGTGTAGTTAAAAAGGATCATGGGTAATTCCTATAATCAAGTGAGTTTGGAAACCACTGCTATCTTGAACTCTGGTTCTCAATATTGGTTTCTTATTGGGATCTCTTGGGAAATTTAAAACACTCCTGAAGTTTGTGACTGCCCCTGCATCCCCACCTCAGGTTCTGATTTAATTGAAATGGAACAAGTCCTGGACATCTGTACTTTTAAGAGCCCCCTGATGATTCTAATGTGCAGCACAGTTGAGAACCAGTGGTCTTGTGTAATATCATACATATATTGCCCCAGATGTACAGGGGAAAACACTGCAGGCATAACTGAGCATATAACTGGAAGAAACCAAAAAATTTACACATGCAAATCTTTCCACTACCACTTACCAAACAAATACAAAGCCTTTTTCCTTCTTTTCCTTCTTTTCTTTTTTCTATAACAGATCTAATCTTCCACCTAAGCCTCTTTGCTAAAGAGGGGAGCAGACAGGGGAGCAGATAGATCTATACAGACAATCTTACATATCAGAATGATTTGATATGAAAAGAATTCCTTGTGGTAACTATTCTCTCTTTTTTATGTTCTCACGCATTTGGGGAATATGAATAATAGTGGGGGGGAATATAAGGGAAGGGAGAAGAGATGTGTGGGAGATATCAGAAAGGGACACAGAACATAAAGACTTCTAACTCTGGGAAATGAACTAGGGGTGGTGGAAGGGGAGGAGGGCGGGGGTGGGGGTGAATGGGTGACGGGCACGGAGGGGGACACTTGACGGGATGAGCACTGGGTGTTATTCTGTATGTTGGTAAATTGAACACCAATAAAAATTAATTTATAAAAAAAAAAAGATTTTTATTGATTTATCTATGAGAGACACAGAGAGAGGCAGAGACACAGCCAGAGGGAGAAGCAAGTTCCCTGTGGGGACCCCGGGGACCCTGATGAGGGACTTGATCCCAGAACCCAGGGATCACAACCTGAGCTCAACCACCAAGCCACCCAGGTGCCCCTGGTAACTAATCACTTTATCAAATTTACTTTTTTTTAAGATTTTATTTATTTACTCATGAAAGACACACACACACACACACACAGAGAGAGAGAGAGAGAGAGGCAGAGAAACAGACAGATGGAGAAGCAGGCTCCATGCAGGGAGTCCGACATGGGACTTGATCCTGGGTCTCCAGGATCATGCCCTGGACTGGAGGCAGCACTAGACCGCTGAGCCACCCAGACTGCCCTATCAAGTTCACTTTTTTGTCTTGCTCTTGGTTCACATGGCCCTCAACATCAGTGAGGGGGAAGAGGTATGGAATCCATGTGCATCCACTGGATCCTTGGCGCCCTTTTCTAAGAGAAACTTTTCTGGTCTTGTCCCCGATATATAACCCTGAGGTATGTGGCCACTGTCATATGCCCTTGGCAGAGTAACATTCTGGCCCCTATGAGTACATTGTCCCAACTCTCATCCTCCACTTTCAGAGTCCCTCACATATATTATAGCCTCTTCATTCTGACCTCGATCATCCACTATCCAGTGACCCCTGCAGCAGCTCAGCAACCCCTCAGTAGGGCACACACAAACATCTGAACCCTCTGCATAGCATGTACATAGATGCTGCCCCCAGGCTCACTGTCCTGGCCTCTTCCTGATGCCATATCATTCATCAGCCCCATGCTAGGTTGGATGAGTTCTGACCCAAAGTCTGAGGTATCCTTATGTATTGTCAACCTTTGCCAGGCCATGTCTAGGGAGCAAGCTGCTTATTTGGTATTCTAGAACTCCTTCATACCCATGTGATGCTTTTAAAGTCACCACCACTTTTTTTTTTTTTTTTTTTGCACCACCACTTCTATTCTCTCCACCATTCTCCACAAATTGAAGTGCCAGGATTCTCCTTTGGTTCTCCTTCATTTGTATCATAACTCTATCACAGTCCCTGTCTCCTCATGGCTCATCTTAATGGAAGAAAAGTTGCAAAAAGAGAAACTGGCTTAAATATAAGAGAATATAAATCATGAAACATTTTGAAAAATAACATTTCTTTAATGCAAGCATTCATCCTAGTTATCCCAGAAAAAAATGTGCCAAAAATAAAGTCAATATTGTCCAAATATTGCTTGCAACCTAATCTAGCTACATAATTTGTGGAGCACAATATAAAATCATGTGGAGCCCCTTTTTCAAAATATTATGAAGAATTTTAAGACAGTGATACAGAGCTTCAACCAAATGTGGGAACCTCCTGAGTCTTATAGAATGCAATCATACAGGTTACACATTCATAAAGTAAGCCCTGATTATAATCATATTAGAAGATAACCTCTGTCCCTTTACCCACCAGATTTGTGGCCAAATCTGAGAGTGGAAAAAAAAAATCAAAAGAATCAATTTGTGGAATTCCAAATGTGATTAATTTCCAGATGCTAGAAAAAAAGATTCCCAAATTACTCCACATAACTGTCTTATTTTTGAAGATGTCTTTCAAAAATAGTCATTTATGCTAAGTTCTTCAACAATCCTATTTATCCATCCTCCAGTTAAAGGGGAGCTCCCTGAGCTAATCAAAATGCAAAACATAAATGCTTCCCCTTTTTCCTCCTCCCTCTCTCCCTTTGATATTTGAAATAAAGTATTTTAATCTCAACACACCTCTACTTTATCATCCAGTTAATTATAAGGCTGTCAGGGATTCCCTTTTATGGAAAAAGTTGTTCAACATGCCACATTCACTCTGGGTATAACAACCCCTTGAATTATAGAGCAAATGGCAGCTTAATGAAGAATGAGAACAATTTTTTAATAACAGCTTGTACCAGCTTTCTCAAGATTCCTCTTTTCCTCCTATTTGTATCTAGGATATGGTAAAAGTGGAAATACCACAACTCATTCAGATTGTATCATCTTGGGAAACTACTTGCTTCCTTCAAAGGAGATCTAAGTATATTTTTATGTTGTTATAATTATATTCTGCTAAGGCTCTCTTTCAATAACAACATATGATCAAAAGATAAATTCACTTTATAGTACAAGAGAAAATTAAGCCATTGAAAAAAACACCATTATTCTTTGTTTAATGACATCAGTAGTGCGTTATGGGGAATATCTAGCAGGATAAGGGATATATGAATGATACAATATGAACTATGCAGAAATAGTTTGGAGTTCATTTAGCCATCAAAGAGTTTATTATAAAGCAATGGATGAATCTGTAGGTATAGACTTTAGTACAACACAGGTTTCTAAATATCAATTATTAAAGAAATTGGGTAAATTGTCAGAGGGACAATTACCCAACTGTTAACTTGGCATCTGGTTAGTAAATTGAAGTTCAGACTACTAAATGGTGATAATCTTGTGTGAAGACAGTTCTAGATGTATTGACCATGTAAATGGCTAGAAGGCAAATACCAAAACAATGAGCAATAACAATAATAATAGCTAATATGAATTGAATTCTAAGAGTTTTATATATATTCACTCATTAACCTCAAGAACTCTATGAGGTAGGTACTATTATTACACCTATTTTATAGATGAGGAAACTAACATACAGAGAGGTTGAGGAGGTTGAGTAACCTCACCACAATCATACAGCTAGTATAGTCCAGGAACAGAATTCAAAAGGACTCTACCTCAAAAGTCTGTGCTCTAATCCATATTCTATACCCTGTCTCATAAGAATGCAGGAGAAAAATTCAAGCATTATGCCAGAATAGCACAAAAGTTAGAAATCTAAAATTCACCTGGCTTAATATCTTTACTTGCTCAGAACAATGGTATGATATGAAATGTACAAGCAATCATAATGAAGGACTTGAATATATATATTGAATTTGAATATAATAGCATTGTTAATCTGTTCTTCACATTATGTTCTAATCATAGGCAGGGAGTTTATAAATGATTATAACATAGCTCAGCTTTATAAACATGTCTCCTTCAAAATAATTTGAACAATTTTATTATAATTTAAACTAATTAAGAAAAATAAACAATTAATTATAGGTTTTAATTAACTGCTTTCACATGCAATTGCCAATGATTTCTTTCCTACAGCTTGCACATTTTTAACCGTATGCTAAGATGTGCAAGCAAACTCTTAGCTTGCTCCATTTTCCAAGTTAGGGGTGAATCAAATCTCCCTGAGAATTAGGGTCAGCTGCCTTGCTAGGAATTTGAATCATGACAGAGAACTACCTGGTGTAAAGCAATTAAGTCTGACCAGTCATGATGGCCATTTAATGAGCCTCCTTGTGGCAGAAGGGAGTTCACTCTACCTGTCTCAAATAGGTTGTGATATGCCATAAAGCTAATGTAATAAATAATTTAAATGCTGAAATATTCCAGTAGAAAGGCTTTCTTGCTGACTGTGTAGTACTTGGCTGTACTGTCATAAATGGAGATAGTGGTTAGGAACCTGCCCACTCATTGGTTAACTAAGAGATGGGAAATACAGTACCTCTCTTTATGGGGAAAGAGTTGAAACACTGGTTAAGAGTTGAGGCTATTCGTGCTTGTACTTTACATCCATTTATCAGGCACAATGGACAGGCCCTGTCTCCTGTGTCAGGCACCTAAAGGGATGGCCCTGAGATTGAATTAATGGTAAGAAGAAGGATGTCCTTTAATTACACAAGAAATCACATACTATGCTATTTAGCCCGCAAAGCTGAGTGGTTTCTGTAGATGGTAAATTAACCCAGTGGGGATTGGGTGAATATTTCTGTGCAAAAGATTTCTTTATTCATGAGAATAATTGGATATTGAAAAGCCATCATGTATTGTATCTTGATTTGAAACTGTCAACTGATATGTGAAACCCCTCCCTCCCTACCCCCCTCCTAGGTCCTGTGTGTCTTTGCTCAGCCAATTATGGAGTCGCCTAGCTGCAAAGCTGCCCAAAGCCCAGAACCCATGTTGGCTCCCAAATCACAGAGGCTGAGGCACAAACCCTCCAGCTTGAGAAGCCTGTCCTGATCTGCATTGTTCATTTGGGTCATTAAAGTGACCTCAGGAAAAAAGAGGAATAATAATATATTTTTATAAAGAAGATAAAAGAACAGTCCACTTTTAAGGCGGAAATGTAAGCATTAGCTTCAAAGTAGCATCCTGTAGGAATTAAAGAGTGCTTATTTTTACAGTTACTGTATTTGCAAGCATTTTATTTCCACATCCACATTCCACATATATCATTTAGAGAGAAAACACCAGACAAATGCACTGGAAGTTCACAAGTTATGAGGTAATTGCATTAGCACATAGAGAAAAGGGAAAGTATGCACAAAATCCTGATTGGCATTTCTCTATTTAAAAGGCATTATTTTCCAATACCTGAGCATGCCCAGAGGAGCTGTCTCAGAACAGCTGTGAAACAGAACCTTTTTACTTCAGGGTTAGTGCAGGGAGCTCATTAGCACCGGCTCTACCCTCAGCTAAACAGCCTTGTTTGCATATTGAAGCAATAGAATGTGAAGGTGTTAAAAAGGAAGAATTGCTGCCGCTACTCCTGACTGACATGTCTATCTGGGCTCTTGTGTTTACAAGAGAATAACGAAGCTGCCCCAAAGCCCCTACTGGGCCTGATTATTATGCAGAGGCTTCTTAGATTATGTATAATTGATATCCTTTTTCCCTCCAGCTAACCAATGGCAGCTCTCAAGAGTAATGCTAATTCTCCTGCATCTTACTATCCAAAGCAAACACTGGAAAATGCTATCTTTCTCTCTGCTTAATAATTTTTAAAGACCAAAAAAGTGACATTTATGTTTTTTAGAAACACAATGACTGTACAGTTGGTGTGGGTTTACTACTTAATAATAGTCATTGAATCAAATAGTTGAGAGACAGTATTCAGGACTTGCGTGTGTGTTGTGTGTGTGTGTGTGTGTGTGTGTGTGTGTGAATGTGTACTATTTGCTTAATAGAAATACATTGAACAACAGTCACTCTTTCTTTAAGGCAAGTATTGCCTCTAATAATCTCCCTCCATCTGGAGGGGGGGAGGGGAACAGGTCCTTCAAGTCAGTGAGCCTGTGCATTTGAATCCCAGTTTACATTTGAAATGCTTCAAATAGAGCCACTATTACTTGCAATTTCTAAACATACCCACATCTTAGCATAGGCTTTCATTGGGATGGTTCTCTGGCACTTTAAGTCTTGGAAGTTAATTTTTGAAAGGAAAAGTCATAGATATGCAACATAATTAGGCGAAGGGGATAGAGTACAGCTGGGCTGCATCTCTGATCTCAGTTTGTAGTCTGCTTAGAAGAGAAAAATGAAGGATAGGTTTATTGGTGGTATGAAGTCCCCTTACTCCAGCCTCTTGGTGACCACTCAGTCTCCAAAGCAGTCAAACCTCCCAACCTCTTGTAAACATAGTTATCAGTGTTCTACTTGGAGATTGGAGCATATCTGATCAAGCATGCCTACCAAAAGACAACAATGACAGCAAATTAAGCTGAAGGGCAGCTCCCAGCATGATTATGGTACCTAGGGAAGTATCCTGACAGCAAAACACCCTCAGCCATTGTGCGAATCCAGACATATCTTGAGAAGCAAACTTCCAAAGAAACAAGGAAGTTTGGATTCAAACCGGTGACACATTCATTTTATAAATTTTGTTGAGCAACTATTCAGCACCAAAAATAGTCTAGAAGCTAAATGTGAACAGGGTTGAGTTTGTATCTCATTGACCTTACTGTCCAGTGAGGAAAAGAAACAACTTGAGTAAGCAACTGGAATAAATTGTGATGTGAACCAAAGTAAAGGAGGCATCACATGCTCTAAGAGCACTTGGGGATAAATCCTAGACTTGAGTTGACTTGTATAATCAGCTTTTACCCTAAGCCAAGTGATCCAGAAGACCTCTCATGTGTCTGGAATGAATCAGTCTCAAGACCCAGCCTGTAGGAAATGACATAAGACTTAGGGAAGAATAGGATTATTCCAAACTCAGAGTGGGTACAGCCTGACAGCCTGTCCATGCTAGGGAAGAAATTATGGCAAGGCATGATTCTTTTTGGTGGTAAACTATATACCCTCAAAGAGCTTCCCCATAATTATTCTTTGTAGACTTCCCATAAATTTTACTTAATTGGTTTGAACTTACTTGTATTTCAGTTGCTACTATTTGGGGAACTGCATTCCCCAGAATTGCTGTTATGTGAAGAGGGTTTCCTACATGGAGAGAATGGAAGTTGGGTGCATAGTGAAGAGTGAGTCCATTTTTTTTTTCCATAACTGATACTTGTTTCAGTGTATTCTCAAAGGAGAATGAATGTAAGGTAAAAGGTCAGAGGTGGCTCAATTCAGCTGGATGATGTGATGTGATGAAAAAAGAGCTAAAGTATGAGAAAAAAAAATAAAACAGAAAAGATAATTGTATTTTCATTCAAAATTATCTGGCCCACAATTGTAGTACTGAGTCATAATGTACCCCCAAATTTCCGATGTTAACCAACCTCTGAAATTTAAGAGTGAGCTGGATCATTAATCTTAATTATCACACTCACCAGTATGCATGCACCTTGAGGAAATACCTGTACTTCGTGCTTTGAGTTGGAATATTAAGAAAACAGTCATTCCCTAGTGTTGTGACAGCTCCATTTCTAATGCAGAGACTTATAGCAACTGGCTATACTGGCCTTAGGGTGAGGCCAGGGTGGGAGTAGGGCTCTTTGAAACTACAAGAAGCAGGCCAGACTTGGCCTAGGTTTCCCCAATCAAAGCACATTCCTTGGGATGCGTGGGTGGCTCAGTGGTTGAGGTCAGCCTCTGGCTTAGGTCGTGATCCTGGGGTCCTGGGATCCAGTCCCACATCAGGCTCCTCACACGGAGCCTGCTTCTCCCTCTGCCTGTGTCTCTGTCTCTCTCTGTTTTTCTCATGAATAAATAAATAAAATCTTTAAAAAAAAAAAAGGCACATTCCTTTTCCAGGACTCCTTTTAGAAAGGAAAGAAAAAAGAAGACTCAAGAACACAAGCCATTTTGTTGCCAGTTTTTAACCCAACTCTCCAACATCCGTAATTTCCTCCTCCCCTATAATCCGGCAGTGAAAGCTACCAAGAACATGAAATTTCAGCAAAGCCAGAAAGTTAAAGCCTTTGAGAAAACAACTCAGGTATGTATTTCCTTATTTATCAGTCTCTCCTTTAGACTGTGGATCAGCAGCTATAATTCCATATTCCATGAATATGGACATCTGCATTTCTCTCCTGTGTTTCAATATCCCTCTCTTTGAATGAACTTCTTTAAGGCTAAGATCAACTGTGTAGTTTTTATTTTTAAGTTATTTATTTATTTATTTATTTATTTATTTATTTATTTATTGCCTAGATTTTCTTCCAGATCTATTCTCTCCAATTACCTTCAAAAAACAAGGCAATAAGAAGAAGGGAAGAAAAGACAGATTGTCTCCACTAAATTAAAGAAAGAATTAAATAATCATCCTTGTGCAAGCTTCTGTCTGGTCCTGTCCTCACTGTGTTGCACCGAGAATATCAAAGCTCTTCTCTTTCCATTACTATGACTAACAGAATGTGACGGTCTGGTTCAGACTAATCCATGTTAGCAGTGCTTACAATCACTTTGGAATCTCTCCACAGCATCTCTTCTACAAATGAATAGACTCTAGGAAGCAAAGGGATAAGAAGTTTGCCTCAATTTTAATCAAACAGAAGCAATAAGGGTTGCTAGCTATTTTAACCATTATGCAAATTACCCAACATGAAGAGATTTCTTCAGAAGCAAAGAAATGAGTCGATATAAGGACCTTGCTCTGCCCTATATAGCAGACAAGGAAAACCATTGAGGAGTTTAAGACAGTTGTATGCATACCAACAGGACAGTCCTATACAGGAAGCCTCTATAAAGTGCCAGATCTATCAAAATTGAAAAAGATGAAGTTCCCTCCAGGAATGCCCAGAGTAAGAGAATTTTGCAGAGATAAATTGGAATAGAGGAAATTATATGTGAAGTGGAGCTCAGAGGCTGTAATCAGGGGAAGAAGAGAATGACATTAAGACATTCAGGATGATTTCACAGAGAAGGCAGGAAATGATGCTTTGAAATATGAGTAGGAGGAGAAGGCAACCCAAGGAGAGAGAGCATTCTATGAAGGTAAGAAGATATTAAAGAGAGTAAAGTCTAGGGGAAACACAGATACTAGAACCTGATAGGAGTAGGAGGAACAGGCCATTACATTGGATGTCGGCCATCACATAAAAGCCTTTGTGAAAATTAGTAAATAGACCAACGGTAGGGGTTTATTGGAAATTTGTCCTAAATAGAACATCCTGAAGTTCAGAGTGCCAGTTAATGAATCCAAAGTTCATTGCCTGGTAACTTGAACTTTTTAAAATATAATCAAGATTTAGAAAGACTTTTGAGTAATTATGTGATTTTTCCCAAAGTTGCTTGCCTAAAGCTCTTGCATGTCTTTCATTAGAGAGTGCCTCCAATTCTTAACAGAGTCATTTGTGCTTATGTTGAAGATAATTCTAATAAATTAGACTGTCTTCATGGATTTAAAGTAGTAAATTGAAGGGATGGGAAAGATTGTTAAATTCACTTTGACAGTATTAATAAATAATATTTAAATTGAAGGAAGAAAAAGACTTAAAAATCCCAGTGATCTGACCTAATGAGCCTTAATTTTCTTAACTGATGAACATTTAATTTTTAAGATTTTAGAGGAGCAGCGTGCTGAGTTTCAATGACAAAATCTGAACACATATTTAAAAATAATATTTTCATGATAGTGCTGCTGACAGCTGTGCATATTATTAAAATATGTCTCTAAGCATTCCAAAGACTGCGCTGTTATAATTTGAGAATTGAATTTCTAAGAAAATGCATGTTACCAAATGGTAATATAAACACAATTGTTTAAATCAGTATTCCTCAACAGGGGACGATTTTTTTCTCCCAGGGGCCATTTAGCAATGCCTACAAATATTTCTGTAGGTTGTTACAACTGGGGAAAAGAATGTGCTACAAGTGGAGAGGAGCAAGGAATGCTCTGAATATCCTATAATGCACAGGACAGCCCTTCACAATTATCCACCAAAAATTTAACAGTGCCAATGTTGAGAAATCCTGATTTAAATGAAGAAAATGTGTTAGGATCCTAACAGTCACATACTTGTGACTGTTATATATATCAAATTTATTTTTACCTGGAGAACTTCCAATAACAAAGAGGATTAATAATTATATGTACTTGTGTGTGTCTTTTAATTAGTAACTAAAATAATAAATTGTTTATCGAAAGTGAAAAAATTTATCTAAACATAACTAAGTAAACACTCATGTGAAAGAGCACATAGACCAAACCAAAACCAGTGAGTCCATCAAAATAAGTCAGAGTAGTATACAATCACCATGATAAACAAAATCTGTGCCAATTAAGAAAGTAGCTATGTGTTCTGGGATACAACATATAACAGCTGCTTTGCCCATGTGAAAGAAGCTGGTTCCCAATCAGTGAAAATCTCCCCATAACCAATTGTCTTTAGATTGTTAAATCATGCCACTAATTAGTCAAACTCCGTTTGAAAATTTGAGAAAGAAGAGCTACTTCCACCATAGACTGTCTTTACAAATGAAAGCCTTAAGTTAATCTAGTGACAACTGAAAAACAGAAGTTTGTCTGCTTCTATTGTTAGATTAGATTTATTTAAACTCATCTCCAAAGTAATGAAAGATCAGCTTTAAAAAAAACCTTAAAAGATTTCCAAGTGTCCTCAAAAAAGGTCTGTTGTGAGAATTGTCTCAATTTATTTTGAGATTTATTGACTTTATGATCTTTGATAAAATAAAAAATGTTTTGATGGTATGGAAGTATGCCATATACTTATTCAAGGGAATCACACATCAATCCACAACAATCAGGACACCTTGGTGGCTCAGGGGTTGAGCGTCTGCCTTAGGCTCAAGGCATGATCCTGGAGTCCCAGGATCAAGTCCTATATCGAGCTCCTTGCATGGGGACTTCTCCTGTCTCTGCCTCTCTTGGTGTCTCTCATGAATAAGTAAATAAAATCTTAAAAAAAATAAAAATAAAAATCAACCAAATATCCTGTTTAACCTATTCCTCCATTGATCATAATAGTGTATACTTTGTTTGATAGAAAACCTAAGGATACAAATATACCAAATGTATATTATGTCATCCATTTTATTTAATGTAGAATGTAATGTAGAAAAATGAAAGAGGAAGCAAGCATGAAATCAGCCTATACTGTTCTCCTAAGATGTTTCTAGCATTTCACTGGATGAAAAGTGACTCTAGTATAGAGTAAGGGGTGTTTTATGAAATTTTCCAAGTTATAATGTATCCATAATGCAGGAGCGAAGAACCCAGAAAAAAAATCTGTGATATGTTAGCATGCTGTCAGGGCAGGGTTAAGTTATGACAGCCTCGTGGCCAAACCTCCATCGGTTTCCTAAACGAGACCAAACAAGCCACTCTGTTTGGTGGACTATAGCTAATTGTCATCATGTCCCAGCACTTCTGGACATGAGGGAAGGAAGGGACTAAAAAGCACTGGAGGATGCTATTTCACCTATGTACCAATAACTGAGTTTTATGGATTCTGTTCATTTTTATGAACTTAACACCCTACTATTCATGAGGTCAGAAAGCTTTCATACTGCAAACCACTAGAAGTTCAACTTCTATGAAGAATGAGGCCATATTCTTCTGATGATTAATATTGAGATTTACCTTCACCCTTTTTCCTAAAGTGATATAAAATATATTAAACAGCATTCCAATTGATCATTAGAATTAGCTTCCCTCTTGTGGTCAAAATCCTGAATAATATATAAATATACTTGTGATATTTTACTTGGACTTTTCAAAATCTTTATGATTGGTCAAGAATTCTACGGAACATTTGGTTGTTTTTTTTTTAAGATTTTATTTATTTATTTATTCATGAGAGTCAGAGAGAGAGAGAGAGAGGCAGAGACACAGGCAGAGAGAGAAGCAGGCTCCATGCAGGGAACCTGATGTGGGACTCGATCCCAGGACTCCAGGATCACACCCTGGGTCAAAGGCAGGCACTAAACCACTGAGCCACCCAGGGATTCCCCACATTTGGTTTTTATAATATATTTCTGTAATATGTTCTCTTCTTTTTTTAATTTTTTTAATTATTATTTTTAATATGTCCTCTTCTGAGATAAGATAATGATTAGACAGTGATAGGAAATTAGAAATAAAATAAATTTGTTCTTTTTCAAATTAATAAATATTTCTCCCTTTTGTTGACTCTAACTTCTAGTAAAGCAATCTTATATTTTCCTGAAAAATGTATGCTGCTGCCAATTACTTATTTCTTGTCTGCATGTGGACTTTTTGCCTCATACTCATGGACAAAGGATTTATTATGCTTTTGAGAATTGCCATGAGTAGGGGTGTCTGGATGGCTCAGTTGGTTAAGCATCCAACTTTGATTCCAGCTCAGGTCAGGATCTCAGGGTTGTGGGATCCAGCCCTGCTTCAAGTTTCTTGCTCAGTGGGGAGCCTGCTTGAGATTCATTCCCTCTCCCTTATTCCTCTGCTCCTCCTCCCCAAATAAATAAATAATTCTTTTTTTTTGGAGGTGTGAGTGAATTTTTATTGGGAAGGGAAGATGTCAACTTAAATAGCAGCAAATGAAGAATGAGTGAGGAAACTTCCTGTTGTCACAAATACACAAGACCTCCATCATATATGATACGGGAGGCATTTCAGTTTGTGACCCCCAGCGCAGAAATGCCAAAGGCTTTTCCACTCAATCTAATACTTCTGGATTCCTACCAAAAAAAGGAATACATTAAGAGCATGAAAAGTTGCGTACTGAAAGGAAACCCCTGAAGAAGAGTAGGGGAGGGAATGTAGAAATGAAGAAGTTCTGTGGAACACTTTTAAGTTGCAGTGACTACATTTCGTATCTTCCCAGTAATACAAAACACAGTCACTTGCAGAACTGGTTCAGATCACTTAAATACCAGATACAGGTTTAGTCCTCTACATTAGTGTTTGGAAGTTACTTAGGTTTATATGAAATGAAGCTATTAATACTTTTCTACAGCCAGTAACTGCCCACCAGGAAGGCCAAGACCAACACAAATCAAGGAATGGAGTTTTCCCAAAGCTGCGGTGCGAAAAGACTATGCACAGGTGATTCCACACACATGAATGGGTTTCTTTGCTATGGGAAATCCAAGTGGAGTCAGGAATGGAGATGAGTAAAGAGGTTTCTGGAGGGGGAAGAAGGACGACCACCCTGTCTGTAAGCATTTAGTCTTCTGCCCCTTCTGCTGCATCACATTCTTCTCCTGCAGGGTCTGATGTCCGTGCTAGGCTGTCTCCGAGCAGCTGCGTGATGAGGCTGCTGTCCTCGCGTGCGTCGTCCTTCAGGGTACCAAGTCCCGCAACGGCCTCATCAGAAGCTGTTTCAGCCAGAGAGCAGGCGGGCTCTGGGTTATGAAGGGTCTCGTGGTAGAATGCAGAAAAGTCAAGAGCCAGCTCCAGGCGGATGGGGCGTGTGGGCTGCATCTCCTTCTCGCTTGCACCAAAAGCCTCTTGGCAAGCTCCTCGGGAGTCATCTGTCGTTTGTTTTCGACCATCACCACTCGCAGCCTCAGCAAGGTCCGCCCTCAGCGATCCCCCTGCAGTTTCGGGCGGGAGGCCTTACTCTCCGGGCCGGCTGCGTCGGCTGTTACAGGCTCCTGCAACGACGCGGGCGCCGCGGCGCGGACGGACCTCGGCTCGGGCTCCACTTTCCCCCGCCAGTCCGTGACCAGCTGCATCTTCCCGTCCGAGGTGCCGTCCCCTGCTCGTGCTCGTGCTCACCGCCGGGCGGACGCGGCCCCGAGCAGGGCAGGTTGCGCTCCCCGCTGCACAGCGGGCGCCCTGCTCCGCTCCGCCCCGGCCTTCACGCGGGCGGCCACGTCGTCGGAGCGCTCGGCCTGCTCGGCCTGCTCGGCCTGCTCCGCCGGGGCCGCCTCCGCCTTCTCCACGGGGACGCGGGGAGGAGGGCGAGGGCGAGGGCGAGGGCGAGCACCCACCCGGGGCGCGCGGCCGCGGCGCGAGTCCAATAAATCTTTTTTTTTTTTTTTTTTTTTTTAAAGAACTGTCGTTAGTAGTAATCAAAACAGTATGGTGCTGAGACAAAAAATAGACATACAGATCAATTGAACAGGATAAAAAGCCCAGAAATAAACCCACGATTATACGGTCAATTAATCTTCAACAAAAGTGGCAAAAGCAGGCAATGGGAAAAACACGGTCTCTTTAAAAATTGGTGTTGGGAAAACTGGACAGCCACATGCAGATAAATGAAACTGGATCACTTTCTTACACCATACACAAAAATAAACTCAAAATAGACTACGAATCTAAATGTGAGACCTGAAACCACAAAAATCCTAGAAGAGAGTGCAGGTAGTGATCTAACATTGGCCCTAGCAACATTTTTCTAGATATGTCCCCCAAGGTAAGGGGAATAAAAGCAAAAATAACTGTTGAGTCTACATCAGTGTAAAAAGTTTCTGCACAGCAACAAGACAAAAAGAGAACCTACTGAATGGGAGAAGATATTTGCAAAGGACATATTCCATAAAGGGTATCTAAAATATATAAAGAACTGATATAACTCAACACCTAAAAAACTAATAATCCTATTTTTAAATGGGCAGAAAACACAGACATTTCTCCAAGGAAGACATACAAGACATACAGATGGCAACAGACATGTGAAAAGATGCTTGTCACCATTTATCATCAGGGAAATGCAAGTCAAACTACAACAAGACATCACTTCATACTTGTCAGAATGGTTAAAATCAACAACACAAGAAACAATATGTGTTGGAGAGCATACAGAGAAAAAGGAACCCTCTTGCACTGTTGATGGGAATGCAAACAGGTGCAATCACTGTAGAAAACATTATGGAGTTTCCTCAAAAATTTCAAAATAGAAATATCCTATGATCCAGTAATCACACTACTGGGTAGTTACGCAAACAATACAAAAATACCAATTCAAAAGGATATATGCACCCCTCTGTTCATTGCAGCATTATTTATAAGCCAGATTATGGAACCAGCCAAAGTGCCCGTTAATAGATTAATGGACAAAGAAGAAGATGTGGCATATATATTATTCAGCCATAAAAGAAGGGAATCTTTCCCCTTAAAACAACCTGGATGGAGCTAGAGAGTATTATGCTAAGCAAAATAAGCCAGTCAGAGAAAAACAAATAACACATGATTTCACTAATATGTGGAATTTAAGAAACAAAACAAATGAACAGAGGAAAAGAAAAAGAAAGAGAGAGAAACCAAGAAACAGACTCTCGACTATAGATGTTTACCAGGAGGGAGTTGGTGGGGATGAGTGATGGGGATTAAAGAGAACACTTACCATGATTAGCACTGAGTAATGTATAGAATTGTTGAGTCACTACATTGTATCCCTGAAACTAACACAACCCTGTATTTTAACTATTCTGAAATTAAAATAAAAACCTTAATAAGAAAAAATTATTATTAATTTGGATTTCCTTCAAGTCCAACTCAAAACCAAAAGTTGTTGATAAATTGAAGCCATGATGATGGTTTTGGAAATAAATATGATGCAAAGCCAAGTGTTCAATATGTCACTGAGACTTGCTTTCTTTTTCTTTTACTTGTTGTTATTATTGTTGCTATTTCTGGTATCTTAATTTAGCAACTTAGGGTGAGTTCTGATATATAAAAATCAGAGGTATATAGTGCTGGTAGTTTTCTTGGAGGTTATTCTTTGCAAAACTTTTATTATTTTTTCTTATCACGAAAAGGAAGCTGGTATTTGGAGAGGTTAAGTGATTCACAGGAGCCATTGCTAACCAGCAGCAAGATCGAAACTCTAGGGCCTGGCTTCAGTCCCAGACCAGCCCCAGAATTTGCACTACCTTCCATACCCTGGGTTGTTTTCTCACCAGTCCAGCAATCTCTTAGAGGAAGAACAGGCCCTCCCCCAAATCCCTAAGTACCCAAGAATGGCAAGGGACTAGGGAGCTGGAGTGCAAGATAGGGCTTTCCTCCTTGGTTAATGCAGGTCCTGCCTGGAAAGGCAAGAAAGTATAGCTGCCCAACCCTGCAAGGCAACAGGAAGAAAACCAGCTTTTCTGCAGAGCCGGATTGTGACAGATCCATGATCAGCTCTCAGGGAAAACTGTCTGATCCATCTGTAATGAGTGACAGCTGTGACAGGTGTAAATACCCTTGTGTTGTAAATTTCATGAAAGCAATACACCTGGGCCATCTGGCTCAACACTGCAACCTGCTGTGCACTCATCCTCGACACCACAACTGCTGAGGAAAGCACAATGACTAGCCCATGCCTGACAGCAAAGGAAGGATGGAGGAAGTAGGCAAGGCTTCCAGACTGGCAAAATATCACAGTTACTGTGTTTGGATATGACTGACTGCTCCAGTTACTGTCTGTGTGCATTTTCTAATTTATATACATTCATCTAAACTTCAAATTGGCTCTATAACTTAGACAATACCCTCATATTACTGATAAAGGCACAAACTCAGAGAGGTTAGATAGCTTTCTCAAAGTCCTGAGCTCATCAGCAGCTGACCCATGATTTAAACCCAGGTCTGTTGACTCCAGTGCTCAAGATTTTTATTACTATACTAAAACATTTTTATCCTTTGTTTCCTCCCTATGTTCCTCTGCTCCATTGCTCCAAGAGGTGATAATAAGGGTTTATTAATGTTAGAAAAATCAGTGGTCTGTAAACTCTCAGCCCTAGAAAGTCTAAGCAGAACGTTTTCTTAGCCTTTTAGAGGCTGCTATGGGGCCAGACATAATAGTTAAACAGCTGGAAGAATCACTTTAATGACTCACTACGGCTACACTTTTTCTTTTTCTTTTCTTTTTTTTTTTCTGGCATTGGCTGTTTGGATTAAAACATGGAAAATGTAATGAAATCTTTTGAAGAGAGGAGTGAAAAAATTACAACAGAAGCTGAATTCTGAAATGCATTGAGATATGATGACAGACAAAAGCCATCATAGTGGTTAAGTACAGTGGGGTGTTAACACCGCATCTGTTGAAGAGCAGGGTCCTGAAAACCATATGGCACTTCATGCCAAACACCGACAAAGCCTTACAGATCCTGCCAGTGTGTTTACCCATCAGTCACCAGTTCATCATCATAGCTGTGGAGCCATGGAACTAAAGATTCAGAAGGACACTGTTTCAGAGATAAGGCCACGATTGTAAATTATTCCTACACGTGATTCAGGGTTTGTATGGCACTAAGAAGCTGTTTAAAACAACAATACATAGAAATTAAGGATAAAAAAACAACTTTGAAAACCATATATATTTTTAAAGAATTCTCAGGAAAGAATCATATTTGTAAAGGTCACTACAATTCCAGCTACATTTTAATGTATCTGACAGTGACAACATCCATTTCTACATAGTACACATCCAGGCACAAGGTGATCATTGAAAACTTGGTCATGCTAGTTAGTGGTGCTTATTATTCACTCTCCTTTCCTGTCCATCTCTATTCTGCCCAGAGTCTCTCAACTGCCACAAGGAAACCTGGTTGTCAGCTTCAGTTTCAACTCCACTCAGTCCTCAAACCAATCCTGCCTAAGCTTTGTAGAACATCAGAGCCTGTCCAACCTCTCAGAAGTTTTGGAAGATAGCTTATTAGTTGGGTAATTAATGTTCCAAAATACCACTACTATGTATATCAAGCTACATATAAGTTATCTTTTGCTGCAGAACAAACCACCCACAACTTAGTCCTGCAATATAATTAATCACTTGTCTAGCCACATTTCTGGAGGTTGAGAGTAAGAGTGCAGTGCAGGTGGGATAGCTGGGGTAGTGTTCCGCTCATGTATTGTTTCCTGAGCTCCTTCGTGCACTTGCAATAACCTGTCTCATCCCAGGTGACCTCACTCACATACCTGGCAGCTGCCTGGGGCTGTCTGACTAGGGCACTCTGGTACTCCTCCATATGGCTTCTCATCCTCTAGTAGGCTAGAAAGGGCTCTTTTTTTGTGATGGTAGAAGCATTCCAAGATGGCAAGAGGAGAAACTACAAGGACTCTTGAGTCCTTGCTTAGAAATCATGCAATATATCATCCACTGTATTCTATTGGGTGAAGCAAGTTACAAAGTCAGTCCCAATTCAAGTGGTGGGGGAATAGACTCCAAGTCTTAGTGGGAAGAGCTGCAAAGAATCTGTGAATATTATTAATCCACCACAACGTGTTTATAGCATAAGGTAATATCTTCTGCTATATCCTTTAATCATGATATTAAATCCTTTTTCTGATGGACATTGGTTACTCTGCTGGGTCTAGAGTATTATGCTTAGTCACAGACTACTGGGTTCTAGTTGCCCCCTGTTCCTCAGAAAATATCTGTATCCTTAGACCCTAGCTAAAATGTTGTTCCAAAATAGGCATTCTCCAATCATGGCAAGAAACTCTTGTGGCTCTTTTCCTTATAAGATTAGACACAGGATATTACATTTGGGCCCAGATCATTCATCCAATAAATGTTTTCTAGGCTTCCATTATGTCACTAGATATTAGAAACTTGAGGAGTTTCTAGTATCTAGTGCATATGTATAGCTAAATTGCATTGTAATAAAGTGATTTTGCTACAGAAATGTGATTGACAAACAGAAAAGCACCCAAGGGCCGGGGGAACTTGACTAAAGAGGGGATATCTAAATTGGACTCTAAAGGATAAATAAGAGTTTATCAGTTGATGATGTAGAAAAAGGAATTTTAGGTGAAAAAAGCTGCAAAGTTATGGTAAGATGTTTGGTCATATTTAGAAAAGCCTAGTATGTCTTGTCTCATAGACATGAAGACAAGCATAGGGGATGAGGTCGAAGAGGTAGGTTAAGAGATTTGGCAAAAAGACTCAGTTAAGAAGTTTGTTTTTATCCAGCAGGCCCAGAATCCAGCTGCTAGTACTTCCAGACTTGTTGACCCTCCCAAAAACTGGGATCTCAGCCCATGCTAGTGAATCAGGAGAGCCTTGGAGCCTAGAAGTCTGAGTTGTTCGAAACCGTCCCAGTTACTCTGATGACCAGCCTTACTGGGAGACACTGTGCTAATCTAACAGGGAAGCTCACAAAAGGGCTTAAAATAAATAGACTGATGTGATTACATTTAGATTTTAGAAAAAGGACCAGAAGTAGTATGGAGTTGAATGGCAGTGTGGAGAGATGAGAGAAACCAGCTGGAAGGATGTTGCAATAACCTAAGGAAGAGAGTAATGATAAGAGTTTAAAACCAGGACGGTGGTTCTTTGGGGAAGAGAACTGTCAAACTGAAAAAACATTTCTGTGAAAGAATCACCTGGATTTTATGGGGAGGATGGTAGGTAAATGAAGAGGAGAAAAATAAATAACTTCACTGTTTTCAGTTCTGAAGTGTAAGGAGATAAAAATGCCATTAACTGAGTTCCAGTATTTAAAGAAACAATTTTAGGAAGAATGATAAAGCATTTGATCTTAGACATGTAGAATTTGAGACATCAGTAAGACATCAAGGTGGATATGTCCATATGATAGTTGGTAAGTGTATTTGAAACTTAAAAAATATTAAGGAACCCTAATTTGAAAGATATAAACAAAGTGACAAACAGCTGAAGCCAGGGCAATAAATGAGTTGTCCAGGGCCCATACAGAATACTAGTTCTCAGACTTTAAAGGGAATAATTATCACCAAAAGAAGCCTGTTAAGGGAAATGGTCCTCAGGAGATTCCCCACAGATTCTAATCCAAGAGCCTAAGATGCAGCTAAGGGATAAGTATTTGTAACCTTAAGTACAGGTACAGTACTGGAATCATATTTTAAGAAACACTATTGTAAATAGAGCATAAAGATAAGTCTGAGACAATCCCTGAGAGCACTAGCAAATAAGAGAGGCAAAGAGGGAGAACCAACAAAGGAAGCTGTCATAGATTGAACTGCCAACCCTCAAAATTCATATATTGAAGTCAGATGCCCCCAGCACCTCAGACTGACTGTGTTTGGTGATAGGGCCTTTAAAGAGGTAATTAAAGTAAAATGAGGTTATGTGGGTGGGCCCTAATCCCAAATGACTGGTGTTTTTATAAGAGGAGGAGATGGGACAAGGACACAAACAGAAGGAAGACCATGTGAAGCCACACAGAGAAGATGGCCATCTACAAGCCAAGGAAAGAGGCCTCAGAAGAATCCAACCCCAATAGCAACTTGATCCTTAAATGTTTAGTCTCCAGATCTACAAGAAAATTAATTTCTGTTGTGTAAGCCACCCAGTCTGTGCTACCTTGTTACGGCAGCCCTAACTAACTAATACAGAAGCTAAAATGGAATGTCAGGGAGGCCAGAACCAAAAACAAGAGAAAGGATACCCCCCAAAAATGAGGGAAAGGGACAATCAACAGTATCTGATTCACAGTGCCTGATTCTACAGAGAGATCAAGATGATGAGACCTGAAAAGAGAGTAATTGCTAAGTGATCTCAGCAAGACAAGAAGTAACAGAGTGATTGCCAAAAATCCAAGATAGACTTTGGCAGTTGTGAAGTGGGATTTGGGCTGAGACCTAGAAAGGCAGGCATATTTGAGGGGAAGTATTTTTAAGATAGAGAAGGGTTGAGTATGTTTGAGACTGAGAAAAGAACCAGCAAAGAAGGCTATATTGGAGGTTTAAAAAAATTAAGGCAGAGACAATGAAAATAATAGCAAGTAAGAGTACATGTTTAGATGGAAGAGGAGAAAAAGGAGGAAGTGAGAAGATGGAGAAGGAGAAGTGAGAAGGAGAAGGGGAGGGATCAGAGGAGAAGGGTATGCCTTCTTCTACAACTGAAGAGAAGAAAAAGATGACATTGTAAAAAAATTTGAGATGGGAGATTGGACAGACAGGGAGTTGATGCTCTGTATTTCTGAAAATAGACATGTATGTTCCTAGTAAAGTAAAAAGTGGGGTTATCAGATGAGAGTTAGGGTTTAGGGGTGAGATTTTTATTTAGATTGAGTAAACATATGAGATACGCTGAATGGGAACCTATACTGATGAAGTGTGAGGAGACCGGGGCAATCTAATTTTATCCAATTTACAGAATAAACAGGGGGTACTTAGAGACAACACTTCTGTCATTCTCTCTTCAGTTGACTAAATGCATCTGAAATTAGTCACTTGAGACTTCACAAATACTGTCCTTAAAATTTGAGAGTATGACGTGAGAAAAAAAAAGTCAAACCATGATCCATGTAACCAGCCATTTTATAGAATTAAAGATTGGCCTTATGCATTCTGTTTATAATTTTTTATTGATTTTCTTACGTACCTCAATATGGTCATTGTCAAGTGACAGGAGATACAAAATAAGTTACACAGGTAATATTCTAATAGAAAACATAAAAATTACATCCAGTGTAAGTGGGGAAATACAGAGAAACATAAGGTAGAGAGGGAGTGAAAAGGAAAGGTGACAATGACTAACCCTGTCAAATGAAGTCCAAGGAATTCCTCAATGGGAGTTCACCAGGAGATTAGGCCGGGAGGAAGTGAGTCCAGGCAGTGGAGACACATAAACAAAGGTATGGAGAGAGTGATTGCCTGATTTGTGCAAATAACAGCATATATCATGAAGCTGTTATAATTTTGGACATAGGGAGTTAAATAGTGAAAGATAAAAATGAAAGTCAGACAAAAAAGCATGACATGAAGCCAAGGGCTTTATTTGCTTTGTGAAGGGGCTCCAGGCTTAAACAGTAGGCAGGAGAAGCCCTGGGCACATGGAGGATTATCTGGGACAAGGGAATGGAGAGGAAAGAGAAAAGGTCCAAGAGCAATAAAGCCTTAAAGAATGCCAATATTCAAAAAGTGCAAGGAAGAAGCCTGTGGAAAAGCCTGAAAAGAAGCAATCTGTGCAGTGGGAGGAGTACTAGCAGAAGGTGCATCAGAGAAGGAAATGGAGAAGAGAGTATGTTAGTCAACAGTGTCAAATGTCACAGAAAGGTCAATGAGAGACTGAAATTCTTCTGTTTGATCTGGCCAAGAGAAGGCTATAGGTATTAGAAGGTTAATTTCAGGGCAGCCCGGGTGGCTCAGCGGTTTAGCGCTGCCTTCAGCCCAGGGCATGATCCTGGAGACCCGGATGGAGTCCCACATGGGGCTCCCTGCATGGTGCCTGCTTCTCCCTCTGCCTGTGTCTCTGCTTCTCTCTCTCTCTCTCTCTCTCTCTCTCTCTCTGTGTGTGTGTGTGTCTCATGAATAAATAAATAAAATCTTTTTAAAAAATAAAGAAGGTTAATTTCAGTGGTGTGGTGACAGCTTAGGGGGTTAGGACCTTTTTGGCCTTTTTAATTTTCTCCAATGTCCTCATACTATAGTCAACTAGTAAGCAATAAAGTGCCACTAGTAAGCAATGCTTTCTCATGTTCTAAACAGTTCACTTCCCACAGACACAGTTATCTGAATCTGAGAATACAGGACACAATACTATCAAAAATGATTCTAAGAAGAATATTCAATTAAGAAACCATTTAGAAAAAAAAAGCAAACATGTAGGTACAATTAAATTTCTCTCTCTCTCTTTTTTTTTTTAAAGATTTTATTTGTTTATTCATGAGAGACACAGAGAGAGGCAGAGATGTAGGCAGAGAGAGAAGCAGGCACCATGCAGGGAACCTGATGTGGTACTCGATCCTGTGACCGCGGAATTATGCCCTGAGCCAAAAGGCAGGTGCTCAGCCACTGAGCCACCCAGGCATCCCCAAGATTTCTCTTTTTTAAATTGTGACAAGAGCTGTTAACATGAGATGTACCTTAACAAATGTTTAAGTGTACAATTTAGTATTGTTAACTATAGGCATTATGTGGTACAGCAGATCTCTATAATTTAGTCATTTTGCGTAACTGAAAACACTTGGATATCTCGAGTCAAATAAAGCCTACTAAAATTTTCTTGGTCCCACAGGAACACATCCAGTGGTAAGATGTGCCTTTCTTTTCTTTCATAGAGCTTCCACTTGCTCTTGATCATGTATGTCCAATAAGGGAGACCTAATCACTTCCAACTGAGTAAGAGGGAACCCATTAGCTTTCTGAGAACTCTCTCTGACTCTAGTGAAGTTTATTTTTGCCCTATGGCAAAGAAGAAAAGCAGAAATTAAGTTTTGTAACATTTGATTATATCCTTCTAATTCTCCCTATCCTCTTAGTTCCTAATTCTCTTCCAGTTCTCTCCAATATCAGAGACCCAGGAATCTTACCATTCACTATCTTGATTACAACCTCTGGTGTTTTCTATTGGAAGGGGCACTACATATGGTCTAACATTTTTTAACGAAATATACAGGGTTTTTTAACAGAACAAAATCTTGGCTTCTCTCAATAACAACACTTTCATACTCTAGTTGTTTTAGGGAAGTCAGCAAATAAATTGGGATGACACTATATGAGGTGTAACCATGGACTAGACTTTGAACAAAATTGAATTTCCCTTTCATTGCCCTACAAACCACGACTTAAATGGCTTTCTTCCACTCCTGATACCCACTTACCCTGTGATAAGAGTTCTAACTTCATAACTTATAAAAGCAGCTGTTTTGACAGAGGCTCCTGAAAATTTTACAAAAGGTTTCAATATCTTCAAGATCCAAGTATTAAATTCCTAATGATGAAATTTCAGACCCTGTGACAACTGAGTGCAATTTGGAAGAAAGAGGTGTTGTCTGTTGCTTGTTAATCAACTTATACATGTGCACTGATATATCAGGGTTAGACAGGGTTGGACTGGTCTGTCACATGATCTGACAGGGTCTACAGTGGTTGACATTGGGACCACCCAAGCACATCTAGGATATGTTGCTGTCTTTCCCTATCAGGGTGGCCATACTTCCCTTACCATGCATAAAGCATCCAACTCCACAGAATATTTGTAACTAGCCAATCTATTTCTTGGCAATCAGAAAGCAAGCTGTTGAGTCTGCCAGCATTACCCACCTGTCATGTGTCTCGATCTCCAAACAGCTGGTGAAAACCAATATCATACTGAGCACCAGCCTCTGCTGTGGAGGTGGATGTGGCCAGGGAATTAAACACACACATGTTCATTCAAGCTCCTTCTGACTTCGCAAACACATTGTGACAAGTCACACACCATTCTGAACAGAACCACAAAGACTTTGGTTTTGATTATATGAGATGTCTCTGATAAAAAAAGGTGCTATTTTTGAGTGACATGTGGTGACTGACTCCAGATTTTCGGTGGAGCCCCATGGACTCTGCCTGTAGAATCTGTCACACTTCCATTTACTCTGAGCTGAATTCTGTCCTGGATTAGGCCAATTTTCCTAGCAGCAGGGAGCCTGAATGGGAATCTTTTCCCAGACATAGCCCAGTAGGGCTAAGATTTTCCCAGGCAAAAGAAAAAAGATGGTTTTCCTTCATCACCAGCTAAATTTTTCTTGAAGGCAACTATTTGACATGTTGCATTTCTCTGTTGTAAATAAACTCAGTGATGTGAGTCTTCCAGGTTGTAGCTTTCCTGTCAAGTACCAGTGTCACAATCCATATCTTGATACAACAAATTTAAGACTCTAAATCTAGTTGGAACTACCTGTCAAAAGAGCTGGGCTATTCCAGATGAACAACCTGGCAGGACTGGCTCTATGGCTTTAAGGAGAAAAGGAGTATAAAAATCAATAGCAGAATTTTTGTTTACTCATTATGATTTTTAGGATACCTTGCAAGGAGATAAGGAAATGGCAAAAGACAGACAGAAGAAAGACCTCTTTATCACTTATGGTGCGCTAAGTGTGCCACCACTGTCTAGTGAGACTTACTTATCTAAGTATGTCTTAAATATTCCTAACCTCCCCCTTTCTGCATCCACCCATCACTCCCCCACTCCTTAGATTTACTTCATGGCACTTTATTCTAATTCAAGCAAAACCTGCATGTAGGAAAGGACCAATTATTTATACATGAATGTGCAGCTAAGTCAATGTGATCCCCATTTCCATTAGATTTTAAACCTCATCTCTCATGGGGATGAGAGAAAGGAAGACTTTGATGTTGTCTCATTTACTTTTGATTACTTTCCTTTGCCTGTGAAATAAGGTCCAAGTTCCTTAACATCAACAAATCAATAAATATTTGAGTCCCAACATGTTTATCATATAGCCCTAATACTAGAAAGGAAGCAAAAAAGCATCTATCAATAGAAGATATAGTATATAACCCACAAAAATCTGCTGAAAGAATAAAAGAGTGAATGGGCCAAGGAGTGGATGTACTTTGTCCACTCATCCCTATTTGTGTTTGTGGTCTCATTGCTGAGGTAAAATATTTACTTGAGGTTACCACAACTATGTTCTAAGTCAATTAAGAAACAGGCAAGGAGCAGGAAAATGGAGATCAAAATAATACCTTCATTACTGAGAATGGCTGATTTGAAAATATGCCCTTGGTGGATGGCAACAATGGAGTTCTTAATATGAAACTCCCAGACCTAGGCAAAACCACCCAGTCATAGACACAGTGGACACCCACAGGATTTTATGTTGAAGTTGCTCTCAAAAATCTCTTTAGGCAGCAAAGAATAATGTGTACGACAGCCCGGTTCCTAAGAGAGGATGAGAGGAAGGGGCCAAGTCATGAGTGCCCAGTTTCTCATCCCAGGCTCACTAATTAGAGCAAGCAGCCACTATGTATAAGGAAAAATCCTTCTTCCTGGAAACAAGAGGAATTAAGAATAAACATCCCTCCCCCTGACCTTTCACCATGAAAATTCTCCAACATGATATGCCATTACATGACAAGGAACGAGTGTGAACAAGAATTTTATAGGAGGTAGACATCATGTAACACATTGGGAGTAATAGAACCATCTGGGCCTGAGTCTCAATGAAAGGATTTGAGTGGGGGAAGAGGTGTTTGTGGGTGGTGCCAGAGGAAGAGGAAAATTAGAAATGAGCATAGAATTATCCACTCTTACTTCCCCTCTTCACTCCTGTCCTCAAAATGCTGTCATTATTTCCTACACATACCTGCATGTTCCACTCTCTGTACCTCTGCTCACCCTGGTCCAGCTTATTTTCACACATTCATTCAACATATCTTTTTGAGTCCCTACTAACTGCTAAGCATGTTCTACCTAAAATTACCTCTATTAAAGAATCGTCATCTGATACTAAGAATGTTTTTATTTCACCAAGCAAGTGTGAGGAGAAATGTCAGCTATGGAAAATGCATCCCTATACCACATCATAGGAATCTAGCACACCAAAAACCCCGTATAAATTGTAGAAATAGGTCAACCGCAAGTGGATATATACAGTTACATGCTACCCTAAGTATTAGTGACTAAGTTTCATGTAAAATTGAAAAAAAATTATGGAATAAATATTTGCGGAGGTAAATTCTAGTTTACACCATACCCACAATTTGCATGAACAAGCCAGGGAGAAAATGCAGTTGTTACTGATAGTTTCTTTTGTTTTTATACACAGAGCTTATTAAGATTTCTTTCTATTAAAATTATATCCTCTCAAACCTTAAAATAGTCTAAATAATTTAATAGCAGAATTAATCAATAAGCAATTTAAAACTAAGTCATAAAGATGTATAATACTACAGATGGATGGAGTGCAATGATGCTATTCCCCATGATGAAAAAGGAAGAACGGTTTGCATCACCAAGGGCGAGTCTGGGTGACTGAGAGGTCACCACTTGATGAGTGGAGATACAGTCAAGACAAAAAATAAAGTCAGGAAAGTCAGTGCTGCTGGGGAAACAAACACCCAAAGCATAACTCACAGAATTGGAAAACCCCAGCATTTTCAATCTCCATGAGGATATAAATCAGATTTGCAGTTAACCATTTGACTGTTTACCTGAAGCCAATAACTTTCAGGGAAAATCATGTCCACACGTGCCTTCTCCCTGGATTCTAGAATCTCCCTTCCTTCCATTATCCAAGTATGTATCAGTCTAACATCTTCGCAGAGGATTACAGAGCAAGCGAGAACTGTATAGGCATCAGGAGTGGAATTTTTTATTGTTGGTTGTGTAACTAACACTGCATCACACTAGAGGTAAGCACAGAGTAGTAGGTGAGACGCAATTTTTAAGAACATCTCCGTGGTATATGAAAAAGCCAGAGGGACCTTCATAAGCCTCTTAGAACACAGTCATGCCTCCTTGAGGTACTCTTCCTATTTCTGACATAGCAAGGCAGAACCAACAGGCCCAGCATTATTATTAATGCACCAAAAGCAGAATGGAACTTGTAGAAGTCATTTAAAGGGGAAGATAGTAGTCTCAAAAGGAGTCTGACACAGGGAGAGCCTCACACACCAGGCAAGAGGCAAGTAAGTCCAGCTCCAAGATCAAGAGCAAGTCACACAGCGTTCTCATGCATCCGTCTCTTCAGCCATAAGATGGACTGGGCATCCCAGATAGGTTCACTACTTACTTAATGAACACCATGGTTCAACTAGAATTTACTACTACTGACAAGTAAATACAACGGAGTGTTATATTAGGTTCTTTCTTTGACACTAAAGTGTTTTCATAAAACGCAATTAAAAACACTGAATTCTGGTTGATTAAAGAACACTGCCTTAAATAATTTGCAAATCCAAAAAAAAAAAAGAATACTCTCTAAAATACCTTTCAGAACAAAACAAAAATAAAGATACTAAAAGAAGCTCACAAAGTTAAGCAAGATTTGAAAAAAAAAATACCAAAGACTCAAAATAATATGATGCAGAGAAATTTTTGGCAAGCAGAAGAAAATGTGGAAGTACTTTGTCTCTCTTACAACCCAGCCCAAGGCTAGACATGAAAATCCAGTAATGATAAATTAGGCTGACCCAATAAGTGGGTGTATGTACACCTGACATTTGTATCAATAGGATATACACTAGACACAAATTATCCAGGGTGTATTTCCTCAAAGACTAGTTAGAAAAAAAGATCAAAGTCCATTTGAAGTGAAAGAATTGTAGTTTTTAAATTAAGGAAAAGGACACAGATTAAATTGAGCAGTTCCTGTTGCCCACCATGAGAAACCTTTCAAAGTCTTCATTACTCTTTCTTCTAAATTCAACAACCAGGACAAGAAAAGTAAAGGTGGTTGGTGGGATTCCCTCCATCCTGCCCCCCCACCCAACCCAACCAATGCTCCTGTCTTCACTGGGGGAAGGGACGTTTAGTGGGAGTTGAGAAGGAAATAAGTTCTGAATTTTCTGGCCCTGCAAGAAAGAAAATTACTCAGCATGATCCACGATTAAGTTAGTTAACTTTCCCTGAATAAGGGATGTCCATGCCTGCTACAGTTGCCCATTCACCTACCAAATACTGCTTCTACATTTCACCTGATAAACAATGGTGATTCAGCAAGATACATGAACTGTCCCATAGATCCTAGCGCCTTTGAAAGTTCGTCCTTTATTCAGAGGAATATCCCTTATCAATACTCGAGCAGGGCATTTCCATAGTGAAGGCAGAATAAATATCCGAGGAGAGAAGAAACAAATGCACCAAAGAAGGAATGAATACACCGGCCAAAGAAAAACTCACTGATGTCAGTGGGTTACAGAAATGTTTAAATCCATCCCCTGGCTTCTAATTTCTCCCAATTCACAATCAACCCCACAATCAATCCCTCCACTTCTCTAGAATTTCTGGGTTCTTTTGTCTCCTTGTCAAGGAGAAATGGCCAATACTTAAACCCATCCATTTTATTATGCTTTTAACTTGGTCAAACAGGTGAAAACTTTTGTGTAATCCGAGACTAAATCGGGAATTGGGGTCTGCTCTATCCCTTCATTTCTTTCTCAGTTTCATGTTACTAAAATAACAAAGAATTAGCTGTGGTGCTGTTAATGATATATGGTCCTTCCATCCTGCCTGTAGTCCTCAAATTGTCTTTTTGCAGCAAAATATACAGAATCATGTGCCACTACAATTTGATCTTATCCTACTCCCTCTATTATTTTGTTTACATTACGTCCCTCAGAACCTCTCCTTTAATTTTACCCCTTCCATGACCTAAAATGTTTTTCTCAAAACCCCTTGAATGCCCCACTCAGATGCTACCAGTGATTTAATGACTTATGCACTCCGTTTCCTGACTTTTTTTTTTGAGGTATAATTGACATACAACATTAGATTACTTTCAGGAGTACAACATAATGATTTGATATTTGACTACATTACAGAATGATTACCATAGTAAGTCTAGTTAACATCCATCCTGATACATAGGGTTTTTTTTTTACTTAGATATAAGAATTTTTTTTCTTCTGATGAGAACTTTTAAGATCTATTTTCTCAGCAACTTCTAAATATGCAATGTAGTATCATTAATTATAGTCACCATACTGTGCATTATGCTGTGTGTTACATCCATAAGATATTTATTTTATAACTGGAAGTTTGCACCTTTTCCCCCCTTCACTCATTTCACCCTCTCCCTCTCTCTACGTCTGGCAGCTACCCGACTGTTCTATGAGCTTAAATTTCATTTCATTTTCTTTTATTTCTTAGGATTCCACATATAATTGAGATCATATGGTATCTGTCCTTCTCTCTCTGACTTATTTCACTTAGTAAAATGTCCTCAAGATCCATCTATGTTGCTGCAACCTTTTCTGACTTCCTATAGCTTTCCAGCATACAAGTTCAGCATTTACTGCGTGCTTGCTGCTTTGTACTTTCCTCTGATTGCCTCGTGAGTTTCAGTTTTGTCTGTACTTGAAAGCAGAGCTCCTGCTTACACTCCTTTCCAATCCAGTATATACTGATCATCAGCAATATATATTTATTTGCTAATCCACTGAAAGCACAGATCTATCTCTATTTTTTAAAAGGAATGTTATGACTTGTCCCATATCATGTTGGTTGTTTCTAGTAAAAATAACATCAAAGGACATAGCTTTCCAAGTTGCTACATCCCTAAAACTGTTACACAGCACTTCTGCATTGAAAGGATCAGGTATATCTCTGATCAAATTAGGATCATCTCTCTCTAACATAAATTGTACAACATTCTTAGTTCAGGTCCTTAATCAAGAGTATCTACTTTATTTGCTTTATCATTTACTTTTCACTTATTTCGTTATTTATATATTCAACATAGACTTTATAAACACCTATGAGGAAAGCACTTTTTAAAGTCATTTCTATTATCTACCTCAATCTCTTTCTCTTTCTCTCTCTCTCTCTCTCTCTCTCTCTTCACTCTGGAGAATGTCTACAAACTGAAAATCATGTTGTCTGATATATAGAGAGCTGCATAAACACATAGGGACAAACTATAGGGAGCAACCACAAATGACACTAGATCTGTGGTGTGGTTCAAGGAAGCATCTCAACACTCCAGACTTCACACGTTCTAAGTTTATAGCTGCACTGACCGGGTCCAAGCTGATGTCTATAGCAGAAGGTCTCACAGGTGCATGTTGACAAAATACTTTCAATTAGGTTGGTTAATGCATTTGGCACTTTTCCCCCCTACTCTTGTCTACCTTTTGATGTCTAGAAAAGTGCCACTTGCTCACCAAGTTACCCCATTAGAAAGAAACTTCCCCTGATTTGGAGCTTTGCATGGCCAGACTTGCCCTGTCTCTTTCAACTTCATTTAAGTCAGACCTGGTCTCTAACTTCAAGGCTGCAAACTTCAAGGGAGTTGACAGGAGAAGGGAAGAAAGGAACAAGCCTGCACCACATCCTCTCTGCCCTTGAAAGCTACCTGAATGGCTTCTTGGTCCATGGGTTTATTTGCTTTCTCTTTTAATTTTTTCCTCTTCTCTTTCTCTCTCTCTCCAACTAGTTTGTGAATCATTTGAGGGTAGAGCTGCAGTTTTTTAAAGAGTGATCCCACTTGATACTTGTATAATCATTTAGAATCTAGCCCTCAAGAAAGGCAAATAGGTAGATGGTTCCAGCCCTGACTCTGTCATATATTATTTAGCAACATAACAATAGCTAAAGCAAATACTTCCATTATATGTCATTTATTCCATCAATCTTATTTCCTCTCCTTTAAAAACAATATTAAAAAAAAAACAAAGAAAAACAAGGAACTGAGGTGATTTACAGCACTGTGCATGAAACAGGCTAAAAATAACTTAGATAAGGAAAATGTAAGAAAAGATGAACAAAATAAATAATTTACAAAACATATATACTATGAGTACCAGCAGAGGTTTTAAATTAGGTGCTAAGGTTCTTCATGGTCAGAGTAAACAACATCACTTAGATATTTCTTCAATTATTTGTACAACTAGAACAAAAAATACACCTAAATTATTACACAATCATGGCTGTTGTGTTTAACACTGACAACACTCCGAAATAAATCTAAATTTAAATACTTTTTGATCCTGCTATAGCAAGATCACTTTGAAAGTTAAAATTCCATATAATACTGCTATTATATTAACATGTGTGCCAGAGCCATAATATGCTAAAAGGGGGTTCATTGCTTACAATTATCTCATCACCAACAGTGGCTAGAAAGCAAATCTCACTATGATCTTTATTTTACTGTGAAAAAATTGAAATTTTATAAAAGACTTTCATACCAGTGGAAATTTTACTGCCAAAATGCCTTCTCTGTGTGGTCTTCAATGCTCCCACTTATTTCTAGTTCACATTTTAGAAGAGTTGGTATATGCTATATTTTGCAGGTAGTTCCGGTAGTTTTTCTTGTTTACTTATTTATTTTTAAAGACTTTATTTATTTATTCATAGAGACACAGATTGAGAGAGAGAGAGAGAGAGGCAGAGACACAGGCAGAGGGAGAAGCAGGCTCCACGCAGGGACCCCGACGTGGGACTCGATCCCGGGTCTCCAGGATCACACACCAGGCTGCAGGCGGCACTAAACCGCTGCGCCACGGGGGCTGCCCTGTTTTTCTTGTTTAAAAATAATTAATAACTTTACTTATTCAATACTTTTAATTATTTTAAAACTTTAAATTCACAGAAAAATGATATAATTATTTAGTGCATTTTAGGATATAATTACAGCATCTTAGTTTTAACAAGAAATGTTATGGGTCATTTTTATAAATTTGCAGGTTTCATAAAATTAGAACTCCATTCTGAACTGTATAAAGTCCCTGAGGATCACCAGATACAAATCTAGTGGCCAATGTAGAGCCAATGCAATCAGTACTCTACTGAATTTACAGCTTACTCTCTCTTCCACCCACCACACACAAAGATGTTCGGTAGGCTGCTTACATTAAGTGGGACCCTTGGCTCCTTCCCATCCTCCTATATTACGGCTGAGGAAAAGGTTACCTTGTTAGATTGATATGAGGTGTTGCTGGTAGAAGTAAGGCTCTACTCAGGTCTTCTGAATCCAAGTCCTGTACTCTATCCACCTGTGTGTGCAATTTTCAATACTTATGGGAAAAGAACAGGTTCTATATTTTTCTATGTAATGGCCTCCCTACTGCAGCAAAAAGAAGATTCTCTTCAAGAAATGCTTGAAAGGTCTAGGTGATGATCTGTTAGGTCCTTTGAATTCAAAGAGGGAGCCTGGGTAATATGCAATACACACAACACACAGACATGCTCACACATATACATAAACATATACTTACATATACATGCACACAGAGACAGACTCTTACACAAATACACACACTTACAGACATGTGCACATACATACATACACTCAAAACATATACTCACACAATACACATGCCTACATACACATAACACACACACACACACACAATAATGGCTAGAATAGATAATGATGTTCAAGAATAGAGAATTAAAAGTTTGAGATTATTGAATTTATTTACAGTATACCTGCTTCATATAAACACTGACAAGATTGTGCTTCACACTTGTCACACTAACTTTACTATAACTTTCTATTTGTGGTCTAATCTACACATTATAAACACTTTGTCTTGTTACATGTGAAACTTGCACATATGCTGAAATTAGACAGCTGGGCATTGCCCTCTAAGACCCTATAAAGCTTTGAAAGGAAACTTTTACAGTCCATAAAGAAAGAGTAAACTATGTCCCACTGCACTATATAATTTTTCACATTTTGGAAGAGACCACAGTTTCAGAAAAGTCTGAAAGGGGTAATTGTTAGGCCTAGAAATTGTACCTTAACTGCTGGGAAGTAGAGGATGCTGCATAATCTTCCTTTCAACATGCTTCTGAGAATGTCTTTAATGCTGTTTGGGAATGTCCCTTGGCTCTGCCTTGTTCCTCTCTGGACTAGCCCAAAGACTGTGTGATTCTGTTTAACAAGCATGAGATAGTAACAATCACACCAGATTGTTCATCTGTAATTTGAGATTCCTGGAAGAAAAGTAATGCACAGTAGCTTATGTTTGACTTTAATAGTTGAACTTCTTTCAGAGTGTTGATGATAGGGGAAATATTTCTCATGCTCTGTCTGGCTGGCATGTCAGAGTTAGGCTTCCGAGTCAGGCAAGTGGGGTTCAGACACCAGGACTGCCACTTGTTAGTGGACCACTCAAATTCTGAGTGAACAATTTAACCACTCTTGAACCTAACAGTCCTCATTTTTAAATGACAGTAGCACTACATACCCCACGACTACAAGTGACTGGCTCATAATGGACTTTAAAAATATTTGTTTTATTTTTTCAATTCATGATTCACAGCATCAAAACAACTCCTCTCAGGGAAATGATGAATCTTATGTAGAAAAAGTAATTATTTTATTGCCTTTAATTTTTTAAACTATTTGCTTTAGCAAATTACAGAGGGACTTATAAAAGATTAATAAAATATTTTCAAACTATATTCATAATTTTTATTGATAACAATACTGTTACTAATTATTAATAGCATCTTGCTCAGTCCTTTATATCAACTAGAAAATCCATTAGTTATTTATTGATCAAGAAATTAAAAGAACATAATCCCTTATCAATTTCTGAGCATCTTCTAGCCGTTAGTTTAATATGAATGTAAGAGAACTTTTAACCCTGCCTCCAGCACTACATAACTATAAAGACAAATTTTAGCAAAATGTAAAAGCAAAATTGTGTTCAAGTCATAGTTTTGACTTGGTTTTGAGTTTTGTTACATATAATACCTGCTTTTATGTAAAACATATCTAAAGTTCATCTAGGGTGCTGATGACAGTCTCTCTGAAATCTAGCAGAGACCAAAAACTATCAGCTTCCACCCTCTTCAGAGAGACTTCTGAAGTCTGGGGACTACTATCCATAGCATAGTAGTGACATCTTCTCTGTTACTTGGAAATTATGGTTCCAAGTGGTTAAATTTTTCCCCAAAATTTGATTCAAATTTCTAATGGGTAGGTTTAAATAATTACAGTGCCACATATTCACGAAATCAAGGATCTCCTTTCTTTGAAACTCATTTGTACTTATGGGTTAGGCTTGACTTATTCTAAAATTCAACTGTAATATTCTAATCTATGATATTATATATATTATATAACGTCAAGCATCCGGAGAATGTTTAAATTTTGTGGCATAGAACTAGACATTTGTGCTCGATCCTGCTACAGGCTCAGATACCTCTGAATAGACTTTTTAATTTTTTCAAATAATCATATTAAATGAAATTTTCATATAGATATGTAGCCCTAGTTAAACTATAGATGCAATATAAGAATACACATCTACTTAGTATCAGAAAATAAAAGGGATGTAAAACTCTGTGTTTTATTATTTTTAGGAAGTAAAGGATCCAGTTTAAGATGTTTCCCCAGGGATCCCTGGGTGGCGCAGCGGTTTAGCGCCGGTCTTTGGCTCAGGGCGCGATCCTGGAGACCCGGGATCGAATCCCACGTCGGGCTCCCGGTGCAGCATGGAGCCTGCTTCTCCCTCTGCCTGTGTCTCTGCCTCTCTCTCTCTCTCTCTCTCTCTCTCTCTCTCTGACTATCATAAATAAAAATTAAAAAAAAAAATCTTAAAAATAAACTCTTTAAAAAAAAAAAAAAAAAAAAGATGTTTCCCCAGATGTTTGCTTCATGGAAAGAAGCCAACAGTGAGAAGAAAAACCTGACTCTGTCCAAGATAATCGCTATTAAGCAATGCATCTGGAAAAGTATGCTATAAACTTGAAAAAATTAAAACAGTTATAGACATTTCTGTAACTACTTGCTGCATATTTTCTTTACTGGAAATTCGGTTATCTTTTAACTTGTTTTGCTTTCTATTTCTGTTAGTTATTTTTTCCTTACAGGAAAAAAAAGATTTTTAAAAAGATTTAAAAATTCGATATAGTATATTTCTATCTTAACTCCCTTTAAATATTTAGAATTAAATCCATTATAAATCCTAAAAGTTAAAACCCAATAATTTCATTCACATTTATTTCATAGTGTTCACTGGTCTCCTCTCTAATCATGCAAATGCACATTTCCAGACTTACTAGATTTCTCTAGCCTACTAGCCTGAGTGAGTACTCTTCTTCCTACAAGCCTTCCTTCTATGAAACTAAACTCAATTAGATTTTCCTTTTGGGTCATACACCTCATGAATTATTACCAGGTCTTCAGTATTAATCGCAGCAGGCCAACAGAGGGAAATCATTTGTGAAGCTAAAGCAGCTTCCAAGGATGAGCCAGAACACTCGGGCCTATAAAACTAGCTCTATTATATACAGTAGCACCTGGATGGAAAACATGCCACCAATAATTTACTGGTACATCAGGAGCCTCCTTTCTGAGACCTTATCATCAATTAGATCTTTTAAACAAGAGTGAAGGTCTACAATACTCTAAGAAGAAATGTCAGAGATCATGTACTTATTTTGCACAAACTGCTTGAAACCGGACCATATGAGCAGAGCTGGCACTTGAGGTACCATCTTTCCATCTTCATTTTGTCCATAAGTGGTCCCATTTAAATCAAAATGCAGGCTTTTGGAAGTAATACAATCATCTGAAAACCTTGACCGGAGTGTGGAATTCTGAAGACTGTCAGGACTAGAAGTATGCAGCAGACAGCCGTTGGTTGCCTACCAAATGGTCATTCCTCCAACTATCCTTGGTTCAGGATACCCATTTCCACTGGGTATTGAGTGGTTGTGTGCACCAGGAAAGATGGACCTTCTCTGAGCCAGGTTATCTCATTCCCCTTGCCAGTGAGTAGGTCAGGAAGGACATAAGTTGCAATCCTGGCCCGGGAGACATGAGATTTCTACTACTTCTTCTAAGAAAACTTCCTTCACTCCTAAGATGAAACATGAAAAGCAATGAGCCCTCTTTCCTCCACTGGCATCTAGACAATGTTGTATGAGGATGGGACACTTTGAGATGCACCAGCCATCTTGCAATTTGAGAGAACAAGTCTGTGAATGGACAGCAACATGTTGAGGAGAGCAGAGAAAAAAGATGTGGAGAGAATTCTGGCCCTTAATAATTCTGCTGAGCCACTGGATTAACTTCCCATAGGACTATTCTTCCTCCAAGCTTCTTATAAGAGATGATAACTTTTCCTTATTGTTAAATCACTTGAGTTTTCCATTGCTCACATCTGAATACCTTCTTCTACAAGGCATTTCAAATACTCTTTCTTTATGAGACCAACTATTGAATCATGCGCCCAATTTTGGTCAAAGCGTACAGAGTTTCAGTTATACAAGATGAATAAGTCCTAGATTTAAGCATGGTAATTACAGTTAATGATACTATATTGCATACTTGCAATTCGCTAAGACAGTAAATCTTAAGTATTCTCATCACAGTAAAAAAGGAAAAAAAAGAAAATGGTAGCTATATGAGGTGATAGATATGTTAATTAGCTTGAGTGAGGTGATTATTTCACAATGGATATGTATATCAAAACATCAACTTACACATAATATATATGACCGTTTTTGTCAATTATACCTGCATAAAACTGGAAAAATATATGTGATCCCTGTAACTGTGACATAAAATGAAGCACTCTGGAATTGCTAAGATAAAAAAGAGGATGAATGGTGCCATGACTAAGAAATTCAAGTTCTGTTCCTCAACTGGAATTACAGTGGATTCTGCAAAACCTCACAGCTTCATTGTGATACCCAAACTAACAAACAAATACACTAAATATTTTCACACTCCCTCTGTAAACAATAAGCATATTTTGTGATATGACTGTGGTATCATTCCAATACAAATGTCCAAACTGAAGTGTTAAGTTATAGGGTTAGCTGGTCATTTTTGGGAAAATTAAGAAAGCAGGTGAAATTTATATTTTGCTGACTCCCAATTACTCCTTTAGCACTCCATTACTACATATCAATGGCTAGTTCTCATGATTTTTTTTAAAGATTTTATTTATTTATTTATGAGACACACACACACACACACACACAGGCAGAGACAGAGGCAGAGGCAGAGGGAGAAGCAGGTTTCATGCAGGAAGCCCGACATGGGACTCCATCCAGAGCCTCCAGGATCATGACCTGGACTGAAGGCGGCGCTAAACCGCTGAGCTACCCGGGCTGCCCTCTCATGATTTAATAACATGCAGTTTTCCTTTTTTTTTCTGATAAGGGCCTAAGATATTATATCAGTCTATTATGTTTTATTTAAAAGTATTTATCAGGGCAGCCCGGGTGGCTCAGAAAGTTAAGATATTTGGGGCCTGGGATCTTCCTAGCACCCCTTACTCAGTTCACCTCACCAGATAGCTGTGTGTTATCTGTTTGTAGTGCAGCTGACCCTGGAGAATGTATATTCTCACCCTGCCTGATCCTGGCCCAGAGGAAGAATCATCAAGGGACATTTGAACATTCACACATTTCGAAAGGAAACTTCTGTATGTTCTATACTGGGCCTTCTTCTTTGACTGAAGTAAAGTAGAAACACAATAAAATCATCTATCGTGTAATGATTTTTAAATTTCCTTTATATGACAAATCAAATTGGATCTATCTACTTTAATCAGCTCAGCCATGTCAGAGCTTGACTTTAAGGGTTTAATATATACTATTAAGAAAAACAGCAGAATTATAACATATAGTCTTATGTTTGATAATATGAAATATTTCAGCTATTGGGGAATAAACATATTTTTCACTGGATTACCTAGGTAAATGCCTCACATGTCTGCCTTCTCCTCACTCTGCCACTTTAGACATAGTCAGAGAGGAAGATAAGTATGCCATTTTAGCAGAATAATGTTACTGTGATAAAGAATGCAATTATTGAATGGTCAAAATATTGTTTTATGATTTGTTTATTTATTTGAGAGAGAAAGAGAGACCACAAGCAGGAGGGGCAGAGGAAGAGGCTCTGCTGAGCACAGAGACCATCATGGGGCTCAGTCTCACAACCCTGAGACCATGACCTGAGCCAAAACCAAGAACTGGACATTTAACCAACTGTGTCACTAAAGAACTCCAAATGGTCAAAAATTTTTTAAGAATTTCTAGACTGTGGAAGGATATTCACAATACTAGCAAAATAAAACATTTCTGGATGTTCCTGCATGGCTAAATAAAGAATATTTTGTAGAGGTCTAGCCTGGAGGTCACATCCTGATATGTTACATTTCTGGAGTGTGGATCCAAAACATGGGGTAAAATATTGGTTTCTAGTTAGTCTTATGGCCTCAAACAGAGCTAGTGGACTAGTGTAAAGAGGTTCTCATCAACCTCCAGATTCTCCAGGGAGGCTTAAGAATAGCCAGGTCTATCTCAACAACAGGCATTAGCTGAGTTTTGTTTTTTTTTTTTAAAGGGGGCTTCCATCAGAGCATTGGTTGCTTAAGACAGGCAGAGAAACCTGAAAGTTTCCATAGGTCCCTCCTAGATGCTTCTCTCATCAAATTAAAACTCTGGTTTGTGCACTGTGGTAAAATGGAAATTACAGGCATTTTGAAAACAATGGGCCGAGTGCCAGTACCAGCATGACAAGCTGGAAGTCAGTTTGTTTGAATCTCTGTGCCTCAGTTTCTTCATCTGCAAAACAAAGCTAAGAATACTTAATACGTGTAAGGATGCGATCCTAAAGATCAAATGAATAACATATGACTTCATTTCACACAGTACAAGTAGACAAAGGGCACACATTACTAATAATACTATTTTAAGGTCTACCAATAACTGACACCCTCCCCACTCACTGACCTTCCTGCTCATACATATTCCATCCAGAAAAACTTATCTTCCACCTCTCACCTTCCACCTATGTGGTGGCATTTCTTTGCCATTATCCCTACCTACATTCTTCAATCACCCACATTCCCCATCTTGTTCAGCACTCTGCTTAATATCTGTCTCCTCTCCTTCAGAAACAGTTACTCCACTCAATGGTAGTCACTTCACCACCGAGACCCACAGGCACCCTTGCACATATAATCAATCAAAGCTTCCATGCCCCACTTGTCAAAGAATCATAAATTCATTTTACAGCTGAGAGAAACTGTAGAAACCACCTAGTAAAATGTCTTAATTTTACAAATGAGGCTCTGATCATTTAACTGGCCTACTAGCTGGTTGCAGAAGGGAGACTAAAGTCCAGATCTCCATAGAATATTTGCCAACCTTTGGATCCAAATTGACAGCATTGATCATTAATGTTTTTACTAAAATACATGCACAGAGTTCTTAAATACAAAATATAGATCCCCTAAAGTCTCATTGTCTAAGCAGCAGTTAAGCCCTTTATAACAAAGGAGTATAACTGATTCACCTAAAATAGGTGAGTGAAGTAGAAGCTTGGAAATGTTCTTAACAACACTTAGTATTGGGTTATATACACAGAAGGGGCTCAATATCGTTTGACAAGTTGGTAAGTGCATATATGAATGATTCAGGACTCATGATGGAAGAGTTTATCAAAACTTTCATCAAAAATATTCTACTAAAGAATTTGAAAGCCTGATTCAGCACAGAAATGCATTCCTTCTCTAGAAATTTTGACCTTTTGAAATTAACTTTGCAGATTTTGTGTGCTTTTTAGAGACATTATTCCACATGTACTGAGGTAGAAGTCAAAAAAGGTACCAAGGATTACTTGGTATTAAACTAATGCAGTTCCAATCAAAACTCCAGCCAGATTGTGAAAAACAAGAGCAATGTAGATAGAATTATGCTACCAGACATTAAGATATAGTATAGGATTAAAAGATTATATTTCTGGCCTTGTTATTTTAAAAATTGAGAAATGAAACCAAATGGAGAGTTTAAAACAGAACCATACTCATAACAAAATTGAGCTGTAATAGAATTGGTATCACCCATATACAGAGAAAATATAAATTATGTAATCAACGGTGTTGGGGAAATTAGCTCATCAATATGAATATTCAATTACATACCTATCTCATTCTATAAACAAGAATAAATTCAGATGGGTTTAAAACTTTAGTATAAAACAAACAAATTATTACTGGGGGATGGGAAATAGGAGAATAGCTTTATGACCTTGGGATCAGGAAAGATTTATTTGAGGATGTATAGAAAAGCACTACCTATAAAGAAAATGGGAAGATCTGACTGTTCCACAAAATACACTACAAAGTAAAAAGACTGGTGATAGATGGGGAGAAGATATTTCCAATGTATATAACCAAGAAAGGTTTAATACCCAGAGTATTTAAGAAATTCCTATAAATTAGTAAAAGAAAAAAAAAGAAAGAAAAGAAAAGAAAAAAGAAAAAAAAAGGAGGCAACCCAATAAAAAAATAAAAATATATAATATATATAAATAAAATCATATATATATATATATATACACACACACACACACAAACTTTGGTCAAATTGCTGACATACAAGTGGGATGGAGGATATGAAGAGGCAACCAGAAAATACCAAAACATGGGCATCAATTCAGAGCTACATTGATAAAAAATAATCAGATAATAACCAATGTCAGCAAACATGAAGGAAAATAGGAATTTTCACATGTGCTGGTGACTTTACAAATATGTATTACAGCCTATTTGGTGGGTAATCTAGCAATATATAGTAAAATTGTGTTAGCAGATGCCTAACAGCCCAGGAATTTCTGAATATGTACCTCCATAGAACTCAACAAACACAGAGACATGCATAAAGATTATATGGTAGCAAAATAAGAGGAAGATATCTTTAAAGTATGTATTATGCATACATATTTATCAGAGAACAAAAAATGATTAATTACCAAAGACAGAGCTGAAAATCAATGTTGAGAAGAGTTCAACCTGGTATAGAGTACACTAATATTTAGGTCAAGTTCAGAGAGTATGGAAAACATTTTTCATAGATATTCATATGTAGAAGTAGAATGTCCACCAAGCATATGAGAATAAGTATCTTATGGAAGCCAGGCAATCAGTAATGCAGTTAGGAGAGAAAGGGAGAAAAAAGGGGTCTGAGGCTGGAATAATTATTTTAATGCACATAAGCCAGGGAGTAGCGTTGGCCATATTTTTACAATTTTGTGCACAGAGAGGCCAAAACCGTTACAAATAATAAAGAGAACAGTTTTACTTTTTTTTTATTTTTTTTTTTTACCTTGGATTATCAATATAATCTACTGACCTGGTCTTACTCCATCAATAAATAATTATCACCAAGGTAATTAGACTAACTAGAAAAAAAAAATAAAAGACCCTCTCTAAGAGAACAGTTTTAAATGGGGTGGGGCAGAGAAAGTAAATTACTTGTCTTAAATTTATGGATAGTTAATGCAAATAAAGGAGTTGACCTAAAAATTCAGTGAAGTCAGAAATTTCTTTGGATGAGTGGCAACCCCCCTTGACAGCCTTTCGTAGTCAAGGGGCAATTGAGTGTTAATTCTGCTGACCTTATTTGCAGCAGTGCTCCCATTCCTGGAGCATCCCTGACTGTCAGGCAGCATGCTTTACATAGCTGTCGAGTTAATGTTTTTCTTTTGACTAAATTTTTTACCTGAGGCATTTCAATCCTGTAACTTCAGCAATCAATTTAGGCCCAAAGCAGCATAGGCCTCTGTCCCCTCCAAGCAGGTATTTGCATGTGAGCTAACAGCTTAAGCACCAGGGAAATGAGCTAAATCCAAACAGATGTAAGAAATAGAACTGTATGCTAAATCACTATACAGTCAGCTCATTTGCCTGCCACGCAATTACACTTTGTGTGTGAAAGTAGGAGTGAGTGTGTGTGTGTCTGAGGTGGGAATATGATTAATTAAATTTTTATACTATTTTTAAAGCTTATAAGCTATTTTTAGTAGTGTTTGTTTTAATGATCCTAAGCCAATGTTTTAAGCAGTAATCATGAAATTCTAATAGCTAGATATGTCATAAAAGGAAAAGTAGTTTGAAACATAAGTGAAATTATACTAAGAAATCAGAATTTTTTTTGTTTCTAGACAACTTAATTTCTTCAAAATAGAATTCACAATGGGCATGCACTGTCAAGATATGGAAAGTAACTTATATGAGGAATTTATCATTATACATTTTAAATTCTTAGCCTCCAAAATGACATAGAAGCCATTTTCCATTCATTACAAGGAATTCTGGTTACAGGATAAGACATTTGTTGGGATTATGCAAGCAAATCAGTAGCATCATTTATTACATCCAGATCTTTTAACCAAGGGAGAAACTGTCACATTTTTTTGTCATTATTTGTGAAAGGAGTAGCGAGAATTTCAGTTAGAAGTTTCCTATATCCTCCTAGCTATGTTATAGATTAAGAATCTAGTCTAAATAATCAAGTCTCATATGACTGGCATATAAGGAATCTCAGATCCAGATATGTTTTGTGGGTGTTTGGAAAGAGCACCTCATCTCTCAGCTGTACTATAGGAGAGAAGATGATGTAATACATTCTTAGCTAGCCCTCATGGATGACAATAAATGTCCTTTTCTTAAAAAAAAGATTTTATTTATTTATTCATGAGGGATGCAGAGAGAGAGAGAGAGAGAGGCAGAGACACAGGCAGAGGAAGAAGCAGGCTCTCTGCAGGGAGCCCGGCACAGGACTCCATCCCAGGACCCCAGGATCACACCTTGAGTTAAAGGCAGATGCTCAGTCACTGAGCCACCCATGTGCCCTGACAATAAATATTCTTAATTCCATTTAACAACTGAAGGAATTGAGTCCCTTCTAAAAGTCACAATAAAATAATTTTACTTACTCCATTGGAAGGCAGGTCAGTACTGAGAAAAGTAATTCCTTAGTACAAAGCAACACACCCACTTATGTAAGGCTAGAAAAGCCTAGAAGCATATTTTAAAAACCTAAATTCAGTAAAGAATATGTTTGTCTGAACACTGAACCTAACATGTGTCAGTCCACACTATTGAGATTAGCTACTGAAAATACAGAAAAATAAAGACAGGCACTCTACACCACAAAATGTAGCATAAATAATGAAATGGGCATTCTTAGCAGCTGCATTTGCCCCAATTATATAAGGATTAATAGGAAAAAAATTTACATAGGAGCAAACATGTTGCTGGGTAGAAGACTGCCTTTAAAAATGAGCAATATCTCTTGCCCGTAGGGCTCATGGCATCTATAAGAGGACATGACTACTGGCCACACTGTCCCCACATCTCACACACAGCTTCCCCTCTATGAACCACTGGGGCCACCAGAAATAGGAAGCTAAGTCGGCACTAAGTTTCTCCTTCCTATTTTACTAGTGCATCTATAATAGCAACTCAGAATGCTCAACTGAAGGTAAGAAGATTATTTTGTATTTGAGGTTTTAATAAAGTTACTTATGATGTGGACAAAGAGGGAGGTGGAGGATGAGGCAGTTCTAAGGCAGGGCTTCTCAAACTGTCATGTGCATGACTCAGCTAGGGATTTGCTGAAACGTTGATTCTAGATTGACCCCTCTGAGGTGGGACCTGGAGACTGTCTAACCAGCTCCCAGCACTGATGGCCTAACACTCTGGGTAACCAAGTTGAATTTTTTTTTAATTTTTTTTTAAATTTTTATTTATTTATGATAGAGAGAGAGAGAGAGAGAGAGAGAGGCAGAGACACAGGCAGAGGGAGAAGCTGGCTCCATGCACCAGGAGCCCGACGTGGGACTCGATCCCGGGTCTCCAGGATCACGCCCTGGGCCAAAGGCAGGCGCCAAACCGCTGCGCCACCCAGGGATCCCCTGGGTAACCAAGTTGAAAGGAATAATGGAAAAAAAGCAAAAACAGATGCTAAATGCCAACCCCCTCTAATGTGATGAAATGATAGGGGAAGATACCATAAAGTAAATGCTTCCCCATCTCCTGACATCAGGAGCAGTGTATTCCCTGGAGGTGTGTAGGTCAGGCACTATGCTAGAAACTGAAGTACTATCCCCTTTTGGAGTTTAAAACTTCCTGACCCATCACTCTATGTGAATATAAGAAACAATTCCTGGTCTCTCTAAATTTCCAGTCCAAATAGCAACATAGGAAATATTTATATAAACATAAGAATATAACCAATATAAGAAACCAATGTAAGAAATTATGCAAAAGGGCCATAGGTTTGAAGAGCAAGCAGAATTTTTTTAAATATTTTATTTATTTATTTATTCATGAGAGACACAGAGAGAGAGAGAGAGGCAGAGACACAGGCAAAGGGAGAAGCGGGCTCCATGCAGGGATCCCGCCACGGGACTCGATCCCAGGACTCCAGGATCACGCCCTGGGCCAAAGGCAGGTGCTCAACTGCTGAGCCACCCAGGCGTCCTGAGCAAGCAGAATTAACTGAAGAACGGGAACCCTTGGGACCTACACTATCAGAGTCAGCAGGGAATTAGGAGCTGGGCTAAAAGTCTGGGATTTGTATACCTGAAGATACGAGGGGAGGAGAGAGGCATTTTTCCTGAGCAGACACCAGTCTGGGAAAGAGTTCCCACGGGCAGTGTGTGAGGGAGAAGAATAGGAAGATCAACAGGAGTGCGGATGACAGAGGGTCTTGAAAGTCATAGCAAGGGTTCAAAGGGACTAGATTCACTTTCTAGGCAAGTAGATAGTACTGAAGGTTCACAAGATGTAGATATGGAAGATGAAAAAGGCAATTACCTGAAGGTGGGGGGGACATGGATGGATATATTGCAATTTGCACAAGAAGCAAATAGACCAATCAGGAAACTCTTAAAATAATTTTCAAGCATGGTAAGAAAGGTCTTCATTCTATGAAACCCCTCCTGTGACATGTCACCCCAGTTCTTCCAAATGTCATCTTTGCCTCTCCTATCCATTCCAGCTGTTTCTGGCCTATGGACTCATGGCGTTCTCTGCTGACCCAGGTTCCCATGTGCTGGGACCCAGTGATCTGAGCACCGCCAGCAGCTAGCAACTGAAGGGTGGCTGCTCCATCACCACGCCCACTGACGGCTGCTTCCTGGTAATCCAAGGAGTTCTTAGTGCCTGCTGTTTGTTTTGACCATTTGATCCTCTGCACTCTACACAATATCATTAGTTCACTGATGCCTGACAAGTTTGATCCTAAAGCGAGTGATACATGTAAAGACAGGTTCACATGTTCCCTGAAGTAGAAGCATTCCTGGTTTCTGGAAGAGATGATATGTAATAACAATTATATGGTGCTTTCATCTTCAAAGCCTTACGCAAACATTATCTAATTAACCCTCATTACCTGGAAGGCAGGGAAGCATCATTAAACCTGGGTTTCAGGAGAGGAGATTGGAAACTACAAGTTTAACAAATTCTCCATCAGACAGGCTCAACTTTGGTAGCAAAACTAGCGAGGAAGAGCCTCTAACTTTTACGTCCATGCTGAGGCCAAGGAGGAAACTCAACACTGAGGTTTTGATTTATTACCAGGGTCATAGGCAATAATGCCTTGTGCTTACCCAGAGCACAGGGAAGCAGATTTTATTCACGCAGGGAGGTGGGATTCTAGGGTGCGAGCACTAGATTTTTACTGTCTAGTCGTCTGACCTCTCTGCACTTTGAATACTTATCTGTCAAAGAAGCCCTATTAGTCTGTGATTGCCATCACATAAAAGCATTAAAATCATTCATGAGAAGAGTGCTCAGAAAATGAGCCCTAATGAGGTTCTATAATACAGATCATTTTTGTAGCTGGGAAAAATGGTAAGACAGACAAGTCCTCATATTCCCTTTTTACAAAATTTCTACCCGTTCTATCTCATCCCCACCAACAGCAATGTCCCTTATTACCTCTCTGAGCAGTGACCTCAAGATCTCTCCTCCTCTCCCCCATCAAACCTGCCTCACAGTCACTAAAATGTGAGCAACTTAAGGCTGAACGTGAGTGGTCCCAGGGGTCTTTGCCTTTTAATAGGGGACTAAAGTCCTTTTCAGCCAAACTGAAGTCCTGACTGTGGCTTTCTGGCCTCAGGAAACTAATCTGTAGAGGAGGCATCTTGGAGGTGGGACTGAGATTTTACCACCTCCAGCCTTTAACAGCCACAGTGGCAGCCAGCATTCTCTGCGTGCTTACCAGGAGCCAAGCTCTGTTTTAAAAGGATGTCTCATGCTGTTGTTAATAGCAATGTTCCTGGTCTCTCTACCACTAAGAAATTGCTCTGTCTCTCCATGCCTCAGCGTATTCATCTCTAAAATGGGAATGAGAATTTATCCCCTAGTGTTATTGTGATGATGAAATAAATGAATGCACACAAGGAGCACAGTACAGTGCCAGGCACACAATGAGCACCAGACTGTAGTTGCCATTATCATAGGCTCCTTACTTGTACTAATATGTGTGTGTTAGCACAATCATATTAGATGGGCACTATCTCTAATCCCATTTTCTAGATTGAAAAAACTGAGACACACAAGTGAACATATTTGCCTCAGTTGCACAGCCGATCGGTAGTGCAGTTGGGACTCTTACCAGGGCAGGCTGACTCCAGAGCCCAGACCTGCCACCATGTGCACTGCCCAGGTCATAGCATCGGGGACCCCCTAGACGTGGGGCCCTGAAGCAGTAATACTGGGCTAATGGTAACAAGCCTGGATTCAAGCTGTGACTTATCCACATTAGACTCACTCCCTATCTTGGTCTCTTTATCTTTAAAACAAACATGATATCTACTATACAAGGTGTTCCTAAAGATCAAATAACTGGTATAAGGAGATTTTGAAAATTCTAAAGTGTTCTTCTCTTCAAATGTAAGGGATTATTATCTAATGCAGGATGAGCTAAAGAAGGGCAACTATAAGCAAGAGGCTAAAGGAAGCCAAGCTCCAAAGGCCTCGGAAGGTCATTCTTGCCACGGTGGATGCTTGGTTCTTAGAGATCAGCAGAACCTGGTCAAGCTAGGTTGGGGGCAGGGCACAAGAGCCCAAGTACCTACAGGGAAAGGGGGATCCCTGGGGCAGACCCCACATACAAACTCGATTTTGATCTTGCCATGCAACCCTTTTATCTACCCTATAACCTATAAACCTGTAAACCAGAAGCCTGTCATGTTCTAAGCACTGTGGAAAGCTCCTCTTCATTCCATCCTAGGAACCCCTCCAAGGCTGAGCATCCATAAGGAGAGGCCCTGGGTACCATGGAACCCAGAGGTTTCTGAGAAAGGTTTTTAAAAAAAGGCATCCTTTGCAGAGTCTGCAGGGCCACAGTGTCCTGAGTCCCCACCATGGGGACTTCATCCGCTCCCCTGTCCCTTCGGTTTTATGAGAGAGCCATGCTGCAGTGCCCAAGGTGCTGTGGGCCACTCTAATCAGTGCCCTGTTGAGGGTCTGAGAAGAATGTACTGCCCAGAACTTTGGAGAGATTCACCTCAACTTCTGGAGACCTGTTGATCTCAGTGTGTGGCCTTCTAAATTCCCAAAGGCAAATGACCCAAACTGCTATACTGGGAAGGTTAGAGGTTATATTTGTACATTTTCAAATTGCTGATTTATTTTCTCTTATGACAGCAAATCTGTTCTCACAGCTAATCAGAATGATCTCTAAAATTTTAAAAGTCATTACTTTCCTGTCTTGTGCTTTGGTTAACAAGAGCCACCATCCCACAGCTGGTGTAAGAACAAACAGAGAACAAAGGGCAGCCCTGAAAAGATAGTACCCAGCCAACACTCTGTGATCCATCTTCCACCTGCAGGCTCAGCCCAGGTGCCAGACTGGCTAAGTGATGAGGTCGGGATAATTACCCCCGCAGCTCTGGAGCTGCTCTGGGAGCCATCGCACCATTAGGCTACTCATTGGCTGACACACCACTGAGCTCCTCTGAATGCTATTTCCTGTCCTCACAGCTTGATTTCACTACAGTTTGCACATACTTTACCACTTATGAATAATGTCCCCACTCAAATCTGTCACAGGATGCAGTAAATTTTGGATGCCACTTAATAGCAAAGGTGAGTGCCTTGCCCAAACTTGTATATATTTTCAGACTCCTGCTTCCCACTGGCTTTCTAAATGCCACCTTGGGTTCACAGTCTTTGCCTCGTTGTTGTCACAGTATTACCATTAAACATGTATCAGGTACGCTCTGTGTGCCCAGCGCTCTAGCAAATAAATAGAAACATAATGTTCCTGCCAAGCTGATTTTTTTTAACCAGGGTGAGCAAAGGAAGAAACAAATAGTAGGAGAAGATGTACCACTCACACTGAGGTTAGACCATGGTAAAACTGGGCCAGATGTCTTTGTTGTGCAGCCTTCTGATACCTCCCACAGACAGCTGCTTCTCCGAGGGAGACTATTGTGGGGTGAGCTTTAAGGAATTTTTTTTTTCCTGAAATAAGGTTACCACTCTATTTGGGACATCCCCTAAAACAGGATGCTGGTCCTGCTCCAGGCAGCCTCACGCATCCACCATGACCCTAACCCACAACCTCTGATCCCCTTTGGTCTGCCACCCCCATCCTACCCTTCAACCACGAAAGAAGGCAGATTTGAGAGTCCTTTATATATACTCAAGGGGAATATGTACAACACTTCTTTTGAGACAACAGACTTTTTTGTATATCTGGGTCCTTACAGCCAAAATAAGCCAATGCCACCTTCTGGAATTCCTCTGCTTGATTAGCAATTGTGTGACATTGGTACTTTCAGCTCTAGTAACCCTTATTTTCAAGTTAATATTGATCTTAATTATGAAATAAATCTAAGAATCAGCCAGGGCCAGTAGAGTTTCTTATCAGACAAGATCTCACAAAAATAAGGTCTTATATAAACAGATTCAAAATCATCCTAGGGCAGGGAGACTTAAGAGGAACTAGCAGGTACTCCAATGCCCCAAAGCCACAAAGAAGAGTGTTGTCCAAAGCATTTCCCCACAAGGGTGGAGCCAGACATCTATGTCTGAGGATAAGCCTCAGAACAGACCTTCACTGTATATTAGCTGGAAGTTTGGCCTAAGTCCCAGGTTTATTCCTCCTCATTCAATGAGTTGGGAATTTTGAAGTGCTCTATGTCATATCTCAGTGGTGTTTTCTACTCACATGTACAAACTTCTTAGCAGAACATGAGGAGTAATTCACAAAGTCAGAGGCAAGTTGGGCTCAGGGTGTCTGCCAGCAGACTGGTTTTCCACCTTGGGTTATATTACCTGACCAATTCTGGCCCAGTTCCCCTACTGTAAGGGTCTCCAGACCCTGTCAATCCTCCATAACCTTTACTCTGTGCACTCCTCCAGGTTGAGGCTAGATACACTATATGTAGAGTCGTCCCTGCAAGGAGGACCAACTGCTTCCTGAGAGTAATGCTATAACCAGCCCCCCAGTAGCACCTCCTTTGCACCTGGACTGGGTGCCAACTACAAGCCATTTAAGCTTGATTCTCCTCAGAAGCTCTAATCAGCACTCTCCAGTTAGCCTTGGGTAAGGGCAAGTATGTGCCCTACCCAGTGTAGCCTTACAGATTGTGAATGTTTGCAAGAACCTTTGAAAGACAGACTATTATTTTTAGCTTCATTTTAGAGTTTTAAAAAAAATTAAAGCTTAGAAACTCTAAGAAATTTCCCCAAAATTTATCCAGTTAGCAAGCAATAGTGTAAGATTAGAACCCAGTTTGCCTGGCTCTCTTCTATCAAACTCAACTACCTTTTAGAGCCATAGTGGTTGTGGAACAGGGACCTTCTCTACCAGAATGAGAAGTCAGTCTTTTTTGCAGAAAAAAAATCAGAATAATTCTTAGAGTCTCATTACATATATTTTTATTTACTGACATGGTATTTGGTCATGTTCTTAAGTCATTTTAAGTCTGCTTCATTTCCTCATTAGACTCTAAGATTCTCAAGAATAAATGCCATATTTCCTTGTAGATAGTGTTCTTCCTTAATTAGCTCCACTAAAATAATCTTCAGTTGATTAAAAAGTATTCTCAGTCTGCCTAACCTGGAAAGACAGGGCTTAGAATTCAGTCCCTGGAATTTTGTTTCTTTTCTTTTTTAAGATTGATTGATTGATTGATTGATTGATTGATTGATTGATTTTAGAGATGGGGAAGGGACAGAGGGAGAGGAAGAGAGAATCTCAAGTAGACTCACTGCCAGAGCCCACCATGGGGCTTGATCTCACAATCCTTAAGTCATGAGTTGAGCATTTAACCAACTGAGCCACTCATGTACCCCAAGTTCCATTTTTTTTGTATAACATTCCCACTGCTTCAGATGATGCTTCATGGTGAAATGTAAGGAAAAGTTTATTCCTAATGGTGCTTATACACTTACCAAAAAGATGTCTGTATTAGTCTTTTTAGGCTACTATAATAAAAATACCACAGACTGAGTAGCTTACAAACAATAGAAATAGATTTCTCACAGTTCTGAAGGCTGGAAGCCTGAGAACAGGGTGTCAGCACAGTCAGGTGAGGGCCCTCTTCTGGGCTACAGACTTCTCATTGTATCCTCTCATGGCTGAAGATGGCTAGAGAGCCCATTAGGGACTTTCCTACAAAGGCACTAATGCCATTTGTGAGCTAATCACCTCCCAAAGGCCTCATTTCCTGCTCCAATTAGACAATCTAGAAAAAAAATTGATAAATTCCTAGAAACATACACCTATTACAACCAAGTCATGAAGAAATAGAAAATCTGAACAGACTCATTTCTAGTAAGGAGATCAAATCAGTAATCAAAAGTCTTCCAAAAAAAAAAGTTTAGGACCAGATGGCTTCACTGGTGAATTCTATCAAATATTTAGAAGAGCTACTAACCTTTTTCAAACTCTTCCTAGAAAATAGGATCTTCCTATTTTCTATACTTCTAAACTCATTTTACAAGGCCAGCATTACCCCAATAACAAAACCAAACAAGGATACCATAAGAAAAACGAACTAGGGATCCCTGGGTGGCGCAGCGGTTTGGCGCCTGCCTTTGGCCCGGGGTGCCATCCTGGAGACCCGGGATCGAATCCCACGTCGGGCTCCCTGCATGGAGCCTGCTTCTCCCTCTGCCTGTGTCTCTGCCTCTCTGTCTCTCTCTGTGTGACTATTATGAATAAATAAATAAAATCTTTAAAAAGAGAAAAAAGAACTACAGCCCAACATCCCTAATTAACATGGATGCAAAAATCCTCAAAAAATGTTAGCAAACCAAATTCAATAATACATTAAAAGAATTATACACCAAGGTCAAATGGGATTTACCCTGGAGTGCAAGGATGGATTAACATCTGAAAATCAATCAATGTAATACCTACACCATATAGCAAATTGAAGGATAAACACCAGATCAGGAAGAGGACAATACTCTCATCATTCAATAGCCATTCAATATGCTACTGGAAACTCTTGTCAAATATATTAGGAAATAAAAAGAAATAACAGAGGAAAAGATATAATTGTCTTTGTTTGCAGATAATATAATCTTATATGGAGAAAATCCTAAAAACTATACCAAAAAACTGTTAGAACTAACTGAAAAATTCACTAAAGTTGCAAGATACAAAATCAATATACAGAAATCCGTTGCTTTTCTATACATTAATAATAAAATGCCAGATATAAAAATTAAGAGAACAAACCCATTTATAATTGCATCAAAAAGAATAAAATAGCAGTGAATAAATTTAACCAAGAAGGTGAAAGACCTGTACAGTGAAAACTAAAAAGCATTTTATTTTAAAAGGGAAGAAATTTAAAAAGACACAAATGAATGGATGGTATTCCACACTCAAGGTTTGTAAGAATTAATATCATTATAAAGTCAAAACTACTGAAAGCAACCTATAGATTCATTAAAATCTCTATCAAAATTCCAGTAGTAGTGTTCACAGAAATAGAAAAAAGAATCCTAAAATTTGTGTGAAACCACACAGTCACCCCTAATAGCCAAATCAATTGAGAAAAAGAAGAAAGCTGGAAGCATCAAGCTTCTGAATTTCAAAGTATATCATAAAGCTATAGTATTCCAAACAATATGGTATTGGAACAACAATGGACACATAAGTTAATGGAACAGAATATAGAGATCAGAAATAAAACCACACATATATGGTCAATTAATTTATGACACAGGAGCCAAGAACATACAATGGGGAAATTTTAGTCTCTTCAATAAGTGGTACTGGGGAAACTAGAAAACCACATGCAAAAGAACAAAACTGGACCACTCTCTTATGCCATACACAAAAATCAACTCAAAATAGATTAAAAACTTGACCATAAGAACTAAAACCATAAAATTCCTGGAAGAAAACATAGGGAGCAAGCTCCTTGACATCTATCTTGGTGATGATTTTTTTTTCAATTTGCCATCAAAAGCAAAGGCAACAAAAGCAAAAGTAAACAAGTGGGACCATGTCAAACTAAAAAGGTTTTGCACAGCAAAGAAAACCATCAGCAAACTGAGAAGACAACCTACCAAATGGGAGAAAATATTTGCAAATTATGTATCTGATTAGGGGTTAACATCCAAAATATGTAAAGAACTCATGCAACTCACTAGAGGAAAAAATCCAATTAAAAAATGGGCAGTATCTGTACCTCAGTATTCAACATTATTTACGATACCCAAGATACGGAAGCAACTTAAGTGTTCATAGATAAATGAATGGATAAAGAAAATGTAGTATGTATGTGTAGTATCTATATGCATACAACACGGATGGTCCTTGAGTGCATTACGCTAAGTGAAATAAATCAGACAAAGACAAATGCTGTGATCTCACTTACATGTAGTATCTAATAATAAAATGAACTCATAGATACAGAGAACACATTTGTTATTGCCAGAGGTAGGAGGTGGAGGTGAGTGAAATGGGTGTCGGTAGTCAAAAGGTACAAATGTCCAGCTATAAGTAAGCTAAATAAGTACATCCCGGGGATGTCATGTTCAGCATAGTGACTGTAGTTAACAATACTGCATAGTACATTTGAAAGTTGCTAAGAGAGGAGATCTTAAAAATTCCTATCACAAGAAAAAATTATAATTATGTGTGGTGATAGATATTAACTGGATTTATTGTGGTAGTCATTTCTCAATATATGTATATATATAAAATCACTATTTTGACACCTAAAACTAAAGCAATGTTATATGTCAATCATACCTCAATTAAAATAAAAAAAATTCCAGCAAAGTTATATAAAGTGCCCTCTAAAAATTCAAAACACAGACTCTAAGATAGACTTTGATATACCACATATCATCTGGAAGAGCATAGACATGCCATTATAATGTTAGAGTAGGGCTTGATATTTTTAATATAGCATCAATAAATTAAAAGAAATCATGGTTCCATTGAGTATTGATCAAAAGCTTTATCTCCTTAATTTACCAAAGAGGTCATTTCATAGGAATTATTTTGGTGTTGCCTTACTTTGGTCACTCCGAAATAGAAATTCTTGAAAGATACTACTTAATTGAAGACAAAGGATACTGTCCTTAATGTCAAATATTTTAAAATTTAAAGTAAAAATGAATGTAGGACTAAAAGACTGTCTCAATTTGAAATAGACTTCCTGTATACAGAAAGGACCTAGAAATATATTTTCTGTGGATCAAAAAGAAAGCTGATATATGAGCCCAAGTAAATCCCAACATGAGAATACTGAGTAAAGCCTAATTTAACCATGAGTTTCTGGATACTATCTCCAGGGAAAATTTCAGAGAAATTGCACACCATCTGAATACATAAGAGCGGCAAGATCATCAATGCAAGGCAAATAAATTGGCTATAATTTTCATAAAAACATATTATACTAGACATACTAGAAAAACAGCAGATCTACACCAATACAATAATAATAATGATAATAATAACTTTTTCTTGGGACGCCTGGGTGGCTTAGTGGTTGAGCATCTGCCTTTGGCTCAGGGGGTGATCCTGGGGTCCTGGGATTAAGTCCCACATCAGGCTCCCCATAGGGAGCCTGCTTCTTCCTCTGCCAGTGTCTCTGCCTCTCTTTCTGTCTCTCATGAATAATTAACATCTTTTAAAAATAATAATAATAATAACCTTTTCTTCATCTGAGTGTCTCTCCAGTATAATTCATATTTCTCTGAAAACATAAAAATCAGCAGACACAAATCTAAGAAGTAAACCTCTCCATCTCAAATACTGCTTTTGTATAATTTAAAAGTCTTTAAAATATGATTACATGTAGACACTTTTTAATGTGTACTCTTAGGTTCATTTCACTGTCTTTTCAAGTACCTGGTATCCTATAATAACTAAATCCTTGAATTAGAGGCTGACATTATTTTCCAAAAGTCTGGTGACTCGATACTTCCTCTTCTTCAATTATCATGTAGTAAAGGTAAAAAGGAAACAAATCTGACCTGAGTATTCCTGCCATTTATTACTCATGATCCCCTCCCATGCTTAAACAATGTGACTCTGGAGGATAGGAGTGGGGAGAAGCTAATCTGTTCCCCAGCATGTAATGTGCTTCTAGGGGCCTCTCTTACCTCCTCTATTTCTGAAGTAGAGTGGTTAATTAGTCAGTTTGGAGTTTGGGTATAACTTTTTGCATAAGACTTGACAGTAATTTTGATCTTTAAAAACAAGCAAGAAAAGGACAATACTTAGACCACTGCTTGTAAGTTTTCTTTTCGTCTTTGGACTATATTTAAAAAAAAATTTTTTTTAAAGTAACGCTTCTTGATTGTGACTGAAAGTGCTCATTATCTTTATCATCAGAAAGTACTCATTAATTCCTAATTGGGCCAGGTGCTTCAACTAGAGACAGTACCATTAAATTTTGAGTTATAGAAAGCTTCTCATTGTATTCATAATGGAAAGATGCATGTGTCTGAGAAGGGTTTGGCTTCACATATTTGAAAGTATGTTCAATCCCAAGGGATTTGTTCTGTGTGAGTCTCTATATAGCAAGATGTAAGATGAGACGGGAAAAGAGGGGGATGGTATATTCACTTGCTTGCAAACAGACACTGGTGTCTATCACTAAAATATAGATATGCACATATCTATATTCCCCTGAAATAAGTCCCTATAATGAAGGCACCTGCCCCTAGAGAGTAGCATATTTAATTAGAATGGATTTATGTATGACTTGGCTCACCAGGATAGCCTCAAGAGATGAACATCTTGTTATGGGAAAGCCCAAGAGGTGTAGCCGCCAATCTTCCTCCAACCGACTCGGCACAATATTGAGGACTAAGCACAGGGTGTTCTGCTTGTAATAAAGACACAGGGCCAGAGTCACTGGCTTCTGCTCATTTTGCAAGAATGGCCTCTTACAACCCAGATTTCCCACCTTTCTCACATTAGGTAAACCTGCTTCTGTGGCAAAGCTGAAACTTCAAAAACCTGCCTGTGGCCTCTTGGATGCTGTAATTTCCAAGGAAGGGCCTTGCTTCTACCCAAGTTCACATCATGACTGATTCCTAAATATGAAGCACCTAATCCTTTAAATGCAAATATTTCACTCTTTTTTCTATAACCAAAAATGCACTCTTGATAACCTCAACCAAATCCATTCTTTTTTTCATTAATCCCTTTAGAAAATAGTAATTTTCTTTAAAACAAAGTTTTACTTTGTAGATTATTGCATAAGAAGAAAAAACGATTTTAAAGGAATGGCATTTTACATCATTTCCATTTTTAAAACTAAAATAATGGGTAAACATACTATTAAAATATTAAACGATGGCATGTCAAAATAGCCTATGTTTGCGCAGCTCCTTTCAGCTGACAAAAATCTGATGACCCCTTACAACTCTTTGAATAGGGAAAGGAGGATATTACTATCACTCAGACTCCTCCAGCAAATCATATTGTTCTCTGTTGAGTTCAAAGCTATGAAAAAGAGACTGCTAGACTACACTAAAATAATTTTAAGTTGAATTGTAGATTGTGTTAAACTGAAATGTGATGGAAATTGCCATTTATACATGCATCTATCATCCCAAAGTGCTCTGGTCATTTTTATTGGCTGACTAGCACTACTGTGCACATGCACTCAGCTACCCTGGTGATCATTAGCAATTCCAGTGAGGCTGCAGAAAATTGCTTTATCAGGAGACTCACCAAATAAACTACAGATTATTTAGCTAAACTGAAACAGGAGGGCAGCAGCGGTTTGGCGCCGCCTGCAGCCCGGGGCGTGATCCTGGAGACCCCGGATCGAGTCCCACGTCGGGCTCCCTGCATGGAGCCTGCTTCTCCCTCTGCCTGTGTCTCTGCCTCTCTCTCTCTGTGTTGCTCATGAATAAATAAATAAAATCTTAAAAATAAATAAATAAAACATTTAAAAAAACTGAAACAGGAAAAAAAATTTTCTAGGGTTTAGCAAAAAGACACAGTGAAATAATGAATAGGCAGCTCAAGAAGAGGAGGTAGAAAGAGTAGCAAATGCCCTCTCAGGGTTCATTATGCCTCTTGAGCTGCTGGTAGTAAAGTTAATTTTTAAATGCTTTGAGGTGATTAAGAAGCTGGGCATCACTCTAAATGTAAATAAGTCCCATTTCATTTCCTCGAAGCAGACTTTGATTGGGGCAGTGACCAGCTACTTAGCCTGCTGATAAATTTAAGATCCATAGTCTAGATCATAATTAACCCTGTCTTCTTATGAAGTCAAAGCTTAGCAAACTCATTTGTAAATACAAGCACACCCAGAGACCTCATTCTTAACAGTTTCACTGAGGAAAAGTTGGTTTGTCACAGAAAGCCATATTAAAATCTGAAAGCCTTCTTGTGTTAATGATGAAGTGCTGACCAAATATTTGGCAGAAGGTGGTGTCATTTCCTTCAACCAACAAATCTGAAAAGTAATTGGAAAGATCATCCTACCAATTGAATTTTAGTCCTTTTTTTGGTAACAAGATTCCTATCTCTTCAACTTACAGGTTCTGGAAGGAACCCAATGAATTATTTATTTCCCACTCACTTGCTCTTTTTCCCTGCGTAGGCTCTATTCATTCCTCTATCTTATCGTAATAAGCCAGGTCACAGCTGAACTGAACTTAAATCACGACTGCTTGGCATCGCCTGCTTTACGGGCCTGGATGGCCTACTTTATATTGTTTGTACTTCACTGAAGTCTGTGTGCCGGTGTAAGATTGTATAACTGCTTTACCCCGGGGACCCTCATAAAAATGAGAGGGTTGGCTCATAAAACTGTCCCACTGTGCAAAACTGTAAATAGCTTCCTTAGAGGCAGGATGAATCCAAGGCTGCAAAAGTACAAACCATCAGTGCCAGAGAACAGAACCACCCCCTCTAGAGTTTATTCCTCCACAATCCAGTGGGGTTCTGTTTGTCCTGAGAATTGCAATGCCAATTGTTTTATCCATGTTTTGCAACTCAACACCATTTCCTCATTTGTACTTCCCTTCTGTTTCCTCTTTGCCACTGTTTGCAGACACAGGAAAAGGCCAGTGGGCTCACATGAGGACAAGTCCTCTGCTGAAGCACGGTCATGTTGACAAGCCAAGTGATGATCCATCATCATCACTATGTTTACATGAGGGATTAAATAAATAAACAGTCTCTGTACAGCTGCTGTTTTTACTATCTGCTTTCAAGACTCAGAATGATGTTCCAGAAAAGCTAGACTCTGATCCCAGTATACTGAGCAGACATGAATTGGAGAATTATTTAGATGCATATACTGTTTTTAATTCTTCCACCACCAGCGCACTGGACATACCAAATATCGGCTTCAGCCAGAATAATTTCTTAGGAAGCACTGAGAGTAGAATCCAAGACAACTTCACAAGTTTAGATGTGGCAGCTGAGAAAGCTGGCTCTTTCTTTCATGGGTTTTGTGAATCTGAGCTGCAAATTAATTGCAAGCATACATTTCATCCTTCCCAAAGCAACTCTACCACAGAGGGAAAGTATAAAAAGGTAGTATAGCCTAGAGTAGTGATTCTCAAAGTAGGATCCCCATTAACATCATTTGGAAATTCATTAGAAATGCAAATGCTCAGATCTACAAATCAGAGATTTTAGGAGGGAAATCTGCAAATCTGTGTTTTTAAAAGCCCTTTAGGCAATTTTGGTACAGCTAAAGTTTAAGAACCAGTGGCCTAGAAAGAGGATAGCATACAGCAAAGCTGGAGTCTATCATCAAACTACTGTGTACAAGCCCTGGCTCTGCTTACTTGGGATAAGTTATTTATATTCTTTAAACCTCACTTACCACGTGCAAAACAGGAAGCAATAACTAAACCGTTGGGGCCATTTAGTGAATATTTTTGGTCTATGGACACTTAGTGTAGGGACTGATAATAGAAAATAATAAATATTAGTTATCACTGTTTTTATTCTTTTGAAAACCTCAGGACTGAAACAAAGTGTATGCTCAACAAATGAAATGAATAAATGAATCCATAAATGAATGGCAGGATTACACATGGGCAGTTTGTGTTGAGAAAAATTACTAATGGAAATATATAACTAGACATCTGATTTTTTAAAACATACATTAGAAAAGTGAACGTACTCTTCTCTGAGACCTTGTGAACATCACATTGCATCTAACAAATGGGAAAGGTGGGAGGACAGGGAGGAAAGGAAAAGAAGAAGAGAAGAAATGGAAAGGGTAAGAGTTAAAACTAGTTGCTTTCCTGCATTGCGTTGTAAATGCAGACTGTGGCTCTGAGTATTCACTTCTCCAAGTAAGCTACCCAAGAGCTGTGAGACCCCGATGCCTTGAGGGTCTTTACTCTCTTTTCCTTTACCCTTCTCCCTGCAGTTCAAAGCATTTTCTTCCTACATAAGGGGTACCTAAGGTTTCCCCTGATTCTAACATCTGCAGGATATGAATGCTGGATGGGTTCTGAGAGTATTGGTAATAGGGTAAAAGGACATAGATCCCAGGGGCTCTTGAGGTGCACTCAGACCTCTACTCATGGGATCGTCACAGCATCTCTGTACTGGATCCTAGCAGGCGTCTGACCGTGGGATCATAGGGACCATCTAATTGTGGCTTTAGAAAACAGCATGGCCACACCCAACCCGCGCTGAGAGCTAGATCAGGTGAGGAAATGAAAGCTACTAGAGTCTCTGTAAAAACCAATGGAATCTGATCATGCTGCTGCCTTCATTTTCCTTGTGCGAAAAATCTGCAGTGACTTGATAAATTGAGAAAGGTGCTATTTTCCCCTAGAGAGAGTGGTGAATTAACAACCAGACCCAAATGGAGACTATTTGTCATTCAAGTCAATAGTAATAGTTCCCATGCTGGAAACAACTCCCAAATTCTAGAGGGTATGAGGAAGCAAAGAGGCAGTTGCAGAAGGTTGACAGGTAGATAGATCTTCAGAGGAGTTCAGCTGGGCATTTCTTCATTTTCTACCCAAAGCAAGTCTACTCAGATCAAAGAACAGTCAAAGAAAAGAGCTTACATAATTGATAATTGTGAGGTAAAGAAACTTCTTGTAGGGATGCCTGGGTGGCTCAGTGGTTTGAGTATCTGCCTTTAGCTTAGGTCGTGATCCCGGGATCCTGCGATCAAGTCCCACATCAGGGTCCCCGCAGTGAGCCTGCTCCTTCCTCTGCCTGTGTCTCTCACAAATAATTAAAATCTTAAAAGAGAGAGAGAGAGAGAGAGAGAGAGAGGCTTCTCGTAGGTCTAGAGCTTTATATTCTGAAGGGAGATCAACAGGCTTGCGGCAAGGCTTTAAGGGAACAGAGGTGCCGGGGCTCTCAGTAGTATATTTGCACAATGTCTTACAGCTCTAGCCTGTGACCCACCAACACACCCCTGCCCTGAGTCTAGTTTCTTCAAAGAAAGTCCTATAACAGCCACAATCTATCCCGATCAGAGTTTCTTCATTAAGGATGTGGCTGTGAGTCAGGGTATAAACTACCTCAAATTAGGGTAATTGTATGCCGCTAGAAATCGACACCGGAGGTAGTCTATCCTGAGTGGAGGTGCTCCATGGAGTTCCTGCCATCTGGTCACTGCCATCTTCCCAGCCTCTGAAACTGTGTGACATGACAACTCTCCTCTCTCAAAAGTAATTTCTCTTTATCCGACCCCCATGGGCTATTTATATCCCACCCATCCCCACAACCGTCCTCACCATCTAGACTATTTCCCTCTAGAAAGTGAATTCCAGCCCAGACCTTCTAGCACCCGTCATGCTGAGGGAACTGACAGTGCTCAGTAATGGCTGGGGGGTTGTTTCTGTCTCAGAGCACAAATCGCTTCTGCTGAAGGAAAACCCTTTCCTCTGTTCTTAAATCACTTCATTCTTATGTTCAACCCCTTCCCCCCACTTTCTGGGCTTTATTATTTTTTATCCAGAATTCTTGGGTCTGTTCTACATAGAAAGTCACCCCTGCTGCCCCACAAAAACTATCAGAGAGAAAAGAAAGTGCAATGGAACCAAGACGAGTGACAAGCCTCCCTTCTAATGGTGTCACCTACTAACAAGAAAGTAAATACTCTAAAGCCAAAATGAATAAATACACAAATAAGTCACAAGTATCCATGTTCAGCTTACAAATCCATCCCTCTGTGACAACAGTCTTTTATAAGAGCTCCTGACATAACATACCTGTGTTCCCCTTTGCTTCCCTTCTCCTTTTACAAATGACCATGGGCAACAGAAAGGAGATACTATTTACTGCCCAAAAGAAGGCATCTAGTATGTGAAAAATTCATTTCCCATAGATCTTACTCATATTCAGAATGTTATCCATATATCTGGCATTGAAGAATCAATAATTTTATTCAAGCAATAGAGCTAATTAATAAGGAAGTCCTTAGCTGAAACTTTACAGAAGCTCTCTGAAACCCTCTCCCTTTTTCTCATGGTCTCTTGAGCTATGACTGACCATCTCATTAAGTACAGTCGTAATTGAGGACTATAAAAGTTGCTCCAGTAAGGGAATGTTACAGGTCAACCATAAGAACCCTCATCTCTAAGAAAACAACACCCTCTGTGCCTTCTTCAATCATTGTCATTTGTTGAAACAATATAAGCAGCAAAATAGTAACCCATGGCTGTGTAGACAGTGAACAAGAACAGCAGGTCAGGAGTCCAACAGAGATGTGTTCCCATGTTGGTCTCAATGATTTGTATGTGGCTCTACTTCCCTGAGCCTTAGTTTTCTGAACCAGAAAATGGGAAAATACCACTCTTTCCCTTGAAGGGTCTTGTGAGGATTAAAGAGCACATTGTGCACACCACATAATTGCTGGCACCTAGCAAGAATTTATATGTAATTTACTAATCTACAGTTTTACAAAGAACTTGCACTTATGCTGCCCCATTTGATCCTGACAGCATCAGTATGAGGTACACAAGGCAAGTATTATTGTCACCTCCATTGTACAAACTAAAATGAAAATTAGATCAGACTGATGAGCTGACCTGCATTTGCTCACATAGCAGGTGGTAGAGGCAGCACTAAATCCAGGGTTCCTAACTCCAAAATACATCCTCATTTTACTACAGTGTTTTTTTAGCGTTAGTATTTCTTTCATGACTCACATGAAGAAGTTATTTTACTTGATTCTAACAGCAATCACAGGAAACAGGTGGAACAGACATTATATATTGTAATTTGCCAAATGGGAAAACAATTGAGGGCACCAAGGTTTTCTAGTTGTGGCAGAGCAGCACCCTGCCTCTTCACCTAGTGAAGCACCCCTGCAAGAAGAAATAAACGCCTACTTAAACTAAAGCAGAATCTAGTTTTACAATTACTGCTTTAAAAGTTTCAAAAATTAACTACTTTCAATTTACAGAACTCGCTTCCAGCAAATCAAATGCAGTTTACATTTCAGAACTTTTTAAAGGGCAATTTATGATCAAAGGTGGGAAAGATAAACTATCTAATAACCGAGTGCCCCCAAGATTCCACTTAACCTTAGGCTCACTTTGCAGACTCCAGATTTGAGGGCTGAAGTGGGGGAGGCACACTGGTCACCTGGCTCCTGGAGCCACCTAGGTTGAGGGAGTTCCAGGGAACTGAGAGTGGGGAGGCCTGGTGGCTAGCCTCCCCAGCCCCTGGAGCTCGTTTTTCCAGGAGAGGCCCCCTGCTCAGGTGTCTCGGAGAGCCATTTCCAGACGGGAGCAAGGAGCAGTGCAATTGTTCACTGAGGACAGCCCAGGGAGGAGAGACGCTGTGGAGCTGCAGGAGTCCTGGTAATTTTCTAAGCAGCAAATGAAAGGAGAAGAATCACCAGGAAACCTTTCATTCTGAGGTATCTCTAATTTGTGCAATTATGTAAATGCATTATCCAGCTCTCCTTAGATTCCATACTGCCAGGTAATGGATATTAAAGTTGTCTGACAAGGCTCACTTGGCCTATTTGCTATGTATTTTAGTGGGAAGACAGAGGGGTCAGAGGAGAGAGCTTTATTCGATTCAGATATTTCATAGTTTTGGAAACTTATTTCTGCTCCATTTTTTAAGTCTTAGGCTGAAGATGAAGGCTGAAACTTTAGTTCTGCACAGAGTAGTTTTTTTTTAAGATTTTATTTATTTATTCATGAAAGACAGAGAGAGAAACAGAGACACAGGCAGAGGGAAAAGCAGGCTCCCTGCAGGGAGCCCGATGTAGGACTCGATCCCGGGACCCCAGGATCACATCCGGAGCTGAAGGCAGGTGCTCAACCACTGAGCCATGCAGGCATCCCTACTATCCAGTTTTATTAAAAAAAAATTGGATACAGACCAGCAGTCCCTAAATAGAGGTATTTCTCTACAACAAGCAAGATCAAAGAAGGTAAGTGCATGATTTGACAATAATGGAGGAGAGGATTGCACACCCACTGGAGAGAGGCTGGGCAGTTGAGAAAGTTGGTAGCGCATGACCCGGCCAGAACCACATCAATTAGGTCTTGGCCACTGTGAAGATAAGATGTCAAATTGAAACTAAAATATAGAATAATAACAGTCTTTTTTTTTTTTTTTTGGCTTGCGATTCATTTTGCTTTGTGTTCTAGAATGTTGGAACTAGATTTGATGGTTGAGTAAAGTAACAGCTCACCTCTGGTAAAAAGACACTCCTTTCTTTTATATACGATTTCCAAATAGGTTTTCTGACTTAATTTCTTAACGTGTGAACCTATGTCTAGTTGGAGGTCAGAGAAGGGAGACAAAGTATACCCTGGAAGTCAGGTGTGGGGAAGGAGAGCTCTCCAGAGGAGGCAAGGGCTGGGAGGCAGGGCTTATGGTGACGGGCCATGGTCAAGGTGTCAGCCTATGAGTGAGGACAGTAGAAGACCCAACTAGGATATCAGATTGAGGCAATTTGGGGACTGGATGGTGGAAAGAATTAAGAACCTGGAAGTAGGTATGAAAAATTTGTAATCATTGCATGCGTGCCTCAAAGCATCCCAAACATCCCATTTTACAAGTGAAGAAATAGGCTCAGAAAAGTAAGGGGTTTTCTCAAGGTCATGCAGTGACTATAGGGTAGAACAAGTCCCACCCACCAGGCCAAAGTCCAGAGCTTTTCTGGACATTGATGAAGGCTGTTGCATAGAATGAAATCAATATTCCAGGCAATGTTGCACACAGAAGTTGCCACCCAATTCCCATTTCCTCCTTCTTTTTCCTAATTTCCATTTCCTCCTCCTTTTTCCTATCAGGTTATATTCCACCGATGTGCTGGTTAGCCTGCATTTGTACCTCCAGAACTAGTCTCCTTCCTTTCTCACTTTGTTCTTTATATCACATGGCCTTCCTTCCCTTTGGCTTCTGTTTGGGGTCAGCTGTGGGAGGCCAACAGCTGGCTTCCTCCCTTGACCAAAGCTCCTATCTGCCAGTCTCTCCACAGTTACAACTCTCCTTGTGTTTCAGAAACACTGTTCCTTCTCCTGTACCTTAGGCTCGGGGTGGCACTAGCTCCCAAAATTACTAGCGCCCAGGAGCTTTACTATTCTTTACTGGTCCCCTTAACCCTGACCCATCTAAGTACTTTGCTGGTCTATTTAATCCTTTTGGAATCAAGTATGCCATCTGATTCCTGTAGAGACCACTGCCTCAACTCCACTTCCGAAGGGTAAGTCTAAGCCAGTCAACATATAGCATTCCCTTGACCACTGTTCTTGGACCAGGGAATTGTCAAAAGACTCAATCTGAGCCAATCAGTCTAAAGAGAACTATGCACGCTGCCTGTTTAAGGGAGCTTGCTTCTGTGTCTGTGTCTCATTCTCTCTCTCTCCTTCTCTCTCTCTCCTTTATTGAACATGTAATTTCCATTGCCAGGAGCCATCTCAGCACCGTTATGAAGCTGATTCTGAGGGCAGAATAGGACAGAACAAGCCGTGGGTTCTTCATGCCATTGCTCAACTCCTGATGATACTGCATCTTAAGCCAGTTCTACTTTTGGACTCCCAGTTATTTGACATAATAAGTTTTCCTTTGTTTAAGTCCATTTAGGCCAAGTGTTTCAATCACTTGTAGCCAAAAGCTTTCCCAAACATAGTAAGGGGAAAAAGAATGGAAACAAAGAAACATAAGAGACTATAACATTTGTCTAAACCATAAAAAAAAAAAGACAAAAAAAAAGCCTAAAGTAGGACAACTGGCAAGTGAGGGAAAGAGACAAATGCTTAGTAGCTATCTTTTCTGTATGTTGCATGTGTAATAAATACAGATCACCACACCACTGATCCAGAATAAAGCCAGAACAATGGGTAGAAATCATCACATTGTCTAAATACCCAGGAAAACTATGCTGAAATTTGTTTCAGAGATCAAATGTGAACAGGCTATAAATAATACCAGGAATTATCTTTTAGATAGCTTTATGATTTCAGGCCACTCTAAAATGCTATTTCAGTTTTACCAGACATATTATTGTCAGAGTTGGAAGCACGTGGTCTTCTGTTAGTTCTAATTTATTACTAAGTATTCTAATGGCATATGGTGTTGATGCACTACTTATATGTCATGTATAATATGATTTTTTCTGTAAATAATGGCTACATGTTTTACATCTTAAGTCCTCTAAGGATGCGTTTTTAAAAATAAAACCTGTGCTAAACCTTTTTTAAAATTTTTGTTAAAGTGAAGAATTCTCTGATGAAGCAAATAATCACATTCTTGATGTGTGCTCAGATTTATAAATTCCTGTTTTCACCTACAAAAAAATTCTTAAAAGAGAGCATAACTATACAAACTTATTCTCGAGAATTCTCTAGAATTCTCTTATATTATTCAATCAACAAAGATTTATTGTTTATGTGATATCTTTTTTAAAAAAAATGTTTTATTTATTCATGAGAGACACACAGAGAGAGGCAGAGACATAGGCAGAGGGAGAAGCAGGTTCTCTGTGGGGAGCCTGATGTGGGATTCAACCCCTGGACTCTGGGATCACGAGGGCAGACACTCAACCACTGAGCCACCCAGGTGTCCCATTTATGTGATATCTTAAGATACTTTTCCAGGTACTTTAAAGGTCAAAAAGTTCTCAAATACTTTTACAACAGCCTTGTTAAAGGAATACAACAAATAAGCTTTACTAGAAACCAAAAAAACATAAGTGAAAATACATTAAAAGATGTACAGAGCATAATATCTCTGGGAGTCCACAGTGGGTAGAAATCATATGGGATCAAAAGAGCTAAATATAGCAGATATGGATTGATTCCCCCAACTCTTTCCAAATGCTTCCTGGAACACTAAGCCAAAGTTAAAATCTGCAATGCTCAGACTCCTTTGTAGCTATGGGTTCTGGATATGGCCTAGGTGCTGCCAAAGAGCTGCACCAACATGAGAATTTTGTCCCATTAAAGAAGTGATCACTTCTTTAGAATAGCTAAGCTATTCTTGCTAACGCAGTGACTTAAGTATGGGCTTCTGGGGCAACACAGGTTGAAGTTCTTATGTCCCTTCCCTAGTATCATAGGTGCAAAGTAATGGCACATGAGGCTGTGGCAGTGGGATATTCACTACACTCTTATATCTCCTGACTTCTGTGGAGATGCTGTATAGCATCCAAACCTGGTTTTCATACCCCCCTGGGAATTCTGTAAGCTATTTAATACATGTGAATTCACATCTCTGCTTAAACTAGCTAGAAGGAATCTAAGAACTCTGTTACATAAAGTCAGGGAAGACTATAGGAAACAAGGGCTTTGAGCTAATTTGAAAGCTGGATAGGATCTGAATATTGAAAAGGAGAGAAGAGGAAATTCCAGGTGACAAGAGACAAAAAAGAAAGGAGGAGAAAAGACATGTGGAAAATAGAGTAGCCAATGGCACTGGAATAAAGAATTCATATTGCAAAGTTGCAGAAATAAGATGGAAGGAGAGGTCAAGTTCAGATTGCCCCCTAGGTCTGCACCTGACAAACTAACATGGGCTACTGGTTCATACCCTAAGTCCAACACAAATGGTACTAAAGAAAGGTAGATATAATATACAGGCAACAAACTAGAAAACAAAATTGATCTAGACTGAAAAGCATTAAAGGGGAAAATAGAAGATAATTAGTAAAAAACTGAATAACAAAGAGGTCCTAATCAAACTCTAATTATAACCCAGAGGCACAGGATAATGGTTAAAATGTGAAGTCAGAACCAGACTCCCAGAGCTTGTATCTTCACTCCTGGCCGTAGCATTTCCTTGTTGTGTAAACCTAAACAACTTCCTTAGCCTAATTGTGCCTCAGTTTCCTCATTTGTAAAAAAATAGTTCATCTACCTCATAAGGTTAAGGATTAAGTGTAGGAGGATTAAGTGTGTTACTATGTCTGAAGTTCTTGGAACCATGTCTGGGAGGCAGTGACCATTACATAATTATTTGTTAATAATTAATTTGTTAATATTAAAACCGCATAAATTGTCACATTAAAATTTACCTCACCAATTAAAAGAACTTGTTGCTCAGATTGGATTAAAGAGACAGACAACCATATTCTCCATTTAAAACTTAAGAATATAATGGCTGAAATTAGTGCAGCCACTCTGGAAAACACTTTAGAGTTTCCTCAAAAAGTTAAAAATAGAACTATCCTTCAATCAGCAATTGCACTACTTGGTATTTACCCAAAGAATATAAAAAAATAATAATAATTCAAAGGGATACATGCACCCTGATGTTTATAGCAACTTTACAAGAGCCAAATTAGGGGGGAAAAACCCAGGTGTCCATCAACTGATGAATGCATAAAGAAAAGGTGGGATATATAAACAATGGAATATTACTCAACTATAAAAAAGAATGAAATCTTACCATTTGCAACAACATAGGGTATTATGCTAAGACAGTATTATGCTAAGCTAAATAAATCAGCCAGAGAAAGACAAATACCATATGATTTCACTCATGTGGAATTTAAGAAACAAATGAGCAAAGGGGAAAAAAGAGAGACAAACCAAAAAACAGATTCTTAACTATAGAGAACAAAATGATGGTTACCAGACAGGAGGTGGGTGGGCCATGGGTGAAATAGGTGATGGGGATTAAGGAGGGCACATGAGCACCAGGTGCTGTATGGAAGTGTTGAATCACTATATTGTACACCTGAAATAAATATTGTACTGTATGCTAACTGGATTGATGATGATTGATTGATTGATTTAGAGAATCAATCAATGCATGCATGCATGCATGCAAGCCAGGGGAGAGGCAGAGGAAGAGAAAGAAAAAGAATCTTAAGTAGGCTCCATGCCCATTGCAGAGCCCAATGGAGGGCTTAATGACCCGGAGATCATGACCTGAGCTGAAATCAAGAGTCAGACACTTAACTGACTGAGCCACCCAGGTGCCCCATTAACTAACTGAAATTTAAGAAATATTTTAAAAAATAAGTAAGTAAATACATATTGAAATATGGGGATAAAAAATAAAAACAGATCCTAAACATATTCATCTGACATTATAGCTTATTAAAGAGATTTAACACAGTCCTTTTAGTGATAAATCAAGCTGTCAAAAATTAGCATTCATAGAATATATAAACAGCATGACTAATAAGTTGGAAATATTATATGAAGAATCTTATACCTACCAAACACAAAAATATGATTTTTCAAATATACATATAATATTTACAAAAATTGATGACTAACAAAGAGACTATATAGTAATCCTCAATAAATTTTAGAAAAAAACCTGTATAGACTGTTTATCACAACAAAGTAGAAATGGAAATCATTAACAAAAATGTAAGCTAAAAAAAAAAGGCCATATGTCTAGAAACAAAAATGCCACTAAATATATCTTATTGGAAGAAGAAATTATGTGAAATTTTGAAATACTTAAAATTGAATAATAAAAATGCCTCATGTCAATATGTGGTGATAAAACAAATGTAATACTCAAAATGAAATGTATAATTACAAATATATTTACCAGAAAATAAGAGATACAAAAATAAATCACCAAAGTGTACTAAGAGTACATGCAAATGTAGGGCTTATTTGTACTAAAAGCTTTTCTCTGTAGTTTTAATTTAATGCAGGGATATTTGAGCAAACATAAAACCATCTTAATTTCTCCTTATCAAAGATCTTAATTTATGTTCTTCTGGGGACTGGCAGAATAATGTTCCCAGAGTATTTATTTTCCATCATTCTATCAAGACTTAGTGATATGACTAGTTTGCCCACACCCTGCTCCTTATGTAGCAATAAGGCACCAGCTCCAAGATTTAGTACCAGCTCCTCAGCCTTTCCACTTTCCAACGTCCTTAGCATTCTTGCCCCAAGGCATCTGTGCCAGAAACCTTGATGAAGTCATCTGATTCCCTTCTTCCTAGGCAGCCCCAGACATGCAACACTTATACAGACTTGTCAGGTCTGTCTATTCTGGTCTTTTATATCATCTCATTCTTTTCCAAATATTGATTTGGAAATATTCATGATTAATACAATAAATTATCTAGTTACCACTTGTGTGAAATTTCCTCCTTTCTTCAAAAGTTAAACAATATATAAAATATAACTAAATGTTCTATATGTAGATGTGTATATACTTATATATACATATATACATTAGAGACATATATACATTGGAGAGACAGAGCACATTAGTACTTTTTTGTTCTAAGGATATAGAAAAAAAAAGATGACAATTATATCCCTACACTGGGACTTTAAATCTTGTTTGGGGCAAAAACAAAATAAGAATATCATATACTATGATGATGCTGAGGAGAAAAGTAGAACAAGTAACAGATAAAAAGTACCAAGGAGTGTGAAAGAGACAGGTGGCAATGATTTACGGACAGGTGTAGAGCTTCACTCTGACTCTCGTCAGCCAATATCAGAACCTCCATCCTCCTTTCCTTCATTCTTACTCCCATCAAAGGAGCCACCAAATTCTTGAGTGCTTTTTAAAAAATTTCTAACATCTTTGCAACCCATTTCTCTTCCCCATTCCCCAAATTTGGATGCCTTTGTCCTCTTCCCTCTCCCAAAATCCTCCTACTGACACCTCTACCCTTGCAGGAGCCTCCCAGGAGTGTTGGCCTGGGCCTGTCTCCCAGTGGCTGCATTCCATCTTATTATCAGCAACTCTTTTGGGGCGCTTAGCACCCCTGCTGTGAACTCTTGCTATGAATTATTGGCTGTTTGAGTACAAAGGAAAATCTCAGTTAATAATACTTTGAGTATGAAACTTTCTCTGTATCAAAGTATGTGAATAAGAAGAAAAAAAGTAAATTATAAACAATTGAAGCTATACCACAAAGGTTCACAGAGCCTCCTGGAAAATTAAGAAATTTCACTGTGTGGCTTCTGAAGCCTCAGCTTCCTCATCTATAGAATGGGAGTGAATAATCCCTACTACTTCAGAGTATTGTTAGGACTGAGCATAATTAGGTTCTCAGCATGTGCCCAGTACATAGTAAAACAATCAACATTTCTATTGTCATCATCATTTCAGATGTGATGTTTCTCTTCTTTTACCTCTTGCTAATCCTCTGTTCATATTCCCAGTTACCCTAAATTCCCTCTCTCCACCACTCCCTATATTAAAGTTTAAAAAGCAAGTCTGCTATCATTCATTTGTACTTGACCAGTAGTGTGTTTCTAATTTACTGGGTTTAAATGTCAGTGTGTCACCTCAACCACTATTTACATTTTTAAATTTCAGTCAATTTCAGAAGATCTTCTACCTCACAGAGTAGGTTGAGAGAAACAGACAGTTTAGGGGATTCAGAGTGAGCTTTCAGAACCTTTCCTTCCTGCTTCCCTGATATGGATAAGGGTTCACCCATTTGCAGCTGCCATTTGTGGTCAGGGGCATTTTCCAGAATCTAACGTTCAGTCCCGAGAGTCCCTCCTTGCTTCTCCCCACCTGCCATGAATCAGCTTAATATAGGTTTCAACCGACAGTATCCCTAGGAGAGTTCTGGAACCTATAGGAGAAATGTTCCCTTTTGAGAAATGCAAGATGTACTTGCATCTTTTCCAAGCAAGAACCCAGCCACAGAAATGTCTGTGTGTGATGCTGTTATAAATGGCATCCCAATCTTCTTTAAACTTGGGTTTCTCACCATAAATGAATATTCAGTATCAAGTTTATCGAACCCCCCTTTATGTAAACTTGATAAGCTCGAACCCAAGACCCAGGAGGTGATGAATCCCATAGAAGAAACTGTCAAATGTGTGTCTTCTAAATCTGCTCACGGAGCCAGAGCCAGGATGGGGTTCCAGGTATGCCATCAGTGGGAAGCCAAATCTTGTTCTGACTCCATATTTTTACAATAGTAAGGTGACGAAACATATTTAGGATTCACTGCATAATAGGACCTAGTCTCTGCACTCCAAATACAAGTTCTTTAAGCAAAGAATGAGTTTTCTGTGTGTCTCATCAACCCTTAGCACGTTGCATATGACAAAAATTTTGTCACCATAGCTTAATTATATCAAAATACAAAAGCAGTGTTTTTCTACACTCCACATCTCATCAGATATTGTTTGAGGATGAGCCCCTAATAGGAGGAAGTCAATCTCCTGATGTCTTCAACTCTTTAGCTTTGGTATCATGCATGTGGTGAAAAGAAATTATACAGTGTCATCCCACCGCCGACTGGAAGGAATTCCAATGTTAGCAACAACACCCAAAAAAGAATACAATGAAGTTCTGAGACTAATATATAGTGTCTTTTGTTGAAAGGGACAAGGCTCATGAAAAGTTTCTACCATCTGTGCAAGCCTCTCCTTATAAATAACAGGAGACTGTAAATTACTTCAAGCTGGTGTGGCCAGTTTTTAGTGTTGCCAATTACCATAGACTCTGGATTCACAATGCTGAGACTTGTGTGTGAGCAAGAGGGTTCTCTGTGGAGCTGCCAATGATGAAACCAGTCCAGAGGGAAGAGCTACCAAGAAATAGGATTATTAGCTCCATGGGCAAGAAAAGAAAATGCTTAATGAAGAAGTAAAAAAAAATTATTTTAGAGAAATCATCTGAGCAACAAAATTTCTTGCTTTATTTTAGCAGCTTTAAAGATAGACTAATAAGCACCAAGCAGCCAAGCAGCTGAGCCTTGTTATTCTCAGCTGCATCTAATTGCACACCTGTTCACACTCATTAACCCTTAATGTCTGATAGTATTTTCATAATTTCCATGGAAGCTGGCATTTTTCTCCTCACCTCAGTCATGAACTGTACAGAGTGTGCAGCTGAAGAGAACCAGTGAGCGCCTGGGGATAATAAGCTAGTCCAGGGTCCAGACAGTCCTAGCTGCACAGGAGGTGGGTGCCCAGGTCTATGGGACACCCAGGCAAAGAAAGACCCTTTTTGTTCAGTGGCCCCAGGAGACTGCAGTTTAGCACCACTTCTTGCTGAGCCAAGGGTGAAAGCTCTTTCCTCACCTAATAAAACGTATTCTCATTACAGGCTTGACATAATTTACAGATAAACAACATTCTCATTATTTAATTTTCTCCCTGGAAGCCTAACCCACGCTGACAGTAATCGTGTTTAGCAGAGTGCCCAAATTACCTGGGAACTGACAGTTTCAAATGACCTGCACTGTCTAATAAATTCTTCTACCAAAATTATGAGAATATGCACAAAGTCTCAAAGATATTCATAGCCACAATGGGTGATATTGAGGAGGGAGGCACAGAAACAGTAAAAGTTATTTCTATAATGTACCTCTTTATTTTAAAGATTTTATTTATTTATTCATGAGAGAGACACACAGAGAGAGAGAGAGAGAGAGAGAAGCAGAGACATAGGCAGAAGGAGAAGCAGGCTCCCCATAAGAAGCCTGATGTGGGACTCGATCCTGGACCCCAGGGTCATGTCCTGAGCCGAAGGTGGATGCTCAACTGCTGAGCCACCCAGGCATGCCTCTATAATGTACTTCTTGTGATTACCCTTAGGCACTCAATATTTTTAAGCACTGATTTTGCTATAATTCTGCTCTTGTCTTATAAATTTTTCTGTCAATATTCTTACAGCCCAGTTAGTGTTAACTTCTGGAGAAGGCCAGTCATCTATGTGAATGTCAGGAAAACTCTAGGCACTGGCTGGGGTTCAGAAAAGTCATCAGTGCCTGATGTTGGAAACACCCTCCACTGGGGCTCAGTGCCATGACTGTCTCTGCCCTTTCTCCCTCCCCTTTCTAATTCTTTTCCTACCTATAACAAAGAAAAGCAGAAAAGAAATGCCTCCAAGAGAAGCTGATTTGGGTCACCAGTGGGGAAACTTTGCCAGGGCTGAAACATAATTCTGAGAAATCCTGCCCTCCACTTTTGGCTCAGAACCAAAATTTGCCTCTTTCCTGAATCCCCAGCTGAGTAGCACTTAGGAAGGAGACACTTGGAAGGGACAGGCTGTATTCCCAGCTAGTTGAACAGCTGATTTGGAAAACAGGGCCTCAACTAGCCCACAAAGCTCCCTCACTGTCAGAGGGCACACACTGTTTTTAATTCCCTTAGATGCATCTACTTGTGTATCTGTCTTGAGGAAGCAGAGGACAGTGCTTTCTCTGCTCACATCACATCCTCAGATTTTGCACAGGACTGGCACAGAGTGAGGATTTAAGGGATGGTCTTTTGAATAAACAAGAAATGTGTTGATATATGTACTCCCTTCCTCCATGTTCTTCTGTCCCTCAGGTGTCATTTTGGTCCTTTATGGTTCTCCTTTCCCTTCATCCTCACCTGGCACTCTGATTTTACTTGAATGAAAATGCTGGGGAAGAAGCACCAAGCACCTTGAGAGCTTCACACAGAAACTCTTCATGTTGGTGCCAATAGACCCAAATATAAGTGTAGTTCAAGTTCCATGCTTCAATGGTCCAATGATTTGCATTTAAATTATTATTATTGTTACTATTAATATTATTATTGCTAATAAAACTAGTTCCCCAGATTTCATGAGAAAAAGAATTAGATCTCCTGTCACTCTACTAAATGACCCCAAGTTTAACTCACGAGAGCCAATTCAAAACAAGAGATTGATCTGAAAGACCTGGTAAATACTTGGGATGTTGTAGTAATTTAGAGGGAACACTGTAATGCCACTTTTTGTGCTAAAATTTTCCCCAAAACTTAGTTCATCCTTCCTCAGAGTCTATAAACAGATGCAAATGGTTTGGGGTCATTGTTGCTACAATTTAATTTTACACAGGGTTCACCTACCTCTACATTTTACTCCTCCCCAAATGCAGTGGCTGTAGCTTCTTTGAAGCTCTTGAATGGGGATGGGAGCTCATATACCATAAGCTTCCTTAAGAGGACATTGAAGAGCAAATTGTGTATCACATTGAAAGAGCGAGAAATTGTCCACTACAGGCTTCCCAAATAGGGAGCTTCTAGAAAAAGTGAGATTGGGAGAAGGAGCCTCTACAAAGTTTCTCTTCTGTGTTTATGAGCCACGCCTGCCTTCAGTGGCAATTCAGAAGCCCACTTGACCTTAGACAGTAGAGGAAGCTTGGAGGTGGTTTTGGAGGAGGGGCTGGGAAGCTATGAAGAATCTTCCAACTCTCCCAACCCCAGGAGAAGAGACCCAGCAGCCACCTAGTGCCCCTCTGCAGTGGGACCCCTGCCCAGGTCCTCTTCCTGAACACACACCTTGGATTCTACTGGCAACTGTAAGCACTGTGGAATGGTCTAGGGGGAGAAAAACTGTGAAGAGGAAAGATGTGGAAGGGATATTTAAAAATAAAAGCGAAGAGTTAAAAACAACAATGGTATAAGAGCAAAATAAGAGGGATAAAACCTGGGAAAGCTCTGGTGGGAATCTGTAATACCCGCATAGAGACATCTGGAGGGACACACTGATCCTTCTCATTTGGTTAAAAACTCTTGTGGTTTCTAGCAACTAGATGTAAGTTGCATCAGCAAGCTTCTTTTGTTTCCACTGCTATCCCCCAAGTCAGCCCACTTGGACTATAAAATAGCCATATAACGTGCCTCCCTGTCTTCCAGCTATGATCCTCAAAATGTTTTACATGACAAGCCTTCTAGTGGTCTAATTATTCTATCTAGAATTATACATAATTCTATCCAGTTATCCCCTAATTAAGATCCATTAATAGGACACACTTCCTTAATCCAAACACATCAGAAATAGATGATACTGGAAAAAAATAGAACACTAAAACCATTAATGAGGCTCTAAAAACAGGCTAATTATGTGTATGAACCAGAAACAGAAGAGAAACAGAAGTCAGTGTGCTCTGCTGAAAATGGAGCCTGCTGGATGCCCATTCTGGAAGGAGACTGTAGCAGTCTGTAGTTTGGGTCTAGTGAGGGTAAAGAGGATCAAGAATGGGGATCCAGACTGGCATTACTTAACTCCCACCCTACTCCCAGTACCCCCAAAAAAAGAAACTAAGGGAACTACAAGGTAGAGTTAACTATCCCCTGGGGGCTAGAATTTTTAGTAAGCCAGGAAAAAAACCCAGGAAAAAAAAAGAAGATAGAAATGTAGTCCCTATTAAGTCAGGAAGCAAGCCACGATACTGTCCCCAATACCACTGTGGGACAGGAACCCTGTAAGGCTAGGTTTAGGGCAGAGAGTCCTGAGCAGCTGGGCAAAGGGAACCACAAAACCACTGGTCTAGGAGGGGTAAGCACAAAAGGAAACAGAAAGAAGAAAAACAAAAACAAAAGCCTCCCACACAAAATAAGCCTGTGAAGCAAAATTCCAGAACAGAAGAAGAAATCTAATACTGAGATAGACGGCCAACAAAATCAACATTCAAAACACGGATATGCCCCCATAGGAAATTGTTTGTGGAACATGTGCCAAACTAAAATAGATGTTTGTGTTTTCCAATGAGATAAATGAATAATTTCCATTTTAAAAGAGTAAAAAAATTTTAAATAAAAAACAGAAATAAATGAACAATATAAAAACATTGAGTTAAAAAACTGAATAAATGAGATATGTCCAGCTCTGACATGGAGAAGTACATTGCAAGGAATGTTCCCTGAATGCACCACAGAGAGATTATATGCAATCAAGATACACAGAGAATGGACTAAGTAGCTCTAAGTGCCCAACAGGAGTCCTCAGACAAAGAAATGCAAGCATTATTCAAAATATAAAATTGTCCAAATTTGAAGACTTCAGATGAATCTACAGGTGGAAAGTACATTCCAAGTACCAACCAGGATAAATAATGGTAAAGCCACTCCCAGAACGATCATGGTAAAACTGAAGAACATGAAGAATAAAAATATATATATATGTTTACAGCTACAAGAGAGAAGACAGATTATCTATAAAGGAATTACCTTTAGAACATGTACCAGAACCTTTCATCAGCAACAAGAATTAACAGAAGACAGACAATGGAATTATATCTTCAATTTGAGAACAATTAGTAACTCTCAACCTCAAATTTCATACCCAAATAAACTGTAATTCAAGATTCAAGGGTGAAAAATACATATTCAGACATAGAAAAATTAAGACTTAAGTATCTACAGGTGCTCACTTAAAAAATATTAAAAGATTATATCAGGAAAATTGAAAAGGAACTCAGAATGTATAGATAATTTAAAAATGAAAGGTAACCAGAGAAAATGATAAAATGTTTTGGTAAATCTATTAACTGGAAAAAAAAAAAACCTTTTTTCAAAGGAAACTAGAAACAAAGATAAGATGAATAGAATATTCTATGGGTGGTTGATATGTGCTAAGGATCATGTCACATCAGGGGCTATATAGAAATACTATGATAGAAAAATGCATAATTAGAGATGTTGGTTTCAAAGTTAAGAAAAACTGACTAAATAATAGAAACAAAATGTGTAGCTTCCAAGATGGAGATTGGGAAGATGGTGGAGTAGAAAGACCCTGACCTCACCTCAACCCACATTTATAACTAGATATCATCCAATTCCCAGTCAATAAACTGGAGAGTGATCTGAACACTGGCAGAAAAAAACTCCACAACTAAATACAAAGAAGAAAATACATCTAAAATTTAGGAAGATCAGAAAGGCAAGGAGAGGCTACCCACAGGAGTGATAGGGCTATATGCATGGAGAGGAAAGAGAAACAGACCCTCACACCAGGGACTTCACATGGGAGAGACTAATTCCTATATCATTTGGCTTTAAAAATCAGAAAGACTGAATTCCATGAGTTTTTAAAACCAGTTGGACTTGGAGCCTCGAGGCAGTTGACCCAGTACTGGGTAAGCCAGGAGGGTGAGTGATAGGCCTCTGCCCTTAAAAAGATAGCAGGCTGCACAGAGGGGAAACAAAAATAGGAGTACACACAATGCCAGGGAAAACAGGAGATGGATCTGTTCATACTAATTTCAGAGCATGTTGAGGGATGTCTCTTGAAAATGAGGGAGCTAACGGGAGCCATTTTCCTCCTCATCCCCCCAGAATAAACACAGAGCCACCTATGCGAGGTAGCACTGCAGAGACACTTGCTACCTAACCTGCTAGCAGTGTGATTATGCCCACAATTCTCCTGGCCACTCGAAGCATTCTAGCCTCAGCCCTGGGTTTAAAGAAAGTTTTGTTAAAGCTGCATGTGTGTCCCAGTCAGCACCAGGTGCACAACTGCCAAGAGGCACCACACCAGCCTCTATGTAGTGACCAGGCATCTGCCCCCAGCTATAATCACACATTGGGCCCAGGAACCACTCTGCCATTACCTTGTATCACACCCAACCTTGTACCCCTGGCTGTCCCAGCACACAGCCCACAGCCACATCACTTTGGGGAATCCGTTATAAAACTAGTGGTCCACTACAAATTTTGCTAACAATGCCACCCTGCTTCCAAGTTTCCTGGTGGGCATGCCATCCCAAAACTTGCCTGCCTGGGTCCCACTAATATCAGAGAGAGCAAGCACAGCCCACAACAGGCAGAAAGTTAGTGCAGATGACTGCACTGAAAGGAAAAGTGACTCAGACACAACAGCAGGATGTAAGCAACACACATAGGTTACTCTTCTAAAGTACCAGGTTCTAGTGAACAATGGACACTGCACTGGAGGTCACTCCAGGTCCTCTTCCTCATAAAGTCACTACTTTTAAGAAGACATAGTTGACTTTCCCAACACACAAAAACAGATACAGAAGGGCAGACAAATAAGGAGACAGAGAATTTTATCCCAAATAAAAGAAGAGGACACTGACATGGCCAGAGATGTAAGCAAAACAGACATAAGTAACATGACTGACAGAAAACGTAAAGCAATGATCATAAGGATACCCATTGGACTTGATAAAAAGTGGAAGGCATGAGTGAGACCCTTAATACAGAGATAAGGAATAACATATCAAAGATAAAGAGTTCAATAAATGAAATAAGAAATACACAGATGGAATAGATAGCAGGATAGAAGAAGCAGAGGAATGAATTAATATCTAGAAGAGTAATGGAAAGTAATTAATCTGAACAGAAGAGGGAAAAAAGAATTAGGTAAAAAGAGAATAGACAGGGAAGTCAGTGACCCCATCAAATGTAACAACATTCATATTATAGGAGACCCAGAAGAAAAAGAGACAAAATACAGGAAAAAAAGAGGAGGGATAGAAAATTTATTTGAAGAAATAATAGCTAAAAGCTTCCCTAATCTGAGGAAGGAAACAAATATCCAGATCCGGGAAGTACAAAGAACTCCCATCAAATTGTACTTAAATTGGTAAAATATAGTGACAAAAAATTTTAAAAGCAACAGACAAAAGAAGAAAGTAACTTACAAGGGAAAAACCCATAAGGCTAGCAGGAGATTTTTCAACAGAAACTTTGCAGGCCAGAAGATATACACAATATGCTAAAAAGAAAAAAATCTGCAGCCAAAAATATTCTATCCAGCAAGGCTATCATTCAGAATAGAAGGAGAGATCAAGAGTTTCCCAGACAAACAAAAACTAAAGGAGTTCATGACCACTAAACCAGTCCTGTGAGAAAGAGTCCCCTTTAGGGGACTGGAAAGAAAAGAACAAATGTGACAGTATAAAGGCAGAAATCACAAAATCAGTAAAAATGAATATTGCTATAAAAAAATCAATCGAGGAATTCACAAAAAAAAAGATATAAAATGTAATAACAATACCTAAAACATGGGAGGAAAGGAAAAAAAGAATGGGTTCAAAGTTAAGTGATTATCATATTAATATAGACTGCTATATACAGAACAAGTTATATACAAATATAATGGTAACCATATATCCAAACTACTAATAAATATGCAGAAAATAAAGGGGAAAAAATTCAAATATATCACTAAAAAAATCAGCAAACCATGAAAGAGGGAAAGATAAGAAAGAATCACAAACAAATCTTCAGAAACAATCACAAAGCAAATAATAAAATGACAATAAATACATATTTATCAATAATTACTTTCAATGTAAATAGACTAAATGTTTCAATCAAAAGATTCAGGTTGAGAGAATGGATTTTTTTTTAAAAAGCAAGATCCATCTATATGCTGCCTACAAAAGACTCACATAGACCTAAAGACACCCCCAGATTGAAAGGGAGGGGATGAAGAAACATCTACTGTGTAAATGGCTGTTAAAAGGAAGCCAGAGTAGCAATACTTATATCAGAGAAAATAGACTTTAAAACAAAGACCACTAAGGTGCCTGGATAGCTGTCAGTTAGGCGTCTGCCTTCAGCTCAGGTCATGATCCCAGGGTCCTAGGATTGAGCCCTGCAACAGTGTTCCTGCTCAGAAGGGAGTTGCTCCTCTCTTTGTCCCTCTCCATGCTCATGCTTCCTCTCCCTCTCTCTGCCCCCCTCCCAAATAAATAAAATCTTTTTAAATAAATAAATAAAGACTATAACAACAGAAAAGAACATTATTTAATCATAAAAGGGATAATCCAAAAAGAAAATATAACAATTATAAATATTTATGTACCCAACATCAGAGCACCCAAATACCTAAAACAGCAAATAACAAACATAAAGGAATCAATCTATAATAATACAATAGTAGTAGGGGACATTACTATCCCACTTACATCAGTGGACAGATCATCTCAACAGAAACATCAGCAAGGAAACAATGGCTTTGAATGACACACCGGACCAGATGCATTTAGCAGATGTATTCAGAACATTCTATCCTAAAACAGCAGAATACACATTCTTTTTGAGTGTACACATAACATTTTCCAGAATATATCATATATTAACCTACAAAGAAACCTCAACAAATTCAAAAAGATCAAATGTATACCACGTATCTTTCCTGAATACAACACTATGAAACTAGAAGTCAACCATAAAAAATCTGGAAAGATGACAAATACATGAAGATCAATTAACACATTACAAAACAATGAATGGGTGAAACAGGAAATAAAGGAAGAAACAAAAGAGTACATGGAAACAAATGAAAATGAAAACAATAGTCCAAAACCTTTGGGATGCAGCAAAAGTGGTTTTAAGAGGGAAATTTATACTGACACAGGTCTACCTCAAGAAGCAAGAAAAATCTCAAATAAATAACCTAATTTTATGCATAAAGGAGTTAGAAAAAGAATAGAAAACAAATATAAAACCAGCAGAAGAAAATAAAGATTAGGGGATCCCTGGGTGGCTCAGCGGTTTAGCGCCTGCCTTCAGCCCAGGGCGTGATCTTGAAGTCCCGGGATCAAGTGCCACGTCCGGCTCCCGGTATGGAGCCTTTCTCCCTCTGCCTGTGTCTCTGCCTCTGCCTCTCTCTCTCTCTCTGTCTCTTTCTCTCATCATGAATAAATAAATAAGATCTCTTAAAAAAAAAGAAAGAAAATAAAGATTAGAGTGGAAATAAATGATATAGAAACTAAAAAAAACAATAGAACAGATCAATGAAACTAGGTTCTAGGTCTTTGAAAGACTCGATAAAATTGTTAAGCTTCTAGCAAGACGTATCAAGAAAGGATTCATATAAATAAAATCACAAATGAGAGAGGATATATAACAACCAACACCACAGAAATACAAACAATTATAAAAGAGCATTATGAAACATTATATCCCAATTAATTGGACAACCTAGGAAAAATGGATAAATTCCTGGGAACATATGACCTAACAAAACTTAAACAGAAAGAAATAGAAAATTTGGACATAATTATAACCAGCAAAAACATTGAATCAGTCATCAAAAAAACTTCCAAAAAACAAAAGTCCAGGATTAAATGGCTTCACAAGTGAATTCTACCAAACATCTAAAGAAGAGTTAATAGCTACTTTTCTCATACATTTTCAAAAATAGAAGTGGAAGAAAAAGTTCCAGATTCATTCTATGGGGCCAGTATTACCCTGACGCCAAAACCAGATAGACACAAGCAAAAAAAGAGAACTACAGGCCAATACCTCTGATAAACACAGATGCAAAAGTACTTTCTAAAATACTAGCAAACTGGGGCAGCCCTGGTGGCTCAGCGGTTTAGCGCCGCCTTCAGCCCAGGGCGTGATCCTGGAGACCCGGGATCGAGTCCCACGTCGGGCTCCCTGCATGGAGCCTGCTTCTCCCTCTGCCTGTGTCTCTGCCCCCCCCCCTCCACCCTCTGTGTGTGTGTGTGTGTGTGTGTGTGTGTGTGTGTTCGTCTCTCATGAATGGATAAATAAAATCTTTAAAAAATACCAGCAAACTGAATTCAGCAATGTAGTAGAATATTTATTCACCACAATCAAATGGGGTTTACTTCTAGGTTGCAAGGGTGGTTCAGTATCACAAACCTATCAATGTGATGTATCATATCAGTAAGAGAAAGGACAAGGACCTTATGATCAACCAAACAAGGCGGGCAAGACGGCGGAGCAGCAGGGCCCTCCCCTCACCCGGCCCCACCAACTTACCTGATTACTTTCAGACCATCCCGAACATCTACGAATCCAACCTGAGATGTAAAGAGAGAACAGCCGGAACACTACAGAGAGAAAATCTTTGCTTCTAACAAGGTAGGAAGGCAGAAAAAAATAAAATAAAAAATAATCAAGTGGGGGAGGGGCCCCGCGAGGAGCCGGACTCAGGCCCGCCTCGAAAGCCTCCGGGACAGGAAAGCCCAGGCCCCGAGAAGCGGGAACTTGAAAAATCCGCACCGGGTTGTTCCCGGACGAAAAGGCGCTTAGCAGGGAAATCTGGCAGAACCAGCAGAGGGGCAGTAGTGGAGCCTCCAGGCTCCCGGAGTCACTAACAGAGGAGGCGCCCCGGGGGGGGCACCACACACCGCGGGCCGAGCTCGGGAAAGGGCTGGAGCGCGCCCGGGGGGCCTCGGGGAGAAGCTCCGGCGGCGGCCCTGGACCGAGGGGGCTGCGCCTGCTGCCTTCGGGAGCCGCGGCCCGGGGAGTGCGATTCCAGCAGCGCAGGCCCCGGATCCCAGGGCTCCTGTGGACACAGTCGTGACCCAGCACTCCCGCCCCCCAGGACCGGCAGAGGCAGGGAGGGAATAGGACAGCGAGGACGCTTCTGCCTCTGCCGCAGGGCGCCCTCAAGCTATGCAGACAGGCGCCTCCACCCTCCCCTCCAGGAGCGTCTAGGCCCGTGCAGACCGGGAGACTGGAGTAGTTACAGCTACTGCAGGGAACTGACTCCAGGGCTGGAGACCTGGCTGCCACCAGTGTGGTTGTTCCTTCTTGTCTCACCTGCTGCCTGGGAGGTGGGGCTGCCAGGGGACAGAGGCCGGACAGGATGAACAGCTCCCCCTGAGCCCAGCACCCCGTGGGGGGCGGGCAGCAACCCCAGGTGCACACACCTGAGGATCAGCACAGCCCGCCCCTCCCCCAGAAGATCGGCTGGAAGGACAGGGGAAGGGCAAGTTCTTGACCGAGCAGCCCTGGAAAGCTCCAGGGGAAGTCGAGGGATTTACAGTATATATAACTAGAGGGTACCCCTCCTATTTTTTTTCCTCTTCGTTTTTCCAGTACAACTCTTTTTTTTTAAGATTTTATTTATTTATTCATGAGAAACACAGAGAGAGTCGTTTTCATGTCAGACTGTAAATTTCCTTTTTTCCCCTCTCTTTTTCCACCTTAACTACAATATTGTACCACCTCTGCATTTTTAAGTTTCTTCCTTTTTGATTTTCATATTTCTCCAATTATAGGTCTTACATATATTTTCCACTTCTAGATTCCCTTCAACATACTCAACGTAATTTTGGGAGATATACAAGATATGTTTTTCTTGTTTTCTGTTTTTTGTTTTCTCTGGCTTATTTTATTCTAGAATGGCAGAAGTTAATGCCTTCTAGAACATGACCAGCATGCACCCAGAACCAAGTGGTATACCGTGCCGGTTCATTCTGTGAAATTCCTCATTCCCATTCTGCCCCTCTTTTTTATCTCATTTATGTTTTGGTGGACAATGTTGGGGCTCTCTACAAGTATTTCTGGTTTATATAAATTTGGAACTGAGCATCTTCTAAGATACAGAACTTAATAAGTCAGAACCAAGAGGATCACCATCTAGGACCCCTCAGGTAGACTACATTCTCCCTCCACTACAACACTGTCACCACCACCATCTCCCAGCCCCCCCCCGTTTTTCTTCTCTTTTTCTCTTTTTTCTTTTTTTCCCTATTTACTCTTGTTTTTTTTCTCTCCTTCTTTTCCCTTTTCTTTTTCTTTTTTCTTCTTCTTCTTTGGGATTCTTGGCCTTAAATTTTTTGCTACTTTGTTTTAATTTTTGTTTTTCACTTTAGGAGTCCTTTCGTTTTATTTAATTCTGATCATTGTTTTCAATTTGAGGACTAACCTCTTCAGATAATCTAGGCTGAAATTTACACAGGTTGTGGTTGATATTCTTGAGTCAGCCCACTCATACAGCCACTCTGCACTGAGCAAAATGACTAGATGGAAGAACTCACCCAAAAGAAATAATCAGAAACAGTACTCTCTGCCACAGAGTTACAGAATTTGGATTACAATTTGATATCAGAAAGCCAATTCAGAAACTACAATTATAAAGCTACTGGTGGCTCTGGAAAAAAAGCATCAGGATTCAAGAGACTTCATGACGGCAGAACTTAGATCTAGTCAGGCAGAAATTAAAAATCAATTAAATGAGATGCAATCCAAACTGGAGGTCCTAACGACGAGGGTTAATGAGGTAGAAGAATGAGCGAGTGACATAGAAGACAAGTTGATGGCAAGGAAGGAAGCTGAGGAAAAAAGAGAAAAACTATTAAAAGACCATGGGTAAAGGTTAAGGGAAATAAATGATAACCTCAGAAGGAAAAATCTACATATAACTGGGGTTCCAGAGAGCGCCAAGAGGGACAGAGGCCAGAAAGTATATTTGAACAAATAAGAGTTGAGAACTTCCCTAATCTGGGGAGGGAGACAGGCATTCATATCCAGGAGATAGAGAGGTTCCCCCTCCCAAAAATTAATGAAAACCATTCAACAACTTGACATTTAATAGTGAAACTTGCAAATTCCAAAGATAAAGGGAAAATCCTTAAAGCAGCAAGAGACAAGAGCTCCCTAACTTATACAGGGAAAAATATTAGATTAACAGCAGACCTCTCTACAGAGACCTGGCAGGCCAGAAAGACCTGGCAGGATATATATAGGGTACTGAATGAGAAGAACATGCAGCCAAGAATATATCCAGCAAGACTCTCATTCAGAATAGAAGGAGGGATAAAGAGCTTCCAAGATAGGCAGTAACTGAAAGAATATGTGACCTCCAAAACAGCTTTGCAAGAAATATTAAGGGGGACTCTGTAAAAGAAAGAGGATGCCCAAAGAAATAAGCGACAAAAACAGGGACTGAATAGGTATTACAATGACACTAAATTCATATCTTTCCATAGTAACTCTGAACGTGAATGGGTTAAATGATCCCATCAAAAGACACAGGGTTTCAGACTGGATAAAAAAGCAAGACCCATCTACTTGCTGTCTACAAGAGACTCATTTTAGACCTAAGGACACCTACAGCCTGAAAGTGAAAGGGTGGAGAACCATTTACCATTCAAATGGTCCTCAAAAGAAAGCAGGGGTAGCAATCTTCATATCGGATAAATTAAAGTTTATCCCAAAGACTGTAGTAAGAGATGAAGAGTGACAGTATATCATAAAGGGTCTATCCAACAGGAAGACCTAACAATCACGAATATTTATGCCCCTAATGTGGGAGCTGCCGAGTATATCAATCAATTAATAACCAAAGTAAAGAGATGATGATATAATAATACACTAAGAGTAGGAGGCTTTAACATGGCATTTTCTGCAATTGACAGATTTTCTGAGCACAACATCACCAAAGAAACAGGAGCTTTAAATGATACACTGGACCAGATGGATTTCACAGATATATACAGAACTTTGCATCTGAACACAACAGAATACACATCCTTCTCAAGTACACATGGAACTTCTCTGTGGCTTCTGTGAGCCATCTTTCTCCAGAATAGACCACATACTGGGTCATAAATCAGGTCTTAATGGATACCAAAAGATTGGGATTGTCCCCTGCATATTTTCAGATCACAATGCTTTGAAACTAGAACTCAATCACAAGAAGAAATTTGCCAGAAAGTCAAACACATGGAGATTAAAGAGCATCCTACTAAAAAATGAATGGGTCAAACAGGAAATTAGAGAAGAATTAAAAAGATTCATGGAAACTAATGAAAATGAAGATACAACCATTCACAATCTTTGGAATACAGTAAAAGCAGTCCTTTTCTTTTTTTAAAAAAAGAGATTTTAATTATTCATTCATGAGAGACAGAGAGAGAGAGAGAGAGAGAGAGAGAGAGAAGCAGAGACACAGGCTGAGGAGAATCAGGCTCCATGCAGGGAGCCTGATGTGGGACTCAATCTCGGGTCTCCAGGATCAAGCCCTGGGCTGAAGGTGGCACTAAACCGTTGAGCCTCTTGGACTACCCAGTAGAAGCATTCCTAACAGGGAAGTACATCACAATACAAGCATCCCTCGAAAAATTGGAAAAAACTCAAATATACATGCTAACCTTGCACCTAAGGAACTCGAGAAAGAACAGCGAATAAAACCTACACCAAGCAGAAGAAGAGAGTTAATAAAGATTCAAGCATAACTCAATGAAATAGAGACCAGAAGAACTGTAGAGCAGATTGACAAAACCAGGAGTTGGTTCTTTGAAAGAATTAATAAGATAGATAAACCATTAGCCAGCCTTATTAGAAACAAAAGAGAAAAGAGTCTAATTAATAAAACCACGAATGAAAAAGGAGAGATCACCACCAATACCAAGGAAATACAATTTTAAAAACATATTATGAGCAGATATTTGCCAGTAAATCAGACAATCTAGAAGAAATGAACACATTTCTGGAAAACTATAAATTATCAAAACTGAAACAGGAAGAAATAGAAAACCTGAACAGGCCAAAAACCAGGAAGGAAATGGAAGCAGTCATCAAAAACCTCCCAAGACACAAACGTCCATGGCCAGATGGCTTCCAAGGGAAATTCTATCAGATGTTTAAAGAAGAAACAATACCTATTCTACTAAAGCTGTTCCAAAAGATAGAAAGGGACAGAATACTTCCAAACTCATGTTATGAGACCAGCATCACCTTAATTCCAAAACCAAACAAAGACCCCACCAAAAAGGAGAATTATACACCAATATCCCTGATGAACACAGATGCAAAAATTCTCAACAAGATACTAGCCAATAGGATCCAAATATACATTAGGAAAATTATTTACCATGATGAAGTGGGATTTATCCCCAGGATGCAATGATGGTTCGACACTCCTAAAACAATCAATGTGACAGATCACATCAACGAGAGAAAAAACAAGAACCATTTGATCCCCTCAATAGATGCAGAGAAAGCATTTGACAAAATACAGCATCCATTCCTGATCAAAAACTCTTCAGAGTGAGGAACATTCCTCAGCATCTTAAAAGCCATCTATGAAAAGCCCACAGCAAATATCATTCTCAATGGGGAAAAACTGAGAGCTTTTCTCCTAAGATCAGGAACATGACAAGGATGTCCACTCTCACCACTGCTATTCAACATAGTCCTGGAAGTCCTAGCCTCAGCAATCAGACAACATAAATAAATAAAAGGCATTCAAATTGGCAAATAATTCAAACTCTCCTTCTTCACAGATGACATGATATTGTACATAGAAAAACCAAAAGACTCCACCCCAAGATTGCTAGGACTCATACAGCAACTCAGCAATGTAGCAGGATACCAAAATCAATGCCCAGTAATCAGTGGCATTTCTATACACTAACAATGAGACTGAAGGAAGAGAAATTAAGGAATCAATCCAATTTACAATTGCACCCAAAAACATAAGATACCTAAGAATAAACCTAGCCAAAGAAGAAAAGGATCTATACCCCCAAACTATAGAACACTTCTAAAAGAAATTGAGGAAGACACAAAGAGATGGAAAAATATTCCATGCTCTTAGATTGGAAGAATAAATATTGTGAAAATGTCTATGCTACCCAGGGCAATTTTCACATTCAGTGCAATCCCTATCAAAATACCATGGACTTTCTTCAGAGAGTTGGAACAAATAATCTTAAGATTTGTGTGGAATCAGAAAAGACCCCGGATAGCCAGGGGAATGTGGAAAAAGAAAACTAGAGCCAGGGGCATCACCATGCCAGATTTCAAGTTGTACTACAAAGCTGTGATCATTAAGACAGTGTTGTACTGGCACAAAAACAGACACATAGTTCAATGGATCAGAATAGAGAGCCTAAAAATGGACCATCAACTCTATGGTCAACTAACATTTGACAAAGCAGGAAAGACTACCCACTGGAAAAAGGACAGTCCCGCAATAAATAGTGCTGTGAAAACTGGACATCCACATGCAGAAGAATGAAACTAGACCATTCTCTTACACCATACACAAAGATAAATTCAAAATGGATGAAAGATCTAGATGTGAGACAAGAATCCAACAAGATTCTATAGGAGAGCACAGGCAACACCCTTTTTGGGTTTTTTGTTTATGTTTGTTTTTAAAGATTTTATTTATTTATTCATGATAGAGAGAGAGACAGAGACACAGGCAGAGGGAGAAGCAGGCTCCCTGCAGGGAGCCCGACGCAGGACTACATCCTGGGTTTCCAGGGCCAGGCCCTGGGCCAAAGGCAGGCGTTCAACCGCTGAGCCACCCAGGCATCCCACAACACCCTTTTTGACTTGGCAACAGCAACTTTTCCAAGATACATCCATGAAGGCAAGGGGAACAAAAGCAAAAAATGAACTATTTGGACTTCATCAAGATAAAAGGCTTCTGCACAGCAAAAGAAACAATCAACAAAACTAAAAGACAACCTACAGAATGGGAGAAGATATTTGCAAATGACATATCAGATAAAGGGCTAGTTTCCAAGATCTATAAAGAACTTAATAAACTCAACAGCAAAGAAACAAACAGTCCAATCATGAAATGGGCAAAAGACATGAACAGAAATTTCACCAAGGAAGACATAGACATCGCCAACACGCACATGAGAAAATGCTCTGCATCACTTGCCATCAGGGAAATACAAATCAAAACCACAATGAGATACCACCTCACACCAGTGAGAATGGGGAAAATTAACAAGACAGGAAACACCAAATGTTGGAGAGGATGTGGAGAAAGGGGAACCCTCTTGCACTGTTGGTGGGAATGTGAACTGGTGCAGCCACTCTGGAAAACTGTGTGGAGTTTCCTCAAAGAGTTAAAAATAGATCTGCCCTACGACCCAGCAATTGCACTGCTGGGGATTTACCCCAAAGATACAGATGCAATGAAACGCCGGGACACCTGCACCCCGATGTTTCTAGCAGCCATGTCCACAATAGCCAAACTGTGGAAGGAGCCTCGGTGTCCATCGAAAGATGAATGGATAAAGAAGATGTGGTTTATGTATACAATGGAATATTCCTCAGCCATTAGAAACGACAAATACCCACCATTTGCTTCAACGTGGATGGAACTGGAGGGTATTATGCTGAGTGAAGTAAGTCAATCAGAGGATAAACATTATATGGTTTCATTCATAAGGGGAATATAAAAAATAGTGAAAAGGATTAAAGGGAAAGGAGAGAAAATGAGTGGGAAATAGCAGAGAGAGTAACAGAACATGAGAGGCTCCTAACTCTGGGAAACAAACAAGGGGTAGTGGAAGGGAAAGTGGGCAGGGGGATGGGGTTACTTGGTGATGGGCACTGAGGGGAGCAGTTGACGGGATGAGCATTGGGTATTATGTTGGCATAATAAATATATGTTGGTAAATCGAACTCCAATAAAAAAATACAAAAAAAAGAACCACATGATCATTTCAATAGATGTAGAAAAGACATTTGACAGAGTACAACATATATTTATGATAAAAACTCTCAACAAAATAGGTCTAGAGGGAACAAAATAAAGGCCATATATGAAAAACCCACCGCAAATATCATCTTACATAGGGAAAAACTGACTGCTTTTCCCCTATAGCCAGGAACAAGATAAGGATATCCACTCCTACCACTTTTATTGGAAGTCCTAGCCACAGCAATCAGACAACAAAAATATATTAAAAAAGGCATCCAGATCAGTAAGAACAAGTAAAATCTTCACTATTTGCAGACAACATGATACTATGTATAGAAAGCCCAAGAGATCCACCAAAAAACTGTTAGACATGATAAACAAATTCAGTAAAGTCATAGGATACAAAATCAATGTACAGAAAGCCATTGCATTTCTATACATCAGTAATGAAGCAACAGAAAGTGAAATTAAGAAAACCATCCTACTTATAATTGTAGAAAAATAATAAGATATCTAGGAATAAACCTAACCAAAGAAGTGAAAGACCTGTACTTTGAAAACTATAAAACACTAATGAAAGAAATTGAAGATGACACAAAGAAATGAAAAACATTCCATGCTCATGGATTGGAAGAACAAATATTGCTCAAGTTTATACTACCCAAAGCAATCTACACATTTAATGCAATGCTTATCAAACTATCAAAGCATTTTTCATGGAACTAGAACAAACAATTCTAAAACTGTATGGAACCACAGAAGACCCTGAAGTGCCAAAACAATCTTGAAAAAGAAAAGCAAGCTGGAGGGATTCAGTTATATTACAAAGCTGTAGTAACCAACAAAATGATACTAACCCAAAAATAGACACATAGATCAAGAAACAGAATAGAAAACCCAACAATAAAGCCACAACTATAGAGTCAAGTAATCTCAACAAAGCAGGAAGGAATATCCAATGGAAAAAGGACTGTCTTCAACAAATGGTGTGGGAAAAACTGGACAGCCATAAGCAAAAAAAGAAAAAAGAAACTGGACCACTTTCTCATACCATACACAAAAATAAATTCAAAATGGATTAAAAACCTGAAATCAAATGGATTAAAGACTTGAAATCATAAAAATCCTAGAAGAGGATGCAAGCAGTAACCTCCTTGCATCAGCAATAGTAATATCTTTTCCCCTCTTGAGGCAAGGGAAACAAAAACAATAATAAACTATTAGGACTACATTAAAATAAAAGCATCTGCACAATGAAGGAACCAATCAACAAAACTAAAAGACAACCTATTGTATGGGAGAAGATATTTGCAAAAGACATATCCAATACAGGCTTAGTGTCCAAAATATATAAAGAACATATACAACTCAACACCCCAAAAATAAATAATCCAATTTAAAAATGGGCAGAAAACATGAACAGACTTCTATCCAAAGAAAATATGTAAGTGGCCAACAGACACATGAGAATATGTTCATCATCAATTACCATCAGGAAAATGCAAATCGAAGCTACAATGAGATTTCACTTCATACCTGTCAGGCTAAAATCAACAACATAAGAAATAACAAGTATTGGCAAGAATGTGGAGAAAAAGGAGCCCTCTTACATATTGATGGGAATGCAAACTAGTGCAGCCACTCTTGAAAGCAGTATGGAGGTTCCTCATATCCAGCAATCTGACCCTATGATCCAGCAATGGCACTACTCAGTATTTACCCAAAAAAAACCCCAAAAAAATATTTCAAAGGGATGCATGCACCACTATGTTTATAGCAGCATTATTTACAATAGACAAGCTATGAAAGCAGCCCAAGTGTCCATCAATTAATGAATGAATAAAGAAGATGTGGTATATATACAATGGAATATTATTCAGCCATAAAAAAGAATGAAATCTTGCCATTTTCAATGACATAAATGGAGCTAGAGAATATAACACTAAGCAAAATAAGTCATTATTTTATTATACAAGTTATTATCTTGTAACAAAAAGACTGTGTGTTTTTGTAACCTATCCTCCAACAGATGCCATCCTGAAACACCTGACACTGGATATTGAATATAAGTTCCAAACAGCGGGGAGAAGGCAGTTATTTACTGAGCATTCTGGCCACTATGAATTGCTGGTTGTGGATGGTGAGGCGATAGAAGTAGAGGAGAAAAGCAAGGTTATACCCAATATAACTTCAATTTCTTAAAATCTATATTGGAAAGAGCTTGGGGGCTGGTTTCTATTGGCCTGCACTCAATTTTCCAGTGTTCAATTAGTTATAATTACTGATCTATAATTATATATTTCTAACAGGGGCCCTGTCATAGGAAAATGATTAAGGGTTCCTGCTAAATTGGCCCTTTGTGTATTAATCATTATTTCAACATTCACTGTAACGACATGTTTAATAGTGTATCTGTACATTTAAAAGGAATTATTCTGTGTTAATACCAAGCATTAGTTCAATAGATGAAGCAATTAAATGAAGTCTAATAAGATCAAATAGAGTTTTCAAAACTTGGATCTGCTAAAATACACAAGCATACTCAAATATTCTCATACACCAGCACTCATACTCACATTCATATACATATACTTTTTAATTTATTGTTAATGCAGTAAATGTCAGAAAACAAATCTAAGAAGAAAGCTATTTCTGAAGGATTTCAAGGTTCTTTTGTATTTTAAAATAAGGTAACAAAGGTGATGATGATGCTTATTATGACGATGATGATGATGAATATTAATAAAGAGGAGTGACTAACATTTCCATTTAATTATGTAAACATAGGTGTTTGCTATGTGCCAGGCATTGTGCTAAGTATTTTACATGCATTAATTATCTTAATCCTCATAAGATATTATGGTATAGGTTAATTTTATTACTCCAGTTTACAGTAGATAAAAATAAAGTATGCCTATCCACAAATTATCTAACTAAAGCCTATTTGCCTGACCACTTTGCTAACTGTCCCCACCTGTCCCAAAATGCTCCCCCCAAACCTGTGTCACATGCACATGTAACATGTCAAACACACACACACACACACGCACACACACCTCAAAGTTCACTTGTACAGTATACAGTAGAAACTGAATGTGGAAAACTTTCATTAAAATGTTTGAAAACAGGGGCTTCTGGGTGGCTCCGCTGATTAAGTGTCTAAATTTGATTTCAGCTCAGGTCATGATCGCAGGGATGTGAGATGGAGCCCCACATCAGGATGCACAGTGGGTATGGAACCTGCTTAAGATTCTCTCTCTCTCGGGATGCCTGGGTGGCTCAGTAGTTGAACGTCTGCATTTGGCTCAGGGTATGATCCCAGGGTTCTGGGACTGAGTCCCATATCTGGCTCCTTGCATGGAGCCTGCTTCTCCTCCCTCTGCCTCTCTCTCTGTCTCTCCCTGTGTCTCTCATGAATAAGTAAATAAAATCTTAAAAAAAAAAAATTCTCTCTCTCCCTTTGCCTCTCCCCCTCCCCCCTCCCTCCCTCTAAAAAAAGAAGTCTGAAAATAAAGGGAAAAGCAAAATAGAAAGCAAAAGCAGATATACATACTGAATTCCTCAGGTTCTAGAATAACTAATTTCCCCCCTCCATGTTTTAATTCTGAGCACATGGCTGCACAAACTCTTTAGTCCTATTGGATAGTATCAAATATTCAGATATTCAAAGTCCTGACAGATGTTTATGCCTAAACATCAAGAATTAATACCATTGACAGCCTCCCATTCCTAATTCTTTTGTGCATTGCAAAGAACCATACACCACATAGTTAGTTTATTTTAAAGTTAGTAGAGGTGTGGGGTTTTATCACCATAACGCATGAAGTGACACATTTTCAGGTAAAGGGAACCACACAACTGATAAAAGTGAACAGAGATACAGCAATCCATGGCTGAGAAGGAAAGCTAATTTCATACAATCTCTGAGTATTCAGAAGCCATACAAATGGAAATAGCCTGTTTCCTAACATTGGATAACAGTTCAAATGTGCTAATTGAATCCTGCATGTCCAGAATTCTCAAACAACCTGCATAGCCATAAAATACCCACTTTCAAAGGCATCCCAGGCTCAGATGAATTTTGAAAGCAAGGCAGGTGCCTGTCCTTGCATATAAAAACAGAATTTTAAAAGTGAAAGTGAGTTTTCTTCTTTTTATAGTATTAGAATAAACAAAAAATTGTATTAAACTTACGGAGTAAAAAGAACAACATAAATAGGCAAAATAGGAGAAGGGGATTAAGAGGTACAAATTTCCAGTTTTAGAATAAATAAGTCACAGGAAAGAAAAGTAAATCATAAGACATATAATCAATAAAAAAGGGAACTAATTAAATGGGAGAAAAATCCAAATACTTCCATAATTTTTCATACATATTTTTTTCTCCTTTTTGCTTTTTCCACTTCATACCCCCACCAGAAAAAAACAAAAAACTCTTAAGTGGGGACGGAGGAAAAGGGACCATATTTACTACATTTAGTTCTCAGATCTCAGATACAATGATCAATATTCCAAGCCAAAGGCAAGAACTTTACTGTCAAAGAATGACATTCCCAACATAATTTACTGAAAGCTATTGATGCATTATTATAATATAGAACTCTGCAATAGAGAGGAAGAGTTACACGGGCAAATTTAGTTTTTTGTAATCTTCCTCTTGTTATGTGTGCCTCAGCTTCTTCAGCTATAAATAAGAGCAATACTGCCTACCTTCTAACACATGAAAGCACCTAGAACACCACTGGATAGACCAATGGCATTCCGCCAACAACAAAATGTAGCTCATGTGACTTGAGTTAATCCAAGGAGTAGAGTTTTTAGAGTACCAGAGATCATGGAATCAAAGAATTTTAGAATGAGAAGGAAACTTATAGATCATTCTAGAACAACCTCTTCATTTTAAGGAAGAGGAAACTAAGAGCCTTACTATTCATTAGAATCTTTTAATATTTAATAGGAGCACATAAAAATGATAACTAATAAATTAGCTTGCAAAAGATGGTATTGACACACAGTTAAGTCCCCAATGAACAGGGCAAAGCAAGGGCTCAATACATTTTAGTGGAAGAATGACTTCATAGAAAGACTTTGCCAATACAAATCTTATAATCCCTAGTTTCTCAAGAAAACTCAAGGTCAGCCCATTGTTTTTAACTCAGGCATCTGGCTACTTGGCTTCCCCTTAACTGGCACTAAAATAGGGGTTCTTTATCCAGTGGCTTGCTTCCAATGCTTCCAGTCAGAGTCCCATTTATTACAACTATGTGAAAGAAAATGCTATTTATTCTCATTGCTAAATTGTTGTCTTTTTTTAAATCAGTTCTATCCCTGAGAACTAAAGGAGTAGAACACAAAGAGAAAGAATTCCCATATAATTTTTTTTCATAGACAAGACTGGCAATTAACCATTGAATAATAGAATTTATGATTTGGGTCTAATTCCAACCTTCCAGTCGTTGAAGGAATCTCCATCTAAGACATGAATGACCTGGTTATCCTATCTCAGAATATATCTGGATTCAGGCATTCCCTGTTTGACAAAGACATCTTCTACTTCTGGATGGCTCTATTTCAAGGAAATATTTTTTCTTTAAAATATGCCTCCCAAAACTTCTTCCCATGGCTCCTAGTTCTTCCCCTAGAGCTACATAGCCTGTGCCTTGATTTTTTAATTTTCTATATTTGTGGTATTTTGACATGTTATGGGGGCACAGCTAGTGGCCAAGGTAGACTGCTTCTTCCAGGCCTAGCTAATTCCTAAGGTAATAAAAAAAACTCACCTCTAAATGTGCTCTTCATAATCAAATCAATTAATCCCAAGCCATGAGCCAACCATCTCCCTATCTATCACACACCAAGCAAGCCCTAAATCAACCCAGGGCCAGGTATCAGACAGTTAAAAGTATCCCCTATACCTTAAAGCCTGCTGGAATTGTCCAACCTAGCCAATCCTAAACTGTTTCCTCTGCCTTGCCTTGCCTTTCCCATGGAAAACACAATAAAGTCTATGATTTATGCTTTTCCCTCACTCTTTTCTGCCTCCTGACCAACACTGGTGCTTCCCCCTGTGGCCCTGCATGGTGTGCCATGGCCCTCTTCTGAAGATTGTTAAGTAATGAAAATCTTCTTTCAATAGCATCAGTCTCTCTATGTTGTCATTGTCACTCCATCACCTTTATAAGTTAAAATCCCATGTGTACAATCATTGAGATATCAGACAACCTATTTAAAGCTGTTACCCTTTCCCTTCCAAATTTCCCCTTTATGACCTGCATTCTTGTCCTTCATCACCTTGCTCAAAATTCAAGAGGTACTCTAACCTATCCATCTCAGAATCTGCTAACCAGAGCCAATCACAGTCCTTCATACAGAGGTTGACTATTTTAGAGTGTGAACAGACTCTTCTTTGACCTGGACAATATGCTTTTATCAATTCAGCCATTATCTTTTTCAGTAACTAATTTATACTACTGGTTAAAATAAAATCTTCTTTTAAAAAACCCCAAATCCATTTCACAGGAACATCTGTTAAATCAAACTTCCTCAGTCCTTACTTACACAATTCATTTTATAAACCAAGTGTTAACGTTCATCATTACCTCCATTAAATTTGCAGTTACCCACCAGGACAGGATACTTCTACCATGGTATTTATATGTATTATAAATATTATATAGTAGAATATCTTGCATAATTCTATAATATTATATATGGAATATTATTATATAATTTTAAAAATTGAAGTATAATTAATATATTCATTGTATTATTTTCAAGTATACAATATAAAGATTTAATATTTATAAATATTGTGATCACCAAAATAATTCTTGTTAACACCCATCATCAAACATAGTTACAAAACTTTTTTCTTGTGATAAGAACATTTATAATCAACTTTCTTACAACTTTCAAAAATGCAATACAATATTAACTATGATCTCCATGCTGTTACCTCACATCCCCATAACTTATTTTATAACTGGAAGTTTGTACCTTTTGACTTCCTCCACCCATATTACATTATTCTTAAATAATAAAGAACTATGATGACAGTGATAATAATAAAGGCTAAAATGTTTTGGATGCTACTATGTTAAGTATCTGACATGGACTTTGTTAAGTCCGCACAAAAACACCATGGAGTAGATATTATTATTACCCTGTTTGAGAGATAAGAACATGCAAACTATTAGGAAGTAAGTGTAACTTGCCCATGGTCACACAAAAATGAATTCAAATTCAGGCTTCCATCCTATATTATCTTACTTATTGCATCTTTTTTTTTTTAGTTTTTATCTCCCTATTAAATTATAAAACTCCCCATTATGTTTATCTTTATAGACCAATCTCCCCCCTTGTATATGAATTTTGAGTGCTCAGTTATCTGTTATCATTAAATTCTGTGTTAAATCTTGGTCACTTCACCAATCTTACTGTCCAGTCTGCCTGGATTTGGTTTGCATAGATGTCTTCTTTGTCTTCATGCAGCCATTGACAAATATACTGAAACATATGAGACTGTAACTTTCCCTTGAGACTTACCCTCTTCTCTTTGAGACAATGTTGGTCACTTTGATATATGGTTGTTCACAAGCTATGGATCTCTTCCACTAGACCACTTCTTTCAACATTTCTTCCTACATCTACACCAAGTGCTTCCACAGTGTCAGTTATTATTATTATCATTTCTACCTGAATATCTATATCCTACCATGAGAGAATTTTTCAATCATTTAAAAAATTGTGATTACATCAGATTTACAGCACTGCATTGCTTTAACAGTCACCATTTTATTTTTTAAAAAATAAAATGGGTTTGCTTCCTTTTCTTTGTGTATCAACACAGGCTCTCCCATTTCTATTCTGAGCACTATTTCTGCATTTAATACTATATTCTAGCTTCATTGATGTAGATGGTGACTAATTCACCAGAATAACTTTTCCATCATTCTTATACTTTATACTCCAAATGGTGCTTTGCAATTTATTACCCCACCCCCACATAAAAAAAAGAAAGGAAAAGAAAACTTTCATAAAATGTGAGGGTGCAATGAATCCCCTGCTTGAAGATGTCAACTTCAAGAAAGCACAGCAAATGGAATTGCTAAATTTAAATTCAATTTTCTGTGTGTATGTCCAGAGCCTTGCATCTTACCATGACAGAGGAAACAAGACAATTCAGGCTCTGTGATTTCTTAGCAGCCTATAGAGGCCATCATCTGGAAGTGGAGATAGGGGCCCATGTTTAGTGTTTGGGAGGCTCCTGCAATCATGTCTGCATCTCTCTTGTGTTTCAATCCCCTCCTTGTGAGGTTTGTTCTCTACTTGCAAGTGTAGAGGTCACCATCCCTAATTACAAAGATGAAAGACCTAAAATATATATTTACATGCACAAGATTTTACATTCCTTTCAATATTCTTATACCTGCAACTTTTGACCTGGAGAATTTCTCCAAAAAAAGATTGCAAACTGCAGCATTCAACATGGAAAACATTGCAGAAAGCCTTCCAAGAGCAATAAAAGTAGAATTTGTAACATTTGGTTGGTGGGGAGGGCGGTGTGTTTACAGCTCTAAGGTAGAGCTGAGCACAGCTGCTCTGTGCTTTTCTCATGGGGCACGGTTTCAAAGCCCTTCCTTCCTCTGTGCCCCAAACCTGTTTACAATAGTCTCTCTCCTCCATAGTACTTGCCACAGGTAGTTAAGTGTGAATAATGAAAAACAAAAAAAAGAAATAAAACTAAATTCCCATTACTAAGGAAAAACTCAAGCTAGCCCTCTGGGGAAGATGCTCACAAGGATTAATTATATTGTAGGAGGTGATATCTTTCTTCGTTTCCCTTTCCAGCAGTTATGCAAATACATTTTTCCACATTTTTAAATAAATTAAAAACTCCCAAGTTCTACAGCCTGAAAATCCTGACAGTCTCTGATAGCTGAATAATGGATGAAGCTCTACTGTTTACTTAGCAGGGGGAGGGGGAAAAAGGGTGATAGAGAGGTCCAGATAAAGTTCAGGAATCTGACATCCTCTTGCTCTGGACAATGGTGAGAAGAATATCCTGGCTTCTTTTCTTTCTTGTTCATGAACAAAATGTATATGGAAACAACAGTTCAGTATGAGGTTCATTAGCATTTCAGGCCTGTACTAGGAGTTAATCCCAGGATTCTACTCTGCTTCAATATGACTGCTTCCTGCAGCAAGGGGGTAAGACCTGGAACATGGCTTTCTTAACATTTGTATCCCAACAGTCTCTGATCTCTCTTGCACCACCACTCAGAAACCTTCCCTAAGACAGCCTGTAATTTTCCCAGATAGAAAATGCCTCCAATGTTACCACATATCAAGTTATTGGAAAATTGATTAAAACATTAAGTTATAATTAGCAAAGTTTAAGGTTTTCTTTTCAGCATAGTTCAGTATTTCATTGATTAATTCACATTCCCATACTCCTTTGTAGGGCCAACCATACCAAGTCAGTGGAGTTGAAGGCTGTCAGGGTGTTTGTCTTCAGAGAGAACCCTCCCCATAAAATTTCCCATAATGTCTGTCACGAATACCTAAAATTCCACCATTAGAGATTCACTCTTTTGGTTCTGGAGGCATTTTAATCCCTGGGGGCCCTATTAAAATGCAAAAGCTCTGAGAAGAATAACAGCATTAAAAGCTATTATTAATTGACAGCAAGGAGGCCCTTGGGAATAGGACACAGGCTAGAGCCCGAGGAATAACTACAGGAAATCAGGACAGAAGGAGAGGGAAGGTAAGATGGTAGCAAAAATAAACTTTATCTACTGCACAATTTTTCAGGGGCAAGGCAACCCTACTCTTGTATTCCCTACACTGAGAGAATTCCACCCAAGGTAGGATTATGGGCACAATATAAGCAATTTATTTTTCATTGTGCTAAAAGGGAAAAATCAGCAGTGACACATCATAGTATTTATGCATAACTCTGACTTTAGTTTGGTATGTTTAATCAGGACATTGCCCCTGGTTTTTCTCCTCTAATACCTTGAAGTAGTCACTTGGGCTTGTCAATAATGGTTGTATCTAAATTATATGTTTATATGCTCATGTTCTTCTATCCCCTCATCCTGGGAAAATACTAGAATCACTGCTACCATGATGGAGTTGGTGAGATGTACAGAATATTTTTCTGTCTTTGGAGACAGCAACATGGGAACTTTTCTTTTTATTTGCTTTTAAAAATGTGTATTTTAAATAAACCCGGAGTGTTTCCTTAGAAAACATAGAAGTGACTTAAATTAATAAGGCCTCTGGGAAAAGAAGGACTTGGAACCTACTGAAACTAACTTTCTGAATTTCAGGAAAATCTGTCTCCATCCAACAAGTTGCTGGTTTGCATTGGCAAGAAATGGTCCTGGAGCACTCTCTTCACCCTTCAGAGATGCTTTCTTCCTTCAAAGAGGCATCTGGATGCTAAAAGATTAAAAAATGCCAGAAATGATTGAAATTTTGTTATTACTGTGTAATAGTATGTGTGTGTGTTTAAAGGTATAGATGAACAGTGAGAAAAACTGCAGTGGGAGATTAAATTCTTCCCAGAAAGATAACTTGAAGTATTTGAAGGTATTATGCCTAAAGGGAGAAGAAATTGGTTGAGGAAATAAGTTTTTATACTTTTCTCATATACCTATAATAAAAGGTTATGGAGGTATTTCCTACGTCTTGATTATTGTCAATGTTGTCATTTTTATAGTAAGAAGACAGACATATTTGACTTAAACCTAGAGGCACCTCAGGACACTTTTAAGGGCATTCAAGACTCTCCTCACTGTGGTGTCATCAATCAGCAAAGGGCTTCTGACCAGAGGAAGGGCAGGGTCCAGGAAGTAAATCCCTAGAGAAGTAAAATGAGTAGGCCTTCAGAAAATTGTAGCTTTGAAAAGAGTAAATTTATTTCTTTAAATCTTGCTTCAAATAGTGCCTTCACTCTAAGTGAATAACAATGTAACTATAGCTAATTATGGATTGATAGTTATATTTTAACAGTTACACTTTTGTTCAGAAAGCCTAATCAAGATGCCTTTGCCACTCATCTGAGTTACCTGAGTGTGATATAAGTTTCTCCTTTCCCTACACTATACCATAACATAACAGGCACTCCTCAAACATGATGTGCTCCATTTCTGATGCCCCAGCAGAATAAAAATAAAAGTCAAAAGCACCTAAGAAAAATCCAGGAAAATCTTACCCCAATATTAAAGTTTGGAAGTCCACATACCATGAAAAACAAAGCAAAACAAAACAAAAAACCCACAGTGAATGTCCTTCTGAGGATGGTTTTGCAGCCTTTATCTATGTGAAAAACAGTGAGGTCATTTTCCAAAACAGCAAGCTTATTTTCCTCTGAGCATTGTGCAAGGGCCCTATTCTACACTGTACTGTGTAAAGGAGGAGGAGCAAGTGTCCAGAGGAATTTCTTGCAGTTGCCTTCAATAGCTGCTTCTGAAATGAATAATGAATCCAATGACTAGGGATTGTCAATATTTTTATCACGGACGTGGAGGTACACAAAGTGTGGACATACATGCCGTGTTTATGACTTAAAAAAGGCAGTTGCACTTGTTGCTGTCAACAGTCACAACCATTCTTCCAGTCAACAAATATTAAGTACCAATCGGCTGTCAAAGCATACACTAAATACTAAGAAGGAAAAAATAAGAGTATCTGATGTTTAGGCTAGGCAACTATTCAGTTCAATATACTAATGACAGTGCAAGTATTAACTGTTATAATAGATGCTGTGAGCTTTTAAAAGCTGTCACCATAAGAATTATGACTATATATTGTGATGAATTTTTTAAGTAATATATGAATAATTACTCGGTAATGAGCAGCCACTATGTGGCAAGCATATACATAATATCTCTTTTGCTCTTTACAACACCCGCCCTGGGGAATCCCTGGGTGGCTCAGCGGTTTAGTGCCTGCCTTTGGCCCAGGGCATGATCCTGGAGTCCCGGATCGAGTCCCACGTAGGGCTCCCTGCATGGAGCCTGCTTCTCCCTCTGCCTGTGTCTCTGCCTCTCCCTCTGCCTGTGTCTCTGCCTATCTCTCTCTCTCTCTCTCTCTCTCTCTCTCTGTATCTTTCATGAATAAATAAATAAAATCTTTAAAAAAAAAAAAAACCCTGCCCTGGGATGACTACTATAATGCAGCTGAAGAAACTGAAGCTTTTGAGGTTAGCTGATTTTTCAAAATCAATCTGCTATGGTAAAGTTGATGATGATATCGAAAGCCAGTTCAGGCCTGACAATAGCCATGATCCTAACTACTAAGCCATACTAAGCCATAGTTCCAAGTCCTAAAATATAATCTGTCCTCTTTCTTGATTAGTGCTGTCCATTGCTCCAAAGACTTTTGGAACTTGTCTTTGAAAATTACACCCACTTTCTGTAGTACACATTGTTTAACCTATTTGTACTGGGTACAATCGATCCCCAAAGAGATGCCCCTGGTACCTTAAGTATGAAATAATCTCAAGTAACTAAAATAAAAAGTCAACAAACTTCAGTAAAGTATCCCAGTGGAGAGCCATGTGCAAGGAAATATTTTGAGGTCATATAGGAGACAGTAATCTTTGTTTGGGAGCCAAAACACACTTCCCTAGCGAGGCTGCAGGATACACATAAATAATCCAGCCTGGAGAAAGGTCACCTCTGAGGCTAGAGCTGGGGTTAGCAGCGACAGCTTGCAAACTGATTGCTCTGAAAATCTTCAACAAGTCTGGCTAAGTACCACAGGGAGAGTGGTGCTGAAAGCAGATAAGACTTAACTCCTCTGCAGGAGGAGCCAACCTTGAACCCTATAGTTGCTCAGTAGATTTTATTAGGCATCACACTGCATTCCCTGCTGTGAGGGAAACCATGGAGCATACAGGTATGCTCCTTGAGGGACAGGAAACATAGGCCATAGGGCATTCCGGGAGGTCATAAAACCACAGGGCAGCAGGCAGGAATCAATAGCACTGAGCAGAGTCCAGGGGGATCAATGACCTCTAGACTTTGCGGCAGTTTAGCAAACTTGATTAACAGTGCATGTGGGGTTGGCCCAAGGTTGTGCAGACGGTTACAGACACCAATTTTAGAGAATCAGCAGAATACTGAAGTGCACGGTGAAATAGATCTGTTAAAAGCATAATTCCTAAGCAAGGATGCCCAGCAAAGATACACCAGATGGTCATCTATGTATGATTTGCAGAACCCAGGAAAGCATTCTTTCCTAGTGCCTTCCAAGCCTGAAATTACCTCTATCCATTATCTGGGTGGAATTGTTTTCTCTCTCTCTCTCTCTCTCTCTCTCTCTCTCTCTCTCTCTCTCTCTCTCTCTCCCCTTATACTACTTTTACCTCTTTATGAAAAAATTTCAAATATATAAAAAAGCAGGAGAATGGTATAACAAACAAACCCCACATTTGCATACCGACCATCAACATTTACTAACTCATAGCCAAACTTGTTCATCCCTACCCCATTCCTTCTCCCCAATCTGTGTATACTCTACTGTGTTAGTTGGAGATAAATCCTAAACAATAATAACATGGTTTTATCTGTAGTACTTCTGTTTGAATCTCTAAAAGGACTTCTTTTTTAAAGACATCACACTATTATCGCACCAAAAATAGAGCAATTCCTCAATGTCATCAAAGATCCAATTAATGTTCAAATTTCCTCAATTGCCTCAAATGATATTTTTACAGTTTGTTTTTTTAATTAGAACTTAAATAAGGACCATCCATTACCAAGGATTGATATGTCTCTTAGGTATTTTTAAATCTGTTATGTTTCCCTCTTCCCCTGTTTCTTCTTCTTTTTTTTTTTTCAATGTATTCACTGTTTCAGCCTTTTAAACTGGGTCTTATGTAAAGTTTATCCAGTTTTGGAATTTGCTGATTGCATCCACATGGTGTCATTTAATGTATTCCTCAGTCTCCTGTATTTCCTGGTAACTGAGTCTAGATACTTAATCAAGTTCAGGTTCTATGCTTTTGGCAAAAAAATACATCATGAGTGGTCATGTGCACTTCCTTCCATAATATCAGGTTGTCTCTCATGTTTTAATGTTAGCTGCCATATATGATTATTGTCTAGATCTATTACTTCATTTGGGGTTACAAAATTATATTTTAATTCTTTTACTTCTCTTTTATCTAATTTAATTCTATTATTTCTCTTTTATCTAATAGGTGGCATATGTTTTGGAGAAACTTGCTCTCATTAAGTATCTGGTTACTCAGAGACACAGGATAAATGTACCTTTGAGGATCCAAGTACTCTTGATTCTTCTTTATTTACCGGTTTCCTTAATTATAAGTTGTTTCACCAGCACCCTTAAAAGAGTCTTTTATTAGTATTACTGTGATCCTGATTTATACATGTTTGATATATTCCAATCCATTGCTGCCACCATTCTCATCAATACTCAGATTACCCATCTTTTACCGGTAGTAGCCTCTTCAAGTTACCTCAAAATTTCTTCTGACATAACTTTTAAGAACTTACTTGTTTCCTGTGCCTGACCTGGAATCAACTACTTATCTAACACATGCTGGTTCTGAGCTATGAGAAGTAATATTTGAGACCACAATCTGCAACTAGAGGCAATAACGGATGATGAATAAATCATTATTTCTATATCTAGGACTGAACCAGGGTATGCTTTTCTTTCAAAGAAAAAAATACTTGATGAGTTTATACAAAGGTTGCTAATTAAAGCTAACAACCCCAGGGTTTTTACTTAATCTCTTAATTTTATATTTGTACACCATTTCTCTTACCTTGAGATTAGTTCTTAATTAAAGTAACAGAATTATGCAATTGCTTTATCTGATATGTCTCTAATAGATTTAGAATAGAAACACCAATATTATTTCCAACAATGTGATTACTAAAAACACTTCAGGATTGTTCAACAGTTTGATTTTCTTTGTCTTAGGGTGTACTTCTCTATAGCTGTATAAACAAATTACTAAGTTTAAAGCCATTTGAAATAATTCTTCTCTGTATGGTTATACCACCAGTTTGATACATAGTTAGGCTTATTCATTCATTTTGGTTTTCTTTTTTTCATTTTTGGAATTTCTTTTTAATTTAATTTTTTCATTTGAGAAAACATTTATAAGACTTCTAAATTGCAGCAAAGTATATTCAGACATAACAGTATATTCATAACAAAATATATTCAGAAATCTATCTTCTCCTTCTTTCTCCCTTGAGTAAGGTTTTGTTAGGTTTTGGTTTATTATATATAAATATGTATATTTGTTATATAAATAAATGCATTTGGATATAGATATAGAAATATACTCACATAACTATGTATATATGTATTCTATTTTCTCCTTTTTAGATTAATTAATATGCTTTATATAGATTATTTTTAATTTTTCTTTTTTCACTTAATAAAATATCTTGGAGATTAATTCATAACAGTATATAAAATATTTCTCACTCCTTTTCGTAGCTATCTAGTACTCTACTATGGGGCTAGGTCATAGTTTCCAACTAGGTCTGCCTTTATTGATGAGTATTTGAGCCATTTCCAATCTTTTGCTATTGCAAATAATGCTCCAAACACTAATTTTATGGATATATCTTTTATCTCTCTTTCTTTCTCTTTTCTGTCTTCTGTTACTGTTGTTGTACTATTTCTAGTATAAAAGTAATGCTCAGAGAGATATATTTATTAGCGATTCTCACTTTGGGTGAATTGGCTTATCAGATTCTAGCCTAGAATATGCATTCAACTGTTTGTTAAAATAATCAGAATCACTTATTTTCTGCCCAGGATTTAGGCAAGATAAGTGCTCTTGGCACAGAAAAGGAGGTTCAGCATTGAAATTTGGTAAGCAGGACTCACAAAGGAAAAGTGAGGGATTTGCTAATTTTATAATTTTTATAACAGGATTTATCCGTTTTATAATTTTGCCTTACCAGGGGATTAACTGAAACCAAAATACTTACATGATATCTTTTTTTTAAAGTTTTTTTAATGTATTTATCTATTCATGATAGACAGAGAGAGAGAGGCAGAGACACAAGCAGAGGGAGAAGCAGAGGGAGAAGCAGGCCCCATGCCGGGAGCCCGATGCGGGACTGGATCCCGGGACTCCAGGATCGCGCCCTGGGCCAAAGGCAGGCGCCAAACCGCTGAGCCACCCAGGGATTCCCCCTTACATGGTATCTTTAGATGCTTTCCTGATAGAATATAATTCACTTGAGATTATTTTTCTTTCAGATTAGCAGTAGTCAAGCATATGTTCCTTTTGGTAGCCATTTGTATAGTATAAGTCGCTTTATTACAATCATATAGATATACTAGTCAGTATTAGTGCTAAGACTTAGGGCATAGGCATGCATTTACCCCCTGAACACTACTAAAAAAAAACTGCAGCAACCTTCATAAATTGCATCTTCCCCTTTACTAAAGAATCAGGGATCATCTACAGTTACAGGGCAAAATAATTGGAATTTAGCTGTGTCATTTTTCACCCTTTTAAGAACCATCCTCCAAATTCCTGAAAAGAACCACCAAGACGAAAGAATTTCAAAAGCAAGCTGCTTATTTTTATGAATAAGTGACAGAGAAGGAGAGGGAGAAAAAATTTACAAAGTGATAACTATAGCTACAATAATTATTTTTTCTTTCCAGATTTTAGATTTGAGCCTTAGTTACATTTCTGCTAAAAGAAGAACAGATAGAGAGGTGGAGTTAGAAGGCCCAGTAACCCTTCCTGATCTCTGCATGAGATTGGAGGGGCTCTGAAAATTTAGTAGGACTGAATTTCATCCCAGGAAAAATTGCAGGATGATAAATTAATAAAGAGAGGAAGCGTATACAAGTACAAGGCAGTATAGAAATGAGGAAACAGTAAAAGCTTTGAAGTGAGGAATTTCATCACAGAGCACTTTTACTTTTGGAAGGGAGTAAACAAGGCAACCAAATTCCTGACCAGCATCCACCAGATGCCCAGTGCTAGCCTAGCTTCTGATCCTTTGTTTGTATTTCATCAGATGGGAACTCCTGTTTACCTTTCAAGACTGACCTGAGAATGAGATTTGTCCCTAATTTCCACTAATTTATGGATACTAGTTTGTTCTGGGCATGGCTGGTTTAAATTCTTTGGGGTATTTCTGCTATGCTGTTGTCATGGCAACTTCCACTTTATAAACCTCTGCACTCAGGGGAGTTTGATTATATCTGAAAGGAGGAGAGTATTGAACCAGACACGCAAGGTATGAGCCTAGCCTTCCAGACTGGGCATACTGGGAAGACTAGTGTAGGAGGGATGGAGGGCATGATAAGGGTAGGAGGGAAGGGAACAAGCACTCTAGGCATCCTTCTCCAGAGAGATGGACATGTATAAGTGACCCTGCTACATCAAATACATTTCTAAGTACTTCCAAGGCTCTCCACTGCCTATCCCATGAAATCCAAATGCCTCAGCTCACTCTCAGATGTCCTCCATCCATATCCCCTTCCTTGTTAGTATGGCCATTTCTCTAGTCCTTTGGAAAATCCCCTGCATCAGCCAAACTTAACTCATTGGCCCCAAATTTTGCTTGCCCATTGTTACAGCTAAACTTGAGTCCTCATGAAAGCCAAGCTACTTTCTCAGCTCCTCTCTGTTCCCAATTTCTAAACACAGAAAATAATTCCCCCCCCTTCAGTAAGATTGTTCACTAACTCATACCTCGCGAGTCTTCACTCAGCGGGGACTGTGATTGTACTTGGTGCACAACAGTGTATATTTGCAGACATCCACACCTTTGTTTTCCCAAGTAGGATGAGGACCTGGAGACAAATCTGAGCTTCCGAGATACAAGTTTGGCTGTCTCATACGTAGGAATGCATTTGCCTCCTGGATGTGTGCCTCTAATTATATATTCAAGGACAAACATTTACTACTTTTGAATTACCCACAGGTTTAGAATGCTCATTTCAACATCTCTCTCCACTGACACAGATAACCAAGGTGTCTGCCTGGCTCCTCCAGCTGCCATGCTCTTCTCCATTCCTTGAGTGCCTGGCTCCTGATCGTCCAGAATGAGGTGCAAACAACACCTCCTCACAAAAGATTTCCCTCACCTTCCAATCTATAGAAGATTTCCAGTTATTCTAGCTGGCTACTCCCTGTTTTGTTCTCATCGAAACACTAGTGATTTCTTGTGCATTATATCTTTATTATCTCTGTTTCCTCACTAGAATGTAAGACCTAGGAAAAAAGGAACTCACCTGCCCTGCTTGCAACTTGTTCCTGGAACAGTGACTGGTATATATTGCATAATCACTAAGTATTTGTTGATAAATCAGTGAATTCACATTCTAAGAAAGAAGTTGTGATTTTTTTCTTTAATTATCCCACTCCTTAATTTACAAATAAAGGGTATCATGGGAAGTTTTCTAGTTAACTTTAAAGTTCTGTTCTTTTGTCATTGTTATAATGATAAAGACCAAGGCAACAGCATTTCCAGAGCTCTAGCACCCAGAATTTCTCCCCAACCTATCCTTCTGGATCACTCTCTTATATAGAAAGAGCTTAATTAGGGCACCCACCCCTAGGTGAGTCTGTGCTTGAGCATCTGCCTTTGGCTCAGGGCCTGATCCCAGGGTCCTGGGATCGAGTCCCACATCGGGCTCCCAAAGGGTGCCTGCTTCTCCCTCTGCCTATGTCTCCACCTCTCTATATCTCTCCTGAATAAAGAAATAAAATATTTTTAAAGTGCTTAATTAATAAACTTTTCAGATGCCAAATGCAGCTGACTTCAATATTTTTAATAGCCTTGTAAGGTGTGTTTTAGAGGGACAGAGGTATCTTTACAAGCCTGTTTCTGGGCATTTCTTAATTCCTCCAGTAATCCTAGGCAGGAGGAATGGTGTAGCCCGACATGACGGAAAAAGGGATAAGGGCTCAGAGCGTTTCAATGCCCAGGTGATAGTAGTAAGTCACAACATCTGCATTCTAGCGGGATCTTTTGATTTCACATTAATCCTTTGTTCCTCAGATCATCTAACACCAGTTTTCAAGTGGGAGTGTCATGTCATGAAAGGAACCCTAAATTAAGACTCAGAAATCTCTCCTCATTCAAAGCTTGGCTTGCCATATGCTGGCCATGTGACCTTCAGTAACTTCTCCATCTGTAAATTTGGTGTTTTAGCTCAGGTTGCTCTAACAAAATACTATAAACAGGGTAGCTTATATAAACATTTACTTTTCATAGTTCCTTCCAGAGGCTGCAGGTCTGAAATCAGAGTGCCAGCATAGTCTGGTTCTGGGGAGAACTCTTCTCCAGGCTACAGACTGCTGACTTCTCATTGTACCCTCCCATGGTGGAGAGCACAGATGGGAAGCAAGCTGTCTTGTGACTTTCATTAGGGCATTAATCCATTCATGAGGGCTCCATCCTTATGACCCTATCATCTAATCCTCATTACCTCCCAATACCATCACATTGGGGAGGAGGGGGTTCAACATATGAATTGGGAGGAGGGGACACAAACATTCAATCCATAATGGCAGGGATAGCAAAAAAAAAAAAAAAAAAAAAAAAAAAAACCATACCTCCCAGCCAATCTCATGTGGCGGCTGTGATGAGCAAATGGGATATGTATATCAAAACACAGCACTGCAAGCAGAGAATGGATTCCAGTGGGTTTGTGTCCTGACTGCCTGCCATTCTATCCTCTTTGCTTCAAGTCTACTCCAGAACCTGCTAAAGCAAGAGAGGAGTCACAGGTGAGATAGGGGCAGTAGAGGGTGGGGGTAGAATATCTAAAGAAACCTCTTCTGGAAGAATAAAAACGTAAATAGCAAGTAGCACTCAGGCAATGTGCTGATTGAAATGAATATCAGCTTGAGTTCTCTTAGCAAGTCCTAGAGATACATTCACAGGGAGAACGGGAGTTTGGCAAAGATGGCATGCTCTAGCTAGCACATTTCAATAGGTTTAACACAACAAACCCAAAGGAAACAAACCAGCCCCAAAGGGGGCTGAGCTCATAGTTCTCCATCCCCGTGACTGACAGTTAATACTCAATATGGCAAACTGCTGGAGGATATCCAGCAATTCTATCCTGTCTCCGGCGGAGCATTCAGATCTGACAGGTCAAATGAAACAAAATCATCCTTTACTCCTCCCTGATCAAGTTTTCCAGAGAAACTGGTGAGAGAACAAAAACAAATCCCTAGAATAATCTTTTTCACAGAATCCTTTTCAAGCCTGTAACTAAACTAAAACAAAAACCAATAAAAAAAAAAAAGCTAAAAGTTTTTTACATTTTAGTTGAATCAGGATTCATGTTATAACCTAGATAAGAGGTTCTTATATTTTTTTCCTTTTTCCTTAAGACACTATTAAAATGAGACTCTTAATATCCTATCATAAAAAGACTTGAACAAATCTATAATTTATGTTATGACTTTTGAGAGATTTTACCTGAAGGAAGTGCCAAGCCTATCAGAGCTCTATAGAGCTCTCCTTGAAAATGCTTTCCATTACTAATAGACAGAATCTTTTTTTCTTATTATTTATACAAGAGCTTCTTTGATTTTCTGTGTGTGACACTTTGGGATGAAAAACTGGTGACTGCATTAATTAAAAACAAAGTTCCTGCAAGCAGAATTCAATGTAAGCCTGCAGCCTGCCAAGCACGGCCCAGAACTCAGGTTTCAGTCATTTGTTCTAATGCAAGCTTAAGTCACTGATTAGAACCATTAATTGGTGAGTAAGATGAAGCATTAAGTGCTGAGCAGTAGAAATAGACTTAGGTGGCAATTTGATCAGTTATCTCAAAAGTTAAAGAGAAAAGAGTTGTCTCCACCTACCTCCTGCCACCTCCTGCTTTCTTTTCCTCTTCTTCCCTACCTCAAAGGGCTGGATCAGACTCAAGAAAGAAGGAACGAAGGATGGGGCTTATGCCTCATAGGCCCTAGGAAGAGCCTGTCCTCCACTTCGTGTAACTTGGAGGAATTCTAGGTGCCTGCGAGACACGCATTATCTGGATGCAAATCATGATCAAGAAATCCTATCTTCTCCTCCCTGGGAAAACCAATGGTCGTTAAATGGTAATACCCTTGTAAAAAAGACATACACACACTTTCAGTTGTGTTTTCCCATTGGAACCACACAACATTCTTGAAAGGTCAATATGGAACTTCTGTAGTTTCAAGAATGAAGGATGGTGGGTTTGTGCAAGATTCCCTCGTTGGAGAAAGAAAATATTCAATTGCTAGAACTGGGAAAACAGAGTCTTTTTTTTATTTCAAAGTCTGTGCTCTCTCTTACTTTTCTGCCTCTTTTAAATGAGTAACTATTATAGGCAAGGAAAAAATGCATACTAGGCTAGGGGAGGGGGGAAACAGTACATTGTTCCTAATGGTTCAGAGTTTCAGTTTTGTAAGATGAAGAGTTGAGAGATAGATGTTGATGATGATTACACAACAATGTGAAAGTGCTATTGACACTGAACTGTAAACTTAAGAATGGTTAGGAGGGTAAATGTAATATTATGTGCTTTTCTTAATCACAATTTAAATCATACTAAACAAAGTTTTAAATATTTTTCAAGAACTAACATTTTGTGAAAGAGCATACAGGGTACCAAAACTGGGTTTCATTGGTAAAACTAGTGACTTTTAAGTAACTTGATGAATATTAGAAATTGTCTTTCACTGGTAAAATTAAAAATATTCAGGGTATGTGAATTCACTAAAAATGTTTAGAAACACTTTCCTCCTTGTGTAAAGTGGGCAGAGCTAAGCACAGGGCCTGCACGAGGTGCCCCTAAGGAATACACCTGAGGCCAGACAAGGTCAGTGTAAGGTGTGGCCCAGGGCTTGATGCTCAGTAGAAGGCACAGAATCCACCTCAAGGCCGCTTGACAGACCCTTTGTGGTTGGAATCTCTAAAAGGCCAGGCACTGGGCCTTCACTGAGTTGCAGAACAGGTTTACAAACTGTTTTGTGCCTACTTGGGATGAGTATTTGGCTAATAAATGTCTGTATGGAAGTGTCAGTTCATTATAACCTGATTGAGAGGGCCACCTGGGTGGCTCAGTGGTGGAGCGCCTGCCTTTGGCTCAGGGCATGAGCCCGGGGTCCAGAGATTGAGTCTGACATTGGGCTCCCCTCAGGAAGCCTGCTTCTCCCTCTGCCTATGTCTGTGCCTCTCTCTCTCTGTCTCTTGTGAATAAATAAAAAAATATTTTTTAAAAAAAATTTTTTAATTAAAAAAAAAAAAACCTGATAGAGAAGATGTGAGGGAGTAGCCACCCTCTAACACTTCCAACTCAGTGGTTCTTTACCAAAATGAAGCTAAAAACTGTAGAGGGACAGATCCACTATGAAGCTAAATACACTTCAGCCTGAAGGCCCCTCATTGTGTGGAGGGGCTCTGTATCTCATTTGCTGGTCACAGTTGAGGTTATTACCTTAAAAAAGGGCCCCCTTGGAAGAATACTTGGCTAGGTCTCTGACTGCAGAATGACTAGTCAGTTCCAAGGCAGTTTATCTGGACGTAGCAGTCTGCTTGCTTTCCCCTTCTCTCTCCCTTGGACTTCTGGGGCCAGTTTCTCTTCCTCAATCCATGAGATTATTATTAAAAATGCGATCTAAACTGGAGGCAAGATCCTCTGCATTATATTTGCAGAACCATATGTCCCCTGCAGTACTAGAGAAGACATGGCTGGGAGTGGGGAAGAAGGATTCAAAAGGAGCCCTAGAATCCGGAGGTGAGACTGATGAAAGCCTTCTTGCATGAGGACTGGGAGCATGGTAGAAGAACTCAAAGGAAAACTGTCTTTAAGCACAGAAACCCCAACCACCTATGCACAACTGACACATGTCAGTCTCCTGAATGAGAAGGACCTTGAACACCCTGGGAGGCGATGAGGGTATAAAGGGAGAACCCTGTGGTAAAAACAAATCTAACCAATGGAGAGTTTCCTTATGAGTTGGACAGGGTGCTGCCATTTTTACACATAGGGTAAAATAATACAGAATGCTACAAAGAAGCATCCCTGGTCATAGTGAAGAGATCAGAAAGTTGAGCATCCAGTTGGGGCTCAAATCTCAGTCTCATTGCTGACTAGCTGTGTTGTCTTTGGCAAAGCAGTCAACATTTTAGAGTTTCAGTTCCCCCTTTTCTGAAAGTGGGGGGAATAGTAGTCACTTTTTAGAATTGTTTTATGTCTTAAGTAGAAATGAAACACATGAAATGCCTGCATATAGCAGCTGCTCAATAAATACCAGTAATTACTACTGAGATGGCCTAGAACATTCTGCATTTTGGAATCTGCACCAGCAGACACTAATTAGGATAGGATCACGATGGCAACAACAACAAAAAAATCTGCTTTGCTCTCCACAATTGAGTTACACAACCCTACCATTAGGCATTATTTCACTGTATCACAAACCCAGAACTATTTTTACAGGGCTGGAAAAACTACATTAAGTATTTTAGATGAAATCTAGACCTCTATGTTTCTATTTTTAAATTGCCATACTCGAAGTTTGGAACCAAATGCGTGCATTTTTCCACCATTCAGCATTCCCGTTCCAGCTTTTACATGCCAGGATCTGCCCAAGCTTCCTGGCCATCCCCACTGCAGTCCTATTTCTGGGTGGGCATAGATTTCAGGTTGACTTACTCATGCACTACCCCTTTCCTGTTCCCTGAGTGTGCTTGGCCACCCAAGCTTCCACAAATGGTTGCCTGGAGCCAAGCTATGACTGCCCAAGACCAAGATGCAACAAGGCAGAGACATAATAGAAAGGACTTCCTCTAACCTCCCCAACTACCTGTAAAAGGTTGAGAGAAGTCCTGACAAGCATCCCCTAGCCCTAAAGCCAGTCTACCTTCTCCCATTCCATGTCTTTCCAGAGAGAGAAAAAGGGGAACACAGATTGTGTGATTATACTCATCTGGGTTACCCCAGCTGCTACACTTAAAACTGTGTGATTTTTGATCATACCTTATTTGAGCCCCATTTGCCTTATTTGTAAAATGAAGAAAATGATATATATACCAGTGGGTTCCAGAGAGGATTAAACAAGCCACACTATGCCTAATAAGTACCAGGTATCTAGACAGTACAGAGTCCATTTTAATTTTTTTATTATTAAAAATATTCTAGGGGCACCTGGAGGGCTTAGTTGGTTAAGCAACCAACTCTTGATTTCCGCCCAGGTCATGATCTCAGGGGTTGTGAGATTAAGCCCTGCATCAGGCTCCACACTGGACATGAAGTCTGCTTAAGATTCTCTCACTCTCCCCCTCCCCCACCCCCAGCACTTGCTCTTGCTTTCTCGCTCTCTCTCTCTCTATCTCTCTCTAAAAAAAGAATGTCCTAGAATTGTTGAAATCACTACATTGTACATCTGAAACTGATGTATCTTAACTATACTGAATGTTGTATCTTAACTATGCTGTATCTTAACTATACTGAAATTAACATTTTAAAAATAATTTTAAAAAGAATATTCTATACTCTTCCACAAGGAGTGTCTGACTTCTTGGATTTTTTTAATGATGCTCTCACAACAAGCAAAGTGTCACTGGTAGTAACTCAGAAGTGTAGGAACTGCAATGGCAAAAGGCGATGGTTTCAGGGTACCCAGGGAACCATGCCCCATGAGTAGGGCATGGGAGATGAGAGAAGCAGCACAGTGGGGAGCAGGGAAGGAGCACAGGCTGGATGATGACAGAGACAGATGGCGCCTATCCTACCCTGCTGCCTGGGGTAGGTTATGTTCACTGTGAGCATACCAGTCTGCCAATCTTGCTCCACCAGCATGGACAAGAATGGACCACCGATTTCCATTCTAACTTGACAAGTAATAGTCGCACAACTAGCAAAACTGACTTCATAATAAAGCCCTTGGAGAAAAAGAAATATTTTCTATTTTTCCCCTTTGTAAAAAATGTGTTATGTGCTATTTACCAACTCCAGGCAGTACAGTTGGTGTCACTGATCTCTGACAGGCCCCATCAGGGCTGCTTTCCTTGTAGCAGCATAACGTGCTTCTTCTTCTCCCTTTGGTGCCCAAACCTCCATTCCAAACTCAAGGAAAAAGCCAAACAGCCTATATTTAATCAGAGGTAGCAATACGCATGGCTCACTTTTCATATTCTCTTAATTTCAAGACTATATTCTTTTCTCTCTGGCTATGTCTCTGAAATAATTTGAAAACTTATTCCTTTGCCTTTGCCTTTTCCAAGGTCAGACCTTTCCTGGCATCTGTGGAAAGCATTCATATTGAGGGAGAAGGGGATGTGCCCAGCTTTTCCTCTCTTGCCTTTGTGATTTCTTTCTGTTTGGGCCACATAGGGCTTTGCAGGAGAGCAGAGATTTTTTTTTTTAACTTCATCCATTGAATATTCATCAAGTGATGGATTCTACCTCAACGATCAGCCAAGGGAATAAAAATAGTTTGCAGCCAGCTCTCTGCCACAGATAGAGTGTAAAACCATTGTAAGGTAGAGTTTTTCCTACCAGGTGAGGTTACGACAAGCAGCTGTGATTTCCCCAGACATAGCCCTGTGCTCAGAGCAGATGCCTGTCAAACCAGCCCCCAGTAAGTGGCAAGAGTGATCTCACTTCCTTTCCCTAAAGGTAACTGTCCTCATTACTCTCATTACTGAGCTGAGTGAACCTTGGGTGCGTAATAGAATTTTCTTTAAAATATTCATCATCTGACAGCTGATATTTCAGCCATATTTCCTTGAAAACTACATTGGGAGAGGAAGCCTGAGCAGCAGTGCTCAATTAACTTACTATTTTGCTCACCTTCTGAAACTACTTTTCAAGCCCAAGTTATTAAAAATTCATGGGACCATGTAACATGTTACTCTCCTGTGAGCTCTCTGAGCAGGACAGAGGTGGCCACTGATGCACAAGCTGCCCCTCCTGCATACATTGCAACAGCTGGAGAAACTGGTGCTTCTCCTGCCAGGGATAAATGGAACCCCTCCCTGCCTTTTCCCCTTTGTCCCCACAAGTGCATCACCTTGTGCAAGAGGAATCAAAACTCTTTTCCAAGCCTTTTATGAGTCTTCCAAGTGAGCAGACCAGCCTTTTCTTGGTTTCCAGATAAAGAGGAAGCCATGGATACACAAGAACACATTTGAAACACACTATGTAGGAAAAGTTGTAGACAGACAGACATACACATGCCAGTTTTGTCACATATTTCTGAGCCTCAGTTTCCAGATCTGTAAAATACACACAGAATTACAGTGCAATAATTGGCAATAGCACAGAGAATATGCATTGAACAGTTCATGACACATCACTGGTATAGAATAAAAGCCTTTCCTCATCATGGGGGCAGCACTCAATGGCATCTACACGACATACATCACGCTGTAACACTACTGACTGCCAACTTGTCTGCCTCTCCAACAAGGGACAAGATCCCTGAGCCCAGGGCTCATGCCCTCTTCACCTCTAACCTCAGTGTTCAACATTGTCTGATACAGAAAAGCGACTCAATGTAAGTTTTACAACATAATTATGATTATTCTAATTATTAATTAATTAATATAATAATTACATATAATTAGTGTAATGATGCATTGTAATTATTATTGATATATTATAACTTTTGAATATATAATATTAAATAAATATAAAATTATACATAACAATATATAAGAATAATATATAAAACTACAAAGTGAACACAAATTAGTTATTACCAAATAATTTTCAAGCAAAATTTTGCTTGAAAACTGACCAAATAGGTTATAGTTATACTTCTAATTACTGTTGCTGCCAGGTCCTAGGCAAGCAGAAATTTTACTTCAGAAGAGAGCAAGTGAAAACAAAACTGGCCTTTTGGACATTGTCTAAAACAAGCTTGATAATTGCATCCTCGTTGCTAATGGACATTTGCCCATAGCCCCTAAGCTATGAAAATTTGAAATTTTTCAGTTTGTTTGTCATTTCTCAGTTTGCTGAGGTTCAGTTTTGTCTCCACATCCAAATATTCAGACCCTTATTCAAACCAATCCAAACCACCCTGGTCTTGAAATAGGACTTGAAATCTAGCCAGCCTGGGGTTTTATGCAATATTTCCAGTACTTCTGCTTTCAAAACAAGTTGGTGGAAAGAAAACACTAGACAAGCCATACTGTGGTATTCCAGAGCTTTCCCAGTTCAGCCTGGAAATTTTGGTGTTCTTCAGAGAATTGTGATATACAACCAAGAAAAATAAAAATAATACTACCTTACATTTGTATAATATTCGATGGTCTATGTGGAGCTAATGTTTATTTCGCCCACTGCATTTCACAGATAATATCTGTAGAATCCTCCAAACAACCCAGTGAAAAAGGTATTTTTCCTTTTCACAGAGGATCTTTTTAACAGGGAATTAAGTACCAAGCCCAGGTTCTTGGTTTTCTTAAAGCTTCCACATCATTATCTTATTCAGCCATCTGGGAATGAGGGACAGCAGGTAATGTGAGCTTCTGCATGGGTCAGAAAGGCGACTTTCCCAGCATCACACAATCAAAAAAAAAAAAAAAAAAAAAAAAAAAGGCTGAGTGATGGCTAGATGGCTAAAAGTCAGAGATGTAGGGATGTGACTGACTCCCCAGTCTGTGCTTCTACATATCACCATATCACATGTACTCTGTGTGTAAACACTGCTACACTGTAGCTGCCATCACAATACTTGTGTCTCTTTTTAATTGTTTGTAGAAGTATAGGTGTGCTGTATAGAACTAAAAGAAGTAGCCCAGGGCAGCCCCGGTGGCGCTGGGGTTTGGCGCCGCCTGCAGCCTGGGGTGTCATCCTGGAGACCTGGGATGGAGTTCCACATCGGGCTCCCTGCACGGAGCCTGCTTCTCCCTCTCCCTCTGCCTGTGTCTCTGCCTCTCTCTGTGTGTCTATGAATAAATAAATAAAATCTTTAAAAAAAAAAAAAAAAAGAAGTAGCCCAGGTTTAAGTCAACTACTGGTGTGTTCCAAGGCAATGACTATAGCATTTTGTCCCCACCACACAGTGAAACAAGAGTTCAGCAATGTAGATACTAGGTCTAAACCCCCAAACTGGATAATGAATAACAGTTTATATTGACTACAACTTAAACAAATTAATAAGGACTGAAAGGTTGCTAGAATCCAGGCCTCAGTAAGTCTAACTTATTTTTTCAAAGACAAGATAGGGTAGTTGTCAGTCACAGTCTCTAGATTCAGACTTTCTGGATCTAATCCTTTCATCTATTCACTGGTTCAGATATTGCTTAGGGGGTGGAGAGGTGCAGTATTTAAAGTCTGCATGTCTCTATTTTCTCATCTGTAAAGTAGGGATACTAATGTGTAGTATCCCTTGTGTAGTTATCTTCACTTTCTCTTGACTCCTATAGCTTATAACTACAGTTCACTTGAAATGTCTCATATTTAGTCTCCATTGTTGATCAAAATGTTAGGTATGGCTCCATCATATTTATTCTATTCTTCGCTTTGCTTTTTTTATTGTGGTGAAATGCACATACAATTTACCATTTTCACCATTTTTTTTTAATTTTTATTTATTTATGATAGTCACACAGAGAGAGAGAGAGAGAGGCAGAGACATAGGCAGAGGGAGAAGCAAGCTCCATGCACCGGGAGCCCGACATGGGATTCGATCCCGGGTCTCCAGGATGGTGCCCTGGGCCAAAGGCAGGCGCCAAACCGCTGCACCACCCAGGGATCCCATTTTCACCATTTTTAAGTGCACAGTTCACTGGTTATTAGATCTATTCACATGTGCAACAATCTCTACCATCCATTCCATAACTTTTTTCATCTTTTAAAACTGAAACCCTATGGAACAATAATTCTCCATTACCCCCTCCCCAACCAGTCTATGTCAGCCACCATTATACTATGTACATTATGATTTTGACTACTCTAAGTACCTCATGAAAGGGCAATCACACAGTATTTGTCTTTTCATGACTGACTTATTCACTTAACATCATGTCTTCAAGGTTCAGCCGTGTTGTTGCGTACATCACAATTTCCTTCCTTTTTAAAGGCTGGAATAATATTCCTTTGTATATACATATATCCATTCATTTTGTTTACCCATTCATCTGTCAATGGACTTGAGTTGCTACTGTGAATAATGCTGTGATGATCATGAATGTACAAATATCTCTTCAATATCCTGCTTTCAATTATTTTGGTTATATATCCAGAAGTGGGAATGCTGGATCATATAGCAATTCCATTTTTAATTTTTTGAGGAAAATGGTACTGTTTTCTGCAGCAGCTGTACCATTTTACATTCCCACCAACAATTCACAAAGGTTCCAATTTCTCCACATACTTGCCAACATCTGTTTTCTGTTTGTTTTGATAATAGTCATCCCAGTGAGTGTGAGATAGTATCTTGTTTTTTACATTTCTGTAATGATTAGTGATGTTGAGCATCTTTTCTTGTGCTATTGGCCATTCATACAAAGAAATATTTATTGAAATCCTTTGCCCATTTTAAATTCTGGTTGCTTACTTTATGTTGCTGAGCTTCAGCAGTTCTGTATATAATCCGGATATTAATCCCTTATCAGATATACGATTTATAAGTATTTTCTCCCATTCTGTGGTTTGCCTTTTAATAGTGCTGGATATGGATAGTGTCTTATAGTTTTTAATTTTTATAAAGTCCAGTTGGTCTACTTTTTCTTTTTCTATCTGGGCCTTTAACATCATATCTAAGAAATCGTTGCCAAATCCAATGTTGTAAAGCTTTTGTCCTATGTTTTCTTGTTTTGGGTCTTATATTTAGGTCCTTATCCACTCTGAGTTACTTTTTTATATGGTATAAGGTAGGAATGCAATTTCATTCTTTTGCACATGGATATTTAGTTTTCCAAGTACCAATCATTAACAAGACTATCCTTCCCTCACTGATTGGTCTTAGCACCATTGTAAAAAAATTTTTGACCATATGTAAGAGTTTATTTCTTGGCTCTCTATTCTATTCCATTGGTCTATGTGTCTGTCTTTATGCTAATGCAGCACTATTTTGATTGCTGTAGTTTTGCAATAAGTTTTGAAATCAGGAAGTATGAGCTCTCCGGTTTTGTTCTTCTCTATCAAGATTGTTTTGGCTATTTGGGATCCCTTGAGATTCCCTATGAATTTTAAGACGAGTTTTTCTATTTCTGCAAAAAAAAATGTCATTGGGATTTTGATAGGAATTGTATTGAATCTATAGATTGCTTTGTGTAATGTTGACATTCTAATATTATCTTCCAGTCTATGAACATGAAACGTGTTTTTATTTACATCTTTTATTTCTTTCAGTAATGTTTTGTAGATTTCGTTATACAAGTATTTTACCCCTTTGGTTAAGTTAATTCCTGAGTGTTTTCTTCTCTCTGAAGCTATTATAAATGGTGTTGGTTTTGTAATTTTCTTTTTCAGATTATTCATTGTGTATAGAAATATAACTGATTTGGGCAAGGTGAGTTTGTATCATTCTACTTTGCTGAATTCATTTGTTAGTTCTAATAGCTTTAGGGGTTTCTACATATAAAATTATAGGTCTGCAAATAAAGATAATTTTACTCTTCTCTTTCCAATTTGGATGTTTTTTATTTATTTTACTTGTGTAATTGCTCTAGCTAGAAATTCTAGTACTGTGTTGAATAGAAGTGATAAAAATGGGAATTCTTGCTTTGTTCCCAATCTTGGAAGAAATGCTTTCAGTCTTTCACCATTGAGTATGATATTCACTACAGGTTTTTCATATATGGTTTTTATTATATGGAGGTAGTTTCCTTCTATTCCTAATTTGTTGAGTGTTTATCATGAAAGGGTAGTGAATTTTGTCAAATGATTTTTCTGTAGTAAGATGATGCTGTGGGGTTTTTTCCCTTCATTCTGTTGATATAGTGAATTACGTTATCGGTTTATAGATGTTGAATCATTCTTGCATTCCAGGAATAAATCTCATGTGGTCATGGTATATTACCTATTTAATATGCTGCTAAATTCTGTTTACTAGTATTTTGTTGAAAATTTTTACTAGTATTTTGTTTGAAATATTTTGTATGGACATGGTTTGTAGTTTTCTTTTTTGTAGTATCTGGCTTTGGTACCAGGCCAATGCTGGCTTCATAGAATGAGTTAGCAAATTGTTCCTTCCTCTTTAAATTCGAGAAAAGTTTGAGAAAGGTTGGTATTAATTCTTTAAATATTTGGTAGAGTTCACCAGTGAAGCTCAGATCCATGGCTGTCTTTGTTGGGAGATTTCTAATTACTGATTCAATATCCTTACTAGTTATAGGTCTATTCAGATTTGCTATTTCTTTGTGTCTTGGTGGGCTTTGCATTTCTAGGAATTTGCCCCTTCAACTAGGTTATCATACAATTGTTCATTATACTCTCTTATATTCATTTTTATATCTGTAGAATCAGTAAAAATGTCCCACTTTCATTTCTGATTTTAGTAATTTGAGTCTTTTTTTTTTGTCCATATAGCTGAAGATTTGCCAATTTTGTTGGCCTTTTCAAAGAACCAACTTTTTGTTTTACTGATTTTTCTCTGTTATTTTCTATTTTGTTTATCTCTACTCTAATGTTTATCACTTCCTCCTTCTACCAGCTTTGGGTTTAGTTTGTTCTTCTTTTCCTAGTTTCTTAAGTTATAAAGTTAGGTTGTTGATTTGAGATCTTTGTTTTTTAATTCAAGTGTTAAAGCTATAAATTTCCCCCTTGGCACTGCTTTTGCTGTGTCACACAAGTTTTGGTATGTTGTGTTTTTGTTTTCGTTCTATCCCTAAGTATTATTTAATTACCCTTTTCTTCTTTTAACCATTGGTTATTTGAAAATGTGTTACTTCCAAGTTTTGTGAATTTTCCAGGTTTATTTTTATTACGATTTCCAACTTCATCTTGTGATCACATACACTTTCTGTATCTATCTTTGTAAATCTATTGAGATTTAATTGATGGCCTAACATAATACCTATCCTAGAAAATGTCCATGTACATCAGAGAAGAATGTGTACTCTATTTTTGCTATGTAGCATTCTGTGCATAGCTGTTAGATTTAGTTGGTTTATTATGTTTTTAAGTCCTCTATTTCCTTACTTTTCGTCTGTCTGATTGCTATATCTACTATTGAGTAGAATATTGAAATCACCAACTATTATTATAAAACTGTCTATTTCTCCCATCAGTTCTGTCAGTTTTTGCTTCAGACATTTTTACAGTCTGTCATTAAGTGTTTAATGTTTATATTTGTTATAGCCTCTTGCTGTATTGAATCTTTTATTAACATACTGTGTTTTGTCTCTTGTAATCTTTTTTTATTTAAAGTCTATTTTGTCTGATATCAGTATAGCAACCTCTGCTCTCTTTTGCTTACTATTTGCAGGGAATCTCTTTTTTCACCATTTCACTTTCAATTTTTTTATGTCTTTGGATCTTTTATAGTCAGCATATAGTTGGATCATGTATTTTTATCCATTTTGCCCACTTTTGTCTTTTGATTAGAGAGTTTATTTATATTTAAGTAGTTAGTGATAGGTACCTTCATTTGTTGTTTTCATTTTCTATATACCTTAAAGCTTTTTTGTCCTTCATTCCCTGCATTTGTCTTGTATCTAGTTGATTTTTTATAGTGAAATGTTTAAATTCCTTTTTCATTTCCTCTTGCATATATTCTATAGCTGTTTTCTTTGTAGTTACCATGGGGATTACATTTAACATCTTAAAGTTGTAAAACTCTCATTTAATTTTAGAACTGTTTAACTTCAATAATACAAAAACTCTGCTCCTTTACCACACTGTCTCTAATCCGTTCCATTGTTGATGTCCCAAAATTACATCTTTATGCATCATGTGCCTAAAAACATAAACCAATAATTCCTTTTTTTAAGATTTTATTATTTTATTCATGAGAGACAGAGACAGAGAGAGAGAGAGAGAGAGAGAGAGAGAGAGAGGCAGAGACACAGGCAGAGGGAGAAACAGGCTCCATGCAGGGAGCCTGATGTGGGACTCAATCCTGGGTCTCTAGGATCAGGCCCTGGGCTGAAGGCGGCGCTAAACCTCTGAGCCACCTGGGCTATCCCCCAATAATTCTTCTAAATGTATTAGCCTCTTAAATCATGTAGAAAACAAGATTAGGAGTTACAAAGTACAGTAATCCTGGCTTTTACATTAATAATTGTTCTTATGCTTTAAATTTATTAGTCTCTTAAATCATGTAGAAAACCAAAAGTTGTTATAAACAGTTGCTACAATAATAGTATTTTTTATAATCATGCATATATTTACCTTTTTTGAGATCTTTATTTCTCCATATAACTTCAAGCTACTGTAGAGCATCCTTTCACTTCAGCTTATAGAACCTCCTTTTTTCAGGGCAACTCTAATTGTCACAAACTCCTTCAACTTCCTTTATCTGGGGATGTCTTTAATTTCTCCCTCACTTTTGAAGAGTAGTTTTACCAGATATAGGAATTTTGGTCCACAGTTTCTTTTTCCTTTTAGCACTCTGACTATACTATTTCACTGTCTTCTGGTCTCCAAAGATTCTAATGAGAAATCTGCTAATAATCTTATTGTGGATACCTTGTATGTGACAATGTTTCTTGCTGTTTTCTGCTTTTGCTTTTGAAAGTCTGATTATAATGTGGGTTTCTTTAAGTTCATCTTACCTAGAGTCCATTGAACTTCTTGGATGTTAATATATTTCATCAAATTTAGGAAATTTTCAGCCATTATTTCTCTAAATATTCTGTCCCTTTCTCTCTCTCTTCTCTTTTTGAGACTTCCATGATATATATAATGATGCAACCATGATGTTGGTCCACTCAATGGTTCTTTTCACTTTTCATCAACCTTTTTTCTTTCTGTTCCTCAGACTTAGTAATTTCCATCGTCCTATCTTCAAATTCACTGATTCTTACTTTTGCCTGCTCAAATTTGCCTTTGAATTCCTCTAGTAAATTTTTCATTTTACTTATTGCACATTTCAGCTCCAGAATTCTTTTTGGTTTCTTTTTATGTTTTCTATCTGTTCATTAATATTTCCATTTTGTTCAGACATTATTTTCTTGATTTCCTACATACCTTCTAATTCCTTGAGCACTTCTAGCATAGTTGTTTAAAGTCTTTGTCTAGAATATCTGCCATTAAGTCCTTCAGGGACATTTTCTGTTGATATATTTTTTCCTTTGTATGGACCATACTTTCCAGTCTCTTTGTATGCCTTGTGATTTTTTACTGTTAAACATTGGACATTTGAATCTAATAATGTGGTAAATCTGGAAATAGATTCTCCCCTGTCTCCTGGGGTTTGCTATGTTTCTTTATTGTTTTTCTTTTCGTTTTGTTGTTGTTGTTGTTGTTGTTGTAGGCTGTCTCTATGCCGAGAATTAGCCTGAAGTGTAAACTTAAGGTTTCCTCAAGACTTTCGACTTTCCCTGGGCATATGCAGTCACTTTCTAATTTTTCCTGTATATGCAATTTTTTAAAATTTCCTACTCTTTAATATCAGGCTTCCAAAAGGAAAAAAGCAAAAAATTAAAGCGGAAGAGAAATGACTAGCCCTTTAAATCCTCCTGGAACTCACTTCAGCCACAGGAGGGCTTGCAACAATGGGGGGAAGGAGAGGAGTGCAAAAAAATGGCTGCTAGCCTCTTTGTCTGAACCTCTGTGATCAGCAGCAGCAATTAACAATCAGAGCACAGATCCCAGATATTTGGAGAACAGGGTTGTTTTTGTTGACCCTGACTCCCATGAGCTGTGTGCAAGATGCTCTAGGAACACATGCACAGCTGCCTGCCATGTGGCTAGGGGTGAGTGATGGGTAGCTGCTACTGTGCTAAAAGCTGAAATTGATCTAAATTAACCTTAATTTACCAACCAAGTCCTGCTCTCAAAGTTCCAAGGCTGCAACAGGCTCCAGAGTTCCAAAAATGGTTATATCAGACAGATTCTAATGTGTGCAATCATTGTCTAAATGAGGAGACAGATTAATGGTGCTTCCTACTCAGCCATATTGAGTCCTCTCCCATGTTTAATCTTTGATTATCTCCTTGATAAATTATAAGCTGGGAGGGTGACAGACATCGTCCATCTTATTACCATTTGACCTATCAGAATAGCACCTGGCACATACTAGATGCTTGCTCAGTGTATTACCTATCTGTTGTTCAATAACAAATCACCCCAAAAATTGCTTGCTGAAAATAAAAATAATAACTGATTGCTTTTCACAGTTTCTATGAGTCAGAAATTCAGGAACAGCTCATCTGGTTCTGGCTCAAGATCTCTTGTAAGGTTACAGTGGTGTTGACCAGGATCACAGGGATTTGAAGTCTCCTAGGGCTGGAGGATCCACTTAGGCCATGGCTCACTCACCTGGTGGGCAAGTTAGCACTGGCTCCTGGTAGAGGCCTCACTGCTTCCCATTTGGGCATTCCCAGAGGGCTGATCAAGTATTAACCTAGCAGAATTCTGGCTCCCTCCAAAGAGAGCAATCCAAAGACCAAGGCAGAAGTTGCACTGTCTTGTATGATGTAGTTTCAGAAGTTATTCAGAGTCTACGGGGCTGGCTATTATAGCAAATAGATCATTGGTTTTGGTTGAGTGTCTTCTCTTTCACTAGTTTATATGTACTTTGAAAGCAAAACTATCAAAACTTCCTTGTAGGATCTGGCACAATGCTTTTATCTAGTAAGTGCTCAGATCTTTAAAGTATTCACATTTAATAGGAAGATATTTGCCAGTATATAATTATCAATGTTTTCATAATTAGCCAAATTATGACTTAATTTTTAGGTTTTCATTAGAGAATTATTTTACTCAGATGGATAATGTTAAAAAAAATAGAATTCCCATCTTCAAAATTCTTTGAATAATCCAGGAGTTTTGATGGACACCATCAGGTACAAGTTGCAGAGCTACTTTGTGATTTTCTTATTTAAATGTAATGTCTTCATGTTTGAGGTTTTCCTTTGCTTTTGTTGGCATAAACTGTTTCTAGACCACCAGTACCCCTAAAGACCAAAATTAATTGCTAGTTTTATATGTCTAAATGATAGGGATGCCAGACTCAGAATAAAACACATCTAAATTTAATAAAGTTCAAAGGAAGAAATATTTATTTATGGATTAAAGTATATAGTGATCTGTTGCTTGTAGTTATTGAAATAGTGACAGCTCTTCTTAGCAGGAGTAGGGAGGGTGAGCAGGGAAGAACATGGGAGAAAGCCCTTCTCTGATGCTGAGAGTATATCAACAATCCAGAGAGACAAATAAAAGGCCCTGGGTCTTTTGACACCAGTTGAGAACACAGATGATATACAACTGAAGTCTGAAGTAGGGAGGGGGAGGCTCTGGTAATATGGTAGAGGTTTTGTTCTGTCAACTCATCACACATTTGCACAGGGATGTTTCACATGTCTTTAGAACAGAGCATACGTTGTCCCTTTGGGGCACAGCTTTGCTGGATGTTGAAGTCCGATGGTATCATCGCGTTCCCAGAGTTGTTGGAATGGAAAGTACAGAAAAATCTAAAATATAAGGCCACCAAAGAGACTTATTTCCATGTCTTTTATGGCAATCACATCCCTGTGCATGCATTGCTTTTTTAAAAACACATCATTGGGTACCATGTTTGCTGGAGCAGAAAGAATGGTTATTGTAATTGAGCAGAATTCCTGAACTATTCTCTAAAGTTTTTCATCGTTTCCAGAGACTTAAGAGCATCTTAACAATACTTTCCCCATTGCAAAATAGATCAATATATAATTAGACTTATTTTACAGTAAGGCACTTGATTATTACATTCCTCATTTTGTTCAATTTAAATTTGTGCTAATTCTAGGATTTGTGATTATTGCACAATGATTTCATAATTTAACATTGGGCTACATAATTTCTATTAACTGACATTCAACTTTATCCAAACTCTATGTTAGCTTTCTTTGAAGTGAATTGCAGTTTACATTTGGTAAAAAAAAAAAAAAAAAAAAAAAAAAACATTATATTTGGAGTCAGAAAGCCCATGTTCCAATCCCAAATTTGCTGCATATTTCCCATGTGATCATGAATATATCACTTAACTTCCCAGAGTTTCCTCTCAGTTCCATCATATGTAAAGCAAGGATAATCTTATTGCTGTTTGTATTCCATAGATTTCTGTGAAAATCAAAAGTCATTGATGTATATAAAAGCTCCTTATAACCTATGTTTTTGCAAGAGCAAGATATGTTAATATTTTTATCTTACACATAAGATATTCACGCAAATGCATCCATTAACATCCAGTGTGTCCTCTGTTTCACATTCTACCACCACCACTACCACTTGTCCCCAGAAAGCTAAGTCATCATGTTAAGTGATCTATTATAATGCCTTGATTTTATAGATAGAAATTGCTCATGGGTCAAATTGTGTGACTTTCATATAGATTGTAGACTACTGATGCCCCTTCAAAGCCTTGGTCATAATACATAACTAACAATTTGAGAGGACAGGAATAATTTTCTCACAGATCCAATTTTAATCCTAAATGGCATGAAATGAGACTATTTTCTAGCCAGCCTCCTACTTTCTCCATGTTTAAATGATTTGATCAGCATTTAGATGGATTAGAAACATGTTTTTACTAATGTGAACATGAAATGGTTTCAAGAAAAAAAATTGGACCTGACATCTAATTACCATCTAAAAGGATAACTCAGTAAAAATGATGGTGAAAACAAAAATACAACTTAGGCCATACCGTCTTCATTGTTCAAATTAAAGATACTGAATAACTACACCCTAGAAGCTAGTTTAGTTCCTTTGAGATGTATTATGTAGCTAATTCACAGTGTAGACAGGCAGGAGTACTCAAGATCAACCAGTCCACAGGAATCATGGCACAGTTATTCCATGCTCAGGACAACCAACTGGTAATAACTGCCATTTGACATTATCCAGGCCCATTCATCTGTTCCATGATCTATGGCATGGAACAACAGGTTTTAACAGATCCAAAGCTGCTATATCAGGAAAATGTGGCCCCAACCCAGTTCCACACTGAGGTGAGAATCGCTTTCCTAACAAGAAAGTATTCAGCTGGTGCTCCTTAGCCTTCACAAGGAAATGTCAACTTTGCCACCTGTGTGTCTGGTGTGTAATGAATTAGGATGTCCCTTCAATCAGCAACAGAGGCTCTGCCCTCTAGGCACTTGCCAAAGAATACAGGTTTGAAATCTCTACTCAGTGCTGCTAAAAGCGCATGGAAAAAATATTTCAGAAAGGGATTGCTCAAAGTCCCTTAAATAGAAATATACACAATACATTCCTTTTGGAATTTGGTACCAAGAAAAAGTCTATTTCACCTGATGAATTACCACATTTTATTTTGTCAGGCAAATAGAACTATAAAGCAAATCTATGCCTTGGCATAGGTGTATTTAGAGCTACATTTACTATTGAATTATAAATACTTCATCTACAATTTTTATGCCATCCCCTCTTCTTACTCTATGGCGTTTAATTTTCATTCAGATATTCCTAGGACATGTAAATGTACACACTAACACACCTATCATCATTATCATTATCATCATCACCATCATCCATGTAAGCAATTTTGGGAAGTAGATAAAATATCAATATAAATAAGTTAATCTTACAAATTTAAACTTTTACTACATGTGTTATAGCAAATCCTGAAAACATAAGAACAATATATACATTGTTTGGGTCAAAATTATCCTCAGTGTCTTCTAAAAACAAATCTCCACCCCTAAGTTGACTTATTCCTAACTCATTACTCGCGAATCATCTCCGGAGTAACCATATCCAAGAAGCTTTTCAATTCCCCAAAGCTCTAGCCGGAGTTGGAGCCTCTGTCCTATTGCCAGTGCAGTCTGTCATGACCCAACCATAGTCTTTGCTGTGACTTGTAAACTTCCTGAGATCAGATCCCCAGCACCTACCAAAGGGCCTAACATATAATAATGACATTAAAAAATGTTTATGGAATAAATATGAAAATACTTACACCACTTCTCTTAATATTTTAAGAAGCAACTTTGCAAAGAAAATAATAGAGGCCAAATATTTGGTTTTTAGACTTAAATTGTAGTAAAGTATACACTGAAATAAATGAGGTCTTATATGTCATTCCCTTATTTATTTGAAAAAGAAAATTGGCATGATTCTAAGTAGTATACTCAAAATATTTTTAATTGATGCTATTATTATACACAACTGCTTTAGTCAAAAACATAAGGTAAGAGCATGTATACTCTTGGCCAAATGTAGTATAAACTCCAATGCAGAATTATCCACGTGATCTTAATCAGAAAATCAGAAGAATTTCTGATCATTAAGAAAGCACATATAAGGGGTGCCTGGGTGGCTCAGTCATTTAAGCGTCTGCCTTTAGCTCAGGTCATGATCCAGGTGGGGGTCCTGGGATCGAGCACCCTATCGGGCTCCCTGCTCAGCAGGGAATCTGCTTCTCCCTCTGCCCCTCCTCTTCTCATGTTCCCTCTCTCTCTCTCTCTCCTAAAAATAAATAAAATCTTCTCTCTCTCCTAAAAATAAATAAAATCTTAAAACTAATAAAGCACATACATGGAGCAGAAAGGCTTTGGGAGAAAAGAGGTTAATAAAATGAGAAGATGAGATACTAAGATTTATTTATTTTCCCAAACTTTTTATATTACATAGTTATAGTAGCCAAGACATGGAAACAAACTATAGGTTCACTGATGAACAAATGGAGAAAGAAAATGTGGTATATATACAGAATGGAATATTATTCAGCCTTTAAAAAGGAAATCCTGCCATTTGTGACATGAATGAACCTATAGGACACTACATTAATTGAAATAAGCAAGACACAAATAGTACATGATACCACTTTTTATGGAAACTACAATAGCCAAAATCATAGAAGCAGACAGTATAATGGTGGTTATAAGGGCCCAAAGAGAGGGGGAAATGAGGAGATATTAGTGAAAAGATACAAACTTTCAGTCATGCTAGATGAAGTTCTAGAAATCTACCTACAGCATAGTACCAATAATTAACAACAATGTATTATATAATTAAAAATTTGCTAAGGAGGTAGAAAAACTATTAATAACAATATTAATAGTAACAATAAATAAAGAGGGCAGGAAGAAACTTTCAGAAGTGATGAGTATATTTATAGCATAGATCATGGTGATGATTTCATGGATGTATATTTATCTCCAAACACATCTAGTTGTAAAAAAAAAATAAAAACTACCTTCACCAGACAGAAATATATAAATACACAGACATCAAAGCACACCTTCTTGTTTCTTCCTGTTTATGAAAGTTCATGTTGCCATTTTTCTCACAACTCTAATATTCCATTAGTTCTCATCCACATATAAGAGAAATAGAAGAGATGAAGTTTCTTTTTAAAAGATTTTATTTATTTATCCATGAAAGACACAGAGAGAGAAAGGCAGAGACATAGGCAGAGGGAGAAGCAGGCTCCCTGCGGGGAGCCGGATGCAGGACTTGATTCCAGGACCCCGGGGATACGACCTGAGCCAAAGGCAGACGCTCAACTGCTGAACCACCCAGGCATCCCTAGATGAAGATTTTTCTGCCATCTTAGCTACTGCTTCATTATTGATGTGTCTATCAGATGTGCTCACCTCAACTGAGGAATGAGAGGGGACTGGAATCTGTCCTATCTGCTAAGGGACAAGAGTCAGAGCTCAGGGACAGAGAACATCACTTAACAGGAGAGAAGGAAGCAGTGACAGGAACTGGATGAGCATAAAGCCCATAGGCAGCTTATCCAAAAGTCTCCCAGAGTAGCACACTGCAGAGCATGCCAAGGTCTAACTTCATATATCTTGTATAAATATGCACCGCATTTCATATGTGTAGAAATATCTACTCACATGTGCTGAGGAGAGAGCACCTTTCATGTGACAGCTGTAGCTGAACTGAGTTCATGTAAATACCTAGAAGCTGAGGAGATGTGATGGGAAAATTAAGTCAAATAAATGGCAGGAAATTGTCCTCATTTTGAACTCCTCTCTGAAATAAATAGGAAACACGCCACTCCCCTCACACATTCCAACTCTGAACATGTTGCCTTTTCTTCTTTCTCTCTCATTGTATCTGTTTGCTTCCTTTCTGCCCTTCTCACACACCATCACCACCACTGTCAACACCACATAATACACAATTTACAAAAAGAACTGCTTATTTTCTTCATTTCCATTCTTTTTATTTCCATTGAGTGTTCTATCAAATTGCCAGCAAGATTTCCTTCATTCCCCACAGGAAGAAAGTGAAAACTCATGCAAGCTTGGAGAGAAACAGGAGTGGACCATAGGGTATGTATGTGTGTGTGTGTGTGTGTGTGTGTGCGCGCGCGCGCGCGCACACACACGCAGGCACATTCATGTACTGTGTGCACATGGGCATGCATGCATTTGTGTGTGGATATATGTGTGTGTGTAAACGTGTATATATGTGTGTGCACATGTAGGGTGGGGCATAATCAGAAGGGAGAGAGAAAAAGATGATCAAGAGAGCAAGGCTGCCTATATACCTAAGGAATTGTTGATGATAATGGAATCAACTCCTGCAGTAACCCATCCACCCACTACCAACAACAAAAACAAATTAGAATACAATTAGGGATGGAGGAATGCCCTTTTATCTAAAAAAGGGGGAAGCATAAAACAAAAAGTAAGCAAGCTAAGAAAAATAGACCTCTATCTCAATTTTTTTTTTTTTTACCAAATCCAAAATGCACTGCCTATAACGTTGGCCATTTACAATGGCAATTAACATCAATCCTAGGGTCTAATTAACCTCAATCAACAAGTCTAAGTAGGTTAATTAAATAGGATTTGGCAAAGCATGAAGCACAAAAATACAGCCGTCTCATTTAAATATGATTTACTAAGGAAAATCACCCTATACCAAAGTTTTTCAATTTCTTTTGGGGCAGCAAAGCATGTTTAGAGGGTGGGGTAAGGTAGAGATGTCATTCAGAGAACATCCCCTGGTCTATCTCTTTTCAGATTTTTTTGGTACTAGCCAGTAGCACATAATTCAAATACTACCTCCAGGTTATCTGCATTTATCTCAGTCTAATCTCCTTTGGAAATATAGACTCATCCTTTTGTTGTTTATTTTGTGTCTGTCCTATCCACCCCCACTCTCTTATATTATAAATTCCTTGAGAGCACCAAGCCTATTTGATTTATCCTTGTCTCTTTAAAATCATCAAGCAAAGTCCTTTGTGAGTAGTAAGTGCCCAATTAATTGTTCTTTTAATTGAATTTTCATCAAAATGCACTTTTTTTCTCACCATATCCCCAATATAATTTGAATTCCTGGACTTTAGGATGAAAGTCCAGATTCTGTGTGGGAGGATGGTGTTCCAAGCTATATTGCCTCTGTGGTCCTTTGTGCCTCATTTCACTTCCTCACAATCATTCTACCTTTGTCATTTACCATGGGATCAAAGAGGCCACTTGAGTCAAAGGTGGCATAAAGACTCTACAGGCTCTAATTTCAAAAGGACTCATTAGTACCCACATTAGGAATTCCATGAACAGAGGCCACAACTATGACCTTCACAAGGTCAAATAGGCCAACTCTTACTCTACATTGATTCTTGTCAACTAGATGAATACATGCCTTTTTTATTGTATTAGGAGCATTTCTGCCTTCTTAATCTCAAATCCAAGTAAGGCCCATCTGATAGTTGACACTCGGAAAGTGAAGGTGAGATCCTTCCTGAGTCTGAGGTCTGAGGTTACAGAATCTAGATCAGAGGGGATCCCAGTCAGTCATTTCAACCTTCTCATTTCATGGATGTCAAACTACCAAGTGGCCAGGCCACACCACCAGGACACTGACCCCAGCCTAATCCTAATGCTCATTCTTTGCTCCCTGCTGCTTCTCTGGTTGGTGGGAAGCTGCTGTCACTCCCATCAGGAAGGAGAGCACGGTGTCACTCAGGCTTGCCTCAGCTCCACAGGAGACACAACTACGGAATCCCACTGAATTATGAAATATTCATCAGGGATTTGATGTTGTCAGCACCGACAATAGAGAAGGAGAGTACTATAGTATGGATTGCCCATTCAGGGCCAGTAACTGGTGTGCTGGGCACTTAACAACCCACTTAATCTTGATAAAAACTCAAAAACATAATTTTAACTCTTATTTTTAGGTTTGAAAACTGAGGCTCAATTTTTTTTTCCAAGCCCAGATCTTAAAATACTATATGTTTAACACCAGTGGAGCTAGAAACTCATGCAAGTTAGGTTGAGAATGATGTACACAGTCTTGTCTAACACTTTGTCTAACTCATAAGAAGCCAGTTATCCCTGACAAAATAGATGCTCTCTCTCCAATTTCTTATCATCCACTGTTTGTTAAACACCTTTACTTGCTTTCTTGTTTGTTTTGAACCCTAAAACTGTTCTTATTATATGGCTCTTAAAATTGTTCCTTCTCTTAACTCCCCAGTGCCTGTTTAAGGCAGCTTCATTCTGTGGTTCCCTCAGGCTAGAAACTCAGAGTAATTCATAACTGGCTGCAGCTTCACCTGTGACTCTGCCCATCTTGCCTTCTGCAAGAGCATTCTACATTCCTACAGCCACTGTCCTTGTTAAGATCCCTCCTCCCTGGGTTAAGCATCTCCTCCCCCAAATCTTGTCTATTTATTCATCTTAAAGCCTGCTTTCAACCTAAATATTACATTCTAGGATAGTGTAATCCAACAACAGTTTCTATGATGATGGAAATGTTCTATATCTCTTCTGTCCAATATGGTAGCTACTGGCCATATATAGTTATTGAGCACTTGAAGTGTGGCTGATGTGACTGACGAACTGTGCTTTTTGCTATTTTATCTTATTTTATTTTAATGGACTTAAATTCAGGCAACCACATGTAGCTAGTTGCACCATATTGGATAGTGCAGTTCTATCTAGGCAAAGTGATCAATCCATTCACTCTCGCTGGAATATGACTTGCTATTTTCCTCTCTTCACATATCCATAAGAGCAGGAACAGTGCCTTTTTTATTCACCGCTGCATCCCCAGTGCCTAGAGAAAGGCTTCACATGTGCTAGGTTCCTAAAGATCAACTTTCAATGAAGAAATTTTGTCTCTTCCACCTATCTATCTCTTCATTATTGTACAAGTTTTGCTAATGTTTACATTTTTCAAAAAACCAATAGCATGTGGTATTGTGTACCTCATTTAGCATATAAAATACAGTATAATTATATTGTTAAATGTATTCTGATATGCTTTGCTTTTGATTTTTCAAGTTTATTGAGAGCAGAGACCAAGTCATATAACCGTTGAATCCCACAGCACCAAACACTGGACACCACATGTAGCTGGTGCACAGTCACTATTGGTTCAATAGACAGACTGTTTCCCTAGCTCCTTTATGCCACTGAAATCTCAGGGCACTGGCATATCACATTCCCTTTAACTGAGGCTCTGGCTCATCCTAAGAGGTACGCTTGACCATACTTTGTCCTGACATCCAAGAAAACAGCAGAATCATTAGAGAGAGACCCATGGAGTTGGTCTCACAAAACTTATGTTTCTTCTCTCATTAATTATGTGACCTAACTATATTTTCTTATACAGAGAATCAAAATAATCATAATTGTCATATCGAATCCCCCAAGCTATTTTGATTTAATATATGTGAGTATTTTATAAAATATAAAACCCCATGCAAATACAAAATATTTAAGTCAACACTTAGCTGAGGCATTGAGATTTTAGGCAAATCACTGATGTAAAATACTAGGCCAAGGTGACTGGGTGACAGGCACTAAGGGGGGCACTTGATGGGATGAGCATTGGTTGTTATACTATATGTTTGCAAATAGAGCTTCAATAAAAAATATATGTAAAATAAAATGCTTATATCCTTAAAAAAATAAAATAAAATACTAGGCCATTTTTTCAACAAATATTTATTGAGCAAAATCACTCTGCTAGATACTGAGAAATCAATAATAAACAAGAGCCACATGGTTCTATACTTAAAGAGTATCATTGTAGTGCTAGACACAATTTTAAACAAGAAACATAACAAATCATGTAATATTGTGACATGAAGGGAAATGCAAGGTGTTATATGCGTGTATGAGTATAGGAGGAATTAACTAGGTAAAGCTGGACAAGGAAGAGCATTTCAAGCAGATAGGACAGCATGTGCAAAGACCCTGGAGGGTGAAGAAGCAATGAAAGACCACAGTAGCTAGAAAGCAAAAGTCAGGAATAGTGGGAACAGGGGCACCCATCGATACCAGGAGGAAATGAGAGATAAGGCTGGAGAGATAGGTAGGGGCCATCAGTTTGAGCCTGTAGGATGGTGGTTTTTATCCCAAAAGCATTGGAAAATCACTGGAGCATTTTTAAAAGGTACATAATATGAAATGATTTGTATTTCTTTAAAGATTTTTTTATTTATTCTGAGAGACAGAGAGAGAAAGAGAGGCAGAGACATAGGCAGAAGGAGAAGCAGGTTCCCTGAGGGGAGCCGATGTGGGACTCCCAGGACCCCAGGATCATGCCCTGAGCCAAAGACAGACACTCAACCGCTGAGCCACCCAGGCATCCCTGATTTGCATTTCTGAAAGATTCCTCTGGGAGCACTGCTGAGAATGAACTGGACTACTGCAAGAGTAAACACAGGGAGAATATTGTGAGCAAAAACAAAAAGTTCATGCGGTAAACTAGGCTAGAGGTGGTCTCAACAGAAGTGATCTTAATTCAAACTATGGTGTTAGCAGAGAAAAATTAAATCCATAAATGTACAGATGCAAGAGATATGTAAAAGAGTAAAACCTCAAGACTCCTTGATTGATCGTCTATGAATGAGTGTGAAAAAGTAATAGTAACCATAAGAAAGCACTGTAACATAACACCTACCATCAAGAGTAGTAGTAAAGAGCTGACAGTTGAGCCCATGCAGCCTGGCCCGAGGGTCTATTGGAGTAAACTTCAACACCTCACAGCTACTCATAACAGGGACTTTCTACTTCCCAGCTCTAGGCACTAAGACAGGAATGCTGTATGGAGTGGGCCTGGATATAAGAGAGCCACAAGTGTGTTTTTGGAGATTTTGAAGATGCAGTCCCTGTGAGATGTTCAAGTCATCAGACATACCAGTCTGGAGCACAGAAGGAAATTCTGGGGTGGAGATACAGAGAGTTGTTTATAGATAGGTGGTAAGTGAAGCCATGAGTTTAGATCAGACACCAGCAAACTACAGCCCTACAAGCCATAGTTCTTGTAAATAAATATTTATTGGAATACAGCCAAGATCATTTGTTCACCTAACATCTGTAGCTTTTTTCTTACTACAATGGCAGAGTTGAGTATCAGCAACAGACAATTTACCACCCATGCAGCCTAAAATATTTATTACTTAGCCATCTATAGAAAAGTTAGCCAACACAAGTTTAAATGACATCACCTGGGGAAAGACAGTATTAATGTGAAAAGAGAATTTGACCACCATGTTGGGGCTCTAAAGCTGAGGAAGAAATCAAGGCATGATGATGGCAAGATTGATTGATACTCTGTTGAATCAGAAGAGTTTGATTCTTAAGCATAAAACTGACTTAGTTATCTTACAATTAGAACAAACTGAGATGCCTGGGTGGCTCAGCGGTTGAGCATCTGCCTTTGGCTCAGGGCATGACCCTGAGGTCTGGTGATCAAGTCCCACATCGGGGTGCCTGCGAGGAGTCTGCTGCTCCCTCTGCGTATGTCTCTGCCTCTCTCTCTCTCTCTCTCTCTCTCTCTCTGTCTGTCTCTCATGAATAAATAAATAAATAAAATCTTTAAAAAAAAACAATTAGAACAAACTTGTTCATTTTTACATGGTCATTAACTCAACACCAGATTTAAAAATTCTCCCCCTTTGTAATCAATGTAAGATACTCAGCTTCAGTGGAATGCAAATATTGAATTTTACTTAGAGATTTTGACATCATAATTATTTGCTTATAATTATCCCTAGTAATAAGAAGTATCTAGCTGTTAGTGCTTCCTCTGTACTTGCCTTGTCCTGAGGGCTTACAATTATTTGAGTCTTACAATAACCTCATGACCTCATGCATTGTCATCTTCCTTACTGGGTAAATAAGGAATTGGAGGCACAGAGAAGTCAAGTGAGTTACCTGAAGTTAAACAGTATTTAGTAAAAGAGCAAGAAGTCAAGCTCAGTCCCCTATACTATACTTCCTCTCTGGCAAATAAATAGGAATATTTTACATATTCAATTAAATTTAAATTATACCTGTATTTGTATTAGATTTTACACTTCTCAGAGTACTTGTAATTCGAACTTCACACAGTTTTACGAAGGTAGACTAGAGCAATTTTATTATTCCCTCTCTATGATCACACATGGAGTTTTAGATGGAAAAACTAAGGCACAGGAAGATCAGTTATCCTGACTTAAGTTCCTGAGGTTGTCAGTGGCATAGCCCAGACCAGAAGTGGAGTCTCATTCCTTTCTCTCAGCCTTTTTTCCTCAGGGGAAAATAATAATGCTCCATAACCCCAAACTAACATAATGTTTCTGCACTTTCAATTTTGATCCCAAGAGCCATAAAGTATACTGCTCAACTTCCCCAAGATTTTCCAGGAAAAAACAGTCAGATTTTTCAGATCAATTGACACCAGCCAACCCAAAAGGCAGGGAAGATATTTTTTTAAATGGCTAACTAGCAGTTAGTTTAAATATCTTAACTTAATATTCTATTCTTACAAAATATTTTTACTTCTCAATATATAAGATATTTGCTAAGGGTTGTTTCCCTTGATTATACTAAAATATATTTTCAAATGACAATTTCAAAATAAGGTATCTTTAATAAAGCTACAGTGACATTTTCATTTTGTTAGTAATTACTTTCCTGTGTTTTACCTTTGTGGGCAAGAGCTAAATGCCATATATATATATATATATATATATATATATATATATATATATATCCAGAGGCAATCTACTAAGCTATTCCTTTTTATGTTTACCAAAACACTGCCAGAGTAGAAAGATATCTTCTCAGAATAATTCTAAGTTTCTGAAAATCTGTGAAAGCCCTCTAGACAGTCCTGGCCTCACCTTACAGGATGCTCAATACAGCATTGTTGTTACCTGTACATTCTACATACCAAGAAGAAACAAAACATGTTTTATAACCATCAAAATCAGATGAATGTTCTCAAACATTTTGATTTAAAGTTTAAGACAGAGGTTGTCTTTCTGACATGTAAGGATGGTGCATAAGGTATAGAAGCTTATTCCTCATCTTCTGCAAATTCTGTGAAAATGAAAATTAAAAATGAGAAAGATAATACTCAAAATCAAGCAGGAGAGGGGACATTAGTGGATGAAAAATCTTGACAAATGTTATATGGCAGCCTGTACAGAAGAGCAAAACCTGCCTTTGCAAAGCAGCCAAAGCCACAACCTAAAGGGCACATAGTTAGCCACACCATTTGGAAATGTTACCTTGTTCAACAGAGCCTCAAGGAGATGCAGGTATTGGAAAAGCAGTATTAAGGCTTCATCCTCCACCCTCTGCCCAGGACACGTATACCCAAGCGCCTCCCCAATTCACCCCACCACACTTGAGCAGGAAAATGGAGGATTTTTTCCTCCTCAAAAAGCTAAATGAGGGAGACCTGGGATCTGGAAGCATGAGCCTTAATAGAGAGCAGAAGTGCATCATGGGTTACAGGAGTATTCATTCAAACATGCACACAGTATGATCAGACCCTTGGCCCCTGACAAAGGCAGCCCTCTAGTTGCCGGAAATTTCAGCAGAAATTGAATAGCTATAGAGAAAAGGCCTCTGAATCTGATCTGTTAAATTCATCCAATGAAAAATCCAGCTCCCTACTAGTTACCCAAAGTGAAGCCTCCCAGCTGGCAATCCTACCCAAGTTCACAGATGTCAAAAAAAAAAAAAAAAAGAAAGAAAGAAAGAAAAAAAGCCCAAAAGAGGAAGAGAATAAAGACAAATGAGGCAAATAGAGAGAATGCAGCTGAAAGATACTTTAAAAACACGAACATCCTCAGAGAAATACAGAGCATTATATTACATCAATGAAATGTTATCAAGATGTTACAGTAAATGAAAAATCAGAAAACAAAAATTCTTGAAAAGTAAAATTATAAAAGGCATACAAACCTAACAGTTAAGTGGAAATGGAAGAAGTCAATTAGATACAGAACAGAAAGGGAACATCAAATAAACCTTTACTGAGTATCTCCCATGTCCTAGATATTGTTCCAGGTAGGAGGAATATGAAATAAACAAAAGTTCTGCCCTCATACAACTTAGATTCTCACAAAGAAAAAAAATATGTGAGAAAAGAATAATATTTGAATCCCAGTGACCAAACTCCCAAAAAATACGAATTTCAGAAAGAGTAAATGGAAAGAAACAACAATAACAAAAAAAAAAGAGATGGAATGAAATTTTCAGAGAAACAGTACAGGAAAGTTTCCAAAATTAAAGGATATAGGTCTCCAGATTAAAGGAGCTAAACAAATGTCCAGCATAACAGGTCAGAAAACCAAATATGGAGATTCCCTGAAAGCTTCTAGATCTAAGCAATGGATTACATTTAAAGTAAAAGAATCACAATTCTCAATAGAAATAATGAGCAATAGAGAAATAATTAGGGTTAATGCCTAAAATATCTTGGAGAAAATTATTTTTAGCCTAGATACCTATAAACAAATTATCAAGTTTATATGATAACAAAATAAAGATATACTCATATGGTTGAGGACTCAAAAATATTAACTTTCACACACACTTCCAAATATTACAAATGAAGACAACAAAGATAAGGAGTCCAAAAATAGGAGAGTTTCAAAACACAAAGTTCAAGACTGATGATAGTATAAAAGGACTAAATAACAACCAGTCCAAATTGAAGGGCCCCGGGAATATAATTGTGAATGTTAGAGTGTAGACTTTAAATGTGAACAAAACTCCAGAGAACACAGCCATAAATTTCCAGCAATAATTCCTATAATACATCAAAAGCACAAACCTGGGGATCCCTGGGTGGCTCAGCAGTTTAGCGCCTGCCTTTGGCCCAGGGCGCGATCCTGGAGTCCCGGGATCGAGTCCCACGTCAGGCTCCCTGCATGGAGCCTGCTTCTCCCTCCTCCTGTGTCTCTGCCTCTCTCTCTCTCTCTCTCTCTCTCTCTGTGTCTATCATAAATAAATAAATAAATAAATAAATAAATAAATAAATAAATAAATAAATAATAAATAAATAAATAAATCTTTAAAAAAAAAGCACAAACCTACTCTGAAGAAGACATACATACTAAAAATTATATTTATGGGCAGCCCAGGTGGCTCAGCAGTTTAGCACCGGCTTTAACCCAGGGTGTGATCCTGGAGACCTGGGATCAAGTCCCACATCAGGCTCTCTGCATGGAGCCTGCTTCTCCCTCTACCTGTGTCTCTGCCTCTCTCTCTCTCTGTGTGTGTCTCTCATGAATAAATAAAATCTTTAAAAAAAAAAGATTCCTATTATAAGTCCTCCACATTTTTAAAATTTCTCTTATACCTCAGAATTATCCACAAAATTCTATTTTATCCAAATCATTTTCCATTGGTCATTAGAAATCTGGCTTGCAAAAACATTTATACATACAAAGAACTTATAGCACTTAAAACTGTAACTTTTAACCGTTATCACTTCCACATCACTATTAGCTGGTAAATTTTATCAATCTCTATTAATATTATCTTAATTTAAAGATAGATCTTTGACAAACCATGAGAGACTCTTAACTCTGGGAAACAAACTGAGGGTTGCTGGAAGGGAGGTGGCTGGTGGGGATGGGTGATGGGCATTATAGAGGGCACATGATGGGATGAGCACTGGGTGTTATATACAACTATGAATTATTGAAAACTACATCTGAAACTAATGATGTAGTATATGTTGGCAAATTGAATTTAAATTAAAAAAAGAACTGCAAAAAAAAGATGCATCTTTGTACTTGCATTTGGTTGTCAGATTTTATGGATTTATTATTCTTCAAAAACATTTGCATGAGTTAATTACAATCCATATTAGAAAAGAGAAAATAAGACATTGGATAATAAGTCAATGTCTTATTAAAATTAAGTCAGGACAATGAAATATATAACTGGAGTCTAAAGATTTGGTTTTCTGTCAGTACCATTAAAATGTGGAGCCTTGAAAATCAGCCAAACTTTCCAAATATCAGGCTCCTGGCAAAAGCTCATTAAGCACCTACTGCACAGAACACAGTGCAGGAAACACATGAGGAAAATGTTTGAAGCATGGTCCTCCTTCCCTACGAAAAATGTCTATTGGGAGATATGAGACATGTATGCCCATGAAAATAATTATGTGATATAGAGTCCATGAGATTAGTTTCCAGTGAATAATACAGTCAAAACATGTAAAAAGAACTAAAAAAATTTCTGGCGAGGGTGCTCAGAAAAGGTTTTGTTAAGATTCAAGCAAAAATTAAAGAGTAATATGATTTTTCTAAATATATGATCCAAGTACTCAATATAATTCAAATAGGATATCATTTATACAAGTTTATCTTGGCTATGTTTTTTAGCCACCTTAAAGGTCAAACTAGGTCAATAACCATCATTCACCAAATTAGATCAATCACTGTCAATCACCATTTTTTAGCAAGGAATTGTTGAGGCAACCTTTCCCTTCCCTTTCACTGATCATTCTTCCCTTTCCCTGCCCTCAATCCTTGTTCTATTCTATCTCCTCACCCCAAATACTTAATAAATGAATCAATTGCAAAGTTGTTTAAAAAACAAAATAGCACAAGTATTCAAGGATGTTATCCTTGCATGTTCTATTACAGATTTTCACATGGATACAGTAGAGTTAAAAGTGCAATTGCATATTCTGTAGGGTTTCCACATTTCATTATAACAATACGAGCAAGTTGGATGTGCAAGAAGGGGCTGAGCCTAGTGGCCTCCAACAAAGATAACAGGGCACATGGATCCTTGACGTTTTAAGCTTGTGAAGTAGCCAACCAGAGTCTTGGAATGTAGTGATCTCTACAGTTGAGAAAAGGAACCAGGAGGGAGAGAAAGATTCAGAACTTTCCTGTCCTTCAGATAACTTACAACTACCTTACAAAACTTGGTATGATATGTGAGGAATTTCTCCCCAAGAAATCATAAGCTTTTTGAAAGCAAGAGCCAATAAATAAATATTCCTTGAATTTCTTTGAATCCTGCCTTCAGGAGCACTCACACAAGCCTGGCTATGAAAAGAAACATTCATGGATCAGATTTCTTAACCAGCCTGTGGCCTGATTGATGCCACCTTGATGCCCCCCAAGACCTTTCTGATCTCATCTTTCACTTCTTTGTGTCTAGGCTTTACTTAGCACATCGTGCTGCAGTTGCAGGATCCAGTGGTGGTTTTTCCAGACGGTCTTAGGCCCAATGAAACTTACTGACCACAAGCTGGTACACACCATAATCTTCCTCCGGCTCCTGCTGATACATGGAGCATGGTGGGTATGCAAAGCCACAATCCTCTGGAGCACATGGAACTTTGCACTGGGAATCTCCTGTTGCTTTCACCGAACAAAGACATACAAGAAGATTCAACAATTTTATATAAGGGCCAACAATTTTATATATTCTCAAGTTTAAAAATTACAATAAAAATAGAGTAAGATAAGGAAGTAACCATCTATTTGCCCAAAATGACCGTGAGCTTAAGTCTATTTAGCAGTTGCAGAAGGATCAGTCATTTGTGGAACAGAGATTTGTGTTCTAGTTCTGACTTGTCCACTAATTAGCTATTTGATTTCAGGCAGCTTGGTCCATTGGGTCTCTGCTTCCTCATCAGTAAATGAGGAAGTACAAAGTCTAAGGTCACTTTCAGCCTCATAAATTTACTAATTTTGGAAATAGTCCAGAGTTTTAGTTAGAAGGGTAATAAAATAATTTACTTCATGAATTTCAACATTTAGAAATATAAATTGGTTGTTCAGATGAATACTCTTGGCTACCAAGAGTGAATAGTCTCTTCTATCATTTTATTCATATAAAGTTAAAAACATTCAAAGTCTGCACAGAGCAATTTTGTATGAATAATTTTAATTTAGTTTTTTTCCTTTATTTTCCTTTTTAGAAATAAGAAAAACAAATGGTGGGAAACACTAGTAATGCGATACTAAAATCAATGCCAATAACAACATTATGATTCTGACTGTAACCTTAAGTCACCCACAAGCCACGTAAGCTGCTCATTCTTAGAGCACTAAGAAGCTTTATACGTTTCATGCAATGATGGAAATTCACAAAAATTGTACTGATATTAACTTCTGCATTTCTACTGTTGGTGAGGTTATTTAATATATTTAATCTACTGCATTAATGTGGAGGAAGTTTGACTAATATAATTGTGCAATATGTATTTGGAGAGATTAGTTTGGGAAAATGGCCTTTCTAGATATTACACCAATTAAAAAAAAGGTATTATATGTTCTCCTGAAGAACTAAAAATTAGGCTTAATCCCTAACAAAAGTATTTGGCTTCTCTCTAAAATAATTATCTAATTAAAAAAAATACTATTTCATCTACCCTAAGTGTTCTCCAACCAAATCTTCCAGTACTGTTGGGGAGATCACTTTATTCCTGGCTGCCTTCTTCTGCCAGACATTGCCTTTGACATCTCTGACATCTTTCCATCACTGCTGCAGGGGGAAAGCATGAAATGTGCTCCAAAGAAACTTGGGGCAGTGCAAAGTGACAGCAAGGGGAGCAAACATTGTCACACAGTCCCAGAAAGGCAACAAGCTCTGCAGGAGTGCAGGAGCTGTAGCAACTTATATACTTTTTATTGGCATGCATACCCTAACTTAGAGGCACTGACTCTATTAGGAATTAAAATGTTCTCACCACTGCTCTGCTCCTTCAGGCCACAGTAATGTTGGAGGCTTATTTTGAAAATGTACTTCAGCAGCAAACTCTGGGGAAGGGAACTATGTAGGGGAGGGGGGTCTTCATGCAAAGTCTGCACCATCAATAAGAAAAATGGGTAGCAGAAGCTGGGACTACCTTGGGGATATGTACAGTTAGAGAGGATGGAAATAGGTTAGGAACTGTTTTATCTCTGATTCGATCTCAGGGAAAATGACTAGGTAATAAGAAGAAAATTAGAAGGGTCCATAGAAAATGGCTAGGAACTCTTCTCAAATAATACCTACGGGACAATCCCCCCTGTAATCCAAATGTCTCTTGATATCTTCAATTCTAAGAAAACAAAGGCATGTACATATGCACAGAACTCAAAATTTTAAAAGTACATAAAGTATAGAATAATGGGAAAAACAAGAGCTTCTGGCATTAAGATAGGCCTGGGGTCCAATCTTTCATCCACACATTTGCAAACCCAAACAAGTATCCTCAGCTCTCTGAGCCTCCATTTCCTTTTCTGCTTCCTTTCTGTTCTGATCTGATAGGCACTGACAGGTGGTGCACACACGCAGGGCTTTCACCAGGGGAAGGCAAGGGCTTAGTGAGGATGGTGGGATCCATCTCAGCTGATGCCCTGTGGTGACAGGAACATGCCTTTCAGTTTGAAGGATGTTACCCAGAGCCTGGCAGTCATTCAACCCACTCCCAAGGCCGATGGGTCAGGCAAACTCACCCCCCCCACCACCACCAATCACCACCACCACCATTGAAATGTTGTTTGCCCTGCCATTCACAAGCCACAACCTTATATCAGTTTCCTGGAAGGTGAGTCATGGTAATACAAGAGCACAGAGAAAAGAGCACACAACAGAAATTATATAAACTACATTTCCTTCTCCAAAACAGATTAAGAGGTGCAGTGCTGTGGACCTATTCAGATTGTCCGTTCGTGCTAAAGGGCACACGGAGGAGCTGGGAGGTGCCCAGTCAAGCAGAGGAAGCTGCACCAGCATTGACCTCATTTACCCCATTGACCTTCTCAGACTTTGGATCAGGAACCTGGCCAGGAGTGTTATTCTCACAGGGACCCCATTGTTTTTTCTATCAAGTCAGGGCCTGCTGTTCTAAGGATTTCTCCTGCTGTATCTCATTTTGGTCTCTGAGGAATCTATTCTCTGACAATGTGCAATGCGAAATTCTCCTCAACAGGAATCAGAGTTGCTGCAGACTGACTGGCAGCCTCCCTGAGAAACTGCCAGCCGGGCCAGGGCTTTGATAACAGATCATGAGGCTGGAATCAGAAAGCTTGAGAGCCAAGCTCAGCTCCTTCCACCAAGATGGACCTCTGTCCAGTCTATCCCAATCTAAGAACAGTGTCCATTCCCCCAATGGACATTCGCTTACAAATAATCTTTCCCAGCTTTCAACAGTGTCCCAGAGCACAGTCCCACAGAGCACCTTTCAGAGGACCCTGAACCCCAAGCCATGGTTTCACTTCCTGCTGCCTGCCTTGGGAGACATGGCTGGCCAGGGAAAGGGGCCAGGGAAGAGAACTATGTTATTCCGCACACTCTGTCCTTGACCAACCAACTGAGAATTGTCTGGTTTCATAGGAATGTTTTGTGACAACAGCCCACAGCCTGAACAGTCCCTTCACAAAAGGGACTTTTGTTGGCCATTTCTAGCTGCTGTTTTAAACTCTACCTTTACTCCTTTCACTGTTCCTTCACCTGCACCCCCACTCCCAGACTGAAGTCTCCTCAGGGGAGCCTTTCCTGATCACTCTTGAAAAAGTTTGGCCTGGGTCTGTTCTCCCTCAAAGCTTCCTTCCTCACATGCCTGCCACATTCCCTGGCCTCTGTTAGTGCATTCCCTGAGACAGGGTCTGAATCATATTTTTCTCTGAACCTTTCCACCCACCATAGTTCCTGAAATAAAATCTAAAAGTAATTAAGCATCTGTGTTTGATGCTTAATTTTATGCATTCGAAACATTTGATGCATTCGAAACATTTGATTCTTACAATGATCATTCCCCAGTTTACAACTTGGGGAGACCCAGACCAAGTTAAGTAATTTGTGCAAGAGCACCCTGTGACTGATTCCAGAGTGGGATGTTTCCACTAACACCTGTAATTACACATACATAGTAGGCACACAATAAACGTCTGTCAAATTAATAAATAGATGCATAAATGTGTTTAAATGTTATCTACCTACTACATAGCATTTCATTTAATATAAATTTTCTTAACTTTAGGGAAACACCCAAAGAGAATGGAATTGTTCAGATATGATTACACAATGGCTTTTTAATAAGGTCAAATGTAAGAGTGTTACTGATGAATAGCTCCCTTTCTTGCAGAGGAATATAACAAGTGGGACCAATTGTCAATTGAAGCCGAAAAAAATTTCTCTACTCTGAGTAACCACTGAAGAAAGATATTTTGGAATCCCCATCCCAAGAGATTTTCAAAGAAGATAATGTAGAAACCAGCTGTCCTGAATGGATTAGTCATTGAGTGAGTCTTGATGTCCATGGGTAGGTTGTTCTAATAAGAAGCCCCCTTCAAGAGTTGTCATTCACCATTCATCATTGGTACCTGAGGCCTGAGGCAGCAAGCCTCTCACTTGGAGACAGTGGGACTTCGTGGAAAATGTTGCAGCTGGAGTTCCACCACCGACCACACCTGGTGCCATTGTACAGGTTAGTGCTGGACATCATTGAGACATAGCATTTTGAATTTGTTTTAAAACATCAGCCTTCTCTTCCCTCACAAGCCTGTTGTCATGCCCTTCTCTTACTCACCTCTCTCCTCATTCGTTTCTTTGATCAAATTCTTCCCCACAAGGAATTGTTGCTGTTTACATACAGGGTAATAATTTGCTATAGTATCTGCCTTTTAAATACCTCTCTTCCAGAGCCCCTCTGGCCTCGTGGTCACTTATGACGTCTTTGAGCACCAACCAGCCTGATCTATTCAAGAATGCTTCCCTAACTTTATGCCTTATATGCAACACATCCAAGTACTCTCATCCCACTCAAGAAAAATGAAAACACACACTCTTTATCCCTCTGGTAATAATTTCATCTTCTAGGCAATTGGTATTCATTTAATCTTTACCTTTATGAATAGTACCTACATGAGGATTCATGTAGGTACTATTGGTACCACAATTGGTAATCAAGTTTATAAGAGTTCATCAGAAGCTTTTATCCTAAACTGAGATCATAATTAAGCACTATCACAGAAGTGCCTAGTTTGAGTCTGATCTCGTAACAACTGAGCTCCCATTTTGAAGTGAATTTATGTAAATATAAATGGTTATATCTTTAAAGCAGGAAAGATAAGAGGTGTATCTGCTGCTGCACGCAGGAGCCATGCTCCTAGGAGGGGTCCACGTTTCCTGTAGGTGTAATCGTGGCTGTCTAATATTAACGCTGTACTGACACATTTACTCTAACTTTGAAGGACCTTATTGAAACGTAAGTCGGAGTTAGCTATGCAGAGTGTCACTGCAACCTGCACATTTTTAGGACCAGTTACGAGAAACCACTACAAGTGTTTCTCTGGCCTCTCATGTCTCTCTTCCCTACCACAGGGCTCTCTGGCCACAAATGACCTCAGGACTCAGCAACAAGCCAGACAGGGAGAAGCACAGACCCAGCAGCTGGTAGTTGTTAGGCAAAGCAATGATAAATCACTTGTTCTACTGTCCCTGTTAAGGCTCTGAATTTGTAATATACGTACTGGCAAGTCCCAGCTAGGATATGTTTAATTATTTATAGCTGCTGCTAGATTCAATTTTTATAAGACTTGAGCATATGTATAAGTATTCTACAGTCAATGAAGCAAATAAAATAATATCAGGTTGAATATAATGCAATGGAGCTTAATTACAATTTAGAAAGAAAAGCTTTCTACATATTTAACCAAAGTCCACTGTCTGCTATCAACTACTGAGTCTCTCAGTGCTTGGCTTCCCAGTACAGCTACAGCACAACATGAAACAGAGTTAGAACAAGCATCCAGTAGCATGAGTGAAATGGAGCACACAAACTTACAGCAAAGCAAAGTGTGGAATTTTAACTACACCAATACTGGTAATACCCTCTTGGGCCACAGTTACTGTCTGAAATGATGAAACCGATTCTTCCAACACTCAATCTGCATGTTCCAATGTCTAAATGATGGTTTCTTGCTTTTTATTTATTACTGTGTGGCGAAACATTGCTATTTGAATCCTTGGCATCAATGGTTATTGAGCACTCCACATATTCTACTATTTCTAAAAACAAAAATCTCTTAAAGGGTAAGCATCATTTGTTTTAGAAATTCTGCTTTGAAGATGAGAGGGGAAAAGGAATGACTTACACAAATTAGGTGGGTACATATTTCTAAAATGTTTCTGGTCACTAGCAGTTCATTTTTTTGTTTACCATTCACTTTCTTAAATTGCTTTATTTTACCTCTTCAATCTGTGACTAGGCCCAAGACCTAGAAAAAAAAGTAAACACTCTATTAGTTAATTCATTTTTTTCCCTTCAACATAAATTCACTGAGCATTTACTATACACAGGATGCTCTGCTAGACAATGAAAGTTCAATAATTAGCTGGTCCCCACCCTCAGAAGAGGAGAGAAATATAAGAACTTGAATAAGTAGTTGCCGCATCATCATAGAAGCATTTGGACAAGGTACTATGACGGCCAAAACAACAGAAAGTAACTAGCTCTATGCAGGGTATTAATGGGATCATCACTCTAGAGATAAATCATCAAAAATGAGTAGTTCACCTGGCAGATAGGGGTAGGGTAAATCGGTCCAATGGAAGGAGACACATGAGAATAGCACTGAAGGCTGGATACCAGAGCACACACTCAAGGACACACAGGTGTGCGCTCCTGAAATGTTAAATGCCTACTGTGAAGCAGCAAAAGGTGATAGGGGCAGAGCCAGTGTGCAGGGCATTACACACCATGCCAGACATTTGAATCTTAACCCTGAATATGAAAAGGAACCTTTGCTGGATTGTAAGCAAAGAGGTAAAACACTCCCATTCGCATTTGAAGAAGGAGGGGCTAACAGTAGTATGCAAGGTGACGGCAGGTAGGAGACTACCACAGCAACCTCAGTGGTAGCTGGAAAGGGCTCACCCCAGATTACAACACAGGTGACAGCAAGAAGGGAGTGGAAAGTAGAACTCAGCTCCCTTACTTTTCCTATGACTCGTGAGTTACATCCTGGGTAGAAGAGAAAACAAACTTTTGAATGAAAAACAAGTCTTTTATGGTTTAAATATTGTCTTTAAGGTTCAAGATTCAACTCCCTATCAGCACTGGTTAAATAGTCTAAATAAGTCTATTCCTTTGGGGAAATGTTGACTCTCCAACATAGGGTCTAGGTGGATGAGGTATCCTACTGCCTCCTGCCCCTGCAGTCATGGCCAATTGCCCTTTTGCCACAGAAGGAAATGATCCAGAGGCAGGTAGGTGGGCAGACAAAATGAAGAGCATGTGAAATTCTCCTCTGACCACCTCTGCTTTCTCAGTTACACAGGAAGCAGGACTATCAGCTAAGTGAAGACGGAAGGAAAGGGAAGAGAGGAGGCAGAGTTGTGGACAAGGGCCAGGAAGATCAAGGAAACGTGGCCTGACTGCTTCACACAATAATGGCCACTACAGGCTTGTGATCATAAATTGACTTAGCCCAGTCAGCCTGGGCATGTGTGTTTCTCTGGCCACATTTAGCTACTCAGTAAGCACCAGGTAGGTAGAAATTGGATTTAAGCTGTGTTCAGTTTTGCAAGGTAAGTCTAGAAGAGATGGGAAAGGAATAGAGGATGAAATAAGAGAGTGATTCTAATGATTAGCTGGTATCTAAGCTGGGCACTTGAGAGGAAGGAAGACAGCAAGGGGATGAGGGGCAATAGGACAAATGAACAGTTTGGTCCAAGTATTGTTGAAGACAGGGTAGGAAAGGAAGTGGGTGGAAATAGGAGGAGGATGTGGCTGGAGACCAAGATGCTTGACATGGATGTTATGAAGATTATCATTGCTGTAGGTTATGACTGCACAGTAAGAGGCAGACATGGAATCAGAGTGAGATCTTTGGAGAACTGAGACAACAGAATACTGAAAGGACCATTTGTGAAGATATTTAAATCGCCACAAATTAGGGTAATAATTGTATTGAAAGAGCAGCAGTGAGCCACGAGAGCAACCCCAGGGTTTGAGATGACTGCAACAGTAGTAGAGCAGCGACAGGACATTCAAATCGAGGGCTTCTGAGAAGGCCAGAGAGGGAAGGGAGAGTCAGGAAGTAGTGATGCAAAGAGGAACAAGGTGATAGCCAACCCCACACAGAGGCCCAATGTTAGAAGTGGAGACGCAGAGCAGCTTTTTGAAAAAGCAGCAGGGAAATGAAGCATTAGCTTCCAAGCTATGAAATGAGGCAATAGTACCAAGAAATGTGCTATTTATCTGAAATATTTCTTCCTGCTCAGCAGGCTGCCTTGTTCACTATTTGTAAAGATTTTTTAAAAGAGTGATGATTCTGAGGCTTTTTAGACAAAATGTGTTAAGTGTTAGCTTTGTGAAGAAGGACGTTGCTCTTAGCTCAGAGCAAATGTGAGAGTCTGTTAACACTAAATTGTGCGTACTGTATTTGTCTTCAGAGGCAAGAAATCTAGAGTGACAGATCTGAGTTTTCCATTACCACTCACTTTAGTCTTTGTCTTGAGGAAATATAATAGGCAGCTTGGAACAGTGTACTATTGTTCACATTATAGTGGTGGGAAGATTAAGCTCTTAATTAATCAGGGAATGGGTCATTGATAATTATAAGTCCCTGAAAATAGTCATGATCACTTAGAAGTCCATGAAATTGATCATTGTCTTTTTCCCTGAAAATGATCATGATTGCTCATGAGTCTTTTTGTAATGAATGCTGAATCATTGTTCACCTGCCTGGGAATGAGATCTCAGGATTTTCTCAATGTGGAAGCCTTCCCATTATTCACATCAGCCTCCTCTTTTGAGAGGGAGATTTCCAGATTTAAATATACCTGGAAGAATAAAGGAGCAACAGGGGGAAAAATTAATGAAAAGAAAACCAAACTTTTCAAGCAAAAGTGATTCGAATTCAATGCCCAGAGAAACCTGGTGGCAAAGTCACTTTAAAGATCAGAATTCGGAATCACAATATTAAACCTTGTTCTTAACTCTTCCCTCACTGGCATCATCTTTGTGGGAAGAAAGAAAAGAGGAGAGAAAGGGAAGTAATGACAAGTATGAATACAGAATAACTGCCAACAAGATTTTTAAATTCTCCTCCATTTCCTGACTTTAATGGTCTCAAGTTAAGGATTAACTTTATCCATGTTCTTCAAGTTATTGTTTTCCCAAAAACCATCTTCCTTGGCTATGTTGAGTCAAAGAATGAGTCAGAGAGTTCTTTCAAGTCACAGAATCTACAGTGCATCTTCAGCAGAAAAGTCCCTCTCCTGGCAGACCTGCTATTACCCTGGTGGTAAGAGCATCCACATACATCCACATAAATGAGACAAGCATGTAGCTGTATTTAGCAAACACAGACAGTACTAATGTGTGATGTCATAGCATGAACCGCAAAAATGAAAGGTTCACCAGGAGAATTCTCCTGAAGAGGTCATATGAATTGTCAGTACTAGACATGGTAGTTACACAATGCCTCGATCAGCCATTGTACTAATGTTTATTCAGACGGATGTAGAGGAAGAACTATTTACTCAGCCAACTGCATTTGCCTGTTTGGTCAGGCAACAGTTACCTTGGATTGTGAGAGAAACTCAAGAGTTGTTCAGGTTACCCTGACCGGCTGAACTAGAGCTCTGGCTAACTGTGTGCAGCATGTTCCCAGTGCTTGGTAGAATCAATGCAGGTGCACTCAACAAAACTGAAACAATGCAATAAAGATTTGCAGGACAGTTAGATAAAGTTATTAGCTACTTAATAAACAATGACAAAAGATTATTTGCATTATCAGAAGCAAAGTCACCACAACATTTCTTTGAATAGCAACTTCTCCTGAAGCAATTTAAAACTTAGTTTTCCATTGAGAACATTTTATTAACTATTATGGGAAATGAAACATCCCTGTAACTAAGGATTAGCCTGTTTAAATATCCCCAGTCCCACCTCATGCCAGCGGATTTGGAGAAGTGAGTTGAAACAAAGGCTGAATTTCCTGGTCCCTTTTTTCTGCAAACACATAAGAATTCTTCACTCAAGCACATTCCCAGTTAAGACCATATAATCTTTTCACAAAGGTTTTGTTCAAGTATATCTTTTAAAAGGGAACACATTTGGTTTGAGTGTCCCTACTCCTCTCATCTTTTGCTCTCCTTTTTGTCACTCTTGTTTCAGCTCTCAAAGCTCCCTTGACTGCCCCTAACCAACAGACAGGAACCCACATGAAGGTCTCCCGTGGCCCCATGCATGCTAGCTCTTCAAAACTTATCCATCCTCTTTCTTTCAGCCCTAGTGTCTATAAGTCTAATTTTAGAAACAAATCCAATTGTGGGTATTAATGGATAATAATTTTTATAGCATTACTTCTTTTATGTAATATGTTTGCATTTAAAGTTGACACCTGCTAAAGTACTGGAAACCAAAGTCCTCCAGATCACTGGAGCTGAGGATTTTCTCAATGTGGCAGCCTTCCCACTTACTCAGATCAGCCTTCTTTGAGAAGGAGATTTCCAGATTTAAATATATCTGGAAAAATAAAGGACCAATAGCAGGGAAGATTAACAAAAAGAAAATCAAACTTCTCAAACAAAAGTGATTGTTTGCCATCTCTCTTCCTGCTCCCCAGACTGTTGAAGACCCTCCCATCGGCAATCCAGAAGGACACCCCTTGTAGGGTCACAAGCTCCAAAGGATATGAAGCTGCCATGCATATCTCATGAGTCACATGTAATTTTTCATGCCTCTTACACTCACTGATACCCACTAAACTGTGATAAGGACTGACATAGTTTCCTTTATCATACTGTGACTCCAGCCCAGATGAATGAAGGTTAATTTTGCAGGAAGCAGCAACCCAAAAAACCTCTCTCCTCATAAGAGATTGGCATGTATAACACTAGGATGGAGCATTACGGGTTAGAAGTTCAGAACAATCCCAGAGAGGTAAGTTTTTTTTTTAAAAGACTTATGAAGGGAAGTTGAATGAAAAACTGTTGAATAAAGAAACACCTGATGAAGGTGGTTCTAAGTGAAAGCAGCAGATATTGGAGGACTGATGATATGAAGCAAAAGTCAAAATGGGATACCACCAAGAAGTCATTCCTTAGAGGACGTCTGGCACCAGAAACAGAAGATTGAGTTCAAAGCATGTAACTCAGAAAAGAGACTATGTAATCAAGGGGAACTCAGATGTAGAGTCAAAATAGGGAGAGATGAACAAGTCAGGAAATCTAAGAATAATGCATGGAATAGTTTATGATACTATTCAATTATTTGTGTATTCAAGAAATATTTCTTAAACTATTATTATATATCAGAAATTGCTTTAGGAATATGTAACATAATGGTGAAGAAGATGTACATAGTCCTTACTCTCATGAAGCACATAATCTATCAGGGAAGATACATAATAAAATAAGCAATAACTATAAAGGAGATACAGAGGACACTCTGGAAGAAACACAAAGCACCTAACCACTCCATGTGGGTGGGAAATAGGTGAGGTCAAGTGAGGATTTCCCAGAGGAAGTAGCAAATAAGCACAAAGATTAGGTCAGAAGTTCTCAATTCAATTAGATCCTTGCCCTCTTTGCTGCTAATACTTCACAGCATACTCCTTAATATGCTGAAATGAAATTAATAGGTAATGTAATCATCCAATATGTATAATTTAATCAAAATTATTTCTTTGCTATAATAAAGGAAAGAGCAAAAAAGCAAAAAAATACATAATAAAATGCATTTCAGTATGCAAGTGTATTGCTCATTTAATCAGGAGGTCATAAAATCAGCATGAAAGTGACAATCTCGAATACAGACTGCTATCAAGATTTCTAACCTAAAACCATGAGGCCATTGCTATCATTGGAGTGATTTCTTCTGTGGATGATGAATAGGAAAGTTTAAAAAAAACAGAATTCTATCTTCCTTTGTTTTGCACAGATGAACAGGGAGTGTGGGCCCGGTGACACCTGCCCTCAGACTTCAAACCTCCAAAATGGTGAGACAATAAATTTCTGTTGTTTTAAGCAATCCGATTTGTAGCACTTTATTACAGTATCCCAGAAAACTAATAAACTTCCTATTGGGGAAGTCCTGCCCCAGCCAGGGCTACATGATGGGTAGGTCAGCCTGCCTCTGGGTCCCGTACTAGCCAGCTTACTTGGCTACCAATCCTAACACCACATTCTCCAACTTTGCTCTTTTTAACTTAATATTTTGACCTATATCTGTCCCACCTAGCTTAAATTCTCAAATTCTTTATATCCCCGAAAGGGTCAAGGGTTGGGAACCTTTCAGAAATACCAACGGCTAAATACGTATACCACAAATCTCCACATTGTACAGAATCTCTTTAGGGACAAAAATTATCTTTTCAAGAGCACATTTCTTGTCATCATACAACTTCCCTTGGTATTCCATACATTTTGCCAATAGCACTGCTAAATGAAAAGTTGATGAAAGAAATAAAATTATTGAAATCAAGCAGCTGTTGAAATAATGAGTGCTAGCCACAACTGCCATATTGCGATATATAACCTAATCTCTAGGCTAATGTTAGGGTAAAAGAACTTGGTGTTTCAAAGTGAGAGTGAACCTTAAGGACAATGTGCAGTGTTCTGTCCACAGAGTGGCAGGACTAGATGCGGTAGGAGGTACTCCTGCAATCCAAAATGACTGCATCTAGAGATGAGGATGGGGGATCCATAAATTAGCAAAGAACAGAGATAATTTTCTGATTCTAAGGTCAGTTGCCTCTCCAGTGCACCAAATTGTTAGAGTGAAAATGGAGAAATAACTTCCAGGAAAAGCATTTCCGTTTTACAGGGCATGTGACTTATTTATAAATGGTTGCTCTCAGATCTTCCTGCAGCCCCAGGAAATGTGAGATGTGGATTGCTCGGGCTTCTAGTGAGGCTGACACATCAGAACAGGGCCGAGAAGAGATATTAGAAACCTACACTGACCACAGAAAAAGAAATCAGCAGGGAAATGTGAGTCCATTTGTCTTCTGTCAAATTTGAAGGTAATATCTATTCCTTCTTCAGAGGCATCCTCCATAGCAAAGTGGGAAAAACTGTGGCTCATTGCTCTGCCCACAATGGCCCACTGTGTTTCTGCATCTCCAACCCTGGAAACAGAGCTCTCCAGGATTCACATCTGGCTGCAGCATGGGTGAAGTGTGAACAGGTAGAGAACAATTCTATTCATCTCTGGGAGTTACTCTTACCAACAGAATAACTCTGAAACTTCTAGGGAAGCTCAGCAGATGTATTTCCTGACTTTTGTGTCTCCATAATAAAGAATTATTGGCAGCACAACATACATGTATGTTTCAGTCTCAGAGCTAGATATGGTTGCCAAGTGATCTGAGAACAAGTACTGTGTTTTGTATACTTTAGCTTTTAAGAACAGATATCCTTCCAAGGAAACAATTGTTCAGCCATTTAGAAGTACCCAAGTACCTGACCTCTTGAAAGTGGAAAAAGTGAACCTGTAATGAAACTTAAGAATGCATTTTGCGCCCTTCTCACTGCTCCCATCATTCCCTAAAACAAGCAGAGATCTGAGAGAATCTAACAAGTCTATGTCCATAGTCCCTTAACTGTCAGCTGGTTCCCTACAGAGCGTGTAATAGTTAATGGCTCATCTTCAAATGGATTTTATCTGGGAGTTAGCACAGACTGAATTTAGACACTTCTTGGTTTAAATATGGCCTCCACTATTCTAAACTGTTTGATGAGATATTAAAGCTTTCTGAATTTCCAATTTTTCGTCTCTAAAATCCAAATAATAATATGTATTTCCAGGAGTTATTAAGAAATTAAATAAAATGTATGAGAACAACTACCTTCTGTGAGTTTTGAAATGTAACACTTATTTGCCCATGCCTTAGTATCCTTGGAGAATAATCAAGCACAGGGATGATGATGGTGGTGGTAATGACAATAAACGAATATGTAGCATGTACAACCTGCTAGGCACTATTCTAAACTCTCAATGTATATTGATTCACCTAATCCTCACAATGGCCCTACAAGGTGTTCTACAGATAATGAAACCAAGACCCAGGGAAGTTAAGTCACTTTTTCAAGGTCACATAGCCAGCAAGCAGTACAGCCAGGATTCCATTCCAGTCACAGGGGTTCCTTTGCAGGTAGTTGCTACATAGTCTGCACTCTTAATCATGACACATGTTGCCTCTTGCAGTTTGATGATAATCATAGGTCTTTGACTCCCAGTTTCTTCTTCTAAATAAGGTTCTTTAGTCTCCTTTTTTCTGTTAGATTGAAGAAAGTGCCCCTGCATGTCTCTTGCAATCATTGGTCTAGAATTCTCCAGAGGTCTGAATGGCTTGTCCTGTCTTTCTTCCTCATCTGGAAGCCCTCCCCTCCCTCTCTGGGCTCCAACCACACAGGTTTCCTTTTGCTCCTCACACAAAGCATACTCTCTCTTCTGCATGGACCACTCTTTTCTCTACCTTCTTTTCCTTGAATGCCCTCTATTTATCCCTCAGGTATCAGCTCAATTGTTATCTTCCCAAAGGAAGCCTTTCTCCACCTCCCTGACCAGATGGCCTTCCTCATACACACAGCTCCATGGACCTCTCCTGAACAGCACCCATCCATGAGAATAGAGGCTGTGTGCCTTTTTTGCTCATCATGTGCCCACAAAATCTAGTCAAATGCCTCACACATAACAGGAGCTCAATAAATATTTGCTGAATAAATGAATGAAGCTTGTTCTGTTGCTGGAAGTGGCCAGCAATGTTAACCCTCTCATCGCTTCTAACTTACCTCTGCTACTCCCACTGGGCTCAGAAACCTTCAGAGAGCCCTTGGAAATGCAGAAAGTGTCCTTCTATTATAGTAGAGGATTTAGGGGTCACTTCTCTTTATAAATATATAAAGTTGTTCAATATATATATAACTCAAAATGCTATGATTGCAACCCTTAGCTCATTATTACAATAAACATTTAAAAGACAATATATACATATACTTGAGGTCACATCCATGCTTACCTATGGCTAAACTGTAATCAACAAATTCTTGCCCAATCAAAATTAGTTGAATATTTGTAAATCCTTTACTAGAGAGATCCCTAAAAGGTTATATTTTCCCCCAACTTGTACTATAACATTATTAGATTTCAAACCTCTTGAGCATGGTTTAGCTTGTAGCAGGCAGCAGCTTACCATTCTGGTTTAATTTGTCATATGCATGGCAAGGGAGAGATGAAATTCCAGTTAAGGAAATACTATGAACTTTTGCCTTCTTATATTCACTGTTCTTTTAACTTAGATATCTTCAGCTTGAAATACTTGGTAAGCACTTTATTCTTAAGGGCTATTTTATTTTTTGTTTTACTCTATGACTCTCCTATTTCTAGCCATGGGGTGAGTTACTCTCTTATTAAATTACAGGGAATGTGTCATATAAATATTTTAACATTTTAATTAATTGTATTTTCATTATGCTTGTCTTGAGGCTTCCTCAGCTAAGAGTAAAATGTATTAAATCTAAAATAAAAAAGCCATGATTTCAATTAGTTCCTGGAATCAGTTTCAGTTTTAGACCAAAAAAGCTGCTCTACTGTGACTGAGGTGGCACAGATAGTCTCTGTAGGGCTTATTCTAATGACAGTCAAGACTCTTGGCCCCAAGTTAGCAATATTTTTTCCAACACAAACACACACACACATACACACACACACAGTTAATACCTGTCATTACTCCATTATTTCTTAAGTTCTAAGATGAAGGCTTCCTGGCCTTTTAAAATACCACTTGAAGGTATTAAGCCTTATCAGTTCATAGCTTTGTTATCAGCCAACACCTTAGTTGACAACCAGCTGAGGGTGAGAGCTTGCTAGGAATGTGACCTGCATAGGTGCTGGGCTGCAGGAGGAGAGAAGGGGTGTCGGGAGGTAGAAGGAAAATGCTATGGGGGCAGAGGGAAGCTCTGGTGACAGCTTGATGCAGGATGCAGCTGGCCCTGCTGCCATTAAGCATGTTTGGCTCAGTGCTAGACTTCAGCTTCCTGAAGAGAAACACCCTGGCCTGTGGAGCTAAGGAGTTAAGGAATGAGGTTCAGTCAAGGACAGACTTGATTGGAGAGAAGTTTCACTCAACCAAGAGCAGGAGTACAGAGCCTGCTGTGGTCATCAAACAGTTCCTTATACTTTTCAGACTGTTAATATCAATACCCTCATCCATATTGACAATCAGCTATACCATCCATATAGACTAGCTAGCAGTTGTGTAACATTACTGCATCCCAGACACCATTCTGAATGCTTTATGTGTTAGATGATAGATGACGTGATTGGCCATCTTTTACAGATTAGAACTGAGGTTTAGAAAAGTAAAGTAACTTCCCAAGAGCAAACAGCTAGTAAATGGGAGAAGCAGGAATTAAACCCAAATTTGGCTAACTCAAAAGCCTAGTTTTAGCCACTATGTCTTTGAGCTTCTTTGTTTACTACTCTTTAACTACTCTTTAAAAAACTGTTTTGCTTATTATCAAAACAACCCAGGGAATACAGAGGCTGTGCAGGCTGTTATTTCCATTTTAGAAATTAAAAAGCCAAGCCACAAAGGGATATAACATTAATCAGTCTGGATCTGCAGCCAATTGCAGAGCACAGATAGAAACATGTCCCCCAGGTGCCACCCAAGACTTCTGGTAGAAGGTGTTATATGTTCCTTTACCTACCTCAATGAGGAACACCAAATCTTTATTCATTTGCTTTTGTGTTAGCATTTGTTCTTTACCTACCATTGAGAATATATCTCTGCCAGAGATAAACCTCTGTATCAAAACATCTTCTCCAATTTGTTCATGGATCCAGCTCTTTGAATATCACTTATGTAAAAATCATTATATTAGGAAATTCTAGTCAGGGTAAAGTACAATAACCATGATTATTGTAAGCATTCCTAAGAAAGGCCTCCAGTGATCACTTAGACTCAGGAAAGTCCCCTGAAGAAATGGAACAGAAGACCCACAAAGTAGTTGCCAACAAAGCCTTCCAACAATTTTAACAAGCAGCCCTAATTTTTTATTGACTTAAAGGGAAATAGAGTCAAGAGGGAAATTCCAATAAAAGTGTAGGTAAGTCAAAGGTTTGTTTTTGTTTCTATGGATTAGTTCTCACACATTTGCTATGAGTAGACTTTTTTTTTTTTTGGTAATGTGTAATTTTAACTACAAACCTAGCATTAAGCAATGTGTACCAGTTTACTTCCTGATGAACTTGAGAAAGGTCAGAGGTTAATTGAGCCATGCCCAGTTAAAGCGCCTTAAGCTTGAAGGTACAGCTTCTCACCTCAGTGTAGTGCATTACAATGTTATCAGAACCTTGGACGGTTCAGTGACTTAGTAACAAATGGACACGTGAATATCTTAGGTTTAGAGAAGCCAATCTAATTCTGTCATAACTGTGCTACACTAAATAAATGACTCAAACTTCCTGAAACCTTAAGAAAACACAAAAGGCTCTTAGTCTAAGAGTCTAGACCTCACCCATATGACCTACATCCCTACACTCACTACAGAGAACAGAAGCAACTGAAATTTATACTTATCATTAACTATCCAGAGTCAGATCTGTCACAGGCTCCAAAGCTGAATTTTACTGAGGAAATTTAATAATACATATTAACAAATGGTCTAAAGGGGATTTAGAAGGGACCCCTCCAGAAAACACACACACACACACACACACACACACAAATCCCTGTGTTGGACACAGATTCCAGTGAAAAGTGAGTTCCAAATCAGACTTATCTTTGTTGTCTGGAAGCTCGATGCATCTAAAAGAGTCAAGAAGAGCAGATCTTGTGAAACACAATTTATTGGTTTCCAGTTAGAACTTCAGTGAGAAGCTAGTCAGTAGATGAGGTAAGATAGAACAATTCAACATCTAGATGTTCTTTCCAAAATTTTCTGTCTTGATCAGCAAAACTGACTAGAGAATGGTAATGAGGAGTCATGTGAAAGTAGCACTGAAGTCCAAAATCATAACAGGCATATAACTGCCAGAACAGGCATTTAAGGATCCTTTACAAATAGATAAGCTATGGCAACTGCTGTATAGATTTCAAATCATATTTCTATTTTCTCCTAATTGTTCCTTGTTTCAGCCATAATTTTAAAAAGAAGAAGAAAGAAGAAGAGGAGGGGGAACTGAAACAAAGCTTGTGCTAGAAGCACTGGTCTGTGAAGAGCTTTCAAACCTCTCCAGAGTTAGCTCAACATATTCCTGAAACCCACATTATTTGGGACAAGAGAAGAATGTGTCAACAGAGTAGACCTATGAACTGATTTCTCACAGTGACAAACAAATGCAATGTCTTTGACAGAAGAGGATTACAACTAAAGAAAGATTTTTATATTCCTGGGCATGCTCTAAGGCCTGGTCTATTCATTTAGAGCTTTAGGGACAATCTTTCAGAGTAATATCTTACTTGTCAGGCAGCCCGGGGGTGCTCAGCGGTTTAGCGTAGCCTTCAGCCCAGGGCCTGATCCTGGAGTCCCAGTATCGAGTCCCACGTCAGGCTCCCTGCATGGAGCCTGCTTCTCCCTCTGCCTGTGTCTCTGCCTCTCTCTCTCTCGTGAGTAAATAAATAAAATCTTTAAAAATAATAATAATAATAATAAAATCTTACTTGTCCTACTGAAAAAAGTCTGAAGTTTTAAATGATTTTAATCACTAGTCTTTTAAAATTCCACTTTAAGTAAACAAGTTCAAAAATGCTTGATAGGAGGATGGAGTAGTGATATTACTCATATCTAGGAAGATAAACCAAAGGTACAAAATTTTCTTGTATCTTCCCATATTTTTACCTTGGCATATAAACCTTTGGATCTGAAGGGAAGTATAGTGCTTAAAAAGTTGCCATTTAGGGTGAGTTTTTCTCTTTTTAGTCAGATTCTCTTAGTAATTGAACTACTTCCCAAAGGTGGCACTTTGGGAAGCTCTAGCCACACTCTATGACACTTTCTATAGCAACAATTTGAGTTTTAGTTATATCCAGTCAAATTGAGAAAGACCAGTCACACTGCTTAGATCATCTGAATGCTCAGGACTGCCCCACCCCTGTGGCAGGGCCACAGAGAATAAATGAGCTAACCAAGATGAACCATGCATCCTGCTATGTGTTTGCCTTCCAAAAAGAAGTCTTCTGTCCCTAATAAAATCTATTTCAATAGGAATCCACTAAAAAATTGTAATTCAAATTTTAAAAATTTAAAAAAGAACATGTCTCTTGAGCTCAGGCAACAAACGGAATATAAAAATAGGTCTTAAAAAATACACTGAAAAAAAAAATAGGCAAGAATATGCCACAACTTTATATGTTATTGCCACAGGAATAGGCAAGATTTTTCTTGAGGTTTTTTCTTAAATTCCCAAATTCCATACAGTAAATAAGTGTTACTTTGAAAGTCATTAAAAACATAAAGTAGAGGGATCCCTGGGTAGCCCAGCGGTTTGGTGCCTGCCTTTGGCCCAGGGCGCGATCCTGGAGACCCGGGATCGAATCCCACGTCGGGCTCCCGGTGCATGGAGCCTGCTTCTCCCTCTGCCTGTGTCTCTGCCTCTCTCTCTCTCTCTCTGTGTGTGACTATCATAAATTTAAAAAGAAAAAAAAAAACAGAAAGTAGAAAGCAAATCCAGAACTTCTAGCCAAGATAGTATTATAAGGCTATGATTTGAAAAATTCTCCATTCACAATACATATTTTATCACAGATACTATTTTTTAAAAGAGAAAATTAGAAATACAGAGCAAGGGATCCCTGGGTGGCGCAGCGGTTTGGCGCCTGCCTTTGGCCCAGGGCGCGATCCTGGAGACCCAGGATCGAATCCCACGTCGGGCTCCCGGTGCATGGAGCCTGCTTCTCCCTCTGCCTGTGTCTCTGCCTCTCTCTCTCTCTATTTCTATCATAAATAAATAAATCTTAAAAAAAAGAAAAGAAATAAAGAGCAATAATCTAAAGCAATAGATTAGTAGTCATACTGCAGAAAGAACCCCACATAATAAAAAAGTAGGTAAAAAAAAAATACAAACAGATATCCAAAGGACACAAATAATGATTCAAAGGGGCGCATGCACCCTAATGTTTATAGCACCAACGTCTATAACTGCCAAAATATGGAAAGAGCTCAGAGGTCCATTGATTAATAATGGATAAAGAAGATGTGGTGTATATATACAATCAAATACGACTCAGCTAGCAAAAAGAATAAAATCTTGCAATTTGCAACGACATGAATGGAACTAGAGTGTATAATGCTAAGTGAAATAAGTCAGTCAGAGAAAGACAAATACCATATAATTTCACTCATGTATAGAATTTAAGAAATAAAACGGATGAACAGACAGGGAAGGGAAGGAAAAATAAAATAAGATAAAAACAGAGAGGGAGAGGCAAACCATTAAAGACTAAAGATTTTATTTATTTATTTGAGAGAGAGAACAAGACAGAGCACAAGCAGGGGAAGAGCAGAAGGAGAGGGAGAAGCAGGCTCCCTATTGAGCAGGGAGCTTGATACCACTTGATCCCCAGATCACAGGATCACGACCTGAGCCAAATGCATGTGCTTAACCAGCTGAGCCACTCAGGCATCCCAAAAAACTCCTAACAATAGGGAACTAACTGAGGGTTGCTGGAAGGGAGGTGGATGAGTGGGTGGGGTAAATGGGTGTTATATGCAACTAATGAATCACTAAATTCTACCCTGAAACTAAAAAAGAAAAAGAGAAAGAAAAAGAAGAAAGAAAGAAAGAAAAAGAAAGAAAGAAAGAGAGAAAGAAAGAAAGAAAACAAAAAATTTACAAAAAGATACCCATAGTCTTTAGCAATCACTCTCTAAGTTTGAAAAAAGATATCATTTTATATGCATAATCTTAGCAAAATTTTAAAGTGTTAAGTTTCCAAGTATTGGCAAGACTCTCTCATGTTGCTAATTGTCGCATAGATTCATACATCATTTCAAGAATGATTTGGTGAGGTCCAGTGAAAGTGAAGATAGGCATATTGGATGACTGAATGTGGAAACTGTTACAAAGTATAACTTTGCCACTAATGCATAAGGAGACATGTGCTAGAATATGTACTGCTGCATTGCTTGAATATTGAACTAATATAATATTGAAATAATATAATAAAGAAAAAGGATAAATAAATTGCAGTATGTTCAGAAAGTAGATCACTTTAGATAAATCAAAATAAACAAGTATAACTGTGTCAATATGGATAAATATTAAGCACATTAATTTGAATAAGAAAAGCAAGTCACAGAATTATATATGCAGTATATATCAAGTATCTATTACTTGCTTTTGGTATGCATTACCATTTGTGTGAACTTTTAAGAACACACATTGAATAAATGCCAGCTTCTTAATATTATCTCCCTGGCAGGGAGGGGAGGAAATGGATGAAGAATAAATATACAGTTTTTCGAACATATCTCTGTAAAATGTTAGTGCAAAAAAAAAAAAAAAAACTTCAAATACTTTAAATATAGCATTTGTTATATCTGGGTAATTGAGCATATAAGACTATATCTTATTATTATCTATACCCTTTAAAATATTTGATATATTTCAAAATTTAAAATGTCAAATTAAGTGTCCATGGGATTTGTCAATTAATAGATCATTGTTGATTTTAGCTGAATAAATTTTGGGAGTGGCACAGCAATGTCCATATTTCAGAGGCTAGAGAGGGAGACAGAGTTGAGATAAAGGCTTGTTATCGACACAGAGGAAACCCGAGCCCTCATAGAGACAGTGTGGTATGAAAAGAGCTGATGGAGAAGATAGAGCATGGAAGAGTGGGGAGATGAGAGAGACAACGATTAATCCCTGAGTTCATGAAGGATAATTGGACTGGGAGACTAAAGAGGAGGAGATAAAGTACTCAAAGTATTTGAAATGGCAAAACATGGAGCCTATGCTACGTAGTAAGAAAGGTTGAGATCATGGAACGGCTGCTAGAAGTGAGAAGCAGAAGGACTCAAGAGTGTGGAATGTTCTACAGTGTGTAAGAGCAGAGGTCATGGGATTAAGACAGGGTAATGATGGGAATGTAGGAAATTGTGATCAGATAGCAGAAATCAGTAGCAGAGCAATTCTGGATGGTGTCCAGGTCTAAGCAAACAGAGTGAACACAGTCAAATGGAAAAAACGGGTGCTGAGGAGGTTACACTGAGTGGTCAAGGTAAAGGAGTGACCAATCTGGACTCTCAGGTCATCGGGATTGAGCCAGGACCTGGGAAGGGAAGGGAACAGAGAAAGGAAGACTGAGCTAAATGCTAAATGCCTCAATGATAGTGGGGGGAGGAAGGGAATTATAAAAGAGGACACAGAGGACCTTCCCGAAAAAGACTGACAAAAAGAACGTTTTTTTGCCCAAAAAGAACGTTATTAGGAAAGGTAAATACTATTAGCAGAGGTAGCTTCACCATTGCTTGGTCCCTCTTATGTGCACAGGCACTTCCAAAGATGAGGGAGGAGCCCCAGAAGTACATTCACAATGGCACATGCTTCAAGTTGCAGAGGTAAGATATTTTAAGTGAGATCAAGTGAAGTTTCGGTCTCTTTCTACTCCAACTTCCCCTCTGTCATATTACAAGAGTGTCAGGCAGAGTTGCAATGGCCTTGGGTATTTTTGGATTCCGGTGAAGGAGGTGAGTTAAGGGTACATTTAATTTGGATCTAGAAGGACATATTTATATTGTTTTCAGTCACTCCCATGTGGCTATCACCAGCCATCACAAGTTAGGAGTGGCTTCCAGGAATAATCCTACCTTCTACCCAGCCGACTCACTTGGCATCATAATAGAAGCGTTAAGGCCAGAGGTTTCCTTGTTGTGAGAAAGAGTCCCATGGTGCTCAGTAATAAAAAATGAGAAACAATGTTTGAAACAGATGGAGGCAAAAGCTAGTTGGTGGGAAAACCTTTAAACCATCTGATGTGTAAAACTGTAAATTCAGGAAATGTAATGAAAAAAGCACTTTATCAGCATGTTGTGGATTAGTCCAAAATGTATATTGCTTCTTGCATTTGTAAAGTTTGTGGTATTTGTCAGCTTTTGTAAATTTGTGATTTGCTGTATTTTTTCCATTCTAAATAAACATTCAATTCCATATTTAATTTTATATTCATAATTTAAAGAGGGCCCTCCAAAATTTTACAAGCTTCTTCAAAATTTAGATCCATTTATGATGGTTAAAAATTGGATTCAAAACAATAATAAAAGGTAATTAAGAATCAATTTTGTTTTTCCATCTTTAGTTCACAAGATTTTGTCTTTCCCACAAAGAAATATAAGATTTAGCCAAACATCACTTACTGTATTAAAATTTATGTAATCACTCTTTTCTTAAAATGGAATCCAAAGACCAAGAAATAAGACCAAAATCTTGAATACAGCAATTCTTGCCAAGTTTAATGACCTGTTAATGGGATGAAATTTTCCATGATTTTATATTTCTAATTGCTTTTTTATTATTGTTTGGATGAACTCTGCAAAAAAAAAAAAAAATGGCAATCATAGCCTTTTTTTTAATGGGGATGCCAGAACTCTACTCATTATATAATGACTCCAACAATCCTGTAAAGCACAGTCCTTATGAAAATAATTCGAAGGTAGCAGGCACAGGATCTCACAGTCCACCTAAATATGGAAGAAATTAATTCTATCCATAGAAAAAGGAAGAAGACGAACTGCAAAACCCATAAGAAATGGAAACCCACTCAGCTCTGCCTGTCCTGAAACAGCCTCGGTAAATGATGGTCATCTGACTTACATAAACATTCTTTTTCTTAATGCCAGGTTTTCCAAACACCTAGCCATTCAGATTGTAGATTTGAATTAGAATATTCTCTTTAACAAACTTTCAAATGATTTACTCACCCTAAAACCAACAAATGGCTAATCTCCTTGTCTTTCCAACAGACATCTCTGCATATTTTAAAGAAATCTTTTGAGATAGTTTGGCCTTTCTTCTTAAAATGCCTATAAATCTGTTTTGTTCTGCTATTTAAGAGAAAGCAATGACTTGCCTACTCAAGAAAGGTGTCAGCTGCTCATTGTGCTCATTCTCAAATTCTCCAGTGCCCTTGCTGCAGAGCACATTGGAACATAAAGTTCACCAGAGCTTTGTCTAATACCTTCCCCATCTGTTCTCTGCTTTGGGGGCCCTTGGTGAAATTTGCTGCTATGGCTGTATAATTTGAAGACCACAAACAAAACCTGCTCCAAGACAAGGAGCATTTAATGAACAAAATGTTTTCTCTACGTGCTCTTTGCCAGCAGTTGGTATTTGGAGTGGGAGGCAGGAAAGGGTATTCCTTTTGTCAGAATTTACTAATAACTGGGAGAATTCATTTTTATTTTCTCTTGGATTACCTGCTTCTTTCTTTTTCTTTCTTTCTTTCTTTCTTTCTTTCTTTCTTCCTTCCTTCCTTCCTTCCTTCTTTCCTTCCTTTCTTCCCTCCCTGCCTTTCTTTTTGGTACAGAAATAAAAACAGAAATCGGTGTATTGCTTAATTCTCTGAATTACAGATCATTCGCTTTTCAAAAATGATTCCCTTGTAGAATAATAAGCCATATCACTCAGGATAACTGGCAGTGACCAAAAAGAAAACAAGATCTTAGGACTGGATGAGACTTAAAAGGCCATTCGTTCCTGTGCTTGCATTTTACCTGAAAGCTAGAAGGGTGGGATTTGCCATAGACTGCTAACAGCAGCAGACTCCAAGACCTCTACTTTCCATTTTATTTATTTTCCCCATTATACTAAGATACTCCTTGTGAATTAAAGTTAAAATTAATAATTATATAGTTTAAAAGAACACCTTATTTCTATATTTTTTTACCTATTTGCTCTTCAAGAAATAGGTAATCTAATTATATCTTTTTAGTCTGGCCCTAAAGTGTCTTCCATTCTCACCTCCCACCCCTAGCCCTCGGTAATCTGTGTGCAGCAGTAAACTGTCTTACTCAATACCTTCAAACTTTCTTGATACCTTCCAGCTTTGGTGATTTCACTCTTGCTTGAAACATCCAGTACTTTCCTTTCTATTATTCCTATTTGCCTGTGGACAGGCAAACCCCATTAGCCATTCTAAACGTTAACAAATTCCTGCCTCCATTGCCCTGTGGAGTCCCAGTGGTGTGCGGGTACTTGCTCCCCTCGGGACACCATTCCATTAGCCCTGCATCCATCTCATGTGGAAATTTTTCATTGCCACTTTGTATTATTCTTACCACATGGGGCTTTATTTGACTTTTCCCATATTTTTGCCTTAATTTCTCAACTAAATGGGAAGACTTTTACAAACAGAGCTATTTTTTGACATGATTCTCTGAACTCTCCAAAAAAGTATTTAGTACAGTTTCTTACTTATAGCAGGTACTCAATAAATATTCTATTTATCTAGTTTTGTATGCCCCTGACACTGATTCTAATGTTTAGGTAGAATTCCACTCATTTGTGGTATACATACATTTAACAAAACCTAGAAGAATTATTTATCTCAAAATGTTATGAAGATGATGAAAGAATTTGTTGAAGATGACTGAACACACTGTCTGCAATGAGAATCCTGACAATTTACTAGGTATACTTTCATATAATGAACTATAAAGGAAATACAGTTGTTCTGATACAAGTCCCCAGTTTCTCCTGGTTAAGAAAATACTGATAATCCTCCCCAGCATGGCTAGAGATATTACTCTATCTGGATCTTCTGAAGGCTTCCCTTTCTTCTATGCCACAACTGTTGTACCAGAATATTTGTTTCTTGCAAGGACCCATAAAATTAAGTGTTGGCCTTTGTTTATGTGCTGACTTTAAGAAAGGGGGTAGGTACTGACTCCCTACCAACTTTACCAACTGCAGAAGACACTAGAGATGTTGTTCAAACCTGCTCTGGCTGGTTGAGATTGCAGGTGCTTCTCCTTGCTGGAACTCTGGGTCTGTGATCTCCTTCATGGCTACAGTCTCTCCCAGGATCAGACTTCCTTCCTGCCTGGTAACTGTGGAAGGCAGGCCTTAACACCCCTTTAGTGGAAGATCCAGGTGTGCAGGCATGTGTTCAGTGTAATCCTCCTCTGCAACACAACTATTCAGCCCCCTGGGAACAGTAGCTTCAGTTCTTCATCATTTCATACCCAATTTTGTGCGGGCTTCAAGTCAATTCAAAGGAAACAGGGCCAACAATTTTTTTATCAGGCAGATGACAAAAACTCAAAACGCTTGAATAAAGTTATATCTTTCACTGGGAAACCTTGGTGAAAATGTCAAGAAAACTAAACCTCCTCGGACTTTGTAACATCATTTTTTATGTGAAGAGTCCCTTAAAAACTATTTTAAATCTTCCAATATAAATGACCTCCATGTGAAATTCAACAGTTCAAATTATGAATTGAAAGTCTTCGAATAGGCCCTTATAGTTCCAGAAATATACACCTCAGTACATACAAAAAAAAAGAGAAGCTACCTCTTTTAAATGAGTATTTCAAAATTACCTCATTTTTTAAAAATATTTTTAATAGATTTTATTTATTTATTCATGACAGACACAGAGAGAGAGAAAGAGAGAGGCAGAGACACAGGCAGAGGGAGAAGCAGGCTCTCAATCCCAGGTCCCCAGGATACACCCTGGGCCTAAGGCAGCGCCAAACCGCCCGGCCACTCGAGCCACTCGGGCTGCCCAAATTACCTCCTCATCTCTTGGTATTGAAGCACTGACTGCACCAAAGCTCTAACAAGTGCCTCAGGCACAGATCTTCTGTGACACTTTATACCTGGTTCATGGTTATTGTGACATCATCTCACCCTATTGGGTCTCCCTTGAGGACTGTATTGTATCAGATTCATCTTTGTGTCCTATGTAGTAACCAACTTTGCACATTTCAGCTACTCAATCAATATGGCTGGGAAGGATATGTGAATAAGTGCTTTCTTATATTTGGCCAGGTCAAAAGAAAAACATATATTCTGATGCCAGAAGTAGGATGTCCAGACCCAACAACCACCCAAAGGTAACATATCAGTATTACTCTCATTGTATAATTCCTGCAAAGGAGAGTCACACACCTAAACAAGTGTGCTCAATATGCAATAGCAGGCTAAGAACTCTCAACCGATGAACCTACCTTTACTCCAAAAATGGGCATTCTGTGAGTGACTTTCACTTGTTCTTTCAGTCACTCAGTAAAAATTTGCTGAAGTTATAAAACATGCTGGGCACAGTGCTAGATACTGGACATAAGAGATAAGCAAAGCATGAACTTTATTTTCAAGAAGCCCCCAGTCTATTGGAGAAGACAGATATGATGATAATAATGCCAATTCAAGTGACAGATCAAAAAAGATCAAGTGCTAGGAAAACCAATAGAGAGCATTTAAAAATGGAATCTTTTTCCATGTAGGGATCCAGGAAAGATTTCCAACAGGAGATAATGTTTGAACAAAATTTTGTTAGAATATTTTAAAATGAGGAAATAGTCCATGCACTGGCAAGAAGTTAGGGTGAGAATGACTAGGTCAGGAAAAAGATTCGTTTACTATGGCTACAATATAGAATGGGGCAGGAGCAAGGGCTGAAAATGAAACTGAAGGAAATAATTTGGGACCAAATTGTGATAAACATACGATAGCAATATATAAAAATTTTGGAATCTACTAAAAAAATATTGAAGTGCAATACAAACTCGATGAAAGAAAGATAAAGCCATGAAAATAAGAAAATAAGAAAGATCCGAGAGATGCACATCCTATACATAAGTATATCAGCTACGTTTCATTGGTTGCTTAAGTTTTTGAGAAGCAGCTGTGATTAATATAAGCCCAAAGGGCAGCTATTGACAAGATCTGGGGACTCCCTGTGTCATCCAAGCAAGGTTAGAGATCTAACCTGGATAGAAGCAGAATGCTTGCCCAGGTCAGGGGAACATCCTGACACAATTGAGGAAGAAAATGAACTCCAGCCCTGGTTGGTCTTTTAATCACTCTATTCAAAATTCAAATTCCACAGGGGAGGACTCACATTCCTTAGCTAGGGAAAGGCAGAACTCCCAGATAAACAATCCCACAGAATGTATCCAGTGAGGGAAGTGCAATTCCCCAAAAAGAAATCATGCTAGGGTCAGGGACAAACAGCCAAAAAACACGAAGACAAAAAGTTCACTGCAGAAGGTGAAACCAAACACAAAGAGAGGAAATACTTAAAGACTTGAGAGGAAGAAATCCCTAGACTGAAGAAAGGCCTGAGTCTGCACATCTGTATTTCAAACAAGCAATTTGAAGCATTAAAGATGAGTGCAATGCCTAGATAGATCCTATGAGCTGTTTTAATTCCTCCAGGTGCAACCTGGGAGCTTCTTTGGCCATGCCTCTGGATCCTGCTCTGTGCAAAGGAAGAAGTAAAGTTATCTATTGTTCCCATTACACTTAGAGAGATGGATAGGGAGAAAAGGAGCCAGGTCTGCAACTGAAACTGTCCTTAAATGAAGAAAAATTCATTCTTGGGTATCTAATGGTCATGGCCAGAACAGATGGGTCAGATTGGGAAAGCACCGTTAAGGCACTGCTTCTATGTACTGGGCATGATGGGGGCAGGAGGATAAGAATACGGTTCAGATAACTTTGGATCACAGTATGAAACACTGTCTTCAGGGAAACCCTGTCCATGTTGGCCTTTAGGAAGATAGTTACCTAAGTTCATTTTTTAAAATTCCCTCCCTTTGTCCTTGGAAAGGGTGAATGTGTGTTGCCCAAGTGTTACTCACTGACCAAAAATCCCAGGGAAGGTGAAGGAAGCTTATCCTCACACTACACAGATAGAGACACGGGGAGGGACTGACCAGTATGGTACAAAGTGCACTCTGGATGATTTTGCTTGACTCAGAAACCCAAACTCATGAAGGTTTACCGTGCTTAAGTCCGATGTGTTAGCCAAACCTTCTAACATGCTCTGGAAAATTTGTGGCTGTGTGGATTAGTGGGTCCTCTTACATACCCTGGAGAAATGAGGTACCCATGGAAAAATTAATTGAGCTCTACTCTTAAGATTTGTTTATCGTATATAAATTATACCTCAATTGAAAAATATCTGCTGAGGCTTGAGGATAGGATGTTCTAACAATGTGGCAATGGGCTCTCTCAAGACAGTGGAAGGGCTGGGTGAAACTCAAGGGAGTAAAGCAAGAATCAGGGTGAAGCAATGAAAGAATTCCAATGAAATGTTTATCTTTGTTTTATTCTTTTCCCTTTGCCTGTATGGAATACTACACTTGGCAACCTGTGTAAGAATTTTTTCCTATTTTATAATATCTTCTAGTTACCCTCAAATTTTTAGTTAAAAAAAGCTATAAGATAGTCTTATGGGGAATTAAGGAATCTTCAGTAAAGAAAAGTTGGCCTTATCCTGCTGAGGTATAAAGGTGGTGACAGGAGCTTCACAAGGACAGATGAAGGATTCGAGGACTCAGTGGATCAGTCAACACTGAAGAAGGCAACGACAATGTTGAAGTATATACAAGAGCAAACGTTTATTTCCCTAAAATCTACTGCACAAAGAAGATCTTTGTGATGCCAAGCTGGGAGCTGATGCAAAGATCTTTTGGAGTCATTCAAAAGATACAGAACAAAACTAAAGAGCATCCAAGCAGAAAGAGCAGATTACTTGGGGGGGCGGGGGGGGGCAATAAAAGTTGCTTCAGATTTCTTCTCTGCAACTCTAAATACCACAAGATAATGGATCCAAGAAATTTATACTCATTCAAATATTCAAATGCAAGGAAAACAGAAATGCAAACTCTCTCTCCCTCTGGCGTGCGCTCTCTCTCTCTCTCTCTCTCTCTCACACACACACACACACACACACAGAGTTTGGGAAAGTACTGAAAGAGGAAATTATTGAGATATAATCCAAAGAGATGGATAAGATTAAGTAACTCAAGACTGGGAAATTGGTAGTAAAAATTATAGGTAAAAATAATTACTCCAAGAATAGAAAAGATACAGTAAAAATTATAGCTAATAAGACATAAAACCAGTTCTAAGACATTATTTATATGGTCATATAAATGAAAGCAAGTCTCAAAAATATTATCATATATGTATATGATGTAAAGGTAATTCATAAAAATCATCTGTATCTAGAATTAAAATTATATCAAAACCAGCTAGAAAATGGAGTATGTAATAAGGAGAAATTATCTTTCTAAATTTGTCTTCTTAGAAGGAAGAAGTAGCTAGTTACTATTTCACTCATGGTGTGAACCTTAGAGAAAAATGTATTTAAATAAATTTTTTAAACTTAGTAACAAAGAAGGAATAAAAATAACATTTAAAACCACTAAGTTACTTGAGAGATGAAATATCTATAAAAAAAAAAAAACATAACTCTCGGAAGAAAACATAACTCTCGGGATGCCTGGGTGGCTTATTGGCTGAGTGTCTGTCTTTGACTCTGGTCATGATCCCAGGGTCCCAGGATTGAGGCCCACATCAGGCTCCTCTCAGGGAGTCTGCTTCTCCCTCTGCCTATATCTCTGTGTCTCTCATGAATAAATAAATAAAATCCTAAAAAGGAAAACATAACTCATAGTAAAAGACTTAAGTTTTTTTAAAAAAATAACAGCAAATCTCTACAATTTCTGTTTAATATTTTTCACCTAAATTGCTTTCATTCACATTACCTTTCCAGAATAATATTTCATTCTTGATATCAAATGCATTTGGTTTATCTTAACAAAGCTTTGATCTTTGCTTCTTGGGCACAAAGTTGTGTGGGGAAAATGATGAGACTTTCAAGATGAAAACCTTAATATTTCATAGAACTCTTTACTTAACTAGTAAGCTCCTGAATTGAAATTTTGGCCGTAGGATGAAAATTTCACCATCAAGGGCAGAAAATACAACTCTTTTTCATTTTGTTTTGTTTTTTTCTCCTATTTATTTTTTTCAGCTTTATTGAGATCTGATTAACAAATAATCTGTGTATGCATTTAAAGTATACAATCTAATATCTTTATATACATACATAATGAAATGTCACCCCAGGCAAGTTAATTAAACTACCCATCACTTTCTATACTTACCTTTTGTGTGTGTATGGTCAGAACATTTAAGATCTACCCATAACAAATTTCAAGTATACCACACAGTATTACTATGGTCATTGTGGTGTATATCACAATACCAGAACTAACTCACCTTATAACTGAAAATTTGTACTCTTTGACTAACTTCCCTTCACATCTTCTACCCTCAGCTGCTGGCAACCACCATTCTGCTCCCTCTTTCCATGAGTTTCACATTTTTAGATTCCACGTGTAAGTAAGACCATGCAGTACTTGTCTTTCTGTGTCTGACTTATTTCACTTAGTATAATGTCCTCTACATTTATTTGTGTTGTCAAAAATGGCCAGATTTCCTGCTTTTTTATGGCTGAATAATATTCCATTATTCCAATATTCTATGTACTATATATAGCAATCTTACCAATAGTGTACAAGGATTCCCTTTCTCTACATCTTTGCCAAGCTTGTTATTTTTTGGCTTCTTATAATAGCCATTATTAAGCCACAATAATAGCCACAGGTATAAGGTGATATCTCACTGTGGTTTTGATTTGCATTTCCCTAATAATTAGTAATATTGAGTGCTTTTTTTATACATCTATTGGCCATTTACAAGTCTTCTTTGGAAAAATGTCTATTCAGGTCCTTTGCCTGTTTTTTTTTTTTTAAGATTTTATTTATTTATTCATGAGAGACACACAGAGAGAGGCAGAGACACAGGCAGAGGGAGAAGCAGGCTCCATGCAGGGAGCCCCATGTGGGACTCGATCCCAGGACCCCAGGATCACACCCTGGGCCGAAGGCAGATGCTCAACCACTGAGCCACCCAGACATCCCATCCTTTGCCTGTTTTTTAACTGCATCATTTGTTCTTGTTTTTTGTTTTGTTGTTGGAGTTTTGTTTTTGCTATTGAGTCATATGAGTTTCTTGTATATTTTGGATATTAGCCCCTTATCAGATATACAGTTTGCAAATATTTTCTTCTATTCTGTAAGTTGCTTTTTCATTATACTGATTGTTTCCTTTACTGTGCAGAAACTTTTTATTTTGGTGTAGTCTCATTTGCTTACTTTCGCTTTTGTTCCCCCACTTTTGGTGTTAGCCAAAAAATTATTGCCAAGGCTAATGTCAAGGAACTTTTTACCTATATTTTCTTCTAGAATGTTTATTATTTTGTCTTACATTTAAGTCTTTAATCCATTTTGAGTTGATTTTTGTATATAGTGAAAGTGTCCAATTTCATTCTTTTGCATGTGAATATCTAGTTTTTCTTTTTTTTTTTAATAAAGATTTTATTTATTTATTTATTCAAGAGAGACACCGAGAGAGAGGCAGAGACACAGGCAGAGGGAGAGGCAGGCTTCACGCAGGGAGCCCAAAGTGGGACTTAATCCTGGGACTCCAGGACCATGGCCTGGGCCGAAGGCAGGCACTACACCACTGAGCCACCCAGGGATCCCGAATACCTAGTTTTTCTATCATTTACTGAAGAGACTATTTTTCCCCATTGAGTATTACTTTGTTGATGATTAGTGGAATGTATACTTGTAGGTCTATATCTGGGCTATTTTGTTCAACTTGTCTATGTGTCTCTTTTTGTGCTGGTACCACACTTTTTTTTATTACTATTTTGAGACTATAGCTTGGTAATATAATTTTAAATCAACTTTGTTCTTTTTTCTCAAGATCTCTTTGACTATTGTGATATTTTGTGGTTCCAAATGATTTTTAGAATTGTTTCTAGTTCTAGGAAAAATACCATTGGAATTTTTATAGGGATGTATTAAATATGTAGATTTCTTTGGGCACTATGGATATTTTAACAATATTAACTCAGTCAATCCATGAACATGGGGTTTATTTATGTCTTCCTCACTTCCTTTCATCAACGTCTTGTAGTTTCTTGTAGTTTCTTATGTGTGAGTCTTTCATCTTCTTGCTTAAAAAATTTCCTAGGTATTGTATTCTTTTTGATGCTCTTATAAAAGGAATTGTTTTCTTAACTCATTTTTTAGATAGTTTGTTGTTATGTTATATAAGTACAACCTATATTTGTATGTTGATTTTGTATCCTGCAACTTCACAGAATTTTGCTGATTGGTTTCATCATGTTTTGGTGGAATCTTTAGGGTTTTCTATATATAAGATCATATCATCTATAGATACACTTTATTTTTTTCCTTTCTGATATGGATGCCTTTTTTTTCCTCATTACTCTGACTAGGATTTCCAGTATTATGTTGAATAAAAGTGGCAAGATTTAGCATTCTTGCTTTGTTCCTGATCTTACAGGAAAAGTTTTCAGTTTTCACGGTGAAGTAGTCATTAGTTGTGGGGTTGTCATATATGGCCTTCTTTTTGATAAAATATATCCTTTCTATATCTAAGTTGTTGAGAGTTTATCATGCAGAATGTTGAATTTTCACTAACAATTTTACTGTATCTATTTAAATTATATGATTTTTATCCTTCATTCGATTAATGTGGTGTATTGTATTTATTGCTTTGCATATGTTGGATCATCCTTGCATCTCAAAGATAAATCCCATTGCTCATGGTGTGTGATCTTTTTAATATGCTGTTGAATTCATTTTGGTAGTATTTTGTTAAGGATTTTTGCATCTGTGTTCATTAGGGATATTTATTGGCCTGAATTTTCTTTTCCATAGTGTTCTTGTCTGGCTTTTTTACCATATTTCTCCAATATTAAGAAGCTTATATAAGTTGAATTTTCCTGTTATGAACAATTTGTGTATTTCCCCTTCCCAACCCATCACTGAGAGTTGAAATTGTAAGGGTTTTCTTGACCTTTAAAAAGAATCATAGTTTTTGCCTATGCTTTCCATACTGTGAAATATTACTCTGTATTATTTATACAAAAATTCCTATATTCATATATCACAAAAACTTTTATCATAATTATAAAATTATAAGCTCATCCCAATTGGCTTTCCAATATCAGCTATGACTTTTATAGTATCTGACTATGGTATTTCTACAATGTCTACTAAATACAAAAAGCTAAGTAGATGCCTTCTCACTTTTTCTTTTTATAAGCTAAACCCTGACCTAAATCATTTGGATTCTAATGATTTTTTAAAAATGAATATGTATAGCTCTATTAACTGACAATTACAGAAGGTAACATATACTCAAATCTTGAAATCAGTTAATTGTTCTTAAATTTCTATCACCACTCTCAGTGGAAAAAAAAATTATATTGGCAAAAGTTTTAAGTCATTCTTAATATTCTACAGACATGTTGAACAAGAAAACTTTTACACTACCAAGAATAAAATAAAAGAAAGAAAAAAGAAAGAAAGGAGAAAGAAAGAAAAGAAAGAAAAGAAAAAAAGAAATTTGAATAAAGTAAAGTTGGCTTTTATTCTAACTGTGAAGCTCTAAGTTTAAAAAAAAATAGTTTTATGTTACTATCTTTGAGCTAAATGAACAAAAGTCCTACAAAATTAATTGTCCCTCAAACATTCAGATAACACATTGTACCTCTGGATCTCAGTTGTTCAGATTGTTTCAGTTGTGGTCAGTCGTAACTTAATAAACATGAATTAGAACTTGGGCATTTCCTAAAATGCCTTTCCTGCATATTCAGGCCCAAATCATATAGTCCACTTACAGAAATAGCCATATGACCCACCCTCTGTTGTTGGGACGATTGGCACAAGTAGCAGAACTAGTAGGCACAGTCACATAGTCACGTAGATATGACTATGGCCTTATAGATAAAAAAAATAAATAACTGAAGCTCACAAGTGACCTGTATGCTAATGAAACATTCAATTCTTCTAAATGTTGTCTCAAGACATCAAGAGTGAAATTATTTAGGCAAGCCATGGAGGAGTATGAAAACAATGTAATATTTATTTCATATTAAATACCTTTTTAATACCTAATCTCCTGGGTTTATCAATTAATATTGATTGCCTATATTTCTATGTTCATTACTCTTTGCTGGTCAAACTTCTGTATCAGCCCTGAGCATTCATTGAACATACATTGTACAATAGGCACGATGCTGAGCACTTGACTTTTACCATCCCATTCAATATGCCATGGGTTCAGGGCTCTTTTCTTTTTTGAAGTATTATTTCATGGGATTTCCCTTTAGTTTCATATGTTTTGGTTGCTTCTGCTGTTGCAGAGATGTCATCCAAAGATTGGGTACAGATGTATCTTTTTAAAAATAGCGTAGAATTAACAGAGATTATTCGACACTTATCAGCAACTAAAATGTCAAGAAAAGCATGCCATGACATGTTCCAATCCAATTAGATCTGAAGAAAGTTGTGACTTAAGTCAATTTATAATCACTTAACAATTTGGACAAGCTTGATTGAATTAAGCATTCATTTCCATTTCAGTATAGTTAGTTATTCATAGAAAAGTAAGGGGAGCTTAAATCAAGGTGGGGAGATGGAATTCTTCTCAATTAGAATTAGATTCCATGTATATTAAGCACTGAGACTCAGATTCAGACTCTGCCAAAACAATCATACAGTTGTTCCTCAGGAGTTACTGAATAATTAGAAAAATAGACTGGGGATGCTTCCTGGGAATATGCATTAATGACTTTCCATCTAGGAGTTTGGCTCACCTTGGTTCCTGAAAGAGGAATCACCCTCTCTCCAGTTCCTGTGACACCTGGATATGTTAGAAAAGCCCCTCTGTCTCCAAATCATTTTGAATTAAGTGTAGTTAAATTAACTTTTATCCCAACTATGTTTACTGTAAGTATGAAAAGAAAATATTTATGTGAATTTATATTAAATAAATGTGTAGAGATGAATGCAGTGTGGAGCACAGAGCAGCATGGATGTTGCCCCAACTCACCTACTTGGCCTAGAGGCCTAGTGCCTGTACAGCCTGTACCTTACCTGGCTAACTGAGGCCTGAGGTAGAAAATGCTAGAGCACAGGGACTGTATTAGGCAATCTTGGTTATTATTTTATCAAGATTTCTTGCTAAAACTTCATGCATGTTCTCTCTCCAGGCACAACCCAAATTCATATTATACTTAAAAGTCTACATCAAAGTAAAAACATATTACTTATGTTTTTATATTCCTCAGAAGAACCATAACCAACTGCTAAAATGAAAAGCATTACCACAATACCACCATGCATACACATACACCCCCTATACTAAGTCTTTGTCAAACTTCTAATTATTGTTGAACTTGGAAGACAAAATTATGGATTCTGGTGATGAGCAAATAACTAAAGAGAAGGCTCCAGCATATCCTGAGGAGATCAGAAAGGCAAAAGGTATTAGGAAAACAGGAAAAATACCACATATTTTCAACAGAAGGGCATGAATACACTGAACTGATTACAAAACTATTGGAAGGATTGAGAAAACAAAAACAAGCAGTACGTTAACCCAGAAAGCAGTAACTTAGGAAGCCTATTGGTGGTCAGAGACCAAAGCTATTGGTGACTCCATCCTTCTAATAGGACCTTATGCTTACTGGCAGAGAGGGTCTCTTGGAGGAATACCCATCCCTTCCCTCACTGATACAAGCTGAGACCAGCTGTGACTCACACACTATAGTTACCATCGTCTTGGATCTTCTGTCCAAGTTGAGTAAGCACAAATAATAACAGCAGAACAAGGGGCCAACGTGAGGGATGTGGTCATTCCAGTGCAAAATGAGGTTTGCATGAGAAGAAGCAAGATATCCAAAGGGAATAGGTAGTTGAAAAATGGACTGACTTTTGTTGAGAAGAGATGACAAAAAACAGATATTAGACTGTTACCAAGTTAGTAACACTCTTCATTTGGATAGCTATCTACTCCACTAGGTATCTTTACAAACATCACTTCATTCAATCCTCACAAATTGGCACTAGAAGGGACATGGGTCGCAAGAAATAGCATAGGATGGTAGAATAGCTAGAAATATAAAAAGTCTATGTGGTACCCCAACAGAGAGTGAAAAACAGAGCTTCAAGAAGGTGGTGGTAAAATACCAAGGGACATTAGAATTTCCTGCCCTTGGAATTCTGGTAGCAGAGAGGCAGAAAAGGAAGCCACTGAAAACCTTGAAAAGTTCATTCATGAGATCAGAGGGGGACAGAAGCTGGACTACAAAAGCAAAAAGAATAAATGCAGGTAATAGATCTTATTCATTTGGGGGGGGTGTTTTTGGTTTTGTGGGGTTTCTTTCTTTCTTTCTTTCTTTCTTTCTTCTTTCTTTCTTTCTTTCTTTCTTTCTTTCTTTCTTTCTTTTTTTTTTTTTAGTGAAGCCTCCACTTACTGCCTCAAGTTATAATAACATTTACATTTTGATGTCTTAAAGACCGAGATTCAAATTCTTTCTCTCTTTCTTCCCCCACCCCCCTCAGTTCCCCAAGCTGAGAGTGGAAGGGCTACCAGGGGTGAGGAGAAGACAAGCTTTGTTTTCTCTTTTTGACATTCTACGCTTTTTACATACAAAAAAATTTGTCAGCACAACTTTACCTTTTAATTACCAAAAAGATTCAAACCTTAACACATAAATATCCTTATTGATTATAACAACTATTTAATTTTGTCAAAGTTTTGAAGTTCTCAGTCATCCCTATAAGGAGCTCACATGCAGGGACACAGATCCTGCTCCAAGAATCTATTATCTGGAGAGTCATTCTAGACCGCACTACCATCTCTGGTGAAAGGTGAGCATAAATCAAAAAGAGGGCATTTAAATAGCCTCGAGTTTTCTTTTCACTCTTTAAAAGTGGGCTGGAGGCAATCAGGATTAGCCGGTCTTCGGACAGGCAGAACCTAAGGCCTGAATGGCTCCTGTTGGCATCTTCAAGTCCCTGCAGATTCAGAAGCCTTGCCTAATTGCTGAGGGGCATTTCCCAATCACTGAGAATTTGGAGCTTGGCTTCATCTGCTCACCAGGTTACAGTCTGTTATGCTGTGGCAGCATCGCCTAACTTCAAATGATGGATTTCCTGCCAGAGCCACAGGATTTCACCGGAACCCACTTCTCCCCTTGGGGCATTCCTCCCCCTACTTTTGGCAGAGAGTGTGACCTCAGGTAAGGTTCCTATTCACGTTGAGTAATTGTTTCCAAATAGACCAATGAATCGGCCCCTGTCTTGAGAAATAGAGTTGTTGCCTGACATGAGTTCCTTTATGTGACATTGAGCATTAAAATCTTCCACAAACCACGTCAGAAGTGTGCCTGCCCAACTCTATGTCTGCAAAGAGAGAAAAGCAGCCTTACCCTCATTTTACAGAAATAAAGCAAACATGACCAAATCAGTCACTAACAGAGGCTTCTGGCAGATGAATCAAATAACACCCACCCTCTGGTATTATGTGGAACCCATTGGACTTTGTCAGCCTCCCCCAGTACTGCCAGGTATGTTAGTCTGTGTCATACCATTAGCCACTGTTGTTACAGGGGAACCCCATGGACTGCTGGAGAGATGGGAAAGGGAGCAGAATTCATTCACCCCCAGGGGTTGCTGATCTGTGAGTCTCTGGAGACCGCGTTCTCTGCTTCTCATTCTAATTCTAAATTACACTCTCAGCTCAATAATCAAGGACAAACACCACCTTTTTAGTGAAACCTTGACCGATTGTATCAGGTCAGAGTCATTTCCTGCCCCTTGGAATTCTGATAGCTTCTAGACTGTCCTGCTCAGTAGTGATTAGGTGTCGGTACCTCAGAGTGTCATGTACATTTGCATACACTGCTTCTTCAGACACTACTTATAAACATAGTGAGGATGAAGACTGCCCCCTTTGTGCCCAGTGCAAGTGCTGCCTTAACAGATGTGGTGATCATGCCACATTTGCCATAACCTGCCCTGGCCTGGTCCTCAGGTTCCTACACAGATGAGTGTTAGGTATCTTAGCAAATCATCACTTTCCTGAGGACAGGACCATTGTCCTACACTCCTTGGTTATATTCACAATGCTTAAGACATTCTTGATGCCAATCATAAAAATGCAGTGCTTGGATGATTAATTATTAAAGTCATCTTTATTCTTAATTTTAGTTGAGGATGTCCTAGTTCACGGTAAAACTGGATGTGAGCACACCCTACCCCTCTAGTCTCTTATTTTGAACATCCAAATGGTCTAAGATGTGTAAATCACCACATTCATCACCAATGCAGTTGGCCACAGTCTGACATAGGGCCTAAAGAGACATGTGAAGTTGCAGGCTGCTATATTAAAAACCAGCATCCAAACTGTCAAATTAAAAAAAAAAAAACTCTCAAATTACAAATAGTTCAAGTCTGTGCCTTTTATATCTCAATTAACATTTTAAGCCAATAAGAAAATATAAATATACTAGTTCTAACCGGTGTTTGGGGAGGGGGAGAAGAAGATGCAAATATTTGAAGTGAATAACTTTAGACTTCAACTTTGAATAATGTGGAATCACTTCCCTAATATATAATAAATTATTTTCCCCTCAGCAAGAGAACTAATTAATAAGCAAAACACAGACAGACTATCACCAACCCTTAGCAGATCCTTATTTTTAATTGTCAGGATATCAGAAAAGGTTGTGTTGAGAAGGAACAATTTCCAATTCCTTCCCTTTCCAGGCTTCCTGCTCTGGTTAACAACTGTGATAAGTAAAAGCCAGAACTCTCCTAAAGAAGAATAATCAGTGCACTGGCAGCTTAGGACCCCAGATACTGGTTAATAATTGAAGTGCAATAAGCTCTCAAGTTGTTTGCATGTGCTCTTCCCACAGAAATTTCTTTTGGGGCAAAGGATGCCTTGGAGAGGTTTCCCTCACTTCCATCAGAGAGGAGACCAGTCTGGAAATGCCAAATCCAGACCCACAGAATGAATTCAGAGATACACTGCAGACCTCACAAAACAGAGGCCAAAACAGAGGATTTTACTTCTCTTTATTGACTAGCCAGCCTCAAAAAAATATCATGTTCGTCTTCATGAATACAATCTTTAATTTGAATGATAAATATTTCTTGCACCTGCTCAAGCTCTTAAATGTTTACAAGAAATCTAAAATGACTAACAGATTCCATCCAGCCTACCAGGCCTCCCTGCCTGAGGGTGATCTCACCTCTCTCTGACCCCTCATTCTCCCCCTACCAGCACCTACTGCAGCTCAGCTCAACCCATCTACAAGTGACTCTGCTCTTTGCTGGCTCACTCCTTCAGTCTGTCCTGTTAGTGAGCTCTGCAGTATCATTTAACTATCCCTGCATTTTACATTTTGGCTCCTTAACTGGACTGAAGACTCCCAGCAGGCAAGTGTTATATGAGTGAGTCTATTAGTCAGCAGCTGTTTCTTCAGACTAGTTTCTAAGAAATTAACCCTCTTTATCAATGGTCAGGCTCTAGCTTCCTGATAATTCATAGCAAAAGAGATTCCATGCAAGTAATGAGAGTATACAGATGCATGTGGGTTATTCTAGACATGGAGAGTAACTGGAATCTCAGTAATTTAAAGGGGACTCAACATCTAAGGCTAAGGATTATGAAATTCACATCCCTAAAAGTTTCCTGCCTAATTCTGTGTTCTAGCCATCTTTCTCAGGGCACTGGGTTAATATGAAACAGAAATGGCTCTCAATCTACTTGTTAAAAAAAAAAAAAAACATAAAATAGCTAACATTTATCGCATACCACCATGTGCTTAGCATTGCTCTAAGCGCCTCACAGGTATCTTATTTCATTCTCAGTGGCCCTATGAATAGATACTACCATCACCTCTGTTTCACAGAACAGGTGATTGAGCCAAGAAGCATTTGCCCATGCTCAGAGCGCTGGGATGGGAAGAGCCAGAAAGTCAGCCCTGCACAAAAGCTGTTCCTCACTTCTGCACCACTCCATCTTCCCTCCACCTACTTCCAAATACAAGGGCTCTTTTCTTTGTCTTAATGTATCTTCTTGTATAATACTTCACCACAGAATTGATGAAACTGATCAAAATTCTCTGAATGAAAATCGTGGATTTTTTTAAACAATCCACCCTTTCTACCTTAATAATTTCTGATTGAGCTACTATACAACTACAGGGGTGCCATTCTCATTGTCTGCTATATAATAGTGGCTCTGGATTTATGCAAGGTAGCAGCCTAAAACCCAACATCCTAGCCTGCTTCTTTCCACCTTCTTATTAGAGAATCAATATGTGTTATTCATTTGAACATTGTTGATGCACAAAAATGCCTGAGACTCCTGTGTTACCTGGGCACTGTTATAACCTAAGATTCCACTGTAAAGACCAATTCCAACTAACTTCAGCATAAAGAAAGAGTTTATGGTTCATTTAGTTAGGAAAGCATCTGGAGGATGTACACCTGACTTCAGGCACAGTGGAATCCCGACACGCAAACATCATCAAACTCAGTCTTTCAGTTTGCTCTGATTTCTTCTGTATTGGCTTCATTCTCTTCACACAATCATCAGCAGTTTTAGGCTCAAAGCTAGTAATTACATAGGACAGAGAGTACTGCTTTCATATGGCTCTAGCAACAGGCCTGGAAGGACTGTCTTGGGCCCATTTTTCAACTCTGTGTGGCCTGAAGAATTCAGAATTCCCAGTGGCCAAGCCAATGTGCTCTGGCCCCCTGTAGAGAGGCTAACCTGCCCCCCACCTGAACCCACATGAAGTGGGTTTTACATAAAAAAGAGAAAAGAGATGGTGAATAGATAAAAACAATACATTTTAACAGAGATACCATCAATACACATATCAGAACACTTTTAAAATTTACTCCCAATTATGTTCTTTATACGTAATACTTTATTCTTTGTAGAATTCAATAGATCTGACGAACTAAAGAGGTGTGCAAGCCATAGATAAGCAAACTGAGTCTCAGTTTCGAGTAAGTAAACTGTTCTAAATGGCAATTAAAAACATTCCTTCTCCTAAAAAAATAAAAATAAATGACAATGTAATTTTTAATTTTTATTTTCTCCATTCAAAGTAGACCAACTCAAGGAATTATACTGTACTGACAATTAAAATTACATTCTTCCTGGGCTTCTAGGTCACAGAATTATGTAAATTCTTTAATGCTTTCAATAATTAGAATCACAAGTTAACACAGCTTTCTAAGCAAAACACTGCAATTACTAATGTTTACAGAAAATTTTTATCTCTAAAGAATCACACATGGCAGCAGTATTTACAATCTGACTTTAAAATTTTGAGATATGTCCTGGAAAACTCTAAGTAGTTTCTAAGTAGTCTAAAATGTATTAGGGGCAAAATGATTTTGCTTTGTATATCCATTCATCAAGTGAAACCATCATCTTTGGAATGTTACTTTCTGGAAAGAAAAATAATCATATGCACTACATCATTCAGACTGTCTTTGCCTGTTCAGGATGCTATAATAAAATACCACAGACTGAGTAGCTCATAAATAATAGAAATTTATTTCTGTTCTGGAGGCTGGGAAATCCAAGGCACCAGCATGTTCAAGTTCTTGTGAGGGTCCTCTATCTGGTTCATAAACAGCAACTTCTCACTGTCCTCACATGGTGGGAGGAGCTAGGGGTTCCTCTGAGGTGTCTTTTATAAAAACACTAGTCTCAATTAGTAAGGCTTCATCCTGATGGACTAAGCACATCCCAAAGGCCCCACCTCCTAACACCACCACCTTTGGGGGATTAGGATTTCAATATATATGAATTTGGGAGGACATCAATATTCAGACCATGGCAGACTACATTCCCAATCTGTAGCTCCATGAATTCTAACGAGGTAGACTGATGCATATCATAACAGAAAAGATATTATGTGCACAACTGAAGCTAAATGCAAGGATGTACCATGTGTACCTAGGAAAGCCACATTTTGATTTTGATCTATATCATTTAAATATTTCTTTTAAGGAACTAAGTGGGTTGATTATTTTTCTATAAAGATCACTCTAGGAGTATCTGGTTGGCTGAGTCGATTAAGCTTCTGTCTTCATCTCAGGTCATGATCTCAGGGTCCTGGATTCGAGCCCCATATCAGGCTCTCTGCTTCTCCCTCTCCCTCTGCTCTGCCCCACTCAAACTCTCTCTCCGTCTCTCAAATAAACAAATTAAATTAAATGATTCTAATGTAAAAATATTTACCATAAGTTCCAAAATATTTGAAGAATAAATTGTAAAGCTCTCATTTTGCCTCTAAGCTTTCACTTCACTATTAGAAACCAAAAAAAAAAAAAAACAAAAACAAAAACATCCATCATTGCTGAAAGTCATAGCTTCCAAACATATGTTTAATACATCCAGTAAGAACACACAATATCCAGTAAGGTATAAAACTATCAATAGATGATCTGTTTCTTCTACCAAGACTAATGAAGTCTCTACCAAGACTAATATGTGGAAACCTCCAGAAATTTAGGGCCATGTAGCCAGAGCATAAATTTATTCAAACCTGTTCCCTCAAAAAAAAAAAAAAAAAAAAAAAAGAAAAGAAAAGAAAAAAAAACTTGTTCCCTCTCCTTGGCCTATACACTCCTTCAAATCTTCCATTTTCCTAGGGTTTCATATTTCATACCAGTTACAATCTTATCATGTAGCATTTTAATGCCTAATTTAATTCTGTATTTCCATTGTCTTAGAGCATACCTTTTTTAATATTTGTAAACGAAAAAGCTTTTAATCCACACTCTAAGACTACCTGTCTTTTATCTTCTTGAAAAGTCAAACTGCTAGTATTCAGCTCTTATAATCATTCCCAAGCATGTTAATATTTGGCTGCTTTGTTCCATGGTCAAAAAGAAAATGTGAGACTTCCCATTGACCTACAGCTGAGAGATGTGCTGGCATTTCAAATGACAGCTCAGAAGCAGTAGCCTTCGGAAGGTAACCCACTGCTCTCTCAAACCTAGAAATTCAAGCTTTTCTTACTGATTTAGCCAAAAGGATGTCATGACACCCATCATTATTCCCAGTATGGAGTCAGGATGAGTACCTTGGTCCAAATAAGAAATTTTATTACATGGAACTGATTGTGAATTTTATAATAGCATTTAAGTTCTTTTTAAAATATTAGTAGATGTGTGCTGCTTTGACTCCAAATTCCTAAAAAGAAAGGTTGTTCTCACAATGTTTTTACCTCAATTGTTATGATATTTGAAGCCCTTATATAGTATACACTATTTTAAAATGCCAGACAACTCTTTGTTTTATTGATGCCTGATATTTGAGGCTGGCTTGTACCTATTCCTTCTACTCCTATTTAAAATATGTAAACACAGATCCTTTCCTAATACTGAAAGATAAAGAGGTTTTGAATTTTTTAACTTATTGTTCCTAGTTTTAGGACTGTCACCAAATCCTATCCCTTCTAACTCCTAACATCATCTGAATTCTGCATCTGCTCCTTAACCATAATTGCCACCAACTTCTCACTTAGATTCCTGCATCAGTAGCTTAACTAGCCTACTATCTCACCCATCTACAATCCATCCTCCTTACCATCACTGGAAAGCTTTTTAAAATCCTTCCAGGTGGGTATCTATAAAACAAATGTTAGGGGTTGTACATACTGCAGTTTGCCTATGCATTATTGATACTTCATTCATACTAGTAAAATTCTTCATTTTTATACAGTGGCAATGTGTCCAGTTAAAAATACATATTTCCCTAGACTCACCATGACCAGTTCTGGCCAATGATATGTAAGCAGAAATCTCTGGGTGAGATTTCTGGAAAGCTTTACTATCCTGATCATGACATGGGCCTTTTGTCCTTTTTCCTTCCTTCTCATTTCTATCTGGAATGGATCAACAATGGCAAGAGATAATGGCAGCCACTTTAACACCATCAGGAAGGAATAACTCACAAAGGCTGAGGAGGAAGCCAACTGAAGAATTTGAGTCTCTGACAGTACCTTTGAGCTGTCACATCAACCCTGGCTGCACTGCACATCTCTGGCCTTTCTTCCCACTTCTTATGGGAGAAAAATAACCTTTACTGTTTTCGGAGTTTCTGTTTCTAGCAGTCAAACACAATCTAACTGATAGAGGAATCAGAATAAAAGCCTCGTAAATTCCAGGTCAAAGGCCAGATGGTTCCAGGATTCAATGTAAAGTCACCTCACCAATAGGATTAGATCATAGACAGCTCATGCCGGGCTATTTTGCTTCTAACACCAAAATATTCATTTCCCCACATCTAGAGGCTATGTCCTGATCAAATGGTTTCCCTAAGTAGAGCTCATTAATACATGCTCTTTATGTAGAATAATCAATGTACAGATACATAGAGAATATTAATTCAATTCAAAGCTTTATTCTATGCACTGAGACTAGTAAAGAAAGTAAAATAGTCTTTAGTCTTTATACTTAAGAAACTCACAATCCAGTTGTGAACAAAAATAAAAAAATTATTGTAAAGAAAATAGTCGATATCAAGATAAGATTAGAAAACTTCATAAAACAATGCAGATTAATCTTTTTTTAAAAAAACCTATAGAGACAATGAGAGTGTTAAAGAAGCTTAAATCAGGAGACACGCTCTTTAAATACTAAAAGGAATAAATAGACATTAGAAGTGTTTTTTTAGTGGTTCAGCTATAATAGCATGGTAGATTCACATTTTGATGTATCCTCTCTCTTTCAAACACACATATCACTTATAAATAAAATGTAGAAATTAAAATGAAAAAAAAAATAGAACCAGTTTCAAGAATAAGAAAAGGATATCCACAGAAGACAGAAGCAAAACAGCAAGTCTGGATTAAGGCCACAAACCTACTGGTGGTGGTAGTCAGAGGTTAGTTCCTATGGGTTAAACAAAACCAGGTGTTTTTTATGTCACACCCAGACATGCCTGGTCAGGGTGAAGGTAAGAGACTAATTTCGTGCTCTGTGCTGGCAGATAAGGAAACAATTCTGAACCTTACCTAAAAAACATATTTGAACGAGCTACAGGATAATATTGAATGCAACATATGATAAAAGCATGCTGGTTAATATAATTAAAATTTAGTGGAAAACACTAATTTAGCTCTTTTTATTAAGGAAACACATCAAAACAAAACCTTAATCATAAAAGGAGGGTTAGGGAATGATATTTAATGTCATGTTCAGAAGGAGGGCAGAAATATTGAATAACTATAAGTCTCATTAGAAAAATATATGATTTAACAGAACATCTGGATGGCTCAGTAATTTAAGTGTCTGACTTTAGCTTAGATCATGATCTCAGGGTCCTGGGATTGAGCCATGCATTGAGCTTCATGCTCAGCAGGGAGTCTGCTTGGATTCTCTCACCCTCTTCTTCTGCCCCTCCCCCTCTCAAATAAATAGATAAAAATCTTATTAAAAAAAAGAAAAATGTATGCTTTAGGGTGTATTTTTAAGAATATAATAAATAATACAATCTATACCATCTAAACCAGCAAACATAAAAGAAATAATTTTTATCAAGAAGACTTACATCTTTATTTCATTAGGACATGAAAATTATATAGCCCTGACCAACAGAGAGGGATAGTGGCTCTACTCATGTAAAGGATGCAGTCATAGTAAAAGCAAGCAAATAACCAGCAGACTACTCAGAGACTAAAATAGGGAGTTCTAGGAGGTGAGATAGGCATTGGGGGCCTCATAAGGTCTCCACATATTCCAAATAGACTCAATTTCCAAATTTACTATAAAGCTATACTCATCAAAACTGTGAGGTGTTGGGGGCACCTGGATGGCTCAGTCAGTTAAGTGTCTGAATCTTGATCTCAGCTCAGGTCTTGATCTCAGGGTCATGAGTTCAAGACCTCCTTGCATGGAGCCTACTTAAAAAAAGTTTTTTTGAGACTTTGATGTGAGGATAGTCATAGATCAATAGAACAGAATTAAAAGTCCACAAACTAACCTTTCATTTATTCAAATTAATTTTTCACAAAGATTCCAAGATAATTCAATAGAGAATTGATTGTATTTCCAATAAATGGTGCTGAGACATTTAGGTAACAGTGTGCAAAAAGGAAAAAGAAAAGAAAAAAAGCACGTGGGTATTTCCGTTGTTTAACCATCTGCCTTCAGCTTAAGTTATGATCCCAGGTACTGAGATCAAACCCCATATCAGGCTCAGGGAGCCTGCTTCTCCCTATCCCTCTCCCTGCTGTTCCCCCTGCTTGTGCTCCCTCTCTCTCTCTGTCAAATAAATAAATAAAATCTTTAAGAAGAAAAAAAAGAAAGAAACTTAGACTCTACCTGATGCTATAGACAGAATAATACAAATGGGATCCTAAACCTAAATTAAGTTTTTTTTAATAAATTTATTTTTTACTGGTGTTCAATTTAACAACATACAGAATAACACCCAGTGCTCATCCTGTCAAGTGCCCCCCCCAGTGCCCTTCACACATTCACCCCCACCCCCCGCCCTCCTCCCCTTCCACCACCCCTAGTTCGTTTCCCAGAGTTAGGAGTCTTTATGTTCTGTCTCCCTTTCTGATATTTCCCACACATTTCTTCTCCCTTCCCTTATATTCCCTTTCACTATTATTAATATTCCCCAAATGAATGAGAACATACACTGTTTGTCCTTCTCCGATTGACTTACTTCACTCAGCATAATACCCTCCAGTTCCATCCACGTTGAAGCAAATGGTGGGTATTTGTCGTTTCTAATGGCTGAGTAATATTCCATTGGATACATAAACCACATCTTCTTTATCCATTCATCTTTCCATGGACACCGAGGCTCCTTCCACAGTTTGGCTATTGTGGACATGGCTGCTAGAAACATCGGGGTGCAGGTGTCCCGGCGTTTCATTGCATCTGAATCTTTGGGGTAAATCCCTAACAGTGCAATTGCTGGGTCGTAGGGCAGGTCTATTTTTAACTCTTTGAGGAACCTCCACACAGTTTTCCAGAGTGGCTGCACCAGTTCACATTCCCACCAACAGTGTAAGAGGGTTCCCTTTTCTCCGCATCCTCTCCAACATTTGTTGTTTCCTGCCTTGTTAATTTTCCCCATTCTCACTGGTGTGAGGTGGTATCTCATTGTGGTTTTGATTTGTATTTCCCTGATGGCAAGTGATGCAGAGCATTTTCTCATGTGCATGTTGGCCATGTCTATGTCTTCCTCTGTGAGATTTCTCTTCATGTCTTTTGCCCATTTCATGATTGGATTGTTTGTTTCTTTGGTGTTGAGTTTAATAAGTTCTTTATAGATTTTGGAAACTAGCCCTTTATCTGATATGTCATTTGCAAATATCTTCTCCCATTCTGTAGGTTGTCTTTTAGTTTTGTTGACTGTATCCTTTGCTGTGCAAAAACTTCTTATCTTGATGAAGTCCCAATAGTTCATTTTTGCTTTTGTTTCTTTTGCTTTCGTGGATGTATCTTGCAAGAAGTTATTGTGGCTGAGTTCAAAAAGGTGTTGCCTGTGTTCTCCTCTAGGATTTTGATGGAATCTTGTCTCACATTTAGATCTTTCATCCATTTTTAGTTTATCCTTGTGTATGGTGCAAGAGAGTGGTCTAGTTTCATTCTTCTGCATGTGGATGTCCAATTTTCCCAGCACCATTTATTGAAGAGACTGTCTTTCTTCCAGTGGATCGTCTTTCCTCCTTTATCGAATATTAGTTGACCATAAAGTTCAGGGTCCACTTCTGGGTTCTCTATTCTGTTCCATTGATCTATGTGTCTGTTTTTGTGCCAGTACCACACTGTCTTGATGACCACAGCTTTGTAGTACAACCTGAAATCTGGCATTGTGATGCCCCCAGATATGGTTTTCTTTTTTTAAAATTCCCCTGGCTATTCGGGGTCTTTTCTGATTCCACACAAATCTTAAAATAATTTGTTCTAACTCTCTGAAGAAAGTCCATGGTATTTTGATAGGGATTGCATTAAACGTGTAAATTGCCCTGGGTAACATTGACATTTTCACAATATTAATTCTGCCAATCCATGAGCATGGAATATTTTTCCATCTCTTTGTGTCTTCCTCAATTTCTTTCAGAAGTGTTCTATAGTTTTTAGGGTATAGATCCTTTACCTCTTTGGTTAGGTTTATTCCTAGGTATCTTATGCTTTTGGGTGCAATTGTAAATGGGACTGACTCCTTAATTTCTCTTTCTTCAGTCTCATTGTTAGTGTATAGAAATGCCATTGATTTCTGGGCATTGATTTTGTATCCTGCCACGCTACCAAATTGCTGTATGAGTTCTAACAATCTTGGGGTGGAGGCTTTTGGGTTTTCTATGTAGAGTATCATGTCATTGGCGAAGAGGGAGAGTTTGACTTCTTTTTTGCCGATTTGAAAGTCTTTAATGTCTTTTTGTTGTCTGATTGCTGAGACTAGGACTTCCAGGACTATGTTGAATAGCAGTGGTGAGAGTGGACATCCCTGTCTTGTTCCTGATCTTAGGGGAAAGGCTCCCAGTGCTTCCCCATTGAGAATGATATTTGCTGTGGGCTTTTCGTAGATGGCTTTTAAGATGCTGAGGAATGTTCCCTCTATCCCTACACTCTGAAGAGTTTTGATCAGGAATGGATGCTTTATTTTGTCAAATGCTTTCTCTGCATCTAATGAGAGGATCATATGGTTCTTGGTTTTTCTCTTGCTGATATGATGAATCACATTGATTGTTTTACGAGTGTTGAACCAGCCTTGTGTCCCGGGGATAAATCCTACTTGGTCATGGTGAATAATTTTCTTAATGTACTGTTGGATCCTATTGGCTACTATCTTGTTGAGAATTTTTGCATCCATGTTCATCAGGGATATTGGCCTATAATTCTCCTTTTTGGTGGGGTCTTTGTCTGGTTTTGGAATTAAGGTGATGCTGGCCTCATAGAACGAATTTGGAAGTACTCCATCTCTTTCTATCTTTCCGAACAGCTTTAGTAGAATAGGTATGATTTCTTCTTTAAACGTTTGATAGAATTCCCCTGGGAAGCCATCTGGCCCTGGACTCTTGTGTCTTGGGAGGTTTTTGATGACTGCTTCAATTTCCTCCCTGGTTATTGGCCTGTTCAGGTTTTCTAGTTCTTCCTGTTCCAGTTTTGGTAGTTTGTGGCTTTCCAGGAATGCGTCCATTTCTTCTAGATTGCCTAATTTATTGGCGTAGAGCTGTTCATAATATGTTTTTAAAATCGTTTGTATTTCTTTGGTGTTGGTAGTGATCTCTCCTTTCTCATTCACGATTTTATTAATTTGAGTCTTCTCTCTCTTCTTTTTAATAAGGCTGGCTAATGGTTTATCTATCTTATTAATTCTTTCAAAGAACCAACTCCTGGTTCTGTTGATCTGTTCCACAGTTCTTCTGGTCTCAATTTCGTTGAGTTCTGCTCGAATCTTTATTAACTCTCTTCTTCTGCTGGGTGTAGGATCTATTTGCTGTTTTTTCTCTAGCTCCTTTATGTGTAAGGTTAGCTTTTGTATTTGAGTTCTTTCCAGTTTTTGAATGGATGCTTGTATTGCGATGTATTTCCCCCTTAGGACTGCTTTTGCTGCATCCCAAAGATTTTGAACGGTTGTATCTTCATTCTCATTAGTTTCCATGAATCTTTTTATTTCTTCCTTAATTTCCTGGTTGACCCTTTCATCTTTCAGCAGGATGGTCCTTAACCTCCACGTGTTTCAGGTCCTTCCAAACTTCTTCTTGTGATTGAGTTCTAATTTCAAGGCGTTATGGTCTGAGAATATGCAGGGACGATCCCAATCTTTTGGTATTGGTTCAGACCCGATTTGTGACCCAGTATGTGGTCTATTCTGGAGAAAGATCCATGTGTACTTGAGAAGAATGTGTATTCAGTTGAGTTTGGATGTAAAGTTCTGTAGATATCTGTGAAATCCATCTGGTCCAGCGTATCATTTAACGCTCTCCTTTCTTTGGAGATGTTGTGCTTAGAAGACCTATCGAGTATAGAAAGAGCTAGATTGAAGTCACCAAGTATAAGTGTATTATTATCTAAGTACTTCTTCACTTTGGTTATTAATTGATTGATATATTTGGCAGCTCCCACATTTGGGGCATATATATTGAGGATTGATAAGTCCTCTTGCTGGATAGATCCTTTAAGTATGACATAGTGTCCCTCTTCATCTCTCACTACAGTCTTTGGAGTAAATTTTAGTTTATCTGATATAAGGATGGCTACCCCTGCTTTCTTTTGAGAACCATTCAAATGGTAAATGGTTCTCCAACCTTTTATTTTCAGGCTGTAGGTGTCCTTCTGTCTAGTATGAGTCTCTTGTAGACAGCAAATAGATGGGTCCTGCTTTTTTATCCAGTCTGAAACCCTGCGCCTTTTGATGGGGTCATTAAGCCCGTTCACGTTCAGAGTTACTATTGACAGATATGAGTTTAGTGTCATCATGATATCTATTTAGTCCTTGTTTTTGTGGATTGTTCCACTGAACTTGTTCTTAAAGGGGAATTTTAAGAGTCCCCCTTAAAATTTCTTGCAGAGCTGGTCTGGAGGTCACATATTCTTTCAGTTCCTGCCTGTCTTGGAAGCTCTTTATCTCTCCTTCCATTTTGAATGAGAGCCTTGCTGGATAAGTATTCTTGGTTGCATGTTCTTCTCATTTAGGACCCTGAATATATCCTGCCAGCCCTTTCTGGCCTGCCACATCTCTGTGGAGAGGTCAGCTGTTACCCTAATACTCCTCCCCATAAAGGTCAGGGATTTCTTGTCTCTTGCTGCTTTAAGGATCTTCTCTTTATGTTTGGAATTTGCAAGCTTCACTATTAGATGTCGAGGTGTTGAACGGTTTTTATTGATTTTAGGGGGGGAATCTCTCTAACTCCTGGATCTGAATGCCTGTTTCCCTTCCCAGATTAGGGAAGTTTTCAGCTAGGATTTGTTCAAATACATATTCTGGCCCTCTGGCCCTTTTGGCGCCCTCGGGAACCCCAATTAAACGTAGGTTTTTCTTCCTCAGGCTGTCGTTTATTTCCCTTAATCTATCTTCATGGTACTTTGTTTGTCTCTTTTTTCCTCAGTTTCCCTCTTTGCCATTAACTTGTCTTCTATGTCACTCACTCGTTCTTCCACCTCGTTAACCCTCGTCGTTAGGACTTCTAGTTTGGATTGCATCTCATTCAATTGATTTTTAATTTCTGCCTGATTGGATCTAAATTCTGCAGTCATGAAGTCTCTTGAGTCCTTTATGCTTTTTTCTAGAGCCACCAGTAGCTGTAGAATAGTGCTTCTGAATTGGCTTTCTGACATTGAATTGTAATCCAGATTTTGTAACTCTGTGGGAGAAAGGACTGTTTCTGATTCTTTCTTTTGAGGTGAGGTTTTTCTTCTAGTTATTTTGCTCAGTGCAGAGTGGCCAAAAGCAAGTTGTATTGGGAAAAGGAGAAAAAGAGAGGAGAAAGAAGGAAAGAAAAGAGAAAAAGAAAAAAGGAAGAAAAAAAGAAAAAAAAACAGAAGAAAAAGAGAAAGAAACAGAAAGAGGAAAAAAGGTGGGGGAAGGAAACATAGAAAAAGCAAAAAAAACAAAAACAAAAAACAAAACAAAACAAAACAATCTTCTGATTCTGTAGACTTTAAGTCCCTTGACTTCCCCTGGAACTGGTCCGTCCCTCTGGTCTTCTGGGGGAGGGGCCTGCTGTGCTGATTCTCAGGTGTTAGCACTTGGGGGAGCTGCTCTGCCCCTGCCTGCTGCAGGGCTCAGCGGGGGATGTTTACCCCGTGAGGCCCCAGGAGGAACAGCCGCAGTTGCTATGGCAGCTCTGGAAGCCTGGAGTCAGCTCCCGGCCTCTGCCTGTCCTGGTGGTGGGCGGGGGGGGAGCCCGGGTCCTGGGCTGTGTCCCGGCGCCCTGTGCTCCGGGGCCTGCGCTGTGGGATTCGCGCTCCCGCCCCGCAGCCCCCTCCGCGGAGCCGCCGCCCGAGCCCCTCCGAGCTGCTCCGGCCCCGCCGTGCGCGCTGCAGCCCTTAGGGAGCTCGGCGCACTCTCCCGGGGCGCAGGTGCCAGTTAGTGTCCCCGGGAGCCCGAGGGCATCCCCGCCCTCCTGGGTCCTGCTCTAACTCCCTGTGGTCCCCTTTCCCCCGGGAAGGTTGGTGCAGCTCCTGCTCCTCCGGGACGGGGCTCTCCTGTCCTGGGGACACTCGCCCCGGCCTCATCCCGGCTCCTCGCGGGCCCCTCCCCCTCGGAGGCCTTTTGTTTCTTTATTTCTCTTTCCCCGTCTTCCTACCTTGATGGAAGCGCGAACTCTTCTCACTGTAGCGTTCCAGCTGGTCTCTCTTTAAATCTCAGGCCGAATTCGTAGATTTTCAGGATGATTTGAAGGTTATCTAGGTAATTTGGTGGGGACAGGTGACTTGGGGACCCCACTCTTCCGCCGTCTTGCCCCTCCCCCTAAATTAAGTTTTAAATGATAAAACTACCAAAAGAAAATGAGAAAATCTTTGTGACCTTGGGTTAGGCAAAAAAGGTTTTAGGTACAATACTAGAAGCACAAGCATAAGAAAAATGTTAAACTGAACTTCATTAATTTTAAAAATATTTTGCTTCTAAAGACACAAGTAAATGGAAAGATGAACCATACACTGGAAGAAGATATTTGCAAATCATATATCTGATAAAGAATTTGAATCTAAAATATATAAAGAATATAACTCAATATAAGAAGAAATAAACTCAATTTTTTAAATGGGCAAAGGTCTTAAATAGATTTTTCACCAAAAAAGGCATATAAATGACTAATAAGCACATGAAAAGATATTCAACATCATTAAGCATTAGAAAAAAGCACATTAAAACTATAATGATATAATGCTATATATCCACTAAAATGACAATATCCAAAAAGACAGGCAATGCCAACTATTGATTAGGATGTAGAGAAACCTACGTCCTAATCATTTGCTGATGGGAATATAGAATTGTACAGACACTTTGGAAAACTGTCTAGCAGTTAGTTAAAAAGCTAAACAGAACATTGTCATTTACTTTAGCAGTTCCACTCCTTTTTTTTTAATATTTTATTTATTTATGAGAGACACAGAGAGAGGCAGAGACATAGGCAGAGGGAGAAGCAGGCTCCATGCAGGGAGCCTGATGTGGGACTCGATCCCGGGACTCCAGGATCACACCCTGAGCTGAAGGTAGATGTTCAACCACTGAGCCACCCAGGCATCACAGCAGTTCCACTTCTAAGAGTATATCGAGTGAAAAATGGAAATATGTCTATCCAAAGACATGTTCCAATATTCATAGCAGCAGTACCGTAATAGCTTCAGGCTGGAAACAATCTATATAATCATCAACCATGGAAGGGATTAAAAAGTATCATATCCATACTATTCACAAATGAAAAAGAACAAAATACTGACACATACTACAACATCAATGAACCTCAAAAACATCATGCTAAGTGAAATAAGACAGACACAAAAGATTACATATTGTGCAAGTTCATTTATATGCAATGTCCATAAAAAGTAAATTTCTTAGAGACAGAAAGATCAGTGTTTTTCTAGGACTTGGGAGACAGAGTAGGAGCAAGGATTGACTGCAAAATGGCTTGAGGGATATTTTGGGGATAATGGAAATGTTCTAAAACTATATAGTAGTGGTGGTTATGCAACTCTAAAAATTTGCTTTAAAATGTTGTAATTATGGGGCACCTTGGCGAGGGAGGCAGATTTCCTGATGAGCAGGGAGCCTGATGCGGGACTTAATCCCAGGACCCTGGGATCATGACCTGAGCCAAAGGCAGATGCTTAACTGAGCCACCAAGGTGCCTTTGGCTCAGGTCATGATCCCAGGATCCTGGGATTAAATCCTGCATCAGGCTCCCTGCTCATCAGGAAATCTGCCTCTCCCTCTCTCACCTCTCCTTCTCCCTTCTGCTCATTCTCCCTCTCCCTCTCTCTCTCAAATAAATAAATAAAATGTTGTGATTGTATGCTTATAATGGATGAATTCCATAGTATGTAAATTAATCTTAAAGATGTCATGAAAAAGTTTTTATGAACAAAGATAACTAGAAAGAAGAACCACAGAAAAAATCTGCAGAAAGCCAAAGGAGTGAAATAACAAAGACACATATAAGTACATACAGAAATGAGTAGAAAAGAAAAAAATAATAAAGAGAAACAACACAAGAAAAAGTTAGCACTTGAAGAAAAAAATTCAAAATGGATAAATCACTGGCAAACAAAAAAGAGAAAACACATGATTAAACACTATGGAAATAACAAAATAACAGAGACACAATAGAAATAGATTAAAGAAGGATAAAGACATACATTCAGGTCAGGAAAAAATATGAAAAAGTTATACCAGAGTCTTCTTACTGGAGCGAGTAAGCAAGTAGCAAAACATTAACTTGTGAATATAAGGAAAAAATTACATACTTAAGGATATTAAGTTAAAGGTATGAGGGAAAAAAGGACAAAAGGTAAAATAGATCTTAAAATGTGATAAAATATCTATCTAAAGACCATGTATATTCTGCCCACAAAATATAAACAAAACCAACTCAAATCTGAAATCCTGGAAAATTTTATGTGGTATTTGCCATATATGAGTTCTGTAGAGGAAAGTGATATTCAATTAGAACAATTCATATTGAATCAGTATGCAGAAATTATATCAAAATCATGGCCCATCATAAAGTGTGACTATAAGAGTCCACACTACATGTGCAACTGCATCAAGATTTCCTAACCAGCCATTGCTTTTAAGAGAGCATCATTCCCACTTTGTTATAATTATTGATACTAATATGTATCTATCAAAACTGCCAAGTGCAATACGAAAGTCCTATTAGTAGTACATTTATTACCATAATTAGTAACAATCTGAGTAGCCTAAAATCAAAAACCACTCTGAGAAGCAAGTTAGCTTTTCAATGCTTCATGCTTCTTTCAGATATCCCTGTTCACTTTATCTTATCACAGCCTGAAACTCCACGGCATTCGAGCCACTTACCAATGGTATAAATTGGCATTCTGTATATTTAGTGATGGTTCCATTTATTCAATTAACCTAATATTTGTTAAGAGAGTCTTCTGCACAAAACACGTTCAGATCTCATAGGATAACAAATAACTCATGAATGAGACACAGTTCCATCCGTTTAGATTTCAGTCTATTTAGGAAAACTGACCATATAAATGAATGCCCAGGTGTAAGGTAGATGGCAAGATGTGTGGAAGCTCTGGAGTTTAGCTCTGATGAAGTGATGTAGGAAGACTTCAGGAGAGAGCAGCAGAGACCAGACCTGAATAAATGGATCTGCAGGTTACAAAGTGAGGGGAGTATTTAAAAAAGAGAAGATGATTTGAACAGAGGCCCATAGTAAAAGAAGTAGAAAAGGTGTTGGAACAACAGTCAGTAGACCTATTGGGTTAAATTTCCGGGTTCACCAGTGAAGAGGGTGACAACAAGAAGGCCTAGAGAGCTGAGGAATTTGAACACCAAGGAGAGAAGATGAATGTACATCTCTAAGGAATTGGGAATCACTCGATGGTTTCTAGAAGAGTAGGGGAACAATGTAATCAGATCTCTCCACAGGCTAGATAAGTGGACAGTGATCTAGGCAAGAGGGGAGTAGCAGTCAGCTCAGGGCAGTAAAGACACGCATAGAAAGTTCCAGGAGGTATACTTCAGAAATAGAAACTCCTCTTTGAAGATCCAACTAAGTCATTACTTCACAAAGAGCCATTTTTGTCAAATCAAATCAACATCATAACTTGATAGTGTCTTTCTTTTTCTAGGATATAAATAAATTAAGACCACTAAATATTTTTCCTCTGTGTAGAGAATTCTCTCAACCTAGATTTGCACATCTCTCCAAAGTTAGAAAGCATCGCTTGCTTTGAACAAACCCCACACTGTACAACTGAATACAGATATTTTACATGAAAGTCCTCAACTACACAGTTCAAGTACAAGACTAGAAACCTCATTCTCCAAAGTTCAAACGTAGAGTTTGAACATAAGCTCCTAGGTTTCTGAAGGCAGAAAGTGGCAGGCATAAAAATCTCAAAGCTCATGTTTCTGATAAATTCAAAAAGCTAATGAGTGTTAAATCCCTTGCCTCTGTTTCCTTGGGTCAGCTTTCTATATTCCTGGCATGCAGAAAGTGCTTGGGGAGCCCCCAGCCTTGTCATAAATGTGCTCATGGCAAGAATGATAATGTAATATAATTACAATTCAGACTTGCTGGTGTGCAAATTTTATTTAAAGATTTCTACCGAAAGACCTCACAGCACACTGAGTATCTTTGGATCACTTCCCAACATTAGGCATTTTACAATTCTTCCTGTGGATCACTCTCACAGTGACTTGGTAAAAAAGGGTAGGTAACTTTATTCCCATTTTACAAAGAAAGAGCAAGTCCCATATGAGGTAAACGAGCAGCACCCTGCTAAGATATTTGAGGATAATGGTGATTCTTAACTACTGTGAAAATAAATTTCTGTAAAAAGTCATTTAAAATAGAGTCAACAAGGTCTAAACAAGGAGCTCTTGCACACTACCATTCATACCCCCCAGAAAGCAGCTTACTTTACACACCCCAACAGAGAGCAGAAACTATTTCTCTTTGCCCAGTAACATCTCATCCAATAAGAACTCAGTGAAACAGTTCTTCCCTGCTTCGTCTTTTCCCCTATAAAAGCAAACCCCTCTCCCCTGTTCTCTGGACTTGCCCATGGTTTTCTATAATTTGCTTGTCCTGAGTTGCTGTTCTCTGCTGTTCCCAAATAAACTCATTCTGCTGGCAAAATAGCTGGTATCTTTGTTTTTTAAAGCCAATATTACATGGTGTCATAAGTGAGATCCAAAGGCAAAAAACTGTGGAATTAATGACCTCTGGAATCATGTGAGGTACCCACTTGAGCCTTTTGAGCTCTCTGTTTCTATGACTTGTCCTTTTTCTTTTAGCATGGTAAGTATCCCTCTGATCCAAGCTCCCTCCTTTTAGTTAAGCTGTTTGACTTTATTCAGGATCTAGGTTTTTTTTTTTCTTTTTATGAAGGCATTGTCCTTCCTGTTAAGGATATTCTTCTGTTTTCCACATCATTATTCTGTACCATCTCTCATGACACTAATTTTAAAGTGTCAAGCCCATAATAGAAGACTATAAGGCTCAAGACCTCATTATCCCCTGCTCCAGGTAAAGGTCAGCCAGTGTATCATTTTGCCTTTACTTGGGAAGACAAGGAATACACCTGGATAGTAACACCTCAGGGTTTTACTGAAAGTCCTTCCTACTTCTTCCAACCTTAAAAGTGGACTTAGATGATATAAAGTTACCTGGACTTTATTACAATATGTAGACTACTAGCTACTCTGCTCCCCTTCCCACACCTCTTCACAGGAAGACATCTACCTATGAAAACTTTGAGCCTTAGGTAGGCGTAGAGTCTCAGAAAAATTGCAATTCTTGCAATTTACTCAATGTCGGGTTTGATATTTGGGACACATAATCTCAAAACAAAGACTACATTTAGATTCAACTAGGTTTCATAGTATCCTGAACCTCTCAAAACTCAAAACTAAGGGGAAACAAACAAAAACTCTGACGCAATTTCTTGGGAAGAAAGTCCTGAAGGAAATCTTGATTACTTCTCTCTGTGCTTGGACATCTCAATTATCAACTTCCCTTTTTCTTTTTGTATTTGAAAGGGAAGGGAATGCCCTGGGAAAACTCACCCAAAAACATGAGGACTACCATTGACCCATAGGGTATTATAGCCAACAGCTAAACCCTGTGGCGCGAGGTTACACCCCCTTGCCTCAAAGCCATTCCTGCCACTGATGTCAAAGCCACTAAGGAGATAGTCATGGGCTCCCCTCTAACCATTTTTGTACCTCTTGCAGTAGAAGCTCTCCTGAACTCTCATCATGCTCAACACCTTTCAGCGGTCTTCTCACCCACCAACTAGGAAATCCTGTTGCTAAGCATTTCTCACAAACTCTCTCGATTCCTAATTCTACCACCCTTCTTCCATCCTCTAAAAGCTATCTATACTCCTTAGGACTAATTCTGATAGATTACCTCCAAACCCACTTAAGTTACAGAAAACTCCTTTGGATAACAATGACTTTTCACGGTTTACTGATGGTTTATATTTAAAAGGTAAAATGTTAAGTATTATGCTAGGTATTCTATTACAAGTCTTTTTTTAATTCATCTAGGCATCACCTTGGCCCTTGGCTATCTTGGCCCAATTAGCTGAACTGTAAGCTCTTGCTTGGCCCTGCATTTTTAGCCAAGGGCAAAACTACAAATATTTATCCTGACAGTAGGTATACCTTTGTAGTACCTCGTGATTTTGGAAAGAATACTACTTTCAAAGGAACCAACAACCAAACCTTTGTCATAGTCCTAAAGGATGTTCCTCCAAACAATAATCTAGAAAAATTGACTAAAGATACACAACAGTTTGGCCCCAGAAAAGGAATTATTGGTTCAGTGAAAAAAAAGAAAACTCTGGCTTGGGACAAATAATCCAGTCCTGCCAGAGACCCTATAAGTTCCCATTACTGACTACTGTACATGCATGGAATCATTGGTCTACCGATAAAATGATAACCTTTATGAACCAAAAAGCAATCAATAAGATACTAACAAGGCTGCAAAGAGTATCTACTTCACTTGCCCCAGCTGCCTAAAATACAATTCGGAAAAGCTGTCTTCACTGCTCTTGGACACTTTAAATTGCCTAATAGACCCTTTGAAGTTTGGCAAATGAACTTTATTCAGCTTCCCCAATCTCATGGAAATAAATATATCTTGGTAATGGTTTGTATGTTTTCTCACTGGGCGCAAGCTTTCCCTTGTAGATAAGCTACTGCTACTTCTGTGGCAAAAATCCTCAAAGAAAAAATTATCCCTACCTGGGACTTCATAGTGATCTCAAACTTCATAGTGACCAGGGAACCCACTTGATTAGTCAAGTGCTTTGCTAAATCTCAGGTGTACCCCTTTTGGAACCCATGAAGCTTTCACCCTTTGAGATAATCACAATATGCCCAACGTACTTGGTTTCTGCTGCTTTTGATTCACAGCTGGTAAAGAGGAATATACTTCAATATTGCAAAGGCCTAAATGCATCTGTGGAGGATAACTATGCTTTAGTAGGACAATCTTTTCACAGCATACTCCCAGGAAACAAAGAACTTACATAGCACACTTTGTAGCCCAGAGATATCTATTGGAAAAAATATTTCTAGAAAGATTCTCTTCAAACCTGTTGGAAAGGCCCCTATGAGGTGCTAGTAACCAACACTTGTGCTGCCAAACTCCAAGGAATAGACTCTCGATCCATGTATCACATCTAAAAAAGTACCAAGCCCTGACTGGACCTACAAACCAACTATTGACCTGAAAGTAAAGATTTTCAGGAATTGAAGCGGACAACAGCAAAGGGCAACAGCTTTGCCAAGATGACTAAACCAGGCCTCTATACCTTTATCTCACTGTTGCTTCTTAGCTTATTCCTCCCTTTCTTTTTTGACCCAGCCTATTGCAAAAGGGGGAAATCTTCCTGTTATATCTGTTATCAGAAACTTATCTGTTTATGATGTCAGAAATCCCTTGTTCTTCCATGTTTAAATACAATCTGTTCTTCTGTACCCAAGGGAAATATAAATGATAAATATAAATTCCTCTTTGCAAGCCTTTTAGAAGAACTTTATAAGCTAGAATGGTTCTTTGAAGAATGTCTGCTCTTCATGTTATTCTGTATAATTATTTTTAAGCTTTATACCTATTGCCCTATTGCCTGTCAAACCTTTTATAGAAACAACTTGCCCAATTGAGTGATACTAGTTCAGCACCTCCAACATAAGATAAGATGATCTCCAACACTTATGACCTTGATAAGATAAAGACCTCAGCTGGGAAATGCCTGAGATTTCTTCCTCCTACCCTTCCTTGTTACTCAAATGTGGCCTCAATCATTTCCAATCTATGTACCTTTCTTCTGACATGGGACATAACAACCAAGAAAGACCATTCCTGGCACTGAGTGATGAACTTCCTAAATATGAAAAAATGAAAAACAAACAAACAAACAAACTGACTCTTGCCGGAGATACTTTTGAGGGAAAAAATCTTTTTTTAAGACTATTTATTTGAGACAGAGAAAGTATGAGCAGGGAGAGGGGCAGAAGGAGAGGATCCTCAGACTCCCCACTGGGAACACTTGCAGAGCCCAACAAGGAGATGGACTAAGGACTCCATCTCAGGATGCTGAGATCGTGACCCAAACCAAAATTGAGAGTTGGACATTTAACTGACTGAGCCACTCAGGTAACCCAAGGCAAAAGTCTTGATCAAAAGGGGAAAATATCAAAATAAATATAGAAAGTATCCAACTTATGATGGTACAACTTAGAATTTTTTGACTTTACAATGATGCAAAAACAGCATGCATTCAGTAGAAACCATACTTTGAATTATTATCTTTTTCCAGCCTAGCAGCATATAGAGCAATACTCTCTTATGGTACTGGGCAGTGGCAGCAATGATGTTTCCTAACTGTGGGCTAACATAGGCTAACACAGGTGTTCTATGTTTAAGGTAGCTAGGCTAAGTTATGATGTTCAGTAGGTTAGGTACATTATCTGATTTTAAAGTCAGAAACAACAGAGCAATAAGCCCTGAGGTCAGGACCCTTTTCTAAATGAGCAGAGGTCATTTAAAATGGAGAAGCCATGAAGGGGGAGATCTCACACACAATCACTTAGTCCCCAAAAGGGGCAGAAGACTATTTGATATACCTTAGCAGGAGGAAGGAAGAATTTCTCCTTGCCCAGCAATGGCCCAGTCAATGAAAACAGCAAAACAGCTGCTTCCTGCTTCCTTCTTTCCTATATAAAAGAAAACCCCTCTCCCCGTTCTCCAGACCTACCTAGGGTTCACCATAGTTTATCCTGAATTACAATTCTCTGATATTTCCAAATAAACTCATTTTGCTTATAAAATACCTTGCTCTTTTGTTTATTATGGTCAACACAACAAACACAAAATTGATATATATTGTTGAATTGTGTTCCCCCCAAATTTCATATGTTGAAGTCCTAACCACCAATACCTCAGAATGGACTATATTTAAATATAGGATCTTTAAAGAGGTAATTAAGTTAAAATGAGATCATGAATAGGGGGAGCTTTAATCCGATATAACCGATGTTCTTATAAGAAGAAGAAATTTAGACAGACAGGTATAGAGGGAATACTATATGAAAAGACAGGAAGAAGATAGCCATCTACAAGCCAGAGGCTTTAGAAGAAACTATTGCAGCTCTAGCAAATCTGTATGTGATATAATTATCTGTTTCAACAGACCAAATAGGTATAATTTGGTGAAATCTATCTGGAAAAAAAAATGGGCAATAATAAGTGGTTTCATTGTCTGTTCTATTTTGGAAGAGCACTGATTGTAAGGCCTTGGTCTGTCACCAGCCAGCTGTGTGATCCCAGGAAAATCATTTAATCTCTCTAACCTTCATTTTCTCATAGATTGAGGAACTGTTAAACTAGATGAATATTTTTCAAACTGTGTTGAACAGAATCCCAGGGTTTCAGAAAGGTGCCCCAGGAATTGCCTGGAAAAGCAAGAGCAGTTCCACTTCTCCCTTCTTTCTCCTTGGGGTCTGGCATAAAAATGTAAAAATTCATTTTTAATGAGGAAATTTTAAAAAGAAAACCACGACTGAATGATCTCCAAAGCTACTTCTAGCCTTTATGCTCTATATAATTCTATTAGCCTACAGAAGTATCTCCATTTGTTACTTCTGTGTTTATATAATATCCAAGTATTCAAAACAAAAGTGCAAGGTGATGAACCTTGAGAATACGTACTATAATGTTGCACAGGGTTTATCATCGCCTTTGAAATTCTGGCCTGGATGATTCTTTGTTGTGGGAGGCTGTGCTGTGTTTTATAGAATATTTAGCATCATCCCAGTCTCCACTCATTCTATGCCAGTAGCAAACATCATCCCCCAGGTGTGACAACCAAAAATGTCTCCAGACATCACCAATGTACTTCCCATGATTCTCAAATATACTCCCATGCACTTGGGACCAATGAGCATCTCCCACAAGTAAAAGAAAACAGAGACCAAGAAACAGTGACAGAAGAATGTTCATACACTGTGTTTTTTCTTTGATCGGGAGAACAGGTGAACAGTTGCCATACTGGTCACTTAAAGGAAGGTCAGTAAGGAAATTGTGTTGTCCTGCAGAGCTTGGTCTCATGGCCTCTCAGCCTGAAGGGTGTCATGGAGCTCTGCTCATTTAGAAGGGCCCTGACCTCAGGACTTACTGCTCTGCTGTCTCTGTCTTTAAATTCTTTAGTTATATCTTTGAATTTGTATTTTGTGAGTAAAGTCTCATAGGGTGTCCAGTATGGTTTCCCTCTTCCTGCCTGCTCACCCTTCTGGGACTAGTTTCTGGCCTCCCCTTCTCCCCTCCTGCATCAAGGATGCCCCCAAGAGCATCTCAAGGACAGGCAAGGCATCGGCCATCCCCACCCTATGCTGGCAGAGCCAGGAGCACAATTTGACAGGAGCCTTCTGCCAACCCCCAGTCCAGGACAAGAATGTGTCCACTATAGAGGATATAATTCCTTGGCAGCTTGGTGGCACAGTTGGAGATCAACTGTCTTCTGTGATTTGGGGCTACAGGCATGGGAAGGGGAGACTAATTTCCCTGTCCCCAGAGAATACCAGACATTTTCACTTTGCAAATTCTATAGTTGGCCCTGCAGCCAACAACAGAAAAGTAGAGTTTCTCTACCCCTGCCCACAATACACTTGGAACTGCCCTACAATCTCTTGGAAAGTAAAACTGAGCACTAATCCAGATCAGGGCTATCCAGAAGACACTGGGTCTCAGTTTACCCTCCACCACCATACACAAGAACAGCCTCCAAGACGTCAGAGGGATGTTAGCCACATGGGTGTGGAGACACAGGGTACATGTCAGAACCAGCCAGGCCCAGAGGGAGTGCATACCAGCTTGCTGCAGAGAGGAGAGAGCCTCTTCAGGAACTACTTATACATCTAGAGAGAACCAGAAGTATTGGTAATGTGAATTGACTGCTGGATTTACTGCTTGGAACTTACATGTAAGTAAGTAAGGAATGTAATGTAAAGGATAAAGTAAGTAACATGTAATGGAGAGGCTGCTGGTTTCTCTTTGCCAAACTTTTGGGTCTTGGTTTCCTTGACCCATTGGTGGTTTGATCTGCCTTGGAGTTACTGTTTCCTGATTTCCATCCTACCTTGGCTCTCCTGACTCTCTTGCCTTCTGGTATTCCCTTCATCTTCTTCAAGGGCTCCTGCTTCTCTGCTCCCTCTTGAAATGTTTGGGTTCCTAAGCCTCTTCACTTCTTACATCGTGGTCTACCTGTGCAATGTCCTTGGTATCATGGTAACAAACACCCTTTCTGTGCTGGACTCAGCATAACATGTACTGCTCAATGCAAAATGAAAATGTGGGTCTTTTACCCCCAAAACAGAACAGGATGCTGTTAAAGTTCTAAAAGAGAAAACTTTTCCTTTCTTTTGCACTGTCATTCTTTATTTGGCATGATAGGTTTCATCTCCTATTTAATGTCACTCTAGAGAAAAATTAAAATTTTGAACTATTGCATTAGTTTTACCAGCATCTGTATACTGTTCAATGCCAGTTTTAACTATAAATAAAGGAGCATTTAACTCTTATACAATGTCACCAAAATTCCATAATACATATTTGATAGCTTATATGTACATATACATGTATTACCAAAAGAGTAGAAACACTGCACAAAATCATTCCTACTGGTTTTATTTCATTCCATGTCAGTTCAATCAACATTCTCTACTTCTCTCTACTAATGAGTAAGGACACAATGGTGAAGGATCTGTGGGTCTCTCCATCTTTTCCTTCCCTTCTGCACTGTCTCTACAGTGTATTTGGATAATTATGGGAATTAACACAAGTAGGAAAGGATATGTTTGGAATCCTTGGTCATTTCTGTTTCCTGGAATCCCATTGCCTTCTTTATGTATTCAAAGGAAGTTCCAGTTTAAACTAGAGTGACCTCTCAGGGTTGTCAGTACCTCCACTGAACCCTCACACATTGTGGGTCCACCAGAATCTTGGACTCAAGGAGCATCAAGAATGGTACGTGTAAGTGAAGCAAGTAGGAACCATGGAGCACATGCACATTGTGGAATCTCCTCTTCTCACTACTCCATTGTCGCATTGCACTTTGCAAGCTCTAAGATATATTAGTAAGAATTTCAAGACAGGGAAAGCAGACCATTAAACCAAGTGCAAGGCTCTTCAGGCATACACACCTCCAGGCCCAGACCACTTTTACAAGCAGTAAACTTGAAGTAACTTACACCCCCTGCAAATGTTTAGCTCAGTGTATAAAACTGATGTCCTCACTCAGCTGCATCTCTATTTCCCAACTCAGTAAAAGGCTCTGCCCTTTTGCCTCCCCATCTGCCATTTTTCTAAACCATGATTGCTAGACTCTCTGCTTTCCTCCTTATGCTCAATTCTAGTCATCACCTCTGGAGTTAGTTTTAAGGCCTGAACACCTCACTTGAATATACGGTCCCTGATGACTCCTGCCATGTTTCCCTGCCTCCAATCCCATCCTTCCATCTACCCTCCATTTCAGAGATGTGCCTTTCCAAAGGTGGTTGGATTTCCTTGCTGCATAAAACTCTTCCTGGCCATTCCATCCCACTGGGGGAGAAGGGATCATTACTAGTTCCTTTCATTACATATATGCCTTTTTGTGATCTGGGCCTGACTACATTTCCATCCCCAAATTGTCACTCACCAACACTGACCTTCCTTTTTTGCTAATATCCTAATTACAAATTTCTGGAACTCCCTCCCAAGTATGTCATATTTTCTCAAAGTTCTCTGTGCCTTGCTCATATTATTTCTTTCTCCTAGAGAGTCTTTCCCCAGCTAATGCCTACTCCCCCTTCAAGACTGAGTTTAAATATACTTTTCTCTGGAAAATCTTCCCATATCACCCCACTGAACCTGTGTTAACTGGCTCACATTTACAAATTTTTTACAATTACTGCTACTTCCAGTGACTATATGCATTACTAGCTTGTTTGTTTTCTGTCTAAGCTGTCAATGCCCCTAGTACGAGGGTTGTGTCTTGTGCATTACTGCATCCCCAACAGATAGCATGGTGCCTGAAACATGCCAATTGTTCAATGGTCTTCACTGACTGAGAGATGTGATAAGAATAGATGAATCACAGAGTATATAATTGACTGCAGTCTAACTATTCCACTTTTAATGTCTTGCTTTGTAACCTTTCTTCTAGCTAATTAAATAATTTATTGTTTCCTAGGAACCATAGTTAATTAGGCTCATGTTTTTCAGAGACATTCTCTTCCCTACAAGTACCTAGTAATGTCCCAGGGACCCAGAACATGCTTGCTTTTGCTGTGTCCCCTAGAACCTAGCAGAGTGTCTGAAATATAATAGATCTAAATAAATATTGAATGAATCAATGAGACCCATCCTTCAATGCCCAGTTTTACTCTTCAGGAAACTCTTTAGTATCCTGTGAAAAAAAAGCAGGGAAAACTAAAGCACCGAATTGTTTTTATATTTGGCTCCAAAAGAGCATCAATGGCAAAGCCAAAAATAATAGGCATTTATTTAATCCCCACACATTGAAGAAAGAAAAAAATGCCTATAAAAATAAATCCTGTGAATGCTTTAATTTTTTGCCAAAGTCAGAGAGATATACCAATGAGCTGGATTACCACAAGGTAAAGAATGCACTCATCTCTGTGATCAGAGCAATCTCTGCATCATGTTAGAACTTGTATCCTGATGGTGTAGGGATGGACTGAATTAAACTGTTGCAACTGAAATTAATTGATCATTTTTTGTGACAAAGTGTACTAAGTGTTACTAAAGCCCATACAAAAAACAAAAAACAAACAAACAAAAAAAAAAAAAAACACCACGTGGTTGGAGCTCTACAAGGAAATTCTTACTGCAGAAGGGCAGAATTGTCATCAAGTTCTGAACTGGAATAATCATAATATTTTATACAATTTCTAAATAGTTAAAGGGTCATTTTACAAGTTAATAATCTTTCTTTTTACCCCGGGAATTTTCCAAAAGGCTACTAATGAACCTAGAGTATTTCCCATTATCATTACATTGACTGAGGTGGGTCATGCAGCAATAGGTCAACACTGCATTAATTCTAAAAGCAAACTTTTCACCTGGAAATAAGGGAGACCATGCAATCGCTATCCACCTTATATTCTTTCCTAAAGAAAGAAAAAGAAAGGGAGTTTCCTATTGTCCAAGTTCACCAATGACTAGACCAAGAAGACTGTACTAGGGTCATTCAAGGTGTATTGCAATTCTCACAGGTAAATGTCCACCTACAGGATACGCTCATGTTTAAAAATTTTATTGTTATAGCTACTTTGTGTTAGGTTTCTATTATTTCTCATCAAAGATTCCTTTCGTAAGGAATAATAGAAACCTAACACAAAGTAGCTATAATAATGAATATTTTTTGCTAACTTTTACATTAAAAGAGAATTTGGAATTTGGAAGTATGCTTCCAGGTTGACTCAGCACACTGACAATCATGTCAAGTATCCCATTGCTTTACATTTCTTCACATTTTTTATGCTTAGTATTGGCTTTAACTGTAACTGATAATTGTTCCTGGCATCATATTCATGTGTAACAGTGTAGAGAAAAAGAAGAGAAACAACTCTTTTCTGGCTCTTTTTTAAGGGCAAGAAAACCTTTCCTAGATGTCCTCCAACAGACGTAACATCAGCTGTCATTTTGTATATTGATTCACAATCCACTACGGTCTGAATGTTTGTGTCCACCGCCTCCCAAATTTCATGTGTTAAATCCTAATCCCCAAGTGAGGGTATGAGGAGATGGGGCCCTTGGGAGCTCTGCCTTCATGAATGGAATCAGTGCCTTACAAAAGGAGCCCCAGAGAGTTTGCTTGTCCCTTCTACTACGTAAAGGCACTACAAGAAGTCTGAGACTCAAAAGAGGGCTCTCACCAACCCTGCTGGCACCCTGATCTAGAACTTCTAGCCTCCAGAACTATGAGAAATGAATTTCTGTCATTTAGAAGCCATATAACCTTTGGTATTTTGTTTTAGCAGTTCAAGACAGACTAAGACACAGACACTAGTGACTAAACCAAGCATTAGGAAAAAAATGAATCTGAATAGGTCAGATTTATTTTCTGAGGCTGTATTTGGTAAATAAAGTGCCACCCATAATGGCCAGTATATGTAGGCAAAGCATTGCTTCCCCATCTGCAATTTCACTGTTGAAAGTCTGAAACCCTAGGACAGGACAGATCCACCCACAGATGGAAGAAGTTGAGTCCCCTGACATCCCTGCTAGCCAGGAACACCTACATCAGACTTCTAGTATGTTATCTTTTGGGAACTTAGGTGGTTATGTATACCAACTAATGCTATGGTAGTTATGAGGTATTTCTGGAGCAACACAAATTTGTTGAGAATAACTGAACTCATATTCAGGATTCGGGGTAACATAAAATGCAATTATAGTCAACATACCATAAAGAACTTACAGCAGGTGTCTGTTTCCTGTTCTCTCAGGAAAAAGCCTATGAAATCCCTCCAGGGTGGCTGAAGACTGTCACATGTCCTGTGGCCTTTCTGGAATATCTACTCCTTGATTCAGGAAACCTTGTACTTGGCCTTGGGATTTGCATATGCTCATGCTCATGCTTAATAGATTTCTACAGAAGTCTGCTCTCCCCTAATACCCTTGAGAAATTCTGAGCAAAAACCTATATAGCTGTAGCTGACTGTTTAAGAGGAAAATGTAATGTTGATGTGTCTATGTTCCCTCTACCAAATCTGACTCTACCCTGTGATAAGTGGCAGGGGGCAGAGAGGGTAGCAGAGTGGGCGGGCAACATGATATAGGGCGATTAGTATCATTTTATAGAGAAGACTTGCTGTCTGATTAAAGTTGGAAACTAAAACAACTTTTGCAGCACTGACCCATCAAGGACTTAAGCATCCTCCTGTAGCAGTCACATGAGATGGTTATTATTTATTCACATCTGACCCAGCCTTCTCTAATTTGTAACTGCATTAAAGTCATACTCTTGGCTATATGCAGATTAAAACTGAGTAAGGCAAAAATTTGGAGTTCAGGTAATTCATTTTGGAGAACACATATTTTGAAAATAAAACTAAAACATTCGAGAACATTTTCCTCAGAATGGTTTTTAACCTTTCAGAAACTCTAAGGTGAATGAAAATTCTTCAAAGCAAAATGAGTATACTATTCCTTCTTTTATTCTATGCTTATATCAAAACCAAGAGTTGAAGGAGAGTAAAAGTGGAGAAGGTATTGGAATGCACCAATTTTAGTCCAGTTTGTTGAGGCAGGCTTTTTGAAATTAGTGGAGTTTTAGTTTAGGTAATGACACAGATCAAAAATTAAGCACACCAAGGTTGAAGGTGGTAACTCAAGAATAAGATGTCCTGATCCAGGCAGAGCTCAGAGATGAAACAGAATGAATACATAGAAAAGCCAATCTGATTTTCCTTCATCCATTCAATCAGAAGCTTGGATTCAGAGCTAGACACAAACATCTCTTCTCTGAGTTTACAAAATCTATCTTATGCCAAAATCTGGACTCTCACTACAGATTGCCACAAACTGTTTTTCTCTTTAGCAACAAAATATAGTAACAAGATATATCAACAAGACATAGATTCTCTACTAAACTATCATTATTCAGCTAGTTCATGCTTCCTTCTAAGGTTGAGTTAGAAGATACTAGTCATAATGATTTCTGAAAAATTCAAGAATGAAGATTTAGAGGAAAAAGAAAATTTAGGTTTGCTTTTGTTCCAAAAGCATCCTTGATGGAGAAATAAATTATTTTATAACAAAAATATAAGTTCACCAAAAGAATAAAGCTCTAAAACAAGCAAACAAAAAAATGTACATCTTTTTGGTCTATGATTTCGGCCAAAAGATCCAAAGCAACTCACTGCCCTGGCTTGCCTAATCATCTCAGCTAAACACTTAGCAAGTAGGTCAGTTTGAGATGCCAGGAGACATCACAGAGAGTTGCTATTTCAACCACCCTACTTTGCAGATAGGAAACCAAAGATGCAATGACTTCCCCAAAAAGAAATTGAGGACTTCACAGCACCCAGGCAAGAACTGCAAATTGGGGTCTTCCTTCTCCAAGAAACTGTGCTCTCCTGGAAAGACATTCCTCAGTCAGAAAAAAAAAAACAAAAACAACCAGTTGTCATCACCAGAACATTTTTAAATTAGTAAATTTTAACTGATGGAAAGAATAAGTGAAGTTGTAGGATTTTGATAATTTGATTAAACAATGTTTACTTTTTCTTCTGTAAAGTCTTGTCATGGGTCCACTTGTTAGGAATTTATTTAGTAAAACAGATTCTCAATTTACCTTTGGAAACACAGTTCAATTTTCTTAAGCAAAATAAATGCAAATCTGCACCAAACTTCATTTTTATCTCATGAACTGAAATATATTCTCCTCATCTTTCACAAGAATTTGTGAAGTCTGGACCACTTATTTCAGAAATCATCAAGATGTAATAAATGGAGCCCACATGATAACTGCATTGTGTTTCTAATTCCATTGGCAACTTTATATGTACAGTACTTGTAGTCCAAAACTGAGAATTTTGCCTTTAATCTTCTACTTCAGCATAATTATTAAGTATATAGCCTCAAAACATGCAAATTTATACTACTGAATGGAAAAGGAATAAAATGTAGTTAGAAATTCTGTAAAACTCCTGGGAAAGAAAAGGAAAGTTTAGTCTAATAGCTTTTGCATATTGGAATTTGCTGCATCTTCTGAACAAATATTTATGGAAACATAATCAAGACTTTTTCAAGCTTCCCACTTCCTTTTTAGCATTCTCTTCCAATGTCGTCATAATAAATTTAGCATTACATTCATTTGTCCACCTTGCTTCTTATTTAAAAACCATCTGAATGTACATAAAGCAAAATCAGATTGATATTGTCAAATTTAATATCTGTGAGTTCAAATAAAAATAATCACTGGTCCAACAAAAACTGCAACATGCAGATATTTTATGGATTTCAATTACAGAAAAAACTATAAATACAAGACACAGAAACTCTGGACAAATCACACCATTATTCCAATTGCCTTAGCAGTTTGTCTAAGCACATGGAAAAAAATCTATGAGACCACAGGTTAACAAATATAAGTTTTACAAAAGATAAATTAAGAGCAATATGAACATATCATCTCTTTCTAATCCAGTAAGAATTCCTTTCATAACAGACCAATGATTGTATAGTTTAAAATGCTACAATTCCTTCCCAACTTTTGTCAAAAATATATTGATGTCTCCCCATATTAACTACTCTACCCCTACCTTTTTCTCTGAACCCATCAAAAGAATATTATTATAAAATGGGGGGGGGGATTAAAATGAAGCTAAAAATGGGAAGAGGAAAGAAGACAGGAGGAAAAACCCTGAGTCTAAGAGACTCTATATAATTTTCAACCTTCAATTTAATTTGCTCAGCTATTATGACACTAAGTGATCCACTGGATCCTGCTCACTGGACCTAAAATGACCATTCTGTGCTTGATGCATTAATAGCTGATCTGACTGACCATGTTGATCAGCCCTAGAGAAATATCTACTGATTTAAAACCAGTCCTGGGCTTATGTATTTATGAGTCCATAAGGAATATTCAGTTTCACTTGGTAACATTAGATAGAAAAATCATATTATTAAGAAGGTCAGCAATCAAACAAATGAACATTTAGAATTTTGACTTGTCTTGCCAACCATTTAACTCATTCCTTCCTTTCATAAAAATAGAAACTTTATACAGAATAAGCAGTCAACTTGGCCCTTGGAGACCTTCTATCATTCCTTAAAGATAGTTTGGTACCAACTATACACAAATATTTCTTTCCAGACAGAAAATTAACAACCTTACTATCGTGGATCATCCTATTTCTCTAGCTTTAAAGTTCTTCTTGTTTATTTTGTAAATTGACCCTATTCCTTGGGTATTCACACCCATTTCCTTCTTCTCTATAGGAACTTCTAGCCTTTCTCTTTCATGATCTATGTCAGTGGTCCTCAACCAGGATAATTTGGCACCCCAGGGGATATTTGACATTATTTGGAGATACCGCTGGTTGTCACAACTTGGGCAGAAGGGTATGGGGGCATTGCTACTAGTACCTGTAGGATAGAGGCCAAAGATGCTGCTGACCATTTCACTCAACAAAGGAAAACCCTCCCAACAGAGAATTATCTATCCCAAAGCTCAGTAGTGCCAATACTGAGAAACCCTAACCTATATGATGTTGTTCATCTAGCCTTGAAGACCAATAAATGTGATGGGATGCTCTGCCTTGGCTTTCCCAGCAGCTGTTTAAATACAGATCAAATCTCTCTCTTTTCATCAACATATAAAAAGGATTTAGTCATGAGACTGCATGAGTTGTCCTGGGAAATGAGTATAGATATTAATTTTTAAATTGTTTTAAGAGGTCAAAGAACTGTGTCCTGGGTCAGGCACTCCAGCATGTAGAGATTGAGGAGATGAGGAAGATCCAGCAAAGGAGGCTGAGAAGAGAGGCCACAAGGGTAGGAGGTGGTCAGGGCAATGGTGTCCTGGAAGCCAAGTGCAGACAGTGTTCTAGCAGAGTGATCAACTGATCCAATGCCTGATAAGTCAGGCAAGTTGTGGACTGAGAAATGGCCAGTAGATATCACTTTGTGGAACCATGAATGACTTTCATTACAGCAGTTTGACGGAGCAGCAGGGGCAGAAGCCTGACTAGCAAAGTGTTCAAAAGAACACCCAGTGAAAACTGAGAAGGGCATCCACAACTTTCAATATAAGTTGAGAATGCCCCCTAAGTCCCATCCTGAAGAGTTTTTTTGTTGTTGTTGTTTACCCTTTAGTCACCTTTAGGAGACTTTCTCCCCATCAGTTATTTCAGAAGTATCTCCCATAGACAACACCTTTGATTTGGCCTTATAATTTGAACAGCTCTTTCCTAATTACAGCAAAACAAAAGGTATTTTTTAAAATCCTGCTATGACCCAATGTTTTAAGAAATACTTCCAGCTCACATACCATAACCTTCAGGCTGAATCCCCTCGCACTTGTCAAATGACCCTGACATCTGTCTGGTTGACTTGTATCTGCATCTTGTCTCAATGTCTAGCTTCTTAGATAATATTTTGTTTGGACTTTGCCTACATTTCTGCTTTAACCTTTCATCCTAGATTTTTATTATTGGTTGGTTATTACCAACTCCAGACTCTACAACATGTGGACTGAGCCATTCTGACCCCTGCCCCCAGCTCAGGCTTCAAGGTGTCCCAGCCCTAACACAGCATTTCAAGTCCCTCTACTTCCAGGCTTTTTAAAGAGTACAATACTATCTTTAACTAAATTGCAGACCACAAATCTTTTAATAAAGCATAGGTCTCATTTTGGATCTCTTATGACTGATTTGATCTTATTTATATCATCTTACTTATTTTAATAATGTTTCTTAGAGGTTTTGTGGGGGGGGCGGTGTTTATAGACTGCATAGTTGGCAGAATTTGTGTTTTTAATTCTTACGATAGCCAACCAAGTTTTCCAAAACAATTCTTATATATGCATTTAATTACATATGCATTTAATTGTACTTTCAATTTCAATTACAATTGAAAGTAATTGTACTTTCAATACAAAGCAATTTGTATTGAAGTATAATTGATATGCAATATCCTATTGATATTGATATTTGATCCTATTGATATTCTGATTTGATATTTTTATGCATTACAAAATGATCCCCATGATAAGTCTAGTTACCATCGGTTATCATGCAAAGTTATTACTTATTGACTATATTCCCTATGCTATACATTTTATCCTCATGACTTACCTATTTTATAATTAGAAGTTTGTACCTCTTAATCCCTTTACCCATTTCACTCGCCCCCAATCCTTGCCTTTCTGGTAACCAGCAGTTTGTTTCCTGTATCTATAAGCATATTTCTGTTTCATTTTGTTTGTTTTGGTTTTTAGATTCCACATACAAGTGAAATCATAGGGTATTTGTATTTCTCTCTCTATTTCATTTAACATAATATCCTTTAGGTCCATCCGTATGGTTGCAAATGGCAAGATTTCATCCTTTTTTATGATTAATATCCCACTGTGTATATACATATATAAACAATGATTAATATTCCATATATACACACAGTACATTGTCTTTATCGATTCACCTATTGGTTACTTCTATCTCTTAGCTATTATAAATAATATTGCAATGAACATAGGGGTACATATATCTCTTGGAATTGATGTTTTTGTTTTCTTCAAATAAATATCCAGAAGTGGAATTGCTATATCATATGGTAGTTTTATTTTTAATTTTTGGAGCCACTCCCTACTGTTTTCAATAGCCATTGCACTAAATTGCATTCCCACCAACAACATACAAGGGTTTCCTTTTCTCCACATCTTCAACACTTGTTTTTTGTCTTTGTGATAATAGCCAATCTGACAGGGGTGAGGTAATATCTTATTGTGGTTTTGATTTGCATTTCCCTGATGATGAATGATGTTTAGCATCTTTTCATGTGCCATCTGTATGTCTTCCTTAGGAAAATGTCTACTGAAGTCCTCTACCCATTTTTTAATTGGGTTGTTTTTGGTTTTTGATATTTAGTTGTGTATGTTCTGTATATATTTTGGATATTAATCCTTTGTCAGATGTATGGTTTGAAAATATCTTCTCCCACTCAGTAAGTTGCCTTTTCATTTTGTTGATCATTTCTTGCACTGGGCAAAACCTCTTTAGTTTGATGTAATGCCATTCATTTTATCTTTTGTTGCCCTTGCTTGAGGAGCCTGGTCAAAAAAAAAAAAAAAAAAAAAACATTACTAAGATCAATGTCAAAAAGCTTACTGCCTATGTTTTCTTCTAGGATTTTAATGGTTTCAGTTTTCTCATTTAGGATTTGTTTTTAAAGATTTTATTTATTAGAGAGAGAGAGAGAGAGAGAGAGAGAGAGGAAGAGACACAAGGCAGAGGGAGAAGCAGGCTCCATGCAGAAAGCCAGCCGACTTGGGACTCGATCCCGGGTCTCCAGGATCACACCCTGGGCTGAAGGCGGCGCTAAACCGCAACCGCTGAGCTACCAGGACTGCCCTCATTTAGGATTTTAATTCATTTCGTTTTCCTGTATGTATGGTGTAAGAAACTGGTTCAGTTTCATTCTTTCACATGCTGTCTTTTTCCCATGTATATCCTTGTCTCCGTTCTCATAGATTAATTGACCATACGATGGTGGATTTATTTCTGAGCTCTCTGTTCTGTTCCATTGATCTGTGTGTCTGTGTTGATTCCAGTACCATACTGTTTGGATTACTATAGCTTTGTAGCACAGTCTGAAATTCAGGAGCATGATACCTTTCTTTGTTCTTCTTTACCAAGATTTCTTTCATCAATGCCTTATAGCTTTCAGAGTACAGATCTTTCACTTCCTAAGTTACATTTGTTCAACTAGGTATTTCATTCTTTTGTAAATGGGATTGATTTATTAATTTCTCTTACTAATGAGCTTTAATAGCTCATTACTAGTGTATAGAAAAACAACTGATTTCTGTATGTTAATTTTGTATCCTGTGACTTTACTGAATTATTTATTGACCTTTTTGGTGGAGTCCTTAGGGTTTCCTATATACAGTATCATGTCATCTAAAAATAATAATAGTTTTACTTCTTCCTTCCCGATTTGGATGGGTTTTGTAAGGGGTTTTTTGGTTTGGGTTTTTGTTTTGTTTTTGTTTTGCCTATTTGTTGTGTCTGGGACTTGCAATACTATCTTGAGTAAAAGTGGCAAAAATGGGCATTCTTGCTTTATTCCTGATGTTAGAAGAAAAGCTTTTAGCTTTTCATCCTTCAGAATGTTAGCTATGGACTTGTCATGTGTAGCCTTTACTATGTTAAGGTATATTCTTTCTATACCCACTTTATTAAGAGTTTTTATCATTAAATATATGTTGAATTTTGTCAAATGCTTCTCTGTATATCTATTGAGATGATCATATGTTTTTAAATATTTGTTTTCTTGATGTGTTATATCACAAAAGCAGTATTTTTTGGTCTTTTTTTTTGGTATATTTTTTTATTGGAGTTCGATTTGCCAATATATAGTATAACACCCAGTGCTCATCCCGTCAAGTGCCCCCCTCAGTATTTTTTGGTCTTTATAGAAGTTAAGAAACTTGGAACTTTTGCACTAACCCACCAACCAACATAGTCTTTATCAATTTTATTTGGGATTATAAATGTCATATTTTATGAAATGTAGATTGTTTCTTTAAAATATCTCTGTATATGTAATTCTTATTTGTAATTACCTATAGTTCCACAGCTCACTTTCACTCCTTTCCAAGTAAAGTTCTTTATTTTGTTTTATTTTTCATTGTTGTAGAAAATGTTTTTGACTAGTTTATGTAGGTAAGGTAGTTGGATATTTCCTGGATGACTGTACTTTTAATTGAAAATTTTTATTGAGCTAATTGTAAGGTCACATGCAATTGAAAGAAATAATACAGACTAATTCTATGTACCACTTACCTAGTTTTCTCAATTGTAATATTTTGCAAAATGATATCACAATCAGGATTTTTATGTTTATAGAATCCACCAATCTTATCCAAATTTCCCCATTTTTTACTTATGTCTGTGTGTGGGCACACGTGCACACTACAGTTTTTTTTAAGATTTCATTTCAATTCAAGCTAGTTAACATATATTGTATTATTTGTTTCAGTGGTAGATTTAAGGATTCATCACTTGGATATAACACCCAGGGCTTATTACATCAAGTGCCCTCCTTAATGCCATCACCCAGTTACCCCATCGTCCCACCTACCTCCCCTCCAGCAACCCTGTTTGTTTCTTATAGTTAAGAGTCCCTTACAGTTTGCCTTCCTTTCTGTTTTTATTTTATTTTATTTTTAATTCCTCTCCCCTCTGTTCATCTCTTTTGTTTCTTAAATTCCATATATGAGTGAAATCATATAGTATTTATCTTTCTCTGCCTTACTTATTTTGCTTAGCATAATGCAATGTCATTCCATTCACACACTATACAGTTTTATCACTTGTGTAGATTCATGTATCTACCACCACCATCAAAATATAGAACAGCTCCATCATGGCATGGATCCCTACAGTTGCCATTTTAAATCACACCCATCTCACTCTTACACCTTGCCCTTAACCTTTGGCAAACACTAATTTGCTCTCCAAATTTCAAAAATGTTATATAAATAGAATCATATAAACTTTGGGGATTGGTTTTTCACTCATTATAATTCCCTGAAGATTAATTCAAATTGTTTTAATAATTGAGTGTATTAATAATTTGTTCCTTTTTTATTGCTGACAAACTGTACCACAGTTTGTTTAACCATTTGCCTATTGAAGGACACCAAGGCTGCTTCCAGTTTGGAGCTATTAAAAGTAAAGCCGCTTAAAAAAAAAAAAAAGTAACACTGCTTGAACATCAGTGTACAGGTTTTTGTGTGAACATAAATTTTCATTTCTCTGTTATAACCGCCTAAGAGCACGATTGTTAGGACAAAGACAATAACATGTTTTATTTTTTTAAGACACAGACAAGCTATTTCCCAGAGTGCCTATACCATTTCATGTTCCACCAACAATGTATGAGTGATCCAGCTTTTTCACATCATTGCCAACATTTGGCATCATCACTTTTTTTACTTTAGCTCTTTTGATAAATATGTAGTAATATCTAATTGCAGTTTTAATTTGCATTTCCCTGATGGCTAATGATGTTGAACATCTTTTCATGGGCTGATTTTCCATCTGTATATTGACTCTGTTGAAATGTCTGTTCATGTACTTTATGTATTTTCTAATAACATTGCTTAGTTTTTTACTGTTGAGTCTTAAGAGTTCTTTATATATTAGACACTAATCATTTGTTCATTATGTGGTTTACCAATACTTTTGCCCAGTATGTAGTTTGTCTTTTCCCTCTCTTCACATGAGCTTTCACAGAGTAAAAGTTTTTGATCTTGATGAGGCACAATTTATTAATTTTCCCTATTATGGATTATACTTTTGTTGTTTTATCTATAAACTCTGCCTAACTCCTAAAGATTTCCTTTTATTTTTTTCTAAAAGTTTTATAGTTTTACACTCTACATTTAAGTCTTTGGTCCACTTTGAGTTAATTTTTACATAAGGCATAAGTTTTAGGTCAAGATTTCTATTTTGCTCACAGATATCCAATTGCTACGGAAACATTTATTGAAAAGCACACCAAGCTCGTGCGGGACGTGACCCGGGAGGTGTGCGGCTTCGCCCCGTACGAGCGGCGGGCCATGGAGCTGCTCAAGGTGTCCAAGGACAAGCGCGCCCTCGAGTTCATCACGAAGCGGGTCGGGACGCACATCCGCGCCAAGAGGAAGAGAGAGGAGCTGAGCAACGTGCTGGCGGCCTTGCGGAAAGCGGCCGCCAAGAAGGACTGACCCCCCTCCCCACCCCCGTAATAATAAAGCCTTCTCGGAACCTCGGGGTCTTGTGCTGGTCCGGGCGCACCGGGAGGGTCGGGGTCGGGGTCGGGGCGCTGCACAGACACGCGGGCAGCCGGGCAGTACTGGAAAGGGTTTTAATCATCATAAAAAAAAAATCACTCTTTTTCATAGAAAAGCCTTTCTTTGGCATCATTCGTAATCGACAACTTGCCTGTGTGCAAAAGGCTTGGTCATTTCAGTTAGCACACAGGCTACATTGTCCTGACAAGGTCATATGTTTAGGTGAGGAGGGCACTTGATGTAATAAGTCCTGGGTGTCATATCCAAGTGATGAATCCTTAAATCTACCACTGAAACAAATAATACAATATATGTTAACTAGCTTGAATTGAAATGAAATCTTAAAAAAAAAAAACTGTATGCAAAGGGAGTAATCAGCACTTACCAGGAAGTCCAGCTACTCAGGTTCATTCAGAGACCTAGACTCCTTTCTTGTGCAGACCCAGCAAGTCCTCCAGGTACTGATCTTCTCCAAAAGCCCAGGCTGACATTCCAGTTTGAGGGAAGGAACAAAAGAGCCCAAACCAAGCAGTCTCAAGAGGGTGACTTGACACATCAATTCTGATCCTATCTTACTTGCCCACACCGTCATATGAGCACACCCACGTAGGAGCAAGGCTGTGAAATGTAATGTCTATCTGGAAAGATAGGTGACCAGCCAAAACCAAAGGTTTCCGTTTTGGAAAAAGAAGCAAGGAAGAGTGAATGCTAGGGATAGTGATCTGTTTCTGCCCCAACAGGTTTGCTTACTTCTCTTCAAAGTTCTTTGTTTCAGGCCAAATTTTCTTCTTTTATTTACTGTTCTTTTCTTTAAGATTTATTTATTTATTTTAGACAGGGAGAGCACAAGCAGGAGACACAGAGCGAGAGGAAGAGAGACTCTCAAGCAGACTCAATGCTGTGGGCAGAGCCCAACACAGGGCCTGATCTCACAACCATGAAATGGCAACCATGAGACCATGACCTAAACTGAAACCAAGAGTCAGACACTTGGACCCAGTGGACTATGCTGTCCATCTAGATGCCTCTTGTATTTGCTATTTTAAAGGTGTGTCTACAGTTATCCTCATGGATTCATGGCTTTCTTTCCTAAATGCTTATAGAATATTTTTTTTTGTCTCCAGTGTTTAAAATTTTGGTATGATCTCTAGGAGTGGGTCTTCAATAATTTTACCTAGATAATTTTAAATATTTTCATTGAAGTCTTTTTTAGGTCAGGAAAATTTTCTTCAAGGTTTTCTTATTATTTATATTAAATTTGTTCTGTTTTATCAGCAAGTTTATTTTCCCTTGACTTATTTTCCTTATCCTAATTATCCATTGACTGTATCTCTGATAAGTGCCCTCCATAGCTATTATTTTTTTCTCTTATGTTTTCATCTCTCCCTAATTTTTCTTTTTGTTTTCTAAAAACTTTTCAAGTTTGCTGTTTCACTGATTTGATTTTCTTCACTTAGATATCTATTCACTGCATTTATTGAATTTCTTGTTTCTTATAATAATTTTTTCAGAAAAATGTGACCATTTCAAAAATGAATCAGAAAAATATGTTTTCTATGCTCCCTCCATTCATAGGGAGATTTATGCATTCCAGTTATTGAGTATTGCCAAATAAAAATGAATTTGGTTGTGTTCCAAATTCACAAAGCAACCTTTGATCCAATGTAAATGAAAAGAAAATTGAGTCAGTACAAAATGATTTTGTTGGGCAAGGGGTAGAAGAAGGGGATTTTGTTTTTTTCTTTCTTGTCTTCTGCTATGGTTTGGAAGGTAGATACTCTGCTATTAATCCAGGTGAAATGGACACCTTACAGATCATGGCGTGTATAACCACACAGGAATCCTCACTTCTGTATTAAATAGATGGGTCTCCAAAAGAAGCCCCCTCCAGGCTTTCATTATGTGTGGCAGCCATGTGAAGATCAAGTAAGGGAGCCTTAAAAACTGTTGGGATCCTAAAGCCTAAAAACTGTTGGTTCACATAGGTCAGGAGAAGACTAAGAATTGGACATCCTGAAGTTCTATAAATCCATTTCCATTTACTACCTGTGCCCCTGATGAAGATATTCTCACTTTTCAGTGGCAGAATTTATCCATAAGTTAGGTTGGGCACTCCTATGATCTACAGCTATGCAATAGTTTTGCTAAGGAGTAGTGCCATTATTTTGACTTTTCCGGGTTTTTTCTCCCTTCAGTCCAAGCCCATTAGCAGATATACAGCAGAAATTTCTCTAGGTTTCTATTATGTATATATATAAGAAAGTTTGAGAGAAAGGGGAGGGAGATGGAGAGGAAGGGAGAGAGAAGAAAATTGGTTATTTTAATGGGCATTTATGGGTGGGGAAGTTCTATGTCTCTAGATCACCAATTTACCCAAATATCCTGCCCTACTACTTAAAATGCCCAACTGTGTCCAAACTGCAATATATCAATGGTCACCTATAGTTAAATTAGGCATAAATCTATTCAACTGCACCCCTACCATAACTCCCTCCTCCAAACCTTCCCTCCCCCTGGTTTTGTAGTTTCCAGTCCCAGTGCAGACATGTACCCCAGGAGAACTCATTCTATGTGACCTACCAGTCAGCCCTCAGTTCCTCAGGTTCTGAACTCAAGGCTTGAGGTGGGCCACAGGCACTCACTGGTACCAGACTGCAATAAAATGCCTTGTCTGACTCTTTACTTAGTAGATGTGGTGTGTTTTCCCCCTAATGTTAAAACCAGATTCAAAATGGTCCAAAATAAGCAATTTGCTGTCATTAGATATTTCCCGTATGCCATAGAAAGAATTCACACACCATACCTATACCATCAGGAATCCAGAAAGCTCTTACATTCAACCCTTACAGCCAGTTGCTATTCATAAAGGCTGTTCAGCACCTTCAGGTCACTCATGAATTACTTTAGTTATTCAGGAATTGAACACCTTTGAGACCTTTGGGTCCCTGTTATAGTACAGAGCCAAGTATTGTATTACAAGTGCAAATATTAATCATAGCAATTAGGCAGGGAAGGGAGGTGTCAAGCCAGTTCATGGTTCCTGGAACAGAGTTAGGTTACCACACATGTATTACCCAGAATATTGTTGTAGTCAGCTTCTTTAAGGCCATATTGGGACCTCAGATGCCTATCTTTTAATTTCCTTGATAGTTTTTACATCCTGAACTGCTATTCTCCCAATAGTGACAACAAAAAATACTATTTTAGTCTGCATTTGGGTCATTACACCGGCCATTTTAATTATGTAAAATATAAACCAGCCTCAAAAATGCCAATCCAAAATGTTTTTTAAACACTTTACATGTGGACAATGCTTTTACCTAAGCACATTCTCTTCTTTCACTTCTAGGAAGGCACATGCCATGCAGCCAGGTGCTAAACTATTCAGGAAGTGCAACATAAGTTCAGTGAAGAAAGAAGTCCCAGGGGCACAGTAGTGGAAACACTGTATGAAGAATTCAGGCCTTAAGTGAGACTCTGAAAGATAAGTGGGCTATAGAGAGGTGGCTGGGAAGGAGGACATATTGTGACTGGAGGAACAGCATATATAAAGGCATGGCAATCAAATAATTATACCAAACATATAGAAGATGTTGCTCTGTGAGATAAACAAAGAGAATAAAATATGTCCTTAAGAAGTATAGAAACTGGTTGGAAAAATACATACAGAGTTAGCAATACATTTCAGAGTTATAGTAGCCATAAAAAGCATTTCTGGATAGAGTTGCTATAAGCAGAGCTGTGGATGTGAGAATGACGGAGAACTGAGAGGTCAGCACATGGGAGTCTGGTGGGAAATTAGGTGAAAGAAGGAGAGTGAAGCCAGTTAGGGTTTACATTTGGTAAATTCAGTCTGTGTATGTCCTTGGTCCAAGAATCAACATGAAGGAAGTCATAGTATAACACTTAAAAGTTTATACAATTACTTCAACTCCATTGAAGTACTGGTCCCCATCACCACACTGTAAGGCAGTAGACTGATTATTAAACATATTTAAAGTTTAAATGTAAAGTTATTAATTTAAAGATAAGAAAATCAAGACTCAGATTGATCAATACCCCAGCCACTAGTTTTCTTGATTTTAAGGACAATCATCTTTCTAATCTTGCTGATTTTATGAGGCATAAAGTTGGGTTCACTTAACTTTTATGGAAGACTTCCTCTCTGTCCAGTCCATTTACATATGTTATCCTAGGATTCCAATAGCACTAGTAGGTATTATTCAGAACTGAAGTGGTAAAGAATAAGTTAGACTTGTCACAATAAAGGAAAATGAAAAGGAAAGTGATATATGGCATGAAAGAATCAATAAGACTGAAGGACTGAGGGCTAGGCACTTTCACTTTCATGAGCCTCTTCTTCCACAAAATGTATATACATAGTGATTACATTGGTATAAAGAGGAATATACCAGTACTATATATTTAAACAAGTTTTTTAACCTATTTTTTATGTATCTTTTCAAAGAAGTTAAAAAATTGTCATGGTCTTCCAAAACTATCATAGGTTCTGGCCATTGTGCTTACTATGCCTAATAGACAAATAAGTTTTAGCTGAGGAAATAAAAGGAGTTTTAAGTAACTGCAAAATTTTTAACAAGACAACCTGGAAGGATCTGTAAAAGAAGTAGTTAAGAAAAATTAATTTGAAGAGGAAGATAATAATTTTGATTTTGTACATGTGGGACTTGACATGAATAAAGAAATCCAAATGAAGATGGCTTGTAACTAATTTGCAAAGTACCATCTAGGTTCATGAATATTTAAAAATCAATGGCATAAAGGTGTTATTGAAAACCATGAACTGAATGATCTCCCCCAAGGAAGTGGATTATAGAGGGATTCACTGGAAACTAACAGAAAAGGCTTATGAGGTGTCCCATAGTTAAAGAGGTATCAGAGGAAGAGGAACCAGCATTACCTGTAGAAATGGTGGATTCTTGTACTTCTGAGACAGATGGTTGGTGTTGGTGATTGGGATTGTGGGTATACTTTATTTTCAACATGAAATCCCAATTATAAGTGATATAATTATGAAAATGAAGATGAAGACACCAGTCACATCTTTTTCATTCTTTCTTCCTGTGTCCTTCATTGCTCTTCAATACCCAACACACACACACACACACACACACACACACACACGATTATAAGCTTCTCACATTATGGAACATTTGTAAATGTCTCCATTCAAAGATATCTTCTGAATAAAGACATACAGATTCAGCTGAAGAAAACAACTTGGTAACTCAGTAAACTTAAGGCAAATATTCACTTCCAATAAAGCAAAAGTTAGAACAGTACATTTGTGGTCAAGGCATGAGAAAATGGGAAATATGGAGCTTTTCTTTCACCTGAAGAAAAGTTTTCCTTACTGGTAAACTATTAGTTCCATTGTGTGGAGTCCAAATCATTATAATCATTGTCCTTGGATTTGTTTAAGTAGATAGAGATAATGCAGTCATACTCATAATTTATTATGAAAGTCTTCTTTTCTATACTAACATTTCCTTAAAGAATATTACCATTGATGAGGATTGCAACACATTTCCCCTGAGACTGTAGACACTAGATATTTCAGTGCAATTGCAATAATCTACTCAGAAACAGATGGATTTGTGAATGATTGATGGATGAACAGGGAGGTGGTTGTTTAAGGTCAGTCATCTGAATCATGTCTTGGGAGAGTTCCCATAAAGTTACATAGGATGAAAAATTGGGCCAGTATTCACATGCCTGATTATTGAAGTAAGAACAGCTGCATTTATTTCAACATTCTCAGCTTCACACATACATATATGCCGGTGAAGCTTAGAGATTAATTGTAAGAAGAAAATAACGAGTAAGATAATAAGAAAATAGAACTGAAAAAATTGCCCTGGAAAACTAAACACATGCCTCAGCTAGGCTGGAAATAAATGTGGATAAATTACTAGGATATAGTACAGAGGAGAAAAATAAGGAAAAATATGAGAGGTTCTGAGATTTGGAGGAAAGAATGAGAAGCTCTAACATGCATGTAATTGGAATTTTAGCAAAAGAGTAAAAGTATAAAGTACAGGAAATATGTACAGATAATAGCTGAAAATTTTTCAGAATCAATTAAAATCATGAATCTACAAATAAAAGAAAAACAAAGTGTCCCAAGCAAGTAAACACAAAGGAAACATTAATTCTTCAAAAACCAGTCAAATTGAGGGACACTTTTAAGGAGAGAAAAGATCTTAGAAGCACCCAAAAAGAAAATCTAGATCACCAACTAAAGAACAATTAGACAGACAGCTGACTTCTCAGCAGCGACAGTGGAAGACAAATAAGAGTGGAATACCTCCAAAATGGTGACATTTTGTGTCCATATAAAATGGTATGTGCTACACTAAGGCCTCAAGAGCAAAGCTCTATTTTAAGAACAAAGCAATAATCAAAACAGTATCAGACTTTTAAAAATCTGAAAAAATTCTAATGAAAGAATTTAGGAAGAAGGAAAAATGATTCCAAAAGGAAAATCTATGATATAAAAAGAAATGGCCAGCAAAGAAACTGGTAAATTCAAACTGGTAAATTAGAAAAAAATTAAACATAAGGAGTTTACATAATAATCAACACTGGTAACATTTAATATGTGAGGTTTACAAAATAGAAGATCAATCTCAAAGATTGGGCAGCAATAACAAATGGATGTGTTGGGGTTATTGGAGTATGGTTTTAAGTCCTTGTATTTTTCTAAAAGAGGAAGAAAGTTACTTATTTACTTTACATTTAACAAGCTCAAAGGAAACCAATATAACAAATAAAATTTAATTTCCACATGATAAGAGTTGAAATGAAAAGGGAGGATATACAAAAGACAAAAAGAAGGAAGGGGGTGGTTGAAGCATAATAGAAGTAGGATAAACTAAATAAAATGGTTTAGAAAAATCCAAAGATAAACAGAAAGCCTCCTAGTTAAGAGACACAGTATGATCACAATCTCTTTGAACAAATGGGATCTAGTCACAACAAACAAAGAAAGCAATGTCCAGAGAGCAGATGACCTATTACTAAAAATTAGAATATGCATTACTAACACATATGCTAAAAGTGTGCAGGGAAGAAAGAGGAGGCAGTGTAATTTGGTGGCAGCAAACATAACATGGTTTGGTCCCAATATTCTGTTCAAAACTTGTGTGATCTTGAACAAATGTTTAATGTTACTTTTACTTTCTAAAGCAATAGAATTGAGATAATAATAGTACCTATTTCAGGGAGCTATTGGGTAGATCACACAAAATAAAAAATGGAAAAGTGCTTACAACAGTGCCTGGCTCTAGGATATGCACAGAGAAATTACGATTAGGGTGGGTTGAGGGAGCTTTGGCAAGTTTTAGACTATGGAAAAGTCTCAAATTTAAGGAATAGTCAGTGGAATTAGAGAAGGTAAAATAGTAAGAAGGACAAAAAAAACGGAAAAAAATGAGCATAGACAGACAAAACCATGAAGATGAGATGCAACTGGACTAGGGTGGAACACAGGTGGGTGGGCTGGCTGGGGCATTCTCAAGTTTCCTTAGTGTCCCATTTCCTCTCAACCTCTCTTGCTCCTCCAGAATGTATTGCTGAAAACCAATGGTTACCATGAGAAAACATCTGTATCTGAAAACAGCTGTATGCACATTTGTCTCATTACAAGAAAAAAGAAACTTTTTCAGAATCTGGACATTAATGTTGTGTGTCACGAGCAATGCCATGAGAAATCCAGGGAGAAAAATGTAGTCTGTGTAATTAGTAGCCCTCAGGCTGTAAAGCTTTTGTTTCAGACAATGTCAAACACTGCAAGATCCAGGAAGGCAGAGCCAGTTGCCAGAGCAGAGGCCTAAACTCATATTGTGTCTGGCTTTGCAACACACTACACACTTATACATACAAGCATGTCACATGCACAAGCATGTGCATGCATGGCAAAATACATGTACAGGTACCACACACACGGCACATGGGCACATGTATGTATATATGCCATGCATGCACACAGCACATATACCATACTTGTGCACACGCACATGCATGGACACATGCACACATGTTCATGTACTGCATACTGCACATGCATACATGGAAACATGTACATAGTATGCACATACATACATGTACCACATACACATACCACATGCATGGTCACACACCACATGCACAGGCACATGTATACACATATACACCACATGCATGCATGCACACACACACCAACATACGTATACATACCGCACATGCACAAACACACCTACCAGGAAAATAATTATTTAAACAGCAATTAACAACAATCAGATGTACTTATAACTAGCTTTATTTTAATTCTATATTGATATTTCTTGTGTTCTTTCCAATTTTTGAATCATAAAAATAAGCACTATCAATATTAAATTTATTTTAGGAATAATTAAGTATATTCTTAAGGGCTTATATTATTCAAATACTATTCTATGCTTAAATCTGTCCTGAGTTATGAATTCATTTATGTACCTTGAGAATACAATGATTGTAATTTTATAACTAAAAAATTGTCTCTCTCCAAATAGACAGTGAAATGCTGTATTACATTATTATATTAGACTTATGGTCAAATTATACCTATAAAATAAAAAACATATTTCTGTGTAATCCATTGAATACTATTAAATTTGAATAGGAAATTTTTGGCACAAAGAATCCAACACTTGTAGAACATACCACAACTTTCTGAATTATCTGTTTGTCTTTATGCCAATATGTAGTGATTCTGCCTTTTCCAGTATTTTCCCAACTCAGTCATGAGTCAAAATAGTTGTACTTTTCACCACTTCCCCTGGTAGCATAGTAGAACACAAAGTTGCATATGATCATGCTATAACTTACCATGGACTTGTGGAGAAACCCTTTCTCAGATATTTGTGTATATGTCTGTGTGTTTGTGATCCAATGAGTCTGTTAGCTCAAGAATGTGTAGTCTTAGCAATTTGTTTTAGGTTTCTACACAAAATAAGATAATTTATAAAGTGTATATGGGATTACAATCGTTTATCAAAAGTCTTTCTTTTAATGAAAGGGGGTTTATATTGAATTAATAAATTTAAAAATTTATTAATGGCTTGTGAAAACCAGAATGAAGTCCAAGAGTTTAATGTAAGTCATCATATCTTGAGGTTAAAAAAATTCCTTCAATAAGGGCACCCTAACAAGACTGGCAAGACCCAGGGAGTTAGAAAGTTCACACATTGAACACCAGCCAGTGCTGCTACTCAATAGCTAGCTTGGAGCTGGGATGCAGTAATAGAGGAATGATATGCAAATGCTGGAAAATAGACCCAGAGCTCTAATTAGTTTTTAGTTAATTGTCTATGAAAACTACTGTGTCAATTTTTGTGTCCATATCTTAAAAGAAATATGAAGACATGAATAAAGATCCAGGGAAGATTAAAGACTGGCCAAAATGCAGAAAGCAGGCCTGCGAGAGAGAGTGGTATATGGTGTTGTTTCAACTGGATGTAGAAAGCAGAAGGGAATCTGGTCTCCCTCTCCAGGACTAGAAAAGATGATTCCTCTATGTACCTTCCTCAAAGGGGAGAGAATGGATTTGTGCACTAAAAGGTGGGGTGCTGGATAAGGGTGAGTGTGGGAGGACACATCCTAATATGAGCTTCTAACTCAGGATCCCCTCAGAAGGCCTCAACCTCAGGCATTAGTTTCCTGGTAAGAATGGGCTTAGCGAGGCATCATACTATAGAAGTCAGCACCACATTGCACTGTAGTAGATGAAAGCATGAGGTCTCTTCACTTAAGGGCGCAGGTCTAGAGACAGATAGCTTGAGATCCCATTCCGGCTGAAAGTTGGGCAAGTTACTCCACCCTTCTGTGCCTCTGTCTCTTCAACAGTAACAAGAGGATAATGATTGTATGTACCTCCAAGCTGTTGCAAGAACTAACAAGTCCATATGTAGAAAATACTTGCTCCAGAACATGGCACTTGGTAGACCTCAGTTAGGTACCTCATATGATTCCACTGTACAGTCAGTGAGGATGGTTGACAAAAGAGGAATATAAGACTAGGGGCTTTCCAGAACATCCTGTATGCCTTACCACTATTTAAACTATTAATGACAGTTCCTCATCAGTAATGGTGGCATGAAATGAGCTTGCACTGGAGGTCAGAAAGTGTGGGTCTGAGTTCTGGGGTCTGTCATTCTCTACTAGGGTCATGAGGAATGCACCCCCTCTCTCTGGATCTATTTATCTCAGTGCTATTGTGAAGATCAAATGGAAATATATATTTATCATCTACCTTGTGCTGATTATTGCTCCCTGGCCTGGCCTGCTCTGAAGATGGGCAGACGAGTGGGGAAAATTGTCGATGTGGAAGTCCTCACCAGGTGCTAGAGTAAGCTACAAAGTGCTGAGCAAGTGTTAGTTGTGGATGTGCACATTACTATTCCTAGGACGTGACTGTAAAGTAAAAAGAAGAAACTTTGAAAAGTGCTTTAAAGTTCAAAGCGGTGTCTATCTAATGTATGCAGGCTGAGTGTGTAGTCAGTGAGCTCAAACTCACTTGTGAAATTAATGAGATCAGAAAGACCCCCTTTGGGGTGAGACACTGGGACGCTCAAGCTTAGGGCTGATGCCATGAAACTCTACACTATTTTTCTTCTAAATTTGTTTTGGTGTGATTTCAGTTATTCCTTTCAGTTTGTCCCCACCCTTCCCATAAGGGGCCAGTCAAGTCACACTGAATGAGTAGTGCATTCCAGAAAAAGCCTCATGTTTGACATACATGAATGTGGTGGTGGCCCATACATGTCCCAAACACCTATAGAATATATAGGATAGCCTTGAGGCAACAAAGTGTTCTTCCCATAGATGAGAATTAACATATCAGTAAGAAAACATTACAATTTATTGGAAAGTTATCAAATTGAATAGTTAATCAACTTAAACAGGGGGACTCACCCGTCCTAGTAGAGGAAGTAAAGCAAATCATTCTCTGAAGGCTTTTAGAAGTGAAGGAAATGACCAACCACTCCTTAGAATCAGCCTTGTGACTATTGTAATATTTGTTTCAATCTTGCTGAAAAATTATTTAGGTTATTTCCTGCAATTGATAGAATCATCCACTAGTGCAATGACATTGGTAGTCCAAGAGTCAAGGAGATTTTACTCCTTTGGAATGTTATGAAGCTTCACACAGATCTGCTCTGCTAGAGTTTATATACTCTAACAGTATATAGATGGTTTAAAACATTTGGTTGCCAAATATTAGTCAACATATGGACAACTTAACAAAGAAAGTCACCTCTCCTGGGTTCACCAGTCTTTACTCTGACCTGCGGGAGGGCGCGGGAAGGGTAGGGGAGTCAGACTATGCCAACTCAGAAGAAAGCTTCTTGTTTCCAGAACTGGCTCCCCTCCCAATTATAAATGAAGAAAGACTCCTTTTTTCCATTTCCTAATGATGTCCACAGTTGAAGTGCAAACTGACTGCAGCTACAGATTTAAGTGGAATATTTCAAGGACATTTATCATGAATGGATACAGAGAGACCAGACTCCTGTTTCAGCTTCAAGGTTTAAATGTCAAACACCTGCAGACACAGTTACTCAACCTTAAAAATCACTCCATGAGTACATTGCTCTGGTTCAGAGAAAGTCAAACTAGTAAGTTAAGTTCAAGTTAAGTCCTAGTAAGTAAGTTAAGTACCAGGCTTGGGGAAGAAAGGGTCCAGAAGGTTGTAGGAGGGCAACGAGGGAGGGATTCATGATTATGGACATTTGCTCCATTATACTACAGTGTGGACTCCGCATACTGAAAAGCTATATCTGTATATACATTTGGATGGAAAGAATGAAGGATGCCCTGTGTGCTTGAGGAATCAGTCAGGTCTAAGCAATTAAAAAAAGCTCTTCCTGAAAGTGACCTAAGATTTTGCTTGAAGAATTTTAATAGGGATTTTAACATTAAAAGAGCTTCTTCTTTGTTTCAAATTTAAGTCAGCTATTGTTTCTAACTTCTTAGGCCTAATTCCTGAGACTTAAAAGACCATTCATTAGTATCAGTAGATTTCCAGAGCAGAACAGACGTATGTCCTTTATTTCAATGCATGTTAAGGGTATGTTCTCGTCCTGATTTCTTTAACCTCTACACCTAATTTCCTTCTACTATGCATCCACTATGTTCTTTCAGTTAGTCTGAATATAAGTGAAAAACAAAACACCATGCAAACCAAGGATGGAGTATACTGCCAGGAACTCCTGACCTAAAGATGTTTCAGAATTCTGACAGGCCGGACCCACACACCCCAGATTACACTCTTCTCAACTGACCAAATTCCAATGCATCTTATTACTCATAAAATACACTTTTCCATTTCCATTGAGCATGTGGAAAGGATTCTTGCTGTACTTATGCAAAAATCACAGCTGAAAACAGATCCTAGCTGCCCAGCAACATCCTGTCAGCCAGAAATGATCCTCTCACCCCATGATGGCTCCTGACTCTCACTGTCTTCTACCACAGCACAGGACACAGAACTGACAAGAATGGCTAAAGAAGAGGAAGAAAGAAAAAGTCCAAACCTGGAGTTAGGACAAGACAAGCTGGAAACATTTACAAACTTATGATTTTACCTAACACCATGAAAATGCTGAGTTCTAGTATATCATCACATGTATACAAAATACTTATAATTCCTACTGCTTGTACCCCCAAAAAATCTAATATTTGTTTTCTTTTTCTGAACACCCAGTGGAAACCCTACTGGAGGTTATACCCAGGAAAAAGAAGGCTCTCTTGATTCACACATCCTTCCTGAATGCTAAACAACGTAAAACTATTCAAAGTAATTTTTTATTTATTCATGGGGGGGGGAGTGTGCAGAGACACAGGCATAGGGAGAAGCAGGCTCTCTGCATGGAGCCTGACGTGGGACTCGATCCCGATCCCGGGTCTTCAGGAGCAGGCCCTGGGCTGAAGGCAGCACTAAACTGCTGAGCCAACCGGGCTGCCTGCTAAGTAATTTTTTTAGCCTAATAAAATCTCTAAATTTGCGTTAAGAATTTAGTCAATGCCACCTTCCTAATTAATAAGGATTACAAATGAGAATGTAAAAGGGACAGGAAATGCAAATTGAGCTTCTAATCTTGAATTTAAGGACCCAGTTAGAAGACAAACCAGTTTATCTCCAACAAAAAGTAGATCTTAGTTTATCTTTCCACTTGTTAAATTTTTGGCTTATGCAACTTTCTCCCTTTTAGAGTAGTCTTCCTTCTCCTGACTGACTGATGAAGAACATAATGCATCACTATCTATTTTTGCCAAAACTGCATGTGATCATTGCAACCAGATTAATGGAAATTCTGGGCATATATCAGTATAACATCAGTGTAAGAAGTGGTCACAACCTAACTGCAAAATTCATAGCATGCTTTCACATAAGAGGAAAGCTTAAAGGCCAAATAATTAGCTATAAATTTATTCTGTTTAAAGCTGGTGGTCAATTTATCAAAGGAAATTTACACAAAATATTTGTTTCACCTTCCAAAAGTAAGAGCTTAAAAACTCAGGTTCCTAATAGGATGGTCATGAGAAAATAACTGTCCTTTTACATCTATACTCAATCAGCTGGAAATGATTGGCCCTAATCCTTTCTCCATGATTGTTCTTTAAAACAAAACATTCCTCAAAGGGCACTTTGCTGGGTGTTGGAAATATGAGGATAATTTGACATAGCCTCTTCCATCAAGCGGTTTACTACCTGATAAATACAGAACTAATTTTAGGACAATGTGAAATAAGTCGCAATGTAGGTAGGAATAAACCAAGAATTGTAAGTGCACCATTATCTGAGAATCCCTTGTCAAATTTACTTACAGTAGGAACTCATTTTTTATAAAATATTGGTTTCACTTCCCAAAGGTAAAAGTTCAAAAACTCAGGTTCTTATTAGGAGAGTCATAGGAAAATAATTGTCACTGTACCCACCAGCACCTAAATTCAATTTCTGTTCAATTGATATGATCATTTATTATGCCTATGCTGTGGAGAGCACCCACAGGGATGCAGTCCTATTAGAGGGTATGCCACAGGGTTCTCAGCTTCTGCAAATATTCCAAGAATTACTAGAATATTTGTTTATTGAAATTATTTCCCATATTGTAAGCCTTAGAAGTTTAAAAACTGTGTTTTAAAGTTAGGAAGGAAGAAGCCTACTGTGTGTGTTAATTTTAAATGTTGTTTAGGATGGTTTCCAGGACCATAAGATGAATTCCCTGTGTTTCTTTTTAGCAGCACAATTGCAGGCTGCAAACACAAGCAGACCTGCAATACAGACCCACTCTAAGGTGGCAAAAGTCATCTCAGGATGCAACAGGAAAGTTTAACTGGAAGTTTCCCCCCTCTCATTTCTAGTTCAATGTTTTCATTGGAAACATTGGAAACTGGAAGGGAAGGTAAAAAAAAAAAAAGAAAAAGAAAAAAAGCTCCAGAGTTTAAAAATGTCAGCATTTGATTGATTTGAGTAGCTTTCCTGGTTTAACCAGTAAGTTGATTTGATGGGTTCATCCATTAATACAGTAAAATACATGTTAAAGATTACAAATTGTTTAACAAGTTTTGACAAACAAGTCCCCTGGTGGTGCCGAAATTTCTGAGAAGCAGATGGAAGAGGGACAATTTTATAGACTCCCCTTCCTATCTGCACAAAGCCACAGAGGTCTTAAAGTAGGTATTAGTGAAATAAGGGACATTGTCAGACAATAAAGAGACACAATTGCCTCCGTTAGCACAACAATTAATTTTGTTTGCAGAGTACCAGTCAGTCTATTTGTTACCAGGAATGTGCTAATTATTCTTGCTAATTACATGCAAAACATTCATTATCACTTATAAGTGGAGCCGGACCCCTCAGGTTTCAGTGACAAATTAATTACTGTGTTTTCCTTCTGAATGTATTTCTAGTCAGTTCTGGTATTAACTGAAAAATAAGTGGTTTAGCAGCCTGCTTGTCTCTCAGAGCCACTCATGAAAATGAATAGTAGGCATGCAGAGCTATATCAATTTTCCTTCCCTATTCTATTAGGGTGGCAGTCCCTGAAATTCTCCAAAGTTCTACCACAAATTTATAAACCCTGAAGCCTGGTGAAATGCACGCAGCTGTGCCATTTAGTACCAGATGCATATTTCCACCAGCAGCTGCTCATTGAACCTCAGAAAGAAGGCAAACTAAAGAGAGAGGATCCTATACCCTATACACTCAATCATCTGGAAATGATACCCTATACAGACACCGGCCCCTTTGGCCTTGCCTTTTAAAAGGTTGGGGCAACATTTTGTTGCCTGGTCCAAACTTAAGATAACTGAATTTAATCTCCCTTCAGTGTGGGATTCAATCACAAAGCAAATCTTGAATTGCTCACTTCTATGGCCCCTTACATCTTGGTTGGGAACAAATCCAACAATATAGGTGCATACAGTTGTATTCTAAATGTGGATTACGTTGGAAAGACCAGAATCAGCACATATATAATTCTGCCTTGACCCTATAGTGCCTGGAGTTGTTCTGTCTTGGCTGTGTCTGATAGGCAGACCCAATCTTGCTCGTTCACTCTCTCCTCTCCAAACTGGCAGCCAACTAAAGGCTTAGGGAATGAGAGGATGGATCTGAAGGGCTTTGGGCCCATTCTGATGTGCCTCCTGGATTAAAAATTTAGAGTTAGCTCTCACTGACTCCTCTTCCCACCATTTAAGCTCACTTTCTGGAAGTCTTTAATAGAAAGTATTTCAGAAGAAAAGTTTGCTCCTGAAAAGGACATGGGAGAAGGTTGTGGTGCCACTGCCTCCACACCCCCAGAAATCCATCTAAAACTAGTTCAGGTACATGGCTCCCTGGAAAGTCAACATCATTTCCAATCCCAATGGGTTAAGATTGGACCAGAGCCTACATTGTGTGTAGGAAAACCTCTCTCCATTTTAATCAATCATGTTCCTTTAACCACTACATGCCTACGGCTTTCGTGACACATCTTCCAAAGATCAGGTTTACATGATCCCACAGGTCTGTATCCATGTTCTTTCTAAACCTTCTTCTTATGGGGCCCTTCATAGTTGCTTTGGCTCTTCTCAGGGACATGTGCCTTTTATACATTTATTATTTGGCCTATTTCTATACTAGCTCTAAAATGGTAAGGAAGTTTTCACTGTCACATAATTTACTCTTTCCACCATTTTCAATTTAAACAGTATATACAGGAAATACAGGAAGCTAGATGACCATCTGCTGGAGGTACACATAAATTTCACATTGTCTGAATGACCCATTGTAGTTGATTTTTCCAGAATTGGGGTTTTTTGGATTTATAGCTTTCATGTTTTACAAAGAAAGAAGTTTAGAATTTTTGTTTCTTTGCTTTTAGTATCACATTTCTTTCTTTCTCTCATTTCTTTAAGTTTGTGATCACCTTTGTCTGAAATGTGTAAGTTTAAATAAAGTAAAACTCTATGTGCCTTAAGACAATGAAACCAAAAGTGCCTGTAAGAGATCATGGGCATATTTCTGTCTTATTTCTGCTGTGATAACAGAGAGGGCATCTAGCTGAATTTAACCTCTGTAGCAGGTCATAGCTGTCTCACCCTCCCTTTCTTCACCTCCCTGCCCCTTTCAATGTCCTGTACTCTATCAGGTTACCACCATGTTCACACCTTGCTTCTGCTTCTCCCTCTTTTCCAAAATCCCATCCCATGTTTTCATTCATTTTCCAGCGTTAAACCATTTACAATTTTAACTATTCACGAATTTTACTATTTACAATTTTACTTTTTTTTTTTTACTATTTAATCACTGTTTAACACTTTTTACGTATTTGTCTTTTTCCAATTATTTCAAGAATTTGCTAATATCAAATCATTCAGGCTAAAGTTTTAATATGTTATTTTAACGAGACTTCTACCACTTGTAGACCTTCAAGGGAGTTCTAGAGATTAATTTAACTCAAAAGGATGAATTTCTAATTGTGAAAATGACTAATAATGTGTCATCATGGTGACAGAATTATTTTGGAAGTGGCAGGAGGCCCTTGGCAATCCAACTGCACAATCACAGTATGTGACCACTTGTCCAAATGAAACATAAATCCTGCCTTCCATTTTTTCTGCTCTTCAAGACCTTTAGGGAGAAAGACCTCCCTGAGGAATACACTGAGGGAATTCTCTACACTTACTCTGACCTGTGCAAATGAGTATCTAACAAAAGCTTCAATTTCTTTAATAATAGGTGTTCTAAAATAGAAAGTGGCTTTGTTATTCCGAGGGTAATTGTCTATCATGCACTCCTTGAAAGTCAGTCTAGATAAACTTTGAGATCACAGACCAGACACTTTTGCAGGGAGGGTTAACAAAATGCACCATGGAGTCAAGGAGATGTTGAACTTGCAACCTAATTCTTAATATTCTGTGACAAGTCTTGGTTTCTACATAAGACATGAGAACATCACAAGGTAGAACGAGGATTAAAGGTGAAAAAATATCTGACATTTAAGTGCCTTATTGGCCGTAAATCCTGGCATAGTTAAAGAACAGCTTCACCATCTTTGCATGTTACTTGATTTTGCACACTGTTGTCTTATCCAGCTCCTCAGAATTAAAGAAATAAGCAAATCCCAATTCTACTAATCTTAAAATTGAAGATCTCTTCCCATTTAGTTTACACTTTCAAAACAAAACAAAAACTCCTCCCACAAGAAACTAAAAAAATGTTTTATGAATTTCTGGTATTAATCAGTACTATGATGCTGTGGGCCTGGGGCCTAAAAGATTTTAGGACAAGCAGGGGAAATGGAAAAGAGGCATGGTAGGGCAGAAGAAGGAAGAAAGCTGGATCTAGGCTGGTTTTGAGGATAATTGGCACAAGTTATAGCAACATTCTCCTGACAGTAGAGTTGCAGATCCAGCTGTCACAAGCCCCACACTGCACATGAATATGGAACCCTCCACCACCAACATCCCTATCTGAAACAAACGTTGGCAGCAGATAAGAGGAAACGTCAGGGGAAACCTTGACATATCTTACCCTAGGACTGAATTTCACCTGGCAGACCCATGTTTCCAAAATCTTCTGTTCCTTTCTTCCCCTACAGTTAAATTAACTCCAAAATTCTACTTCTTGGGACCCGTTGCAAAGCTCCAGATTTCATGTTTTCTTTCTACACAAATTAAAACTACACAGTGTATCCTTCAATAGCACTCCTCTTCTATCAATTCTTGCTGAGAATGCTGTGCTCCACTCCAGTGTGAGGGAGCATCTGGCATACCACTGGTATGAACTATCAGCCCAGAATGAGTGCTCTAATCTATAACTGTCCTTCTTCAGGTGTTTCTGCTAAAACTCACCCTCTGCCCTCTTTGGCAATCTAAGCAGCATTCTGATTATCACATTGGTCATAAAGGCATCTTCTCTAAGATAATAATCCATTTCCATTTGATAACTTCCAAATCAGTTCATTGGGAATATCATAGAAAGAGTAAACTTAATGAATGACTTTTCTGAGAAATAATGTCAGAACTCAATTTCTGCCTCCTCTCCCTACCCAAAATCTCATGACAGAAAGATCTTAGTATAACCAGAGTTCCTTTAAGTTTTATTAGGTAATAAAAAATGATATGTGCATGTCTTATTTTCTCTAGGACTTGCAATGTAACAGAAGATTTTGATCAGTGATGTTTGGACCCCTAAAAGAAAGCTATTCAAATTCATTTCAGGGGTACCTGGGTGGCTCTGCCTTCGGCCAGTCACAATCCCAGCGTCCTGGGATCAAGCCCTTCATTGGGCTCCCTGCTCAGTGGAGATCCTGCTTCTCCCTCTGCCTCTGTTCCTCACCCCCTCCACTCTCTCTCAAATAAATAAAATCTTTTTTAAAAAGTCATTTCAAAAGAGTGTTAGAAAATACCACAGAAACTTAATTTTTGGATTTAGATGGCTTTTTTTTTTAAAGCAATTCCGTGAATTAGAAATCATCCAATCGGGATCCCTGGGTGGCGCAGCGGTTTGGCGCTTGCCTTTGGCCCAGGGCGCGATCCTGGAGACCCAGGATGGAATCCCACGTCAGGCTCCCAGTGCATGGAGCCTGCTTCTCCCTCTGCCTGTGTCTCTGCCTCTCTCTCTCTCTCACTGTGTGACTATCATAAATAAATAAAAATAAAAAAAAAAAAAGAAATCATCCAATGAACAAAAGAGCTGTGAAGAGCAATATGAAGCTACAGTTTTATAGCCCAAGGTTAGCATGAACAAAAGTTATGCCAGGCAAACATGAATTAGCTGATGCAGGGTTGCTTTCCTTATTTGGCATAACAAGGAACTTGACTAGGTTAGGTAACAGAGCTGAGGAGGCAAATTCCAAGTGGCTGGGTTTTGGTTTCCTTACATAGGCTGCTGGTTCTGGTTTGCTTACATAGGCTGCTAAGGTACTAGAACCTAAATAATTTAGTTTTAGTCAGCTTAGACTACTATTACAAAGTACCATAGACTGGGTGGCTTAGAAACAATTTAAATGTATTTCTCATAGTTCTGGAGGCTGGCTGTCCGAGATCAGGATTCCAGTACGGTCTGGTTCTGGTGAGAGCGCCCCTCCATGTTATAAATTGCTGACTTCTTCCTTGTATTTTCATGGTACAAAGAGGGCTGTCTAGGTTTCCTTTCATAAGGTCCTTAATCCGCCTCATGCGGGTGAATCACCACCCAAAGGCTCCCCCTCGTAATACCATCTTATTGGAAGTTACAATTTCAACATTATAAATGGGGAGTGGAGAGGACACACTCAGTCCATTGCAAACACCTATGAAACTGAATAACATAACCACAACCTAGACAGTGCTTAATATATATCAGTCATTTAATAAATTCTTGGAAAATTAAGTTGCTGGGTGTCAGTTGGGAGCTCTCTAAAATCATCTGCCCCAGTATTTAACATGAAGTCAGGTATCCATGACAGGGTATTCACAGTAAAAGAGAAGTTCCACCAAAATACATGAGAAAGCATGTTCCCTCCAGGGAAGTATTCAAATTTCTTCACAAGATTCAACCAAATTGATTTATTTAATCAGTAAAACAGATCTAGACTCTTTTTTTATTTTATTTTTATTTATTCATGATAGACACAGACACAGAGAGGCAGAGACACAGGCAGAGGGAAAAGCAGGCTCCACGCAGGGAGCCTGATGCGGGACTCGATCCCGCCTCCCCAGGATCACACCCCGGGCCAAAGGCTGGCGCCAAACCACTGAGCCACCCAGGGATCCCCAGTAAAACATATCTAAATGCACCTTGAGCATTTGAATCTTGAAGGACAGGGAATAACTAGATAACTCAGCTCCCCCATCTACTCCTTAACAAAATAATAGTCCAAGGCCCTGCTAGTGCCTTGTGCTGAGATAAACTGGCAGCTCAATGACTGATCTGAACATAGATGTAATTTATTTGGCCAGATCAGTGTATAGATTCTTATGAGCTAGAATTTAAAAATTAGGAGAGTTCACATAATATCTATAGTTCTAAATTCTGCTTAAAAATCATAAGCTTTGGAAATACTAGGCCACCTTCCTATATGACAATAATTAGCTGGACCTAGTACAGGCCACCCTCTGGAGCAGAGGCCAGTACTCTTGAGGGCTGTACTGTACCCCCACCTTATCTGCTTGGCCCATGTTGGCATGAGAGTTTCTGACTGAGCTGTAAATCAATAATAAATATATTTAACATTTATTGATTTTTCAGGTATTCTTTAAGATTTATTTGTGTTTTATGTGAGAGAGAGAGTAGGCAAGCCCTGGGTGGGGGCAGCATGAGGAGGGGTAGAGGGAGAGGGAGAGAGAGAATCCCAAGCCCCATGCAGAGCTTGGTCCTACCACCTGAGATCATGAGCCCAGCTGAAACCAAGAGTAGACCGCTCAACAAACTGAGCCACCCAGGTGCTCCTCAGGTGTTCTTTAAAGGTTATACTAAACCTGAAGAAAATCTTTGCAGAAAAAAATGGAAAGACTTTCTTGCCTTGTACAATTAAAAAGAAGAAAAGATCCCTAAGAAAGTGAAAGGTTATTAAAGACTTCTTTATTATTCCTTCTTTATTCCAAATTCACATTGGATGAAGAGGAGGGCTCATATTAAGACCTGAGAACCAAGGGCTGAACATAACCAGAAATTCCAGCCAGGAGGTGGTACAGCCACCCTGTATGGGAACAACTCTATTCCTGAATGGGGCAAGGCGGTGAGATGAAACCAAACCATTCTGATGAGAAACTAAACACATTTTTGTTTCTAAGGTGTATCCCATAATCAGATCGCGTTATAAAGCCATGTACACCAACAACAACAAAATCCTATCAGTCTTAGAGACAATCTGAAGTCAACTTGTTCCCGATGCATGAAAACACTGCACGTAAAACTAGCCCGGCAGAGACCCCTGGCAGATGCAAGCCGGCAGGCAATATGCTATCTAAAAGACCAAGGTAATTAAAACAATCTCCAGAAGATGAAGGAGTCTTATTCACTAGGAAACAAGGTAGACTGTCAGCAATTAAGCAAATAAGGACAAGAGAGGAAAAAGTGATCAGAGAGAAAGCCTTTCACAATTAATATCAGCCTTTAACAATGCCACAGCCCACAGCAATCTCGCTTTCCATGGCTTGTAAATCCTATGTTTAAATTGCAAGACACAAATAACATTTGAAATTGCTTCACTGTCCGAAAAACAGTCAAAAAGAACACAGTTAAAAGGACCCTTGGAGATCACCTAGATTAGAAATCCTCATTTTACCAATGAGGAAACTGAGTCTCAGAAGGTAACTGTTGGCTGTCCACAGCTAGCCAGCTGCACACAGTCAGCCTAACACAGAGCTGAGATGAGTGCTGCCTTCCTTCCCTCCTGCCGCCACAGCCTTCCCATTTCTGAAACAACGCACAGCATGTCACTCAAGGAAATAGGAAATTCTCTGATGCTTTGAATAAAAAATAATATCTCTTTAGAAAAGAAATTCTAAGTAAGAGAAATAGGAGATGGAATGGGCCTACTGTTTCTTATTAATTGATAAGAAGGATTCTTCTGAAAAATGCATATCATTTGTAACTCTCATCTTCCACTATGCTACTCTTTACCTCAGAGTAGAAAATATTTCAAATATTTAACAAATGAAGCTAATTATTCAAAAATAGCTGAATCTCTAATATAATGCCTAAGAGAATTCATTTTTTGAACATTTCTTCATTTCCAGTGTAAATCCCTGGAAGATAAAACAGCAGACATGTTTGGAGAAAGAAGAAAACCCTACCTTTATTTTCAGGCCTGCACTTGACTCAAGAAATAGGTTAATTATTAAGTTAGTTTCATTTTTAAAAAGCAAATGTAATCATTCCTTCTTTATTCCAAATGTATGCTTTACTTAGGAGTAGAGATGTCATTCTATTTGAAGAACTGTTTGCTTGAGTTCAGAATTACCCCAGGGCAATGTATTATTGATAAATCCATTTTCTTATATAATCATCACTTCACATTTACAGAATTTCATAGAATTCCATCTCTAACCTTCATATGGTTTTTCTAGGCAAGGGTGCTATGGTCCACGTTGCTCAGAGAAAATAATCCGATTCTGCTAGGTTACTAACTTTTGTATTCGAAGCCTTAGAATAGTTTGACAAGACTTTCTCACAGAAAACACACAATTGAGGTTACTTGTAGCTATAAGGCCTGCAACATTTTAAGATTCATATGCTTATCTGCATATATTTACATGTATTTAAAGCACCTCCATTCAAAAGTATAAAGGTCCACTTTATAGAGATGAATATGGAGGCTATGACTGAGTGACAACACAAAGGCTTATTTAAACATTACTAGTCTCTGCATTCATTTATTTTCTGATGACAGAGGGGTCAGCTAAGGAACTTTATCTCTAATATGCTTCACTAAAGCAGTATTGTGCTTTTTTTCTTTCTTTTTTATTGTTGAGGGCTGGTTGGTCGGTTTTGGGCTTGTTTTTGCTTTTTTGCTGTGTATTTGGCATTTATTTGTGCAATGGAAGGGAAAAAAAAAAACATGCCAGTTAACATGAGGTGAGAAAAATGCATGGTGTACTATAGCAGGATACTTGGGAATCTCTCAAGTGTTTGAATAAACACATACCACACCAATTAAAAAAAAAAGAGCTAGTTTAGCAAAAAGACAAACATAGTGCTCTGAGGCTGTCCAATGCGCAGGCATGTCCAAGTGCATTCCGGGAGCCTGGGACCGCACTAACACTTCCTTCCAGCCTAATGGGCTCTGAGCCCCATCCTTTGTCTGCTGATTAACTGCTCTGTTCATTGACCAAACCACTAATTGCATGTTCCTTATAGTTACCCTCCATTACTGTAAGAATTAATGAGACACAATTACAGCTCCCAGAAATCTCAGGCCTAGCCAACTACACAGCACTCCAAGTGAATTAGAACTCTTGAAGAGAAAAGAGGAAAAAAAAACTAGTCAATTGTTCACAGGAAGCAGAATGTTTTTTTGTTTAAAAATTTGTATTTATTTGAAGTTGTTTCATAATTAGGCCCAGGGGGTGGAGTTAAGAGGAAAGAGAGAAAGAGTGGATAAAGGACTTGGGAAATCATGAACTTTCCCTGAGAAATCATGGTAAATGCAAAGAAACATGTAATTCAGATGTAAGAAAAACTTAGATGTAAGAAAAATAAACACAATCAATGCTGCAAATTGTACATAAAACCAGTAAGAGATCAGCTACTTAAGTAGAGCATACAGTACATAGAAACACACTGTAAGAACATCCTCTTAGTTCCATCCCACACACAAATAATATTTTGTCCAACATTTTGCCCAAAATTCTGAGCTGTATTAATATTCCTCAACTCATGGAATCTTATGTTTGTTAGACCCCATGGCTCATTTGCCAAGTTTTGTGAAAAAATTACAAGTGGCCTAAGAGGGGATGATGGCTTGTAATATAGTGGAGGGAAAAAGAAGTAATTTGGCCTTTACCAAATTTTTTCAAATTAAAAAAAAATTGATTCTGAGCATGGAAATAATTCCAGGATACTTTAAACTGCAATTATTCTAAGACTCCTTATAGGTTTTACTGATCTTGGTTTTTTTCTTTTTTTATATAATGACTTGTTCTCAAAGGTTACTTTATCACCAGTCTGATTAAAAGTACTAATATTTTAATCCAATGTTTCCCCAAATAAGGATATATTTGTATATTTACATATATAAATATGTTCACCTCAAATGAATTATTGCTGCCCTCTCAAAGGTGGTTTGTGTGTCCACACAGCCCGTCCATCCCATCAGGGCTGTGTCTACCTACACATTTCCTTCCTCCTTTGTAGAATTCCCTCACCCTCCCCTGCCTCTCAAATCTTATCCGTTCTTCAAGGCCAGCTTCTTTATACCTACCTCCCAACCCCATCCTCCCGTCAAAAGATATTTACTCTCTCCTTTGACATTCAAGGCACATATTGCTTGTACCAACTTGTACCAAACATTTGTCACTTAATCATATGCAGTATCAACTTTTCTGCAAATAAATGCCTGGGTCTCTGTCTAAACAGTAAATTCTTTAAAGAAAGGAGAGAAAACTTTTCCCCCTCCCTCCTCTACTGCTACCCTCCATCCCAAGGGTCATTTAGCGTTGCCTTATTTGAGAACTTAATAAATATCTTAGGAATGAACAAAGCCATGAACAAATGAATCAGTTCAAAAAAAGGTACTTGGAGTGAAAAAGTACATGATAAGAAACAGGAATGACTTAACATGCAAGAGGTCTATGAACAGATATAGAGAAAGGTGGCTAAGGGTTAGGGGCCCAATGTCTTCCTCAGATCCTCTTTATTTGAATATGCTTCAGTGGGAAGGGGATTTTGAATAACTTTGAGGAAGGAGAGGGTTACTCTGGAGTTCTAAAAGTATAAGAGCTCATTATAGGGAGGGGAAATGATCAAATGAATGGATTAGCTGGGCAATCAGAATTGTTGTGAGATGAGACGTAAGAACTGGGGAAGAGACTGGGAGTAAAAATATTGGGTATTAATATGGATAAAAAGAGAGTGGCCCATACAAACATCCAAGGAGAATGTTCATCTTAGTATGTAAATTAAGAACAAATGAGGTGGAAGCAATGAAGTGGAGACAGGAAAGTGAGCCCACAGTATGTAGTTTCCTTGCTCTTTAGGAAAGGATTGAGGAGGATATTGTGAGAAGAAAGGAGTACACAGTTGCAAGTGAACATGAGCACAAAAGGAGAACTAGAACAAGCAGCCTTAGCTCCTCAGGGCAAGGAAAGACAGACTCCCTATACACTGGAACTTCTACCGGTTTCAATTAGCTTTCAAACAATTGCAGCTAATGGTTATCAGTACTGGAACCACATTCAGAAACTGAAATAAGGCTAGCTAAGAGGGTAGGCTACCTCGGTTTTCCTCTCAAAACGCTAATATGTCAATAGGTATTCAATCTGGACAGGAAGTAATAATCTTAAATAAATCTGAAATTTAAAAAATTCCAGTGTAGGGAGGGGAGACACGAAATACCTACATTTATTCCTGACAAGCACATTGAAAAGTACAGTCTTAGGGACAAGCACATACAGAAAGAGGATAAAGAATTTTGAAGACAGAAGTGACCCAACTACATAAGCCCAACATCCAGGTTGTTTTGGTAGTCTAAAGACTGTCAGACTAAAGTTTTACTGTATACGCCCAGATGTTTAGTATGTTGTCAACACCATCAGAAGTAAGATTTCATAACTTTGGGGATGCTGTATTGGTATTATTTAAATTATCAGATAAATAAAGCTTTATCTAGTTATGGTTTTCAACGGGACTCATCAGCTACAGGCATCTCATAGGATAGAGGCAACCAAAACCAGAACAAGACGAATTCCATCACCTTGTCTACTCAATTTAAGTCACCTAACTTCATCAGTAAAGTACTCAACTAGAAATTGCATCCGTTAATACGGTGTTTCAATTACAAACAAGCATGTCAAAAAATGCTCAACCTTACTAATAGTATTATTACATATATATATATATATATTATATAAGTATATTTGTTCTTATATGTGAAGTTTAAAAACCAATAAGAACTTTTTAATCATTAAATTGATTCTAGAAGATGGACAATGACCAGGGTTCACTAACAAACTGGTAAACAGAAGTTCAAATTGGTACAAGCCTTTTGGAGGGTAATCTGTCACTAGTTATTAAAATTGAAAATATGCATATCCTTTAACTCAGCAATTTTACCTACAGAATTTTTCCTAATGAAATTCTCTCATAAGTACACAAAGATATTCCTTTCAGCATTATTTCTAACTGTGGAAAAATTAGAAACAGTGCAGTTATTCAACAATAAGCAATTGGTAAAATAAACTATGGCAAACTATAAACAATGAGATAAGATGCGGTGCATTTTTTAATGAACTTATAATCTATATAGGCTAACCAAAAAATGTACTAAATATGGTTAGTGAAAAAGTTAGTGCCAGAATGTATTTATGATATATTAATATGCATAGTAGTATAGTAACTACTACAACATATAGTGACAAAATTTGGAAGAATACACATAAGTTATGAAGGTGTGGTGAGTGGCAGAAAAAAGATTACAAGAGCCTAGTCATTATGATGCTACACATTTCTGTGCTCTTTTGGATTTTATTATAACAAGAATATATTACTTGTGTAATCAGAGAAAAAAACTACAATATAAAGAGTAAGTGCTCTAACTCTTTTGAAGTTTCTTCCCAGTCAAGGTCAGCAATTCTAGTACATGTGAATTTTGCCTTCCTGAGCAGCATACTAAACAACGTTGCAAGCACACCCAAATGAGTTGGTCAGGCACCTTCTCAAACTCTCCAGATTTTAATCAGCTTATTTCCACATCTACCATCAGTCAGTTCCATCATACTATATATTCAAAAAAAGTTCAGAGGAGACTTGTAGCTATCCTGAAAAAAAATGGAAATAATTTTAGAATTTTTAAATTAACATTGCTCAATGTAACTTAGACTCTTTTTAAATAACATACTTAGATTTTAATGTATTTCTGTGGCACAGATCTGTTTTTATACTTTAAAATATCGTAGTAGGGGATCCCTGGGTGGCGCAGCGGTTTGGCGCCTGCCTTTGGCCCAGGGCGCGATCCTGGAGACCCGGGATCGAATCCCACGTCAGGCTCCCAGTGCATGGAGCCTGCTTCTCCCTCTGCCTGTGTCTCTGCCTCCCTCTCTCTCTCTCTGTGACTATCATAAATAAAAAAATAAAAAAAATTAAAAAAAAAGATTTAAAAAAAAATAAAAAAATAAAATATCGTAGTAAAGCCAATTTGTGAGGTCAATTTAAACATATATGTAAATATCAATGCATGAATATGAATATATAAGCAAATCCACACCTAACTAGACTCTCCAGAATGGAATCAAATGTCAGCTTTAATACATGTTGTTACATTTTCCAAAACTGTCACTTGGCCTACTCCCCACCACAGAGCAATGTGCAGTTTCATGCAATATTTTGTCTATTTGTTCTTATGTTCGAATATGTAAACCTAGTGACTTCCAGTTTCTGGTCTAACAAGTGAAGAACTAAAAAGTTGCCACTACAACTTAACAAGTTAAAAGCTGACCAAACTAAAAAGTCAATTCCCGGAGAGGGGCAGGACGGCGGAAGAGTGGGGTCCCCAAGTCACCTGTCCCCACTAAATTACCTAGATAACCTTCAAATCATCCTGAAAATCGACAAATTCGGCCTGAGATTTAAAGAGAGAACAGCTGGAATGCTACAGGGAGAAGAGTTCGCGCTTCTATCAAGGTAGGACGATGGGGAAAAAAATAAAGAAACAGGGATCCTTGGGTGGCGCAGCGGTTTACGCTTGCCTTTGGCCCAGGGAGCGACCCTGGAGACCCGGGATCGAATCCCACATCAGGCTCCCGGCTTCTCCCTCTGCCTATGTCTCTGCCTCTCTCTCTCATTCCGTGTGACTATCATAAATAAATAAAAATTTAAAAAAAAAAAGAAACAAACAAAAAAAGAAACAAAAGGCCTCCGAGGGGGAGGGGCCCCGCGAGGAGCCGGGCTGAGGCCGGGGCGAGTATCCCCAGGACAGGAGAGCCCCGTCCCGGAGGAGCAGGAGCTGCACCAACCTTCCCGGGCGGAAAGGGGCCCGCAGGGAATTAGAGCAGGACCCAGGAGGGCGGGGATGCCCTCGGGCTCCCGGGGACACTAACAGGCACCTGCGCCCCGGGAGAGTGCGCCGAGCTCCCTAAGGGCTGCAGCGCGCACGGCGGGACCTGAGCAGCTCGGAGGGGCTCGGGCGGCGGCTCCGCGGAGGGGGCTGCGGGGCGGGAGCGCGAATCCCACAGCGCAGGCCCCGGAGCACAGGGCGCCGGGACACAGCCCAGGATCCGGCCTCCCCCGGGACAGGCAGAGGCCGGGAGGGCCCAGGACAGCGAGGACGCTCCTGCCCCGAGCTGAGCAGATCAGCGGCCCAGCCCGGAGCCTCCAGGCCCTGCAGATGGAGAGCCCCGTAGTTCCCGCGGGGGCTGACTCCAGGCTTCCAGAGCTGCCATAGCAACTGCGGCTGTTCCTCCTGGGGCCCCACGGGGTAAACAACCCCCACTGAGCCCTGCAGCAGGCAGGGGCAGAGCAGCTCCCCCCAAGTGCTAACACCTGAGAATCAGCACAGCAGGCCCCTCCCCCAGAAGACCAGCTGGACGGACCAGTTCCAGGGGAAGTCAAGGGACTTAAACAGAATCAGAAGATACTCCCCCGTGTCTTTTTTTTTTTCTATTTCATTTCTGTTTGCTTCCCCCACCCTTTTCTTTTCCTTTCTTTTTCTTTCTCTTTTTCTTCTCTCTTTTTTCTTTTTTTCTTCCTTTTTTCTTTTTTCTTTTTCTTTTCTTTCCTTCTTTCTCTCCTCTCTTATTCTCCTTTTCCCAATACAACTTGTTTTTGACCACTCTGCACTGAGCAAAATGACTAGAAGGAAAACCTCACCTCAAAAGAAAGAATCAGAAACAGTCCTCTCTCCCACAGAGTTACAAAATCTGGATTACAATTCAATGTCAGAAGGCCAATTCAGAAGCACTGTTATACAGCTACTGGTGGCTCTAGAAAAAAGCATAAAGGACTCAAGAGACTTCATGACTGCAGAATTCAGATTCAATCAGGCAATTTAAAAATCAATCGAATGAGATGCAACCAAACTAGAAGTCCTAACGATGAGGGTTAATGAGGTGGAAGAACAAGTGAGTGACATAGAAGACAAGTTGATGGCACAGAGGGAACCTGAGGAAAAAAGATACAAACAATTAAAAAACCATGAAGACAGATTAAGGGAAATAAATGACAGCCTGAGGAAGAAACACCTACGTTTAATTGGGGTTCCTGAGTGCACCGAAAAGGGCCAGAGGGCCAGAATATGTATTTGAACAAATCCTAGCTGAAAACTTTCCTAATCTGGGAAGGGAAACAGGCATTCAGATCCAGGAGATAGAGAGATCCCCCCCTAAAATCAATAAAAACCATTCAACACCTCGACATCTAATAGTGAAGCTTGCAAATTCCAAACATAAAGAGAAGATCCTTAAAGCAGCAAGAGACAAGAAGTCCCTGACTTTCATGGGGAGGAGTATTAGGGTAACACCAGACCTCTCCACAGAGACGTGGCAGGCCAGAAAGGGCTGGCAGGATATATTCAGGGTCCTAAATGAGAAGAACATGCAACCAAGAATACTTTATCCAGCAAGGCTCTCATTCAAAATGGAAGGAGAGATAAAGAGCTTCCAAGACAGGCAGGAACTGAAAGAATATGTGACCTCCAGACCAGCTCTGCAAGAAATTTTAAGGGGGACTCTTAAAATTCCCCTTTAAGAAGAAATTTAGTGGGACAATCCACAGAAACAAGGACTGAATAGATATCATGATGGCACTAAACTCATATCTGTCAATAGTAACTCTGAACGTGAACGGGCTTAATGACCCCATCAAAAGGAGCTGGGTTTCAGACTGGATAAAAAAGCAGGACCCATCTATTTGCTGTCTAAAAGAGACTCATACTAGACAGAAGGACACCTACAGCCTGAAAATAAAAGGTTGGAGAACCATTTACCATTCGAATGGTCCTCAAAAGAAAGCAGGGGTAGCCATCCTTATATCAGATAAACTAAAATTTACCCCGAAGACTGTAGTGAGAGATGAAGAGGGAGACTATCTCATACTTAAAGGATCTATCCAACAAGAGGACTTAACAATCCTCAATATATATGCCCCAAATGTGGGAGCTCCCAAATATTTAAATCAATTAATAACCAAAGTGAAGAAATACTTAGATAATAATACATTATACTTGGTGACTTCAATCTAGCTCTTTCTATACTCGATAGGTCTTCTAAGCACAACATCTCCAAAGAAATGAGAGCTTTAAATGATACACTGGACCAGATGGATTTCACAGATATCTACAGAACTTTACATCCAAACTCAACTGAATACACATTCTTCTCAAGTACACATGGAACTTTCTCCAGAATAGACCACATGCTGGGTCACAAATCGGGTCTGAACCGATACCAAAAGATTGGGATCGTCCCCTGCATATTCTCAGACCATAATACCTTGAAATTAGAATTAAATCACAACAAGAAGTTTGGAAGGACATCAAACACGTGGAGGTTGAGGACCATTGTGCTAAAAGATGAAAGGATCAACCAGGAAATTAAGGAAGAATTAAAAAGATTCATGGAAACTAATGAGAATGAAGATACAACCGTTCAAAATCTTTGGGATGCAGCAAAAGCAGTCCTAAGGGGGAAATACATCGCAATACAAGCATCCATTCAAAAACTGGAAAGAACTCAAATACAAAAGCTAACCTTACACATAAAGGAGTTAGAGAAAAAACAGCAAATCGACCCGACACCCAGCAGAAGAAGAGAGTTAATAAAGATTCGAGCAGAACTCAACGAAGTCGAGACCAGAAGAACTGTGGAACAGATCAATAGAACCAGGAGTTGGTTCTTTGAAAGAATTAATAAGATAGATAAACCATTAGCCAATCTTATTAAAAAGAAGAGAGAGAAGACTCAAACGAATAAAATCGTGAATGAGAAAGGAGAGATCACTACCAACACCAAGGAAATACAAACGATTTTAAAAACATATTATGAACAGCTCTACGCCAATAAATTAGGCAATCTAGAAGAAATGGACGCATTCCTGGAAAGACACAAACTACCCAAACTGGAACAGGAAGAAATAGAAAACCTGAACGGGCCAATAACCAGGGAGGAAATTGAAGCAGTCATCAAAAACCTCCCAAGACACTTCCCAGGGGAATTCTATCAAACGTTTAAAGAAGAAATCATACCTATTCTACTAAAGATGTTTGGAAAGATAGGAAGAGATGGAGTACTTCCAAATTCGTTCTATGAGGCCAGCATCACCTTAATTCCAAAACCAGACAAAGACCCCACCAAAAAGGAGAATTATAGGCCAATATCCCTGATGAACATGGATGCAAAAATTTTCAACAAGATACTAGCCAATAGGATCCAACAATACATTAAGAATATTATTCACCGGGGATCCCTGGGTGGCGCAGCGGTTTAGCGCCTGCCTTTGGCCCAGGGCGCGATCCTGGAGACCCGAGATCGAATCCCACGTCAGGCTCTCAGTGCATGGAGCCTGCTTCTCCCTCTGCCTGTGTCTCTGCCTCTCTCTCTCTCTCTCTCTCTCTCTCTCTCACTGTGTGCCTATCATAAATAAATAAAATTTTAAAAAAAAAGAATATTATTCACCATGACCAAGTAGGATTTATCCCCGGGACACAAGGCTGGTTCAACACTCGTAAAACAATCAATATGATTCATCATATCAGCAAGAGAAAAACCAAGAACCATATGATCCTCTCATTAGATGCAGAGAAAGCATTTGACAAAATACAGCATCCATTCCTGATCAAAACTCTTCAGAGTGTAGGGATAGAGGGAACATTCTTCAACAGCTTAAAAGCCATCTACGAAAAGCCCACAGCAAATATAATTCACAAAGGGGAAGCACTGGGAGCCTTTCCCCTAAGATCAGGAACAAGACAGGGATGTCCACTCTCACCACTGCTATTCAACATAGTCCTGGAAGTCCTAGCCTCAGCAATCAGACAACAAAAAGACATTAAAGGCATTCAAATCGGCAAAGAAGAAGTCAAACTCTCCCTCTTCACCGATGACATGATACTCTACATAGAAACCCCAAAAGCCTCCACCCCAAGATTGCTAGAACTCATACAGCAATTTGGTAGCGTGGCAGGATACAAAATCAATGCCCAGAAGTCAGTGGCATTTCTATACACTAACAATGAGACTGAAGAAAGAGAAATTAAGGAGTCAATCCCATTTACAATTGCACCCAAAAGCATAAGATACCTAGGAATAAACCTAACCAAAGAGGTAAAGGATCTATACCTTAAAAACTATAGAACACTTCTGAAAGAAATTGAGGAAGACACAAAGAGATGGAAAAATATTCCATGCTCATGGACTGGCAGAATTAATATTGTGAAAATGTCAATGTTACCCAGGGCAATTTACACGTTCAATGCAATCCCTATCAAAATACCATGGACTTTCTTCAGAGACTTAGAACAAATTATTTTAAGATTTGTGTGGAATCAGAAAAGACCCCGAATAGCCAGGGGAATTTTAAAAAAGAAAACCATATCTGGGGGCATCACAATGCCAGATTTCAGGTTGTACTACAAAGCTGTGGTCATCAGGACAGTGTGGTACTGGCACAAAAACAGACACATAGATCAATGGAACAGAATAGAGAACCCAGAAGTGGACCCTGAACTTTATGGTCAACTAATATTCGATAAAGGAGGAAAGACTATCCACTGGAAAAAAGACAGTCTCTTCAATAAATGGTGCTGGGAAAATTGGACATCCACGTGCAGAAGAATGAAACTAGACCACTCTCTTGCACCATACACAAAGATAAACTCAAAATGGATGAAAGATCTAAATGTGAGACAAGATTCCATCAAAATCCTAGAGGAGAACACAGGCAACACCCTTTTTGAACTTGGCCACAGTAACTTCTTGCAAGATACATCCACGAAGGCTAAAGAAACAAAAGCAAAAATGAACTATTGGAACTTCATCAAGATAAGAAGCTTTTGCACAGCAAAGGATACAGTCAACAAAACTCAAGGACAACCTACAGAATGGGAAAAGATATTTGCAAATGACGTATCAGATAAAGGGCTAGTTTCCAAGATCTATAAAGAACTTGTTAGACTCAACACCAAAGAAACAAAGAATCCAATCATGAAATGGGCAAAAGACATGAAGAGAAATCTCACAGAGGAAGACATAGACATGGCCAACATGCACATGAGAAAATGCTCTGCATCACTTGCCATCAGGGAAATACAAATCAAAACCACAATGAGATACCACCTCACACCAGTGAGAATGGGGAAAATTAACAAGGCAGGAAACCACAAATGTTGGAGAGGATGCGGATAAAAAGGAACCCTCTTACACTGTTGGTGGGAATGTGAACTGCTGCAGCCACTCTGGAAAACTGTGTGGAGGTTCCTCAAAGAGTTAAAAATAGACCTGCCCTATGACCCAGCAATTGCACTGTTGGGGATTTACCCCAAAGATACAGATGCAATGAAATGCCGGGACACCTGCACCCCGATGTTTCAGGCAGCAATGTCCACAATAGCCAAACTGTGGAAGGAGCCTCGGTGTCCATCGAAAGATGAATGGATAAAGAAGATGTGGTCTATGTATACAATGGAATATTACTCAGCCATTAGAAATGACAAATACCCACCATTTGCATCAACGTGGATGGAACTGGAGGGTATTATGCTGAGTGAAATAAGTCAATCGGAGAAGGACAAACATTATATGTTCTCATTCATTTGGGGAATATAAATAATAGTGAAAGGGAATAGAAGGGAAGGGAGAAGAAATGTGTGGGAAATATCAGAAAGGGAGACAGAACATGAAGACTCCTAACTCTGGGAAACGAACTAGGGGTGGTGGAAGGGGAGGAGGGTGGGGGGTGGGGTGACTGGGTGGCCGGCACTGAGGAGGGCACTTGACGGGATGAGCACTGGGTGTTATTCTGTATGTTGTTAAATTGAACACCAATAAAAAATAAATGTATTATTAAAAAAAATAAAAAGAAAATAAAATAAGTAAAAAGTCAATTCCCCTTCTTAGGTCTTTCGGAGAAGCAAAATCACAGGACAAAATGCGGCCTGAAGATTGGGGAGACAGTCGAGTGGATACAGAGAAACAAATTTACCAGAGCAGAGATGACAAGCAGAAACTTGTCCTAGAACCAGTGCTGAGGTAGGAAAATCTAAACTGTATTGCACAAATTGCTGGAGACTCCATGTGGGCACATTGGCGAGCCAAAAATTCTAGAGGAACCCAAATGGGGAGACCTCTATGATTCTGTGTGCTTCAGCTCCATGAATCCTACCAGGTCTTCACAATTAATATTGGAGAAAAATCCCATTGAACTTCCAGCAGGCAGAAAGGAAAACGAAGTATTTTGAAACATGCCAGAGCACCTATTCTTCACCAGGTCTGCTATCAGGAAAGACTAGTCAACAAGACCCTAACCTACTAGGATTTTATCAGAGTCTAACCTACCTGAGGGAAGGGGAATACCCAACAGCAGCCAACTCTCATCATTCTGTCCCACCTAAGAGGCATTAAAACAACTGGGAAGCACTTGGGAGGTTCAAAGTCTATAGTCACAGACCCATCAAAATATTGAGATCTAATTATTGGACTATAAAATGCTTTCCCTCCCCTCACACCTTACCACTCCATTACTAAAGGACTACTTGCTTATTACTATTCCTTTTACCCAGTACATCATGCCTGACTTTTAACAAAAAATGCGAAGACATTCTAATGGCAAAAACACAGTATGAAAAGATAGAATAAGCATCAAAGCCATAGTTATGGAAGAAATATTGGAATTATCAAACCGGTAATTTTTAAAACTATGATTATTATCCTAGGTGTTTTAATGGATGAAGTACACAGATAATGAAACAGAGAGATGGAAATTTTAAGAAAAATAAAAAAGAAATGCTAGAAATCAAAAACACTGTTACAAAAATGAAGTATGGGGCAGCCCAAGTGGCACCCAGGTGGCACGGTGTTTAGCTGGCCTTCGGCCCAGGGCATGATCCTGGAGACCCGTAATCGAGTCCCGTGTCGGGCTCCCTGCATGGAGCTTGCTTCTCCCTCTGCCTGTGTCTCTGCCTCTCTCTCTCTCTCTCTCTCTCTCTCTCCCATGAATAAATACATAAATAAAGTATGCATTTGATGGGCTTATGAGTAGTCTAGACACAGATGAGGAAAAAATCACTTAGCATGAGGCTATGAAAATAAAAACTTCCAAAATTGAAAAGCCAGGAGAAAAAAGACTGGAAAAAATAGAACAGATTATTCAGGAACATTGGGATAGCTACAAAGAGTGTAACATATGCTTAATAGCAATACCAAAGGAAAAGAAAACAGAAAGGAACAAAATAAATATCTGAAGGGATAATGACTGAGATTTTTCCAAAATTGATGTCAGATGTAAAACCACAGACCCAGGAATGTCAGGGAACACTAAATAGAATAAATGGGAAAAACACAAAACACAACCCAACACTAAAGCATATTATTATACTCAAACTTGAGAAAATCAAAGATAAAGAAAAATTTTTGAAAGAAGTCTGAGGAAAAAACACCTTAATTATTGAATAGCAAAGATAAGAATAATTTGACTCCTCAGACATCATGCAAGCAAGAAAAGAATGGAGTGAAATATTTAAAGTATTGAGAGAAGAAAATCATCAACCTAAAATGAGGAATTAACCCTCAAGTGAAGGAGAAATGCTTTCTCAGAAAAACAAATATTGATGGATTTGTTGCAAGTAGACCTACCTTGCAAGAAACATTAGAAGTTCTTCAGAGAGAAAGAAAATTTTTTCAGTGGGTTAAGTGTCTGATTTCTGCTCAGGTCATGATCTCATTCATGGTCCTGGGGTAGAGCCCCAGATCAAGTCTAATGTCAAGCCCCCCATTGGGCTCTGCACTCAGCATGGAGTCTGCTTCTCTCTCTCCCTCTACCCCTCCTTCCACTTGTACTCTTTCTCTCTATATCAAATAAATAAGTAAATTTTTGAAAAAGGAAAATGATTTGGTCAGAACTTTGGATCCACATAAAGAAAAGAAGTATATCAAAGAGTGAATTAATGAAGGTAAAATAAAAACTTCAATTTTTTCATTTTTTATTGTTCTAAATATAAGTTTTAAAAATAACAATAACAGTCTATTTGCTATATATAGATATATGCTATCTATCTATATGCTTATGTATTAATTAGTGAAATGAATGATAGGAATGGCACAAAGGACAGAAGAGAGGAATTAGGTATATTGCATTATTATAAGTTACCTGTATAACCCATGAGGCAGTATAGTGTTATTTGAAAGTAGACTTGGGTTAGTTGTAAATATATATTGCAAACCCTAAGATAACCCCTTAAAAAGTAAAAAAAAAAAAAAAGAAAAAAGAAAAGAAAAAGAAAGAAAGAAAGAAAAAGAAAAAAAGAAAAATATAATTGACAAGCTAAGAAAGGAGAGAAAATGGAATCATATAAAATGACCAATTAAAATCACAAATGACTGAAAAAGTGTGGAAGACAAAAAATACGAAGAACAAGGACAAGAAATAGAAAAGAGCAACAAATATGGGAGATATTGGCCCAAATATGTCAATAATTACTTTAAACATCAACGGTTCCAATTAAAAGGCAGAGATGATCAGAGCAGATCAAAAAGCAAGACCCAACTACATGTTGTCTGTAAGAAACCCACTCTAGATGTACCTGCGTGACTCAGTTGGTTAAGCATCCAACTCTTGATTTCGGTTCAGGTCATGGACTCAGGGTTGTGGGATTGACCCCCAAACTGAGCTCTGCACCCAGTGGGGAGTCTGCCTGTGATTCTATCTCTCCCTCTCCCTCTGCCCCCTCCATGCTCATGTTCCCTCTTTCTCTTGCTTTCTAAAATAAATAAATCTTTTTTTAAATGAAAGAAACCCACTTTAAATATAAAGACACATATAGATTACAAGTAAAAGGATGAAGAAAGATATATCAGGCTAATATTAATCAAAAGAAAGTGGGAATAGCTATATTAAATTTGGAACAAACATTATAGAGCAGAAAGTTACAGGGATAGAGATAATGATAAAGGGATCCATACTTCAAGAAGGTGTAATAATCCTTAATTGTATATAATTATCCTTAATTGTGTATACCTAATAACAGAGTATTAAACTCTATGAAGCAAAAACTGAAAGGAGAAATAGATGGCCCCACCATTATAGTTGGAGATTTTAACACTCCTCTATCAGAAATAGACATATCCAGTTCGTAGAAAACCAATAAGGATATAGTTAAACTCAACAGCACATCAATCAACTGGATGTAATTGATGTCCATAGATGATTTTATTCAACAATAGCAGATTATATATTATTCTCAAGATCACCTGGATCATTTACCAAATCAGACCACATTCTGGGCCATAAAACACACCATAACAGTTTAAAATAATAGAAATCATGCAATGTCTGCCCTCAGGCCACAATGAAATTAACCTAGAAATTAATAACAGCTAGAAAAATCTCAAAATATTTACAGATTGAATGTACATTGAATGTACATAACAGAAAAGAAGATGGTAAAATCAATAATCTAAGTCTCCACCTTAGAAAACTAGAAAAAGAAGAGCAAATTAAATCTGAAGGAAAAAGAAAATAATAAAAATTTGAGCAGAAATCAAAGAACTTAAAAATAAGAAAGCAAGAGATAAAATTAACAAAACTAAAGCCTTTTCTTTGAAAACATCAATAAAATTGATAAGTCTTTAGGCTAAGAAACAGAGAAAAGACACATATTACCAGTGACAGAAATAAAAGTGGGAACATCACAGATCCTAGGTGTTAGAGTAGGCAACTAGTTAGGTTTTAACAGGATGCCTAGAGACTAAAAAAGGGGGAGTCATGGCCAGCCCAGCTATAAGAAAGTCAGAGGCCTACCCTCTAATAGTGAACTTTTCCTTTAATAAACCTTCCTAGTTACACCATTCAACTTCTGTGTCTTGAGTTCTTTCTTATAATGAGACTAAAAGCCTCTGACAACATCTTTGGATTGAGCTGGGTTGAGGCCTCAGGGCCTGGGATCTTCCTAGTCCACCTAGCAACACATAGGTATTAAAGGAATATTATGAACAACTTTATGTCCACAAATTTGATAACCTAGATGAAATTAAGCAATTCTTTGAAGGACGCAATCTGCAAATTCACACAAGAAGAAAAGACAATATGAATAGATCTGTATCTATTAAAGAAAATGAATCATTAATTAATGACCTTCCAAAACAGAAAACACCAGGTCCGGATGAGTTCACTGATGAATTCTATCAAACATGTAAGGAAGAAATTATACTAGTAGTCTGCAATATTTTTCAAAATATAGAAAACAAACAAAGAAAAAAGAGACAAACCAAAACTCAGACTCTTTAAATATAGAGAACAAACTGATGGTTACCAGGGGAGGTGCATTGGGTTGGGAGTGTGTGTGTGAAATAGGTGATGGGGATTAAGAATACATTAATAAAAAAAAAAAAGAATACATGAATGATACACATTCTAAGTAACTAGAAATGAGGGGAACTTCCTCAACCTGATAAAGAACATCTACCAAAAACCTGTAGCTAGTGGCCTAAAACTCAAAGATCAGGAAAAAGGCAAGGATATTGCCTCATTGTTTTTCAGCATTGTATTGGAGGTGCTAGCTAATGCAAGCTACATAAAGGAATTAAGAAGTATATTGGGAATAAAGAAATAAAAATATCATTGTTCACAAATGACATGATTGTCTATATACAAAATCTCAAAATATCAACAAAAAAGTTCCTGGAATTAGTTAAGGATTATAATTATAAATAATTATCCTACAAAGTTGTAGGATATAAGAGTAGTTAATATACAAATGTTGATCACTTTCCTAAATACCAACAATGAACAAATGGAATTTGAAATTAAAAGAACATTATCATTTATATTAGCACCTCCCCAAAATGAAATACTTAAGTATAAATTTAACATAACATGTACAAGATCTATTGAGAAATCCCTGTACCTTCTGCTCAATTTTGCCATGAACCTAAAACTACTGTAAAAAGTGAAGTTTTTTAAATAATAAATAAATAAAGCTTATTATTTTTTAAGTAAAATCATAACTATCCCACAATCTATAAAATGGCCAAGTTCACTGTGTCATGCTCAAAGTGAGTTCCTCAATCAGAACAATTATTGTAAGTAATTGGAATTTGTCTAGATTCATTATATTGTAAATACAAATTATTTTGAGTTTACGATGCTAAAAAGATTGACTCTTATTAATGTGTCATGAGTAAGAATATGAAGTCAGTGTTTCTCACAAAAGCTCGTGTTTGTGAGAGTCTGGGAACTCTGAAGATGCAGGAGATCCAGTCCCCAAAGACAATTCTGTGATTAAACAAACATACTGTCACCTATTTCAAGGCTAAAGAATAGAACTACCTGCTAACAAACATGGATACCTGTTAACTTTATTGTTCACGCCAGGGATTTGCTTTCAAAAGCACAGCTGTTATTGTTGTTTCTGTTACTGTTACTGCTACTATGGTTGCTGAACAGAGACAATTTTACAATTAAAGTGTAACATGGAGGCATACCTTGGTTTGTACTAGAGCTGGGTCCAATTTAGTCCATGTGGACATGCTTGGTGTGTCTCATACCTTCTGTCTCTCTCATACTTTGTATCTATACATTCAAAGGAAAGAGAAAATTAATCATCTATTTCTAATTAAAATATAAAATTTTTCTATCTGAAATACTTAGATTACTGCTTCACATTTCAACTCATATTTTACAAAGAATGGAAAACTTTCATCTATTAGTAGAGTAACCAACTCTAGCAATCCTTCCATGAAGATTCAGAGGCCATATTAAAATAATACATATTGTGAGGCAAGGATAATAGCTTTGTACATCTAGCCACTAGCATAATACTCAATAAATGCTGTTGATGTCCTTTAAATTCAAAGGATGTCACAAATAATTAGTTTTCTGTCAGTTTCTCCAAGTAAATCTTGGCCTAGTCAGTGCCACCCCCCATAGCTCTGAGCTTCTCTTTCTGGAGAGAACTGTTAGCAGTGAAGAACACAAATAGTCTGGGTCCAAGTGATCTGTGAGGAGAAAACACTCTTCAAAAGTTACTAGCAGATATTCTCAATGCTGTGAAAAAAACAAAAAAAAAAAACAAAAAAAAACAAAAAAACCTGCAATCTGACAGGTTCGGGAGGCCTCTAACTATGCTGAAAACTCCCTCTGCATAGGTGTCTTACTTCATGGAGCCATCACTCCAACAAGACCCCGTAATCTCCTATTTTTGGCCACTTGCCAAAATGCAAGAAACTCTAGTCAGTCATTTTCTTACATATTATCATCTCCAAACTATGTTTCTCCCAAGCTACCCTGCCCTCCAACTTCTGCTGATCTTCCTTTGCATTGTACTATAATATTCTCTGGACCTTTTATTTCATTGTAAGTAAAGTATCTTCTATCCTCAGCCTCTTGTCTCTTTGTCCCTTGATTTACTGAGTTAATGAATTCTAGATACATCACACCATTCTTTTCCCTTTAAGTCACCTATGAATCCAATAATCAGAACCATCACAGACTACCTCCTCCTCCCACCCACCCACACACAGTCATTTCTTTTGTAAGGACTTTGGCAGTGGCTCAAGTTTTTATTTTTATCCCATTATCTAACATCATTATCACAGGGCATCAATGTCCATATGGAGGAGTTACATTTTCTTTCCGTTAAAATGTAGATCATGAAGACCTTAACTCTTGTTTCAAAAGGAACACACTAGATAAACTAAAAGTATGTCACTAATAATTGGTGGCTCCAAAGTAATCTAAATAAACTAAGTTTCAGAGAGGAGCAAGCCCTTCATAGATTAGCAGAGCTCAGCTGCCTCCATATTTGGAGCTGGTCATTGCCTCATCTGGGCATGAGCAGAGATCAGGGCCTGCCATAAGTAGACTTTCCTGGGATGAGAGGAAGCAAGCCAAACTTTTAAAAAACAATTGGAGCTAGCATGACAGATTAAATTCTGGAAGAGTTCCAGATGCAAAATGAATCTATTAACCAAACAATTCCACCCAGCGGGAATATTGCTGAATAAATTGTCTTTGGAGTGGAACTGGAAAGTAGAAAGCAATTTTATAGTGTTATTCAGTGCTTAAGTTCCAGGGCACTGCTGCTATTGAATTTAGAGGTAAACTGAAACTAACTAAAGCTGGAACTGAACTTCCTGCCAGCCCAAATCCTGATAATATCAGCAAGATAAGTCTCTCTATGATGGCAAGGGTAATTAAGCTGAAGGGCAAAGAGAGATCCCTATAATCTCATTTGAAACCACAGGATAACTGAAATTGAATAAAGCTGTGGCTAATCCCCAGCTCAGCTTGATTCGGGGTGGGATCCTCTTACCCTGTCTTACAGAGGAGTTGGAATCAATACTTTATCTGAGAAAAATAAGCCAAAAAAAAAATCTAGTTTAATCTCTACTGCTTTTTTGTTTTCTTAAAAATGTCCAGCATACACATACAATTTAAGGATTGGGAAAAAGCAGAAAATTGACTAATAATCAAGAGGAAAAAAGTCAACAGATGCAGGTTGACAACTCCTCCAGCTGTTGGAATTAGCCAATAAGAATACCAGAAAACAATTATCATAAAAATGTTAAAGAATTTAGAGGAAAACATGGGTAGAATGAATGAACAGATAGGGAATTTCATCAGAGAATTTGGAGTTCTAAAATTTCAAATAAAAATTCTATACTGAAAGATCAAATATTTGAGATGAAGAATTTAGTGGATGAGCTAATAGACTGACACAGCAGAAGAAAAGAATCTGTGAACTAAAAAACAAATGCACTGAAAATACCCAAATTGAAACATTAAAAAATGAAAAAACTGAACAGAGTATAGAAGACCTCTAGGATAATTCTGTAATATATGTAATTAGAATTCCTGGAAAAGGGTAAAGAGAATGAGAAAGAATAAATATTATCCAAAAAGATTTCAAAACTTATAAGTGACCCCTCAGGTCCAAGAAGATTCACAAAACTCAAGCAGAATTTAAACATTAGGTATATCATAATCAAAGTTTCTGAAACTCAAAGAATAAACAATTAACCCTTGAACAACATGGAGGTTGGAGGCACTGACTCCCCAACCCCCATGTAGTCAAAAATTCTTGTGTAATTTTTGATTCCCCAAAAGCTTAACTGTTGACCAGAAACCTTACCAATAGCAAAACACATATTTTGTATATTACTTGTATTATATACTTTACTTTTACAATAAGGTAAGCTAAAGGAAAAAATGTTGTTAAGAAAATTGTAAGGAAAACAAAATACATTTATAGTACTATACTACATTTATTTTTAAAAATCCATGTATAAATGGACCTCACAGTTCTAAACTGTGTTGTTCAAAGGTCAACTGTGTAAGACAATGGAATTACATCTTTAATGTGCTTAAAGAAAAATATTACCAATTTATAATTCTTTTTGATATATAATTATATATTTATAATATACCTATTATATAATTATAATTATATAATTATATAATCCAAAATATAATTATATTATGCATATTATCTTTATAATTATAATTCTTATAATTTCTTATAGGCAACTTCTTCAAGGGATGATTTACATGTACTGCATTTATCTCATACAGCTTATCTGTCCACCCCATAGCAATATGTGACACCTTCCCACACCACACCATTTGAACTACTCTGACACAGATCAGAAATTACATACTGTCAAATTGAATTGATATTTTACAATATCATCTGAGCCTTTCAACAGCATTTAACCTTGTTGACCACTCTTTCCTGGGAATTATTTCTTCTTTGGCTCTCCCTTTCTGGCTCTCCTCTTGTATTTCTGATTTTTTTTTCAGTTTCCTTTATAATATTTACTTTCCTTTACATGTTCTTTTTTCCCATTTTACATAAGTGTCTGGGAGTATGCTACCAGCTCTAAGATTCTAAGATTTTAAATGGGTTGGTAATAAAAGATAACGCATCATTTGTCTATATGTGTTTCAAAATAGTAATGACTTTATTATTAGAAAATAAAAATGACTATTTGAACTGCAATTAATGCCATTAATCAAGTAAATCACAGGAGATACTGAGAACTCAAAAGGATGATTCTCTAAATTCTGAGAAAAAATTTTTTGAGTCTCTAATTTTTGAGAAAAAAACATTTTTCACATTTTTGCCCTTAAGTCAGTAACTATGTTAACAAAAATTCTAGTTCTATTTAAATTAAATTATTTTTTCCTATTGCCAGTTAGATGCCAGTTGCTATCTTTTAGGGCACCATGAGATTGACATTCCTTAAAATTTATTTTATTTTCTTCTTCTGACTTAAAATATAAAATATTAAGAATAATCTCCATATCCTCTGGAACCGATAAAGATATTCATTCTAATTTATTATTTTGCTACTTGCCTTATACCACTTTTACTGTTATATCTACATTTGTTATGTAGGAATGTATTTTTTTATTTACCTATTGCCATAGTAATGCCATGTAACAATCATAAAACATCAGTACTTACAATAATAAATATTTATCTTTTGCTCACAAGTCTATAAGTTGCTGGGTAATTTTGCTGGGTCACTCAAAAGTCTGTATTCCACAAGTCGGTTGACTGGGGCTGGCTATTTTAGATGGTCTCAGGTGGGGAAAACTCCGCTCTCCTCCATGTATTTTCTCATTTCCAATGGGCTATCCCAGGCTTGCTCTCATTGCAGTGACAGGGTACCAGGAAACCTAGCAAAAATGGGCCAGGATTCTGGGGACTTATGCTCTGGAGTGGCACATAGTCACATCAGCTACATTCTGTTGGCCAGAATGAGTCACAAAGCAGATCAGATTTAGAATGGGAAGACACAGTTAGTTCATTCTTCACTGGGAGTGGCTGCAAGATCATATTGCCAAGGATATGGATACAGGGACGGTTGAAAATTTGGGGTTATTTATGCAATCAATTTATCAAAGTAGTCAATTTCATTTTTACTATGACATGGTTTACACAGATATCCACTGAATGTTGTTACTTGTAAATTTATTCTGTTACATTGTTTGTCATACAGACACATCATATTCACACATACATTAAAAGATATATCTATGTGTGTCTGTGCTGTGTACAAATTTCACACACATACATACACACACATACGTCAGCATCTAAAGTTTTACTTTTTTATGTAAGTGGTAGACTATTGTTATTACTGCATTCTAAGAACTTATAATTTTGTATTAGACTCAGTTACACTATATTTCCTTGAACAAATGTTTTCCCTAAGGAATTTTAAATCATTTTCAATGCATGTATGATTTAAATTTTTTCAATTTTTCTGAAAAATTAGAATGTAGTTTTAAAAGTATTCAGAAAAAAATATTAGCACATATCTTCTATAAGTGTATAGTCATATGTAGAAGTGAATAGTTTCTTCTTCCCTCCTTTAACTTGAAAAAACTTGCCTTGGGACGCTTGGGTGGCTCAGCAGTTAAAGTACCTGCCTTCAGCTCAGGGCATGATTCTGGAGACCCAAGATGGAGTCCCACATCAGGCTCCCTGCATGGAGCCTGCTTCTCCCTCTGCTTGTGTCTCTGCCTCTCTCTCTCTGTTCTCTCATGAATAAATAAATAAAATCTTTAATAAAAAAAGAAAAGAAAAAACTTGCCTTTGCTTGCTCTCTATTTGTATGATGTGAGCTTGCTGCTGTTTAAATGTCATAATGTTGGACATTAAGAAAACACAAGAAAGATCATTGAAATCATGATGTTAGAATCCCCCAGTCCCAGCTTTACACTCTTTGAGTCTGTGGTCAGATACTGTGTGCTATAACTGCCAAAGGGTAGGATTCCCAGATGAGACTTTTAAGAAAAATATCTCTGAAATGGGTGCAAAAGTAATATCTATAAACTCACTCCCTGCCTCATCACTTGTTATGTAGGTGGAGGGTGCCAACCTGGAAACAGGTGATTACCAAGGATGTAACCAATATAAACATTTATGAAAAGTTTTGTAGATGAGCCAGGGCCTCCCATCCCCTATTCTCTGGGGCTAATACCTATTAGGGCATTATTAGACCAATAAATTCAAGACTCAGCAAAGCAGACTGCACCCCAATCAATAAGAGGCCCTAATTACTAACTACTCCCACACAAGCTCTTCTCTTTATTTCTTTTTTTTAAGATTTACTTATTAATTAATTAATTAATTTATGATATACATAGAGAGAGCGGGGGGCAGAGACATAGGAGGAGGGAGAAGCAGGCTCCATGCCGGGAGCCCGACATGGCACTCGATCCCGGGACTCCAGGATCACACCCTGGGCCAAAGGCAGGTGCTAAACCTCTGAGCCACCCCTCTTCTCTCTATTTCCTTTAAGGATATCTTGACATAAGACTTCAGTGCCTTTCACCTTGATTACTGCAAGTCTTGAAATGAGCGCGCCTGTCTCTGTTCTCACAGTAAGTTGTGTTTCTGGTCATATCACGCTCCTGCCTAATGTTCTTCAGTGGCTACCAGTGCTTACATAATAAAATCCAAGTCATATTACCGCCCACCGCCTCCCAAGTACCAAGGTACATTCCTGCTTCTGTACTTTGTTTATACTGTCCCCTGGTTCTGGATTGCCCCTCCCTATTCACCATCCTTGGCATTGCTTTGGAGATGAGACCCAAATGTCACCTTTTGTATGAAGCTCTCATGAACTTCTCCCCCTCCCACTCTCTACCCTCAGTAAAATCTGCCAACTCCCTTGATTAGACAGTGCCTGACTCTGCACAGGTACCTACAGGACTCCACTGCACTTGTTACAAGGAGATCTCTCTCCAACCTGGCAGTAGCTCAAGAGCAGGAGCCAAACTTCTATTGTAACCTGAGTATATGGTTACAGTATAACTGCCTGCCATATGAGAATTTACTGTGGTAAAAGGATGGATGAGTTCTTAGGACTAGAGCTGTACCTAGATGCCTAACCAGTCTGAAAATTTTGAGTAAACTCCTTAGTATTTCCTCTTTAAGCAAAGAATTTCAATTATAATCAATCAATATAGTCAACATAAGCCTTTCCTCAAATAAACAACTCCCAAAAAGGATGCCACTTACTACAAGCATATTAGTATCAACACACAATTAATAAAACAACTGAATTCTGTCAGTAACCAAACTTATAAAGTATTTAAGTATAATCTCAGAGGCTTGAAAAATGATTCTTATTTTCTGTAGGCATTATTAAAAATCCATAAATCCCAGGTATTCAAAAAGGGAGAAATAAACACATTACAACCAAATCATTTTCCATATTGTAAAGAATCTCATTCTTGAAAATTGTAGTTTTTCAGAATGCAAGAGCATGAGACCTCCCCATAGTTTTAAGCCTGAAACTGCAAAAGTCCTTTTTAGCCTGGTGTCCCTGAGAGGGGAGCTTTAGACAAAGGTGACCCCAGGACACAGAAGGGAAGGATTAGGGAGGATGAAACAAGGCCAAAGGGATAGCAGCTATAGGGATGTATAATTGAATTCCCCACTGCTGCAGGCAACTGGTGCTGGATCCTGCCAGGACCTTCTGAGGAGCCTTATTGAGGTGTATGTCATAACTGCCTGCCTGAGGGAGGTAAAGGGGAAATGTTTATTCATTGGCTTTAGCCCCTATTGGTCAAGGGTGGCCCCTCAGGCAATACTCCCGATTAACTACTCCCCACCCCCAACACACTCACACTCCTGGTTGCTGATGCCTGAGTGTTGAGCCAGTTCCCATGGTTAGGTATCCCACTCAGTGAAGCTCCAAGACTAGTAGAAACAGGAACTGTCGTGTTGAGGTGATTACACCATCAGATTATACCTGCACAAAACTGGAGCTTGCACAGGATTGGTCATTACAGTAGCATCTGGAATAAAATGGAACTGGGATAGTGGTACACAAGCTGTGCCTGACACATTCAGGAGCCATGTCCCCCACCCCACCCCTCTAATGTATTCAGTACACATGCTTAAATAATACATTATGATACTTATGCTTATTATTTAACAAACTTTTGAATATAGTGTTCTATCCAGATTTCCAGAAAACTATTAATAAGATTGGTTTCACTCCCAAGTATATTTATTCCTCTCCTTCATTAACTGAATGGTGTCTAACCCACACAAGAAATGTAATGGAATATTCATTCGTTTATTCATTCAATTAATGCTTTTTCAGCATTAAATATGTGCCTATCAATGTGCCACCTGCTGGAAATACAGCACAGGCAAGGCTTAATTCTCATCCTCACCATCCAGGAGGGGAAGTACATAAGAAGCTCTGCCATTTTGCTGGAGCCTAAGTGCTGTAATAGAAGATGAATGGAGGGGCGCCTGGGTGCCTTAGTGGCTGGGCCTCCGACTTTTGATTTCGACTGGTCCTGATATCTAGGTCATGGGATCCAGCCCCCATCAGGCTTCCCACTCGGCAGGCTTCCCACTTCCTGAGCGGGGGTGTCTGCTCAAGATTCTGTGTGTGACTTTCTCCTCCCAGCTCACTCGTGCTCTTTGTCTTCCTCTCTCATAAATAAATTAAATAAGTAAATAAATAAATAAATCTTTTTTAAAAGAAAAAGATGATGATGGATGGAATCCCAGTAACCAAGTACAGAGGAGGCACTGATCAACAATGTGTGATGAGAGAAATAGAGCTCAGGATGCAATTCCAAAAGGAAATGATGCAGGAGCTTAAGCTTGGAGAATAAATTTGTTAGCCAGATTGATGAGACAAAAAAATAAATTCCAGACAGGAGACAACATGTGAGTAAAGGCACAAAAGCAGGAGAGACTTATTGACCCATTCTGGAAACTACAGTGGGTCTGTACAACTGAAGCAGAAGGCAAAGGTGCTACCATCTGGAGACGTACATGAAAGGGCACATTGGAGGACACTGTGTATCAGACCGTGAGGTGATTAGGGGGCAAAAAAGGAGTGCTGTGATCAGATTTGCAGTCCTATGGAGAATGGCAATGAAACAGAAGAATATGTTAGGAAACGATGGCCAATAGTTTAAGTTCACCCACTCAGTCAACATTCATGGTGTAGTATGTGCCAGGCATTGTTGTGGGAAGGAGGAGATGGCAATGGTGGTGATGGTGTTGGTGGTTGTGATAGAAGTGATGGTGGTGCTGGTGGTGGTGATGTTGGGGTGGAGGTGGTGGAGGCACTCAGGGTGGCAGTGCTGTAGTTCAGTCCATCTCTCAAGGTCTGAGAACCAAGTGAGCTCAGGGTGTAATTTCCAATCTCAGGGGAGGAGAAGACTGATGTCTCAGGTCAAACGGGCAGAAAAGGGGAGAATTCTCCCTTCCTTTGACTTTTGGCCTATTCTCATGGATGGCCATGGCCTCATGGATGACCTTTGGCCTATTCTCATCCATCCATTGAGGATGGATGATGCCCGCTCACATTGGGGAGGGCAATATGCTTTCAAGTCCCATGATTCAAATGTTAACCGCATACAGAAAGATGAGCTTATCCTCACAGCACACCTAGACATAATGCTTCTCCAAATATTTGGGTACCCTGTGATCTAGTCAAGTTGACATATAAAATTAATCATCACAGATATTATTTCTTTTGTAGGGAACTCACATGAGACAGCAACAGATACACAACTACAAACCATTTGGTAGAAGTATTTACAAAATACAGAGAAATAATACTAAGGAACAACTGAATGTGTTGAAAAGAGCTGGGAAAGGCCTTCACAGAGATTTTGAACAATGATCACTGAGTTTGCTAATTGGAGGAGAGACCTAATGCTCTAAGCATGTGACAAAGTATTTACAAATCTTGAAGATGAATTGCCTTTGGATTTGTTACATTTGTTCACGTAACAGCAAGAACATTCCTTGAACAAAAACATTTTTATTTGCATCTTATCAGTTGATATAATTTGCGTCTTTGTCAGTTATGTTTGGATCAGCAGAGTTCAGCACCTATTACTGTATTTTCAGCTTCCAACAAGAGGTTGATAGCTGAAAGTGGCCCAGAGGACACATTACCTCACATTTCCTGGGATCTGGGGGTGGGGCACTGCAACACTGGTTAATTCTGTACATCTATGACACTACTGAGACAAGGTCCTTTCTCTTTATTTCTTTGTTGGCCTCTGTGTTGGTTAGTTTCCCTCATAGTTCCAAAGTGGTTTCAGATTGCTGGTTGCAGCTCCTGTCTTCACAAAGCAATATCCAGTGGCGGAAAGAGGGGTAGTCTCTGTATCTCCAGCCTTTCCTGGAACAGAATTGGGTGACAGGCCACAATACTGAGATCTGGCTTGCTGAGGAGGGATCACTTGAACAAAATTAGGGTTTTGCCAGTGAGGAAGAAGGGTAGGGAGATGGCCTTGTATAGGCAATAGGTGTCTGCTAGAACCCCCAGGGGGTTACACCACATGGTAAGAGGCCAGTACTTATTTGGGTCTAACCCCTGCTGCTCAAGGTCAGACACGGTACAGCCTAGTCATCTTTGAAGAAGATCTTCGTGCTCTTTGTGTGTTAATTACCCAGCAAACTTACGTCTGTTCTCCTCTTCTCCCCACCACTGCGTGCAGGTGGGATCTGTTAATAAGGTTCCAGTTATTTATTTTACTAGAGCAATGTGTTTAGCTTAAAAGGATAGTATATGCCTGCTTTCAGAAATCCAGTGGCCTCTAGGCCTCTTGGCTGGGCCAGGCTGGAGAATGACTCTGTCTGACAGAACGAGCTGGGTGGCTGGTACTGTTTGCTCATGTCCCTGTCTTATTACAAACTCCCCGAAGGGCAGTAACTTGAAGGAACACCTTACTGAACAGGTGGGAAGCATGACTCTTAAGGACTGTGAGATGAAAATTTAATTCTCACCTGTATGGTTTCCTGAACCATGTGGGGCCGAATAATGAAATCTTGCAAGAAGCTGCAGAGAACGTGGACTCCAAGGGAGTCATGTGGGTATTTCAGACTGTAGTTATATCCACCTGCCTGCAGCCATTGCCCACCCCCACCCCCACCCCAACAATCCAGTGTGGAGAGAATTATGCTCCGTGCAAGTTCATTTGTCCTTTACCTTTCCTCTAGCATTTCGTGTCTTATTCAACTTCACCTTCTGTACATTACTCCTATCTTTACATTTCATGCTTCTTAAGAAAATCTTTGTGGCACTATGACTGAGCGATGTTTCTGTAATTGGTCTTGGCAATTGCCCTTCTTCTGTATGTAGCTGCTAGTTCCTTGCTTACTCTTGCCTGCAAACCCTTTAGTAGGAATGTGATTGCTGGATCTGTTAGGATAGGGTTTCCTACCAGGAGGTTCCCCCGTCTCACCCACGGTAAACCAGATTCGCCCAGCTGGCTTTTCACGTTATATATTTGCTCTCACCCCCACTGGTAAGTCTATGCTTCAGTAAACCACTGTCACTCTTGGGGGAAAATCTCTTCCTCAGATATATTGCTTTATCATGTTCTGCTACTTTTGGGAGCTAAAAAGGAAGGATTCTTATTTTACTTGATGGTCTATTATCCTGTTGATTAAATCATTACAGTTTCCAGTGGGATCCACATGGTCACTGGATTCCTATTTCAAAAAATATGCCTATCTTCACATCTCCTGTGGCATCATCTCTTCATTTTGTGATGTCTTTGGTCTTGTCCTCCAGTCTTAAAATAAATAGAACAAAAAAATTCACGTGATGTTTTATCTGTCAAAAATCTGAAAGGATTCATTTTCTATTAGGACCCTATTGGAGTTTGGTTGCCTCGTGGTAGTAAAATACCAAGGTTTCTGCTGGAAGGTAATCCATTGAAATTATACTTTCTGAGGTTTTTTTTTATTAGAGTAAAAACTAAACGGAGTGAATCCTGAACTATAATTCATAATTGCAGAGTGATGAATATAAGCCTTGTTCCTAAATTCCCCAAGTGAGCAATAAAAACTGTACTTAGGAAATGAAGTTTGGGTTCTATGCTAATAGTTACTACAGAGAATAGTCACTTCACTTAAGAACAGGAGTGACCAGGGGATCCCTGGGTGGCGCAGCGGTTCGGCGCCTGCCTTTGGCCCAGGGCGCGATCCTGGAGACCCGGGATCGAATCCCACGTCGGGCTCCCGGTGCATGGAGCCTGCTTCTCCCTCTGCCTATGTCTCTGCCTCTCTCTCTCTCTCTGTAACTATCATAAACAAATAAAAAAAAATTAAAAAAAAAAAAGAACAGGAGTGACCGGAATAGAGACAGAAGTAGTTTGATCTGTGTTGCCTTGGTAATGTATTGGATGTTAGCGAGGAGAGACTGAGTGGAAAAGGTTGGCGTGGAAAAATAAGGTTACCTGCCCTTGATAGCATGGCTTTGACGTGCAAGGTTTTGGGCTTGACTTTTTTTTTTTTTTTTTTTTTTAATCATTTAGGATGTTTTGGCAACCAGTAACAGTGAACCCTGTTAACTGAATCCTGGTCAGATGGGAAGTTATTTTCTCACATAACAAGAAGTACAGACAGAGGGTAGATTCCCAGGCTGGCTGATACAGATTTTCAAAAATATCATCAAAGTCAGGTTCTTTCTACTCCTGCCTCCTCCTCCTCCTGCCTCCCTTATTGTTGACACTGGTAACCTCGAGGTCAGGACACAGCCCTGGCAGCTCTCGGCTTCACATCCAGAGACAACATCCCATGAGGTATAACAAACGCAAACAACAATGGGGCCATTTCATTTGTTTTCCCTTTCTTGGGAATACGTCTTTCCCCAAAGTCTTCTGGAATACTTCCTGGCTGTATCGGGCTGGACCCCTATTCCTAAACCGGGCGTTGGTAAGGGAAATGTGATTACCATACTGGCTTAAAGAAGTCAAGTTAGCCCGTTTCCTGAGCTGGGTTAGTTCTTTTTCCTGTAAAGTACCTGGCCATGTGCAGAAGGGTGAAACATGAATAAAATTAGGATTTATATGAAAAAAAGAAGAGAAGTAGAGATGGATGTTGGCTAGCAATCAACAATCTGCTACATGACTGTGTCCATATCTGTCTTTACTTGTGTATCTTTTTATTCATAATGTCTAAGCCTCATGGAAAAGCTGCTAGATAGATATTAAAACTGATGTTTTACAGATCGGGCTCATTCCCATACCATGTATGGTATCTCAGTGTTTTTAAACAGTAGAATCAGCCTTGTTGCTTATAAATATGTATTTTATCTTCCATCAGTTATATCTTATTTTTCCATTATTTCATAATCCAGGGGGTAATACAATTTCTCTTTACCTCTGATCCCCATTGTGATACTATGTTCCTTTATGGAACAAAATTATAACTTTATAATCATAAAAATTATATTAATAAACAATAGGAGATACAGAAAATGCAACAAATACATGAGCCATAATAGTCTGAGATCTCTTTTCTTTTAAATAAATAAAACTTTACAAATATGACTAAATTCTCAGCTTTCATCCTTCTTTATCCTAAAAATATACAATCCCTTAAAGATACTGTGAGTTGAACCCTTGAACGTTTTGGCACTTTTTATACATATATAATACATGTACATGTACATATACATAAACTATATAGTATTGTTCTGAATGGATTTTGGATATTTTGCTGGTGGCATTATCTCTATCCTTTTATAGATAGTCTTCTTATAAACTTAACATCATATTGCTTAATATTGTTTTGGTTAAAATTTGCAAACTGATCATAGTATTCCTTTGTATGAATAAGCCACTCTTGATTATTTACTCCATTGCTGACCAGCAGTTTGGTGATTCCCATATTCTTACCAGTACATTTATTGTTGCAGGGAATTTCTTTACAGACGTGCCCTTATGCTCATGTTCAGGAGTTTTTCTAAAGATATCTATACTACTAAAGTAGAAATTGATTGGCTGATGTGTAGACTTCACTTAATTTCAAATTGATTCTTTAGGAGTTTATGATTTCCCACAGTCTCAACCAACACTGGGGAGATCAGACTGCCAGTCTAATAAGTTTACAAAGGAAACTCATTGTTTAAAATCTGTGTTTCTGTTTGCTAGTGGTTATATGTTTTTCGGCCATTTGGGTTACTTTTTCCACAAATTACCTCTTCTTATTCTTTGTCCATTTTTTTTCTTCTGCATTATTTTGCCTTTTTTTTTCTTTTTGATTTGGTGAAGTCCTAAAAATATCTTGGATATTCATCTTTATGCGTTGAAGATGTTTTCTCTGTGGCTTTGTTTATTATATACTTGGTAATACAGTCTTAAAAATTTTAATCTGCTGAAATTTATCAATCTTCTCCTGTATGTTTTTTTGGTCTTGTTTAAGAAATCCTCCCCTAACATATAAAGTTATTTATGCTATATTTTTTTCTTAAAGTATTGAGGCTTTTCTTGTCATATTTAGGTTTTAATCCATATGGAATTTATTTTTGTTATTCATGTGAAGTAGGTGTCTTATTTCTTCTCACATGCATTGGCAGTTAAGATGATAGTTACGGAATGGTCCATTGTTTCTCTTCCTTTGTTAGGTCACCTCTAGTGTATTACCTGTACACTATCTTATATGTACCTGAGTTTGTTACTAGGTTCCCTCCAGCTACACTGCTATTTTCTATCTCTGCACTAATACATATTTTAATCACTGTGGTTTTATGAGCTTTAGATTCTAATAGATGAGGACACACTGACCTTCCTTTTAAAAATTACCTGGGTTATTCAAATTCATTTTCCTCCAAGAATTTTAGGACTACTTTGTTAAAAGTTCTGTAAAAACACTGTTGTATCTATAGTTTGTTTCCCCATTATTCCTAAGTTTTAGCATTTGAGTAGTTTTCTTAAATAATCTTGCCAGAAGTTTGTCCATTGTTTTATAGTCTTTTCAAGAAATTTGTATTTGGTTTTGTTAAATCTAATTTTTATTATAATTACTTTTGAACCAAGAATTATTCAGAAGTGTTTTTTAATTCTAGTTTTTAACCATGCTTTGGTTAGAGGACATGTTCTGTATGATGTAGAAATTTTTTTTTTGAGACTTGTTTTGTGGCTCTGTCCATTGTCAATCTTTATAAATGTTCCATGTGTGATTGAAAAGAGTATGATTTTCCCTGTTGTCTGTAGGGTTCTATAAATGACCACTTAGTCAATTAATGAAAAATGTAAGTTAAAATCTATCAAAAGTGTGAATTTCTAGGTCCTTCCCAGTAAATCCATTTTGTTAGTTTGCTTTTAGCCTAGGTGCATAAAGACTCAAAATTGTTAGTTTCCTCATGAATTGTTCCTTTCATTATTTCTTTATTCTTTAAAGTCAATTTTGCTGTTGGTTATATGTCTAGATGAGGCTTTATTGTTATTGTTAGTATTTTTCAGATATATGTCCCCATTCTTTTACTTTGAATTTTTCTGTCATTATGTTTAAGACGAGTCTCCTATTAACAACATATAACTAGATTTTCAAAATACAATCTGCAAGTCTCTGTATTTTATTTAGGAAGCCCAGTTTCTTTACATTTATTAAATGATGCAACATCATTTTAATTACCATTAAGAAACAGAAAAATAGGGGCACCTCGGTGGTTCAGTGAGTTAAGAGTCTCCTTTGGTGCAGGTCATGATTCCGGGTCCTGCTTACACTGGGCTCCCTGCTCAGGGGGCAGTTTGCTTCTCCCTCTCCCTCTGCCACCAACCCCCCTCCCTGCTACTTATGCTCTCTCTCTCTCAAATAAATAAGTAAAAATCTTTAAAAAATTATACGGCAATTAAATAGTGACACAATGCTTACTTGGACCTTATTAAAAGAGCTCATTTATAATTAATTATCAATATTTTAAAATAATATGTTGATCTTATGCATAAATATAAGTGAGATAAATTAACAAAGTATTTCTAAAAATTATCACATTCAGAGTATAACTCTTCTCAATTAGTTTCTGATGTAGGGTCACCAATGTTTGTGTTTTCCAGGCCCTGTCTCCCCCTGTGCTTTGAAAAGCAGCATTTCTCAAAAGAACTAAAAGCCACTAGAATTGGCTCTTACCCTGGCTTTGCAATTACACAGAATAAACCTCTTTTTGAGTCTAGCTTTGGGAATGTTGTAAAACCTGTTTGATTCATCACTCCCCACAACTGTTTGGTACTTAAGAGTTAAAATACTACTCTACTATTTTTTTCAGGTTTTTCTTCTGAGGTATTGCCATCCATTATGCAAGTTTTGATGCTGGCACTTTGATATTCACATATGCATATTATTGATATCCATGTTATAATTGTGCATGGCCAACAATAATTTTTAAAACACATCAGTTGAAATGTGCATTCTGATTTCAGAGATGTTAAAATGTGAACACCTGTGCACCTTAGAATTGATGAAACATTTTATAATTTATACATAAAGGTATGAAAGTTATTTTACACTTTATTCTTTCTGTTTGAAATTTCTTTTTTCTGGAAAATGTTCCTCTCCTTTCCTGCCTTCTATTGGATCACGTTTTCTTTAGTTTCCATTACTAGACTGAAAGTTACACATTTTATTTTTATTCTTTTTTGTAAACTTTAAGTTTTTAACATCCATATTTGATTTAATAAAGCTAATATCTCTATTCACTTCTTTTTTTAAAAAAAATTGAAGGGTAGTTTACATACAATGGTATGTTAGTTTCAGGAGTACAACATAGTGGTTTGAAAATTCTCTATATTAAGCTATGCCCATCATGACAAGTGTAGTCACCACCTGTCACCATACAATATTATTGATAATATCGATTACGCTGTGTTTTTATCCCCATGACTTAATGTATTTTATAACTGGACGTTTGTATCTCTTAATCTCTTTTTTTTTAATTTTTATTTATTTATGATAGTCACACAGAGAGAGAGAGAGGCAGAGACATAGGCAGAGGGAGAAGCAGGCTCCATGCACCGGGAGCCCGACGTGGGACTTGATCCCGAGTCTCCAGGATCGCGCCCTGGGCCAAAGGCAGGCGCCAAACTGCTGCGCCACCCAGGGATCCCCATCTCTTAATCTCCTTTACTCATTTCATCCACCCCCCCAATTTCTTCCCCTCTGGCAACCACCAGTTTTCCCTCTGTATTTATGATTCTATTTCTATTTTTATTTGTCTGGTTTTTTTTTTGTAGATTCCACATATAAGTGAAATCATATGGTCTTTGTTATTCTCTGACTTAGTTCACCTAGCATGAGATCCCCTAGGTCTGTCCATGTTACAAATGGTAAGATCTTATTCCTTAAAAAAATTTTTTAATTTAAATTCAATTAAACATCATATGGTAAGTACATCATAGTTTCAGGGTTCAATAATTTATCAGTTGTGTGTAACACCCAGTGCTCATCACATCATGTGCCCTCCTAATGTTCATTACTCAATTATCCCATTCCCCCACCCACCTCCCTTCTAGCAACCCTCCGTTTGTTTCCTACAATTAAAAGTTTTTCAAGGTTCCTCTCCCTCTCTGATGACTTCCCACCCAGTTTTCCCTCCCTTCCCCTCTGATCCTCTGAGCTGTTTCTTATATTCCACATATGAGTGAAACCATGATAATTATCTTTCTCTGATTGATTTCACTCAGCATAATACCCTACAGTTCTATCCACGTCAGTGTAAATGGTGGGTATTCATCCTTCCTGATGGCTGAGTAATATTCCATTGTACCACATCTTTTTAATCCATTCATCTGTCGAAGGACATTGTGACTCCTTCCACAGTTTGGCTATTGTGGACATTGCTGCTATGAACACTGGGGTATAGGTGCTCCTTCAGATCACTACATCAGTATCTTTGCAGTAAATAGTAGTGTAATTGCTGAGTCGTAGGGCAGATCTATTTTTAACTTCTTGAGGAAACTCCACACTGTTTTCCAGAGTGGCTGTACCACTTGCATTCCCACCAACAGTGTAAGAGGGTTCCCGTTTCTCCACATCCTCTCCAACATTTGTTGTTTCCTGTCTTGTTAATTTTAACCATTCTGGCTGGTGTGAGGTGGTATCTTATTCTTTTTTATAGCTGAATAATATGCCATTGTAAATATATATCACATCTTCTTTATCCATTCATCTATTGATGGGCACATGTTTTTTTCATAACTTGCTATTGTAAACGTGGCATATATCTTTTTGATATAAACATGAGGGTGCATATATCTTTTTGAATTAGTATTTTAATATTCTCTGGATAAATTACTGGATTGTATGGTTTTTCTATTGTCAATTTTTGGGGGAATTTCCATTCTCTTTTCTACAGTAGCTGCACCAGCTTGCATTCCCATCAACAGTACACAATATTTCTTCACATCCCCACCAACACTTGTTTCTTGTCTTTTTGATACTAGTCATTCTGACAGGGGTAAGGTAGTGCCTCATTGTGGTTTTGATTTGCATTTCCTTGATGATTAGTGATTTTGAGCATCTTTTTATGTATCTGTTGGCCATCTGCATGCATGCATATCCCAAAGATATTTTCTTTGGGAAAATACCTGCTCAAGTTCTCTGTCCATTTAAATTGGACTATCCATTTTTTTTAGTGTTGAGTTCCAAGTTCTTTATATATTTTGGATGTTAATCCCTTATTGGACATATCATTTGCAAATATCTTTTCCCACTCAGTAGGTTGCCTTTTCATTTTGCTGATGGTTTCCTTCACTGTGCAGAAATTCTTTATTTTGATATAGTCCTAATAGTTTATTTTTGCTTTTGTTTTCCTTGCCTGAGGGGACCCATCTAGAAAAATATTGCTAAGGCTGAAAAAAGATTACTGCCTAGGTTATCTTTTAGGAGTTTTATGGTTTCAGGTTTCACATTTAGGTATTTAATTCATTTTGAATTTATTTATGTGTATGGTTTAAGAAAGTAGTTCAGTTTCATTCTTTTGTCTGTAGCTGTCCAGTTTTCTCAGCACCATTTGTGGAAGAGATGATCTTTTCTCCATTGTGTATTCTTGCCTCCTTTGTCATAGATTAATTTATCATTTAAGTATGGGTTTATTCCTGGGATCTCTGTTGTGTTCTATTGATTAACACATCTGTTTTTGTGTCACTACAGTACTGTTTTGATTATTGTAGTTTTGTAGTATATCTTGAAATCTGGGACTGTGATGCCTCTATCTTTGTTCTTTCTCGAGATTGCTTTGGGTATTCAGCGTCTTTTATGGTTTGATATAAATTTGATAGGGTATTTGTTTTAGTTCTGTGAAAAATACTATTGGAATTTTGATAAAAATTGCATTGAATCTGTAGATTGCTTTATATGTAGTATGGATATTTTGACAATATCAATTCTTCCAACCCATAAACTTGATATATCTTTCCATTTTCTTTAATTTTTTTCATCAGTCCTTTATAGTTTTCAGAGCACAGGTCTTTCCCCGTCCTTGGTTAAATCTATTCCTAGGTAATTTATTCTTTTTGGTGTTATTGTAAATGGAATTGTTTTTCTTAATTTCTCTTTCAGCTACTTCATTATTGGTGTAGAAGCATGACAGGTTTTTGTGGGGTTTTTTGTGGGGGTTTTTTTGTATTTTTTTACATGACAGATTTTTGTATACTGATTTTGTATCCTACAACTTTATTGAATTTATTTTATTAGTTCTAATAGTTTTTTAGTGGGTTTTTCAGAATTTTCTGTGTATCGTATTATGTCATCTGGAAATAGTGGAAATTTTACTTCTTCCTTACCCATGTAGATGCTTTTTATTTCTTTTTCTTGTCTGATTCCTGTTGCCATGACTTCCAGTATTATGTTGAATAAAAGTAGTAAGAGTGAACATCCTTGTCTTATTCCAGATCTTAGAGGGGAAGCTCTCATCTTTTCACCATTGAGTATGATGTTCACTGTGGGTTTGTCACATGTGGTCTTCATCATGTACAGATATGTTTTCTCTAATCTATTTTGTTGAGAGTTTTATCATGAATGAATGTTAAATGCTGTCAAATGGTTTTTCTGCATCTATTGAGCTGATCATTTGGTTTTACCCATTCTGTTAATATAATGTCTAGTCACCTCTTTAATAATTCACTACATTTTTTGCTTTGACTCTATTCCCTCTTCATCTCATATGTTGTTTTCTATTATGGTTCCAGCTTATTATTATTTATTCATGAGAGACAGAGAGAGATTGAGAGAGAGAGAGAGAGAGAGACAGAGAGAGAGAGAGAAGCAGAGACACAGGCAGAGAGAGAAGCAGGCTCCATGCAAGGAACCCGATGCAGGACTCGATCCTGGGACTCCAGGATCACACCCCAGACTGAAGGCAGGTGCTCAACTGCTGAGCCACCCAGGTGTCCCTGTCATGATTTTTTATGATCAATACTTACTCAGATTTATCCCCACCTCTAATAATGTCTTTTCTTAGCTTTCCTCCTTATATCTGCTTCTTTAAAACACAATGCTTCTTTTTTCTGTGTTCAATTCCTTCTTGGGATATATCTTTTTGTGTTTCAAGGTTAGTAAATTGGATCCAAGAACGGGTAAATTTCTGGGGCTTATTCTCTTGAAAATACAGCATTCAGGGCAGCCCAGGTGGCTCAGCGGTTTAGTGCCACCTTCAGCCCAGGGCCTGATCCTGGAGACCCGGGATCGAGTCCCACATCGAGCTCCCTGCATGGAGCCTGCTTGTCCCTCTGCCTGTGTCTCTGCCTCTCTCTCTCTGTTTCTCTCATGAATAAATAAATAAAATCTTTTAAAAAATAAAATAAAATAAACCTTAAAAAAAAAAGGAAAATACAGCATTCAGCCTAGTCATCATGATGCCCAAAGTGTCAGCTGGAACAATTATTTCTTTGTACTTTTGGAATCCTGTCTGCAAGTACTACACACAATGGTATGGTATCATTTTTCCTAAATAATTTCAATATAGTCTGAATTTAGTTAGTAATTATTCTTTTGTGAAACATTCAGAATCTAGTGCATTATAATTTTGGAACTGATACAGGTAGAGATTAAATTTTTGCCACTTCCTGTTCATTCCAGTCCAAATTTTTAGCCCTCTAAAATTTCTGATGTTTCCATACTGTATTACATAACATTAGTTCACCATCAGTAGGGACTACTTCATTATTCTCTATATGTTTATACCACCCCTTTGTGGTTCTGTGGGAAAGGAGTACTGCCAGACAAAATACCAAAGTTATCTCTTTGGCATGCTCATAAAACTTACAAAAAGTAGGGCAAAGAATGCTTCATTTTATTGATCGATAGAACAAACAGAAATCAAGAATCAAAACTCTAGTTTTGTCATAACATTCATAAATTTGTATCAGAAAACACTGAATATTAGTGATGATAATTATGTAATATTATTTTCTTATTCATGCTTTGTATTTGTGCTAAATGATATGTTTATATTATTGATTTTCTTGAAAGAAAAATTTAAATTACTATGACAAAACAAAAATTTAAAAATATAGTTTTTCACTTGTCAACTTGAAGTTTTTAAAATTCTGTGCTTCTTTTTCTAGTTTATTTTTCTATTATAAAAACATGTGCAGTAGAACATATACACATGTGCACACACACATTATTCACTAGATCTCCAAAGAAGACCATTTTCCTACAAAGATAAAATAGGTGTGCACTGCTCATTTACACTATGACTCATGTCATCATTCTACCTTTAGAGAAACTTGTCCAATCTCTGAGAAAACGTTAGCCTCTTTGATTTTTTGGTTTGACTACAGAACCGCTGATAATAACTGCATATGGACGCATCTATGAATTATAAGATGGAGCATACAGTGATTTCCATAAAGCTTCTTAACCCCTGAGTTAAGTGTGGGGTTCCTATTTAAGTTATAACTTTCCGAGTATCACATGTCCTGACATTCTTATTTGGTGAAATAATATTGTAACCGATGCAGGTGTAAAATATTTTACTGCTAACATTTACATTTTTCTTCCAATTTGGTGACTGATGCTGTACACTAGATAAAATAATTGGTTAAAAATTAGAAAATTATTAAAACATATTACAAATTAATTGTAAGATGACTATTACTGATTGGCAGCAACTGAAAGCAAAACAATTGTTCTGACACAAATATTCTAGAAAGTAGAGTCAAGAATCTGTAATTTGCCAAAATGTTTCCCATATGTCAGTGAAATAATATATATATAAAGTTTTCCTTATTTGATAAATTCATTTTCTGTTAAATATTTGGTTATTATAGTGAAAATTCTATAAATATTTAACTTTGAGTTCACTCAGTTTTCCTAAAAGTGAATGAGATTATTCTGTGGCCTCATTTTTAGTCCATTAAATGAAGTTTAATGTTTATATCAAGTCTACCACTAAAAGTTTCAATTAATACTGACATGTTCATTTCTGAGAGCATGTTTATTCTAAAGAGTTCCAATTTTTCATTCACCAAATTGTCTGTTTAATTTTGGTAGATACTACTCTCATATTTAGAAGCCTATTTCATCTAATAATATGTTAAAAGAATATAGACTAACACATGTAGGTAGTATTGATTTTGGTGGTCTTCTCTAAACTTCTTCATTTTCTTATATACTGTTTTATTGACATATAGTTATTTGTGTGTGATAACTTGCAGCTCTAATTGCCTTCACTTCTATTTACCTCCTCCTGGGTTTATTTACATGCAGCATTGCTGCTAATTAGCCTCAGGGAAGAAGGAGGTAGATTTCCGTACATCTCTGGGTTGCAGGCCCATGAAAAGCCAGTCCCCATACCTGGGAAGAACTTCATCTTTCACTCATTACCTTCAGTAAGCAGAGCCTGTCCCTCCAGTGACCAACTGCTGCATTCACAGCTTCTAGTGAGGAATTGAGCAATTTGCCAAATTAATTTTCTCCCCTTCAAGGTAGTTCTCAGTGGGTAATGCCTATGTATTATGCACTCTTAACTGAATGTCTTGTAAGTATGCTATCCAGGATAGAAAAGTTGGAGATATTAAAGGAACATCTTGCCTATCCCTTTTGACTGATTTTTATAGATTATTGAACACTGTATTCTTGTGGTTACATTGTAGAAATGTCTTTTAAGAGCTTTGTCCAATTTTGAATTCATGAAAGCAAGATATATTGATTTGTTGACACTGAGGGTTTTTATCTGGTCACCTGATGGTAATGAAGAAGACAGGTTCTGACAATGTTCTTTTTTAGTTCTGTGGAGCCGGGGTTGGGGAGACTTACATGCTGCCGTGTTCTCACTGACAACTTTTGAGTTCCTTTCTGTCTAGACAGAGTAACCATAGTTGTAACATCTAGGCATTCCTATTTAATTATTTTTCCCCCCAGCAAAAACTATGCTGAATTTTTCCAGAAGTCAGAATTGACTAGGTGAGATTCTGTGTCTACATGAGCTTCCTGGAAAAGTTAACACACTTTCCTTCTTGAAATCTCTTTAGGGCAGACAGAGGAATTTTTACTCAGACTTCTTTCCATATACGACATCAATAAATATGGAAATTAAGGTTTCACATCTCACTTCTGATGAAACAATATGCTGTCTAAATTCAGTTAATTGCAAGGTATTTAGTGTTGAAAAACAAAGGTATGCTAATCTTATTAAAATATGCCTAGTTAAATTTAGCTATAAATTCCATTCAGGGACTCCTGCTTTATACATTGTTCCCAGTCAGAATGTCTGGAAAGAAAACCACCCACTGTGCAGGATACAGAGTTAGTAATTTGGAAAGGTGAAAAGTTTAATTATGAGTCTATCTTCTGGGGAAATATTGAAACAAGGCTGAATTCTTAATTTTTTTATTTGTTTAGATTAAACCATCTGAAGGGCTCCTTCATATTGTTTACATTCATATTACTCTGACAGTAAGAAAAGCTTTTAACATTTTTTCTGTTTCATTTGAATTGAAGTTGTTTTTAATATATACAAATGAGGGAAGAGTCTTAACTGAAGTAGAGTTCAACGATGTTTAGACAGATTCGATCAATTTTTAATTTTCCAGACAATTAAAGGGTATAACAGTAAAGACCTGACGAGGGATTTAGAGACTAGGCTTTCAATCCTGACATTTTTGCTCATCTTGTTATGTAACATTATAGGCATTGTGGGGCCTTTCAACACTTCTGTTTCTTTATATATATGTGTGTGTGTATATGTATACTATGTATACAACATATATATATTATATATATATATATATATATATATATATATATATATATATATATATATATATATATAAAATCTGGGGTAAAACAATGATGTATTTAAAATTTTTTAAATGCATCAACTTTTATTTTTATTTATTCTTATAGAATAAAATATGTTTTTATAGAGTATTTGTAAATTTACATAATATTTATAAAATTTGGATTTTGGGTATATATATTTACACACACACATACACACACACTCTACTATCCATAATCCAACCACTGAATTGTACTCTATTTAGTTTTGGTTAGATTCCTAGCCACTTAGCCATTCATCTATGCACACCTACATGCATGCATGCATCTAACCATCCATTAACAAATAAGAGATCATGCAGTAGCTATTTTTTTATGAACTTCCATATTCAAATGCATCATAGTGACTATCTTTTTCACATTATTAGATATTCTATTAAAACATGATACTAATTTTATTTTTTAAAGACCACCCATTTAGTTACTGAACTAAAATTATATTGTTGGGCATTTGGTTTGTTCCATATTTGTTAATCATTGTAAACAATACTGTGGGGAAAATCTCTATGCAATGTATCTTTAGGCACATCTATGATTATTTACTTAGTCTTATTTAAATTGATTGTGATAATGTCTTTTTACATTGTGATAATGTATCTTAAAGAAGTGTGCATATATCTCATCATTGGTAAGTGTTTTATGGCATCTTAATATAGATATTTTTAATAAAATTTTGATTTTGACCATTTTTGTTATTTTTAAATTGGTATTTTAAATCTGCTTAAAAATATAAATTACTCAATTATTTACATTGCTTGTGGAAAAATCTGATTCTGGTGATTATGAGTTAGTGGCAAAGTGAAAGAAGTCAGGATATAGTCCTCTATAATGCCCACATATAAAAATGGATTAAAAAGTCTCTGAATTAAAACAAAATGTATTATAGAAGAAAGATTTTGGAATCACACATATATTGAGTATTATGCTTACCTCACAAAGTGTGTGATCTTGGTCAAATTATTCATTTTCTTTAAATCTCAGTGTCCTCATGAGAAAAATAGGCATATAGTACCTGACTGGAGAGGCTGTTTGCAGGTCTGAGTGAGATACCAGCTGTAGAAAGGATAAAGATGACAGTGGAGGAAACTTGGCCTATGCTTTGCTGTGTGTATGATATATGAGAACTATTTAGTCTTATCCACTTTCCTGACCCAAGTATCAGACAAGTCCTGCTGATTCCACTTCCAAAATCTCTCAGATCCACATACCTTCTTCATAGCCCCATCCCACTGCCCTGGCCATTCCTCACATGAACCTAGGATATCATCACAGCCTCAGGTTTTTTTTTTTTTTTATTTTATAAATTAATTTTTATTGGTGTTCAATTTACCAACATACAGAATAACACCCAGTGCTCATCCCGTCAAGTGTCCCCCTCCGTGCCCATCACCCATTCACCCCAGCCTCAGGTTTTGACCAACTGAAAGGCATTGCTGCCTCCCCCTGCCTACTCTGAACTTTGTATATTGGGCACTTTCTTGTCATTCTGCTCTAAGCTTAAAAATTATCCTCTCAGAAAAGTTTTCCATGGCTTCCCAACTAAAGTTATACCCTATAATTTTTCTCTATTTTAATCTTTATTGATTGTCCATTTCTTCATATGTAAAATGGAGGATAATATATTATGTGCCTTATGGGGTTGTTGGGAACATCAAATGAGTCAAAACTTACAAATTACCTGGTACAGAGACAATGCTACCTAAAATTAGGTATTATTACTGTCTCCATTAAATCACATGCATAAACACCATCCCCACGACCAACACTTCTATCACCACCCCATACCATCACTACAGCACTGCCATCTTGAGTCTCCAGCTTGCAAATGGCAGACTGGGGGACTTCTCGGCCTCTACAATCACATGAACCAATTCCTCATAAGAAATCATATATATCCCATTGGCTCAGTTTCTCTAGAGAACTCTAATACAATGTCTCACCTATCTCGATAGCCTTTACATTTAACATAGGGTCTGGCACTTGGTTGGTGTGGCTGTTTTAAAAGATAGCTCCCCACACTTGACGGGATGAGCACTGGGTGTTATTATACTGTATGTTGGCAAACCGAATTCCAATAAAAAAATATATACAACAAATAAATAAATAAAATAAGATACGCCCCCCTAAATTCCTTCCATTAGGGGAAAGCACGTGCTCCTGCCCTTGAATCTGAGCTGACTTTTACAGCTTCAACCAACAGAGCACAGTAGAGTGATGCTGTGTGAATCTGCTGCTAAATCGCTTCAAACAAAACAAAACAAACAAAATGCAGTTTTTACCTAATTCTCTTGAGATGCTCACTCTGTGGAATGCCTCACCATGTGAGGAGTTCAATTATTCTGTTGCTGCCATATTGGAATGTACACGTGGAGGTGATCCAGTTGACAGCCAGCATCAACTGGTACCCGCATTCGTCAGCCAGCTTAGTCATTTAACCCTGCCAAGTCTGCAGGTGACTGCAGTCCTACAGATAACCGATTGCAACTATAAGAGAGGCCCCAAGCAAGATCCGAAATTCCTGATCCTTCTAAATTCCTGATCCTTAATATTGTGAACACACACATAATGGTTGTTTTAATCCACAGAGATTTGGGGTCACTGTTACACATTAATAGTAACCAGAACAACTTGTACTAAATATTTATTGAATTTATCAATGTGAGGTAAAAGAGATCTCCCTACCACTGAAAAAAAAATGTTTTAAGTGTAAGATCAGTATAACTTCATCCTGCAGCAATTTTTGTGGTCACAGATATATTTCCTATCACTCAGGGCATTAAGAGTAAACTATTACAAAGCTCAATTCATGTATCAAAGTCTAGACATTGTGCTTGTTGCCTTTTAGCTTTTAGCTCATCTAACTCTCGTAACCAATGGGGAACACATATTTATCATTACATACTTTGAGCATGAAGAAAAATGAAGCTCAGAGAGACTATAGATTGTCTGTCTCCATGGGTAGCAAATAACTGAGCTGGAATTCCTCCTGGGGCAGCCTGTTCCAAATCACGTCTTTACCACTGCACACAACCTTCCTCACTAACTTGTACTTTACCCATAACCAGTAAAAAGAAAGGTTCAGACAGTTTGGTATATCACTATGGAATACCATGTGAGTGGCCTAATATCATGAGCAATAGGCTGCATCAGCCAAGGGCCAACCTGGACATTGTACCAAGGACAGACAAGGCTGGTGCCACCAGAGTTCTATTTCTAATGCCAATTCTGTGGCCTTGCAATGACAAACTTCATCCTTTCCTCCCTCACATCCCTTTCAAAACCACAGATTCTCAATCAGAAGATAGCTCTGGAGCACTGGGATAGAGAATTCAACCAAAGGTAAAGACGATACATCAATCATCTATATATTGGCTATCACATGTTTTGACAGCATATACATGGAATAGAATCTCTGTTGGGGGGGAAGATAGCTAAGTCATGATTCTTGTTCTTTGGTAATTTTGATCCACTTAAGGAAAAAAGAAAAACTATATAAAATAACAGCACAAAATAATACATAAATGCTAAATCATGGGTTGTTTCAAGGTAATTTTTTTCTAAGTATGAAATTCAGACCATTATGAAAAGGGAAAATAAAGATTACCTAGCTAATCCAGTTCAAATACAACTATAGTTAATATTTTTATGGACTCCTTCTAGTTTTTTTCTATACATATATATGCATAATTGGGGCTTATACCATTATAGTTCTCTATTCTGCTTTATTTTACTTAATAGTATATCCTCTTTTTAAAAATATTTTATTTATTTATTCATGAGAGACAGAGAGAGAGAGAGGCAGAGACACAGACAGAGGGAGAAGCAGGCTCCCTGCAAGGATCCCCGTGCAGGACTTGATCCCAGACCCTGGGATTATGACCTGAGCCAAAAGCAGACGCTCAACCACTGAGCCACTCAGGTGTCCCTTAATAGTATATTTTGAACACATTCTAGAGTAGAATTTTTCAAACCAAACCCTACTGGATTGTGTTGTGAGAAAGCATACCAGGAGTTCATATTAATGTGGTATGATTTCAATAAGTTCCATCTACTAATGCACCTTTTTTCTTATTTTTGTCTTTATAAATTATACTATGAATCATACTTATTAAAAACTATAAGGTTAGTACTATAAAAGTACAATTGCTTCTGAAAGAGCATGTGAGGCTCAAATCAGACAAAAAAAAAAAACAATTGCGATCACCTCTCAAATAAATATTACATCTGATTACCTGAACCTGGTTAAAGATAAACAAAACAGAAAGAAATGCCATTGCCATCTCCATCACCTCCATGCCCTTAGTGCCTCCATAGTTATTATTGTATTAGTAATGTACATTTTCTTATTATTTCAGACCATCATTTTAAATGGATCATTGTTACCAGAAGTTAACTCTTATGCAGCAACATTTTTTAAAAATTTTTAAAAGATTTTATTTATTTATTCATGAGAGACAGAGAGAGAGAGAGAGAGAGAGAGAAGATAGGCTGAAGATAGGCGCTCAATCGCTGAGCCACCCAAGGATCCCCCAGCAGCATTTTTTAATACAAAGATTCTCTCACTTACATGAGCCCTTCAGAGATGGGATTCGGTACAGTTTTTCCTATAGCATATTTTAGCTATTTTTAACAGTTATATGGTGTAAGACTTAAAAGAAGTATAAAATTCCAGAATCGTGTCATTGTTTTTAATGAAGTTTCCAAAAGGGAAGAAAGAGGCTTAACAAAAAGGAACTAAGCAGGGGTACCTGGGTGGCTCAGTTGGTGAAGCACCTGCCTTCAGCTAAGGTCATGATCCCAGGACCCTGGGATAGAGTCCCACTCGGGCTCCCTGCTGAGTGGGGAGGGAGTCTGCCCTTACCTCTGCTCTTGCTCCCTCTCTCTCAAATAAATAAAATATTTTTTTTAAATAGGAACTAAGGAGATCCCTGGGTGGCTCAGCGGTTTAGCGCCTGCCTTTGGCCCAGGGCGCGATCCTGGAGTCCTGGGATCGAGTCCCACGTCAGGCTCCCGGCATGGAGCCTGCTTCTCCCTCCTCCTGTCACTGCCCCTCTCTCTATATATATGTCTATCATAAATAAATAAGTAAATCTTAAAAAAATTTAAATAGGAACTAAGCAGTTATACTACCCAGTTTATACATATTATAAATAAAGCAAGTAGTAAACTATTTTGACATTACTTTCACACCAACCATACAGAAAATTATATTGTGTGAATTTCAAAAGGAAAAAAAAATGTAGATATCAAGGTTTTCTTGGATCTAGATCATACTTAATTGTCTGAACAAAATACTCCGGAAGACTAGGCATGTTGGCTAAATGATATTGCTTGAAAGTTAATTTCAACCAGTAATCTGCAGCTGACTGTGGTTTATCTGCTCAATAGCCATTCTCACTTCCTTGACTTCCCTGCTACTAGAGCCCACCTGATTTGGTCACTCTCCCAGCCTCCCTTGCAGGTAAGAGTGGTGTGACGGGTTCCAATAGTGTGACCTAAAGGGAAGATCTTCAAGGAAATGTTTTCTTTTCTAGTAAGGCAGAAGCACAGGGGCAGGTTCACCACTCTGCTTTCCTCTGCTGCAGTCCTATGAAATGTGATGATCTAACAATGAGGGCCCCCACGTAACCAAAGAGGAAGGCAAGAGCCTAGAATTCTGTCTGCAGGCTAACACTGAGTCACAATGGTGGAACTCCTGCTTCCAGACTTACTGACATATGATGTTAATTAAGTGTGTTCCTTAACTAAGCCAGTTTTATTTAGTGGTCTATTGCCCTGAAAGTTCCCAAAGTAAAACACAATGCATCCTATGGCATGAAGAGTTTTGGTATCTGGCCCATATTCCAGTGTGAATGAGGGAAAAAAATAGTAATTATTGATTTTTAAAATATATTTTAGAAGAATTCTAAAATGAAATAATGACAGTGCAATTGCCATTTTTCAAAGTGGCAGCTACGTGTAAAGTGAGAATCTGCTTCCTGGTCTGTAACATATACTTGGCTCAGTTATCTCCACACATTCACAAGTGGGCCTTCTGACAGCAGACACAGCAAAGAGTACTTCCTTCTGACAAAATCCTTTCCCTAGTGGTAGAGAAAGCAGAAGAGGATGATCATTAATAGAACTTAACGTTAATACGGAAGAATGTAAAAATAATCTCTCCCATTTTACTTCTAATATAAATTGAAGCAGGTCTGGTTGACCTCCACCCTCTTTTCCATCCATGTGTAGACGATTAAAAACATACTTTTCTGAAAGATTTTAAAACATCCAGAAACCCCAATATTATCCTGTCAAACTTTATATTCTCCAATGATACAGTGCTCGGTTGTTTCCCTTAAAAAAAAAAAAAAAAAAAAAAAAAAAGCTTTGGAAGAAATAATTGTTGTTTTACACAATGCCTGAGAATTTTTATTAGTCACTAAAGGGTTCTCTATTTACTCTTGAATGGATTGTTTTATTGGTGTTGGTACATGGGCCCACTCTGGTATCAAGATTTTTATATTGGATTTTTAAACTATAATCCACTGAAACATAATTTCCCCAAAGCTTCTTAAAGTCAAGACATATACTATATTGATCGTCTCATATGTAATCTGGCATCCAATGTTTTATGAAACATTCCCTCCTATAAGTTAGATTCCTGCCTCAAGAGCCTCGGTGTCCATCGAAAGATGAATGGATAAAGAAGATGTGGTCTATGTATCCAATGGAATATTACTCAGCCATCAGAAATGACAAATGCCATTTGCTTCAACGTGGATGGAACTGGAGGGTATTATGCTGAGTGAAATGAGTCAATCGGAGAAGGACAAACATTATATGGTCTCATTCATTTGGGGAATATAAATAATAGTGAAAGGGAGTAGAAGGGAAGGGAGAAGAAATGGGTAGGAAATACCAGAAAGGGAGACAGAGCATGACTCCTAACTCTGGGAAATGAACTAGGGGTGGTGGAAGGGGAGGAGGGCGGGGGGTGGGGGTGAATGGGTGACGGGCACTGAGGGGGGGGACTTGACGGGATGAGCACTGGGTGTTATTCTGTATGTTGGCAAATTGAACACCAATAAAAAATAAATTTATTATAAAAAAAATTCCTGCCCTCAACTGTATATATTATTATTATGCTTGTAGGCTATTCAGTAACAAGACATCTGTTCAGAAATCCCTCTAGAAAGTTCCCTACATTATTGATGTCACTACTAAAACTATTTCCCCTCCCTTAAAAAAACAGCTGCTTTACATACAAGAGAAAAAAAGATCGTTACTTAGCCAGCAATGTTGATAAATGATTCTGGTATCTTTTGGCTGTCATTGCTTTTGATACACCAGTTAGCTTCATAAGTCTCTTCTGCTCTCAAAGATTGTCAAGTAGCTGTTTAATAGTGAATTTAAGTGCTATTCATATATCCTCTCAATTAAAAGTAAATTTTAATGATTTTTTATGTAAGTGGTCTTAATCTTACAAGCCAGTAAAAATCTCCCAAATAGCTTGTACCATGATTTTTTTAAAGCTCTGAACTTTTGCCTGCTTATTTTCTCCTGCGAGCTTAATATATTTACCAAAAATTTCCACATTCCACATCATCAAAGCTTTCATCTTGTCTCAAAAAAATAAAAAAAGAAAAAAAGTTTAAATGCCGATTAAAAGCCAAAATCAACTATTTTCAGCCTCATTTTTCAAATGTCAGTTTGTTTTTACCCAATTCTAGTAAATTTATATAATGTAATTCTAAACTTCAGTATTTGACATCCTCCTGCTGAAGAAAAGCAGAACTTTTCACCACCTGTGTTGGTTTTGGAGACCAGCCCCTGGGCAACGTGCGGCCAGTAGGTCCTCCTCCTCGGGGGACTGACTGCCTCCATCCGCGCCCCGAACCCCCGCGATTCCCTGTTGTTGCTCTGCACCTGACGTCCTGGTGAGGGGCCCTCTGTGAACAAGGGAGGAACAGAAGAGGTAGGTGACTTTCCCCATGCAGCACACTGTAAGAAGGAATTCCAAATAGGAAGAGAGGGGAAAGAAATTCATTGAAAAGACCAAGTAAAGTTCAAGTCTTTGCACTTTTGAATAGCAATCATTTTCTGCTGAATTAGCTGATACAGTATTTCTCAAGCCTTTGAATTGGATTCCTATGGAGTCTAGCGTCTCCAAAACAAAAGTAGGAAGGAAGTGTTTTTCAGCATAAAGAGGTTCTTACTAGATTTCAATCAAAGAAAAAAAAAGTAAAAAAAAAATATACATCTTGATGGATCTGCCTAGAATTCTTGGTCAAAATAACAGAAGTTGCCAAAACCTGGAAGTGGAGGTGGGGGGTGGAGAGTAGGGGGGGGGGTGTTCTGCCCGCTTAGAATGTGGTGCATAATAAGGGTGCTGAACCAACCCAGAAAACGGGAGGAGGACGCAGGTCCCATCAGCTCAGTCTGTAGATGCTCGTCGTCTTCGCTCCGTGACAAGGGTGGTCTTTAGGACAGCCGCCAGCGGCCACCGCCCCACCCCCCCCAAAAAACTGGCTCAAATGTACCTTTGATGATTCTTTTCCGTTCCCACACCCTCGACGACTTTTGTTCTTGAGCCCTACTCGTTCCTGCTATGAAACCTGACAAAATCTTCAGGCAGAGAGAGAGAGAGAGAGAGGAGAGAATAGGGGCGGGGGCGCGACGGAGAGAGAACGTGCTTTGCCACCCTCCCGCTAACTGAGATGCTTGTTCCCGAGATTACAGTAATTACAGCCACAGCATGAGTCCCACACAAGCGCTAAATGAAACAGCACATCAATTAAGAAATAAACACTCCATTCTAGGAGAAAGACAACCCCCTGGGTTGCCCTAACAAGCGTAAATGAACCTGCCCGGCCGCCGGGCCCGGGCCTCCGCCTCCTCCGCGTCTTAAGGTCGCCGCGGGCCGGCGGCGGGGCGCTCCCCGTCCGCGTGCTGGCGGCGCCGCGGGCCGCCCCCGGCCGCTCCCGGCCGCCCCCGGCCGCCGCGCCCCGCCGCGCCCCGCCCCGCCCCGCCCCCGCGGCTCTCCGCAGGGGGGAGGCCCTGGAGACCGCGGGAGCTTCGCGGGGACGTGGTGCGCCCCGGAAGGAAGTGCGAGGCGGAGAGAGGGTCCGGCCGCAGTCCGCCCTGCTTACGTCTGTCTTTTTTTTCTTCCCGAAAGGACGTTATCCTTTCATAGGGAAACACTGCGTCCCGGATGCTTTACATGTCTCATCCCGCCTGACTACGGGGCCCCCTTTGAAACCCAAGCCATGACCCCACTCTTCGGGGACGGAAACTGAGGCTCTCCTGGCCACTCGGCCGCCTGCCCCGCCCCCCAGAGCCGAACGATGCCAAAGGCCGTCGTCCCACACCCCGCAGCGCCAGCCCCCCGACGGCGCCGCTGCGCGGACCCCAAGGGCCCCTCCGCGGCTCTGGCGCGCGCTCGCGGGCTCTGCGCGCGTCCAGCTCGCGGGCGGCCGCGGGTCCCCCGCGCCCAGGGGCACGGGTCGGCAGCGACCGGTCTTGCTTGAAAGGAGCCTGGGGAGCGCGCGCGCATGAACCCGCGTCCCAGCGCCCACACACAGGCCCGGGGGCAGGGCACCGAGACGTGGCCGGCGCGGAGCCTCGCGGAGGCGGTCGCGACGAGCCCCTCTCCACAGCCGGTCCCAAGGTGACCGGCGCCTCGGGCCGCAGAGGCGCTCAGCGGCACCGCGGCGCGGCCTTAAGGACGGCGAGCCCTGGGAGCGCGTCGACCCCGCCCCGGCGCCCGGCCATTGGCGCGCGCGGCCGGGGGCGGAGACTGAGTCCGCGCCGTATAAATATTCATGAGGCGGCCGGCGGCGCGGACGGGGCCGCGGCCGGGAAGTTGGGCGAAGGGCTCAGCTCCCGCCGAGGAGGGGGAGGAGGAGGAGGAGGAGGCGGCGGCGGCGGCGGCGGCGGCTGGACGCGGGGCCGCCGCTCAGGGGTCTGGGTTCCGTTCCGTTCCGTGAGCCTCGCAGGAGGGGATCTGCGCACACCTCGCCCGACTGCCGGCCCGGAGCGCGGAGCGGACTTTTACCAGAGGCGGAGTCTGTCAGTCCCGGCGGCGGAGCGGCGGACCGACCGAGCGACCGACCGAGCGACCGCCCGAGCGACCGCCCGAGCGACCGCCCGGCCCCGGGGGAAGAGGGCGGCGGCCTCCGCGGAGGCAGGTCTTGAACCCCCGCGGCGGAGCGGCGCAGTCCGGGGGCGAGCATGAGCCCCCGGGGACCGAGACGGGGCCGCCGGGGCTGAGCGGCGGGAGCGGCCTGGCCCAGCCATCTTGACTGCTCGCCGCCGCCCGCAGGGAAACTTGCTGTACCGCCGCCCTCCGCGCCCGCCCGAGTCCGGGCCCCGGCCCCGGCCCCGGCCCCGGCGCCGCGTGGAGCAGTGGCGGGGCGCGCGGCGGAGCCAGCGGGCGATACCGGGACGATGCGCGGGGGGCCGGCCCGGGGGCCGCGACAGGGCTGAGCCTCCCCGGGGACCGTGGCGCACGCCGGCAGGACCCGCGCCGCCGCGGCCCAGGCTTCGGGCCCCTCGTGCGGACGCGTCCCGGGAAGGGACTAGGTCATCGGCAGACCCGCGTTCCGGCAGAGGCGGGCCGCGCCCGGCGGGGCGCTCGCTCTCCGCTTCGGCGGCTCCCTCGCCGACTTCCCGGCGCCCTGTGCACGCCGCGCGGGGGCGCGGGCGCGGGCGGGGGCGCGGGGCCGAGGCGCGCAGCATGGAGTGGGGTTACCTGTTGGAAGTGACCTCGTTGCTGGCCGCCCTGGCGCTGCTGCAGCGCTCGAGCGGCGCGGCCGCCGCCTCGGCCAAGGACCTGGCGTGCCAGGAAATCACCGTGCCGCTGTGCAGGGGCATCGGCTACAACTACACGTACATGCCCAACCAGTTCAACCACGACACGCAGGACGAGGCGGGCCTGGAGGTGCACCAGTTCTGGCCGCTGGTGGAGATCCAGTGCTCGCCCGACCTCAAGTTCTTCCTGTGCAGCATGTACACGCCCATCTGCCTGGAGGACTACAAGAAGCCGCTGCCTCCGTGCCGCTCGGTGTGCGAGCGCGCCAAGGCCGGCTGCGCACCCCTCATGCGCCAGTACGGCTTCGCCTGGCCCGACCGCATGCGCTGCGACCGGCTGCCGGAGCAGGGCAACCCCGACACGCTGTGCATGGACTACAACCGCACGGACCTGACCACAGCCGCGCCCAGCCCGCCGCGCCGCCTGCCGCCGCCGCCCCCGGGTGAGCAGCCGCCGTCTGGCAGCGGCCACGGCCACGGCCACGGCCGCCCGCCCGGGGCCAGGCCCCCGTCCCGCGGCAGGGGCGGCGGCGGCGGCGGGGACGCGGCGGCGCCCCCCACGCGCGGCGGCGGCGGCGGCGGGAAGGCGCGGCCCCCTGGCGGCGGCCCTGCGCCCTGCGAGCCGGGCTGCCAGTGCCGCGCGCCCATGGTGAGCGTGTCCAGCGAGCGGCACCCGCTCTACAATCGCGTCAAGACCGGCCAGATCGCCAACTGCGCGCTGCCCTGCCACAACCCCTTCTTCAGCCAGGACGAGCGCGCCTTCACGGTCTTCTGGATCGGTCTGTGGTCCGTGCTGTGCTTCGTGTCCACCTTCGCCACCGTGTCCACCTTCCTCATCGACATGGAGCGCTTCAAGTACCCTGAGCGGCCCATCATCTTCCTCTCCGCCTGCTACCTCTTCGTGTCCGTCGGCTACCTGGTGCGCCTGGTGGCGGGCCACGAGAAGGTGGCGTGCAGCGGCGGCGCGCCGGGCGCGGGCGGCACCGCGGGGGCGGGGGGCGCGGCGGCGGCGGCCGCGGCGGGCGCGGGCGCGGCGGGCGCGGGCGCGGGCGGCCCGGGCGGGCGCGGCGAGTACGAGGAGCTGGGTGCCGTGGAGCAGCACGTGCGCTACGAGACCACGGGCCCCGCGCTGTGCACCGTGGTCTTCCTGCTCGTCTACTTCTTCGGCATGGCCAGCTCCATCTGGTGGGTGATCCTGTCGCTCACGTGGTTCCTGGCGGCGGGCATGAAGTGGGGCAATGAGGCCATCGCCGGTTACTCGCAGTACTTCCACCTGGCCGCCTGGCTGGTGCCTAGCGTCAAGTCCATCGCCGTGCTGGCGCTCAGCTCCGTGGACGGCGACCCGGTGGCCGGCATCTGCTACGTGGGCAACCAGAGCCTTGACAACCTGCGCGGCTTCGTGCTGGCGCCGCTCGTCATCTACCTCTTCATTGGCACCATGTTCCTGCTGGCCGGCTTCGTGTCGCTGTTCCGCATCCGCTCGGTAATCAAGCAGCAGGGCGGCCCCACCAAGACACACAAGCTGGAGAAGCTCATGATCCGCCTGGGCCTGTTCACCGTGCTCTACACGGTGCCCGCCGCCGTCGTGGTGGCCTGCCTCTTCTACGAGCAGCACAACCGCCCGCGCTGGGAGGCCACGCACAACTGCCCGTGCCTGCGGGACCTGCAGCCGGACCAGGCGCGCCGGCCCGACTACGCCGTCTTCATGCTCAAGTATTTCATGTGCCTGGTGGTGGGCATCACCTCGGGCGTGTGGGTCTGGTCTGGCAAGACGCTGGAGTCGTGGCGTGCCCTGTGCACCCGCTGCTGCTGGGCGAGCAAGAGCGCCCCGGGAGGCGGGGGCGCGGGGGGCGCGGCCGCAGGGAGCGCCGGGGGACCTGGGGGCGCCGGGGGCGGGGGCCCGGGCGGCGGGGCGGGATCCCTCTACAGCGACGTCAGCACCGGCCTGACGTGGCGATCCGGCACGGCCAGCTCCGTGTCTTATCCAAAACAGATGCCATTGTCCCAGGTCTGAGTGCAGGGGAGGGGGGGGGGGTGGCGAGGAAACCCAGTGCAGCGAAGGGACACTCGATGGGCTGTGGTTCCCACCCCTTCATCGTGTTGATTGCTATTAGCATGATAATGAACTCTTAATGGTATCCATTAGCTGGGACTTAAATGACTCACTTAGAACAAAGTACCTGGCATAGAAGGCTCCCAGACCCAGCCCCCTCTCCTCCATTGACGCGGGGAGCTCTTCCCGCCAGGCGTTAATCTGTTGGCAGAGGACGGTGGACTCTGCTGCGTTTGGAGCCCTCGCTGGTTGCCATGTGCCGAGCTTGAAGCCAGACCTACAGATTGCACCTGAGGGACCTGTTTCTCTCCCTCGATCCTGCTACGTAAACTGTTACTCCTAACGTATCCTAGAGGAGGGATGACCGCGACCGAATGGAATTGCACGGTTTGGGTATTCTTAGTGACCAGGCAAATGCCTTAAATAAACAAACAAGAAATGTCTTAATTATACGCCCCAAGTAAATACGGGTTTCTTACATTAGAGGATGTATTTATATAATTATTTGTTAAATTGTAAAAATGTGTAAAATATGTACATACCCAAAGATATACAGTCTGTACATTTCTTTTGTAAAAAGTTTAGAGGCCACCCCTGTAAGAACAAATATAAGTATTATATTTTGTCAATAAAATGACTTTTGATAAATGATTTAAGCATTGCCCTTCCCCCCCCCCCCCCCCCCGCCTCTTCTAAGCTGTTACCTTTAAGTGCTTGCCAAGGATGCATTGAAAAAAAAAATGGACATTTTTCTGGTTTCTCATTCTGTATGCTGACTTTAGGCATGGAGAAAATGACCTGTTAAACTCTAGTTCTTAAGTTGTTAGCAAAGTAAATATCACTGTTGAACTGAAATCAAAATTGAGTTTTTGCACCTTCCCAAAAAGATGGTGTTTTTCATGGTAGCCCTTTCCTGATCCATGGATAACAAGACTCACCTTAGTGTACGTAAATGGAACTTTTGCAAGGCAACAATTGCCCTCAGGCCTTATTATTTATCTTGTACAGTATCACTAAAGGCTTCGGAACCCCCATTTATTTCTCAGTGTCCCTGATTTGGAGATCACCTGGGTTTTCAAGCACTGAACACCCTGCTGAAGTGTAGAGGTTAATGTTTTAAACCATAGATCACACTTTACAGTGTAAGTCACTTAACTATCTGGAGTGGAGCAGGCACTTTTTAATGGATTAGACTAACGGGTTAACATCTTAATAACCTTCCAGGCTTGTGTATACCAAATGTGCTTCTTTTCCTAGAGAAAAAGCTATTGTTCCTCTGTCAAGACTAAGCTAATTTATTTGAGCAGAAGGCTGTTGAATTAGCAGAAGAATGCTTTGGCAATTGTTGAACTTTTTACCTGTCTGCCCAGTGGCCCAGCACATCATTCCTTTAAGAGGGGCTAAATGAATAGGGTTAATCTGTAGGGAACTTGGTCTTTTGAGTTTGAAAAACTTTGATCTTTTCTCCTCTCCAAATGTGCTGTATAGTCTGAAGTTTCTTTCCCTGCTGCCCGGCTCCTCTTGGTGCAGACCAATTGGCCACCGCGGAGCCTTAAAGTTCTTCCATTAAAGGGATGTGGGACTTTTACTTTAAAAAGGAGAGAGAGCGAGGGAGAGGAAGACTTGTAACAGTTAGTGAAGACCAGAGGCACAAGTGCGCTCAGCCTTTTAAACAGCTTTTCCCGGCATTGTTAGCCAGCCTGCAGGCAGCTAGGCATGGGTTGAAGCATTATAGAAAAGGGCTCTGAATGCCCTACAGGTGGTCTGTGCACATAATCCCCCAATTTAAAGCGTTTTCCTTTGCTGGACAATTGCATTACAAAACTCCCTTCTTTTTCGCCCCTAATTGAACCAATGAACTATTATAAACTACAAGTTTTTCTTAAAAAAAAAAAAAAGAAAGAAAGAAAAGAAAAGAAAGAAAGAAAAAAAGCCTCTGCCTAAATTCTATTGACTAAATTCTGGCAAGTTTTCTGAACTGAACCTTTTAAAGCACCGGAAGTAAAAGCTTCTTCAGACATTTCACTTTCTTAGATATTTTTATTCCCCATGCAAGCATTATTTTCTGACAGATTAGCAATAATTTAAAAGTAATTGGTAAGGTTGTGTGTTCATACTGAAAAGATAGCCCCAGGTCTCTTATTAATCTGTCAATCAAGAAATGGGCAGCTATAGTGAAATAAGTCAATCGGAGAAGGACAAACATTACATGTTCTCATTTATTTGGGGAATATAAATAATAGTGAAAGGGAATAGAAGGGAAGGGAGAAGAAATGGGTAGGAAATATCAGAAAGGGAGACAGAACATGAAGACTCCTAACTCTGGGAAATGAACTAGGGGTGGTGGAAGGGGAGGAGGGTGGGAGGTGGGGGTGAATGGGTGACTGGGTGACGGGCACTGAGGGGGGCACTTGATGGGATGAGCACTGGGTGTTGGCAAATTGAACACCAATAAAAAATTTATTATTTAAAAAAATGGGCAGCTACGCTGCTAATGATAGGGGCATCCAACATTGCAGGATGGGAGACGTGTTCTTTGCATCCTGCTAAAATGTTTGTTATCTTTACTTTTCCTAATAGGAATATTTAGTGGTTAAAATTTGTTTAATTAATACGATGGATTAATTTGGCTGCTCTTTCTTGTGTGAGAGTCTTTTAAGAAGAGTTTCTTGGTAGAAACATTTTGCAAATCCTTTCCAGAGTCATTCTTGGTGTTATTGGATTTTTTAAAATTAGGTATGCAAAAAGAACTCCTACGTTAGCTATCATGTTGATTATCTTTCTTAAAGTCAGAGGCATTGTAAAATCTTCACCTCCCAGCAGTTTTATTTATTAAAGAATTACCTTAGGTAATTTTTGTAACTTAGGTACCAAGTAGCCTACATCTAACCCATGTGGTGATGCTCATGTACTGTAGTGTACATAAACCAGCCATAAACTTTACAGTTTCAGTTATAAAGTGTAAGTTTGAAGGCACTTTCCATACTCTTTACCACATATATGGGATGCAGAGAGAGCTAAAAGCCACTACTTAGCATACTGGTTCCCTAATGTAGCAGTACTCTCATTATTGACATATTTTCAGCTAACGTGACATGGTGGGAAATGTCCAATTTTGAAGTTTTTTTCCTTTATTAACTTTTCAATATATCCTTGTAAAATGCCATACTTGATAGCTTTTACAAGATGACTATAAATGTGCTCAATATAAACAGGTTTCTTAAGCAGAAAACCCTACTATTCTAAGGACAGCTCTTTGTAAGAAGACCTGCACCTCTAATCACTAAAGACTGGTTTTAGAGACTGACACTATAAAACAAGTACTGGTTCTTTGCCTTTAAAACTAAAAGCTTGAGTTGCAAATTTACCAATATCCAAATGGTATCTATTAATAGGATAAAAGATGCAAAACCGATTTGGGGGGTGGGAAAATGGAAGGAGAGCCTCAATTTGGCAATTTGCATTAGACAAATGAATAGGTCCTTTGCCTCAATACTCCCCTTTGTGCTATACAGGTGTCTTCTTAATTAACTATATGGATCAAGTGCTAGCTGTTTTTTTTGTTGTTGTTGTTTTTTGTTTTTTTTAATTTTGTCAAACATGGGAGGTTGGGGGCTGGGGATGTGCTTACTGTGTAGCTAGATCAATATGAATAAAGTCTAATATGGCTAAATCCATCAGTAAAGCCAAAGCTCATTACAATTACTTGTAGGAAAAGCTATGTGAAACACTTTATTTTTGCTTTATAATAAATGGAATTTGAAAGTACTGTAAAGCAAAGATGGGGGTAGTGTGTGAGACAGTTTAAGGAGCAAACATGTCACCATTATAGTTTCTTAACCTGCATTGATGGCATTGCAGATTCCTGCAAACCTTGCAAGTTTGGGGGAGGGAAATCAGATTATCATGCCAGAAGAAAAGTTACACAGACTCACGCAGTTGCAGAGTACAGGATGCGATTGCAAGTATAGGTGCACACATCCTGTGAGGATGCTCCAAACAGATCACGTGTGGCCACCTGCTTTCCACGTGTGATACCACACTGCCACCTTGAGGCAGCCAAAGTTCCAACTGGCGGGACAGGCAGGTTCATTCAGAAATACTAAAAAAAAAAACTAAAAAAAAAAAGAAATACTAAGCCCCTACTCTGCTGGCCTTGTCACATACACAGAACTCACCCGGAGGGCCTGCAAGCATCTCCTATTCATAATTTTAAATTTTTCATCTTAAGGATCCCAAAATGGCAGCAGTTTAAAGCCCCACAAGGTCTTATTGAATTGAATCCTCAGTATAAAGTTATGCCAAAAATGTAGTTAAGCTGTATTGAAATCAAAAGTTCTTTTTTAAATTATCTTTTGAGTGACATTTACCTGAAGAATGGGCTACTCACCAAAGATCCGCCACCCAATGGGAGAGGATCCAAAAGTTAATGGGAGAAAGTGTGAGTCATGGAGAATATTTTGAGGTGCCAAGTCGTTGGCTTGCTTATTTAAATGTAGTACTTTCCAATTTCCCACATAGAAGTTGATCTGCCAGTCTAGTGGACACCCTTCAAGAGTGTACATGAATGCTATTGGTTTGGGTGGGAAGCAAGCTGTGCCCTGTCATCTAGCCAGGTGTTTGTGGAAACACACCCAGGAATAGAAAGTGTGTTGGGAAACTAGGTCAGCCTAACAGAGGATGGGAGAAGCATTTACTCTGGATTGTCTGAGGCCTAAGGGAGGAAGATCTCCATACACAGCAGTGTGGGAAGACCAGACCTTTCAGGGGGACCGGCGTGGGATGTACGTATAGAGAACAGGTAGCCTTACAAGGCCCACATCTGAAGACTCCTTGTTCTGAGAATCAAAACAGCAGGTAGGAACCACAGAGAAGGAGGCAGCACTGGTCAAGGAAATACAGACTAAAGATATGAGAGATCATCTACCAGGATCATGGAATTTTTAGAGACAGAGGTCCCAGGGTCATCAAGAACCTTGCTACTCCATGGACACGTAGCAGGCGCAAGATCGACAAGCATGATGGAAATGCAGAATCTCAGGTCTTGCTTACTGAGTCAGACGCTGTATTGTGACCAGATCCCTAAAACTAGAAGCCCAAAGAGGTCTGGACTTGCCAAAGATCATAAAACCAAAAGCAGAACTGTGTGGAGGTTCCTCAAAGAGTTAAAAATAGACCTGCCCTACGACCCAGCAATTGCACTGTTGGGGATTTACCCCAAAGATACAGATGCAATGAAACACCGGGACACCTGCACCCCGATGATTCTAGCAGCCATGTCCACAATAGCCAAACTGTGGAAGGAGCCTCGGTGCCCATCGAAAGATGAATGGATAAAGAAGATGTGGTCTATGTATACAATGGAATATTACTCAGCCATTGGAAACGACAAATACCCACCATTTGCTTCCAGGTCGATGGAACTGGAGGGTATTATGCTGAGTGAAATGAGTCAATCAGAGAAGGACAAGCCTTATATGTTCTCATTCATTTGGGGAATATAAATAATAGTGAAAGGGAATAGAAGGGAAGGGAGAAGAAATGTGTGGGAAATATCAGAAAGGGAGACAGAACATAAACACTCCTAAATCTGGGAAACAAACTAGGGGTGGTGGAAGGGGAGGAGGGCGGGAGGTGGGGATGAATGGGTGACAGGCACTGAGGGGAGCACTTGATGGGTTGAGCACTGGGTGTTATTCTGTATGTTGGTAAATTGAACATCAATAAAAAATAAATTTATTATAAAAAAAAAAAAGCAGACCTGGGCTTAGAAGCCACCGATCCTGCTTGCCACTCCTATTTCTGTAGGCCTTTCCTGGCTGCCCTGTGGTCCCTGTAAATCCCCAAGACCACCCCTACGTGCATCCATGCCTGAACATCACTTACCAGGGCGATGTTTACATAGTTACACAATCAGACCTGAGTACAGACTTCTGCATGATTCAGTGCTGACCTACACAAAAGAACGTGCAGACACATAGTCTGAGAGGCTGCCACGATAACTTTGGAAGAGTTCACCCCTCAGGTCCTTGGCTGACCTGGGCCAGCTCACCAAGTCTGTGCTGCCTATGTTCAGAATAATGCAATAATCGGCATAGGTAATATTTTCCTAGTTGATATTAAAGGTCCGAGGACAGAGTCTGTCTGCCAGCTTAGTGAGGAGCAGCAGTGACCTGGAGAGAGAAGAGTCTATTGCTCATAGAGCTCACACTGGGGAAAAGAGCCAAAACTGGCAGATGCCTGCCCCAGTCAGCACCGGCTATGGGGGCCTTCAGAGATAGCCCAGCTAGGGTCAAGGCAGGAAGGCAAACAGCAGAGCCACTGGCAGTAAAGGGAAAAGAAGGGAGCAGGAAAGAGTGCTTGAGGCCTATGGAGTCCAAGGAGAGCATCCTGGAAATCTCTTGAGTGAGAGAACAAATCAAAAAGGAGATGAATTCGGCCAATTTAAACCACGGGCCCTAGGAAATGACCTAAGAGGATGGGTGGTACCTGGTAGGTGGTGGCTAGAGAAGGATGGAAGGAAGCTTCCTGCCAGGGCAAGAGCAAAGTTAGGATAAACTTTTGCTAAATGGCCAAGTTGTGATGGCTTTCCAAGCCTTGGCAGAGAACCATTATTCACACAGGACAAAGGTATGATTCATCCTCACCTTGTTTAACACTTGAGTGAACCATACACTAAACTAGAAAAGCATCGGTCCCCTAACAAACCTGCTCCTAATAAAGTACCACTCTGGCAGTAGTTCTCACCCCTGCCTACACATTAGAAGGACGTGGGGTGCTTCTTAAAAATACCAATGCTGTGGCACCACCCAGACCAACTGAATCAGAGTTTGGGATGATAGAATGTGGGATGTCAAAGTGCCTAAAACTATCCAAGGTGATTCTCATGTGTAGCTAGAGTTAAAAATCAGAGACTGTAACAAAGGTGGTGTTAGGATCAAAATGAAAAAAAAAAATCGAAATCGAAATTAATGAAGTAGACTAGCTACTGTCAAACAACTTCACTAATTTAAATAAAAGTGGTTTTTTTTTTTTTCTTTTTGTCACCTTAAGTAAAGATTTGGGAGAGGACAGGAGTGCCCTCACCTGGTCCAAAGGGAGAACTTCATGCTTTGTTGTTTGGAAGATCTTAACCACACAGTTTTGGATAACTGCTTTTTCTTTCATTTGTAATAATAAAGAATTGTTTACACAGGGATGATCTTATTAAACTGGAAATTAAAACCAACCTGTGAACCTAAAAGGAATCAAAATGTTGATGCATTAATTAGGAAAGATATTTAAAGTGTTTTCTTTTTCTTCAGTAAATGTTTATTCAGGGAAACCAACTCAGGGAGAAATGAAAGCTCCTCTTGTAGTGACCTAACAAGGATATGACTTTCCAAAACCAGGTGGTCTGTCATATTATATCCAGGAGGAGAGTTGGTTGAAATCCTTGAAATCCTAAATATGTACTAATATGTGTATGTATCTTTAAAGGGAACCTGATACTATCCCACTTAATGATGGAACTTTGCTCAAGTTTTAGAATTTTAGGATTATTTTAGGGTAAATTCAGGGCAGAAAACTACTCTTTCTCTGGATTCCCTGAAAGATGTAACAAGTCCTTCACCAAAGACTCAGAAAATGAGATTCATTTCCATAAGTAAAACTCTGAGGTATTCCTGAGTCTATTTAATAAATGTGATTTTAAATGTGACTGGTAAACCTCATGCCATTTCTGTAAGAAAAAGTCTAAGGGGGGGGGAGGGCAAGGTGGCGGAGGAGCAGGGTCCCCAGTGCACCTGCCCCACCAACTTACCTACATAACTTTCAAATCATCCTGAAAACCTATGAATTCGATCTGAGATTTAAAGAGAGAATAGCCGGAAGGCTACAGAGAAGAGTTTGCGCTTATAACAAGGTAGGAAGGCGGAAAAAATAAATAAATAAAAAATAATCAAGTGGGGGAGGGGCCCCGCGAGGAGCCGGACTAAGGCCCGCCTCGAAAGCCTCCGGGACAGGAAAGCCCAGGCCCGGAGAAGCGGGAACTTGAAAAATCCGCACCGGGTTGTTCCCGGACGAAAAGGCGCTTAGCAGGGAAATCTGGCAGAACCAGCAGAGGGGCAGTAGTGGAGCCTCCAGGCTCCCGGAGTCACTAACAGAGGAGGCGCCCCGGGGGGGGCACCACACACCGCGGGCCGAGCTCGGGAAAGGGCTGGAGCGCGCCCGGGGGGCCTCGGGGAGAAGCTCCGGCGGCGGCTCTGGACCGAGGGGGCTGCGCCTGCTGCCTTCGGGAGCCGCGGCCCGGGGAGTGCGATTCCAGCAGCGCAGGCCCCAGATCCCAGGGCGCTGAGCGAGCACAGCCCAGGGTCCTGCGCTCCACCCCCCACCCCCCACACAGGACGGCGAGGACGGTCCTGCTGCCGGGTGCCCCCGAGCTGTGCAGATTGGCGCACCCGCCACCCCAGGAGGATCCAGGCCAGTGTGGACTGGGTGCTGCGGTAGTTACTGCGGGAGCTGACTCCAGGGCTGGAGAGCTGACCGCCGCCAGTATTGTTGTTCCTCCTGGTGTCACCCTGTGCCTGGGAGAGTCGGGACCACCAGGGAACAGGGCACTCACAGGATAAACACCTCCTGCTGAGCCCGGCACCTGGCGGGGGGGGGGGCAGGAAGCTCCCCCAGGTGCACACACCTGAGAATCAGCACAACAGGCCCCTCCCCTAGAAGACCAGCTGGAAGGACAGGGGAAGTGCAAGTTCTTGACCAAGCAGTACTAGAAAGCTCCAAGGGAAGTCGAGGGATTTACAGTATATCGAACCAGACTATACCCCTCCTTTTTTTTCTTTTCTTTTTCTTTTTTTTTTTCTTCCTTTTTCCAGTATAACTCGTTTTTAGTCACTCTGCACTGAGCAAATTGACTAGAAAGAACTCACCACGAAAGAAACAATCAGAAACAGTACTCTCTGGCACAGAGTTACAGAATTTGGATTACAATTCAATGTCAGAAAGCCAATTCAGAAGTACAATTATGAAGCTACTGGTGGCTCTGGAAAAAAAGCATAAAGGATTCAAGAGACTTCATGACTGCAAAATTTAGATCTAATCAGGCCAAAATTAAAAATCAATTAAATGACATGCAATCCAAACTGGAGGCCCTAACGATGAGGGTTAATGAGGTAGAAGAACGAGTGAGTGACAGAAGACAAGTTGATGGTAAAGAAGGAAGCTGAGGAAAAAAGAGAAAAACATTTAAAAGACCATGAGGAAAGTTTAAGGGAAATAAATGACAGCCCCAGAAGGAAAAATCTACGTTTAATTGGGATTCCAGAGGGCGCCAAGAGGGACAGAGGGCCAGAAAGCATATTTGAACAAATCATAGCTGAGAACTTTTTGGGTAGGGAAATAGTCATTCTGATCCAGGAGATAGAGAGATTCCCCCACTAAGTCAGCAAAAACCATTCAATACCCGACATTTAACAGTGAAACTTGCAAATTGCAAAGATAAAGAGAAAATCCTTAAAGCAGCAAGAGACAAGAGATCCCTAACTTATATGGGGAAAAGTATTAGATTAACAGCAGACCTCTCCACAGAGACCTGGCAGGCCAGAAAGGGCTGGCAGGATATATTGAGGGTCATAAATGAGAAGAACACGCAGCCAAGAATACTTTATCCAGCAAGGCTCTCATTCAGAATGGAAGGAGAAATAAAGAGCTTCCAAGACAGGCAGGAACTGAAAGAATATGTGACCACCAAACCAGCTCTGCAAGAAATTTTAAGGGGGACTCTGTAAAAGAAAGAGGAAGTCCAAGGAAATAATCCACAAAAACAGGGACTGAATAGGTATCATGATGACACTAAATTTATCTTTCCATAGTAACACTGAATGTGAACGGGCTAAATGATCCCATCAAAAGACACAGGGTTTCAGACTGGATAAAAAAGCAAGACCCATCTATTTGCTGTCTACAAGAGGCTCATTTGAGACCTAAGGACACCTGCAGCCTGAAAATGAAAGGTTGGAGAACCATTTATCATTCAAATGGTCCTCAAAAGAAAGCAGGGGTAGCCATCCTTATATCAGTTAAATTAAAGTTTATCCTAAAGACTGTAGTAAGAGATGAAGAGGGACACTATATCATATTTAAAGGATGTATCCAACAAGAGGACCTAACAATCATGAATATTTATGCCCCTAATGTGGGAGCTGCCGAGTATATCAATTAATAACCAAAGTAAAGACATCCTTGTAAATAATACACTAATACTGGGAGACTTCAACATGGCACTTTCTGCAAATGACAGATGTTCTAAGTGCAACATCTCCAAAGAAACAAGAGCTTTAAGTGATACACTGGACCAGATGGATTTCACAGATATTTAGAGAACTTTACATCCAAATGCAACTGAATACATATTCTTCTCAAGTGCACATGGAACTTTATCCAGAATAGACCACATACTGGGTCACAAATCAGACCTCAAATGATATCAAAAGTTTGGGATTTTCCCCTGCATATTTTCAGACCATAATGCTTTGACACTTGACCTCAATCACAAGAAGACATTTGGAAGAAACTCAAACACGTGGAGGTTAAGGAGTATACTGCTAAAAGATGAAAGGGTCAACCAGGAAATTAGAGAAGAATTAAAAACATTCATGAGACAGATAAACCATTAGCCAGCCTTATTAAAAAGAAAAAAGACTCAAATTAATAAAATCACAAATGAAAAAGGAGAGATCACAACCAATACCAAGGAAATACAATTTTAAAAACATATTATGAGCAGCTATACACCAATAAATTAGGCAATCTAGAAGAAATGGACGCATTTCTGGAAAACCACAAACTACCAAACCTGGAACAGGAAGAAATAGAGAACCTGAACAGGCCAATAACCAGGGAGGAAATTGAAGCAGTCATCAAAAACCTCCTAAGACACAAAAGTCCAGGGTCAGATGACTTCCCAGGAGAATTCTATCAACGTTTGAAGAAGAAACAATTCCTATTCTACTAAAGCTGTTCCGAAAGTTAGAAAGGGATGGAATACTTCCAAACTCCTTTTGTGAGACCAACATCACCTTAATTCCAAAACCAGACAAAGACCCCACTAAATAGGAGAATATCCAATATTCCTGATGAACACAGATGCAAAAATTCTCAACAAGATACTAGCCAATAGGATCCAACTGTACATTAAGAAGATTATTCAAAAAAAAAAAAGAAGATTATTATTCACCATGACCAAGTGGGATTTATCCCTGGGATGTAAGGCTGGTTCAACACTTGTAAAGCAATCAACATGATAGATCATATCAATGTGAGAAAAACCAAGAACCATATGATCCTCTCAATAGATGCAGAGAAAGCATTTGACAAAATACAGCATCCATTCCTGATCAAAACTTCAGAGGGTAAGGATAGAGGGAACATTCCTCAGCATTTTAAAAGCCATCTACGAAAAGCCCACAGCAAATATCATTCTCAATGGGGAAAACTGACAGCCTTTGCCCTAAGATCAGGAACATGACAGGGATGTCCACTCTCACCACTGCTCTTCAACATAGTAATAGAAATCCTAGCCTCAGCAATCAAGCAACAAAGAGAAATAAAAGGGGAACCCTGGGTGGCGCAGCAGTTTGGCGCCTGCCTGTAGCCCAGGGTGCGATCCTGGAGACCCGGGATCGAATCCCACCTCGGGCTCCCGGTGCATGGAGCCTGCTTCTCCCTCTGCTTGTATCTCTGCCTCTCTCTCTCTCTGTGTGTGTGACTATCATAAATAATAATAAAAAAGAAATAAAAGGCATTCAAATTGGCAAAGAAGTCAAACTCTCCCTCTTCACAGATGACATGATACTCTACATAGAAAACCCAAAGTCTCCCACCTCAAGATTGCTAGAACTCATACAGCAATTTGGCAGCGGGGCAGGATACAAAATCAATGCCGAGAAGTCAGTGGCATTTCTATACACTAACAATGAGACTGAAGAAAGAGAAATTAAGGAGTCCATCCCATTTACAATTGCACCCAAAAGCATAAGATACCTAGGAATAAACCTAACCAAAGAGGTAAAGGATCTATACCCTCAAAACTATAGAACACTTCTGAAAGAAATTGAGGAAGACACAAAGAGATGGAAAAATATTCCATGCTCATGGATTGGAAGAATGAATATTGTGAAAATGTCAATGTTACCCAGGGCAATTTACACGTTTAATGCAATCCCTATCAAAATACCATGGACTTTCTTCACAGCATTGGAACAAGTAATCTTGAGATTTGTGTGGAATCAGAAAAGACCCCAAATAGCCAGGGGAATATTGAAAAAGAAAACCAAAGGAGCATCACAATGCCAGATTTCAGGTTGTACTACAAAGCTGTGGTCATCAGGACAGTGTGGTACTGGCACAAAAACAGACACATAGATCAGTGGAACAGAAGAGAGAACCCAGAAATGAGCCCTCAACTCCATGGTCAACTAATATTCGGCAAAGCAGGAAAGACTATCCACTGGAAAAAGGACAGTCTCTTCAATAAATGGTGTGGCACAACTGGTGTGGCACTTTCATTTTCCACGTGCTGAAAAATGAAACTGGACCATTCTCTTATACACAAAGATAAACTCAAAATGGATAAAAGATCTAAATGTGAGACAGGAATCCAACAAAATCCTAGAGGAGAACACAGGCAACACCCTTTTGAACTTAGCCACAGCAACTTCTTCCAAGATACATCCATGAAGGCAAGGGAAAGAAAATTTAAAAATGAACTATCGGGACTTCATCAAGATAAAAAGCTTCTGCACAGCAAAAGAAACAGTCAACAAAACTAAGAGACAACCTACAGAACGGGGAGAAGATATTTGCAATGATACAGCAGCTTGGCTAGTATCCAAGATCTATAAAGAACTTATTAAACTCAACAGCAAAGAAACAATCCAATCATGAAATGGGCAAAAGACATGAACAGAAATTTCACCAAAGAAGACATAGACATGGCCAACAAGCACATGAGAAAATGCTCCGCATCACTTGCCATCAGGAAAATACAAATCATAACCACAGTGAGATACCACCTCACGCCAGTGAGAATGGGGAACATTAACAAGGCAGGAAACATCAAGTGTTGGAGACGATGTGGAGAAAGGGGAACCTTCTTGTACTGTTGGTGGGAATGTGAACTGCTACAGCCACTCTGGAAAACTGTGTGGAGGTTCCTCAAAGAGTTAAAAATAGACCTGCCCTACGACCCAGCAATTGCACTGTTAGGGATTTACCCCAAAGATTCAGATGCAATGAAACGCCGGGACACCTGCACCCCGATGTTTCTAGCAGCCATGTCCACAATAGCCAAACTGTGGAAGGAGCCTCGGTGTCCATCGAAAGATGAATGGATAAAGAAGATGTGGTTTATGTATACACTGGAATATTCCTCAGCCATTAGAAATGACAAATACCCACCATTTGCTTCAACATGGATGGAACTGGAGGGGATTATGCTGAGTGAAGTAAGTCAATCGGAGAAGGACAAACATTACATGGTCTCATTCATTTGGGGAATATAAATAATAGTGAAAGGGAATAAAGGGGAAAGGAAAGAAAATGAGTGGGAAATATCAGTGACGGTGACAAAACATGAGAGACTCCTAACTCTGGGAAATGAACAAGGGGTTGTGGAAAGGGAGGTGGGCCAGGGGATGGGGTGACTGGATGACAGGCACTGAGGGGGGCACTTGTCGGGATGAGCACTGGTGTTATGCTATATGTTGGCAAATTGAACTCCAATAAAAAAATATACAAAAAAAAAGTCTAAGTACAGGTAATAGGTTATAGGTCATGAAAGGGATATAAACTTTGCATAATACCATTAAAGGGCATCTTGTAGCTATACTTAATAGTAACCAAAAAGAAGCTAATAACTCAATTTAATCATTCTGGTAAGGATCTCATTATTTCTATCTGTTTAACCTAGCAAGTCTCCAGTAAGCTGCAGAAAGGCAATAAAATGGAAATATTAAAAACATAGACTCTTAACCCCACAGCCTGGCTCCATTCATGTGTGATCTTTGACAAGTTACCAAAGATTACCTACCTCAGTCTCCTCCTCTGTGAAATGGTATAAGAACAGTGCCATTTGACAGGGTTGTTAGGAGACTTAAATCCTAATCCAGATAAAATGCCTGGAGCGGTAAAAGTCAGTCACCATCATTAAGAATTTATTAATTTCTTAATAAATTTATTGTAGCGATGTTTCCATGTATCTGTATATCTCCCACATCCTCTTCATCTGTTCATCAATTGATGGGATACTCAGGTTGCTTCCACCTCTTGACTATTGTGAATAATGCTCCTATGAACATGGAGGTCCACATATCTCTTTGAGATCCTATTTACAATTATTTTGAAAATATACCCAGAAGTGAGATTGCTGGATCATAAAGCAACTCTAATTTTAATATTTTAAGGAATCACCGTACTGCTTTCTGTAGCAGGTGCGCCAATTTATAATCTCACCAATAATGCACAAGTGTTCCTTCCAGTTTCTCACATTCTTTCCATTACTTGTTATTTTCTCTTTTTAAATTTTTTATTTTAATTCCACTGTAGTTGACATACAATGCTATAATTTTCAAGTATAGAATATGGTGATTCAACAATATCATGTGTTACTTGGTGCTCGTCATGATAAGTGTCCTTTTAATCCCTTTCACCTATTTCACTATTTCCTCCACCAACCTCCCCTGTGGTAACATCACATTGTTCTCCGTAGCTAAGAATCTGTTTTTGGTTTGTCTCTTTTTCATTTATTCATCTGTTTTGCTTCTTAAATTGCACATGAGTGAAATCATATGGTATTTGTTTTCCTGTGACTGACTTATTTCGTCAGAGAAATATTTTAATATTATACTATTTCGCTTAGTATAATACTTTCAAGCTCCATCTGTGTTATTGCAAATGAAAAGATTTCATTCTTCTTCATGGCTGAAAAATATTCCATATATACCACATCTTCTTTATCCATTCCTGATTCCATATTTGGCTATTGTAAATAAAGCTCCAATAAACATAGAAGAACACACATCCCTTAAATTAGTGTTTTCATATTCAAATACCTAGTAGTGTGATTATTAGAGCACATGGTAATTCTATTTTAATTTTTTGAGGAACCTCCAGACTGTCTTCTACACTGGTTGCACCAGTTTGCATTCCCACCAGCAGTGCACAAGGGTACCTTTTTCTCTACATCCTCTCCAACACTTGCTGTTTCAAGTGTTTTCAATTTTAGCCATTCTGACAGATATGAGGTGATACTTCATTGTGGTTTAGATTTGCATTTCCCTGATGGTGAGTGATGCTGAGCAACTTTTCATGTGTCTGTTGGCCATCTGTATATACTCTTTGGAGAAATGTCTGTTCATTTCTTCTGCCCATTTTTAAGTTGGATTTTGGGGTTGGGGTGTTAAGTTGTATAAGTTCTTTATATATTTTGGATACTAAGCCTGTATTGGATATGTCTTTTGCAAATATCTTCTTCCATACAATAGGTTGTCTTTTAGTTTTGTCTTTTAGTTTTTCTAGTTTAGTCTATTGAGTTTTGTTGGTTGTTTTCTTTGCTGCACAGAAACTTTTTATTTTTATGCAGTTTATGTTTGCCTTTATTTCCCTTGCCTGAGGAGGCATATCTAGAAACATGTTGCTACTGATGATGTCAGAGAAATTACTGCCTGCGATCTCTTCAAGGCTTTTAAAGGCTTCAGAACTCATATTTAGGTTTTTACCCATTTTGATATGATGTAAGGGAGTGGTCCAGTTTCATTCTTTTGCATGCAGCTGTCTAGTTTTCCCACAACCATTTGTTGAAGAGATTGGCTTTATCCCATTGCATATTCTTACCTCCTTTGTCGAAGATTAATTGACCATTAAAATCATGGGTGTGTTTCTGGGCTTTCTATTCTGTTCCGTTGTCTATGTGTCTATTTTGTGCCAGTATTTTGTCCTGTACTATTTCAATTATTACAGATTTGTAATATAATCTGAAGTCCAGAATTGTGGTGCCTCCAGCTTTTTCTTTTTCAAGATTGCTTTGGCTATTTGAGCTCTTTTGTGGTTCCATACAAATTTTAGGATTGTTTGTTCTAGTTCTGTGAAAAATGTTGTTGGTATTTTAATAGGGATCGCACTAAATCTATAAATTGCTTAGGGTAGTATGGACATTTTAACACCTGTTGTCCCAATCCGTGAGTGTGAAATGTCTTTCCTTTTGTTTGTGTTGTCTTCAATTTCTTTCAATGTTTTATAGTTTTCAGAGTATAGGTCTTTCATCTCCTCAGTTAAGTTTACTCCTAGGTTTGTTTGTTTGTTTTGGTGTAATTGTAAATGGACTATTCTCTTAATTTCTCTTTCTGCTGCTTCATTATTAGTGTATAGAAATATAATAGATTTCTGTACATTGATTTTGTATCCTATGACATTACAGAATTCATTTATCAGTTCTAATAGTTTTTTGGTAGAGTCTTTGGGGTTTTCTATACATCCCATCATGTTATGTACAAATAGTAAGAGTTTTGCTTCCTCCTTACTGATTTGGATGCCTTTTATTTCTTTTTCTTGTCTGATTGCTATAACTAGGACTGCAATACTTTGATGAATAAAAGTATTGAGAGTAGACATTCCTGTCTTGTTCCTGACCTTAGGGGTAAAGCTCTTAGTTTTTCACCATTGAGTGTGATATATGGTGTGGGTTTTTCATAGATGGCTTTTATTATGTTGGTATGTGCCCTCCAAACCCACTTTGTTTGAGGGGTTATATTATGAATGGATGTTGTACTTTGTCAAATTCTATCATATGTTTTTTATCCTTTCTCTTATTGATGTGGTGTATCATGTTGATTGATTTGCAAATATTGAACCACCCTTGCAACCCAGGAATAAATCACACTTGATCATGATGAATGATTTTTTAAATGTATTGTTGGATTTGGTTTGCTAATATTTTGTTAAGGATTTTTGCCATCTATGTTCATGAGAGATATTAGTCTGTAATTCTCTTTTGTGTGGGTGTTGTTTTTATTTGGTTTTGGTAATCAGGCAATGTTTGTCTCATAAAATGAATCTGGAAGTTTTTCTTCCACTTCTATTTTTTGGAAAAGTTTGAGAATAGATATTTACCTGTGAAGCCATCTGGCCCTGGCCTTTTGTCTGTTGGGAATCTTTTTATTATCAATTCAATTTCATTGCTGGTAATCAAGTTTTCTATTTCTTCCTTCTTCGGTTTTGGTAGGTTTTGTGTTTCTAAGATTTTATCCATTTCTTCTAGGTTGTTCAATTTTTTGGCATATAACTTTTCATAAGAATTTCATAATCCTTTGGATTTCTATGGTGTCAGCTGTTATTTCTCCTCTTTCATTTCTGATATGGCTTTGGTCCTTTTTCTTTTTTTTCTTTCCTTTTTTTTTTTTGATGAGTCTAGCTAGAGATTTATAATTTTGTTGATCTTTTTGAAGAAACAGCTCCTGGTTTCACTGATATGTTGTATTATTCTTTTAGTTGGTATATCATTTATTTCTCTTCTAGTCTTTATAGTCTTCTAGTCTAGTCTCTCCTTCTGCTCTTTTGGGGTTTTGTTTGTTCTTGTTTTTCTAGGTCCTTTAGGTGTAAATTTAGGTTAAGATTTTTTTCTTGTTTCTTGAGGTAGGCCTGTGTTGCTATAAATTTCCCTCACAGAACAATCTCTATCCCATAGATTTAGGACCTTTATGTTTTCATTTTCATTTCTCTCCATGTAATTTTTTATTTCTCCTTTGATTTCTTAGTTGACCAATTCATTGTTTAGTAGCATGTGTTATTTAACCTCCATGTATTTTGTTCTTTCCAAATTTTTTTCTTGTGGCTGATTTCTAGTTTCATAATGTTGTGGTCAGAAAGGATGCATGTATGACTTTGATCTTTTTTAATTCATTGAGACTTGTTTTGTGGCCTAATACATCATCTGTTCTGGAAAATGTTCTGTGTCCACTTGAATGTGTATCCTGCTGTTTTAGGGTGGAATGTTCTGAATATATCTGTTAGATCCATTTAGTATGAAGTGTCATCCAAAGCCACTGCTTTCTTTTTGGCTTTATGTTTGTATGACCTGTCCATTGATATAAGTGGAGTGTTAAAGTCCCCCACTACTCTTGTATTACTAGTGATTATTTCCTTGATGTTTATTATTAACTCACGTATTTGTGAGCTCCCACTTTGGGTCAATAAATATTTACAATTGTTCTATCTTCCTTTTGGATTGTCCCCTTTATGATTATGTAGTGTCCTTCTTTGTCTCTTGTTACAGTCTGTTTTAAAGTCTATTTTGTCCAAAATAAGTATTGCTACCCCCCTTTCTTTTGACACCCACTTGCATGATGGATGCCTTTCTCTATCCCTTCACTTTCAATCTGCATATGTCTCTATGCCTGAAATCAGCTCTTATAGACAGAATATAGCCGGGTCTTATTTTTTTAATCCATTCTGTCATCCTGTGTCTTTTGATTGTAGCATTTAGTCCATTTATATTCAAAGTAATTATTGATAGCTAGGTACTTTTTGCCATTTTATTGTTTTTTGATGGTACTTGTAGCTCTTCTCTGTTCTTTTCTTTCCTTGCTCCCTCTCTCAAAATAAGTTGTCTTTCTTTAGTGGTATAGATTATTTTCTCTCTATTTTTTGCATATCTATTACTGGTTTTTGTATGTGGTTATCACAAGGTTTGTATAATATCTTCTGCATATAGCAGTTTATATTAAGTTGGTGGTTATTTAAGTTTGAATCTATCCTTTAATCCTCTCCCTCCTCCCTATTTTTTACATGTGTGGTGTCATACTTTACAACCTTTTTTAAAATTTTGTGAGTCCCTTCAGGGATTTTACAGATATACTTATTTCTACTACTTTTTTCTTCCTACTTTTCTTACTCTTACATTGGTCTTTCCTTTCTACTCAAAGAATCCCCTTTAGTATTTTTTGTAGGGCTGCATTAGTGGTCATGAATGCCTTTAACTTTTGTGTATGAAACTCTTTATCTCGCCTATTCTTTTTCACTGCTTTTTGCAATTTTAATTACTATATGTCTTGGTGTGGGCCTCTTTAGGTTGATTTTTCTGGATGCTCTCTGTGCCTGGTGAATCTGGATATGTATCCTTTCCCAGATTTGGGAAGTTTTAAGTTATTATTTATTCAAATTTTCTCTCCCTTTTCTCTCTTCTCCTTCTGGCATCCATGCACATGTTGTTATGCTTAATGGAGCCACTGAGTTCCCTACATTTATTATCATTTTGCAGATTTTTTTTCCCTCTCATCTGCTCAGCTTGATTACTTCCCATTCCTATGTCCTCCAGGTCATTTATTCCTTCTTCTGCTTACTCTAGTCTACTATTAATTCCATCTAGTGTATTTTAATTAATTTATTTATTATTTATTTATTGTTTATTTATTATTTACTTATTATTCTTCACCTCTGATTGGTTCTTTTTTTTTTAAATCTCTTTTAAGGATTTACGAATGTCCTCCACTCTTTCTATCTTTATAAGTATCCTTATGATCATTACTTCAAATTCTCTATAAGGCATATTACTTAACTCTGCTTCACTCAGGACTCTTGCTGTGGTTTTGTCCTGTTCTTTCATTTGGGATATATTCCTCTGTCTCCTCATTTTTTCTAATTCTGTGTCTGATTCTATTTGTTAGGAAAGTCAGCTATGTCTCTTGCTCTTGAAAGTAGTGGCCTTATGAAGAAGTCCTGTAGTGCCCTGCAGTATAGGGTCCCCTGTTTAGCAGAACCTGGCCCTGCAAAGGGTGTCTCCTCTGTGTGTTGCATGCACCTGCTGTTGTGGCTGAGCCACATTTTCCTTCAGTCCAGTTGTCTGCAATGGTTCTCTTTGCCTGTTGTGGGCAGGGTTTGGTCTCTATGATGTTAGTGAGCCAGTCTGGGACTGCCTTGGGCTTGAGTTGAGTCAAATCAGGCATTTTCCGGTGAGGCAGTAGTACCAAATGGCAGGGCACTTTCTCTGGTTTTTGTTTGTTTGTTTGTTTTGTTTTGTTTTTTTTTTTTGTTTTCACTTTCTCTGTTGTCCCCTGAGGAGCTTTCACTAGAGAGGGGAGGGCCTGCAATCAGTCTTCCCCAATCCACTGCTGGTGCCACATTTTGGCTGGTATGTGTAGTGATCTCTCCTCTCCCCAGGGCAGGAATCACTGTGGAGTGGTGCTGGTTCTTGTTGGGGCTACTAGTACATTGCCAGGCTTGTGTCCCAGTTTAAATGGATTCCGGTGAAGAGTGTATGGTGGGGGGGGGCATCTGCACAGCACATGGTGCAGGGTATGCAGTTTTAACAAGATTTATATGCTGTCCATCAAGACAGGGAATCCACTGCTGCTGCCGCAGGACTGAGGCCCCCCAAAGCAGGCAGGTAGGAAGACATGGTGTTGGCAGAGTTTGCACCAATCTTCTGGGGTGGGAGTGAGGGTTCACAGTGCCAAAAATGAAGCAAGCCTGGTACAGAGGACAGATCTCTGAAGGCTGGAAGGGTGGGGCCTGGTGTAAGCAAGTTAGGTAGTGAAATCTGCGTTGCACTGGTTCTTGCAGTAGATGGATGTGTATTTATGCTGGAGGGCAGGGGAGGGAAATGGCACCTGCCAGCTCCTGTGTTCCTGAAGGGATATCCTGGTGATCTGTGTCCCTCTAGGACATGCTCTGAGGTTAGTAAATCACTCTCTTCCCCATAGTTCCCAGGCACTTTTCAAGCTGCTACTTCCATGCTGTATTTCCGTGGGCTGTCATGCTATTTCTTTAAGGGCAGAGATTCAGCTTCCTTTAACTTTCCTGGCTCTCTCAGACCTGAGTTCACAGATTTTTAAAATTCCAGACTTTAAGTACCACTGGCTGTAAGAACTCACAAATTTGGCCCCTCTAGTTTTCAAAACCAAATGTTATGGGGAATCATCTTACTCGTGTGGCCTCCCTGGGTGTAGTCTGTTTCTCTCCCTTCTCTGTGCCCTCAAGCTCCTCCCTCCCCATGGACAGTCCCACAGGTCCATTTAGTTTCCCACCTGAGTCTTCACCCTTCCTACCCTCTTTGATGTGGCCTCTTCTCTACATTTAGTTATGGAGTTTGTTGTGTCATTCTTTGGGTTGTTTTCTGGGTTATTTATACTGGTTATCTAGTCATATCCATGGGACAAAGTAAGCTTAGGGGCCTCCTATTCTATCATCTTCCTAGGCAATTACTTGTTATTTTCTGGTTTTGGAGTAGTAGCCATCCTAATGGGTGGGAAGTGATATCTCATTGTGATTTTGATTTGTATTTCTCTGATGATTAGGGATACCAAAGCATCTTTTCATATACTTTTTTGGCTGCTGCATATCATCTTTGGGGAAATGTCTATTTAAGTCCTTTGCCCATTTTTTTAATCAAGTTAGATGATTATTTTGTTGTTGAGTTCTAAGTTGTTAATATATTCTTGATATTATCACCTTACCAGATATATGATTTGCCAATGTTTTCTTTTTCCATACATTGCCTTCTCATTCTGTCTGTTATGAATACAAGTTTTAAATTTTGACATAGTCCCATTGTATTTGCTTTTGTTGCCTATTCTTTTGGTATCCAAGAAATCCTTGCTGAATCCAATATCATGAAGCTTTTTACCTGTTTTCTTCTCCAGGAGTATATTTAAAGCAAAATGGACAAGCTGGCAGTGGCAATAAATAAAACACACACATCATTTTAAAAGACATAGCAGAAATCTTGGATAGCAATGGATTTGGGGTAAAGATGTTAGAGTGCTTTTGCTATCCCTTTCTAATAACACTCCTTACTTCATATGGGACACCTACTTCTATAGGAAAAAATTCAATATTGATCCTGCTCAGAGTCTAGGCCAACCCTAATGTTCTGTGAAAATAGCTCTCTGTTGGAAAATAAATCTCAGGACATAATCCAGGCTTGGAGGTTGACTGTACTCTCAGCCCAGGGACAGAACATTACACTACCTCTAAAGCCAGTCTCAAAGATGATGCTATCTCATTTCCTAATAAATATTACCTTATGCAGATAATTTATTTTCTCTTAAAAATCATAAGTATCTTAAAATGTTTCTCCTCTTAATAAGCATAAAATATTTGTTTAAGCCTTAAAGTATACAAACTTTAATAAAATGTGTTTATTAAAAATTCTACTTTTAGAAATAATATTCTTAAAATGGAAGTCAATATTAAAAAGCAGTTTGTTAGAACCAAACAATAGGTATAATTTTATAGCATCATGTCATTTCTGATCTAGAAGGAAATTGTGAGCCCATGTAGGTCAGTGGTTTTGATCTTGTTGCACAGTAGAATCTGTGTAGACAATGCTGGTGCTGGAACCCTACCCCCCTTCAGAGGTTCTGATTGAGTCGGTTTGAGAACCACTCAGCTTGTACAACCCTACATCTGTACTTGGAAATGAAGGCACAAGGCAGGTGACCTGTACCACCTTCCCTGAGCACTTTTTGTTCCAGTTCTCACTGTTCTGTAAACATTCCCTGCACACACACCATGCTTTTGAATGTGTTACCCCCTGCCTGGAAGTTCCTTTTCTATTAGCAAACTGCTAGTTATGGGGTCCTTTATTTTTAAAGGCCCAGGCAAATTTTTAACTCCCCTCTAAAGTCTTCCTTGACCACCTCGCACTGAGTTATTTTTCCTCCCTTCTCAATTCATTCCTTTCAATTGTCTTCTCAATTCATCCTTCTCAATATAACCCTGCCACACTATATTCGTTCATGTCTCTCTCTCTCTCTCCCGTTGGATTGTGTGCTATTTGAGAACCAAGACACTGCCTTATTTACTTTGTAGTAGGCTCTCAAAGTTTTGTACAGAACATTTCTTCCTTAACACATTGTGTTGGTGCCTAGAGAGAGAATGCAAAGAGACTTAAGACATATTCCTGTTTCCAAGGAGTTTAAGGACTAGAGGGTGACACAGGACCTTGTCCACTGTCAATGGGATTAACACACCTAGAAGTCTCTCAGATCTATGATGGTGCCAAAGGACAATTTTCCTGTGGTGCAATGGAAAACTGATTTATTCTAGTAACAAACAAAAATCTAGTTATGCAAATTCAACTTTTTTGAGAACTGTAAGGCAGAAGAGGCAAATGTAATGAGAGTCTTCCCAACAATAACAACTTGAGGAACTTTTAGTACCACCTTGGGATGGTAGGGTCAGAGAAAACTTATTCAATTGAACCAGACTTTGCTTAAGCAAAGTTCACAAATCATGTAGCATGTTTTCCCCCAGAAGCAGTGATGGATTTGCTTAGAATTTCCTGTATTCTTCTGGTAAGAGATTTGACCTCTTGAGATCAAATATCAACAATAAGAAGTAATTGGATATATTCACTTCTTATTGCTGCTCTGACAAATCACCACAAACTTCATGACATAAAACAACACAGATGTATTATCTTATAGTTCTGGAGGCCAGAAGTCCAAAATGGGCCTTCCTGGGCTAAGATCATGGTGTCAGCAGAGTTACATTCTTTCTGGAGGCTCTAGTGAAGAATCTGTTTTCTTGCCTTTTCCAGATCCTAAAAGCCACCTGCCTCCCCTGGTTCATGACCCCTTCCAACAATTTCATCACTCCAATGTATGCTGCTTTTTTTTTTAAGATTTTTATTTATTCATTTGAGAGAAAGAAAGAGCATGAGCATGCATGTGCATGCCTGCAAGAGAGAGAGAGAGAGAGAGAGAGAGAGATAGAACACGTGTGGGGGAAGGGGCAGAGGGAGAAGGAGAAGCTGGGAGCCAGATGCAGGGCTCCATCCCAGAACCTGGGATTCATGACCTGAATGGAAGGCAGATGCTCAACCAATTGAGCCATCCAGGCGCCCCTCCAACCTCTGCTTCTGATGTCACACCTTCTTCTCTGACTTGTCTGCCTCCCTGTTTTATTTATAAGGATCCTTGTGATTACATTGAGCTGACTCAGATAATCCAGAATAAGAAATAATTCCACATCAAGATCCTAATTTGATTATATTTACAAAGTTCCTTTGCCACTTAAGATAACATATTCACAAATTACAGAGAGTAGGGCATAGATACTTTTGGGGAACCATTTTTCTGCCTACCATACTGTGATTAGGACTATAGATACTTTGCTTGTGAAAATGAACATATGAATGTGTCCTGATTTATAAAAATACCCTTCTAGAATCCAGTGGTTTGCACTTTATTTGAATCAGAGCATTTAGGATATTGGTACAAAGAGAAAAGGTTTATCTCTTGGACCTCCCCCAGTCACCTGCTATTAAGTTGACCCATCTATTTATTCATCTACCATCCATCTACCCATTTAGCCATTGTTCCATGTATTCTTTATCCATTTATGTTCTTAATTTCTGTATCAATCAAAATAAGTTAGGCTTTGCTACAATAACAATTCCAAAATCTCAATGGCTTACCACAACAACAACAAAAAAATTGTCACTTACAAGTGTCCATTATGTGTCAGCAAAGGGATTCTCTTCACCTTAGGTCCTCAGAGATCCAGGTTGGTAAAAGTTTTAATCCTGGCATGTGCTTCCGTTATCCTGGCCTATGTTGGGAGGAAATATATCAACTGATTCTTAATTTCTGCCTGGGAGTAACATGTGTCATGTCTACATGTGTCATTAAACAAAGCAAGTCATATGGCTATATGGTACCCCAAGGGGCATGGGGAAGTAAACCTATCATGTGCCTAGGAAAAGAAAAACTGAAAATATTTATTGAATGTCACTAATGACTGCCACAGCTCCCCCACACTTATATATTCACATGTCATCTTTTTTTTCACCATAGTTAAGTCTGCCTTAACTGAAAGTAGTGAAGTAAAATTTTAAAAAAATAGACTATGATCAGAATTTCCATGTTCTTACCCTAATTTTTAATTAGCTTATAATCTTGTTAATTTTCCTGGACTTGATTTCCCTTATCCATGAATGAGGATAATAGTACTGCCCTGCCATTCTTTTTTTCTTTTTTTTTTCCTTGAGGTATTATTACACTGTTGCTCTAGCCTTCTCACCTACTTCTGAGAAACAAATGATATGATTGAGACAAAAATCATATAATTCAATTCTCTATTTATAAAAACATAGAAGGAAGTTCAAGATATACTCCTCAATGAGACCTTTGTGACTTCCAGTATGTTATTATTATGGTTAAGTATCAGTGCTTACCCACTCAAAATAATTTATTTCATTTTTTAAATTTATGCTGTTCTAAAAATCCATTCATTCCACATCTATTTTTTGAGAGCTGAGAATTATATGGTCTCCACTAACTGCTATGGTATGGGAGGGGATTTTTCTGCACCATATTTAGTTGTAGATACTTTCTTCATGTGGAACTGACCATGGAGAAAATCAGGTTGCTAAAACTAAAAACCAAGAAAAATTAAGAAGCAAGAAAGAATAGAGAAGAAATTTTTATGAGAAGAAAAGTTCGGATGAAGCAAAACAAAAGGAAACATTTAAATCAGAGTTACAAAATGCTGCAGTCACAGCAATATTACATCTATGCACAGTTGCCATGTTTTAGACTTGTACTTCCATACACTGGAAAACTTTACACTTCATAATTTTTATGCTGGAAAGTTAGATTTCATACGCAGGAAATGACTAAGTACAAAATACTCTAGGTTTAAAATGACTCACATACTCTTAAGATTAACAACCTAACACTGTATTATGATTTGTATATTTGCACTTCAAAATTCTCAAAGGATTTAGCAGTCTGAGACCAAAGATTGAATTTTTCCAAATCACACAGAAGCTTTTAAATCCAAGTTTTGTCTAATTAAAGGATAAATGTGGTGAATTCCATGACTTTCCAACACAGTCGTATTGCGCCAACTCTAGAAGGATTAGTGCAACACTAACACAGGTGTTTCCAAGTTTAATAACGTAAGGGTGGGCCTTATGTGAGTCGATAACTCTTCTTTAGGCCCTAAAGTTATGATTTAGTTTTACTGTGAGCTGTTCATTAACTTGTATGAGAAGTGTCAACTTAACAACAAAAAGTGTTAATTCCATGTGGATTATCAGCAGTGTAATTTCCCTAGCATAATCAAGACTTTACTGAAACAATTTAGATGCCATTCTATACCTTATTCTATGTGATGCTCCAGACCTATGTATTTTGCCTCTAAATCTCTCATAATATCCCCCATTGAGCCAGAACCTATCTGGAGGCACCCTGCTATGCTTGGGAAAGGGACCAATTAATTTGAAAAGTAGGCAAGATGTGTCTTCGGGGTCCCATGAGCTCTTGTTCAACATCCTCCTCTTTGATAACTTCCATGGTACAAAGTTCTATCCTGCATCCTCTTATTTACAATGAAATTTATTATTAGTCTTTTAAGTAACCAAAGCCAATAAGAGTCCAAGTAAAGGAATATAAAACAACGTACACGCACTGTCCATACCAGAATTTCTCTGAGACATAAAAAAATGTATAGATATTATGCTTTCTGATCCAATAGTACCTAAATGAGTAACAACTTATTAGGAACCATAGGTGTTAGAAATACATCGAGGGTTACTGACAAGTTCCATTGGGAAGTTATACCTGGGCAGAGTTTTCTAACACTCCCTCCATCCTACCACAAAAAATATACATACACTCCTTTAATTCTGATTGATTCAAAGGAATCTTTTGTGGACCTATGATGGTCTCATTTAGAGATATGGAGTTATTCACATATCAGTTAAGCCCTTTAGACCTCTTTGATCTACATATACACAAAGGAAAGCCACCATTCCTCCACTTCCCCAATTGCTCAAAGCTACCATGTTCCATCTTCACCCTATCCCAGCCACATTCTGATTTCAAACTCAAACTCAGGCCCTTGAATTCTGCATCTTGCCCTCTGGTCCTGGTGCTTGCCCTTGATCCCCTCAAGTACAAAGAGCTACATGTCCTGATACTCTCTGCCAGGCTTCCTTCTCTACCTCTTGGTACCTCTGGTCTCTGTGACTCCAATCCCTCCTCCTTTTCTCCCCCTTCCCTCTTTGGTGCCAACAACTTCTCTCTATCCTCTAGAAATCCAGGCCCTCCCTCATTTTGTCTTTTTCCTCTTCTTCCTCCTATCTCAGTCATTTCTCTGTTCTGTCATGCTCACCAGTGCAATTGACCCACACATAGGGAGCTGTTCCTCCCAAGGCATTTGGATTTTAAAAGGTATCTAAGCTCGAATATTTTACTGAAGGGTTGAGTCTTTGATGGGTAATTTCAGAAATCAGCCATAGGTGGGCACCACTCATCTAGAAAAAAAAATTGTAAGGGTTATAGAAATAACATTTCATACCTGTTTTAAAGACTGGTTGGATTCACTTTATGAAAAGTGAATTTTTAAATGTTTTATATAACCTTTGAAATTTAAGTTGTGGAAAAAAGACATGGCTGAATTACTCGCACCCAAAGTAGACTGATTCTACACATGTTGGGTATCTGATTAAAAAAAAAAAAATCAGGGCAGCCCCAGTGGCGCAGCGGTTTGGCGCCGCCTTCAGCCCGGGGTGTGATCCTGGAGACCCAGGATCAAGTCCCACGTCGGGCTCCCTGCATGGAGCCTGCTTCTCCCTCTGCCTCCCTCTCTCTGCCTCCGTGTCTCTCATGAATAAATAAATAAATCTTAAAAAAAATCAAGTGCAAACAAACTTCTACATACCTGATTAGACAGAGATACATTGAATGGATTAATCAAGCAGCTGAGAAATCCTCTTTTGATTAAAAATCAGCAGTTGGCAAGGTAGTACTTCCACAACCATAAGCATCCTTTCTGTTCCTGGCCCAGAATGGGAGTGATTAAAAATCCTTGATGTGGCCAAGAGTTGACTACAGCTTTTCTCCACAATGAGCCAAGAGTTTACAAGAAGCAGTAGGGTGCAAGAAAGGAGCACACGTTTTTGGAGTCAGGTTTAAATTCCTACCTCAGTTTCCTCCACTGCTGTGTGACTTTTAGAAAGTGAGCCTCAGTTTCCTTATATACAACACAGTATTCACAGGGCTACTGAGAAGATCAAATGACATGACCTGTGCTCTTGACATGCAGTAGACACTCAAAAATGCCCTCTTTGTCCAGGCATAGGCACTAGGTGACTTCTTTCATGTGTCCTTGGTCAGCTTCCTCCCTATTCCCTATAGTGGCTCTTCCAGACTTAAATCCTCTTCTCAAGGCACATCCTTAGTGCCTCCATTCTCTCTGCAAACACACTGGGCCTATGGAAACCCCCTTACCCTCCGGTGAATATCCTTACTTGTTCCCACCCTTGCCCTTTGCCTCTGGTCTCTAAATATTTCTCCCTTCTGCTCAAAGCCAATCCTCTCACCTGCATTCTTTGTCTGATCACCTATCAACTCAAATAGCTATTCGGTTACTGATTCCTTCTCTATCCTATGTCTTCAAACCTTCCCTATATGCTGCCTTTGCCCCATATGCTTTATGTTAAAGTTCATTTTTAAAATTGTTGAACACCTACCCTGTCCCAGACACTATACCATATGTTAGGGATACAGTGGGAACCTTGGGCCTTCTAGAAATTTCCCTAACCACAGCTTCTTCATCTGTACATTGAATACCACTATCATATCCTACTTGTGTTGTGGAGGGTAATGACATGTTAAGTTAGAAATCCATAGGGAGTACAAAGCACTGCCTGACACACATAAGTCCTTATTCAGTGCTAGAATGCAGTGGGAGATACAGCTATGCAAACAAGAAGTCTGGAGACAGAGTAAAGAGTTGTGGGCAGTGTGAAGTCCCATGGGATGACTTCTCCATACATCAAGAAGCAAAAATATGAGGAGAGAAGAAAAGTTTTAGATGGTTTTTGGGAAGCATAGGAAAGCAAGCTGACTAGGAAAACACGGATTTGGGGGAACAGCGCTAAAGGCCCTACTGGAGCCCTTGAATGTATAATGGCACCAATCTGGGCAGGGCCATTTTCTCCATAAAGACCAGCTACCAAGCAGCCCGCTCAGGCCTGACCATCTCCTCTTCCCTGCAACTTACACACTGCCCTGGGTGCATCTTGTTCATTTGTGTCGGGAAGGTAAAATTGGCAATAAAATAGATTAGCATGTTGAAATTTAGTATTTCAAAGAAAAGGGTAAATTTAATTGAGAAAGACAATTTAACAACAAGAACAAAAAGTGGAAAAAACAGTTTTAGAACGGGTTCAAAAAATGAGTTTAACACTAACTCATGCCTATAAAATAAACAAGTACTCTCTGCTCTGTCTACCAAATAAGGTAGTGTAGACACCTGAACACTCCCCGCTTGCAATGACATAGCAATACACAGGGGTAGAAAATCGGGGCCACTTCAGCCAGGGGAGGAGGCAGGGCTGTGAGTCTGCCTGGGGCGTGGTAAAGACCATCCATCCTTTCAGGTTTAGGGTGAAGGAGAAACACAGAAGGAAAGAGTTGAGGGTTTTAAACTCAAACACAGATATTTGAGGACTTCTGGAGCTCTGACCCAGTCACTGCTCAAAGTAAATAAATCAGGGCTGCTTTGCTAGAGGGTCTGCTTCCCAAATGGGAAAACAAGAGATTCACTCCCTTAGTAGTGATTGGAAGAATCTTGAGAGCCTTGTTGACACCATTCACTTTTCCTGTCCATTAGGATCACTGAGGTAGTGTGGTTGCCCTGAAGCAGAGGGTAGACTCTGTGGGCAAGAATGCCCAAGGATTTAATAGCAGTATTCCCAAATCCATCTCTTGTCATACTGCTTTTTGAGCTTTGGTCCAGTAAATCCAACTTCCCTCTAGGTATCTCCTCCCAAATGCTCCACAGACAACTCAACCTTGACACTTCTTTTTTTTTTTTTTAAAGATTTTATTTATTTATTCATGAAAGACACACAGAGAAAGAGAGAGGCAGAGACACAGGCAGAGGGAGAAGCAGGCTCCATGTGGGGAGCCTGATGTGGTACTTGAACCTGGGACCCCAGGATCACGCCCTGAGTGGAAGGCAGGTGCTAAATCGCCAAGCCACCCAGGGATCCCAACCTTGCCACTTCTAAACCAGAAACTGTGAGCATTCATCTTCTCCACCAGGAATTCCTCTTGGGAAGTACAACCAAGTAAAATCAAATCAGGATCTCCTCCTCTTCTTTATTCCCCCAATCCCACCAGTAATAAAGCCACATAGATGCTGCCTCTTAATCTTCTGTCTCCTGTAGACAAATCCTTCCTAGCATCCCAGTTCCCAGGGTGTAGATAAGGTCTGGGGGCTCCCGAGTTGAAATAAAGTACACCAGGTAGAGAAGCCAGGAAACATGCCAAGACCAGCTCTTAATCAGGGCACCTAGGAGGCATTGGCTGGGAAAGATAGAACTGAGTTTCTTTAGTTTATTCTAAACTGAAATTTATTCCAGAGAGGTAATTTTCTCAAGCATGGAAAACAAAAATCATGATTTAAGTAGCTATAACCTGGAAGGCATTTCAACACAAGCTGACCAAGTTCCTTTAAAAGTTGGCCCAATTTGTAAATCTTACTGAATTTAAAATCTTTTATATATAACTATTTTAATGACTGGTTAATTACTAAAATATGATCACATGCATTACTGTGATTCAGTTACATGCCCACTGAGCAACTTCACTGACAGACTTAGTGGGGAGAGCTCAGACAGCCCATCTACCTGGAGGGAGGTCATCTAAGTTCTAGACAAAGAATCAAAGGGAAATGGCATTTTCAAGGCTAGCATTTTAAATTTAACCCATGAAATTATGGCAGCATCCCAAATACTAGTAAGAATGTGGCTAAAACTAGTCTAATAGTTAGGATTGTATAAAAATATACATTTTAAAACCTAAGAAGCTAAGAACACAAGCAGATCATGACATTGCATTGCGGGAAAAGGATAAGGGCATTATTTCAAAAATTGTGTCCTTATATTTCCATTATAATTCTTTTAACTTCAAGAAATGTTTGATCTAACTTGTAATCAAACACCAATTTCACTCTATTCTATAGATCTACTGTAGGGCCCTCATATTGTCTCAAATACCACTGTTAAAGTGCCCCTGACCCCTCTGTTAATTTGTTAACACTCCTAGAAATTTTACACTGTTGTGAACATTACGGTTTGTGAACAATAACCCCTTCTACGTGCCTACCTTTAAGAAGACATCCTGAAGCAATAAAAGGAGCTAAAACCAGCTAGGAGAGAGAAGGGTTGCCCACTAATTGACCAGGTTGTCTTAAATGAATTACCTCACCTTCCTGGACCTTTACCTCCCCAGGCATAAAATGAGTTGTTTACTGGAGTCACTAAGGTCCCTGACAAATGGAAGATTCCATGATGCTGAGGTTGGTGCTGAGAGGAAGGGGCTCAGGAGGCCTCCTGGGGTGGGGGCATGTGAAATGCAGCTTATCTGGAATTAGGAGCTGTGGTCAGATAGGGCCACTAGTGAAGAAACAGGTGCCCAAAGGAGAGGCATCTGGAGGGAGCCGAGGGCCTCAGGAAGATGACAAAGGATGGGCCTTTTTTCCACCCCCAGCTGAGTAATGGAGGGGGCCCAATTCCTTAACTTTATGCAAGAGGTTTTGCTGTTTGGCAAAATGGTAATTTACTTATAAAAAAAATGGATATTTTATGGTGAAATATTCAAGCCTGAACCATGAAATTGAATTATTGAGAATATGTTGCCCTCATGTATTCCCCAATTGTCTCATTGGAAGAGACTCTCAAATGCAAGGATGATCTTTCCTTATCTTTCTCTTCTGACTCATCCCATGCCCTTGCACAAATACCAGACATACAAAAGATGCTCAATAAACACCCAAACATAATGAGTAATCTGCAATATTTCCATTTATCTTCAAAAAAGGTAAAAACTTTTTAATTCACACTCTGACAAATATCACTTCTCTAGATAGAAAGGTGGCCCTTCTTTTTATAAATGAGGAAATAAAGACACACAGAGAAGAGTAATGGCTTTCAGAGCACTTAGGTACTGAAAGAACGGAAAACTTTCCTCGTCCCTGGAGTACAATTCTTAACCATCCTCTTTACTTCTTCCTGAAGAATTGTGGGCATACAACCAAATTTGATGAACTTGCTCTAGCTTAAGATTTTATTTCCTTCTAATGGCTAATCTCACACACCACCTCTATAAAATTACTGAATTTTCATTTCTGGAGGAAATGGCACTGGGTATGCTCAGCATAAACTTTAATAATGCCGAAGGCTTTATTTGGATCAAATATCCCAGGTGAGGAAGACCAATTTATGGGCATTTAAATTGCCTCTCAAGTGCTATTTCTGAGATCAAAACCACTTCAACTTTCTAAAGCACAAGAAAAGGAGAAAGAGAAATTCTTAAACATAAAATTCCTAAACCAAGGGGAGAAACCTCACACACCTTTGCAGATTCCTTATTTGACAACTTAAAAACAGAAGGAGTTTTTTTGTAGCTGTTTAGTACACAGCTGAAGAATCTTATGTGAAGAAAGAATATTTGCATTCTGTTGGCACCCACCACACACCTTCCTGAGTGGTCACACCATAGGGTTTGCCATATGCACCCAGTTCTACCACCTACAGTTCTACAGTTCTCCACTGTAATCTTTTATTATGAATCTACATCTCAAACTCAACATTTGCAGTTAGCAGCCTGGTCACGTGAAAATCCAGGGTAAGGGACAATCTGACACTGGTGGGCAAAATAAAGGAATTTAATTAGAAATAAGGGACTGCAACTTAACCCCAAGAGGACAACTCACTCTCTTTTTAAATCATCTCCTTCTCATGAGGCCAGATTGTCCACAATTTCCTCATTATGCCAAATGTCTCATGCCCAAAGTAACCTAATACAATTCCCAGATCTGCTGCTAAGAGTTCCTAAGTCCTGCTTTTTCTGGGCAGCTAGAAGCAAACACAGAAAAGCATGGAAATGGCCAAGGGGTGCCACCAGAAATAAATTCACATTTTTGTGTTCATAAACATTACATTCTAAAGATGGTCCAAGAGAGGCCTCCACTGGTAAGGAAGACTGTGGGAAGAAGGTTAGGAACATTCAGAAGTCTGTGGACATCTTTCTCCTCATGCAAATATTATATCATCACCAATTCCTGGAGAGACCTATCCAGTGTGATCCATGGAGTGTGGATCCCTGGGTTCACAGCCCAGGGAAGAACTTCCTGTGACACACAGTCTGTCCCTCTCAGGGGCTTCCACATCCACTCCCTCTCATTGGAGCTTCCAAAAAAATTCCACAATGTCAGCATTGAGAAAATGACTGGTGACAGGAATTGGAAGTGTTGTTTGAACAGTGGGACTGAAATAAAGACATTTTGCTAAAACTTTCCCACCCACTTGCTGACCCGTAAGATGATAAGGGTTTTTTGTTTTGTTTTGTTTTTTAGCTTCATAGAAAGAAACAGAAGCAAGAGACGAAGTGCTAGGTACGGAGGTGATACTCAACAAATACCGGTTCATCAACATAGCTCCGTCGACTGGAAACCTTGTGTCTCAGTCTATTGATAAAACAGTCCCAGGGGCTTCTTAAGGAGCCAAAAGAGCCCCTAGAGGAAGGGGGATGGGGAGGAGAGGACCCAGACCAGTGACACACAGGCGACAGCCTGGGGAGTCTCTCAGCTTTAAGTTGGCCTAGGAAATGAAGGGCCAATCAAGTCACGGCCAGGCAGGCACCTATTTATAATCACTCCGTATTCTAATGCGTCATGTCTCTACTCTGCCTGTCTGGCAAGGGAGGAAACTCTTCTTAATAAATCTAGCTTTTGACTTTTAATTTCCTGAATTCTCCATGAACTCATTTCATCCAAGTTCAGCTTCTCTGACAATTTAGTCACTTCTTTGGGCTCTATTGTCTGCCACTCACTCTCCCAGGTCACAACGCAGAGAGAAAGCTCCCAGAGGAACACATTTGTTCTGTGATTGACAGAACAAAGAAAAAACATATATACATATATTTCAAATGGTCAGGGGGCGACATCTGTTTGGTTTCTAGGAAACATTTGTCTTACAGCACAACTGAGATGCAGCTGGCAGGATTTATAGGCTCTGCAGCTGACCCCTGTTGGAGGAGACCCTTGGCAAGTCTGGACCCGAGAAACCTAGCTGTCCCCTCTCCTCATCTGCAAGACACCACCCTCCTCCCCTTTTCTTGCCCAAAACCAAATGTACACTCAGAAAATTCATACTAGGTTCTCACAATAGATTGCAGCATCCTAGAAAAAAAAAAGTCACATTTATTAATTCTGTAAATAATACTTTTCTTGACTAAGCACGAGCATAATCTCATTGATCATCATGATCTTTCTTTGGTGTTTGTCCCAGCAGCCAGCCAGCTGCAGCAGGTGTTGATTCGGAGTTGGGATTCTACCTGTGGGCTCCTGTCACTGCCAGAAAATCACCTGCACCCTGACTTGGCAAGATTCCTGAATTCAAGTTCCTGGAAAATTAGACAATATCTAAGGAGTCCTTCTTACTGTGGGAACACAAAAGAGCTCCGCTACCGCGGGCACAGCCCCGGACGCTTAAACCAAGGGCCTTTCTTTTTCTTTCTTTTTTTTTAAATGGTCTAGTCAGAGAGAGAGAGAGAGAGAGAGAGAGGCAGAGACACAGGCAGAGGGAGAAGCAGGCTCCATGCACCGGGAGCCCGACATGGGATTCGATCCCGGGTCTCCAGGATCGCGCCCTGGGCCAAAGGCAGGCGCCAAAGCGCTGCGCCACCCAGGGATCCCCCAAGAGCCTTTCTTATTTCAAATGATCGCAATTAGGAAGACAGTCCCAAGATACGGTCGTTGGCTTACCCCTTCCTGCCCCTGGACGCCCGAGCAAGCGGCGGCAGGGTCTCCCCTCCCCGCGCCGTCTCGTCTGAGTCAGAGCCTCCCCACGAGCCCGAGCCCGGGGGAGCCGCGGCAGCTCTTCATCGGAGGTTTGCGCTTCGAAAGGGCCGATGAGAGCCTGAGGAGCCATTTTGAGCACTGGGGGCCGCTTCCGGGCTGTGTGGTGATGAGACACCCCGACACCGAGCGCCCCAGAGGCCTTGGGTTCGCCACGGACGCCACTGGAGGAGGCGGACCCGGCCTCGAACGCGCGGCCGCACGGGTGGACGGGCTCTCCCGAGAGGATTCTCGGAGACCCGGGGCCCGCTTGACTGTGACACAGAGTTTTGTCGGTGGCAGTGAGGAAGACCCCGAAGAACATCACCCAGGAGATCACCTTGAACAGTACGGGAGTTCTCATCTTTCACGGTGATTGAGACCGTGACTGACCGAGGCGGGGGCGAAAAGAGGTTTTGCTTTTGTGGCCTTTGGCGCCCACGACTCTGTAGACAAGGTTGTCGTTCAAGCGTCCCACACTGTGAACGGCCACAGCTGTGAAGTGAGGAAAGCCCTATGGAAGCAAGGGATGGCTAGAGCTTGGCCCAGCCAAAGAGGCCGGAGCGGTTCTGGAAGCCCTGGTGGGGGTCGTGGAGGCGGTGTTGGTGGGAAGGACAACTCTGGTCGCCGAGGGGACTTCAGTGGTCGAGGTGGCTTCGGCGGCAGTCGAGGTGGTGGCGGATACGGTGGCAGCGGGGATGGCCATAAGGGATTTGGTAATGACGGAAGCAACTTCGGAGGTGGCGGAAGCTATGACGATTTTGGCAATGACAGCAATCGATCCTCAAATTCTGGACCCGTGAAAGGAGGAAATTTTGGAGGCAGAAGCTCTGGCCCCTCTGGTGGTGGAGGCCAATACTTCGCCAAACCACGAAACCAAGGTGGCCGAGGCGGTTCCAGCAGCAGTAGCAGCTATGGCAGTGGCAGAAGGTTTTAATTACTGCCAGGAAACAAAGCTTAGCAGGAGAGGAGAGCCAGAGAAGGGACAGGGAAGCCACAGGTTACAACAGATCTGTGAACTCAGCCACGCACAGTGGTGGCAGGGCCTCGCCGCTACAAAGAAGACGTGTTTTAGACAATACTCATGGGTATGGGCCAAAAACTCGAGGACTGTATTTGTGACTAATTGTATAACAGGTTATTTCAGTTTCTGTTCTGTGGAAAGTGTAAAGCATTCCAACAAACGTTTTAATGTAGATTTTTTTTTTTTGCACCCATGCTGTCAATTGCTAAATGTAATAGTATGATCATGATGCTAAATAAATGTGTCTCCTTTAAAATGTGCTGTGTAAAGTTAGTGTACTCTGAAGCCATCTTGGTAAACTACCCCAACAGTGTGAAGTTAGAATTCCCTCAGGGTGATGCCAGGTTCCATTCGAAATTTATTTGCAACCTGCTTGGGCACAGAAGCCATTGTCTCCACAAACCTTGGTGTGGTTGAACTGACAGTTAATGTGTTGTGACCTGGAGTTCACCGTTAAAAGGGTCACCCAAGCAAAGTCCTGGAGTTTATTTAGTTATTATGATTGTTTGCACATTCTATGCAATATATATAAATTGAATTATGGGGGGATCCCTGGGTGGCACAGCGGTTTGGCGCCTGCCTTTGGCCCAGGGCGCGATCCTGGAGACCCGGGATCGAATCCCACGTTGGGCTCCCGGTGCATGGAGCCTGCTTCTCCCTCTGCCTGTGTCTCTACCTCTCTCTCTCTCTGTGTGACTATCATAAATAAATAAAAAAAAATTAAAAAAAAATAAATAAATTGAATTATGGTATCAGATAAAATTATAGATGGGATTAAAGCTTGTGTATCGTCCATTACCATGTGTAATCAATAAACGATTTAATATTCTCAAAAAAAAAAAAAAAAAGACAGTCCCAGAGTTGCAGGGATTTTGCTCCAGGCCCAATTCAGCCAGTTCTACTCAGACTTGTAACCTCCTTATTCTTCTCTCTAGCCCCGGTACATCCAAAAACCTGAGCTTATGTCCTTTTTTTTTTTTTTTTTTTTTTTTTTTAAAGATTCTATATATTTCAGAAAGAGAAAGAAGAGACAGAGTACAAGCAGGGGGAGGGGCAGGGAGAGGGGCTGGGGGAGGGGGAGAAGCAGGCTCCTTGCTAAGCAGGCAGACCCCTGTGGGGCTTGATCCCAAGACCCTGAGATCAGGAGATAAGCTGAAGGCAGATGCTTAACAGACTGAGCCCCCAGGCGCCCCAGGCTAACATCCTCGCTTAGCTCCCCCTCCTCTGAGACTAGTCCTGTCCTTTTCTTACCATTTTCATCTTCTCAGAAGCCGTGTTTAGGCAGTTAGCAGAAAGGAAGGGTCTAATAAATTCACCCCTATTAATGTTAAAAAGACAGCTGTACATGGTACATGGCGTTGCCAAATTTCTAAATTGTAGAGCACTAAGGAATCATCTAGTCTAGTTTCCTCTTCACTCAGAGAAGGAGACTGAGGCCCAGAGGATGAAGTGATCTGCCAGGTAATGGTGACATGGGATGAGAACCAGATGTCCTACCCTTGGCTCCTTACCTCTCCCCTTCTCTCTTGACACCATTGCTCTAAACAGTATTCTAAACATGAACCCCCAAGGCTCTGGTCCTCTGATAATAGGATTTTGGACATCAGCAGAGAAGCAAAAGCAGCTCTTCCCAGAACCACCCAAGTAAAATCACACTTGCTTGCAAACTCCAGCAGGAGAAGGAACACAGACATGCCCTACCCAGTTCTCTCTGGGGACACAGCCAAGGGGGAACCCCTGGCCCAGTCCTTGTCACCTTTCCTTCCCAGTTTTTGTCCGGGCACCCCGCATGGGCACACACCACACATGTCGAGTTGATTTCACCACTCAGTATTGTCAAGGCTGATACTGGGGGCTTGAGAGACCTGTGGAACTTATTTTTAAGTAGTAATGAAGCGCTAGACAATTCTTGTGTCTCTAAGATTATATCCAACCTTGGGAGGGCCACCAGAATTGCATGCTGCAAGGGACAAGAGCCAAATTTGCCCTCGAATACTTTAGGACTGTCAGGCTCAAAAATCACATTTATTGAGCACTTGCTATGTGCCAGACATTGATCTCAGGTTTGCAGAATGGCTCACAGTTTTCAATGAATTGGGGAGCAAGAAAGATTTACTGCGCATGTTAAAAATAGGAATATTCATTCAAATGTTTTTAAACCAATTTTGGATTATTTATGTTTTAACCAATTGCTTTGACATCCTGTAGACAGATAAAGCAGGATGGTACTGTCCATCCTGGCAGATATTTAATTGTCCAAGTCTTCTTTGGAACAGTTAATAGTGGCCATCAGTTTCATGAGTGCATTGGTTTATTTACTCTTTTATTACTTGCAGGAGTGAAGGGCAACCAACTCCTCATCCTTAACCGTTTTGTGTTTGGAGACCAGAGGCTATTCATCAGTTCTGGGAGTATACCCAGGGGGCCCTTCCTCCTTTCTTGATAAGATAAGCAGGTTTATCCTGTCCCAGAGTGGCTCTTTCAGCTACACTGTATCCATCCGTCTATGCGGCAGTTGAGGGCAACCTTCCATCTCTCACAAAGTCACCTCTAACTCGCGCAGCTCCTAGACCAAAAGCAGAGCAGCTTGATTGCTCAAGTGAGGAAAAGTGCTTGCTCATCGCCGGACACGAGGAAGTTTGCTGTTTCTGGCGTGGACACCGACTGTGAGGCACAGCAGCAACAGTGCTTCTCCTCTGCTCCCCCGGAACGCAAACCGCCTCCGGGCAATCCTCGCCTCGGCGTCTCTAAAGGACACAGACAAAACCTGGACTGGAAAACTTGTAACCGCTCTACCGCACTCATCACCAGCACAGATGCCTCCTCCGTGTCCACCATGCTTCAAATAAAAAGTGAAAAACAAACAAAAATGTGCTCCCCCACTCAGTGAGGACAGCCGCTCAGCAAGCACGCAGCAAGGACAGGTCGGGGACCTATCCCACATGCCGGCACCTTCTACCTACAAGCAAAACCAAGGTAAGAGGCGCCCCCGGGCCCTGAGAGGCCGGCAGCCGTGTCCTCCGCGTCTGTCATCTCTCCTACGACACTGCGAAGTGCGCGGTGTGATGTGACAATTCAGTCACGATCCATCTTATTGAGGGCGCGCGCGAAGTCACACTAACGCCTCTCCGCTGGTGACGCGCGTGCCGGGGGTCTCTTACCCAAACCACAGATCTTCGTGGTAGCTCGGGGAGCGCGGAAACGTTCGCGAGCTCCGTGACGTCCGACAACGCACTTCACGTCCGGGGCCCGGAGCAGCATCCTCGGCCGCTGCCGCCTGACGGTGTCCGAGCTCCGGGCCGCCGGGCCAAAGGCGCCGAGTCGGCAGAGTCGTCAGGGGCGGGCCCTCTCCGAGCCGCGTCCGTGTCCGCCCGCCCGGCCCCGCGCCCCCGGGACCCGCTCCGTGGGGTCGCCCCTCCCCCGCCCCCTCCCCCCCCCTCCCCCACCCCCCCGGGGCCCGAGCCCGGCGGCGTCTCCAGGTCCCCACCGCGTCCCCGGGTCCTCAGACCCACTCCGACTTTCTGGGCCGGGCGCCGGGTAGCGGGTCGGGGGCCGGCGGGTCGCGGTCGTGGTCGTCGGGCAGCCCCGCGCGCCCCAGCCCGCCGCGCCCGCCGCCCCCGCCGCCCCCGCCGCCCGCCGCCCGGGCTCGAGCCTGCGGGGTCCCCGGGGTCCCGGAGGGCGGGCGGCCGGGGGGCCGCGGGGGAGACGCCCGGCGCCCGCGCGCCCTGCCCCGCACGCTGCACAGGAGGTCGGCGGCGCTGAGCAGCAGCGAGAGCGCGCCGGCCGCGCCCATGAGCAGCGCCAGCAGGGACTTCTCGGTGGGCCGCGACACGTAGCAGTCCACCAGGCCGCTGCAGGGCGGCTGCGCGCACGCGAACCTCCCCGGGACCGCGAACCCGAAGAGCAGGTAGTGCGAGGCGCCGAAGGCCGCCTCGGTCAGCACCCGAAGGAGCAGGTGGGCGACGTAGCCGCAGGAGAGGTCCGGCACCCGCAGGGCGCGCGGGCCGCTGGGGTCCCGGCCGCCGCCGTCAGCCCCGCCGAGCGCGCGGGCGGCCAGCGCGGCGCCCCGGTGCAGCACGTAGACGCCGAAGAGCGCGGAGGGGAGGAGGGCGGCCAGGCTGTGCAGCAGCCAGAACCGCAGCTGCGACACCGGGGAGAAGGCGTCGTAGCAGACGTTGGCGCATCCCGGCTGCAGCGTGTTGCACACGAAGCGCTCCTGCTCGTCCTGGTACACGGGCGCGCCCGCCGAGACGAGCACCACCATCCTCAGCAGGACCGTGAAGACGAGCCAGACCTTCCCTGGAAAGGAGGAGGCAGGAGGCCACCATCACCGGCGTGCACACAGACCCCCTCCCGACAACAGTTTTTAAGTACCCACGGGGGTGACGCGGGATAGGTCCCTGAGACGTCAGTCTGCAGGCATCGCAGTCCCTGCCACAGCCCAGCCGGGAGCTCGTGGGCCCAGAACTACCAAGCCCTTCCGAGGTGCCGGACTCTGTGCTGCACTGCTTGCTGGTAAAATGCTTTGAGCCTGACAGATGTCTAGAACCGTTAGAGGATAAATAAAAATTAAAAATAAATAAATAAATAAATAAATAAATAAATAAATAAATAAATAAATGGCTGGGATCCCTGGGTGGCGCAGCGGTTTGGCGCCTGCCTTTGGCCCGGGGCGCGATCCTGGAGTCCCGGGATCGAGTCCCACGGCGGGCTCCCGGTGCATGGAGCCTGCTTCTCCCTCTGTCTGTGTCTCTGCCTCTCTCTCTTTCTCTCTGTGTGACTATCATAAATAAATAAAAATTTAAAAATAAATAAATAAATAGAACCGTTAGAGGCTGAAGATGTCGGATCTGACTCCACCAGTTCAGTTCTGGACTGAAAGTTCTAGAAAGAAGGTTGAGCTGAGCAAACTAATGATGGAAATAAGATCTCGCTCTTTGCAGATAATACGCTTTCTAAGGAATGTTCTCACATTTGTGTGACTGCGTCTAGCTTTAAATACGAGCTGCTAATTATAGTTCAGTCCTTATTTTTGTCGGCAAGATCTTTACTGAATTGTTGCTTTATGGTCCTTGAAATCGAATTTCCTTAACGACATTCAACTTTTCCGATTTTTCAATGATTCGGAATTCCTTTTCCTGTATTACAGTTATTATGAAATAATGAGGCTCCTCTTTTCTTCAATTTATCATGAATGAATGACACCAACCTAGGAAATCAAAATAACGTCAAAGTCCTATTTTAATGTCAAAAGTTAACTCTTGGAACACATCTAAGACTCGGCTAAATTAATCTGCAAATATTTTGTTTTGTGACAAGGTACAGAAAACATCACCTGACAGTAGAACAACAAAACTCTATTATAAAGGAAAGTAGTTAAACTCAAAAAATAGCATTATGTGATCAAGTCATTGACTCAAACTTGTAAGGCCAGGTTGATTTTGTTTAAATTCTACAAAATGACGGGTAAGAAAAATAGCTACTTCATGGGTGTATTTTAACATTTTTCTCAAGTCTTTTTTTCTAGGACACATATACCTCTCCAAAAATTTGACATGTCTGCATCAAACTCAGAAATATATATTACTCTCTTTAAAAAAAAATAAACTAAAATTTGGCTTTGCCTTAAAGTGCACAAGAGAAAGGACTAATCTTTACAAATTAAGCTTCAAAGGGATCCCTGGGTGGCGCAGCAGTTTAGCGCCTGCCTTTGGCCCAGGGCGCGATCCTGGAGACCCGGGATCGAATCCCACGTCAGGTTCCCGGTGCATGGAGCCTGCTTCTCCCTCTGCCTTTGTCTCTGCCTCTCTCTCTCTCTCTCTCTCTCTCTCTCTCTCTGTGTGTGTGTGGCTATCATAAAAAATTAAAAAAAAAACAAATTAAGCTTCAAGGAAATGATGGAAAAGAAGGAAGTGTAATAGATGCATTAATTTCTCTTTAAGTTTTACTGTATTATTCCTTCTCCTGATCAGGCAGCCAGAAAAGAAGTTACTCAGTTACTCTTTGCCCTTGCTTCAGCCTTTAGGCTTAGCATCTGAATGTCAGGGAGAACAGGCCCCAGAGGAGAACACTCACATCCAAGACTTCCTTAAATGATGGTGGAACTGGGGAGTGATTACAAGAAAGCTTGAGCACATAGCTTCTCTTTCTTCCAGCAGCAAACAGGCCAGGCAAAGTGACGAAAACAAAAACACAAGAGCTTTGCAGCTGTTTCCTATACTCACCCACAATGGTCACGTTGCAGTTGAAGGTGATGAGAAGGAACCCCAGCAGGTCCAAGCGTTCCATGCTGCCGGAGTATCACAGACTCAAGGCTTCTGGAGACTTCGGAAGGTGGAAAAACCTTTTCGGGAATAAATGTATCTTTGCTACAAAAGACTTAAAGGTGAGAGCTGCAGATGTAAAGGGAAAGCTTCCAGCCCAGGAATGGGAGGTCAGTTTTTCTGTCTCTGACTCCGAGTTGAGACAGCCTTGAGCCGTTGACTCTGAGGCAAAGCATTCTCGACAACTGCAGTGACCAGAGACAGCGGGAGTCATCTCTCATTGTGGGCTATTCTTACCCACTTGGGACATTCCAGGCCCTCTGGCAGTGCTCACATGTCTGTACCGGGAGAGCAGATGCTTCAGGATATAATAGAAGCAACTACGTTTAACCCAAGGAAGGAAAAGTCCTGTTAGCCAAGGAAACTGCTCTACTAAAAAGGTGTTTCCTCCTTGCAAATATTTCTACAACCACCTCACTTATTAAAGAAGCACTGAAAGTTCATGTTTTGTCTTCTCTATGAAGCATAAGCAATCATAACACTGAACTGCAAGGGTCTGGCTCTCATTTGGAATTCCTGTACCCTGGATAAAAGCATAAATCTGCATCTTAGACACGTGTCCCAACTTTAGGCTGTGACCCCATTATTCTCTAGCTACTTCCTGTCCGTTTGAGTGACGAGAGCTTTTTAGTTCCACTGAGGGGTTGCGGGAGGCAGACACAAATGGTGATGCTGAGAGCACCTAGCATGGAGTGAGTGTGCAACAACTCAAATCAGTGGAATTTCAATCCCTAAGGCCCCCATAACCTTCACAGACTGCATCTTCCTTTCATTTCTCCCAGCCCCATCTAGCCCAGGGCTGCTCCCATTGAATCAGCTTAATAAATGTCCATTAAATTTGTAATAAAGTATCACAGTCTGGACCTGCTGACATCAATCACAGTTGCATCAAAATCCTCTCGTGGCTGTCACCTTTATATCTAGGAATAACCCATCCTGCAAGGCTGGGGATCTATCATCAGGGTGGAAATTGTGAACTTTAAAAGGAATGATTTCAATTTTCCATGAAAGCTATTCTTTTATTCCCATTTTTTCTTCATTTCTGATCTATTCTTGACTATAATATCCCTAAAAAGATTCCCAGAAGAGGAGTACAACAAAGCTGCTTTCATCTTTATTCACAAGACACGTTTCCATCCACGGAAAACATTTTGACCCCCTTGAAAGGCACAGTAGTTTTGCTATATTTTAGTCAAATCCTTCAACATGAACAATGAAATTTAGAGAAATTGTGGTTAAGTAAAAAAATATTGAAATAGCTATATGGTTCAAGTATAAAATAAAGAAAAATATCATCTTTCCTTCCTAATAGACTGTTTATGATACTGGTTTAAAATCTGAAATGCCAGGAAAGCAATTTCTGAATTTTGCTGTGTGATACAAATAACCTATTCTGAATGTGGAATAAAATAGAATTTTGTGACCTTGAGTAAATTGCTACAGCTTTTCATTGCCTCAGTTTTCTCATCAGTAAAGTAGAAAAAAAACATGTTCTTTTGTACTCAGAGTGGCTGTGATTGCAAAATGAGATCATAGACATGAAAATGATTTAAAAATAGAAAGAATTACATGCGCATCTCAGGGTCTACTCCTCTAGGTTCCCACCCTTGGTCTATCCCTTTGTTCCCACAGAATCTGCTGAACAGGTAATGCTGCCTGTTCTCTCTCCACCCTTATCTGTGTTGCTCTTGCTTCTCAAAGCCCACACCACTCCATTTTTTGCTGTTTTTCCTGCTAAAAGATATTTTTGCTCAGCCTGGAAATTTAAATCCCAGTGGCTGCCAGAAGCAAGATGTGGACAAAAGAGGAGGATGTGCCTGGAGCATCAAACATGTGGCTCTCTATAAAATTACCCCAGCCACCAATCCCAGCCTCCCCAGCCTCCCAGGCCTGGCACCCATGGCTTGTGTGGCTGCTGATGGACATGGACAGCATGCTGGCCTCTGGTGGGGCCAGCCTCCTGCAAGGTGTCTGCTGCAGCTTCCCAGGAGAGCCTCAGGTGGCAGTGGAAATGTGCCTTGGATTCCTCCCCTAAGAGCAGTACTGAGCCCTATGGCTAGACCCAGCAGACAAAGTGGCCAGTGTGTATGAAGCTCAAGACTTTTTCCTAGACCTGGAGCCTATCTCTGGAGCCTTGGAAGCCAAGTGGGAGATAAACAACATGCAGGACACTGAGGTCTTCATCTGTACCAGCCCTCTGATGAATACTGTATGGATGAGAAGTACTACCAGATGGAGAATCAGGCCTCAGGTTGTAGAGGACGATATCCTGATGAGGGACAAATTACCTGCTCATTAATGACAAGGACACCACTGGAAGCCAAGAGGAGACCCCAAGGTGGGAGCACATCTTATTTACCTGCTGCCACACCTAGCACCTGGCCCTGCCTTGCTCAAGAAGACAGCTGCTCTCCTGGAGTGACATTTGGATGAAGACCACAGACAGCAAGGAAGGGGCAAGGAAAGGAAGGCAAGCCAGCAGGGAACCCCAGCAGAGCTGAACGACAGGGCAGTGTCATGGAGGTGGCCTCCAGTACTGTGGAGCAGGGAGACACAGTAACCCCCGTTCTCACAAGCCAGCCACCAGAACCTCACAAGATGGCTGGCAAGGAAACATGGTGGGAAACTCACTCAGGAACCCTTTTAATAAAACACTTTGGCTCAAAAGAAATTATCCCAGAATCAATAGGGAGGTTTCTGTTTGTGTAACTGTAGAGCAGAGAGCAGCTTTGGGGGAGTACTGCGTTCAACTCGATGGAAAAGAAATCCAGGGAGTCAGGGACATGGATATGGTTGAATTCCACAAGATGCCAACCTGGGATTTGTTCACAAATGAACTGAGCAAAAAGGAAAGAGAACAACAGAGCCATATGCTATCCAGCCTTCACTTACCTCCCTCTAGCTTAATGACATTGCCAAATTATTTAGGCCTGAGTTTTACTGTCTATAAATCAGAGATGATACCTTGTTGTCAGACTTGTGGAGAATTAGCATGAATTTAAATGAGGTTCTAGCACATTATCTGGCCTATAAGAGGCTCTTAATAAATAACTACAGTCATTTCTCATTATTCATGGTAGTTGTTGCCACAAACACTGAATTAGAGATTCAGTCCCTAGAGATTGCTAGGGACTCAGCAGAAATATGGAGTTGGTCTGATCACAACATTCTAGTCAATTAATCAGTACATAACCTTGTGTTATGTATGCATCTGTTAAAAGATACCTTATTTAACATGTATGTTTTTAAATATATATTTAATATAGTTGGCTCATTAACATTGAGCTCACAGACTGTAGCACTGTAACTCATGCCTGAACGAAGCTCAACTAACATGTGCTTTCTCTATGAGGCACATTACAGGCTTCTTGCACTAGGAAACATTAGCATGTCAGCACTATGTTTTGGGGGCATTTTAAACAGCACAATCAGCTGTTTAAAAAAGCTTGTTTACAGTTACTGAAACAAGAAGGCAGCCTGTCACCATGTTCCACCCTGGCTGGGAACATGGGTGCTGGGTAACAAACTCTTCAGTGCTCTGAGCGTGTCCACGAATACTATGACAGCCCACAGGTACTGATACTGGTTTTACAAAAAACTTGTAGCAATTAGGCAAATTTGCATACACAGAATCCAAGAATAATGGATATGATAGGGACCTATTAGAGGGAAGAGGAGCTGAGGCTGATGAAGGGTAGATTCAGAAGACCAATGCAGCTCTAGGAGCCCCAGGGAGAGTAGAGTTATGATAGTGGAGGGAAGGATCAAGTCCCCACCCACTCCCATTCCGACTTCAGGCAGAACACCTCCCCTCCTGTCTTCATTATTTTTTATGTTTTTGGCCAGGAAACACCCCCTTGAATAAAGGAGTATGCCTCTAAAAAGAAACATTTGGAATATAGTCTATGTGAAAATAAGGGTGACAGTCATCAAGGTTCTAAACAGTCATCAAGTTCTGGAGTCTGATGGCCTGAGTTAAAATTCTAGTTTCTTGACCATGTGACCTTGGGAAGTTACTTTCCTTAGTCTCCTCACTGTAAAAGCACATTATGTAACCCCTACCCTGGAATGACTGTGAAGAACAAATGAGAGAATACCTAAAGCACAGAGAACAGCATCTAGTGCCAATGATATGCTCAAACCATTCATTCTTATTCTTATCACCCCAAGAACCAGGTGCCACTGAAGGTAGGGGTCTTGCAACAATGGGTGCCCCAGGGCCCTTAGAGCTAGTCCAGAATCCTGGCTGGAGAAGGGTATTTTTCCCCCCAGGTTCAAAATGGCAAATGGCTCCTAGGGAAATAGAATTTAGCTTCTGGAGGGCTTGGAAATGATGGCATCTGGTTTGTTTGGCTGTGTGTGTGTGTGTGTGTGTGTGTGTGTGTGTGTGTGTGTTTGCGCGCGCGCGCGCGCCTGTGTTTAAGGAATAGATTATCTAATTTGGGAAATGAAGGTTTTCAGTATTCTCAGGATTTAAATGACTTTTTCAGGACTGGGTAGAAAGCAAAGGTTTAGCACCAACACAACAGACTGATCATGCCAGCAGTCGCATTCCATGTGCACATGTAAATCCAGTAACAAAAGTGATTATAACCACTTACTCTTCTGGCAATATGAGCATAGGTAATTTAGGGTGACCAGCTCTGTGCACACCTTCTACCACACACTCCCCTACACTAGACTTACAGCTAAAAATAAACAGCCCAGGCAACAAGAGATCCAAGAGAACAGGTACAAGGTGGAAATTTTCTTCTGCTGAGGAGTTTTTTGCCCCTATGGTCTCAGAGCTGTCATTCTTAGATTATATTTTCAACTCCAGTTCAACTCAAGGTATGGCTTTTAAAAACCGAGGCAGATGTCTTCTCTCTACCAAGACAGCATTGACAGTGTCCTGTGGAATTTGTTTTTGAGACACTTAGGCTGGTTCTTATGAGCAGAGAGGCACAAAGGGGGAAAAAAGCTTGAGGACAGATTTCCTTTGTGAAGAAAATGAAAATGTCCATAAGCTTGCTTTATGTTTACAGGTCTTGGGAAGTATAACAGAATACCCTTTGTGCGTGCTATGGTTTAAATACGTGTGTTCCCCCAAAATTCAAATGTTGAAATCCTAACCCCCAAGATGATGGTATTAAGAGTGGGACACAGGAAAAAAAAAGGGGGGGGCCTTCTCTGAGTCAGAAGCTTTCCCTAAGTAGACAGCAAATCTACCAGAGCTTTGATCTTAGACCTCCAGCCTCCAAAACTGTGAGGAAAAACTTTCTATTGTTTATAAGCTACCTAGTCTATGGTACTTTGTTCTACCAGCCCAAATGGACTAAGACACTGTGATGACAAAAAGGAGTCATCCTCTCCTCATTACTGTTATTATCAATCAATGCCCTCTGACTTAGAGATGCTTTTCAAAATATTGTTGATAGTGTGATGAACATAGTTAAGTCAATAATTACTGACTGAGCACCTATTATGTCTCAGGCCCTGTTCTAGGCGTTGAGGAAATGGCAGAGAATGAGACAGATGGAAATTTCTGCCCTCTGCCCTCATTGAACTTACATTCTAGGAAAGAACCGACAATAAACAAGATAAATATCTTCGGCAGAATAAATTATTAATTCCATGGTGATAAATGACCATGGAATACTAATACTAATACTAATTACTAATACAAATACTAAGGAGAAGAATAAAGCTGAGAAGGAAGTTGAGGGTGTCAAGGTTTAGAGGAGTGGCCAGCACAGCCTCCTAAAGAAGAACACATTTGAACAAAGACTGAAGCAGGTGAAGGAGGGAGCCACATTGGATATCCTGATCCACAAGCCTTTCCTGGTTAATTCCTATTCTCCTTTCTACCCTTCCTGGGCTTGCACTACAGAGCACATTTTGAGAGTTACTAAATATCCCAGAATCCTTTACAGGGCATGCATATGGACCATACTACCTGGTGCAACCTCTCAGTAACATCATTTAACATCTCAGTCACAGGTTGAAGCAGGAGAGCCACACAACAAAGAGCAGGGACCAGGCACATAGTCAAATTATTTACAGCTATCCACGATGTTTCTTCTCATGGCCACCGCAGGTGTCCAACAGAGTCCTCACTTGCCACACATATGCCTGTTCCTTTCACTGGTGGCATTGTTTTCAGGTAGAGACAAATTAGTTAAAAACAGCTGTTTGTAGTCAGAGAGATGGCACAGACTTTGAGGTTAGGAGGACTAGATGCAGTCCTGGTTCTAAGCACTTATCGGTGTTTGGCCTTGAGTAAATATCTAATTATCTGAACTTGCTTGCTTTGTTATGTTCAAAAAGGAGACGATAATACCTACTTCATGGAGTTGAGGATTCATTCATTTCAAATATATTGAGCACCCACTAACAACTCTGTCAAGTTTTGGGAAAGCAATTAAGAAAAAGCTAATGGTTTTTCATTGGGCTCCTGCCTGTGGCAGAAAGATAATTTTTAAATGCAGTAAATGAGCAGTGGCAGTAAAGTGTGAGAGATACAGCAGAAGGAAAGTATGGGGTGCTGCTTTGTGGGAACACTGGAAGGAATACCTGGCTCACAGGCGCATTAGAGAAGACCTCCTGGAAGAATCTAGTCTCTTAGCTAGGATCTGAGGGCAAATTATGAGGCAGTCACCAAATTCCTCCCTGATTTCATGATTTGCCTTTATTATTTTGGAAAAGGTAGCAGAAAATTGGAAAATAAAAGTGATACTATTAGCAACCCGAAACAAAGATCTCATTGACCTCACAGAGTTGAGCCACAGATAAGGAGTCACTGATCAGACCCAAAGGGGCAAATCTTTGGCCTCAACAAAGAGCTAATTAGATTTAAGCTCTGTGTTCAGTCTAGAAAGGAAAGAAAAAAAATCACAATTGCATCATAAACACGGATTTTTCTTCTTTAAAGCTCTCCAGAAACAGATGATACTGGTCTCTCACATATTTCATTTGGTGAGAATTTTCAGAATTGCATTATATGGAAAATAAGAAACTGTGAGTTCAGCTCAATTCTGGACATCACCTGCAGAGCTTATACCTCAAACTCACATGTCCTAACACACCGCACTTTTTCCTGTGTTCTCTAAGTGAATGACACCAATACCCACCTCACCCAAGGCAAAATTGCAGCAATTTACTTTAAACACTTAAAAAAAAATTTCACTGCTCAGTGCTCTTTAGGGTATCCCCATCGCTTCCAGGATGAAGTCAAGCAGAGCTCGCCGGCCCCTGTGAGACCTGGCCTCTCCTCTCCCTAGCCCTGCATTGTGCTCACCAGAAGACCTGAATTTCTTGCAGTTCCCAACCTGTGTTGCCTCTGAGACCTGCCACAGCTGTTTCCTACATATAGGGCACCTTACCCTCTCTGTGGCTGGCTTCCAGAGACTTCCTTCTCCTTTGTCCAAGACCAGGTTAGGTGTCCTCATTCGTTCTCATGTAGCATTTTGTGTTTATGCTCATGACATGCAGCACTGGGTAGTATCGATTGTGTATGCTCCTGCCCAGCCTGTCTGCCTTACCACCTCAGCCCCCTCAAGATCACAACCAGAATCAGGTTCTCCTTACTGACTTGTGAGCTTCCTTTATGCTCATTGCTTCTCAGCTGAGCATCAGTTCAACTTAGCAATCAAGAGTAGTAAGAATACAAAAAAAAATAAAAAAAAAATAAAAAAAAATAAAAAAAAGAGTAGTAAGAATACAGTGGGAAAATGTGGATTTGAGTCTTAGACTCACCACTTAGTCTGGATCTTATTTCCTCAGCTGCAAAACAGGGATCATAGTAGCACCTACCTCTCAGGTTGTTAAGAGAATTAAACAAGATACAGCATGTAAATAGTCTGGCACAGTGGATGCATTCATTAAATGGTAACTAGAATTAAGGTCACTTTTTCTTGTCTCTCCTATGGCTTTTGCCTCATTATTTATTTTTTTTCATAAAGGCATGGCCCTTTTGTGAACCAGCTAAAGGAGTTCTTTCCCTTTGCTCAATGGACAGGGCAGTCACAGCACACCAGAGGCACTTTGAACACTTTCTGACTCAACCCTCCTGGGGATTAGACATTTGTCATCAACCATTTTGTCCCAACTTTTCCACATGGATGGAAGGGAGGAAGACACTGGGTGGCTGCTACATTATGTGAACTTAGTGTTAAATGAATAAAGAATGAACCAGTTCATTCCCCCCGCCCCCATGTTTCTCTGTGCCTTGTTCTCTACCATGAAATACTAGAAGAGGGAATGAAAGAATTTGATCTATTTTAAAACTCACAACTGTTAAATGCTAACTCTCCAACTATCCACAACCTCTTTGATTTGCCACGAGTGATTAGCCTGTTTGTTACAAATGAAGGATATATTCAGAAGCCCTAGACAGTGGTGTCTCAAAGAGCTGGCGACAGCTCATTTGTCTCAAAGCCAATATCCCACCCTGCCCATCAGCAATCTGAGAGACAGGGGATCTCCTCAAGCAGTCTTTTTAACTCGAGTTTTCTCTTAAGGAACAAAATGAAAGGAGTATCTATTTCATTTGCCGTAATGCAGTTGGTACAGCCAGGACCTCTGCGGAAACTAGCCCTGCAATAACGAAGCTCTATTTCCATATGAAAGCAAAGACAAACAACAAAGCAGAAAAATTAAGTGTGAGGAAAATGGACAAGAGTTGAAAATAGAGTGACTGGGTAATAATGCAGAGTTGGATCAGGCAGCATCAACTATCAAGAGTATCACTTTTATATCAAAGAGTATGATTTGCTTAAGAGTAGGGGACAGCTCAGAGAAAAAAAAAATATATGCTGTGTCCTTCCCATGAGCCAGGCCTGACCTGGCCGGTGTATACACATTCCTTTATTTATCTTTTTTAAGTTTTAATTTAAATTCCAATTAGTTAAAATACAGTGTAATATTAGTTTCAAGTGTGCAATACAGTGATTCAGTGCTCCCATGCTCCTGGTGCTCATCACAGCAAGTGCACGCCTTAATTCCCATCACCTACTTAACAGCCCCCCCACCTCCCCTTTGGTAACCATCAGTTTGTTCTCTACAGTTAAGAGTCTTTTTCTTGGTTTGTCTCTGTTTCCTTTTCCCCCTTTGCTCATTTGTTTTGTTTCTTTAATTCCATGTATGAGTGAAATCATATAGTGTTTGTCTTTCTCTGACTTTGCTTGGCATAATACTCTCTAGCTCCCTTCACATTGTTGTAAATGATAAGACTTCATTCTTTTTTATATGGCTGAGTGATATTCCATTGTAGATAGACCACAACTTCTGTATCCATTCATCAGTTGATGCACATCTGGGCTTTTTCCATAATTTGGCTGTTGTAAATAAAGCTACTATAAACATTGGGGTGCATGTACCTTTTCTAATTAGTACTTTTGTATCCTTGAGATAAATACCTAGTAGTGCAATTGCTACCACGGTAGTTCTATTTTTTCTATTTTTGACTTTTTGATGAACCTCCGTATTGTTCTCCAGAAGGCTGCACCAATTTGCATTCCCACCAACACTGTAAAAGGGTTCCCCTTTCTTCACATCCTTGTCAACACCTGTTGTTTCTTGTGTTGTTGAGTTTAGCCATCCTAAAAGCATGAGGTGATATCTCATTGTGTTTTTGATTCACATATTCCTTTATTTGATGGCTCAAGTTTATCCAACTAGTAGGTGGAAGAACAGGAACTTGAACCCAGGGCCTGACATCAAACCTCTTCCCTCTGTACCCCTATAAGAGCACTATGTCCTCAGCTGTGAGTGAGCTGTAAGAGAAACCCAGAGGAGTTTTAAAATTTTGTTTTGTTTTTTTCTTCTCTAATGAAGGCAATTTAGTGCTTATCAAGTGCCTCTGAAGAAGAGTGAGGGTTTCATTCAAAAATAATAATACCATCAACTCTGTGCCAGACACTTGTCCAGATAAGGACATAGGGGAATAAGACACAGCCCTTTTCATCAAGGAGGGGGAGGCAGACAAGTACAATTCTAAATGTAAGAATGGTGACCAACTTTCCAGATTCCAGAAGGTCTAAAACATGGTCTTGAAGAGTAATGAATAATAAGGCCTGTGATAGAGGTATAAGATGAGCATTAAGAAGAGAACTAGTATTTGTAGTGTGTATGTACACAGCCACATTATAGAAGAAGAAAATAAGGCTCCATAATGTTTCATGACTGCCTAGGATCACACAAGTTATAGTGGCAAAGCTGGGATTCTTTCTCAATTTATTTGATTCCAAAGTCCATAGTCGGGGATCCCTGGGTGGCGCAGCGGTTTAGCACCTGCCTTTGGCACAGGGCGCGGTCCTGGAGACCCGGGATCGAATCCCACGTCGGGCTCCCGGTGCATGGAGCCTGCTTCTCCCTCTGCCTGTGTCTCTGCCTCTCTCTCTCTCTCTCTCTCTCTCTGTGTGACTATCATAAATAAATAAAAATTAAAAAAAAAAAAACAAAGTCCATAGTCTTTCCATATTACAAAGAGATGGGAGCAACCAGAAAACCTAGGGAAAGCTTCATAGAGAAGCTCTCATTCCCAGGCAACACTAGATGAGACTTATCTTTTGGGAAGTTCCTTTCTGGAACCAGCTAAGATCTATAACAGGTTTGTTGGCGAGCTACGTTGATCTTTCTTGGAAAGAAGTGGCATAAATAAGTTCAATCATTAATTAAAAGGCAATAACGAACTCTTCCTGCTAGCTGAGTTTGGATTCATGGAAAAGTTCTTTTAGCAATAATCCATTCTAATCCCAACACTACCTCGAGGAAGTTTTCTTGGGAAATCTGACTGAATTTTAAAAGATTAAATTGCGTGTGTAAAGTGGATTTTTAAGAATGATTGTTCCCAAGGAGTGGCTCCTTCCACAAGTGGGACTGGTTTAATTAACTATAATGAGTGTGAATCAGCCTGAGAACTAATCTATTTTTCAGAAGTATTCTCCTAATGTGAGTGCACTGAGGGCTCACTGCTTGCTTCCAAAGGGTGGAAAGCAGGTAAGGGGCCTGCAACAGCTTGTTGAAAGATTTATTGGGATTCTAAAGTAGATCTCTGGTCTTAAGTAATATTAACAATGATCCTCTACCAGGTTCCCAATTCTGAGAGTTCTAGCTGAACTCAGAAGGAAGGGTCAAATAGCCACTTGGGCATAGCAGGGATGACTAAATAGCTACTACAATGTTTGTAAGACCAAGAACTAATACCTAAAGATATATAATAGCCAACAAGAGCTAATGATATATTTTATACAAAAATTGAAAGGCAGAAGCTTAAGAAAAAATACATGAGACATATCTTTTAATCTTTTAATTGCTGTGTGTGTGTGTGTGTGTGTGTTTTGTATTTCAACCTTATTGTAAGCTCCCTGAAGTCGAAGCCAAATCTGTCAAACTGTTCTTCTGTTCCCCCCAATAATGCCCCAGGATATATGGTAGTAAAGATGACCTTGCAAATAGCCATGTAGTATTTCCCTTTCTAATTTAAAACTGCAGCTATAGATGCTATTTCCTGATTGATTAGTTTATGTGATTTGAAGTTATTTTTTTTATCAGGTGCATACCTATTAAGATTTTTACATCTTATTGATTAATTGACCCTTTTCTCATTATGAAATGTCCCTCTTGATCTCTAGTAATGTTCCTTGTCCTGAAGTATATTTTTCTGATGTTAATATAGTCATTTTCCTCATTACTTTTGTTTTCTTTTAAACTCTTGAGTTTATTTAGAATAATTGATCCTTATTAGCAGTCCTTGTCTGCTAATTCTATCATCTGAACCTATTATTTCTGGGTCTATACATATTGACTCATTTTTCTTCTCTTTGTGGGTCACATTTTCCTGTTTTGTAATGTCTAGTTATTTTTATTGAATGCTGGACATTGCGTGTGTTACATTGTTGAATGCTGGGTTTTCTTTTCCTTCAAAAAGTATTGAATTGATTTGACAGGCAGTTAAGTTGTTTGATTATTAGCTTGATCTTCCTGAAGCTTATTTTAAGCTCTGTTCTAGTGGATCTAGTTTGGCCCTTAAGACAGTATTACATTTCTAAAGTCTTCTTTGAATCTTCCAGTTATTTAACAAGCTAGCTTCACTTTGGCTGGCCAGAATCTCTCCCTACTCTATATGAGGCCTAGGAATTGTTCAGATTAGAACTTCTATTTCCCGACCATATAAAGCTTTGCTCTATGCATTTGCATCTTCATTTTCAGCCAAAGACTCAAAGGAACCTCTATTACATCCTGGAGTTCTCTATAGCTCCTTTTTCTCTTGTATCTTATCCTACTCTCTCTGATTGTGTCAGTCTTCCCAAACTCTAGTCTCTGTGTTTTCAACTCAGTGAGACCTCCATGCCCTGCTTGAGTTTTCCCTGGGTACAGCCCAAAAAACTGCCTCCAGATAAAAAGCTGAAACAATTGTAGGATTTACTTCATTTCCCCTCCTAAAATCAGGGATTGCAGTCCTTTGCTGCCTATTTTCAATAACTAAAAACTTTTGCTTCACATATTTCATACATACTTTTTAGTTATTTACAGTAGGAGGTCTAGTCCAATATCATTTATTCTGTTATGACTATGGACAGAAACCCTGCTTAATGATCTGTGTCAACTTTGACCCCAATTTCCCTTTATTCTGGGGATATAGAGAAAGAACAATATTTTTCTCCCATTAATCTTTAATTGAGCCTTGCTATATGGAGATGTGTACTTGCTGCCAGGATTCTGCAAGTAACTGGATCTGAAGTATCCTAACCAGGCCATGAAAATGACAGGTAAACATGGCTATCATTATGTATGGAGCAGACGGAGTACCATTAAGAGACAAAAATGAAAAGAAAGAGAGTAGGGCAGCCCGGGTGGCCCAGCGGTTTAATGCCACCTTCAGTCCAAGGCCTAATCCTGGAGACCTGGGATCGAGTCCCACCCCAGGCTCCCTGCATGGAACCTGCTTCTCCCTCTGCCTGTGTCTCTGCCTCTCTCTCTCTCATTCTCTCTCTCTGTGTTTCTCATGAATAGATAAATAAAATCTTTAAAAAACAAAGAGAGTGGAAGAGGAGGATAAGCAAAGGAAAGAAGGAAGAGAGAGCATCACTAAAAGAAGAACAGATAAGGAAAAGAGCAAGAATTTTAAATTTCCACACATTAAGTTTTTCAGAAGAAAACACTTCAGCCTAAAGCCAGGGGTGCTGTGAACATGGAGGCGCAGTTTAGAAAAATGGGTCAAAATATTTGTTTTTATTCATTGCATTTTCTTCCGTTTGCAAGGAAGGATATATTTAAGATAAGAAATCCTTATAATAAGACAATGAATTTGATAATGATAGCAGAATATTTTAACTTAAGAATACTTTTAAAAGTTATTCAATGAAGACAATAGATTTTGGCAATGAAGTAAAGGTGGGTATTGAGTGCTGGAGATGTCAATGAATAAGTATTCTAGCTGTGCCAGATAACACAGCTAACACGCTCCTTTCAGCTGGCACAGCAAAATGGCTTGCTATGTGTAGTCTATGACATCAGTAAATAATCCATTCTAAAAGGCAACAGGTGTTGAGTTCTTACTTCTTACTTGTATTTTTAATTTATTACTTGTATTGCAGGCTTAGCTCTTTAGAAACAAAGCCCATACTGTTGCCACAGTTGCCAGAGTTATTAAAGCTAAAGGTATTTTTTTCTGACAAAAGACAAATGGCTGGAAATTAAATGTGCTTTTGTTGTTGATGTTGTTGTTTTGTTTTTTGGCGCAAATTTCCTATTTAACAATTTTCCTATTTAACAAAAATCCTCAGCAATGGACTGAATGGGCTGGGAATGGCAGGGGATTTCCTAGGAGTATTTCTATCATTTTTCAAGGACAACCACAATGTAAAACTAGCTGTTTCCTCTTACTCCCTCTTTTTTGTTACATTGGAACACCAAGACAGACCAGACACTGAAGATGTGAAAAGATGTCTCAAAGTACAGCTGTATTAAAATGGCTACTAGGAGCAATTTAAGTGCCCAAGGAGAGTATGTGCATGAGTTTCTGGCATTAGCTATGTGGATGCTTCCTCTACTTGGAGCTGAAAGGAGAAAAACCTTCCCCTCAAGGATAATTTCAAGCAAGAATTTTTTTGACCATTCACATGATAGTTTGCTGTTTTCCTGGTTGGTCCACCACTCTACTATAAGTGAGGATAGCTCAGAAGGAGGTGACATTCATTGATTCTAAACTAAAGAAGGGACTATTAGCAGACGTGGGGTTGGAGCACATTTCCCAATTCACATTCTCACAACAAGGATTTAAAGAGAGCAGAGGTATGCCTGTCTCTCCCTTCAATGATGCTCTTAATGTGTCTGCAATATGTAGAGCCCTAATTAAAAATGGTATTTGTGCTGTTGAGGGGCCAGAGTACACAGAGGCAGCAGTGTGGCTGGGCTCAGTCCTCTTATGAGTGCTCTCTATTTGTTGACTGCCATTCTAAAGTCCAAGTTCCACAGGGGGCCAGTTCAGATGACTTTGGCAATGGCAGCACCAGCAACTGACAGTAGATGGAAGGGGACGGGTGTTATCCTCAGATGGGGAAGACAACATGACTAGTGCCATCTGAGTATTTACAGTCTCATGAGAGAGAGAAGCACACACTCCCAGGCAGCACTGGTAGAGCGAGAAAAGGCTTCAGATGTCATTGGCTCGTCTGAAGGAGTTCTTCAGATATCAAAGAGCAAAAGTAAAGTTATAAAATTGTTATGCATCGAATTGTGTTTCCCCAAAGTTCATATGTTGAAGTCCTAATCCCCAATACCTCAGATTGTGACTGAATTTGGAGGCAGAACCTTTAATGAGGAGTTATGTTAGTGAGGCCATTGGGATAGGCCTTACTCCATCCACCCAGTGTCCTTAAGAGGAGGTTAGGATATAGACCTGGAATGCAGGAACACAGAGAAAGACCAGAGGACAATAGAGAGAAGGCGGCCATCCACAGGCCAAGGAGCTAGGCCTTAGAAGAAATCAACTCTACCTATACTTCAACCTGGTATTTCTAGCCTCCAACACTGTGACAAAATTGATTTCTGTTGTGTTAGCCACCCAGCCCATGGTACTTCACGCTGGTAGCTCTTGCAAACTGGTACAAAAGGTAAAGGAATTTGTCCAAGTTTCCATAAGAATTTAGGGTCAGAGTTCTGAATCTTCCAGAACTGCAGTCTTCCCATTTAACCACAGAGCACACACACGTACATAATAGAGGAGTCACTCAAACTCTAAGTGGGGTTTTTCCCTACTATCCAGTGAAACCATAGAGGCCTATAATGGGAAAATGTGTGCAACTCAAACACTACTGCAGGGGACCTGAGAAGCCTAACTCTGGAGACTCACATCTGATGTCCTGGGGCACAGGCCAGAAAGAGCGCAGCGAAGGGGCCTGTGGCAATGTGCTGAGGGAAGCTACAGGACCTCTGTCCTCTCCCCAGCTGGTTTCAGCCTGTTCCGGGTGCTGGGTGACTTTGCTGCCACCACCAAACACACACCCAGCTTAAGGGTAAATGCCTCCTCTGTTCCTGTGGTGCCTAAGAGCTTATGTAGGGGCTATTTTTGAATGACTGTGCACAAAGAACAAATAAATAACTCCTGCTTAACTGCAAGCTGCTTCAAAGCCAAGTCTCTAAATCTTCGGATGCTCTTCTTATATAGAATGTCCATGGAGCACCCTCTCTCTCCCTGTACATTTGGTCAGAGTTCTCCACACCTCACCTTTTCTTCTGGCCTCCACTCCCAGATGAGATATGGGCTGGGCTGGGGGAGTCTCTGAGGGAAAGAGTCTCCAGCCTGGGCAACTGGACAGATGGGGCTGCCATTCACTGAGATGGGCACATTTGGGAAGGACCACGGGTCAGGAGAGAGACAAAGAGTCTCAGTCATGCAGGAAGACCTGTGAAGTTGGATGTGAGCCTGTCCTGGGCTGGAGGCAAGCCTCAGAAAGTCTCAAGCAGAAGGTTGACTGGTGAATGGCCTGCTCATTGGAAGCATTTCCTTCATTTCTCAACATGGATCCATCTTTATCAGCCATATCACACGTTCCACCAAAGCAACTTCCCTTTTTGTAGATGCACAGTGAGACTTCTCTTTTGATATATTAAGGTTGGGCTCTCTGCAGAGACAGGAGTAGGAAGCATCCCCCCTACATCCCCCACAATGTCCTTCCCCTAACTTTGACTCCTGCTGCCACCTACTCCTAAAATCCTCCCTTCATCCTCCTCCATCCTCCCTCTCCACATGCAGCTACCCATTTGCACCCATGCTACTTGTTCAAGCTTCCTTTGCCAAAGGGAATGAGGTTGTTTTGCCTCTCAAAAGGCAAGTGTTTGCCTTTTGCAAACACTTTTTCTGCTACAACCATCAGTGGGAAGCTGGGGCTATCTAGTCTTCAGATGCCAGCCAGGCCTTCTGGGGCTTGCTGAGGAATAATGCTCAGTGGGTGGCAGTAAGTGTGGCATGCATGACTTCCTTCAAGCAAAACCAGAGGGATATGAGCATTAAGCCCTCTTGAATCAACAGGGAGTCAATGTTTGTCAATGAGGCAGCTCTCATAAAGCTGGCACCTCTGCATCTAGCCCTTATCTGTGCCTTTCCAGAAACTCTCACTGCCCTCAAGACCAGAGCAGCCAGCCCTGGGCTTGGGCTGGGACTCCAAATAAATGAGCTGCAATGCTGAAAAACCGTGTTATGCCCAGTTGTTCCAGTTATTTCAGGATACTTTTCTGCTAACAGGTTGTCTCTGATTGCCACACATTTCCACAGGAGCATCAAGCTGTCAACCCAATTCATCCAAAGCTGACAACTCTTTGATCTGAGGCCTTCAGAGTAGGACGTGTTTATTCTAACAAGTGTCCTATGAACACCAAGATTCTTTCTTATAGTAGGTTAACAGACACAACAAGATTACACAAGTATCTGAAAATATCTAGTCACAAAATCAGATATTTCAATAGCGAGGGACATTCAGATTTCTCCAATATTTGGCTCTAAGAGATCTGATCAGTGGGAAGTGGCAAAAAAAGCCATAGACCCTGATCAGGGAAAGCAGCCGAATGAGTCTGACGCTGCTCCCAGTTAGGCTAATTGTGTTCCAAGAACATACATTCGCTGCAGGGCAAATCTGCATTCTCTGTAAACAGAGAACAGGCCTAGGGAGATGAAAATAGTCACGGGGAGGATTTAGAGACTGTCTTGCCTTGTTAGTATTAAAGTTTTCCATTGTAGCAGTGTCCTTAGAGCTTATTTTGAAAAGCAGTAAGTCAAGCAATTTGCAAAAGCAAAGGTCTTCTTGTGGAAACAACAAAGTGTAGGATTTGAGTCCGCTTTGCTGTGAGCATTTCTGCTACTGACCAATGACTGAAAAGATAAAATATGTAATTGGAGCTAAAAAACCTCAAGCACCCACAAGTGTCCAATTTCACGCTCAGAATGCTGGGTCTACAATGTCCACGATAGCCAAACTGCGGAAGGAGCCTCGGTGTCCATCGAAAGATGAATGGATAAAGAAGATGTGGTTTATGTATACAATGGAATATTCCTCAGCCATTAGAAATGACAAATACCCACCATTTGCTTCAACGTGGATGGACCTGGAGGGTATGATGCTGAGTGAAGTAAGTCAATCGGAGAAGGACAAACAGTATATGTTCTCATTCATTTGGGGAATATGAATAATAGTGAAAGGGAATAGAAGTGAAGGGAGAAGAAATGTGTGGGAAATATCAGAAAGGGAGACAGAACATGAAGACTCCTAACTCTGGGAAATGAACTAGGGGTGGTGGAAGGGGATGAGGGCGGGAGGTAGGGGTGACTGGGTGGCGGGTACTGAGGGGGCACTTGACGGGATGAGCACTGGGTGTTATTCTGTATGTTGGCAAATTGAACACCAATAAAAAATAAATTTATTATTTTAAAAAAACAACAACAACAACAAAACTCTGGGTCTAGTACTAACCAGTGGGCTTTTCAAAGCCCCATTTGTTAGAGCATGAAGGTAGTGAGGGAAGGCCACGCTGTGGATTAATAAGCTGAACACCTAAGGGGGTGATGGGTGGGAGAGTGTTTTCATTGGTATTCAGTACTAGGCTCTTTAACAGACCATTTACTACTGGGAGAACTCTTTTCTATTTGCTCAATTCTTTTCAAGCAGTGGATTTCTTCTTACAAGACTTTTCAAAGCTGTATTTCCTTGATGCATCTCTGTTGTTAATGTCACCAGGATTTCTAGGGAAGCAAAATGAACAGAATCTGAAAGTCCAAGAAATCACATGAAGCTTGTTCTTCTTCCTGGTTAACTTTTTAACAATGGACTGGTTAAGAATCAGGTTGGCGAGAGTTCAAATCCTTGCTCAGCCATCCTCAAGTTAATTGTCTTCACTTAAATTTTCTCAGCTGGAAAGTCGGGGAAATGATACCACTTCATAGGGTAATCTGGGAATTTACAAACCAATATGAAAAGTGATTCTTACACTTGTTTCTTAGAACCTTGAGTTTCCCCTCGTGGTGTTGCAGGAATTGCTAAGTGGGGGAAAGGCGGCCCTGCGTGATTTCTCCCACTTGAGCAGGTCTGGGGGCCTGCGTCCTAATGCACCCGGGTTCCCGAGGGGGGGGGGCCTGCGTCCTAATGCACCCGGGTTCCCGAGGGGGGGGGCCTGCGTCCTAATGCACCCGGGTTCCCGAGAGGGGCTGGCCTTGCGGCGGCCGGGAGCTCCCTGTGAGAGGGCAGCTCTGGCCTCTGGACACGGGCGATGCTGGTGCCCACGGGGGTCCTCTGCAGCAGCCCCTCATCTTCCTCTCAGCCAAGTGTGAGAAGTGAAGATGGTGCCGGTGGGGGGGAAGGGCGTTGCGTGGGGCCAAAGGAGCGTCGGGAACCTTCCTGGCTCCCGTGTTCTTCCGCAGAGCCTCGGGCCACGGTGTAGTGGCCCATCGGTGAGGAGGTGGGCCCAGGTGACCTTCTGAGCACAGAGGCCTGTGAAGGAAGCCGGTCTTCCTCCGCCAGGGCCAGGGCCAGGGTACCGCAGCCCCTCTGCCCTGGGAGTGGCCGGGGAGCGCCTCCCCCACCGCGGGGCGGGAATACCTTTGCCTGGAAGACCGAAGGAGCCACTGCGGAGCCATTCGCTTTTTCAAGGCTTTTTCAAGGCCGGGTATGCCGTGGCCGGGGTGACACTGGCAGGTGCCGTCGGCTCAGGATGGCTATAGCAGGACGAGTAGGGCCATCCCGGCTAGGGGTCCCCCAGGCACGCAGCAGCCCTGGGCGTTTGTCCTCTGCCTCCTCATACCGATCAGACTGTATTCGGAGTCCACTCACCGATCTTCCCTCCTCCGCTGGATCCGGGGAGGTCGGCACTAAGGCTGTGAGCAAGGACCCTCCCCCTAAAGTACACACGTGAGCACGCCTTGCCCCGTGGGCCACGGAGGGCTGCGCCGCAGAGCATCCAGGCCGGGGTGTTGTCCAAAACTCCGGGGGAGAATCCACGGGGCAGCCCAATCGGTCGTTCGGGAGTGGACTGAGGGAGCCTGCTTGGCCGCGGCCTCTAACCCCCTCCTTTCCAAACGGCTCCATCTACACCTCTGGCCCCTCGTCTCCAGAACCTGTAGCGCTGGCAACGAGGCTTTCTGCAAGGACAGGAGAGATTTTCGGATCCGTGTCTTTGCGAGCGGTAGCCGGGCGCTGGCGCCCAGGCTCCGGGTCCCACCACGGGTAACTGCAGCAGGCAGGAGGCACAGGGTGGCAGGAGCGCCCTGCTGCGGCCGCGGCGGGGGTGGGGGGTGGGGGGAACCGCAGGCCTTTGAGTGGGCGCTCCCCTCCCCCTGCAGGGCCTCTGGGGCGGCCAGGGCCCTGCCTGCCCCTGGGCTGAGGCCCGGCAGACCTCGCGGCGCTCCCCGGGCTGCCGCGGGACAAGGCCGGCGCCTGCACCCCGCGCCGGCGCCCGGGGCTCTCCCGTGGGGCTGCGGAGTCCCGTCCGCTCCACCTTCCGGCTTCTTCATTCGACCTGTGCCAGCTCAGAGCTCGCCGAGGCAGGGCCGCGCCGTTCCCCGCTTGGATGCTGTGCTGGCTCTGGGGCCAGTGTTCGCGGTTCCGGGGGGCGTCTGGGGCCGGTGGGGGTGGCGGGTTCTGTCCCCTCAGGCGGCGCTGCCGGTCGTGCGGCCCCGCGGCGGCGGGTTCAGAGCCCGTCCTCACCGGCGACGTCACCCCAGCGGCGGGGCGGGCAGGCGGCCGCCGTCCAAGGGGAGGCTCGGGGCGCGGGAGTCCCTGAGCCGCGCCCTCGGGCGCCCCCTGCCGTCAGCCGTCCCCTCCGCTGACTCGGGGCCGCCGCTGTCCGTGCCTCAGCGAGCCGGCGCCGAGGGGGCTGGTGGGCTCCGCGCCCGGCGGACGGGGGCGGGGGGGGCGGGGGGGGCGGGGGGGGGCGGGCGGCTCCCAAGGGACGCACCACCGAAGCGGTAACACAGGGAGGCCGAGGTGAGTGACGGGGCGGGGGGCGCGGAGAGGGTGGCCAGAAGGGCCCTGGCGGGACGACCCTGGCGCCGACCCTGGCGCCGACCCTGGCGCCGACCCTGGCGCCGAAATGCGGGCGGTGGGCGGGAAGCGTCCTCACACGCTAAGGCCCCCGTGACAGAAACTGGGCATTTTTTTTGAGCTAAGAAAACGTACCTCAGACTGGACAATGAGAACTCACAAGTCCAGGAAAATGAAGGCAGAGCCCAGCAAGCCCCACGCGGCTCTGTGACGAGACCCGAGACCCGAGACCCGGCGAGCTGAGAGGCGCGGGGGAGGGCGCGGGGGAGGGCGCGGGGGAGGGCGCCGGGGGGACCCGCCTCGCAGCAGCTGCCCAGGCCGGGCCGCACTCTCCGGGCCTGGGGAGCACGACGCGGGCGGCACGTGGGCGACACGCCCCCCCCGCCCCGCGCCCCGCGCCCCCCGCCCCCCGCGGACCCGCGAGGCTGCTGAGGCAGAAGCGGGCCCTGGGACCTGAAGCGCCCAGCACCGACGGGGCATCCCAGGGGAGACCACTCCGTTTCCACCTCCCGGGAGCGGTGGGCGGGCCTGCCGAGCCTGTGGCGGCCGCAGCCACACGTGTGTCTGTGAGGGACACTGGGGGGGGGGAGTGAGCACGCGCTCCTGAGTGTCTCTCCTTACCCGTGTGTCCAGACCCCACGCACGAGTTCAAGTCGGCCGTCTTCCTCCTGCTCGGCTCCAGCCCCGTGTACGCCCCTTCCCTCCTCCGGGAGGGGAGGCCCGGGGCAGCGTGGACACCGACAAGCCCCCGGAGCGGCAGCGTCGCGGGGCAGGAGTCCCGTAGAGAAGCCAACAGAGAGGCGTGCAGGGCAGTGGCGGCCACGCAGGCTAGAGGTGGGGTCCTGCGCAACCCCAAGGACAGCGAGGTCACGGCAGGCCTCTTGGACAGGTGACCTTGGGCACAAGTCTTCAATGAGCGGTGCGTTTCTGGGGGCACATGGTGAAGGAAGTTCCGATTCAGCGAAGGGGCCTACAGTGGGTCGGCCCCGTGTGCCGAGCGCACCCCGACCCAAGGGGGGCGGCAGGACGGAACTACGGGGGAGACGAGACATTGTCTAGAACCGGCCTGCGGGTTCAACAACACAGAGTCTGCACGGCTTTTCTGACGACTGCCTGAGAAGTTCAGCGTTTTCTTTTTAAAAAAGATTTTCATTTATTCGTTTTACAGAGAAAGGGCACACCAGGGGCAGCGCACGCAGGGGCGGAGCGGCGGAGACGGAGAGGCAGGCTCCCCCTGAGCAGGGAGCCCGAAGCGGGCTCCATCCCAAGGCCCTGGGGTCATGACCCCCGCCCAAGGCCGACACTCAGTGACTGAGCCACCCTGGCGCCCCTAGTGTTCTATTTAGGAACCGCACATGTGTTAGTTTCCTAGAGAGGCTGCCACATTGCCACGTGCTGGGCTTGATTCCCTCACAGCTCTGGAGGGTAGGAGTCTCAGGGAGGCAGCAGGGCTGTGTTCTCTCTGAAGACCCCTTCCTTGCCTCTTCCAGCCGGCTGGCAAACCCTGTCATTCCTTGCCTACAGCTGTTTGCTCCATCCTCTGCCTCCATTATCACAGGATACTGTTCCTACGTCTCCCTAGGTCTTTCTCCAAATCTCCCTCTTTAGAAGGTCACCAGTCATTGGATTTATGACCCATCCTAATCCAGCATGACTTCATCTTAACTGATTACATCTGCAGTGACCCCATTTCCCAATAAAGTCACATTTGCAGGTTTTGGACTGGCATGAATCTGGGGGAGGTAACCATAGCATGTTTCTTGACAGGTTTTCTTCCCTAATGAGGACAGTGAAAAGCCATGTAACAGGCTAGTTAAAAATGAGCTCTGGAGTCAGGCTTTCTGGCTCTACAAGTCTGACCGTGTGCCCAGAGCAAGGTTTCCTCCTCTGTAAGCCTAAGCATCTGCATCTGGGAATAACAGCAGTTGCCCTGAAACCGTGATGAGGATTTGATGAATTAAACTATGCTAGATGCTGAAGCTACTGGGCATCCTATTTTTGTTCTTGGATAGGTTGTAATTTGATAGTTTTGGAGGGGCACCTCTTTTCCACCATATTCTCTAACTGGTTACTGCCGGTGATTTGGTAAACTATCACATACCTTTTGGACCTTCTAACCACCTTCTTAACCTCCTGATCTTCTAACCACCATCCTACTAAATTCTCATTGTTTTCCAGTGGTTTCTCTCCATTTTCTTGGTAGCCATCACACTAGCTTTAAGGTCCTCAAAAAACATTAACATGTAACATTAAATGATTGTGGAACTCCATGAATGTCTGCAGGAAGAAATGACATTCCAGAAAGCATGTCTGTTACCGGAGACCGGTTTAGATATTCTGCTTCATGCTCATAACAGGATGAATGTGTGTCTATTTTATTGTCATATCATTTGATCCAGACCAAATCAATTCAGCTTCATGTGGGCAGGCGCCTGTTTCTGTCATCCTGGTGGATTCCCACCGTGTACAATACCTGTAGACAGGTGCTTGGTACTTCTGACTCAACTTCTGAGCAGATCGTCTGCAGTCAAAATGACTGACACAGGAAAGGATGAGATTCGTCCTAGTCATCGTATACGGAGAACCCTATCTCATGAATGTGCTAGTTGTTTTTTTTCCAGGTCTAATCAATGAAGGGCACAGGATTAGTCTTGAATGCCACTCTTTAATCCTGCATTTGAAGTAATTTATTTATATAAACAAAGTTCTTAAAATAAAGACCTCAACCTAAATCATCCACTAAAAGACACAGGAAAGCTTATAGAGATCTGTAAAATCTAAACACCATTCAGTCAGATACTTCTGAACTAATTTCTTATGGTCACAGGTTCTTCCAGAAGACCTTCTACGATTACAACGGACAGCACAGGAGCCAGAATAAATCTTCACCTGAGTGCGTGTGGCAACGTAGACACACAGCACCCTCTAAACATGTTCAATTGAGAGATGAATAAAAGCAGACCATGTCAATGCTGACCACTGAACTCTTGAAGCTTCTAACGGAAAGTGGCTCAGTATTCCTTTAGCAGCTTCACACATACAACGTAAGAAAATCAAACAGGAAAACTGGAAAGGAAGTCAGCTGAACTGGTCAGGTCCACAATCCATCACCCGTTTTGTGACTACAAAGCACACTTCTACAATTCCCTCACTGTCCTGAGGCCAGGGGCGGGGGTGGGGGAGGTGGGGGAGTAATTTGTTTTTAGATATAGTAAAGACTCTGCATTCAGTAACAGCAAATCGTGGTCTTAATGAAGTTCTATATAGGATTTTCCTCACAATCTATATAGTTTAAAAAATAAATCTTCTCAAATATCCTTTTCCAGTTTCAGCCTGAGGGCATGTCTCCTATTTCTCATCTTTTTCAACAAGGATATGGGCTTTCTCTGGTTGGCCTTTCCAAAGATGGTCCATGTTTCTAAGATCCACCCAACACAGTCTTGAGATGTTGACGCCAATGAAACCAAAGGGGATAAAGTCATTAAAATAATATAGGGCATCAATATAAAGATGACAAGCTCTGATAGGTCTTGTAACATCTCAATAAGAGGCTTCTAAGAAGTGTTCAATACTTTTTGAACTGCTCAAGACTCCCAAGAATAATAATACGTTCACACACAACATCCATAAAACCTGTTGAATTTTATCTCAATATAATATTCAAAAAAATGCAGCAGGAAGGCACTATTTGTTCTATGTATTTATTTATTTATTTAACACTTATTAAGTACCTACAATGAACCAGGAATTATATTTTATTGTTTAAAAAATTCAAAGCTGTAAAATATGGCCCCAGGTGAGAGGTTACCAAAAGCAGCCGGAAAGGATCAAAATCACTCACTCCCAAAATTCTGCTTTGCAGCTTAGCTAAGGATCAACCTCAAGATGGAGATGCCCCCGCCAAAGACCGAGAAGGAGCTCGGGAGAGCCAGCCCAGGAGAGGAGCCAGATGATGGGTAGGAGGCTCTGACACCAGCCTCACCTAGTGCATTAAGGCATAGGCGCACATCTCGGATCTTGGTAGGATCTCCCACCTTGCCCTCTAATTTGGTTTTAAATCCCTGACTTCTTTCCCTTTTCCCAGTTTAAAAAAAAAAAAAAAAGTAAAATAAAAAAAATTTATTGGGATATATACTTATTCTCCCAATGATTTAATTGTTGTTTAAGTCAAATCTAAAATTAAAGTCAACAAAATGTGTGGTTTTCTTCATCCTCCATTAATGATGAGAACCGTCCTTTCAAAAACTACACTAAGACAATGTCATCCTAAATAGCAATCCGGCTTTAACTGTAGGGCATTGAATCACCTTGAAACAAATTACAGTCACTATGATTAACCAATAGGTACTGTACTGGGTATTGTTGGGCTTTCTTTTTGGCAAACTTAGAACAAACCAGAGAACAAAATTTAAGTCTTCATCATCATGTAGAAAAATAAAGTAAACCTAAAGTATATACCTATGTGTCAAGTGATTCATACTGCAAAAGTAAAACTAAAATCTACACTTACAGCAAAATTTTAAAAATCCTTAGTGCAAGAAACATAACCAATTAATACAGATCAATACTTATTAATGAGTATGGAAAATCTTCCTATACAGAGGTAGAGTCCAGTGCACAAGGTTAAAACAATATTCAATAGTCTAAACAAGACTGAGTCAAGGTTTTACGGAATCCACGTTAAGTTTTAAGTTATCAGACTGTATGTACATACATACAATAAATAGACTATACAATTTTTTAAAGTAGTTTAATAAACTCCACAAAATAATAGCAGATGCATTGAAGTATTTACATAATTCAATTTTCAAATCTCTCTCATTCAAATAAAAGGGATAAAAATAAGCTTTCTGCTTTAAAGGCAGCAGAACCTCTTTCCTGAAATGGATTGGTAAAATAAGATACTTTACATGAGAGGAACTAATTTATGCTTGAGAGGTATTCATATTCAGCTAAGAAAATATGTCCCTTTTTAAGCTATATAGATTAGGGAATATAAAATATTTTCTACATTTTTAGATCTCTATTTAAAGTTCTAAATCCAACTCTTACTTGAAGAGAGAAGCTCATTTTGGTACCCATACAGAGTATATCACACCATTATAATGGAAAGATAATTAACTTTTCAGATTCTGCGTGTTTGCTTTTGAAAGTTTAGGCCAGAAAGAACCTGACGGTATTTCTGGTCCAAACAATTGTTTACACGATACAAATTTCATTGAAATCTAACTAGCATTGCACTTCTGGCCCAGGGATCTTGGGATTTCAACTTTTTGAGCCCCTTCTATCTCCGAAGTACGTTTCATCAGAAGCAGGCATGTTGGAGGCGTATGACTTTAGGGGACCCAAGACTAATAAGATTTCAAAGTTTTCCACATTCACATAGCAGGAAGATGAAACACAGAGTATCTGCTGCCATTTCCCTTGCAGAGGCTTGAAAAGGGAAAAAAACTCAGAAGCCTGTCATTGTGACCCAAGAAAATATGCAAAAACCCAGAGCACTCTATGCTTCACTGATTCAGATTCTTAGACTTGATACCAAATTTACTCTGATATTCTATCATTAACCCTTTTATTTTACTTGATATAGAAGATTCTCATCTAGCCCATCAGGAAATTAGGAGAGTCAGAAAATGAAGAAGTACAGTCCTAATTAATGAAGCATAAACCTTCACAGTTTGAATTTTGTGTAATTTCTCTAAACACCCACAATGAAAACGCAAGTTGAGTTTTTTATTCAATCGTCCTGTGAAAAATACCTCAGTCAATAGTAACATTTTGTCCTTCAATGATTTTCCACTGGAATAACCCACCCCCCTTGTTTTTTTTTTTTAATTTTAGATTTTTAAAAATTTTTATACAAATAGACTAACTTTGATTTAAAGTAAACATATAAAAGTTGAGAAGAATATTGCTTGCAACAATGGACACGGACATAGAGGAGTGAACTGGGCTGGGGATACAGAGAGAGGCGGCTCCTGCTCAGTAACCACAGGCAAACACCTAGCACTGGAGGAAAACTTCTACCAGAGGACACGCTCCGTGGCATACTGTTCCTTCAGCCCATAGAATCTGATTGATTTATAATTACGATTTCAGGTCAGAGGCAAAAAAAAAAAAAACAACTGCGAGAAAATTGGAAGACACAAGCACCCATATGATCTAGAATTTTCTTGGGGTGAGGAATAAGGACGGAAAGGATTACTTTTGGTTCAGTACTACAGTCAAGTTAATTTTGCCACCGTTGAAGAAAAACTATATAAAATAAAGGTGTACAGAAATATAACAAGCGCATCCCACTTGTAAGGAAGAAAGCTCAGAAGACAGCTCGCAGGAATAGTGCACAGAGAAATGACCAGTACTATTTATTTGGATGTCTGTGCCATGGTGGGTACAAACTATATCCTCTGCTCTGTGGGACCAAAACCAAAACAATAAAAACAAACAAAATCCCCCAAATCCCAAAAAAGCAGCTAGAAGGAATGCAAGAAGTCTTACAGAACATACTGATCCAAACGGAGGTGGATAAACGCAGGACTCTTGTCTTTAATGCACATCCGACTTTGTTATCTATGGTTGTGTCTCTCCATCATACTCATCTATCGACCAGATGGGGACATAAGAAATGGCCAAGCCATTTGACCTTTTCCCTGCCTCTACACGACTTCCCTTTCCCTTTGTTTCCTTCTCCAGGATGAGAGTCTTTTTCCTCCACGAGGGAGTGCTGTTAATGACGACGGGGAAAGGCATGGAACGGGGTCTCCGGAACACTGATGTTGCTTCCCTCGAGGCCTAGTTGTGTGAGGGCCACACAGCGTGGAGACGGTCATCAAGGTAGCCTGACAAAGCTATCAATTTCAATTTAAAAAGAAAAGGAAAGGAAAACAAAACCAAAACCACCCCAAGTCTGTCTTTTCTCACACTAGAGGAGAAACTGAGGGATGGTGTGGCCTCCAGAAAGCCCCCTCCTCCCCATGGTTAGGAGATGATGGCCGGGGACCACCTCGGCAGAGTCAGATTGTCAGCACTCGCTGACCGCTTCCTCATGGGTCTACGCAGGTCCTTGTACTTGTCCTCGCAGAGGCGAGAGATGGCCTAAGGGGCAGAAGAGAGACAGTTCAGGTCAGGACCATCCTGCAGGCACCCTCCCTCCCTCACTGCTGGGGACCCCATGGACAGCACTGCTCAGAGTTCACATGCTGCGGCCCAGTCCTGTGCCCTCACAGGGGGGCTTGCAGACACAGGCCCCATCTCCCTGTGCTGACTCTGAAAATCACCTCAAAAAATGGGAGACGACTATAGAGTGTTGCCTGGGCTCAGCCAGACCCAGGTTCAAGGCTGGTGAGCCGCTCAGGGCCACAAGCCAGGCCTATGTCTCCATCGAGTCCCGCACCCTTGTCTGCACACGGGGTGAAGAGCACCCACCCGGCATGGCTATCGTCATGCCCCAGGGCTCTGTGCTATAGAGAGTGCTCAGAACATCACTTGGCAGCAATTATGTGAGACCAAGTCACAGCAGGTAGAAGTCTAGTGAAGAACGAAACTGGGCAGGAAATGTAGCACAGGGAACATGGGGACCATCCACATGTCCTCACAGTCTCGACTAAAGACAGAGAGACTCTGGTGGGAGTGCCTCAGCCAGGAGCAAGGCTCGGCCTTCCCCGGGGCTCAGAGCCCAGCCATGGCTCTTTCGGGGCTGCTGCTGGGTGCAGGTTGGGAGCACGTGATGACAGATGCTGAGCCAGTCACTCACTCCAAATGCCCTAGCCTTCTGTCAAAATGACCCAGGGGTGAGGCTGACTTCACTCATGATGATACAAAAAGGAAGTCTTCTAACTTGTACACAATTCAAGCAATAGGCCAGGGGTGAGGCAGGGGCTAGGGAAACAGATACGGTACCCACCTACCATGAAGTCATCATCAGGGACAAAGACACAAAAGTGGTGTACCTGATGACATCACCATGGCTCTCATGGGGATGATGACAGTCATCCTTCCAGCTGCTCTCTCTGCTTCACCTTGAACTCACTCTGTGATCTCTTTCCCCATACTTTCCTCTCCCCTCACCCACTCTGCTCTGGGCCTCACCTCCTCTGGCCCCCATCACCTGAGCTGGCTCCCACTGTGGGTTCTGAAGCAGCTCCTTCCCTCAGCCACAGGTTTCTGCAAGAGTCCTCATGCCACCAAAGCCTACTCAGTGAGGCTCCTGATGACAGCAACCCCTACCCTATTGCTTCTTTTTTACTCACCTTCTAATATATGAGCCAGTTTATGTACTATGTTTACTCCAGAAGGGCAAAGTCTATCAATTTTGTTCATGATAGTGCCTGGTAACCAGGGCCTGGTATCAGAGGACACTGAGCAAATATGTGTAAGTATGTGTCGAGTGGATGTGTAAGTACCAATTAAGATTGCACATAACAGAGGCACGCACATATCAGGGCAAGGCCAAAGTACTGGAAAAATAAGGCACTGGTACCGGTTCGCATTCATTTTCCAAAACCTACAACTGCACTTTACACAACAACTCCAGGGGCAGCAGGGAAGGGGCACTAGAGGAGAGATAGGAGCTCCAAAGGACAGGTGAATGAGGGCAGGAGATAGGCTACAGCACTGGGCACCCCTTGTGTGAAATACGTTTCATACACATGATCCAGGTGACATACTTAAAGAGAAAAATCACATTCCTTACAGACATTAGAGCAATGACTTTTTAAAGTAAGTTATTTTCATTTATTTAAACTTGTTGAGATAACTGTCGTTTCTCAGCTTATAACCAGTACACGGTCTGAGTGTAATATTAGTGTAATATTATATTGAGTTAGTAATGCACTACCTTATTAGGGATTTCATTATGCAAACTCTTAGCTTTAATCCCACCTTCGGCATGCATACAGAGATGTGACTTGATTTCAAGGAGAAATGACCAGGCTAATGAAAAGATACCGTGCACCTGCTTGGCTCCATACTCTACCCTGTGACCCACACACACCTACTTGGCCATCTGGCGGCATATCTGGGAACATACAGAACTTCAGGTAATAGCCACTTCTAATGTGTCTCACCCCCCTTGCCTCCATGATGGGGTTCAAACTTGGACTAATGGAGACGCTGGGGTCTGGAAAATAAGGAAATCCCATCTCTTAGAAATTACTTCAGAGAAGTGCAAGCTGCTCTTGCAGATAGTGCTTCTGTCTGGCCCTACAGAAGAAGGGTCTGCATCTCAGTAAGCTCCGACTCTCAGGGGAAGAGAGAATGGTTATGTCAGGACTACGGTCTTCCTCTGCCCAGCGAGCCTGTGGAGCCAACTTGGGTAACCTGCCAGAGCTGACAGCAAACACCAATGACCCCCAGCTCAGCCAGCCTGTGTGCCCACAACTCGGCTGAGCTGTACCCCTAGACACCCTTCCTCAGAGAACCATAGACCTGCCTCCCTGCAGGTCTGCAGATGCTGCCAGGAGCTGCGCGCTCCTCAGCTTGGCACCAGAGGAACCACTGGGCACCAGGGCTTCCAGAGCCTGCTGCTCAGGCTGAAACAGGGGGCCCAGCCACGGAGAAATCAAACACACAAATTTCATGTGTGTGCTCAAGATACTCTGACAACACCCGCCTCGGAGCACATCCTTCAGTGGAAGGGTTTTCCACTTCTTGCTCAAGAGAACTGGGAGACTAAAATGAGCAGCTGCTTCCTAATGGCCAGCACACAATTACAGCAGAGCGACGGAGTTCTGAAAACCTCACGGGGTTATTTTAAACAGGGCTCAATAATCCAGTCTATTCCACAGTTTTACTAAGTTTCTTCTTGGGATTAGCATGTTACTTATTTTTTACAATTTTATTTAAAATTTTGACTTTCTTAAGCTTGCAATCCATAATAATCTCTTTCCCTCTACCTCTAGACGTTGTGTGATTCATAGCTACTAACACTATCAGACCACCACTCTAGCCATCTTGACCCTGTACTGAATAAGGGGATACCATGTCACTAAGATTGGACAATAAGACAGCACAGACCTCTTGGGTCGCACCAAGCTCGGGACATGACTGTACCATCTACTGCTTTGATCAAAGGGTCTATGGGATGAGACCACAACCGTGGTAACGGCAGAGGTACAAAGGGCCTTAGCACTCCTGCTCTGGAGGAAGGGGTTTCAGGAGTGATCCTCCTTGTCACCCCACCACTTTTTATCTGGTCAACAACAGTCAAACAGGAAGAGCTAGGTGCAGATATCACACTGAGCTATATATACAAGTTATGAACATGAAAGTTACACAGCTTAACAGTGAAGGCCCTAAATCCAGACCAAAACCAATGGGGCTGGCCCCAGCTCTAACTGGACTGTGGAGAAAAGATTTTGAAAAACATAAAAAAATAAAAAGCAGAGTATAACCCTTTGGGATTTCCAGTCATTAGGCTCATCTGGTATCTTTTTTCCTTATAAAAGTGCATGTTGAGAAATACTATTTTGTATAAGCTTATTTTTTAAAAAACAGGCCTCTTTTTTTAAGATTTTAATAGAATCGATGCACACTAAATAAAAACATATTAAGGTTATTAAAATATGATTGTATGAATTATAAATCCACTAAATTAATCGACTAACTCTAAATCCAAGGCAGCCTGTCTTATTTTACAACAACACGCAGTGGGAGAAATTGGCACTGTGACCTCACACCTCCAGGACACGCACATGATGCACCTGCAATAGCACATCACAAACTAGGATGTTAAAGCATCTTACCTCAAGCTTGTGAGCCCTCTCCCTGCTCAGGGGCTCCAAGGGAAAGCTCAGGTTGTTTGCTTCTGCCAGAGAACGAAGATCAAAATAATACTTGGCATAAACACTGGAAGGAACATTGATGTTGAACTGGAGCAGTTCCAGAAACTGCCGCTCTAGTTCATTCCTGCAAAGCAAAGACAAAAATAGCACGTGTTTAGCTGCCGGTATCAAGCTCCGTGCCCTGCTAAGGCAAGCTGCTAGAGACCAGACTCCGGAAAATTGCAACCTCCAGGGAGGAAAGCTATCTAATTAATTGCCTGATTGGACCCCAGAGTTGCAGTTTAACCACCAAATTGTTGTTAAAAGCTGAATGATCAAGTGCCCAGAAGGATGAGGCCTGATTAATTGGGATGATCACCTGGCAGTGCTTCAGGGTGAGACCCAACACACACAGCAGGCTCTGGCTACAAAGCTCAGCACGAACCATCAGACTGAGACAGATGAAGCAGTCAACAACTGTCAAGTGGAGTCTGGTGAAAAGTCAAGATAGGAACCCAGAGGAAAAGTCTCTGTTAGACGTAGAGGCCTGTCTTTTCCTCAAGAGCCCTTTCCTACCTCCTGGAAGAAGAGTGGAGGAATTGCTGTAGGGCCTTCCTTAGGCAAAGTAGGACGGAGAGAATGAATCGCAACCCTGGACTCACAAAAAAGGGAACCTCCCAACTCTGAAGAAGGACAGCAGTTGGATTTTCGAAGATGGTGGAGGAGTAGGGTCCTCACCTCATGCGGCCCCACGAACTTACCTAGATAATTTTCAAATCATCTGGAACACTTACTAATTCGACCTGAGATTTAAAGGGAGAACAGCCGGAATGCTACAGAGAGAAGGGTTCTCGCTTCTAGCAAGGTAGGAGGGGGGGGGGCTGGGGCCGGGCAGGGGCGAAAGCCTCCGGGACAGGAAAGCCCAGGCCCCGAGAAGCGGGAACTTGAAAAATCCGCACCGGGTTGTTCCCGGACGAAAAGGCGCTTAGCAGGGAAATCTGGCAGAACCAGCAGAGGGGCAGTAGTGGAGCCTCCAGGCTCCCGGAGTCACTAACAGAGGAGGCGCCCCGGGGGGGGCACCACACACCGCGGGCCGAGCTCGGGAAAGGGCTGGAGCGCGCCCGGGGGGCCTCGGGGAGAAGCTCCGGCGGTGGCCCTGGACCGAGGGGGCTGCGCCTGCTGCCTTCGGGAGCCGCGGCCCGGGGAGTGCGATTCCAGCAGCGCAGGCCCCGGATCCCAGGGCGCTGGGGGACAGAGTCAGCGATCCTGCGCTCCCCCTGGAACGGGAGGAGGTGGGGAGGACACAGGACAGCGAGGACTCTCCTGCTGCTGGGCGCCCTGTGGGTTGTGTAGATGGTGCCCCCGCGCCGGCCCAGGAGCATCTAGGCCAGTGTGGACTGGGAGACGGCGGGAGTCACTGCGGGAAGCTGATACCAGGGCTGGAGACCTGGCCGCCGCCAGTGCTGTTGTACCTCCTTGTTTCACCCTGTGCCTAAGAGGGGTGGGGCCACCAGGGGACAGAAGCCTCAGGGAGTAAACAGCTCCCACTGAACCCAAAACCCGGCAGGGGGTGGGGCAGCTCCCACAGGTGCACACACCTGAGGATCAGCACAGCAGGCCCCTCCCCCAGAAGACCAGCTGGAAGGACAGGGGAAGAACAAGTTCTTGACCTAGCAGCGCTGAAAAGCTCCAGGGGAAGTCTAGGGATTTACAGTACATAAACCAGAGGGTACCCTTCCTTCCCCCACCCTACACCAAGCAGAAGAAAAATAAAGATTCGAGCAGAACTCAATGAAATAGAGACCAGAAGAACTACAGAACTATAGAACAGATCAACAAAACCAGGAGTTGGTTCTTTGAAAGAATTAATAAGATAGATAAACCATTAGCCAGCCTTATTAAAAAGAAAAAAAGACTCAAATTAATAAAATCATGAATAAGAAAGGAGAGATCACTACCAACACCAAGGAAATACAAACGATTTTAAAAACGTATTATGAACAGCTATACGCCAATAAACTAGGCAATCTAGAAGAAATGGACGCATTCCTGGAAAGCCACAAACTACCAAAACTGGAACAGGAAGAAATAGAAAACCTGAACAGGCCAATAACCAGGGAGGAAATTGAAGCAGTCATCAAAAACCTCCCAAGACACAAAAGTCCAGGGCCAGATGGCTTCCCAGGGGAATTCTATCAACGTTTGAAGAAGAAACAATACCTATTCCACTACAGCTGCTCCTAAGGATAGAAAGAGATGGAATACTTCCAAACTCCTTTCATGAGGCTAGCATCACCGTAATTACAAAACCAAAGACCCACCTAAAGGAGAATTCTGGATCAATATCCCTGATGAACACAGATGCAAAAATTCTCAACAAGATAGTAGCCAACAGGATCCAACAGTACATTAAGATAATTCACCATGACCAAGTGGGACTTATCCCCGGGATGCAAGGCTGGTTCAACACTCATAAAGCAATCAACGTGATAGATCATATCAACAAGAGAAAAAAACAAGAACCATATGATCCTCTCAATAGATGCAGAGAAAGCATTTGACAAAATACAGCATCGTTCCTGATCAAAACTCTTTAGAGCGTAGGGATAGAGGGAATGTTCCTCAGCATCTTAAAAGCCATCTACGAAAAGCCCACAGCAAATATCATTCTCAATGGGGAAAACTGACAGCCTTTCCCCTAAGATCAGGAACATGACAGGGATGTCCACTCTCACCACTGCTATTCAGTATACTACTAGAAGTCCTAGCCTCAGCAATCAGGCAACAAAGAGAAATAAAAGGCATTCAAATTGGCAAAAAAAGAAGTCAAACTCTCCATCTTCGCAGATGATATGATTGCTAGAACTCAGACAGCAATTCAGCAGTGTGGCAAGATACAAAATCAATGCACAGAAATCAGTGGCATTTCTATACACTAACAATGAAACTGAAGAAAGAGAAATTAAGGAGTCAATCCCATTTACAATTGCACCCAAAAGCATAAGATACCTAGGAATAAACCTAACCAAAGCGGTAAAGGATCTATACCCTAAAAACTACAGAACACTTCTGACAGAAATTGAGGAAGAAACAAAGAGATGGAAGAACAATCCACGCTCATGGATTGGCAGAATTAATATTGTGAAAATGTCTATGCTACTCAGGGCAATTTACACATTCAGTGCAATCCCTATTAAAATACCATGGACTTTTCTTCACAGCATTGGAATAAGTAATCTTAAGATTTGTGTGGAATCAGAAAAGACCCCGAATAGCCAGGGGAATATTGAAAAAGAAAACCAAAGTTGGGGGCATCACAATGCTGGATTTCAAGTTATACTACAAAGCTGTGATCATTAAGACAGTGTGGTACTGGCACAAAAACAGACACATAGATCAGTGGAATAGAAGAGAGAACCCAGAAATGGGCCCTCAACTCCATGGTCAACTAATATTCGGCAAAGCAGGAAAGACTATCCACTGGAAAAAGGACAGTCTCTTCAATAAATGGTGTGGCACAACTGGACAGCCATGTGCAGAAAAATGAAACTGGACCATTCTCTTATACACAAAGGTAAACTCAAAATGGATAAAAGATCTAAATGTGAGACAGGAATCCAACAAAATCCCAGAGGAGAACACAGGCAACACCCTTTTCAACTTGGCCACAGCAACTTCTTCCAAGATACATCCATGAAGGCAAGAGAAAGAAAATAAAAAATGAACTATTGGGACTTCATCAAGGTAAAAAGCTTCTGCACAGCAAAAGAAACAGTCAACTAAACTAAAAGACAACCTACAGAATGGGAGAAGATATTTGCAAAGGACATAGCAGCTAAAGGGCTAGTATCCAAGATCTATAAAGAACTTATTAAACGCAACAGCAAAGAAACAAACAATCCAATCATGAAATGGGCAAAAGATGTGAATAGAAATTTCACCAAAGAAGACATAGACATGGCCAAGGAGCACATGAGAAAATGCTCCGCATCACTGGCCATCAGGGAAATACAAATCAAAACCACAATGAGATACCACCTCACACCAGTGAGAATGGGGGAAATTAACAAGACAGGAAACACCAAATGTTGGAGAGGATATGGAGAAAGGGGAACCCTCCTGCACTGTTGGTGGGCATGGGAACTGGTGCAGCCAGTCTGGAAAACTGTGTGGAGGTTCCTCAGAGTTAAAAATAGACCTGCCCTATGACCCAGCAATTGCACTGCTGGGGATTTACCCCAAAGATACAGATGCAGTGAAACGGCAGGACCCCTGTACCCCGATGTTTCTAGCAGCCATGTCCACAATAGCCAAACTGTGGAAGGATCCTTGGTGTTCATCAAAGGATGAATGGATAAAGAAGATGTGGTATATACAATGGAATATTACCCCGCCATTAGAAACGATGAATACCCACCATTTGCTTCAACATGGATGGAACTGGAGGGTATTGTACTGAGTGAAGTCAATTGGAGAAGGACAATCATCATATGGTCTCACTCATATGTGGAAAATAAGAAATAGTGAAAGGGACCATAAGGGAAAAAAGGGGAACCGAGTGGGAAAAATTAGAGAAGTTGACAAACTATGAGATACTCCTAACTCTGGGAAACAAAGGATTGCTGAAGGGGAGGTGGGTGGGGGATGGGGTAACTGGGTGATGGGCAATGAGGAGGGTACTTGATGGGATGAGCACTGTGTATTATACTATATGTTGGCAAGTTGAATTTAAAATATTTTTTTAAAAATGAGTCCTTGATTTCAGTCTTTTCCAGTAAAACCCTGGGAAAAGGTTGGGGGAACAGTGGCTCCTGGGTTCCCCTCTCTAGGGAGGAGCAGTGTGGGGTATCACAGGATGCTCAGAGCTCTGCACTGAGCACTGTGCTAATCTCCTGTCCTTAGCTAGTGTTCCTTTCCTGGCAGACACAACCTGAACCACTCCTTGGAGCTCCTTAGCAGAGAGAGGATTCCCAAGTTTCAGATGGAAAACTTTATGTCCTGTTTGGTGGTGTTTCCAGGTGTCCTTCCATCCCCCTCTGCAGCCTTCTCTTCGACCTTGCCTACGTACTAACATCCCAGTGTGACCTTCGTGACATTTCTGAGCCCAGGTTCATCTCCAGGTAAAGAATCATCCAACAGTCAGGAACTTGACTTGGAGTCCCTTCCACCTTTAGACGGTGGGGTTCTGGCTGGGAGGGTGGCTGACCCTGTGGACAAATGGCTGGGAACACAGGCTGAAGAACCTTTTAAGACAAGTGTCACTGAAACTTGTGGATGGAGCACTCGTGGCCACCAGCGTCAGTCAGATTTTAGATTCAGACCGACGCTGTGAGGCAGGACAGGGCTATGGACCAGTCTTCGTCACTTTCTGTCTTGCCAACAGAAGTGGTCACACTGTCTCGCCTAATGATGGGAAAGGGGATGATGAACTTTGATAGGCAGAAATGCTGTTAAAATAATTACACTTCGGGGATCTCTGGGTGGCGCAGCGGTTTGGCGCCTGCCTTTGGCCCAGGGCGCGATCATGGAGACCGGGGATCAAATCCCACGTCGGGTTCCCGGCGCATGGAGCCTGCTTCTCCCTCTGCCTGTGTCTCTGCCTCTCTCTCTCTGTGACTATCATAAAATAAAAAAAAAAAAAATCTTAAAAAAAATAAAATAATTACACTTCAGAGTTGGCTTGTTTTTGTTTTTCAATGACCTTCTAAGAGTTGTTTTATATGTAAACAAATCTCAAATATGGAGAAGCCAAGAGACTTGTCTCAGTGCTGCGTAACAGATAGAGACACAGCAGAGACCTCAGACCCTCCATGGGTAGAGGGTGCCTGGCAGAAAATTTACTACTGGTTAAACACTTTTAAGTGTACAGTTCTGTGGCATTAAGTACATGCCCATTGCTGTGCCACCATCACCAACCAGAAACTGTGCATCTATTAAATAATCAGTCCCCGAGTCCTACTCCTTCAGCCCCTGGCAGCCATCATTCTGCTTTGTGGCTATGAATTTCACTACTCTGGAGGCCTCGTCTAGGTGGAATCACACAATTTTCGTCTTTCTGTGAGTAGCTGATTGCACTTAGCATAGTGTCCTCAGTTCATCTGTGTAGTAGCACATAGCAGAATTTCCTTCCTTCCAGTCCATGTACATACTCTGTTTCTCCACCCACCCATAGATACACACTTGGGACACTTGCACTCCTGCTGCTTGTCTGTTGCGAATGATGCTGCCGTGAGCATGGGTGTTCAGATGTCTCCGTGAGCCCCTGCTTTCCCTTCTTTTGCGTGTATACCCAGAAGTAGGACTGTTGGTGGCTGGTTTTTAAAGTGAACCAGTTTTTCTAGAAAAGCAGATAGATGATAAATGTTTACTCCGTTTTAGATGCCCCTTCACAAGTTGCTGAATTGTGCTAATTTAGTTGGGTTTCTTTACAATTTTGATCTAATATCCATATTTCTGAATATATGTTTTATTTATTGACTTGAGTTTATTTCTTATAAAACTTTAATCAGAACAATTTTCTCATGATTATTCACTTGAGGGCAGTAAATCCATCAAGCATCACTGTTAGTATTTCTTATAATTTATCATGCACCAAGCTGTCACATGACCCCGTAAGATGTATTACTGTGGTTTGGAAACTCCGATTTTGGGAGTTATTTTATTCGCTAAATCTTTCCTTAATTAGAGAGCACATCAGCTCTGAAGTCCGTATTTTCCTCAGAGCTTAAAAAAAAAAAAAAAAAAAGTAAGAAAAGTTGGTTGTTTTCTCCAAGGAACTTTGGGGAAAATGCCACCTTGTTCAAAAACAGATTCCTCTTGACTTTAGTCAGAGTGTTTACCCTCTACAAAAGGTATCTAGATGCCTTTTGGGACAGGATTAACAGACTCACTCTATCAAAACGGCAAGGTTTTCTTAGCATTAGGAGAGTAAGACTGTGGTGGCACCTCTGCCCCCGGGAGGACTCCTAGCACATTTGTTTTGGCACTTGAGGCCTTAACAGTATTTTTGACACTCTTGTTTTATAAAATCTTAGCTGAAGTCCAGTATTTCACAGGATGATCTCTTGTTAAGTCTCATTTAAAGGAGGCATAAATAAAAGTATTTACAGTAAAAATTATCCCAAATAAGTCAGTAGTTTAGAGTCATTTTAAGAGTCTTTTAAGAATTTAAGTCATCTAAGAGTTTTTTAAGAATAAAGTTTAGCACGATATGCACATTTGGAGCTCATCTCCTTTCACTAGACTGTTTGGAAACAGCAAGTTATGCTGTTTCTCTGATGAGGAGACCTGAATGTGACTTCTCAGTCTTCCCATCTGAGGACCACAAATCTTCTATAGCAACTCTCATTGGCTCAGTACTTTGTCTTTCTAAAGCCACCTCCTCAATGTTACCCAGGGCAATTTACACGTTTAAGGCAATCCCTATCAAAATACCATGGACTTTCTTTAGAGAGTTGGAACAAATTATTTTAAGATTTGTGTGGAATCAGAAAAGACCCCGAATAGCCAGGGGAATTTTAAAAAAGAAATCCATAGCTGGGGGCATCACAATGCCAGATTTTAGGTTGTACTACAAAGCTGTGGTCATCAAAATAGTGTGGTACTGGCACAAAAACAGACACATAGATCAATGGAACAGAATAGGGAACCCAGAAGTGGACCCTCAACTTTATGGTCAACTAATATTTGACAAAGGAGGAAAGACGATCCACTGGAAAAAGACAGTCTCTTCAATAAATGGTGCTGGGAAAATTGGACATCCACATGCAGAAGAAGGAAACTAGACCACACTCTCTTGCACCATACACAAAGATAAACTCAAAATGGATGAAAGATCTAAATGTGAGACAAGATTCCATCAAAATCCTAGAGGAGAACACAGGCATCACCCTTTTTGAACTTGGCCACAGTAACTTCTTGCAAGATTCATCCATGAAGGCAAGAGAAACAAAAGCAAAAATGAACTATTGGGACTTCATCAAGATAAGAAGCTTCTGCACAGCAAAGAAACAGTCAACAAAACTCAAAGACAACCTACAGAATGGGAGAAGATATTTGCAAATGACCTATCAGATAAAGGGCTAGTTTCCAAAATCTATAAAGAACTTATTAAACTCAACACCAAAGAAACAAACAATCCAATCATGAAATGGGCAAAAGACATGAACAGAAATCTCACAGCAGAAGACAGACATGGCCAACAAGCACATGAGAAAATGCTCTGCATCACTTGCCATCAGGGAAATACAAATCAAATCCACAATGAGATCCCACCTCACACCAGTGAGAATGGGGGATATTAACAAGACAGGAAACCACAAATGTTGGAGAGGATATGGAGAAAGGGGAACCCTCCTGCACTGTTGGTGGGAATGTGAACTGGTGCAGCCACTCTGGAAAACTGTGTGGAGGTTCCTCAAAGAGTTAAAAATAGACCTGCCCTACGACCCAGCAAATGCACTGCTGGGGATTTACCCCAAAGATACAGATGCAATGAAATGCCGGGACACCTGCACCCCGATGTTTCTAGCAGCAATGTCCACAATAGCCAAACTGGAAGGAGCCTCGGTGTCCATCGGAAGATGAATGGATAAAGAAGATGTGGTTTATGTATACAATGAAATATTACTCAGCCATTAGAAACGACAAATACCCACCATTTCCTTTGACGTGGATGGAACTGGAGGGTGTTATGCTGAGTGAAATAAGTCAATTGGAGAAGGACAAACATTATATGTTCTCATTCATTTGGGGAATATAAATAATAGTGAAAGGGAATAGAAGGGAAGGGAGAAGAAGTGTGTGGGAAATATCAGAAAGGGAGACAGAACATGAAGACTCCTAACTCTGGGAAACAAACTAGGGGTGGTGGAAGGGGAGGTGGGCGGGGGTGGGGGGTGGGGGTGACTGGGTGATGGGCATTGAGGTAGGCACTTGATGGGATGATCACTGGGTGTTATTCTATATGTTGGCAAATTGAACACCAATAAAAAGTAAATTTATAAATAATAATAATAATAAAGCCATTCCCTCTTGCTCAAATCCTGGCCTGCCTTCCCCGCCACCTCCGTGCTCCTGTCCCGCAGGATGGACGCAGCAGGATGAGATTAGGACAGAGTCCTCTCAGTGTCTGATGACTTAGTGAAGTGACCCACCAGAAGCAGACCAAGACTCAGGTCCACAGAGGGGACAGGATGGTGCTATGTTAGTTTGAGGCTACAAAATATTCAGGTTCCTGCATGTGGGGCCAGATCCAAGAGGCTCCATGTTCAGTAGGGTCACTGGAGGTGGGGTTCAGGTGAGGCCTGGCACCTGGGACAAGGTTCATTTATCAGCCTTCAGACTCACTCACAGGAGATGGTGACAGGGATCCTGCCAGGAATACCCTGCCCCAACCCTCATTCCTCCCCACCAGAGCTCTACAGTTCTAAACTCAGTTCATCTCTGACTTCTCTAAGAAGCCTTCCTCAATCTCTCCAGCCAAGTTGAGCTGGTCTTCTCCATTCAGTCAGGGTAATTCTTGAGCGACTAAGTGTATGTCAGGTACTGTAATGGGGGCCAGGTGTTGCAGTTTCCAGCTGTGAGGAGACAAGTAGGGGAGACTGATTGAAGGGGACACTTACAGTGGAGTGTGATAGAGGGCTATGTAGTGTGTTTGGGAGCACAGGGTGTTTCATGGGGAAGGTGATGCTAAACCTGCATGCCTGACCTAGGACCAGTGCTCAACAAGTAGATCCATCGCTGAGAACTTTTCTCCCTCTAGGTACTAACTGTCAAGAAATGAACCTGATCTAAAAGATAATTGACATGGGGAAGTTCTCCAAATAGAAGTTTTAAAATTTATTTTGGCTACCCATCATTCATTTCCATCAAACTATAAGTGGGTTGGCCAAATGGATCGTAATACCTGTGTGGCTCCTTTACTGACCAGTCTCTGGAGGTCAGTGGTTCTAGAAGTTTGGGCTGGGGCCAGAAGCATTAGCATCCCATGGGAGATTGTTAGAAAGTCACATTCTCTGGCCCACCCCAGACCTGCTGAACTGGAGACTGGGGTGGGCTCAGCAATATGTGTCTTAGCAAGCCCTCCATGTAATTGGATGCATATTCACATGTGGGAACTACTGCTCTTTTTTTTTTTTGTATATTCTTTAATTGGAGTTCGATTTGCCAACATATAACACCCAGTGCTCATCCCATCAAGTGCCCTCCTCAGTGCCCATCACCCAGTTACCCCATCCCCCACCCACCTCCCCTTCAGCAACCCTTTGTTTCCCAGAGTTAGGAGTATCTATCTCATAGTTTGTCACCTTCTCTAATTTTTCCCACTCGGTTCCCCTTTTTTCCCTTATGGTCACAATGCCAATTCCTCCCACTGTGTGTTGTTATAAAATAAGACAGGCTGCCTTGGATTTAGAGTTAGTCGATTCATTTAGTGGATTTATAATTCATACAATCATATTTTAATAACCTTCTTAATATGTTTTTACTTAGTGAGCATCGATTCCATTAAAATCTTAAAAAAAGAGGCCTGTTTCAAGGTCTTTTCTGATTCCATATAAATCTTAAGATTACTTATTCCAACGCTGTGAAGAAAGTCCATGGTATTTCAATAGGGATTGCACTGAATGTGTAAATTGTCCTGAGTAGCATAGACATTTTCACAATATTAATTCTGCCAATCCATGAGCATGGAATGTTCTTCCATCTCTTTGTTTCTTCCTCAATTTCTTTCATAAATGTTCTGTAGTTCCTTTACCGCTTTGGTTAGGTTTATTCCTAGGTATCTTATGCTTTTGGGTGCAATTGTAAATGGGATTGACTCCTTAATTTCTCTTTCTTCAGTCTCATTGTTAGTGTATAGGAATGCAGCTGATTTCTGTGCATTGATTTTGTATCCTGCCACATTGCTGAATTGCTGTATGAGTTCTAGCAGTCTGGGGGGGGAGTTTTTCGGGTTTTCTACGTACAGTATCACGTCATTTGTGAAGAGGGTGAGTTTGACTTCTTTTTTGCCAATTTGAATGCCTTTTATTTCTAAGACTTCTAAGACTTCTAGCCTCACAAAATGGTGAAAGTGGATATCCCTGTTGTGTTCCTTATCTTAGGGGAAAGACCCTCAGTTTTTCCACACTGAGAATGATATTCACTGAAGCACTCCAATATTTATTCCAACGGTAAATCTATGATTTTGTACAGATGCTATAAAATAATTTAAAGCCCCTATCTCCACAAGCGTGGTTCAGCAATACAACCACCTGAATGGCTTCTTGAACACACTGGATCTCATTCCTTCTTTCAATAAAATTTACTGGATGTATGAGTTTGCTAAGGCTGCTATAACAAAATGCCACAAGATTGTCCTTCTCTCTGCTGCCCGTTACCTAATCTCTTCTTATAGGACATATCATTTTGGATTAAGGCCCATTCTAATGACCTCATTTTGACTTAATTACTTCTTTTAGGCACCTTATTTCCAAATATGGTGACATGTTGAGGTACTAGAGATTAGGAACTCACAATATGCAGTTGAGGGAGATGGTACTCAGTCCCTGACACTGTCTTCTAGCCCCCCAAATTCACATCCACCCCACATGCAGAATACATTCACCCCATCCCAACCGCCCAAAAACGCATTCCAGCATCAACTCCAAGTCTAAAACTCTCATCTAAATCTCATCGAAATCAGGTATGTGAGACTAGAGGTATGATTCATCCTGAGGCAAAATTCCTCTCCTGGTGTGAACCGTGAAACCAGAGAAGTTATCTGCTTCCAAAGTACCATGGTCACACAGGCATAGACATTCCCATTACAAAAGGGAGAAATCTAAAAGTAGAAAGGGGTCTTGGGTTTCAAGCAAATCCAAAATCTAGCAGGGCAAATGCATTAGATTTTGTCTTGAGAATAATCTTTGGCTGATGCTCTATCATCCGGCCCTAAGATGGCGGCCCTGCCTCTGGGCCCCCTTAGCCATGGGCAGTAGCCCCACATCCTAGTCAAGGAGAAGGAAGCCTCAGTCCCCACAGACCTGTACCTACTGTGTCTGTGGTCGCAAAGGCAGCCCTGCCAATTTCCAAACTGCCTTCAGTCATTTTCCCTTTTGAAGGATAACATATGACAGCAGGACAGCTCTTCTGTAGAATCCTAGAAGTCTGACAGCCTTCCTTCATTTTGTCCTATCTCTGTCCCTTTCAGTTTAAACTGGCAACATTTTTGCTGGGATGACTGGCTGGATCGTCGGGCCACACTTGTAACCTCTTTAGCAAACGCTGTCCAGTCACACCCTTACTGTTCTCTCCAGAACATGCTTTCTCATTTTTTGCAATACGGATAGGCAGCAGTTAGAAAATTTGAGATCTTCCAAATCTTCAACCTCTGGTCCCTTCTTGCTTAACAATTCCTACTTCAATTTCTCTCTCTTTAGATTTTATTATAAGCAGCAAGGAGAAACCAGGCAGCATCTTTAACATTCTGCTTAGAAATCTCCTCCACTAAACATTCAAGTTCATTTTTGAATATCCTACCTTACAAAACAGTAGAACACAATTTGGCCAAGTTCCTCGCCACCGTATAACGAGTATTGCCTTAGTCCAGGGTCCAATGGCTGGTTCCTCATTTCTGATACCTCACTCCAGAAGCACCTTTAACAGCCCTATTTCTAGCAACATCTGTTTGTGGTAATAAATGTCTATCTCTAAGATGAAAGCTCTATTCTGAGTCCTCATCAGAATCACCTTTCACAACCATATTTCTACAACCCTCTCTTCAAGGTAATCTAAAGTTTTTCTAATATGTGCCTCAAAACTCTTGTAGCCTCTACCCATCACCCAGTTTCAATGCCACTTCCACATCTTTAGGTAATTATCACAGCAGCATCTTACTTGCCATTATCAAAATCTGAATCAGTCTACTAGGGCTGCCATAATAAAATACCACAGACTGGGGGCTTAAACAACATAAAGTTACTTTCTCACAGTTCTGGAGGCTGGAAGTCCAAGGTGGAGGTTCCAGCACCGTTGGTTTCTTCTGCAGCCTGTGTTCTCACATGGCTGTGCTTCCGCCTCTGCTGTCTGACTCAGCCATGCTGGATTAGGGCCCACCCTCACGACCCTGCTTTAAACTAGTTACCTCTTTAATGACCTTATCTCCAAATACAGATACATCTTGAGGCCCTGAGGCTTAAGCTTCAACACAACTGGGCTTGTCACACTGAGTGTCTGCTGCAGTGCTCAGCGGGGCACTGGGCTTCACACTGGCATACATATTCCCTTACAATACACAACAGTTTTCTCCAAGTATGCCTAAAAACACAACAGCATGAGGAAACAGATTTCTAGAGCTGTATCTTTCATTTCTCATTGTTAAAACTGACTTGCCCGAGGACACATCACATACATAGGTTCTCATGTTGGCTGCTCCTTTCCCACTCCTCTGCTCTAGGAGAGAAAGGCAGGCTGCTCACCCACCTGTACTGAGTGAGGCTCACCAACCTAAAATGAAAAACTGCATTGGGGGGAGGGGGAAACATCTGATTACCAAGTTTCTATTCTTTTTTATCTTCCTGTGAGCTGCCTTCTTCCCCTTTGAAGCCCTAGGCTCCTATCCCAAGCCTTAGTTCAGGATGGCATATAAGCCTCCCCCATCTGAGTGCCTTTGAGTTTCATATTTTTATGGGTCTTCCATACATTCACAATTAGTTTTTCTCTTGTTTATTTGTCTTACGTCAATTTGAATTATTAGACTAAGGAACCTAAAAGGGGGAAAAGGGAAAATTTTCCTCCCCAACATACATACATCCATCATGGACACAAGAAAGAGCAACCATGATGTCATTCCTGCGGCACATAACTGTGTCAAATGACATCAAGGAGCTGACAGGGTAACCCCCAATAAAGGAACACAAGTGAGCACTTCTTACCACGTTGCTCCCTCTGTGGTCTGAATGAGATTATTTTAGTAGCTGTTTTCACCTTGAAATATAATCAAGACTCTAATTTTTCTTACTATCAAAAACTTATTTACACTTGTCTTACTTTTTATAATAAAGAGCTATAGACACAGGAAGGAGTTTTATAGGGCTACAGTAGAAATAGGCTCTGCAACAAAAGACCTAAGAACACAAACAAGTGTGTTTCATGGGGTACCACAAAAATGGAGTGCCATTCAAATCAGTAACCAGAGACAAGGAGGGTCTTAGGCTGGTAAGGAACCCAGAACCCAGGAAGTTGAACAAACAGTATTAGAACATTTCAGCAAGAATAATGTCAGAAGTACCTAAAAACTGTAAGGAATTGTAAATAGTTTAATCCTGATTGTTTTCTAAAACAGCTCCTTTCTCCTCTGAGAGGCTCTAAGCCTAAACCTATTTCCTGTATTCCTAGACTCCAGAGATCCCAGACAATAGGCCTGAAAGTCTCCTGTTAACAATCCTCACCTAAGTATAAGGATTGAACCATCTCAGAGCTATGGGGGTGGACACCCCTTACCCCTGAAGCTTATGACACTTCCCCTAAGCTGGGGCTTGGAGACAAGCTGGGGGTGTACATGTAGCCCTAATGAAACACACGAGAGGCCCCAAGGACAGAATGCTTATTTGAAGCAACTGAACTTGCAAATTCTCCCTGAAACTAAACAGAAACATAATAGTTTAGCTCTTTTGCTTTTGCGGTATGCTGCTGCCCATAAAAGATGGGTGTGGGACATAAAAGATGGTGTGGGACAAGTCTGCAGTAAGATACAGAGCCAGAATAAAAACCATCACAGACTGGTGACAGCATTAATCTACACCTTTGTGATTAAAGGAATGTTTGCCTATAACATAGTTTCAGTAACCAGTTTCACAAAATCAAAAAGTGTAACCAGTACCTGTTCATGATCCACAATGAAGAGCAGAGCAAATTTTTGCATGTAATATTCCACAACTATGTCCTTGTTGTGCCCACTCACAAGAGACATTTAGGCAAATTCATTCCCTCTTTACCATACAGACCATGCAGAGGGGGATGTGGTTCCTTCCCAAGCGGTGCCCCACTCCCCCACCCCAACACACACACACTCACATGTCCTCCACCGTGATGTCTTTCAGGATCTGGCAGTAGTCCACATTCCACACAGCCTGGTCATCCCAAACCTTGGAGGCCAGCAGGATCGCCCCTAGAACAATCCGCTTCCAATTGGCTGGACAGATGTCTATCTCTGCATACGTCAAAAGTCTTTCAAGGTATACCTGGGAAGACATGAAAATGCCAGGGCTAAAGACTTGAGTTGTTTTGTCCTACATGCTAGCATACATAGATTCGAAAGCTGCTTGACTCCATTTTACCAGCCTTTAAACAGGGATTTATCATCTGATTATATCTATTTCTAAAAAGTCAAAGGGCTCAGCTAGTCACATGGAGAGTGGACACACTCTGTCCTTGAACAGTGTGGAGGTAGCTGGATTGTAAAAGGCTCTGAGGCAGGAACAAATTCCAGGCACCACAGGTTAATTTCTCACTCTATCAACTGCCATATCAATACAGACTCAACATACAACAATACAAATTTCAACAAATAGTGGTGTCAAAGGAACAAGCTTATTTTTTTTTCCTATCTGGTAAACCTTTTATTTTGAGGCAATTATAGATTTACATGCAGCCTTGATAAACCCTTTTTTTTTTAAAAAAAAAACACAGAAGAATGCCTGTTTTTTTTTTTTTACAGATTTATTTATTTATTCATGATAGTCACACACACACACAGAGAGAGAGAGAGAGAGAGAGAGAGGCAGAGACACAGGAGGAGGGAGAAGCAGGCTTCATGTTGGGAGCCCGATGCGGGACTCGATCCCGGGACTCTAGGATCGCGCCATGGGCCAAAGGCAGGTGCCAAACTGCTGGGCCACCCAGGGATCCCCCCTATTTTTTATTATTTTGGTAAAACATGTAAAAGACTTAGCAGTTAACCATTTTAAGTGCACTGTTGAAAAATCACCACCTGTATCTCTATCCCCAGAGCTTCCTTATCATCCTGAACTAAACTCTCTACCCACTAAACAATTCCCCATTCCCCTTCCCCCCAAGCCTTTGGCAACAACCATTCTACTTCGTCTCTATGCATGTGACTCTTCTAGGAATCATTCAATATTTGTCTTTTTGTTCTAGCTTTTTTTCACTTAGCATGTCCTCAAAGTTCATCCAAGATTGTAGCATCTGTCAAAGTTTCTTTCCTTTTTAAGGCTGAATGATAATCCATTACATACATATACCACATTTTGTTTATCCATCTTTCCATCGATGGATATTTGAGTTGTTTCCTCCTTTTGGTTATTATGAATAATGTTGCTGCCATGAACACTGATGTACAAATAACTGTTTGAGTTTCTGCTTTTAATTCTTTTGGGTATGCACCCAGAAGGAGAACTGCTGGATCATATGATAATTCTGTATAATTCTTTGAGGAACCACCATACTGTTTTTCCAAAGTACTTTGGTCACTTACACTTCCATTGGCAACACAAAGGGGTTCCAATTTTTTCATATTCTTGCCAATACCTGTTATTTTCTTTTCTGTTTTTTTTTTTTAATAATAGCCATCCTAATGGGTGTGAAGTAGATATCTCACTGTGGTTTTTATTGGATAAAGCATTTTTAAATGGAAATAATTTCAGCTGAAGGTGGAAAATGAGACCAAATAACATAGGATAATGCCAGAAGCAGACTAATAATTATATAACACAGAGGCCACAAGATGAGAACAGATAAATGAGAAGTGTTAAACACCTGAACTTAATCCATGAATTACTGTGTAAATACAGGGTACTCATTACATGTCAGGCACTGTGCCAGTCACCGGACTCACAGGAGGGCGGCACTCACTGCTCTGGCTGCACAGAGGAAAATGGCCTGGAAAGGAGCGCAAGTGATGGAAAGAGGAGACTCTGGAGCAGTCAGGCTAAGGAAGATTGGTTTCTAAACTGGGGACATGACAGGAGACACTCACAGTCCTATCAGCTTCACAGAGTCCAGCGATCTGAATAACTAAGAAGGTGGGCTGCTGTAGGAGTCTGGAGGCTTCCAGCTCGTGCCCTGGATAGGCAATGCTTCTGACACAGGGAGCATTGGTGGAGGGAAGAGGCTGGGAAGGACAGTCACAGGTGGATGCTTTATGCCTGAGACATCCTAGAGGATGCTACCCATGTGGGCAGGGTACACACCCTTGTGAAGCTCGGAAGAAAGCAGCACTGAGATAGAAATGAGTGTCTTCGGCGCATAAACAGGATTAGGTATGGATCCCATGACCTGGGGAAACAGTGTAGGGAGAGAGAAAAGAAGGGGTCAGGCCTGGAGCCTTAAGAGCCCCTCCTGTTTTAACATGTGGAGAGAGGGTAAAGGGGCAGCAAGGAGAGGGAGGAATAAAATCTGGTACGTTCTGCTCTTAAGATGTGCAGTACTCTGGAGAGGAAGCTACAAGGCAAACCAAGGTGTTTCTAAGTGCCTGAATTATGCTTACAGTAGCATACAGGGCATATAAGAAGGAAACTGAAGTAGTCTCTTTCACAGTAAAAAAATAAAGATGTGAAAACACTTCAGGCAGTGATTGTGTGGGTAGAGAGGGACAGGGAGGCCACAGGGGTGAGGTGCTTAGGAGGGAGAGAAAGGGGAAGGGGGAGAAAGGAAGAACGAGGAGGGAGGAAAAAGAGAGGAAGGGAGGGAATGAGGAAGAAATGATCCTCAATGGAAGCAAAACTCGAGGTCCATTAGAAAAGTCAGACCAGGGCAGCCCGGGTGGCTTGGCAGTTTAGCGCCACCTTTGGCCCAGGGCTGATCCCGAAGACCCAGGATCAAGTCCCACATTGGGCTCCCTGCATGGAGCCTGCTTCTCCCTCTGCCTGTGTCTCTGCCTCTTTCTCTCTCTGTGTCTTTCATGAATAAATTTTTAAAATCTTAAAAAAAAAAGAGAGAGAGAGAAAGAAAAAGACCAGAAGCGCCCACGTGGCTGTCACTTAAGCATCTAACTCATGGTTTCAGTTCAGGTTATGACCTCAGAGTTGTGAGATCAAGTCCCACATCCGGATCTGCGCTCAGCACAGGGTCTGCTTGAGATCCTCTCCCCCTCCCTTTTTTAAATTATTAAAAAAGAAAAAGAAAAAAGAAAAGTCAGATCATCAGCTAGCAGCTCCTTCCTAGAGCCTTCCATGGTTCTCTTGATCTCTAAATCACAAGCAGAGGAGAGTTACTCCCTCCAAAGCAGCAGAGGCTCCCTTAGGGCTTCTTTTGCCAGTCTGTACCAGCCAACTGTGTGTAAACAGGTGGATGATAAACACCCAGGGAAGTTTGAAGAGAAGGCTCAGATTTTTGTCTGCTTCTCCCACTGAAATAGGGGCTTTTCCAAGATGAGGAGAGAGGGTGGTTGGCACTCAAATGTTTTCTGAGTAAACAGATGAATAACAATTCTTTTGCTTAGAAAGTGCTTTTAGTGCTTTATTAATGAAAAAGCAATTTTTTAACTCTTAAAAGCCTAGATTCTTATGGCTAATCTCAGATACCAGCTCTTCCTCAGAATGCATCAGGGGTACTACACTAAAAGGCAAAATCATGAGAAGAAATTACTAACATATTTCAAATTCCAAAGACAAAATAGCCAACAAGTCTAGTCCTACATATACTGGAAGTAATGAAACAGGATACCAGTACAGGGCAAGTCTACTTGATGTATGTACCCCCATATTAGTTTGCGTGACCCTTCCACATACCCCCTTGCTGTGCTTTTCTCAGTATAATATATGTAGCTGCCTCATCAGTCTCTCCACCTAGTGAACCATTAAGTTCCCTGAGGACAAAGACCCATTTCATTCCCACTTGTGTGCCCAGCATTTAGCACAATGCTAAGAAAGGGTGGGACCTCAGACTGCTTCAGTAATGGACACATCATCTTGCAGAACAAATACGCAGCAGCATCTACCTAAGAGCTCTGGCTCTGAAATACAGCAACAGGAGGGTACATGTTAGTGTTAAGGGATTTAGGTAAGAAAATGACCACAAATAATGGTATTTAGGAAAAGGAAGTACGTTTATGAAGGCAGAATGGATTTAAAGGTGAAACTGAGTCCTTGGTTCATGAGACACGTGTAGTGGTAAATGATGAAGTTCAGAGGAGGACAGAGTCCACTCTGCTGTGCCAACTGCAAAAAGTCAAAAAGATCTTCAAATAAGCCACAGGACGTCACACAGCATGGCATTCTAACTGCATCATATGGACCTTTGTGGGAATTTCCAAATCTCTCTCACTGAAGAGTAACATAACAGCATTTGGTTGTGGTAAAAAAAAAAAAAAAAGTAGGTCACGGACTAGAGCTCAGTGATCTTTTCAGTTTTTGAAGATCTTAGTTTTTAATGGCATTTATTATACTAAATGAGCAAAAAGAATGAGCTAATGTTTTAGATCATGACTTTCATCTGTGTGAAAATTGTAATTCTTCAGGTATAGATCCAAGCTAGGTCAAATGGAATTTCAGGTAGACTCCATCCTTGGGACCCCAGATTGTGCATTTTACAAAGGTTGACAACTAACTCTTCTTGTTCTTCATCAAGAAGAGGCATACCTGAGGTAAGCACAGCATTAATATAAACTTGTCAAATCACTATGTTGCACACATAAAACAAATGTAACACTGTGTCAACTATACTAAAAAAAAATAAAATAAAAATAAAAAATGAATCACAAAATATATAATAAACTGAACTAAGAGCAGAAAACTAAGATTGGACCTAACTAAGCCTCCAGATTTTTAAAGCATGAGACAAAGGACAAACAGTGTATGTTCTCATTCATTTGGGGAATATGAATAATAGTGAAAGGGAATAGAAGGGAAGGGAGAAGAAATGTGTGGGAAATATCAGAAAGGGAGACAAAACATAAAGACTTCTAACTCTGGGAAATCAACTAGGGGTGGTGGAGGGGGAGGAGGGCGGGGGGTGGGGGTGAATGGGTGACGGGCACTGAGGGGGACACTTGACGGGATGAGCACTGGGTGTTATTCTGTATGTTGGTAAATTGAACACCAATAAAAATTATTTTATTAAAAAAAAAACACAAAGGAGATTGTGAAACAATGTTTACCTGACGACTTCCTTTATACTGATAAGGTATGCAAATCTCTCCAAGCTCCCCAATGAAACAGATTCTCACTGGCTCAGTGCAAACGGGTGGCCACTCAATTTTCTTCTTTCTTACTTTATACCATAGTTGATAGACATTAATAAGTATGTTTGATGATATTTAAGATAATATTTAATACTAAAAAAGTACCCAAAAGTATCATTCCATGTCTGATAATCCACAGGCTAACTAAAGGAATTGATATTATAATACACTCAATTACCAAGGGAAGGCAGCTGTTACACTGGGAGATGAGGCATTCATAATAAGCTCCACTTAATAGCATGAACTTGCTGAACTTGTGAGTAAGGACATAGCCAAGGGTCAGCTGCAATTTCTTTAGTAAACTCCCAGTTGGATATTTTAATTCTCCACCAAGTAAAATAATAATTGATTTTTCCTAAACAATATTCCTAGACCATTCATTGCTAATAGGACATTCTTGCTCAATTAAATTTCCAAATTTAAATTCATGAGAAGGACTATCCTAAGGAGTCTCTAGAAACTACAGGTTAGTGAGCAATTACAGTGAGCATTCATCCGACTACATGTAACAAAACTGTTCCAAGTCATGGGGGAGGAATAAAATGCAAACTCGTGGAATCAAGGATATATATCAAAATCCTAATGATACTGAAATTATTCCAATCCAATTTTTTAAAGAGTTAACCTAAGACTTCTGGGGAAGATGGTGGTGTTGGAGGACCCGAAGCTCACCTCCTCCTGTGGATACTAGGTAATACCCATATCAGTTAAATAACCCAGAAAACAACCTGAAGACTGGTAGAACGAATCCTCTCCAGCTATATGTAGAGAAGAACCACACTGAAGAGGAAAGCAAAGGCACAGATGTGGCTGGGAGCCAAATGGACTCACAGGGACATGTGGACATGTATAGAGGGGACAAAACAGACTCTCACACCAGGGAACCTGCAGGGGGAACCCCCATGGGGAAGACAAATCCCAGCAACACTGGGCTTTGAAAACCAGAAAGGCCAAATTTTGCAAGTTCTTACAACCAGTGGTGCTTAACATGTGGAATTTTAAAAATCAGTGGGCTCAGCTCTGGGAGAGTGGGAAGGGTGAAAGGAAACAGTCCCTGCCCTTGAACAGACAGCACAATAAACAGCCTCGGAGAGATACAGCATTAGAAACAGCAGTTTGAAAAACGCCTGGAGGAAAATTTGCTTACTAACCTCAAGTGTGTCCAGAGGTGCAAAAACTCTTGGGAGACTTCTCCAGGAACAAAGAAGCTGGCAGGGGCCATTTCCCTCCTCTGCCCCCTAGCCTGAGCACAAGGACACCCACAGGAACCCGCACAGTGCAAGCATTTTCCACCTAAAGTAAAAGAAGGCCCCATACTCCCACATTCTCCTGTAGACATGCTCCTTCCAGTCAGGCATCTGCTGCAGGTACCCTCCCATGGGAGGCCCAAGCAACCTTGCTATCACTGTGCATTCTGGCCCTAGGTGCTTCTGCAGATCTGCCCTCTCCAACCTAGCAAGCCTGACTCCATGGCTAAGGTCCCCTACCTTAGTGGCCTGGCACAAACCTTGCTAATAACATTGTCCACCTGCACCCGCATTGTCCTGTGGTCTTGTTTCCTTTGATGTGTTTCTGGCCAGGGCCCATCCAATGTGGTGCTACAAGCCTGGCAGTGTGCAAAAAGCCCCAACAGGGACAAGCACAACCCCAAAGTGACTCCTACCCCAGGGACAGGGGAAGATGGCCTCACACACCAGTCCATCTGTAGTTCCAGCAGTGGACTAAGGGTAGACATCTGGTCCTGACTGTAGCCCTGCCACCTCCCATGAACACTTCTCAGAGGACCAAACAGGGAAAGCATCTGCCACTGGTGCTATGACCTCTCTGACAAATGCCTGGGCTGACTCAACTCAAGCCCAAGGTAGTCCCAGACTGGTCCACACAGGGACCAAATCTTCCCCAAACAGGCAAAGTGAACCACGGCAGATGACCAGACTGATAGCAAAAGTGGCTCACCACAACAGGATACACACAACACACACAGGACATCAGTGAAGCACAAGATTATGGGGAACAGGGGACAATGCACTGCAGGGCACTACAGGACCTCTTCTTCATAAGAACACTGCTTTCAAGAGCAGGAGACATAGGTGACACAGAAATAGACACAGAGTAACAAAATGAGGAGACAGACAAATATGTTCCAAATCAAAGAACTGGGAAAAAAAAAAAAACACAGGAAGAGACTTAAACAAAACAGAGATAATATGCATGGTAGAGAATTCAAAGTAATGGTCATAAAGATACTCACTGGGCTTGAGAAAAGGGTATAGGACTTCAATGAGACCCTCAACAAAGAGACAGAAAACATAAAAAAGAACCAATCAGAGATGGTTTAATCAGACCCAATATCTGAAACTAAAAATACATTAGAAGAAGAGGAGATGAGAGAAAGCAGAACTGATCAGCATCAGGAGGACAAAGTAATGGAAAGCAATCGAGCTGAATAGGAGAGAAAAAAATAATAAAAAATGAAAATAAATATTGGGAATGCAGGGACAACATCAGACATAATAACATTTGCATTATAGTGATCCCACAAGGAGAAGAGAGAGAAAAGGCAGAAAAGTAATTTAAGCAATAAAGCTGAAAACTTCTGAATCTGGGGAAGTAAATAGAAATCCAAATACAAGAAGCAGAGAGAGCCCCCAGCAAAATCAACCCAAAGACATCCACATTAAGACACAGAGTAATTAAGATGGCCCAAAGTGATAATAAAGAGAATGTGAAAAGCAGCAAGAGAGGGATCCCTGGGTGGCTCAGTGGTTGAGCATCTGCCTTTGGCTCAGGGCATGATCCTGGAGTGCCAGGATCAAGTCCCACGTCGGGCTCCCGGCATGGAGCCTGCTTCTCCCTCTGCCGGTGTCTCTGCCTCTCTCTCTCTCTCTCTCTCTCTGGGTCTCATGAATAAATGAATAAAATAAGAAAGAAAAGAAAGAAGAAAGAAAGAAAGAAAGAAAGAAAGAAAGAAAGAAAGAAAGAAAGAAAGAAAGAAAAGCAGCAACAGAAAAGAAGGTGGTTACATACAAGGGAAACCCCATAATCTACCTATCAGCAGATTTCTCAGCAGAAACTTTGCAGGCCCTGAGCGTCTGCCTTTGGCTCAGGGCATGATCCTGGAGTGCCAGGATCAAGTCCCACGTCGGGCTCCCGGCATGGAGCCTGCTTCTCCCTCTGCCTGTGTCTCTGCCTCTCTCTCTCTGGGTCTCATGAATAAATGAATAAAAAAGAAGAAAGAAAGAAAAGAAAGAGAAAAGAAGAAAGAAAGAAAGAAAGAAAGAAAGAAAGAAAGAAAGAAAGAAAGAAAGAAAGAAAGAAAGAAAGAATAAGAAAAGAAAGAAAAGGAAAGAAAGAAAGAAAAAGGAAAGAAAGGAAAGAAAGAAAGAAAGAAGAAAGAAAGAAAGAAAGAAAGAAAGAAAGAAAGAAAGAAAGAAAGAAAGAAAGAAAGAAAGAAAAGCAGCAACAGAAAAGAAGGTGGTTACATACAAGGGAAACCCCATAATCTACCTATCAGCAGATTTATCAGCAGAAACTTTGCAGGCCAGAAGAGAGTGGCATGATATATTCAAAGTGCTGAAAGGAAACAACCTGCAGACTAGAATACTCTATCTAGCAAGGCAATCATTCAGAATAGGAAGGATAAAAAGTTTCCTAGACAAACAAAAGTTAGAGGAATTCATGACTACTAAATAGCCCTATAAGAAATGTTAAAGGGGATTCGTTGAGTAGAAAAGACTGACCATAAGCAAAAGTTTAAAAAAAAAAAGTAGGAAGCACAAGAAGCAGTAAGATTAGGTGTATCCATAAAACTCAGTCAAGGGATTCACAGAATAAAAGGAAGTAAAGTATGATACCAGATACCTAAAACATAACAAGGAGAGGAGTAAAGAATGGGTTTCAAACTTAAGTAATAATCAATTTTATATAGACTGCTATAGGCAGAAGATGTTATATACAAATCTAATGGTAACCAAAAATCAAAAACCAGTCATAGACATGCAAAAAAATAAAAAGGAATCCAAGTATATCACTAAAGAAAACCAACAAAATGTGAGTAAAGAGAATGAGAAGGAATAGAGAAGAACTGCAAAAACAACCATAAAACAAGAAAAGGGCTATAAGTACATACCCATCAATAATTACTTTGAATGTAAATGACCTAAACACTCCAATCAAAAGATATGATTAAGATATCATGAGATATAAGAAACTCATTTCAGACCTAAACACAC